>NC_064249.1:66828755-68082505 GCF_003254725.2 Canis lupus dingo
TGTTCATCTGTTTTGTTTCTTAAATTCCACATGTGAGTGAAGTTGTATGGTATTTGTCTTTCTCTGACTAACTTACATCGTTTAGCATAATACACTCTGGCTCCATCCACGTTGTTGCAGATGGCAAAATTTTGATGGTTAATACTCCATTATATATGTGTGTGTGTGTGTGTGTGTGTGTTGTGCACATTTTTATCCATTCATCAGTCAGTGGACATTTGGGCTCTTTCCATAGTTTGGCTATTGTTGATAATGCTGCTATAAACACTAGGATGCATGTATCCCTTCAAATCTGTCTTTTTGTATCCTTTGGGTAAATACCTAGTAGTGCAAATTGCTGGATTATAGGGTGGTTCTATTTTTAACTTTTTTTTTTTTTAAGATTTTATTTATTTACTCATGAGACACACAGAGAGAGAGAGAGAAAGAGAGAGAGAGGCAGAGACACAGAGGGAGAAGCAGGCTCCATGCAGGTAGCCTGACATGGGACTCGATCCCGGGTCTCCAGGATCACACCCTGAGCCGAAGGCAGCGCTAAACCGCTGAGCCACCTGGCTGCCCTATTTTTAACTTTTTTTTAAAATTTATTTTTTATTTTTATTTTTTTATTTTTAACTTTTTGAGGAACCTCCATATTGTTTTCCAGAATTGCTGCACCAGCTTGCATTCCCACCAACAGTGGGCAAGGGTTCCCCTTTTCTCTGCATTCTCACCAACACATGTTGTTTCTTGTGTTGTTAATTTTAACCATTCTGACAGGTGTGATAAATTGTATCTTTTAATAAGTGCAGCTTGTATGCCTGCAACTGCTAAAATCATGACCTTAGGAAATTTTATGTTTAATAAGTTGTATTATTTTAGGTTCAGATAAGGTAACAGCTGAACTGTGTTGGTCCCCCCCCCACAATGAAAAAGATTTTTCCTGATAACTAGAAATCTTTCCAGTGTGATATTATATATCAAATTTAAATTCTTCTGCAAATTATTGTGTGTATGTTAAATACTTCTTTTTAAACATTAAACTGTATTTTGAGATAATTACAGAATCACATGTACATGTAAGAAATAATATGACGAGATTCAAGTACCTTTTACCAAGTTTCCCCTGTGGTAATGTCTTGCAAAACAATAGTACATTATCACAACTTGGATATTTTGATGCAGTCCAGATACCATACATACTCATCACTACAAAGATTCCACATACTGCCCCCTTTGTAGCCAAACCCACTTTCCCTTGGCCCTGTACCTCCTCCTCAATTCCTAGCAAATGCTAACCTGGTCTCCATTTCTATAGTTTTGTCATTTCAAGATAGTTATCTAAATGGAATCATATAGTATGTAACTTTGGGATTTTCTTTTCTCAGCATAATTCTTTGGAAATTAGCCCAGGTCATTTTGTATAGTAGTTCCTTCTTTTTTGTTGCTGAATGGTATTCAGTGGTATGCCTGTTTACCGTATTTTGCTTAACCATTCAACTGTTGAAGGACAGCTGGATTGTTTCTAGTTTCATTTATTAGGAATAAAGCTGATACAAACATTCATGTACCAGTTTTAGTGTAAACATAACTTTTCATTTCTCTGGGAATAAATACCTGGGAATATAATTGCTAGATTGTATGGTAGTTGTATACTTAATTTTTAAAGCAACTGTCAAAGGTTGTCCATAGAGACTTTACCATTTTAGATGCTCGTTAGCAGTATATGACTGATCCACTTTCTGCATTCTTGCCAGAATTTGGTGGGGTCAATATTCTTGTGTTAGCCATTTTTGTTAGTTTTTTTTTTTTATTTGTTTATTCATGAGAGAGACAGAGAGAGGGGCAGAGATATAGGCAGAGAGAGAAACCAGTTCCTGTAACCATGCTGTTTTTGTCTCTAGTTCTATTTTTGTGAGGAGTGGGGTATTTCTTTCAGTTTTTTGAGAGGAGTGAGGAAGCTAAAATTGTGGTCTTACGTGTTTCTCCATTCGGTTCTGTCAGCTTTTGCTTTGCCTGTTTTGTAGCTCTGTTATTTGGTGCATACACCTCTAGGATTGTTAAGTATTCTTGATGGAGTGACCCTTTTATAGTATGCAATGTCCCTCTCTGTCCCTGGTAATTTTCTTTACTCTGAAGTCTGCTTTTCTGATATTACTATTGCCAATGCTGTTTTGTTTTTGTTAATGTTTGCATGATGTCTTTTTGTATTCTTTTACTTTAAATTTGCCTATATTGTTGTATTTGAAGAGTTTCTTAATGACAGCATAGAGTTGGATCATGTTTTTTAATATACCCTGTTAATCTCGTATTGGTGTATTTAGACCATTTACATTTAATGTAACTTGATTTGTTAGTTAAATCTTTTGTTTTGCTTTTCCTTTGTTCTTCTTTTCATTTCTTTATTGCCTTGTAGGTTGCTTGAACATAATAATGGAATTCTAATTTGACTTATCTACAATTTTTTAAAAATCATTTTCTTTGTATACCTGTTTGCTCTAGGTGTCAGATTTTAACATAAAAAGGAATGGTTGTCGTAATTGCCGTTTTTTTTTTTTTTTTTTTAATTGTAGGATCCTTTGACTTCTTGTCACTCCAGCTGTCTTTAAACTACTTGCATTCTGTTCAGTACCATTATAATTTTCAAGAACTTTGCCCATATGCCTAGATAAGTTTAATTTTGTGTTACACACTTAAATGGGTTGACGCAGGGAATTCCCACTAAAGATCTTTGTCTGAAATGATAAATCATGTCTCTTTCAATATTAGGGGAATATTTGCTGAATTAAATATTTCAGTTCATTTAAGCTAAGTTCATTCAGTTCATTTGAGCTGGTGGCCATGTCTTAGATTTAATGTTAGTTGCCATAATTTGACTTTTCTGTTTTATTAATGTAACTTTCTTTTTTATCCTATGTGGTTTGATAGTATTTTGGTAAAAATATAGCATTGGGCTTTCTACCCTGCAGCATTGTTTATTGGTATTGATATATTCACTGGTATGCTCTAGGCTTAGTGGCTTATAGTTGGTCCTATAATCAGAGGGTCTGTTACTATACATACAATATTGTATATTGTTGAAGTGTAGATCCTTTGGGTTTACGGTTTTATGTTAACTAGGTTATATTGTAAATATAAGGTAGTGTTTTGCATTGTAGTCAGTAGAGATTTGTGGAAATGAATACTTACTAAGAATATAGATTTCCAATATCATGATTTAAAATCAAATTGTTTTCTCCTCAGAGTGACAAAAAGAGTAGTCCCCAGAAAGAAGTTAAATATGAGCCTTTCTCTTTTGCTGATGGTAAGTGGAAAAAATTCTTTCAATTGAGTTGGCGTGTATGTGTGTGTGTGTGTGTGTGTGTGTGTGTGTGTGTGTGTATGGTAAAATTACTGTCTTGGCACTTACCTATTTATTTCAGATATCATGCTTTAAAAAGAAAGATTTCTTAAAATACAATTTAATTAGACTGGTCTTTTTAGCAGGTAATTCTATGAATATCATACTTCCTAAAATATCTTCCATAAATCCTTAACTTTAAACTGTAGTATTTTACTGAATTCTAATAATAAAGTAGTACTTCTCTAGGATGACCTTCAGATTTCTTGCTTGGTACCTAGCTTGAGAAAGCACATGTCTGTTCATTGTTTGATATTGTTGGATTTACATCTTTCCTTAGACATTGGCTCCAATAACTGTGGATACTATGACTTACAAGCAGTGTTAACACATCAAGGAAGGTCTAGCTCTTCAGGCCATTACGTATCATGGGTGAAAAGGAAACAAGGTAAGGATTCTGTTGTTTTGTTTTTTTCAGTTGTTAATTATTTTAATAGTTTATTTAGTACACATCTTGTATCACAGTGGTTTTCAAACTTTCTGGTCTCAGAACCCCTTTACATTCTTAATTGTTGAGGTCCACAAAGAGCTTTTGTTTGAGGATTCTCTTAATATTTACTATAATAGAAATTAAAACTGAGAAATTCATTGGAAACCGACAATAATAAACCCATTATTTATCACATAAATAGCAATATTTTCCAAAACAAAAAAATAACAAGAAATAGTATTGATTTGTTTTTGTACGTCTGTTTTGTTTGGCTTAGTAGGAGACAGCTGGATCCTCCTGTTTCTGCATATTTAGTCTCGTTATCACACATCGTGTGACTTCTGGAAATTTCCAAAGCACACTTGAGAGAATGAGGGATAAAGGCAAATAATGCTTTAGTAGTGTTATGAAAATAATTGTGATCTTCATGGGACTCCTGAAATGGTCTTGAAGCCTGAGTAGTCCCTGGACTACACTTTGAAAACTTAGTATGGCACATGGAGTACTGCTGTGCACAAAATGACTCCGTGCCTTTCTTGAAATGGAACTGAGAAAACCATTATGATGTTAATTTAATTTTCTTCTCTTGTTCTTTAGATGAATGGATTAAGTTTGATGATGATAAGGTCAGCATCGTGACACCAGAGGATATCTTGCGGCTTTCTGGTGGTGGAGACTGGCATATAGCATATGTTTTACTCTATGGGCCTCGCAGAGTTGAAATAATGGAAGAGGAAAGTGAACAGTAATCTTCATTTTAGCTATTTATGTTTAGGTGTGAAATAAATGTTATTTGTTGACCATTTGTGTAATCCAGAGCTGTAGAGGAAGATATTTAGGTGGTTTTATGTGTTTCCCCTCTCATGTGGAACAAAAGAGGGCAAAGCAGACCACTAGTGGATCAACCTAAAAAAAAATTACAGAAAAAAGAAAATTGCCTTTGGACTGTGCTGCCCTGTTAAGGGTTGCAGGAAGACATTTTTAAAAAGCTTATTTCTTGCATTAATTTTTAAAAATTCTGATTTGAAATGCCTTTCACCTTCTGTGATAAATTTTTCTCCGACTTTTTCAGCCCAGGATTCAGCAATCAGATGTTTATTGCACACCTATTACTCTTGTTTTGTTGTTGTTCTTGCATGGTTCAAACCACCGGTGATTCATAGCTGCCCATCCTTTGCCTTATCTAACAAAAATTTTGCCAGGATGTGGAAAGGAAGTAAGTGTTGCTCTCATTGTGTTACTCAGTGCTGCTGCCTACATCCCATGGAAACATGGGTACAATCAAGTATTTGTCCAGCCTGACTGTTGCTGGCTTTTCATGACTTTAAAATAAATTGTGATCAGTAATAGTACATTTGATTATACATTTATTATTGTGTGTCTCTGATGTACTATGGTTTGTATATTTAACTTTGCAATGGTTTTGTAGTAATCAACCTTAAAAGAAGTCGACAAGCTCTGGTTGCTTATTTTTAGAATATGAGGCTATTTAATAAAAAAAAAAAAAAAAAAAAGAAAAGAAAAAAAGAGGGACTAACAGCTTCTGACCTCAAGTCTTTTGTCTGAGTGTTGGAGCTTGGGTTAAGTTTAGGTCTATCTAGTATCACGTAGTTGCTGCAGGTGGTTAGTTTTACTCTGTTAAGCATCCATTGAAAAATGTTCTGTCCTCTCACATTATGTTGTTTAAAAGAAATATAAAGTTGTAAAAGTAACAGAATTCTTTGGATGCTGAATGCAACGATGCTTATTGGTCTATCTTTCCCTTGGCTTAGTTGATGCTTTTACTCTCGTCTCAAGATCTTCATGTCTCAGAATTTAATAGCAGTGATTTTTAAAGTGATCGTAAAAATACCAAGAGTAAGTGGTGTTTCACTATGGTAGGTTTCTTACATTTTAATACATTCTCTAATTAATTAGTTCCTCATTTTTGTTTCAAGAGCCTTGATTGCTAGACAGACGTTAGGAAATGAGCTCATTTGTCTCTGATTTTGAGTTAGGTATATAAAATGAAGTTGGGGGATTATCATGAAATCTCCTTACGCTGTTTTCATGCTCTGCAGAGCACAGCACTGGAACTATTAGATTCCTAGAGAATAATGACCATTTTCCTCTCAACTTCAAACAATGTGATAAACTCTGAAAACGCTAGGGGATAAAATAAGCATTTCAGGGAAACTTTTCTGTAAATACCTTCTTCAGCTAAATGAGAGGGGAAGGTACAGAATAGAATGGGAAGAGGGTACCATAAGAAGGGTAATGATTTTTAGATATTGCTATGATGCTTGTGACTGCATTTTTTATTCACGGTCTTACTTGGTGTGAACAATTTTGAGGATGTAAATTTAGCAATTAGAATTCTGATTTGCAGGATGTTATAGCTACTAGATGAAGTGAGGTAGGTTTAGAACAAAGTATATGTCTTCTGTGGAGTTAGAATTTTAAAATTATAATTCTTTGTTATAAAAATTGATTTCATTTTATTTGATCCAAATAAGCATTATTCCAAAGATTTTTTTTTGAGTATAAGAAATTGGACTTAACACCAGTGTTTTAAACAAGGCTGTTTGAGAGTTCAGCCTTGCATATAAGGTCTTTGGGAGAGTGGTCAAGAAAATGTCTTGACTCCTGAGTGTGCCTTATATGCTGTGCCATGAAGCACTGAGGCCCTTTTGATATTAGAGCTGTACTGGATTACCGGTGGACTAGTTTGTGAAGTTAAGCCCAAGCAAGAACATTTATAGTATAAAATGCACTTTGCAGCCTTTCAGGATTCAAAACAATGATGACCTAATGTTAGGGCCCTTGAAGGGTAATTATGCTTATGTGAGAATGGGAAAAGTAGGTGGTACAGTCTCTAGCCATTACTACACATAGCTTTGCTGTTTATAGACTGCTTTCATCTACAACAATCCCAGAAGTATGCATCCCAATTTTAAGGACTTAGGAGGTTTATAAATAATTATAAAATTATTTATAATCTCTGTAAGGCTAAAAGGACTACGTTTAAGACTTTATCCTATTTCTTTTGAAGTAGGGGGTTGGCAAACATTTTCAATGGGTGGGGTGGATAGTAAATATTTTAAGTTTCACAGTCTTTCTTGCAACTACTTAACTGCTGTTGTAGCTTGAAAGGAGCCATAGAGGATATTTAAAGGAATCAGCATAGCTGTGTACTGATAAAATTCTACTTGTAAAAACAGTTGGGAAATGGACCATTGTTTACTGATTCTCTGCTTTTAAAGCATGAAGACTCGTCACATGGTTTCAGAAAGTCATTCTGGGATTTTCAGAAGAGCAAGTTAAATTTTGTAACTACTAATGGCATGCAGGAAACGAAGTTGGCATAGTGTATTTTAGGAAACACCATACTCCCTAAATAACTGCTTACTAGCTTCATTATAAATATTTTAACAAAAATCTGTGACCTTTAGTTTGGCCATTTTCCCAACCTACTCAAATCTCCTGAAACCCTGAAGTCAGTTATCAAGAGCCAATATGCATTCTGTTATTCTTGGAGCACCAGCCAACTGTACAACAACTGTTATAAAAATGTTTATTGTTTACCAAAACCATTGGACCTCTTTATCAAATGCTGCTTGGTAACAAAATCTTATCACAGCTTTAATAAAAAAAAAAAAAAAAAAAAAAAAAGGAAAGAAAGAAGCTAACTATTTGTCTCATTGTCATTAGTTAGACTTTCTGCAAGGTCACTTAATCCGGACTTATTTAGTGCGTTCATCAGATTCTCAGGTGTTGCATGTACTCCCTCTTGATCTTGCCAGGCAACTAGAAGCTGCTTAGCTCTCATCTTCATGTCTTCGCTGTCACACTCAATTTGTCTAATTTCTGAGTCTTTCATTTCCAAGTAGGGAGCCAGGATCTTCCACTGCTCACCCAGTTTACTGGCAAACACCTCTATCTGTTCCCCTGTTACAGGTTTGTCGCGCCGAACATCAGGGCCTAGAAAACACAGGAAATGTCAATTATGTACAAAGCACAAAGATATGTACAATTCAAAATATACAACAGAACTGAGAAGATACGGAGCCACTAAACTATTAATTACCGTTCATAAGCTTTTTTTTTTTTTTTTAAGATGTTATTTATTTATTCATGAGAGGCACAGAGAGAGAGGTGGAGACACAGGCAGAGGGAGAAGCAGACTTCCTGCGGGAGCCCGATGCAGGACTCCATCCCTGGACCCCGGGATCACACCCTGAGCCAAAGGCAGATGCTCAACCACTGAGCCACCCAGATGCCCCTCATAAGCTTTATTTTAAAAGGAAAACAGCGCCTTTCTATATTTTCCATGGGTTGAATATTATTTTTATAGTCATGATCACTAGGAAAGCAATACTTTTTTTTTTTTTGGAATCAATACTTCTAAAGCCAAAGCTGCTGCCTGCCTCTATTGTTAATTATGAAGCAGCTGCTCCCTTCTAATTGCCACCCCCATTCCCCTAATTAAAGGGTGAGTTTCTTTCAAATATAAGTACTTTCCTTCCCATCACTTCCAAATTGTACTGCATAAAATGTATTTAAAAATTCCTCACTATAAGAAACAGTTGAGATAAATGGTAGAAGTTGAGAAGTAGATCAAATAACGTACCTCTCAACAAAGAACCCCAATCTTTTCCAATTTTGTAAAAGAGCCAAGAAAATTCAATTCTTACTTTCATTTTCCTTCAGTAAAGCATCATTATCTTCCTCATCTTCATCCTCACCTGTTTTTATTTCTTCAGAAGGAGGCTAAAATGAGGAAGAAGAATGTTTAAAAAGAATGCCGACTTGTAAAATAATTGGGATACTTTTGGTTTAGACATGAGTGGTTGAGATTACCCACAGAGGGCCCAGCACTTTACCCTTGAGCATGTTAAATGTGAACGTCAGGTAAGGATCACAAATGGGATGGTGTTAACCTGGAGAAGGAGTGGATGGGAAAGACTCCCCTTCCCCCACACATGGGAAAAAGGTAGCCAGTAAGGTACGGTAAGACGATTTGGAAATATGTAGTATATGGTAACAAAGGGCTGGAGAAAAATAGGGAGCAACCAGGTTCTTAAAATTTTTGAGTCATTTTATAGTATAGTTATGACCATTTTATAGTAAACAATGAGAAAACTGTATTGGAAAAGAGAGCAGAGTAGAAGGATAGGCTAAGATGCCTACTGCTACCTGTTGTAGATTCCTTTTGATAAAAAGACAATGCATTGGCAAAAAAATTCAAGTCTGAGTTTACAAGTGGGATAACTGTTTAACCAAAGTACTGTGGGCTTTAATAAACTTTTTATAGAGCATATAGTTTAAGTTACTTTATCACTTACTTTATGTACTTCCTAGAAATGTATACTCAAATGCATTTTTTTCTTATTCTTAAACATGGAGGTTTGCAGAGGATTTTTTTTCCCACATGATAAACTGTACATTCAGATTCTTAGCGATAGTAGTTTTAAATAACAGGTAAAGAATATGAAAACATTGATTTATATATATTACTTACTGGTAATTCCTTTGCTAGCTTTATTACCATGTTTTCAAGATATTCTGGCAAACTTTTAAACTGCTGGTTGGTTGGCTGGAAGAAGTGAGGGCTTCTTCGTGCTAATAGTCTCAGGGCTCTCCAACCATAATTTGAATTGTTCACAGCTCTATGAAAAGAAATGTCAATCTTGTATTACGGTTTTTTATTTTATTTTTGTTTTTTTATTTCTATATGCCTTCTAGTTAATGTAACTTTATCATGTGACATTCTATACTCTTAAGTAGCTGAAGGCGCACCATTCTTTTCATTCTGATCTCACTCCTAAAGAACCTCTCAGAATGCAGTACACTTATAATACTAGAAACCAGCAGAATCTGACAAAGCAGGTTCACATGCAGCAAACACACTTGAAAAGTTTTACTTTTAAGTCCGTTTGTATGTGGTACTATCTAGATGTTCTATGTGCAAGACAGTAATCATCTACCTATTTAGAAAAAAATAATCGGTTTCCTATATTCAGTGAGTTGATATCCATACTGGCAATGCCACTGGCAAGTGTGAATTTCAGAGTATTTTATAAATTCAGCACTGAGCTTGGACCATATTAATCCAATCAATACATCATTTTCCATCTATAGAACATCTGTTTAATTTGCTTAATACCAAACTCCATGAATAAAAATGGCTCCAAAACTAAAAGGGAAACATCAAAAAGCCAACAGAGTAAAGCAGTGATGACAGAATCCATGAACTGTTCCTAAATGAAGCACAGCACTAGGGGGTACACAAGTGAGAAATGGACACTTCACAAATTCTAAAGGTAATGTTCCAGAACCAGTCAAGCTACAGAAGAATCCAGAGCACAGATTTCTTCTGAGTTTTCGCAAGTCTTCTGAAAGATCCCCCCCAAGTTCTTAAGAGTAGCAACCTGATTTATTTATATAAATCTTATAAATGAGCCTCTACTTTTAATGTGTGCTGGTACTTGAAAAACTACTCCTACACTCTTGTCTTGCCAAACTGATGTCATGGTACTCATCAGCTAACCAGCCTACCTCTCTGACACATTTCCATTTAAGCAATTTCAATCTTTTAAGCGTTTTCAAAATTCCCTGCCAGTTACAAACTTACTCTCCAGAAATCCATCTCATTCGGGTCCTTAAACCAAGGTTTGTGGAGGACTATCACATTCATTCATTCAACAAGTACTTGTTGAGCTGGGCACTCAGACGTTAGGGATACCCTGAACACTCAAGATGTGACAATCTTGGAATTAAGAGCAGGGCCCTGAGGCCAGAGTGGTTTCCTAGCTCTGCCATTTACTAGATAAGAACTTCAATACATGATTCACCCTCTGCCTCATTTTAACTGTAAAATGGAGATAACAATTTCTACCTTAGACATATATATGGTAAATGCCTAGGGGAGTACCTGACAGTGAATGTGGAATGTGTTGGCAAGCATCATTATTGATAAACAAGATATAAGGATTTCACACAGCGGTAAGGAGAAGAACACCACAAGAAACAATTTCAGAAAGGGAGGGGCTTCTGGGCCATGAAGACTGTCCTGAGGTCGTATCTGAAGTGAGCCTGTACCACATGAACAGTTTGGGGAGAAATTTTAAGCAAAAAGAATAGCCAGTGCAAAGGTCCTAAGGTGTAAAGACCTTTGAGTTGAGAAACCTGGCTGGTGTAGTTGAAGCAGAGAGAAAATTGCAAAGAGGAGATATTGTTGGAGGGGTAGGCAGCAGTCAGATTGAGATCTTTTTGGCTCTGGTTGGATTCATCCTAATTTTAACTGGCAATCACTGGAAGAGTTTAAGAGGAGATCAGACTTGCGAGTTTAAAGATCACAATTCTCATGCTGGAGAACAGAACATTACTAGTTAAGACATCATGGTAATTTTAACTCCTAACTTGTCATAAGGTCACACAACTGTGCTAACTACACGTCCTGTATGTTTCAAAGTGAACCATCTTATTTAATCCTCAGAATAACCCTGTGAAATGGATATTATTACTATTTAGCAGTGAAGAAACAAGCAGAGAGGGGTTACAGAAGCCCTAGCAGGCTAGCCAGTAAGTGTCACAGTGTCTTGGGATTGGAACCCAGGCAGACAAGAGGGCCCTTGCCCTTACAAGAGACACCAAAAGCCTATTTAAAACCATGGGGCTAGGGTGCATGGGTGGCTCAGCTGAGTGAGCACCTGACTGTTGGTTTCTGCTCAGGTCATGATCTCAAGAGTTGTGAGATCAAGCCCCACATCAGGTTCTCCCCACAGCATGGAATCTTCTTGAAGTTCTCTCCCTCTGCCCCTCCCCTTCACCCCCTACCCCTGCTTGCACAAATTCTCTAAAATAAATTAATAAATGAAACTTAAAAAAAAAAATCTTTAAAACCACAGAGCTGTGTGTTGCCTAAAAGAGTAGATGAAAAAGCTGAAATTCAGTCCTGAAGTTACTCCAAACTCTGACTTAGGCGAGGAGGGGGAGTCAACTGAGATGCAGTGAGGCAGGAGTGTGGTTTGGTGGATGTCAAGAAAAGAACACGAGAAGAACACATTATCTAAGGAAGGAGAGACAAATGGTGACTGCTGCTGGGAGGTCGATAAAAGATCCGGTGACCTTGACAAGTACTATTTCAGTGGAGGGACAAGGAGACCACCCAGCAGCAGTGAGCTGACAAGGAAATGGAAGGTGAGGAAATGCAGGCAATGGTTATCAATGTGTCTCGGGAGACACTGATTGGAAGGGGAAAAGAGGATCCTGGGAGGGAGGTAGAGGCCCAAGGGGAAACAAGTGTGATCCTCTGTCCTGTTACTCAGTAGGCGTGGTCACGGAATCAGGGATGTGTGCTGATGTGGACCTGGTACCTGCGTATCAGTGGTCTCCCTTAACTAGTGTCCTAGTGTACGTACAGTCCCTAAAGAGATTACTGTAGAATGTTAGCACGGAAGAAGCACGACTTACTTGTATTCATTTTCAACCATGTTTTCAGGGTCTGCCTGTTCAATGGCTTCTTCAAAGAATTCTTCCAAAGTCGGCATGTATTCCCTGGGTGTTAAAAAAGAACTAGTGAGGACCACGTGTGTTCTTAATAACTACTCCTAAAATGGTGGCAATGAAAGATTCTGATATCACCGACACTTGCGTTAGTTACACTTTAGGAACTCAGATTTTTAAAGGAGGTAAAGGACTCAAAATTGAACTCCAAGAGGACAACAAAGAGGGGCAGTGTGGTACTACACCCTCACATACTTCACTCCCTGTAACGCAGCAGTCACTGGACTCGACTGCAATGTTAACGGTCCAGGGGTGGCCAGGGATTTCAGAACATTTGAATTTCCCCGGCAAGGAGGAAAGTTTCATATCCAATGTCCACATCCAAAGGTGCTTTTTCCTTAAACCAGAATTAATAAAATCCAGACGAATAACCAGACCATATTGAAATTTAGAGTTTACCTGTAAGCTTATTTTAGGGATTTCCCATGAGAGCATGGTTGGTTTTTAATTGCATCTTTCTGGAATTTGGTTTTAGAAATAAGCTTTTGCTAGTCAAGCAAATGAGTATGATCCAAGGGTCTGATTAGAAGACATCTTTGACTAAAACTAGAAAAATGGGCTCTGTCAGGAAAAATCACACAATCTTACTAACTTTCAGTATAATAACACGCTCTCTTAACTAGTAATTATGACAGGCCTTGAAGGTTTCCTTGGAGTTTACCAGTCTTGTATGTGTCCCCCTAGACAAAGCAAGGGAGACACTGAAATCCCAGACTATCACTGATAAGTGCTTGGAACCATTCATTAGATTAAAAATTACTGTATAGCTGACCCTTATACGCTGCGAGCTTGAACTGTGCAGGTCCACTTATTTGAATTTATTTTCGATAAATAAAGTACACTAAATCTATTTTTTCTTATGATTTTAATATTTTTTCTCCAGCTTCCTTCACTGTAAGAAAACAGCATATAATACATATAACATACAAAATGTGTTCATCACTCATTTATGTTACAGTAAGGCTTCCAATCAATAGCAGGCTACTAACATTTTTGGGCAATCAAAAGTTACTTGTGCATTTTTCACTGTGCGGTGTTGGCACCCCTAACCCCTGCATTGTTCAAGGTTCAACTGTAGACCATGAACAATCATGACTAAATGGAATGAACCTCCCAGGCGTTGCCGTATCTGACTTTTACAAACACTACAAATACAACTCAGGGTGCCTGTGCACTCCTCTCTGATCTCATTCTCTTTCCCCAGAGGTGGCCACTCTTCAGAATTTGTTACTTCTCACTCCTGTTTTTTTGTTTTTTTTTTTTTTTAATGGAGCATATACAGTTTGAAAGTTTCTCAAACTTTTATAATGGGACCCTGCTTGTAACCTACAACCCTGATTTTTCTTTTTCTTTTTTTTTTTTTAAGATTTTATTTATTTATTCATAGAGACACACACACACACACAGATTGAGAGAGAGAGAGAGAGAGAGAGGGGCAGAGACACAGGCAGAGGGAGAAGCAGGCTCCACGCAGGGAGCCCGACTCAGAACTCGATCCCGGGTCTCCAGGATCACACCCCGGGCTGCAAGCAGCGCTAAACCGCTAAGCCACCAGGGTTGCCCGACCCTGATTTTTTCTGATGGAGGTCTGATGCAGTAGTCCTCATGCAACCTCATTCTAGTGCCCGATGTATAGCAGTTTGCTACACGAACATGTCACACATCATCCATTCTCCCTTTGATATTCAGGTGGTTTCCCCATTTTTGCTATGACACTGCTAAACGCACATTCTTGTACCTGTCTCATTTGTGTATGTGAACTAGTTTCTTTAGACACTATGGTCTTCAAACTATCCCTATAACCCATAGTAAAAAATTAATTTTTATTATAACCCAATACACACATAAATGTATGTGTGTATGTAAGAAAAGCTAATGTTTCACAAAAATATATTTTCTATTTCACTAAAAAAAAAAAAGCTGGTGGCAGCTACTAAACTGACTTCACAAATCACTGATTCTCAACCTAAAGTTTTAAAAGAACTACTTTAAGATCAACCATTCCAGGAGTGAACTGTCGGACAGAGGGTATGCACATCTGTAACTTTTAGTTACTGCCAAATTGTTTTCAAAAGTAGCTGTACCAATTTAGGGTCCCACCAGCAGCAGTGGCAATTCTTTTTACCCACAATTCATACAAAATCTTACACTTAAATGATTGAGTTTCTTGGCTATGAAACTGCCTTTTTTTTAAAAATTATTATTATTTTTTTTATGATAGTCACACACAGAGAGAGAGAGGCAGAGACACAGACAGAGGGAGAAGCAGGCTCCATGCAGGGAGCCCGATGTGGGACTTGATCCTGGGTCTCCAGGATCAGGCCCTGGGCTAAAGGTGGTGCTAAACCGCTGAGCCACCGGGGCTGCTTAAATTATTGAGTTTCTTGGCTATGAAACTGCCTGCTGTCGTTTTTAATCTGATTTTACTGATGTTTGGTATTTTTTCTTAGATTTATTAGTTTCTGCTTTTGAAGCTATCACTTTGTACATTTTTCTATTGGGTTGACTTTTTCTCAGATTTGGCAAGGATCTAAATTTATCAATCAACTTGCTGGAGCTTTAAAAATTTTCCTAGTCTTTAAAAAAATTGTTTCATTTTGTTGATGCTATTATTTACTATCTTAACCAATTTCTAGTTTTTTTTTGTTTTTTTTTTTACATTCTTTGCAATTCACTTGGTCCAGTGTTAGATTCTTTTTAAAAGAGTTTTAAGTTAGTTAATATACAGTGTAATATTAAGTTTCTGGTGTAGAATCTAGTGATTTAATACTTCCATACATCACCCCGTGCTCATCACAAATATCCTCCTTAATCCCGATTACCCATTCAAAGCATCCTGCCACCCACCTCCCCTCTGGTAACCTTCAATTTGTTCTCTATGGTTAAGAGTGTGTTCCTGGTTTGCCTCTTTTTGTTTCCACCACCACATTCATTTTGTTTCTTAAATTCTACATATGAATGAAATCATATGGTATTTGTCTTTCTCTGACTACTTAGTTTGCTTAGCATATTACATGCTTAGCTCCATCCATATTGTTGCAAATGGCACGATTTCATTTTTTATGGCTGAATAATATTCTATTATAGATAAAGATTCACACCCACCCACCCCATATTTTATTCATCAGTTGATGAGTATTTGGGCTCTTTCTATAATTTGGCTAGTCTGCTATAAACATTGGGGTTCAGTGCTGGATTCTTAATTTTCAGTTAACTTTGAGTTAAATTTATAGACATTTAAGGTCATAAGTTTTCTATTTCTCAAAAGCTTAAGCCCCTAATTCCTTGTCATTAATTCTATGTTTTCTAATTTACATTATGATTTCTTCTTTGATTCTGAAGTTATTTAAAATAAGTACCTGAAAGTTCTTTAAATATATTGTTATTCATGTATTAATTTAAATGCATTTGTGTTTTCTGTAAGCCTAAAGCCTGTTAATCGTCTTGTTAAACCCTAACTTTTTTTGACTGAACTTATTAAATACTTAAAGTATTTTTTTTTCTTAAAGTATTTAGTGTCAAAATTCTAGTAAAACATTTTGCAGAAGTGTGAAAACTGTCAAAATGTTGGATTGGTTAATTTCTCATTCTAATTGTCAGTTTTTTGAGACTATATCCTTTAGAAACAAGTTTTAGAATATATATATATTTCTGCTCCATTTTTTTTCTTGTATCTTTATGCAATAATTATCTTTATTTTTAATGCTTTCGGCTTTAAGATTCTTCTGACAGATATCAGTATAACTATTCTTCATATATATATGTTTTAATATATATATATTAGTTTCAACCTTTCCATATCCTTATTTTGAAAGTGTTTCTTATAACATATATAAAAAATATAAATAAATAAATAAATAAATAAATAAATAAATAAATAAATAAATAAATAAATAACATATAGAAGGACTTTTAAAAGACAATACCAGCTTCCATCTTTGAACTAGAAAGTCCATTTCCATTTATTTTTAACTATATTGTTTTATGTGTTCCATTACTTTTTTTAAAAGATTTTATTTATTTGAGGAGGCGTGGTACGTGTGCACACATGAGCAGGAGGAAGGAGCAGAGGGAGAGGTACAATCGGACTCCCTGCTGAGTAGGGAGCCCGAAGTAGGGGATCGATCCCTGGTCTCCTGGATCATGACCTGAGCCACCCAGGTGCCTCAATGTTCTATTACTTGTTTCTTATGTGTGTTTATCTTGCCTATTTTTGATTGCATGAATTTTCTTATATTCTTTTATCCTCCACTCATTTGAAAGTTATATATTTTCTACATATTCTATTTCTTTTACATACTTTAGCAAGCATGATTTATTATTTTTTTTTTTTTAAAGATTTTACTTATTTATTCATGAGAGACATAGAGAGGCAGAGACACAGGCAGAGGGAGAAGCCGACTCCATGCAGGGGGCCTGACATGGGACTTGACCCCATGTCTCCAGGATCACGCCCTGGGCTGAAGGTGGCGCTAAACCTCTGAGCCACCCGGGCTGCCCCAAGCATGCTTTATTTAAAGTTGTTATCTCTGTCTTCATCTCTAACATTCTTTAATTCTGATCATTCACTGTATTATGTTACTTTTATCAAATATTTAGTTTTTACCTTTTAAAATAATCTCCAATTAGTAATTAATACCACTTTATATAGGAAATTCTTGATGAGATTTATTCATGTTTATCAGTGTCTTGAATAGCAATGTTTCTTGCAATTTACTGTGTTTCTGGGTTCAATTTCTTTGACAGCTTCAGTAAGTACTGCTGATAATAGATTTTCATGGTTTTAATCTGAAAATAACTTTATTTCACAATAACTCCTGATTCATCCACCAACTTGTTACTTGACACTTTCTCATAACACTGTGAAGAGCTATCATTCCAATTTTCTGGTTTCTTTTGTTCTTACAGTTGGCTGTCTGATTTTGTTTTGCAAGTAGTCTGGTTTTTCTCTTTGGTGACTCTACAACAATGTGTAGAGATACAGATTTATTGTTTATCCTACTTAAAATTTGTTTTTCTTGAACCTAAGAATTTATGCCTATTCTCAGTTCTGAGTTCATTATCTCTTTCTTGCTCTCTATTCCCTCATTCTGTGGTTCTTTACTCTCAACTCATATTTTCTAACTCTCGATCCCTCTGACTGCTTTCTGGGTGATTTCTTATTCATTAATTCTAATATGCACCTATATCCAGTCTGCTATTTAACATGCCTATTAAGTCTTATAATTTCAATGATTATATTTTCTCATTGCTAGAATTTTTTTTTTTTAATTTCCTTGGTCCTTTTAGAGTATGCTATTCCTTTTTAAAATTTCCAATTCCTTCTTTTATGCCTTTAACTATCTTAAATATACTTATTTTAAGCTATCTTTACTTGATGGGTTTTATTATCAGAAGCTGTTGTCTAACTTCTGTTGTCTGTTTTGTTTGTCCTATCTGCTGATTCTTTCTTGTGGTGGATTATTAAGTTCAGAAGGTTGACTATCTTCAGACTTTTATCTGTAGGATCCTTGTGTGGCTTAGATTGAACATGTGACCTCAGAAAGCTTTGTATCATCAGACTGAGACATCTGAATTCACCTCTTTAGTTAGGGGGGTTCCTTTACACTGCTGGTAGGATAAATTTAAACTATAGGACTGTGTGACAGCAGACTTGTAGTTATAATTTCCCCAGCTGTCCTTTTTCCTTTTTACTCACACCTCAGGTAGAAATGGGCAAGTTATTTCCTATGCCACTGAGCAAGTCCCTCCTCCCCAATCTGCTCTTCTTTTTATATCTAGTGCAGTGCTTCAAGGGCCCCAGCTTTACTCAAAGGAGACTCAGTTACAAATCTGTGCAGGCTGAAGGTCTTCCCTTCTGTCCTTTTGTGGCTCTTAAACCTAAGTTCCCTGGTTCCCCAAAGTGAGAATCCTCTGCAAGCTTCCCAGCTAGAAGCAACCATATTGGCTCATGCTTTCGTTTTCAGTTCCCTCTTCTTTTGTAAATTTGTACTTCCTTGTGATTTCTAAAACTATTTTATCAGCACTTCTAGGTGTTTCATTGTGGGAAGCCATATTCTGCTATGCCAAAGTCAACCACAATAAATTAATTTCACTCACTTAAAACATTTGAGAAAAGCAGTACCTCATGTGAAACATTTTAAACTTGCCTTGTTTCTGATTTGCAGGCTTCCATATTATCAGGACAGAGATTCCAAAGCCTTGTTAACTCCTCACTACAAAAGAGACACATAAATAAATACATTTTTAATGGACATCATCCTCATATGCCTTAAAGTTGTAAAAATACTTAATTAGTGAATTTTTAGGTGGTGACAAGATGAGTTTTCATTCATTAATTTTTGGTATTATGCAAATTTTCTAGATAGCTATATTAAATGATAACAGTCATTTGTTCTTTCTAAAAATATTCAAGCAAGTATAAAGCAATGAGTAATTAACTGGAAGGTAATAGAACCTGAAGGATCATGGTACCTTGCAGAAATTGAAGTGAGCTCAATCAATCTAACAGTGATTGTATTATCTGTAACATGGAAAAAATGGCACAGACTAGAGCCAAGGATTTGGGAAGCGAGAGACAAAATGGAAGTTTATGTATCTGCATGAATCCAGGTAATGGGCCCTCGAGATTGAGAGTGTGTGATCCATTTTAGTCATCTATGTATGTGCCAAACACAAAAAAACTTGAAAAAACACAGAAACTGGAGAGATCTTACAGTAACATCTTCAAAATATATATATAAAAAAAAACAATACCATCCCACATATGGAAGAGACAGGTTAACCTACTTTCCCATCAGAATCTTTTTGTTGGGTCCTTTCCCTAGAAAGTCCTCTGGTGCCGTTCTCTTTCGAGCTACTCTTGTTGGCTTGGTGTCTGATGTTCTGTGGTGAATAAAACACACTGGAATTACAAATGGAGAGCATACATAACAAGTGTTTAATGTAAAAGAAAATTATTGTTTTTTCCTATAAAAACATAAAAGCTTCCTCTTATTATAGAACACTCATCAGATAGGAGACAAAAATGCCACAACTAGGGGACAAATGGCATTTTTTCAGGAATAATAGATTAATTTGTTCTGGGAACTTAATGACAAGGAATCTGAAAGACGACTAGAAGTAAATCAAAATGGCTGTATTCTTATAGAGTTCAGTTTATATGAAATACATACTATCTGTACATAATGCAAAATAATGTCAAACTATATTTTGAAATGCCTTTCTTTTCATAGTGTTTGAGATGAGTATATATTTACCTTTCTTTCACAAAACTTGGGCAGCCTTCATTTTTCCATGAGTTCCAGTTTTCTTCAGTGTTTAATATATGCTGAGAAAAACAAAGAAATTACATTTATATAATGAAGGCCTTTGAAATTCTATTTGGTGCTAAGAAGACTATGTAAATATAAAACACATACCTCTACCATCTTTGAAAATCTTTCTCCATCGGGGGGGTTTTCAGATAGTAGCTGTGATTAGAAAGAATATACTAAGCTTTCAACAACTTTCTGCATCTTAGGAGTGGTTTGTAGGCAGAGGACCAAGAAGTGTTTGTGGTCTTGTACCTGAGCTTAACTTTATCCTTATTTTCCTATTTGGGGCTGAAACAAAGAAAATTCTAAATTTCCATTTTGTTCAATCATGGGTTTGTTGCATGTTGAACTTACTTGATAAACTGATTTTGTAGTATCTTCAATCCAGAGTGATTGCTCATCAGTTAAAACATAGTTTGAACTAGGGAACAAAGCAATAAAAGCATGCTTGAGTTACAGTAATGTATACTCAATTTTAAGGCTTATATACTATCTTATAAAAACCCAAGGCATGTAACAGGTAAGTTAACCATACTGAAAATAGTGTAAAAAATTACTAAGAACAATCACAAGAGGATTATAAGAGAAAATTCTTGCACTTCATTTAAGATGGCTAGAATTGAAGACACGAAGGTATATAAGGGAGGACACTCCATCAAGTTGATTAACTATGAACAGAGCAATGAATGTTTCCTAAAATAAGAAATTTAATGTTGAATGAAAACCTCTGAGAATATTAACCTATTCCTCTCCATGCTGCACATTCAGATAAAGCATGCTACATTCCTTTAAAAGGCCATCAAAACATAATGAATAAAACCCCCTAAATCTTAGTGAAGGTTGAAGGCAGACCCAAAATGTTAATGGGTGCCATTAATTCAGCTCTCACTATGCACCAATATATAGTGATACTTGGTGATCTTATAGTTAGTCAATAAATAGTGATAGACTACTGTGCCAGGAATCTGAGCACTTTAGATGCATTATTAATTCTCAGAACGAGCATGTGTGCTTTATTAAACAGAGATCAGAGATAAAGCTTAAATGCAAACCTAGGTTTGGCTCCAAATTCCTTGATCTTTCTACCATGCTATATATTAAAACTCAACAATAGAAGGACAAGAAATAACTTTCTTGAGTACTTGCTATGTGTCATCTTAAAATCACAAGTCTGAAAGAGCTTAATTGCACCTAGTGAGTCATGAAAGTGGGATTCAAAGCCAGCAGGTAGTAAAGGCACATTTTTCACACAACTAATAAATCCAACACTGTTTTGCAAACTTAAAATGCCAGTGAGTAATGGTGAACTTCAGTCATGGATAGGACAAGAGGCAGTGGCTTATGTTGCAGATGGAGGTAGCCAGGAAGTAGAGGAACTGATCAGGTTTTCTGAAACCCTAAAGAGACTCGAACTGCTCTGTTCTTCAAAGATTTACTTTACTTTTGAATACTAATGTCCTAGACAGCTCCACACCTTGAAAGAGATTATGGGCTTATTAGTCTTCAAATCAGGTTTGGAGAAGGTCTGGGTGAAGTGAGAGGGGAATGGTGGAAGTCTAGAACAGAGATCCATCCATACAACTGAAGACCCCAGGAACCCCAGTGCTCAACAGGAGAGGCTTACACTGACAGCAGATACAGTCAACACCTTTTCTCTATAACAAGTACCCTAACATCTAGTATCTTTAACAAAAGCTCCTGATTATCCAGTGTTGCTGCAAAAGGAAGGTTTCAGGGATGTGACCCTTATACATTAAATGAGTCTGACACGTAAGAGAAATAGATCAGTAAGTGAGTCTTCTTTTAAAAAGGACTGTTTAGAAATCATTTACTACCCAGATTAACTTACCTTTTGAATTTGACCTGTCCCTTGAGATACTGGAATAAAATGAGATATTGCAACAGGATGTGTCGGCGAAAGTTACTGTCGCTCAGTTGCAAATCCATCAACTAGTTGAAAAACAAGCACACACACACAACACAAAACACATTAAATTCAAATTCTTCCTAAAGGTACAGGTATGCTATTATAGAAATGAAAGATTTTAATAAAATATTCATCACTGAGGGGCTCATTCAATATGAGGCATTACTGCACAAGCCCTAGGACAAGGGAGCAAAGGCTTCAGATATTTTAACCATGAGATATTTATGTTGGCAGATAGCAATGTTAGATCAGTGGTCCTGAAGTCAAGATAAAGCAAAGCAGAAATATACTTAGGTAAAAGTATGGCTGCCACTTTCTCACATATAAAGAAATGATGGCTAGAGAGAGGTCCATATATAGATAACAAGGGATGCTGGTCATTTTTGCAGCCCTACAAAGTGCCTGCAACAGACCTGCGGCTCGGTAATAAGAAATTACAAGTGAAAAACCATCTGTGAATTAAGTGGATTATTTCCTTCTATTTTAAACAATTTTTAAAAAAGATTTTATTTATTTATTCTAGAGAGGCAGAGACACAGGCAGAGGCAGAAGCAGGCTCCATGCGGGGAGCCCAATGCAGGACCCGATCCGGATCCCAGATCTCCGGGATCACACCCCGGGCTGAAGGTGGCGCCAAACCACCAGGCCACCTGGGCTGCCCTCCTTCTATTTTAGAGAAAATAATATCATACTTGTATTATCACAGAATCTGCATTAGAAAGGACTTGAAGGTCCCTTATGAGGAAGTTTTAAAATAACTATGTCCCTGGATGTTTTCTAAGAATGGCCTCCACTGTGAAGGCAGTCATTCTCATTATATCCCTAGAGCCCTGAAGCAACGCTGAAGTCTTTATCCACAAACGTGTGCTGCTTTGGCCTTCCAGAGCTAAAGCAACAGTGAGAAGCTGCTTATTTTAAACGGATGACCAACTTGCAAGTCACCCGAAAGTCCTAGGAATGGAATGCAGTTGAAGGTCCCAAGTCCCTTTGGCTATGTTTCCATCTATTTAACATTCACTGGCCACTTCCTCCGCCCCCCCCCCCCCTTTTTTTTTTTTTTTTTATTGGAGTTCGATTTGCCAACATACAGCATATCACCCAGTGCTCATCCCGTCAAGTGCCCCTCTCAGTGCCCGTCACGTAGTCACCCCATCCCCCCGCCCACCTCCCCTTCCACCACCCCTTGTTCGTTTCCCAGAGTTAGAAGTCTCGTGTTCTGTCACCCTCACTGATATTTCCCACTCATTTTCTCTCCTTTCCCCTGTATTCCCTTTCACTATTTTTCATATTTCCCAAATGAATGAGACCATATAATGTTTGTCCTTCTCCGATTGACTTATTTCACTCAGCATAATACCCTCCAGTTCCATACACATTGAAGCAAATGGTGGGTATTTGTCGTTTCTAATGGCTGAGTAATATTCCATTGTATACACAGACCACAGCTTCACTTCCTCCTTTTTAAATGCAACTGGCCTAGGGTGCTGTGCGTCACCTTTGAGACACTCAGTCTTTGATTTTGCTATTTATCATCTTAACTACCCCATCCCAAATTGAATAGTACAACTCCCCCACATCCTTTCCTGCTACTCCTGAGTGACATCATTATCCCCATCTAGGCTCTCAAGTTCCTTGACAGCTCCACAGACAGGTACAGCCTCTACTGTGGCCCCACTGCCATGGCCAAAAGCTCGAACAGTTGCCTTAGCTCTGAAACCCTGAACTCTCACTACAGCTCCCATTCTTTTAGTCTCCCACTCAGATGTCCCAAGACCTGAGACTTTCAGTACCCTGGACCCTCTATTTTCTACCGGTCAGTCCCGTTCTGTTTTCACTGTAACCCTATTTTGGTTGAGATAAGGGGTCAGCAGACGTTTTTTAGCAGTAAATATATTAGGCTATTTGAGCCAAAGGGCATATTGTAAGATACTACACACATACTTCTGTAAACACATAAAATGTAAAAAAAGACAAGCAGTGGGCCAGATTTGAGCTGTGGCTGCAGTTAGCTGACCCTTGGTCCTGACTTTTTGGTTTATCTCTTCTTTGTTTGACTTTGAACACTTTGTTGCCAACACTTTGTTGCCAACTTCCACAACACCTTTGTGCCACACTTCCAGCACATCACTGCGCAAACCGGCAACCCCAGATCAAGCTAAGTTACTCAGTGCCCCCTAAAACTAAGGCTTCTCGTGCAGGCTGCATATGGAGCTACTTGAAAGAAAATACAAACCACACAGTCTGCAGATGGTAGGACCGCTATGCTACTGCCTCTGACTTAAAACTGGTCTCTAATCAGCGATCTTTCTTTATTCTCCAAAGCTATTATTCTCTTCTCCATAGCAATTACTACAAACCCTTTCAACTTATCACAAACATTAATTACCCTCTCATTCTCAGTACATAACCACTGCAACCTTCAATGAGAAAAATTTATTAAACTAGAAGTTTGAGCTTTCCCCACATCCTGGTTTCCTTTTTCTCGACATCTTCATTGCTAAAGGCAACCCTTTCATCTGGACATCCAAACCTAAGTTAACTGAGTCCTATCAGCTAACTGTCCTGGTGCCTGTACCTTCAATCCTTTCTTCTTTCCAAGCTCCTTTCCATTAGCAATTAAGCAACTTCTCTGAAAGAGATCGTCAGCCTCCCCTCATCCTCCCTGAACAGCCAAACATCTTCAAAGAACTGGCTACATTCACCGTTTCCAATTCACCCTTCAATCTGCCACGATCTGTGGCTTTCTGGTTCACCAATTCACTGACCATGTTTTTGCCAAGATCACCAACGACTTATTTGTTGTTAGATCCAGTGAACGCCTTCTCCACCCCCCAAACCCTGCTTGGCCCCATGAACACTTTCTTTTAGAAGTCCTCATCCTACTTGATATGCTTGGCTTCCATGAGGTATATTTTTCTAGTTTTCTCCAATCTCATTGGCTATTCTTCAATCTTCTTCCTCTCCCCTACTACCCCACCCCTTAAACTTAATTGGTTTTTCTTCAGGATTCAGTATGATGTTTTCTTCTCTTTCCACTCTATATTTTACCTTGAATTATCACATACAAGCTGATAACTATACTACGTACCAAATCTATACTCTCATCCTAGATTGTGTTCCTAATCTCCACATCTATATACTTAAAAAAGCTACTACGCATCTCTATTTGAATATTCAACTAACACTTGATCAGATTTCATGTTCAAGGGAAAACACACCAATTTTCCCCACAAAGCTGCTCTTCTCCATTGTTGGCTAATTCAGTAAGAGGCTCCAGCATCGATTTGCCTAGGCATCTCTACAAAGACTGCTTGGAAAAAGCAGAACTATAAACCACAGGAGCAAATCTCTAGTTGGGAGAGTATTCGAGAAGAAACAGAAACCAAGACTCTGCACCCATAAGAGACTGGCCTGTTTGAAGACCTTAAGTAGTTCAAGCAGTCGGGAGTGAGGACAAACAAGCCTCTTGGCTTGAGGAAATGAACTGAAGAGGCTAGGTGCTATGTACAACTCTTCATCTACCTCAGGCTTTAATTAAGTCTTCCGCATTTACTTATGTTGGAAGATATCTTTGATGGGAACAATGGACTGAAAATAGGAGTTAATAAGACATAGAATCGGAGGTGGGAAGGGACCAGTGTAATCATTCAAGCTAACATTATACTTATGAAAACTAGGACTTCTGCAAGACCACACAGCTAGTTAGTGACAGAGCTGAGACTAAAACTGACACACTCAACTGTACTTTCTTCCACAATGTACATTTTCTAGTTCTACTTTTCTTTGGTTATTTAAAAAATTACACCATTTACATCATTCAATGGATCAAGTATTTCTCTGTTGTCTTTGTTTCTAGAACAAAGGGCCTTTTATCATCCTTAGCTTTTTTTTTTTTTTTTTTCACATCTCAGCTCAGGCGTCAGCACTCCTGATTATTATTCTAAACCTATAAAGGATCATGCTAGTCTTAGTTATCTTTATGTTCCTGTCAATAAATTGTACATGTAAATAATAGTCCTCGTACAATTAAACTGAAGTACGGGATCTTCCATTTCCGTCACTTTATAGAAAATACTTCAAAAACCTGTACTAGAAAACATATTAAGAGCATTCTCATTAAAATATTACTAATCTGTCATCATTAACACATTAGCTGTATCAAATTTTCAAATTATGAAAAATTTAAAATTTCAAAAAGGTACAGTTAAGTTGTATAATTCATGTCCCCTATCCAGTTCTATATTAAATCCTAACATTTTTATTTGTTCCACATTTGTTAAATAGTTATTATCGAAACTAGTGAAGCATCCTCTGTAACCTCCCTCTTTGCTCCCCCTCTTTCCCTCTACTATGGTAAATGCTACCATGTATTTGGTGTTTTATGGTTCTAATGCACATTTTACACTATTGCTACATAAATAGGTATCTATAAATAACATATTGAGGTATTTTGCAAGTTTTCAAACTCTATGCATATTATTCTGCAATAAGCTATTTTCACAGGACATTATGTTCGAAATTTATACAACTTAATACATGTATCACTAGTTCAGGGGTTAGAAAATTTCTGTTAAGGGTAATCAGTAACTTATTTTAGGCTTTGTGGATGATACAATCAGTCTCCATTCCAACTACTACCTGCTGCTGTGGCAATGCAACAGCAGCCACAGACAACATGTGGATGAATATATAGCAGGGAATATATAGCAGCTCCAATAAAACTCATTTATAAAAATAGGTGATAAGCCTGATTTGCTGACCTCTGCTCCAGTTAACTCACTTTTTAAAGAGTGCTTTGTAGAACTGTACTATGTAAATTTACCACTCAGTCTCCTGCTTATGAACATTTAGGTTGTTTCCAAACTTACACTTACAAACACATAATTTACAATGAATCTTCTTATGTATTTCCTTGTGCATGTGTATGATTCTCTAGGGGCCACATCTAGGAACAAAAGTTTTAAGTTTGCTAATTATAAAACTGGTCTGCAAAGTGGTTATATCAATTAATACTTCAACTAGCAGTATTTGAAAGTGTCCTTTCCCACACCTTTGCCAATACCATTTATTGTCAGGCTTTACTGTTTTTGTCAATTTGGGAAGTGTGAAACAATTATCTCATCATTTTAATTTCTTTGGCTACTAGAGATGGTTAGCTTTTTTATAAGCTTATCAGCTATTTAGATTTCTATATCTGTAAGCCACTTGCATTTACCATCTTTCCAGTTTTCCACTAGTTTGTCTATCAACAGAATGTTCAGAATATTAATCATTATGCAGATGATGAATATCTTCTAGTTTGTGGCCATCTTTTTACTTTGTCTACAGTGTCTTTTACTATTCAGTACTTTTACTTCTTTATATTAAACGTATCGGTCATTTCCCTCATGACCGGTGCTTTTTTGTGATTCAAGAAATCTTTTCTTACTCTGAGTGTACATATTTTATGCTTTTAAGTGTTTCAAAGTTTTGCTTTTCTTATTTAGACTTTTAATTAACCTAGAATTGACCTTTGTGCATGTAACAAGGTCTAAACAGGATTTTATTTTTCCATATGGATGAGCTGTCCAAGCAACATTTATTAAGAATAATCCATCTTTTCCTTGCTAATTTGTAAATGTAACTTCTCCCGTATATCAAACTTTCCAGTTTGTGCTTTCCATTGTTCAGTTTTTTCCCCTTTATACCTGTACTAATAATTACTTCACTGTTTTAATTATTAGAGCTTTACAGGTTTTAATACCTAATAGAGCAATTGTTTCCAACTTCTTCCAATTTTTCTTACTTCCTCTTGGCTTTTTTCAGAAGAACTGTAATATCAACTTTAAAAGTTTCCTCAAAAAACATATTTGGATTTGATTCAAAATACACTAAATTTATGTGGGGAAATGACATTGGGTTTTCCTATCCAAGTGTAGTCCTACCCCTCCATCTTTGTAATTTTCTACACAAAGATTACTCTTAGGCATTAGTTTTCATTGCTAGTTCAACTTATATTTTGTAATTGGTTACTTACAGGAACGCCACTTATGTTTCTCTCGTAACCTTGCTGAAGCCTCCTTAATCCTACTAATAGTTTGCTGGTTCTCCTGGATTTTCTCTGTAGCCAATTATATTGCCTTCAAATAGGGACAGTTCAGTCTTTTCTCTTAGTAATTATAACTCATTTCTTTTTTCTTACTGAAATAACTAGGTCGTCCACTACTATGTTGAACAGAAGTCTAGTTAGTAGACATCCATGCCTTGTTTTTGAATATACTAGAAATAATTCTAAAAGTTTGATCATTATGTATGATACTTGCCACAGGGCTTTTTATTAATCCCCTTAGTTAGGATAATCCCCTTTAACTTCTGATTTTTGTACTGAATATTAGATTTTACTGAAGAATTTTCTTGGCATCTGAGATGATTATACAGTTTAAAAATATTTAAACCTTTAAACCTTAAGGCTGTTAATTTGGTATTACATTAAGCTTTCTGATAAACATACATTCCTAGGATAAATCCTATTTAGTCTCTACTTCAAAAAAATAACTACTTTTGATTCGTGAGTTAAAAAAATTTTTTTCACCCTTACTTGTGAGATTGATATACTTTTTTCCCCTGTTCTGTCCTTTTGGGATTTTATCTAAAAGTTTTATCAATCTCATATTAAGCAATTGGTTGCTTTTGTCACCTAAACTCTGAAAATTTTCACTTAAAATAAGAATCATCTATTCCTGGAATTGCTGATAAAAAATCTGAACCTGATGTCATTTGAAAGGTGTCATTTTGACTACAATTTCTCTAACAGTTACTTGTTTATTCAAGTTTTCTATTTCTTTGTTTGAGTCTATTTTCTATTTTCTTTGAGTCTATTTGGTGACTACATTTTTCTACAGATTTACTGTTTCATTAGATTTAAAAAGGTACTGGCAGAAGTTGTTTAGAATACATTCTCTTACATATTTTCAGTATTTCTGTATTTTCAGTTATGCCCATTTTTATTATTTATTCATCTTACTAATATGTTTACTGGCACCTTTTCACGTTTTTCCTTGGTCAGGCCTGCTCTATAAAATTTTTATGGGGATGCCTGGTGGCTTAGTGGTTGAGGGTCTGTCTGCCGTTGGCTCAGGGTGTGATCCTGGGGTCCAGGGATTGAGTCCTGCGTTGGGCTCCCTGCGAGGAGCCTGCTTCTCCCTCTGCCTATGTCTCTGCCTCTCTGTTTCACATGAATGAATAAATAAATAAAATCTTTAAAAAATAAAAGGATCTCAGTGTTCCTCCTAAGTTACAGGATAAAGAAAAGTACGTCCATGGCAAAGCAGGAGATGTTACCTGTCAGTCTTTTTGCTATAGTTAAGAAGGTTACTTAAAGGTATGGTCATAAATTGAAAGATTTTCAAACCTGTACTAATATTTTTAAGGAGATTTAGTGGACTTTAATATCCCTCATAAATACCAAAAATTTACATTTTAAATTTCTTTCCTTTAATACATCTAATTAATATAAAACACAAATTTATTTTAGCAAATATAAGACTTCCTTTCAAAAGCCTAAATTAACTAGAACTTCCTAAACAATACAGATTATGTTGTTACCCCTACAAAGATTTAGGATTACTTAGGAAAGACTTAGGAAACATGGTGAACAACTAAGTTGTGATTAAATAGCCAATATCTATTTATTGATTTTCATAAACCTCAGACAATACTGCAAATTATGTGACTCTACTGAACACTCCTATGCTATCCAGTTAAGTTTCAAAAATCTGTATTTTTCTTAACAAACTTCCAAAGAAATTTAGATCCAGATATGGAAAGAAATAAAAAGTACCTAACTTCTATATAATTCCTACATGTTTTTAAGTCTCTTTGATTATATATAAACATATTTATCCTTCAGAATACTCAAGATGATGAAACCAATATGTACTTTAAAACATACTTGATAAAATTATTTTAAAGACTAGAGTTTTAAAATTTTAGTATTGTAATTAAACATACTGTTTGATATATTAAAACATGTATATTAAAGTATATTTAAAACTTAAAAACACTTAGAAGAGGGGACCTGATTAACTGAGAAAGACAAAATTAAGTCCCTGGGTATTTGGTCCATTCTCAAGGGTAATAAAATTTCCTTGCCTTCCATACATTCTATCTGGTGGTAGTAATCACTGCCCTCATCAAAGCACATTTTCTTTTCTTTTTTTAAATTTATTCATGAGAGAGAGAGAGTGAGAGTGAGAGTATGTGTGTGTGTGTGAGAGAGAGAGAGAGAGAGAGAGAGAGAGGCAGAGACACAGGCAGAGGGAGAAGCAGGCTCCATGCAGGGAGCCCGATGTGGGAGTAGATCCTGGGTCTCCAGGATCACACCCTGGGCTGAAGGCGGCGCTAAACTGCTGAGCCACCTGGGCTGCCCGCACATTTTCTTTTCAAAGAACTCTACATTTATGAATATACTGACTACTTTTTGCTTTTGTGTAAATCATGATATGTAAAATGAGTTGAGAGCTGTCATTTCCGGAGGAGCTAACATTTTAATGTTAGTACTAATAATTATTAATTTCTATTAATAACTAATAGAAATGATTACTAGTTTCTATTACTCTAGCTAATGACATAGCAAGGTTGGGCCATTTCTCATTCCATCTTTGCTCTTATCAATTAACCAGTCTCCTCTGCCAACTCTTTTAGACTTTGTCCTTCTTCAGAATCAGGCTCCAAATCCATGGCCTATGTTATACTGGTAGGGTACCCTTTGTACCCTATCTCTACCCCTTCCCAGATGGCTGCTTGGCAGCACCAAAGAACAGACTTTTTTATCTTGCTTGCATAACCACAGCTTGACTCACACACAGAGGGGATTCTAAAAATAATAAAGAGTGAAGAGTATGCTATAAATTTTCCAATATGCTCAATGATATTTAAACAGCTACCCTACTTGTCAGACCTGCAAAGTACAAAAGTGTCACAATAAAGAGCACAGCTCATGCCTCTAACTTTGAGGACAACTTCAGATAGATTGTATTAATATAAAAAAGTTAATCATATAAAAAGGTTTCAGTAACTGCATTTATCTTTTCAGATGGTTGGGTGCATCCCCACATGCTAAAACTGACACAATGTCAGCAAAACACTCGAACTGCAAAGTTTGTAAAGCCCTAAAGATTCATCAGTGCTTTCACTGCCCACGGCAGAGATAGGCAAGCATCCAAATAAAATTCTGGAAAATAAAGTAACCCAAAAGTTTGTACATAATTCAACTGAAGTGTCTAGATACATTGTCTTATAGCTTATACCATAGTGAGGTCTCCCTACTCATGAAATCTTAATGGTAAGCCAATTACGTTTCCATTTACTTTCCATTCCTAAGTGGCCACCCAAGGCCCAACACTGATGTTCCTTTTGTTTGGTTATTTCAAAGCCCAAATCAAGTCTGTCAAACCATTCTAATCACAACTGTGAAAAGCCCTACCAGATGACTCAGATGGGCGGTATCAAGACAGAAGCCTCAATGACTGATTTTACATCAAGGTTCATTAGTGGAAGACATCACTCCAATTCTGCTGAAGAGTTGCTGAGTTCTTATATGATTTTTAAAATGTAACACTTTCTTCCATCTTGGAACTATAGGAAAATGTCAGCCTCGCCCAGTTAACACCTTTTGCTATTAACTTTTTTTTCCTCAAAGGTACAGGGACCAACAATCTAGTTTCTATTTAAATTTCAGACCATGATAATGACCTACAAGAATTTCATGGTCAAGTACTGGAATTTGCTGGAGGGCTGGCTCTATCTCTGGCCTGCAGACAAAGAAAACTCAAGCCATATTCCAGAGCTGTCTAAAAACTTCCCAGACCTGTTGAAAAGGGGGTTCACATGAAACAACTAATGAGACAAAATTATAGGATACAGATTAGCCTGCTTGTTCCTAACTATGAGTCATAAAGGAATAGGCCTATCTTTGCCTTCACTGCATATTCAATCTTGGATACTTCTCAAATGGATACAGTTAGTACAATTTAAGGCAGAACAACTTTCTGCCAAGAACTTTTTTTTTTTTTTTTAATGTCCAAAAGTCTTCATCTGAGTTCTTCACACAATGCAGAGACTGGGCAGGTTGTTAATTTTCTTTTCTCCATGAACAAGAATGGCCTTAATGACCACACTAGGATTAATAGTGTGAGACTGTGGGCAACCACCCTGGTAACTGCTGGCTGCCACGTATTCCAACTGATCTTTTCCATTTGGACACTGAGTCTCAAATGTACAGGGAAGAGGAGTTAGTATTGTGAAGAACTGGGCAATCCCGGTATCTATACTGAGTTACTGGTAATACTTTTTATGAGAACTCAAAGATACCAGAATACATTCCTTTAACTATCATGTTAATATCATGGTACTTAAATATTTTAAAATGTTGGTTCTGCTTTTACATGCTACATAGTGGTGAAGAAGGAATCTCTACAATACCAGTGCCTTTCACAGGGGTATGATAAATTGGGACAATTAGAGGTGAAATCTTCCCTTAAAATTTCTGAGTGTGAGCCTGGACTAATATTAAGGAACAGGTAGTTCTACACTGAAAAAAAAAAAAAAAAAAAAAAAAAAAAGGAAACAAAAAATCCAAAAGCCCTCAGCACTGTATTTAGTGACTGCTATTCCTGGATTATTTTACTCTGCTAACAAGAAAACTGTATTGTTAGAACTTAGTGTTTGCAATCATACCCGAGCAGCATAAAAAAAGTGGCCCTTGAAAATTATAATACCACTTTGTTTCTATAGGAAATATCTCTCTTTGAGAAAGAAGTATGATAATTCACAAAAACACCTATTTTATTTGTAGAATCGTGCCTACCTGTGGTTACCATGTAACTGGACTGTCTATAACTACAAAGGTTGTAACATCCTTTCCATACACTGTATTCTGATTCTCCCTCTCTAAGGAAAACTAGGATCACATTCATGTAAGCAAAACAAAATGCTTCTGGGCAGTAACATTTCCATCAGATGTGTGAATATATCAAATGGATTTAAAATATTGTATAAAGTACTACAGAGATGTGAAAGGCTTCTTTCAGTGGAACAGTAGAACTTATAAAATAAAATGGTACATACTTTTAATGCTATAGGTAATGTACTACACATATTTTCACTTGGATATTGAGTAGTAAACATTGGAAATACACTGTAAAAATGTGAAGAATGTACACGAAGGGTTCTTATTCAGATCTAAATTTAAGATAAAATTGCTACGTAAGAGGCAATAGAGAACTGATGATACAAAACATTACATGCTTCACATTCTCTTTGTTACAATTTTCTGTACCTTTTTTTCCCCATATTTTAAAGTATGAAGCTTCTCAAAGTTGCTTTTACCCCTCATGGTATTAAGTTATGGAATTCCAGAGCTTAACCCTGGAAAGCTCATGCTCTCCTAACTGCTGATGAGAGAAAGTTCACAAAGAATCAATAAGGAAGCTACTCAGAGAGCCAGTTCTGGGAAAGTGGTGAATGGAGACCAGTACAAAAGCACAGATTTTACACTCCATGGAAATTTCTCTGAAAGTGTGTATTTTTGTTGTTTTATTATTAAAATATCCTTGGAAATCAGCTGGGTTTATAAAATAGTTTATATTCCTTCCTGTGCCCCTTTTAGCTCTCTGCTGTTTAAGAGCTACAAGTTGTTTTCTTTTGGTGGTACCCTTTTAATATATATAATAAAGTCTAAAGTTATTTGGTATTTCCTCCTCCAGAAGATTTTAAGGATTGATGAATATGCTTAAATTACTCATTAAACATGTTTTCCTCCCCATGTTACTATTGTCATCTAGTTTAAATTCCACATTAAGGGGGATCCCTGGGTGGCTCAGCGGTTTGGCGTCTGCCTTCAGCCCAGGGCATGATCCTGGGGACCTGGCAGAGAGTCCGACATCAGGCTCCCTGCATGGAGCCTGCTTCTCCCTCTACCTGTGTCTCTGCCTTTCTCTCTCTGTCTCTCGTAAATAAATAAATATTTGAAAAAAAAATTCCACATTAGGAATTTTTTAAAATGAGTTTTTGTTTTTTAATCAATAAATTTATCATTTGTCAATTTTTGTGGTCACCACTACTTTCTATGTTCCATTCTTTCTTACAGGTTCAACTCCCTTCCTCCTGGAGAAAGCTTTAGTAGTTTTTCAAAAAGAGGGTCTTACAGTGGTATATTTTCCTGGTTAATGAAAATGTGTATTTTGTCCACAGTCTTGAATATATTTAGCTGGGTATGAAATTCTAGACTGATAGCCACTCCCCCCCTTAGTACTATAATACTATAATATTTCACTACTGTCTTCTGTCCATTCTAGTATATTTGTCTTTTTTTTTTCCCCCTTTGGTGGCTTTTAAGGTTTTCTCTTTAACCCTAGAGTTACAGCATGATGTACTGAAGTATGGATTTGACTTCTTTATCCTGCTGGCAGTTGTAGCATATTTTTAATCTGAGAACTTGGTATAACCTTCAGTTCTTTTCAATATAGTTTTCCCACCATTCCTTCCATTTATTTTGTTCTTTAAAAATCCTATTGGGTATTTGCTGGAATTTTTCCATTGACCAAGCATTGCTCTTAACTGCTCCTTTAGGTTAACAAACAAACAAACAAACAACCCTGTTTCTGGGTGAACCTCTCATCATTACCTTCCAGTCATAGTTCTCATTTCATCTACATCCAATCTATAGTTTAATTCTGTATATTCCAATTTGGTTTCGATGACTACATTTTTCATTTCTAAGTCTCTCAATTAGTAGTCATATTCAACCATTCTATTTCATTTCTGCCTTTTCAGTTTCACAATTTTTTATTCATTCTCAATGGATGTTATATCATCAATTATCTTTTTATCTAAAACATGTATTTTAAAGTCTTGGTCAAGCTGTGTGTCTGGAATAAATACATATATATCCCAATAGTTGATTTGGTTGGAGATCTTTCCTAGTATTGAATTTCTTTATGAATTTTGGAATTGCAGTGTATCAGAGTTTTGAATGGGAGGCTTTTGCTTTGGGATGTTTGTTTACTTCTTCTTTCTCTCTGTGTATATCCTTTCTTGTCTAGTAGTTTTGCATTTGCTTCTACCAGGGCCCCTGGAGTCAAGTCTGGAAAAAGTCTTATGATGAATATCTGGAGCAACTCTTTCATTAGTATACTGTGGATATCATATATCCAGTCCAGAATAAGCGGAAACAAAGCTTGACATGAAGCTGTGTCTTTGTTATACCTAGACCCACAGCTTCCTATAAATCCATAGCCCTGGGCAGAAAATTGGTAACATTTTTTCTTAGCTTCTTTTCACAGTGGGTAAAGTTCCACCCTAGTTCCTGGCTTCAAGCAGTGAATCTGGCTGGTCCCCTGGTCCCACATGAAACACATCTGGTGTCTATCACTTGTAGCCAAACTCTTGGGTGCCACCGCCTTCTTGGGATGAGTCCAGCAGGCCTAAGACTTCAGTATCACTCACTACTTGGCATTTCTGGTCCATTAAGATATTTTTCTTGTTTCTGGAAGCCCAGCTTTGTCTTTCTCCTTTTATATTTACCTGTCAGTTCTATGTGTTTGGAGCAAAGGGAGTAAGTCAAAACATACACTTAATGTGCCATCTTGACTGGAAAATTTGCATAATCCTTTAACATTGTATTTGAGCAAAATTTAATGATTAAGCTGTATAAGTAAAATTATCAGGGAATATTTAAACCCCTTATTAGTACCCAAATCACAAACTAATTATAAAATATCATTTTCATAAATGTAAATTAAATCCTAACTTGAGGTTCAAAACACATGCACCTGAAAACAATTACACTGCAAAATAAGCCTATAACACAGACAATGCAGAACAACTTCTTTCAGGTCTGAAATCAAATTAGTCTTACTTGTGCAAGGAAGACACAGACTCTCAAACTAATACTTACCAGCTTTAACCAAAACTAAAGAAATATTTCTGTGAAACTTAACTTAAAAAGAATATCAGCTAAACAGAAAAACAGACAACTACTTATTATGCTTAGTAAAAAAAAAAAAAGAAAAATGTATACCTTTTCACTTGTTAAAAATTTTGCAAAATATACATGTTCTCCTCCTGTTTTTAATTCTTCCATTTTTTTCCTTGAGGCTTGAGTATCATCTAATTTATAACTTTTAAAAACAGCTAGAACTTCTTCAGAATACTGCAAAGTAAAAATACCAATTAGTTTTATTTGGCATTGTTGCCCAGTAATTTTTTTAGTGCTTTTTTATATCAAAATATTTAGAATTTACTCATAGTTAACCATGTATGCACATTGTAAAGCACATAAAACAAGAAAAACTATGATGGCAAAATGGGATTAAAACTATTTGGTATGAGAGTTCATGGTATTGTCAAGGCAGGAATAAACTTTCTACTCCTGAGGAAATGTAATTTCTTATGCAGTTTGTGTAAGGGACCAACAAAGAATGTAATGCTTTGAGAGTATCCAGAAATTTACCAGTGAAATGAGATGTTTAACCAGCTATTAAATGCTGAAGCATTTCTTGTGCTAAATGCTGTGACCAAATAAAACAATGACATCAAATCCTACCCAGCTGGGGAACAATTCTAGATGATTTCTTATTCACCACTTAATCTGAACACATACCATGCTACTTTTAAGAGCTACCTATTTGCTTTTGATTTTGACTATAATCAAAAAGGACAACTGGTATTTAAGCAGCCAAGAAAAAGAAATATAGGGAATTCTTATAAAACAAAGACTAGCCATTTTTTTTTCTGATAGTAGGTATATTAGGCTTGTTAACCTTTTTTTTTTTCAATATTTTATTTTTAAGTAATCTCTATACCTAAAGTGTGGATCAAATTTAAAACCCTGACATCAAGTGTAGCATGTTCTCCTGACTGAGCCTGCAAGGCACCTCTAGGCTTGTTAATCTTAAAAATAAAACTACCAAGGGCACCAGGTTGGTGCAGTTGGTCAAGTGTCTGATTCTTGGTTTTTTAGAAAGGTCCATCTCTTCCAGTTGGCTCTGCAAATGGCAACTAGTGCTGAATGTGAAAGTTCTCCCTGCTGGCTTTCGATTCCATTTTAAAAGAAGCTTCCTTCTATTAATATTCACAGGCTATCTGGCTCATATGGTCTCTGTCACACTACTCAAATATGCCATTACAGTACACAAATATCTACAAGTATGAGCATGGCTGTGTCCCAAGATAACTAACTCTATCTACGAAAACAGGCAGAAGGCTGGATTTGGCCCATGGCTATAGTTTGCAATCCTTATTATTTCAAGTATCAAGCGGACACTTGAAATAATTTTGTGCAAAGTGAAGACAACATATTTGACAAAAATTCATCAATTCATGTTGACAATACTATATAAAAACAAACAAAAAACCCAAGGCTGTAATTATGAACTTTTAAATCCCTAAATCATACTACTTCACAAAATCTGTGGTTTATAACATTAGGAAATAGGCATAAACATGTAAGAGTTAAAATTATATAATAACAAGCATACTGGATAAGAGTCAAGCTTTACTTCTGCCATTAACTGTAAAAATATTGGGTTTTGGGTACCAGGTGGTCAGCAACTCACCTTAAGAAAAGTTTTCCATGAAATCTTCTCATAGCATTGCACAGGGTTCCTGAAGTAATCCTGAAGTGACCAGAATTTTCGATACAGGTTGTAGTCAATTGGAATGGAGCTAATAAAATAAATGTTATATTAAATAAATCACTTAAGTTCTTTTAGAAATATCTAAGTGCTCCTAACTTTTCTTAGTTCATATATCCCTTTAAGAAGCTAATGATAGCTACAACTCCTTTCTCCAGAAAAGTGCACATTCATACTTATATAAACTTTTATAAACAATTTCAGGGGATTCATAGACCCTAAAAGAACCACTTTATCTAGAATCCCTGGATTCTGGCCCAGTACATGATTGTTTAGAATTAAAGACCATGTTTCCCAACCTCTCTTGTGGTTAGGTGTGGCCCCATTGGTTAAATTCTGGCTACTTGGGAATAGAAGTAATATGTTCAAATCTGGGCCATGTTTTCCATTTTTCCTTTATCCCGTTTTGCTGGCCATAATACACATATGATGATGAGCCACATGGACTATAGGAAAAAAAGCAAATACCAAGAGATAGTGGGACAAGTTAGGAGGAACATAGGTCCCTAGACAATCTCCCTGAAAAGTGATACTCTATCAGCTGTAAACTGCCTGTCTCCAGACTTTTCCTCAAGAAAGAAATCAACTTCCACATTGTTTAAGCTAGTGTCACCTTTAACCTATGCTAAAGGCCATGGCATGAGACAGATATGTAAAGTACACATCAACTCAGTATTACAAAAATAAGCCTTTTCTTTAGTATCTTTATTACAGTATTCCTAATTCAACTTGCACTTTCACTGTTACAAATCTGCATTATCAATACACATTCTTTAAATTTTTAAATTTACCAAAATTACACTATGTTTTGAATTTAAAAGTTAAACATTTCAGACTTTACCTAAGAGATTTTTGTTTTTAGCAAAATTTTATATATCATTCAAAACACCCATTATGTAAAAAAAAAAAAATGCTTGTGGTATTGACTATTTCATATCCTCAAAAATTCACTAAAATTTTCAACATCACCTATGTAAAATTAATTTTATTTCTAAACACAATTGTGTACTACTTTCTAATCTTCCTAAATAAACCTTAATAAACTGAATCTATGGATTACAGTTAGCATTTTCTCTAAGCCTCATAGCCATACAAGTGTTCCAAGGAAGACTGTAATTTCATGTGGCAAACAGGAAGGGGGTTGGGGTTTAGTGAGCCAAACAGCACTATGATGTTAAGAGTCTTGCCTTCTCTAGTCTAGTCAATAATAGGAAGTTAAGTTAATCTTCCACTCTTCATCTTTGAGATGGATATATTTAAAATTACTTTTTTAATGACTAGGGAGTATCAGGGGCCATATTATAATGCATTTTAAAGGATTATAGAAAAGTAAAAGGAGTATGATTTTTATCATGTACTTTTTAATTTTTAAGGTTTTGGGGTGAGAGGGTAATGTTAAAAACCTGAAAAATGCCATGCATACTACATACATACATACATACATACATACGTGTGTGTGTGTGTGTGTGTGTGTAGTGCAAAAATCAGTTTTCTACAAAAATGTCTGAAAAGCCATTAGTGAAGAATGCCAAAGGAAAAGTAGTTTAGTATAACATGTGGAAGCACATGTGATAAAGATTCTCACCATATGACTCTAATTCATATGGTTAAGATTACAAAGTACAAGTTCGTATCATAAAATACCTATTTAAATAATTTTATTAAATTTATATTAATTGGTATATAGATTTAAAAAACCCACATACACCTACATACATAGTAACAGATTACTTATATTAGATTCACACTTCTGACAACTGTAACTGCCTGGAACAAAGCTTTGAACTTGGCAATAACTGAAAAAGTCCTTGGTCTGCAAGAAAACAGCAGTTTAACAAAGTGCATGCACTTCATTTTACAAAAGAGGATTGAAATTATACTTAGGTACTTACCTAAATTACAACCACTTTGAATTATGTATAAAGGTAAATAACTATTTTTACCTTGAGATAAAAGAATGCTAACTTTGCTAGAACTACTAATATTTGAAACATGTGGATCTTGTTTCAAAACAGTAATGAAGAATACTGACAACTTTTAATTGACCAAAATCCAGCTCCTGCCAAAAGTTTTATCAAGAATCAGCAGTAGTCAAAAAAATCTAAGGGGCATGTTAACTTTCATTCTTTCTACACTCTTTCCTAGTAAAAACTCTGAAAACAGGAAAACAGTAATCTGAACATCAACTGACATCAACTATTTTCTATAACTGAAGCAATTTCATTGACTTATAACGAGATTATAAATCTGGGTTTGGGGCAGCCCAGGTGGCTCAGCAGTTTAGCGCTGCCTTCAGCCCAGGGTGTGATCCTGGAGACCCAAGATCAAGTCCCACGTCAGGCTTCCTGCATGGAGCCTGTTTCTCCCACTGCCTGTGTCTCTGCCTCTCATGAATAAATAAATAAAATCTTAAAAAAATAAATAAATAAAAATAAAATAAAATCTTAAAAAAAAAAATCTGGGTTTTATACAGATCAAGTTAAAAAAAGTCACACACACACACAAAACCCATAAAAGGAACATTTTCCAAAATGTGCAAGTAAATTGGAAAAAAGAAAAAGCCACATGTAAAATAATTAATACCCATGAAATAACATGGTATTTGTGTAGTTCCATACGCTTAATAAAGAATGTTTTTGAGGGGCGCCTGGGTGGCTCAGTTGGTTGGGCATCTGTCTTCAGCTCAGGTCATGATCCTGGGGTCATGGGATCGAGTCCCATGTGGGGCTCCCTGCTTTTAGCAAGTAGTCTGCTTCTCCCTCTCCTCCCTACTCATTCTCTCTGTCTCTCTTTCTCTATTTCTGCCTCTCTCAAATAAATAAAAATTAAAAAAAAAGAAATGTTTTTGAAACCAAACTGCTTTTGAAGATTTTCTAGTTTTATATGTACAGTTACACACACACACACACACACACACACTGTTACTCAGTTACCACATATGAGAATATAATAAACAACTCTTGAAACATAGTACAAGAAAAGTTTGCCTCTTACTAATGGGATACGGTCTAATCAGAATGAGAACTATGTAACCATTATATGTTCCTTTATTGTCTCACTTGCCAGAAAGCTCACATCTTAATTTACTGTTTGATACTAATAACAAGCTTACTCTAAGTTGTTAATTATCATCGCCTACTTATTAAACCTTCTGATCTCTTTTTTAGTTGGCCTAGTATTTATCTTAGGTGCCTCACAGGAGAAATTTTATAGTAGTATTAATAAATGACTACTAGAAAACCTTTTAATTGAGGCACTAAAATTTTAAAAATATCTTCTCCTTTGAAAGTTCCAATCCACGCTGTCCCTCCATGGCTTTTTCTTCATGTCTCAATGTCCTGAAAATCATTTACACTCAATGTCACCACATCCTCACCCTCCTTTCATGTTTTGATCCACTGCAATTTGCCCTCTAACTTCAACATTCCACAAATACATCTGGATTCTGTATTTATCTACACAAAGCATATGTAACTACTTGTTGTATACGAAAACCGTAACATATTAAGGTGAGAGTTACTGTCTAAAAACAGAATGTTGGGATGCCTGGGTGGCTCGGCAGTTGAGCATCTGCCTTTTGCTCTGGGTGTGATCCCGGAGACCCGGAAACGAGTCCCGAATTGGGCTCCTTGCAGGGAGCCTACTTCTCCCTCTGCCTTTGTCTCTGACTCTCTCTCTCTCTCTCTCTGTGTGTCTTTCATGAATAAATATATAAATCTTTAAAATATATATATATTAAAAAAAATAAAAACAATGTTTTCGGGGTGCCTGGGTGGCTCAGTCTGTTGGGTGTCTACCTTCGGCCTGGGTCATGATCACAGGGTCCTGGAATGGAGCCCTGAGTCGAGCTCCCTGCTCAGTGGGGAATCTGCTTCTCCTTCTGCCTCTGTCCCCCGCTCATGCTCGCTAATAAATAAATAAAATCTTAAAAAAAAAAAAGAAAAGAAAAGTTTTTAACTATTTTAACCAAGGTGTTCTGCAACTTGACATTTTTTTAAAATGTTGAGCTGGTGATTTTATAGAACATTAAATTGGAATTTTTTTTAATCCAGAATTTTTTACTGGTGTATTTGACCCAAATCTGAAATGGGCTTCATACTATAGATACATGGGTAATGTGTTCTTTGTAAATGACAGTGCCTAAAACAATCTGGTGATACAATTAGTTACAAAGTAATTTCCCAATCTCTTCCTTTATTTAAAAAATAGTGAAGAGGATTTAAAAGGTAAAACCTGCAGTTTTAAGATAAGTCACTGGAATGTTAAGTATAGCATAGGGAATGCAGTCAACAACACAACATTATAATAGGTTGACAGATGGCAGCTAGACTTATCCTGGTGATCACGTCCTACTGTGTAAAAACATGAATCATTATGTTGTATACCTGAAACTAAAGTATTATTGTATATCAACCACATTTCAATTAAAAAAAGGACAAAATAAAATAAAATGATTGTGACAGACTAAGAGTACTGAATCCTGTTTACCTGATTTTTCTGCAACTGGGACTAGCTAATAGTCAATGGGGCCGATTTATCTATACAGGTTTAGGCAGAGTCTAACTACACAAAACTGCATTGGGCAGTTTGTCTTTGGGGGCTCTTTTTACATTTCAGGTGACCTGTTATGTTGAAGCCTACTGCCTTGATCCTTTACGTTGCTCAGGTCAGACCCCAAAAGTATACTCTATCCACAATGTACATGAACAAATGGGTCTCTAAAAAACCACAACCCAAACACAGAACTATAGCTAGTAATAATAGCTAACAAATAAACTGTTCTAATGAGCGCTTTCCATAGATCACTGTATATAACATCAACAACTAAAGAAACAATAACTACTGTGTATCTTAACAGACCATATCCAAGCACCATCTCATTTAATAATCTCAATGAGCAGGTAGGTGCCATTACTACATTATATTTCTTTTCTTTTTTTTTTTTTAAGATTTTATTTATTCATGAGAGACAGAGAGAGAGAGAGAGAGAGAGAGAGAGAGAGGGAGGGAGAAGCAGGCTCCATGCAGGAAGCCCGACGTGGGACTTGATCATCCCAGGTCCCCAGGATCAGGCCCTGGGCTGAAGGTGGCGCTAAACCTCTGAGCTACCCGGGCTGCCCCTCATTACTACATTTTAAAGACACTACAACTGAGTTGCAGGGAAGTCAGGTAATTGCTTTAGGTTACATGGCTAGAATTGGAATTCAGCCTGGAGCCACACTACTCTCGATGCTTCTTTGGAGATAATGTGTTTGAATCTGAAACCTGGGATGCCAGGTATACAGCTCTCTGTGCAGATATTAGAAACTCTTCTTGATCCTCCAGAAATTCAATGGCAACTGATAATTTTTGTCACCTCAGACACCTGGAAGTGAATATTTTCCTTCATATCTCCCTTTTTCTCTTCCTCATTGCTCCTAATGAGCATTAGGAAGAAATTATTTGGAAAGAAAGCACAGAGTTAGCAGATGAGATAGGAAACAAAAGATGGGTATGCGAAGGGAAGAAGAGGGAAAGGAGGTTACTTATTCCTCTTACTTCATTAAAAAGTCAGCCCATTATCCACAAACACTAGGTCCACAAAGTTAATAGAAGGAAAAAGGGGAGGAGTCCCTAGGTTGCCTATGGTTGGGTTTTCAAATGTTAGGAATATGCATAAAGTAGACCATGTAAATAATGAATTGTCTGTATGTAATTCAGAAACCAACTGATAGAGCCTAGTAGTGATTTAGGATTTATAATTATAATATACATAAAAAATCAAATAAAAGAAATCTATAAGCATGATTTCCTTCTTCCTTGTGTATATCTTGACACTTGTACTTGATAAGTCATTAAGGTTTAACTTTGTACATCATAAAATCTGAACTTCTAAAACTCACCAAGTTGTTGGAGCTTCATCATCTCCCATTTCACCTTCTTCAACATCCATTCCTTCTTCTCTATCCTCAGTGTGCTAAATTTAAAAAAATGTACAATGTGTCACAAAGCAGTTGTCAGGCAGAAGACAAATGCTGGAATAACATCATTCACACACTGCTAGACAAATGCTGTTAGAGAAATCTAGTCACGCTTCTGTAAAAAAACTAGTTATTCTTTAAGGCAACAGCAATTCTATGTGACAAAGATCTAAGAACCCAAGAGCAGTAGGACAATGACATAAGATAGTCATGAAGATATAGTTAAAAAGTTTTAAGTCAGTATTTCTCCAAACATGGTCTGTAGATTCTCTATGGGAATAAATACAATGACCTTTCAGAGAACTGATTAAGGACTCTAAGAATTGTAGTAAAGAACTCAAAGTATACGTAAGTAGTTTTGTCCCAACTTTAATTTGATCATAGAAATCCTCCCCCAACCCAACAGAGAACTCTTATTTTTGGGAAACACTTTATGATATGCTGTCTAGTTCTATAGTGAGAAATTCAAAATAACAAGTTTACATGAAATAGTCCAAGAAGTACCAAAAGATATGTAACAGTGAGAGGCAAGATTTTTAAAAATCTTAAGTCAACACCACTTCCAAATTGATAATAATTACATTTTAAGGAACAAATTATATAAGACATAATTTACAGTGAGATGTTAGCTATATCTAATTAATAATTTTTTTTTAATTTTTATTTATTTATGATAGTCACAGAGACAGAGAGAGAGAGAGAGAGAGAGAGAGAGGCAGAGACACAGGCAGAGGGAGAAGCAGGCTCCATGCACCGGGAGCCCGATGTGGGATTCGATCTGGGGTCTCCAGGATCGCGCCCTGGGCCAAAGGCAGGCGCCAAACCGCTGCGCCACCCAGGGATCCCTAATTAATAATTTTTTAAACTTGATAACTTGTTCCTAAATGAATAGGTGTTGAATGTCCAGAAATTTGTCTTCTGAATATATCATAAATTATCTTTAAAATAGAGTTGATTATACCTGATGTCCCTTTAAAAATGAGTGGGCAAATATGGATTATTTAACAAATGGTTCTGAGATAACTAGCTCACTATTTGGAAAAAATAAAATTATAACTTAACTTACTCCATACTCCACATTCATGCTGGATTAGATTAAAAAAAAAATTACTCATAAAAGCATCAAAAGAAAACAAAAGGGCTTATATAATCTTCTGGAGTGGAAGCCTTTAGCATGACATAAGGCTGGAAACAATTAAAACACCAACATACATTAATATTATACCCAAATTTTAAAATTCTATACAGCAAAAGCACAATAAATAAAGTTATAAGAAAGCTATATGAGAAAAAAAAATCAACAAAATGGTAGGCAGTGATTTAATATCATCCCATATGAGCTTCTACACATCAGTAAGAAAAAGATATTTCAAAAGTAAAATGGGCAAATGGCATGAATAGGTAATTCTCTTCTTCATTACTTCTAATTTGCACAGAAAAAAAAAATAAATTCCAATAAACATAAAGTCCCTCAACTTCACTAATAACCAAGGGAATGTAAGTTAAAACAAAGATCTACTTTTTCAAGTATATATCAATTAAGCAAAGATTTTTTAAAATTGGTAATTCCCAAGGTTGGTATGAGGCCGTGGGAAAATGTGCAGGCATTCTCCAAGTGCCACTGGTGATGGTATAAATGAGTATGACCTTTTTGAGAAGTAAATGGTCAATAGCTATCAAAATCTGATATATGCATACATTTTGACACAATTTCATTCACTGTAATTTATCCCAAGGAAATACCTGCATAATTTAGAAATGGTATCTACAATACCATTCATTATATATAATGTTGTTAACCATTTTTCACAATTAGAAATTATCCAAATGCCCACTGACAAGATTATGATATATATATATATGTACATATATACTTGGAAGACTTATCAGGAACCTTTAGACACAAATCTAATGTACTGATGCAGAAACGCATCCATTTTATACTCTTAAAAGAATAAAGTGAATTCCAGAACAATATGTATTGTATGACCTCAATTTTGGAATAAAACTACACACATATTAAGTCTTGTAAAGACAGGCAATGCTAAGAGTGCTTATCTTTGGGGGCCTTGGATTATAGGGTAGCTGTACTTCCTATTATTTTTTTGTACTTTCTATTTTAAATATTTCTATTTTGTTTGCATTTTTTATACAGACTACACATTATTTCTATAAATTAGAAATAAAGGTTTAAAAATTTTTGGTGACTTAGAAGACCCATTCACAGGAGTTATCTTAGTAATAAACTTATAAATATGTTTGTTAGATTTCTTAGCCTCACCTTCTGACCCAAGGTGCTTTCCTGCTCATTGGTATTGAAAACAGTGACATTTTCCAGATTAAATTGACTCTGCAAGTTAAGACCTATTAAAAAGAAGCAGAAAGAAAAGATTTTCAAAGCAAACCCACCAAACAACTGAAGAATACAACTTTGCTGTCATATAACCAAAACAAAGAAAATGATAAATCCAAAATTAAAAGATCAAGTCAGAAATAACACCACACTTGATTTTCAAATCCTTTCTAAAATTCATTTCTTTAAGGTGCCTTCAGAGTACTCAGAATTCTACACAATACATTATAACAAATACAGTTGTCCTTGTTATTAATAGTTTAGAACAATTTTACAGAGTGAAATTCAAAGTAATTTATAATTTCCCTGAAGCACAAATAAAAATTGTATTAATCAAAAAGTAAGAGTGTTAACAATATATACAGTAAATATACCTTAGTTAATGAGAGTCAGGTTTCTCACTGTCAAAGACAGAACTTATAAATGAACATCAATACTGGTACTGGTTTAAACTCCTAGGTTTCACAATGATCTCATGTTTTTTGTTGTTGGTTGTTTAAAAATACATACACAGGCAGACACAGAAGTAAATATATATATACACACACACACACACACACACACACACACATACATGGGTTTGTAATACATACATATCTTTCCTAGCTCTGTCCACAAAAAACCCAGAAGCAGTGATACTCCAGTAGTAATTAGCAGATCTAGGACCCAGATCTTGGCTTCTATATACTATTCTTAAATAAAAGGAATCAGGCTCTTTGGAGAAGTGGGTGATTCCAGGGGTGGGGTAGGGAAAACACAAGATGAGCCGAGACTATCTTCTCATACCAGGAAAACATGAAAGAGCTCCCAATGGGCAAAACTAGAACAATCTGAGTGAGAAACTAAATATTATGGGATTGTAACCCACAGAATAAAATATCTACATTCACACTAAAACAGGTTACTGAATTAATAATAAGGGATAGGAGACAACTCTTCCTTATGAAGAATCCCAAGTAATACATGAAGAAGGCATAAGAGAAATCGAAAATCACCACTAGGACAACCTAAAAATCATTGCTGCAGGCAATATTCATTCACTGGTGAATACTAAAATTAGTGGGCAAAAGTCTAAGGAGAAGAAGAGTATTTGCAGAGTCTCCAAGTATTTGCCTTCAAGAATAACAAAGGTAAAAACAGTAACTTAGCAACAGAAAAATATGGTGATCAAGGATAACATCACCAGTAATAAGACATATCAACAACATGTTGAAATGATGCACCAAGAAGGGCATATCACCTCTGTAGTCTTCTTCCCCCAAATCTATAACCTCAGTTTAATTACGAAAAAAATTAGACAAACTTATACTGAAGGACATTCTACAAAATACCTGACCAGTATTCTTCAAAAGTGTCTAAGTCATGAAAAAAGCAAAGACTGAGACTAGGGAGAGTAAAGCAATGTGGCAAGTGACTGCAATGTGGGATCCTGGACTGAATCCTTGAACAGAAAAAAGAAAAACAGTGATGACACTGGTAAAATACAAATAAAGTCTTCAGTTAACAGTGCTGTACCACCAATGTTTTGGTAACTGTTTTGGTGCACTGTGGTCATGTAAGAAGCTAACATTAGGTGAGGGGTTATTCAGGTACTCTATTACCTCCTCAATTCTTCTTTAAGTCTAAAGTTATTTCAGAACAAAAAGCTAAAGTTAAAAAAAAAACACTATCAAATCATTAAGCTAGTGAATGAATCTGGTTGCTCATTTAGCAGTGACTGCTTAAAATATTTGTCTATTCTCTATTACTCAATATAGCACATGTAATTCTCATTACATCAAAAATTTCAGGCATACTTCACATGCTAAATTACACACAGAACTGGATTTTTGCAGGTCTTGGGATATACCCTAGTGAATGTCAAGTGCCTACAAATGTTTAAAAAAGATACTATAAGAAAATACCCCAAAATGCCAACCTGGCTTATGTTAGTGTGCTACGATTAATTATAAACAGCTTTTCCTCTTCATTTTCCAAATTTTCTGAAATAGGTTATTTTTATAATTTAGAAATTACATTTTAAAACACCACTTATTAAAGGATATGTAATGTTTAAAGCTACCTTAAACAACATATTATTATTCTTTCAACCAGTCAATAAGAAAAAAATGGATTCTTTATGTCTTGCCACTTTAGTAATGCTGTACATTGAAAAAAAGCGCTAAAGCATTCTTTAAAAAATGAGGAGTTCTATAAATAAAGGGGATGAAGAGTACACTTATCTTGATGAGCACTGAGTAACAAGAGAATTCCTGAATCATTATACACTTAAAACTAACAGAACATTATATGTTAATTATGCCTCAATTAAAAAAAATAGAATGGGGGGGGAGCTATAAATAGCACCATGTCAATACTTTTGAAATTTTAGATAATATTCACAAATTCCTAGGGGAAAAAAAGTTACCAAAACTGTCTCAAGAAAAAAGGAAAAGTCTGAATAATTGCAAATCTGTTTCATAAACCAAACCATAGCCATAATACTTTGTTAAGGATAACTGCTTCAATCGTAAACTCTACCAAACATTCAAGAAGGAAATAAAACACAATTACTCCAATTCTTCTAGAAAAGAAAAATATGAAAACTTCCAATTCATTTTATCAAAGCAGCTTAATTTGCTACAAAAATCTAACAAGATCACTAAAGAGAAGGAAATTTATACACCATTCTCTTTCCTGAACTAAAATGACAGATCTTTAAAAAAATTAATATTCCAAATCTAGCTGTATTTTATGAGGAGGCCATATCATAACCAAATTTGGATTATGCAATGCAAAAAAAAAAAAAAAAAAAAAGGACGAGAGTGGAGGCTGGAAATAACAGGAAGGACCAAAAAAATGGTTGAAAATTGAAACCTTGTTCTTATGTTTCTGTAACTTCCAGAAAAGAAACTACTCAGGAGTTTTTTTAGTTAGGAGGGGGCACACTTCATTTCACAAAACACAGCCTTCATTTATCACAGATTTAAAAGGCAATGCGATGTCTGGCACTGTTCTACGCACAGAGAACAAGAAGTAAACAACACAAACAGTGGTGCTAAATGCTAAGAAGAGATTTGAAATCAGGTGGTGATAATGGGTGACTGTGGTGGCAGGTTTAGATTAGATGCTAAAAACAGAGGCTCCCTGAGGAAGTAAAACTGAGACTAACAGCACCGGTCAGTGGTGTGACAATAGAGAACAAAAAGGTTTGCAGAGACAAGAATTAGTGCCAACACCCTAAGGTTCTACTAACGCTGGTGTTTTGAAGGCATAAAGAAGATTATATGCCAATTCAATGGAGGAAAGAATAGTTTTTTCAACAAATGATGCTGGGACAGCTGGATATTAACACACAAAAGAATGAAACTGAACTCCTACCTCATACCATATACAAAAATTAATTCAAAATGGACCACAGAGCTAAATAACTTATAAGAAAACACAAGAATAAATCTGTGTGACATTAGGGTAAGCAATGATTTCTTAGATATGACACTAAGAGCACAAGCAGCAAACGAAAAAATAGATATACCAAATTTCATAAAAACCTAAAACTTTTGTGTTGCAAACAATACTATCAAGAAGGTGAAAGGAAATCCACAAAATGAGAGAAAATATTTGCAAATTACATATCTGATAAGAGTTGATTATTTAGAATATAAAGAGAACTCATAAAACTAATTAATAAAAAGACAACTCAATTTTAATTTAACTCAATTAATTAAAAGACAGCTCAATTTTTAAATTTGAGACAACTCAATTTTAATTTAACTCAATTAGTTAATAAAAAGACAATTCAATTTTAAAAAATTTTAAAATTGAGACAACTCAATTTTAAAAATAAAACAAATAGCCATTTCTTTAAGGAAGACCTACAAATGATCGGTAAGCACATGAAAAGATGCTTAACATCTCTAGTCATAAGGAAAATGCCATGAGATACCACTTTATACTTACTAAGATGGTGATAATAAAAAACCCAAGACAATAATAAGCATTAACAAGGATGTGGAGACACCTGAACCCACTTGCACTGACGATAGGACTGTAAAATGGTGCAGCTTCTTCACAAAACAGTTTGGTAGTCCCTTGAGAATTTAAATACAGAGTTACCATATGACTTAGCAATTTCACCCTAGGTATATGCCAAGGAAAAATGAAAATATATGTCCAAATAAAATCTTATAAACAAAAATTCACAGCAGCATTATTCACAATAGGCAAAAAAGCAGAAACAATCCGAATGTCCATCAACTGATGAATGGACAAAAGGTGTTCTATCCATACTATGAATATTAAAAAAAAAAAAAGAAATATTGATACATGCTACACCACAGATAAATCTTGAAAATGTTATGCTAAGTTAAAAAAGCCAGTCAATAAAAGAACACATATTTCATTATTCCATTTTTTAAGTATCCAGATAAGAAAATCTATAGAGAACAAGGAGACTAATGGTTGTTTAGAACCTGGAGGAGAGGGTAAGAATGATGATGAGTTGGGAATGACAGTTACTGGGTACAGGGTAGGAAAAATGTTCAAAAGTTAGACTGTAGTCATGGCTGCATAACCCTGTCAATATGCTAAAAAACAATGAATTGTACACTTTAAATGGTGAATTGTATGACACATGGACTCACATGCTGAAAGTTTTTTTTTTTTAAAAAAAGTAATAAAAAAGGGTGAGTCTGTAGGAACAGAAGGCCGAATTAGCTAATTAACTCAGATTAATCCTACTAAAGACAAAAACTTGGATAAATTACATTAATTCCATAAAAATTTAACCATAAACCATGTTTACAGCATTGTTCTAGACAATGAAGTTAAAAAAAAAAAAAGGTTTAAGAAAAAACTTTCAAAAAAGAGCTAACAGGAAAGTAAGGGATACATGGCAAACATCCAGAAGGCAAGTAAGATAAACAATGCATTGATACGTAAGCCACTTCTGTCTTGAGGACATCTGCCAAACAAGAGAATCAGTTGTAAAACTGAGCTACCCTTTTCATGGCTTCCCAAAGCTAGAATGATAAAAGTAAATCTGGGCCCAAAAAAGGTGGAGAATCTAATAAATCCCACCCCAACCATCTTCAAGGCTGGGAACTCATAGGGCTATAACCTTCAAGTTACAGTAAACCAAACTATACTCCAGAGCCAAGTCTTCTCAATGATCGAAGGAAACACAGGCCTTAAAACTGGGCTGAATTAAGGGAACTCTGGATTAGTGGTAGCCTCCTTCTAAAGGTGCCTAACAGAAGCAATGAAAACTCTATCTGGAAAAATGTATGTATCCTAGGCCTCAAAATTAATCCCTCAATATTTTTTCAAATATTACACCCAATGCTAACAAGACACAAAGAGAAGACATCCTGAGAAACAGAAACAAACCCACAAAGACTTAAAGTACTGGAATTATCAGATACATAAGAATGCTTATCCTGGTTTAAAAATTAAAGAACAAGTTTGAAAATATGAGCAGGGAATAAGAAATCTGTAAGTGACATAACCGACTTAAATACCTTTAACAAGTCTTCAGCAAATAAAATACAATGAAAACAACAAAAACTAAAATTAAAAACTCATTTAGCAGCTGATCATTCATCATTTCCAAAGAGTGAACTGAAAAAGCAATCTGAAGAAATTATTCAGAATGTGACAAATAGAGACAAATAGATGAAAATACAGAAAGAATAAGAGACAGAAGACACAGTGACGAGGTATAATAATATTATGGAAAAAAAATAAAAAAAAAGAAAGAGGCATACACAATATTTGACGAAATAATGGCTAAAATTTTTGCCAACTGGATTAAAGATACTAACCCAGATTTAAGATTCCCATAGATCCCAAATATGATAAAAAAAGAAAAAAATCTACAGTAAGATACATCATAGTACAACTGAAAAAAGAAACCAAACAAACCTAAAATAAAGAAAAAAGTAAAGAGCAAGGAGAGAGAAAAAAAATCTAGACTATCTTCAAAGAAGTTACACTGGTATTTGTGTTGTCTAGAGAACAATGGAAGAGAAAGGCAGAGTAATGATTATCGTACATATGATTAAATCCTACATCTAGTGCTAACCTAGAATCTTTTATCTATTGAAATCATTCCTTAAGAATAAAAGATTTTCAGACAAAACATAGACCTGCACTAAAGAAAAGTCTTACAGGGATATTTTTCACAACTAGAAGGTCAAAAATAAAAGCAGTAAATACCTAGGTAATCTAAATCAATCTTGATTAAATAAGTAGGAAAGAAAAAACAAGATCTAGCATGACAAAAAAGAAAACACAGAAACCACTGACAACATTTACTATGGGTCTCACTACATGTAGGCACGTTGTAAGCTCTTCAAGTATTTTAATTCATTTAATCCTCACAACATATGAAGTAGGTGGTATATTAGCCTGATATTAAGGAAAGGAAGACTGAAGGAAAGAGGTATTAAAATTTGGCATATGTGAACAGATTACGGAGAGCCCTGGAGAACTGTTATGTTCCATTTCCGGACTTCGACAGTGCTTACACAAAAATGTGATTCAGAATAATTATAGTATATATATATTTATTTTATGCACTTTTTATATGAGTGTTATATTTAACACACACAAAAATGGTAAAAGAAAGGGAAGGAAATAGGGGTGCCTGGGTGTCTCAGTCATAAGCATCTGCCTACGGTTCATGATCTCAGAGTCTTAGGATAGAGCCCCTGAAGAGCAGGGAGCCTGCTTCTTCCTCTCCCATTCCCCCTGCTTATGTTCTCTCTCTGTCAAATAGATAAAATCTTAAAAAAATAAAAAGAAATGGAAGAAAATAAATGTGCCTAAATAGTAGTGACTACGAGGGAGAAAATGGCAGGAGAAAAATTGGCATACATTATAAAATGAAATAGAGATGTGATAGTGCGTATCTATATATATGTGATTCAACTGCAGATTTTCATTATTAATAAACTTGGAACTTAAAGAATCAACTGTCAAATTACTATGCTGTAGATCTGAAACTAATGTATGTCAACTATACTTAAAAAAAAAATAATCAATGACTTTAAGGGTTACCTGTATTATACATTACCAAAAGTATGGTTATTTACTATAACTATATTTATTTACTATAAATAGTTATTTACCAATAAAAAAAAGTGACAATTTTCTATGTTTTCAACTTTATAGAACCATTTTACTTGTTATCATCACAGGAGTTTCTAATTCATTAAAAACTGAAAAAGACTCTCCTTCAAAGCATTTATTTAATGTATAAAAGCATACCTGATTTCTCAGATAAAGGGAAAAGCCTGGCCAAAAAGAGTTGAATTCGTCCACAGAAGACTGTATTCTGGGATTTTGATAATCTTCTTAGGAGATCTAACAGCATATGGAAATGAAGGTTATAGGAGATTATTCTATGTTTATTACAACTATACCCAAATTTGTTAATCAGTCTGTCAAGAGTATTTTTCTAAAACAGTTCTCAAAATTAGAATAGAAACTATTGTTCCAAAAAAGCACTAAAAAATTCGGAATAAAATGAATTTAGCATTGGCAAGATAAACTTTACTAAACTTTTTTTGGTTTTAAGCTTATGCCCAGAACTGAAACAGTTTAATTTAAAGTGAATGATCAGTTTTAATAAATCAGTCTGTTACTTAAAACTGAAGATACTAATCTATTTTTAAAATTTTATCACTTATGTTTAATTCAACCATCTGTTTTTCTAGCCACATTTATTTTAGAAAACAATCATTTACCACTGAATTACTTACCATTGCACATACGTAGTAAATAATTTTTCCCAGCAGAATAGAATGTATTCTGAAATTAATATACAAATTATTACTACTGTACAGAAGTTGTTAGACACTCTTCAAAAATAAGTCACAGAAAGGAAGATATTAAAGAACACTGACATGCACTGAGTCTACCCTACCACTTTCACTTTTTCCCCACAAACAGCATTTTCAATTATATTTTCACGTACAGAACAAACATGATACCAAATAACTGTTTTAAAGAAAGTGTGCATTTTCAAATTAATTGTTACTACTCAGTCAAATTTTATATTTGAACTTTTTCTTCACTATGACTCTTACTTAGCCCCTCCAAGATAGTAGTATAATTCCCTCATAAGGACAAACTCTTTGGCAGTCAGCAATATAAAAATATAAGGAAAAAAAAAAAAGTAAATAAATAAATAAATAAATTGTATCTTCTGAACTCTGGATCTACAGAAACATAATGTTAGCAGAAAAAGAAACCATGGCACTTACTGATTTCCAAGTAGCAACATTTTTTTCCACAAAAGTGAATATTGTGTCACATTGATCCAGAGGAAGACAATCCAAAACATCTCCCAACAATACAAAAGGTGTAGATGCGGTACAAATACCTTCAAGTGGAGCACAAGCCAATTTAAAAGTTTAAAAAATTGTACAGTAAAACAGCCCATGCAAAATAATTCTGAAAAATATCTCAACAGCATACTTTGTCACTCCTAACAAATTTTTAAGACAAGAAATGGAAGCAACCTAAAAGTCCCCAAATGGGACATACTTAAGTAATTTTTGGTATGTGCACTCAATAATGATGATGATGATAATTCTTGATACACTTCTAGAGCATTTACTATATGTCAGGCACAGAAAGTGATTTACGTATACTAACACATTTAATCCTTATAACCCTATGAGGTAGATATTACCTCCAGTTTATAGAATGGGAAAACTGAGACACAGAGAAGTTAAATAACTTGCCCAAGGCCATAGAGCCAGTAAGTGGTAGAGCTGGGATACGAACCCAGGCAGTCTGGCTCCACAGTCTGTTTTCTTCACCACTAAGCTATTCAAAAGAATATAATGCAGCCAATTAAAAACGATTGTTATGACGACTAAAATAACTTGGAAAATGCTTATGATATAATGTTAAGTGAAAAAGGCAGGATTCAAAACTGTACGTATATTATGGTTACAACAATAAGTTTTTTAAAAAGACTAGAGAAACTAAAAACATATACCAAAATGAATGGTAGTTTTTTAAAGTAGAGAAATTATGAGTAGTATTTTTCCCTTTTGCTCATTTCTAAATGTTCCATAGTGTTGCTAAATTATCTTTGTGATTTGATTTACCTTCAAAAAAGATAATAAAAAAGTTTGATACTGATTTCATCTATTAAACATTTAAAATAAAGGTATCATTTCAGGGGAAAGAATGGTAGAGTAAAAAGTTGTTTATTTCAAAATTCAATGTTATTTAATTAAAACAATAAATTAAAATATTTTTCAAAGAAAGGGTCATTTGACTAGCTCAATGTACTTTCATCTTCCTGCTCATTCTTTCTTCCATTTTAAAGTAACACTAAGTGTTTAAGAAAAGTAGGCTTTTAAGCATAGTATGCAAAGAAAATATCTAGGGAGCACTGTAAGCCCAAAACACTGTAATAAGTTAAAAAACAAAAAAACAAGTAATATATTCAACTTCTGCACTGGTAGGATCACATCTGGAATGTGATGTGAGGGATACTGCCAAGAACCAGTGGGTGGCATAAGGCAGCAGATTTCAACTCAGTTGAAACTCCTATACTATGATCAGTACAAGGGAAACCTGACAAGACTAAAAGCAATCAAGATAGAAAGCCCCATCAATAGGCATAGATGTTGGATGACCATCTGCCAGGGACATTACAGAAGGGAGCAGGAAAGGCTAGAGATGAGACTGGACTGGACAACTGCTGAAGTCCCTTACCACTTAAGACTCTGAGATACTATATGCCCTGTATACCTAAGAGATTTAAGAAGCATACTCCCTGGCAGTAGTTGCAGCATACTTTGACAAAAGTTAACTCACATTTAATTACAGAACTTAAGAAAATTACCTAGATTCCAGTTCCAAAGATTCTGATTGAGTAAAACTAAGCTGAGACCTTGCAGTCTCATTTAAAAATAGAGATTCACTGGTGATTCTGATGAGCTGCACTATAGTGTGATCCCCAGAACTTTCAACAACCTGCACCCCAGCCTCTGCACACCCTCTTTGCTTCACTTAACCTCGCCTACAGATACTCCTTCCTCAGTTCCCATTCTGCCATGTTGATCCTTGCTCGGTTTTGTACACAATGCTTTTTTCTGTCTACACAGTCTCCCTCCTATCATGTGGCAAATTCCTACTCCATCTTTCAAAGTACACAGTAAATATCAGTGCATCTAAAAAACTCCTGATACCTTTGAACGGGCCACCCCATCTATACTTCTGAAGCACAGTATAAATAAATTAGAGCATTTATCATATCCTGTTTATTTTTATGTAGACTATGAGATTTTGTGGGTAGGTATTTTTGTACTTTTTAAGCAGTAAAGTGTCTGACACTAAACAGAAGCTCAATAAATATTTGCTGAGTTGAATTTAATAAAACATATTTATGGATAATGTGAAAACGTCACAAGAAGAACACAATTAATAATCTCTTGAGAAGGACTATTCCTCATCCAATTAAAATTAAAAAAGCATCTAAGCTTTTATCATAAGTCCTTATCTTTTTCAAATAAAGTAAAAGTTCTAAAAACAGACTCTGAACTTCAAGCATTAAAAATATCACCAGTCTACAAGAGTAACACATCAAGGTAATCAATGAACTAAGTAAACTGCTGTTTGGCAAAAACTGGGCAAGGAACACTCCCCACTGCAGAACTCATTCAAGTATGCAATGAACATCCTGTATAAAAGTTTAAAGTGTCAAGTCAGAATTTATGAATTATGCTTAAGTTTACAGAATAACATGCTGCTACACTAGCAGACCACTTTTACCTTGAATGTTCTAGTTTTTTAGGAATAGGTATCAAAAGAATAAATATGTGAGTAATACTTTACAGATTAAAAGGCATTTTTCACTTACATTAAATAAATATTTCAACTACATTTGCTAAAGAGTATGGATGAACTAGTTTTTCACTGTTTCCTTCTGCAAATATTTAATGAGCTCCTTCTAGGTGTTAGGCACTGTGTACTTCCTATATGCCTTTTTTAGTCTGGCAATTATCCCCCATGGCCACTGCCCCATTTTAACAGTCCCCTACCTAGTTTTCCTGCCAGCAGTCTCTCCCAATCCAACTCTTCCTCCATAGCTCCCTGTTAGCATGGTATACAAAGCCCTTTACAATGACCCTAAGCTACCTTTCCTGTTTCCTTCCTCACCATTGTTATCATCCTCTCACCCCTCTGCTCCACCCAATTCTTTAGCCAGGCTAAACTTGGCCTTTACACAGCTTTGTATTCCTTTCTGACAAATGTGAGAATCTCTCACATCCCAGCTCCTGTTACAGCTTCCCTTCTAAGACCTCCCTGATTCCTTCAGAGTTTAGAGAGTCTCTTCAATCACACTTCATTCCCACTTCACAGTAATTATACCTCAGTAAAAAATTTACACATCTGTTTCCTCCATCAGCCACTAAGCTACTTATGGGCAGTGATATGTTTTCTTTAACACTGAATGTTTAAGTCCTATCTCAGTACCAGGCACATAGTAGATGCTCAATAAATATTTATTGAATAAATGAAACAACTGGAGAACAAAGAAAGTGTCAAAATGTGTGCTGCGTACTAGAAACGAGAAGTGTGAGCTAATTTCATTGGGACAACTTCTTGGCAAAGGTGGTAGGCAGAATTTGAAAAACGAACAAAATCATATAGATGGAGAGTATAAGGAAAATAACTTTTAAATAAAGCATGTCACATCCATGATTACTTTAGAAAAACAATGCTGTACTTACCTTCAGTTACTCCCCCAATAGCAAGAGAAATAATAGCTAAAACGTTTTCACATGATGAATGATTTATCTACCAACAGAGGAGAAAACAATTTAATTTAGGAACCAGAGTCCAGACTAGTTTGGTAACAATAAAAACATATCCTTTGACATTAAAGTATCAGAAACAAAAGACAAACCTATTTCTTGCAGAAAATAAAATTACTAAGATGAAAATATAAAAAACGAGTTAACAGTAATAGAATCACTAATCGCAAAAATAGATCAAGTAAATAATAAGGGGGTGATTCACTTACAATCCAATGATCTTAGGAAGATGGTTACATTAGCATGATTATGGCTACAAGCTAATCAAGTAAACAAGCACTGAGGCCATAACTCAATCAATGGCACAGGGCAAAGACAGGGCCAGGGGAATTAACTGCACTGTTGCATCAATATGTCTGAGGGTTTTATTTTATTTTTTTATTTTTATTTTTTTTTAAATTTTTATTTATTTATGATAGTCACAGAGAGAGAGAGAGGCAGAGACACAGGCAGAGGGAGAAGCAGGCTCCATGCACCGGGAGCCCGACGTGGGACTCGATCCTGGGTCTCCAGGATTGCGCCCTGGGACAAAGGCAGGCGCCAAACCGCTGCGCCACCCAGGGATCCCTGTCTGAGGGTTTAAAAAAAAAAAAGGGAGGTAGTACTTAGGTTCCATAACATTATAGAAACTAGAACTTTTTAAGTATTCATTATGTGTTGTTTTATATAACCCTGAAGAATGTTATACTTCCTCTTACATGGGAAACTGAGGCTCAGAAAAGCAAAGTAACTTGTGGAATGCCTCATAACATGACTAGGTCTGAAGAAGAGGAAAAAAATGAGTTTTGATGCCAGAATTGTTTAAAAGGAAGGGACACTGTATTGTACCCATTAGAAAAGGATCTAGCTTCTTGGGACACAACCTTCACCTAACCAAGAATAAACTGCTGAAAGTTTTCCTTTCCTTTGGGTGCCCCCCTAATGGTAAATAAATTCAGAGTTTTCAAGTTTAGGTTAAATTTTTCTACCAAAGTTGGATAGGCTCTGGCTATTTTTGTATACTAATGGGTGAGGATGCCACAGGAAAATGAGGGCATGGAATCTGAGTTCCCATGCTAAACATCCTTGGACTAGACCTTTTATGCTACTAAAGGATGTGTCACTGTTTATTGAGCAAAGCGAGAAAGCCCACCTTCAAATTATAGTGCTTTCTTGCTCAGGAAAACCTCATCAATTTTTTCTTATATTCACTTGTAGAGAGATTAAGGGTTTACCCCTTAAATTGTACTTGTGCTGTCAAAATGCTTAACTATCACATAACTCCTATACTATGATCAAGTCAGCTTTCATAAAGTAGCAAGCTCACTGCAGAAAAAATAATCTTGTTTAAATATCCATTCTGAGAATAAAAGCAATTTAAAAATAACATTTATTAATTTAGCAGCAAAATTTTGACAATGAAGGAAAACATACTTACAATTTCTTCTTCTAGAACACCTCTGAAAGCTTGGTCAAGGGTACATTTTTTTTCATTTTCACTATTAAAAACAAAAGACACCTGCATTTTTAAACAGCTCAAGGTTAAGTATAAAGATCTGGGCAAGTGTATTTCATGGATATCAATGCCTTACCTGCCAGGTAATTGGCTGAAGGTATTCAACAATGGCTTGATATTTTTGTTGTTGAGGGCCTCTCTGGTAGACTTCTAGAAAAATAAAAATAGCATGTAAGTGGAAAGATTTTTGCCTATTGTTTACTGAAAAACATCACTCATCAACAGTATATTTAACTAGAAACACTTACACTTGGGAAAAACTATCAGTCATTCCATCAATAATTCTTATTCAAATGCCACTTAATGATGCAAACTCTAATCACTTTAAATTTGACAAGAGCTTACCAACTAGACTTTCTTATTCCAGGCTTTCCCTCCTTACCATTTCTTTACATATCACATTCATGAGAGTATTCTACTTTTTTTTTTTTTCTAAATCTCCAAATGGCTCCTTATTTACAGGCTTTGGTTTTAAAATTTCACAGCTCCCTCTCAAGGTCCTTGATGCTATCACCTTCAATCTATCCAATCTTATTTCCCACTACCATCTAACATACAGTTTCCACTAAGGTCTAGACATTTTTTCATTATTTTCTACCAAGCTCACTCTAGTGTATTCATTCACTGTTATTCCCACCTGCTCATGCAAATCCTATCCATTCTTCAAGACCCATCTCAAGTCCCATCTTCTCTAGTTTTGCTCAGCCCAAGTCTCTAACACACAGTCAACACTGAATACCTGCTAATTGTCTTAGTCATAAATGAAAGTCAAGATAATAAAAAGGGGATTCTGACTCAGTAGCTAGACCATGTAACTTCTGACATCCGGGTTGTAAGTCAAGCCCTACTTTAGGTGTAGAAATTATTTAAAAATAAAACCTTAAAAAAAAAAGAAATATGAAAGACAAAAATACTGCAAAGTCTTTCATTCTGTAGAAACTCACATACACTTGGAAAGTTATCTCACTACCCCCAGGAATTCGATTTACACTGGAAATGTCCGTTCCTGACTCTGCCAAGAGTAGACTGTATAATCCTCGGCATATGCCAAGAGTAGACTGTATAATCCTCGGCATATCTCCTTATCTCTTTGTGCTTCAATTTCTTTACCAGTTAAATAAGGGGGCTGTCGGGCAGCCCTGGTGGCCCAGCAGTTTGGCGCTGCCTTCAGCCCAGGGCCTGATCTTGGAGACCCTGGATCGAGTCCCACTGCCGGCTCCCTGCATGGAGCCTGCTTTTCCTTCTGCCTGTGTCTCTGCACCCCTCCTCCCGCCCCCACCCCGTGCCTCTTATAAATAAATAAATAAATAAATAAATAAATAAATAAATAAATAAATAAATAAGCAAGCAAGCAAGCTGTTGTAGATGCCTGGGAACTTAGAAATACAGACTTTCAGGCTCTATTTCAGACCTACTACACCAGAATCTACATTTAACAAGATCTCCAGGTGATTCCACTGTACATTACACCTTAAGAAGCACGGGACTAGATGATCTCAAATTAAATGGTCCCCTCCAGGACTAGTATATTCGGTATTTCTTTTTTTTTTTTTTTTTAGATTTTATTTATTTATTCATGAGAGACACAGAGAGAGGGGCAGAGACACAGGCAGAGAGAGAAACAGGCTCCTCACAGGGAGTCCAATGTAGGACTCGATCCCAAACGCGGGGATCACGCCCTGAGCCGAAGGCAGACGCTCAACCGCTGAGCCACCCAGGTGTCCCCATATTGGATATTTCTAACAATTACTCTTAGCAGAATTTCAGAGCACCAGGGATTGCAGAAAAATACACAGAAAGAAAACGATTCTGAAGACATAAACGAGATATTACTTGGTTAACAAACGAACGCTCTTTGCATGGGATAAAAAAATAATGTGCACACAAGAAAACTCTTTATTCTGGCGTCACTAAAACTAGGTAAGCACAGTTAACTATTCAAGTAGTTGAATCATAACTTGAAATATTGGCGCAAATGCTAAAAACAAATACAGGCAAGCAACTCAGAACAGGGTTCTTCATGCTCTGATGGGCAACGTAAAATGAACACTGGGTCTGACGTCAGAAACACGAGCGAAGTACATCACCTTACTTTTTTTGGGGGGAGGGGGTGTGATCTCAATTTCCAGCTCATCTACCAGGCTTTAATAGAACTTTGCCTACTTCACAGTGCTATTCAAAGAGTTAAATACGCTAACATGAAAACGCTCTGTAAGGCTTTCCCCAAATGCTCAAACTACTCTTCCAAACTGTGTAAGTATAAAATGACATCCAGCAACAATCCCCAAGCTGATCTCTCTGCCTTTTCCTACTTAGGATCTCGTTAATCTCTTGGGAGCGAGATACGGAAGGCTAAAGGCTGGTGAATAAGCGACCGAGATCCACGACTTGGCAGCTGAGGAGGCGGAGCGCGAGCCAGTCCCCTGGGCTAAGATCACTCCCGCCCTCACCCGTAAGCAATTTTGGAGACACCTGTCCGGCTAAGCGAGCACTGCGGAAGAGCTCGACCGCACCGGAGGTCGTGTGCGGATGAGCCCTCCACGCGGGGCACAAAGGCGCCCAGACCGCGAGGTTCAGAGACCTGCCGACAGGAGGACGGAGGCGGACAGCACGGGACGCACGGAAGAGACAAGTAATGCGTCTTTCCCACCTCCCCGCCCCCGACGGGGCCGGGAGCCGACACCGCGGGGCACACACCTCAGTTCCCGCCTTACTCCAGGGCAAAATTCGAGTATTTTCTGGGAGAGGAGGAAAAAGATAGAGCCAGGTCAGAGCCGCACCCTCCCACAGCCCACTAACCGTGAACCGCGTCCGCGCTTCGGGCAAACTGAAGAGCGGCGGCGTCGGAGACATCTTCCCGGCTGCGCGTGCCCGCCACCGCGCTGCGGCGCCCGCCGATGACGTCAGGCGGGAGCAGCGAGATCGCGCTGTCCGAGCGCGGCTAGAGCGGCCTGTGAGCCGAGGGCTAGGCCCGCTGGCGGCCGGGAGCCTCGCTGGTGACAGTTCGGCCGGCCTTGGCGGGGCTGAGTCAGCCACAGCGTGCTCGGTCCGGATTCGTGGAGCGCCCTCGGGGTGACGGCATAGGGGCGTCCTGGCCCTGTCGGCGTGGTGCTGCCTGGCGGGGACTAGGCCAGCGCGCGCACCTGCGGTGATTTTCCGGCTCTGGGGAAGCTGGGCGAATGGCGGCCAGTCAGGCTTACTGAGTCGCGCGGGAAGGTCACCTCGGCCTGGGAATCCAGGGCAGGTGGGTCATCCGGGGGTGCCCCTGGCGGGTGAAGTGGGGGCGGTGCCTGTGAGCCCCGGACGGCAGTCATTCTCGCCGAGGGAGTGCTCTTAGCTGCTGCCTTGCTGAGTAGTTAGTCCACGGACCCTGTAGCTTAGGAGCAGTTCCCTCTTCCGTGAAGTAGAAATAATGCCCGTTTTACAGGACTGTGGAAAAGCACAAATGAAATAATGAAAGCAAATGTGGCTTCTATGGGACTAGGAGTATCATTGTCAGTTTTTTTTTTTTTTTTTTTTTTTTTTTTTTTTAAGATCTTACTTGTTTATTCATGAGAGACCCAGGCAGAGGGAGAAGCAGGCTCCACGAAGGGAGCCCGACGTGGGACTCGATCCCGGGACTCCAGGATCACGCCCTGGGCTGACGGCGGCGCTAAACCGCTGAGCCACCCTGGCCGCCCCTCCTTGTCAGTCAGTATCTTAGTGTCCGTTGACTTTTCTGCATAGAGAGGCCTCTGCCGAGAATTTGCAGTTCTCGGCGCTCATTTGCAAACGGGCGGCACCCGTTACAAAAAACGCTTTCTCCTCAGCAGTTTCCTCCCTTGTCGCCTCACTGGAGAGGCGTGGCCAGGGAGACGCCAAGCGGCACTAACTTTGTCGGTTGGAATCATGCTGCGGAGAAAGCAGCACCGACCGGAACACTCAGTACTGTTCCCTCCCATGTATACCTTCTCCCTTCATTGGCATCTAATAAGAATACAGGAAGCTTAACCAAAAGATAACTTTGCATAGTTTTGCCCATAAGTTGGAATTGTCAGACAGTGGTGGCTACCTGAAGCATTACAATCTTGTTTAGGAATCAACTGAATCATTCAAGTTTGAGTGTATGACTTAAATTCCAAATCGGCTGGAAAAAAACAAAAACAACAAAACCCAAACCTGGTATTAACTTATTTAATAGGTAGCTGATGTAATAAGATTATTATTATATTACAGATGATTATTAACTGGAGCACAGCTAAGACCTAAGAAGTAAATAATTTTTCTGGGGACGCCTGGGTGGCTCAGGGCTCCGGAATCGAGTCCCACGTTGGGCTTCCTCACGGGGAGCCTGCTTCTCCCTCTGCCATGTCTCCGCCTCTCTGTCTGTGTGTCTCTCATGAATAAATAAAAAAGTAATAATTTTTCTTTTTTTTTTTTTTTATAAGAACCCAACGTAAGGTTTCTTGACTCATTCACCAAAGCCCAGTGACTTAGAATTAGAATTCTCTTTTTTAATTCTGCAAACATCCATTAGGCACTTTGTATATTGTGGACAGTATTTGTTAAATGAATAATAAATATTTGAACAAATTATTGAATGAGCAGAATAACACAGCATAATTCTTTTTTGGGGATCTCTAGTTGACATAAATAATTTCAGTGAGGAATCCCTGGGTGGCTCAGCAGTTTAGCGCCTGCCTTCTGCCCAGGGTGTGATCCTGGAGTCCCAGGATCGAGTCCCACGTTTGGCTCCTTGGATGGAGTCTGCCTCTCCCTCTATCTATGTCTCTCATGAATAAATAAATAAAACCTTAAAAAAATAATAATTACAGTTTACAATTTCTATCATGAGCAATTTAGATCATAGCTACCATAAGCGACCAAAAGAGAGAATCAATACCATATTTGGTGGTCAAGGAGCCTTTGTGGAGAAGATAGACTATGAGCTGGTCCTTGAAAACTGGACCTGGCAAAGAGTGAATAGGAGAAACCTTCCCAATGGAAGGAATGGTATGAGCAGAAGTGTGGAAGGGAGAAGGCACAAAGATAGCCATTTATTTTGACTATAACATTGGGTTCTGCACAGAAATAGAGCTGAAGAGTTTAGCTGGAACTAGATTGTATTAATGTTTGAGGCCAAAAAATGTTACAGGTTTAAAAATGGCTTTTATGGGAGCACCTGGGTGGTTCAGTATGGTTAACTGTCTGCCTTTGACTCAGGTCATGATCCCAGAGTCCTGGAGCCTGCCATTCCCCCTGCTTATGTTCTCTCTCCCACTTTGTCAAATAAATAAAATCTTTTTTGAAAAATGGCTTTTATAGAAAGTTATTACTGGCAGTATATTTTGGCGTGAAGGAGAAAAATGAACTGTTTTCCTGCTAATTAGCAAAGCAACATCAGATAAAAGAGTAGGGAAAGAAAGGTAATCATCAGGTGACAATGGGGAGTTATATTTGATGAGTGCGGATTTTAGCTTGGGATGACAAAGTTCTAGAGATGGATAGTCATAATGATTGCACAACAATGAATTATATGCTTAAAATAATTAAAATACTAAATTTTATGTATGTTGTACCACAATGAAAACTTGAAAAGCAACCCGTTTTTTTAAAAAGGCAGCAGTCTGCTACTAGATAACTTAAAAAGGGCAAAAACATCAAAAGCATTGGCATGATCTTGAGAACTGAAGATTATATACACTAAGGCCAAGAAGTAGACAATGCAGTTTTTGAAAGGTGTGCACCAAAAATCACTATAGTAAAAATATTTTAGCATTTAGATCATGTTAATTAATGTTTATAATTCCAAATGCACTCAACATGAGGTATCTCATTTGGTCCTCTATATGATATTTTGAGGTGTGTAATATTACCTACAATACAATTATCCTACAGTTATTCCATCCATGAGGAAACAAACTCAAAGAGAGGGTTCGTGATAGAGGCAATCAGCAAAATAAGACCAAGAGTTTTGATTCCAAATTTTGTGCTCATTACACTGTTATATTGTCATGAATAATGCTCAAGTTTTACTGAGTACCTCCTTATGACACTTTCTTGTATTTCTATTCCTTACAACAGTATTGCATATAGTTATATAACAGTGAGGAAACAAGTTCAGCTGTCCTAGCTCACTTGGCTAGAGAAAGCTAATTTGGGATTTGGGCCTAGCTTTAATCCCAGAGCCTGTATTTTTCTCAAGTCTTAATTCTGAATCATTATCAAACCATAGACCATTATTGTCCCATAAATTATTGCCTTACAGTCAGATAAGGGTGAGGATCACATTGTTATGACAAAACATTAGGGGTCTTCAAAAGTATGTAATAACACTCAAAAGGCAGACATCCAATGGCACATAACAACTTCACTTATAGTTTTTGAACACCTGTTTTTCCTGGCGAGGTAAAGTGGACCAGGGACTACCTCTCTTAGCAAATACCCTCCAATGAGAATTCTAGGCTTGGTGGTTTAGGTAAGTTCTAAGCATTCACATCACTATTCTTTTCTTTGGTGTCCTTTCACTGGGATTCACGTTACCATTGGCTTGATGACAGAAGAGGACCAAGCAGACAGCTTAGCTTTTTTTGTTCTGGTCTTTATCCTGTAGTCTAGGCCTAAGGAAACTTTTTGTTCTGTGCTCACCGCTACATGAGGATCCATTAGAGCTTTTGCTGGTTCAGGTTTTGGGCCCCAGGCATCTCTCTCTCTTTCTCTCTCTAACTTGAATGGATTGAAATAGAGAACTGATGTTTGAGAGGAAAAGTTGAGCAAACAAAATGAGACTCCTGCATTTGGAGTGGAGTAAAACTTCAAAGAATAAAAATGGAAGACAGATGGCACATTGTATGTATTTGGAACTTAATTTTTTTGGCAAAAGGGGAATTATATGAAAAGTATGTGTGGCTACTGTATTTTTATAAGGTGGTGGCAGTTTTCAAGCATTTTATATTGTTAATATTGTGCTAGTCATTTAATACACATTGTCTACTACCTACCAGGCACAAGTACAATATTACTGGATTATATATCTAGTATTATATTTTATTAAGTTCTAAGTACTGTAAATATTATCTAGTGTACATTGTAAAATCCTATGTGGTAAGCTTGGTTGAACCACACAGATGAGATGAGAATAGAAGTCACAGAAATGGATGAATAGATGACTGATAAGTCCAGCCTCCCTACAGAGTTAGGTAGAGAATTTGCCTGAAATTGTGCCATTGCTTGGTTTGTTCCTCTCTCCTGTCCTAATACTCTTTCTCCTTCCCTTACTTAAGCTTCTCCTGGCAGCACCTAAATGATTTGCCCACAAATTCTTACTTCAGGTTATGTTCTGAAGGTTCTGACTGTTAAGTTTGGGTTTACTAAGAAGCAGACACCAGCATGGGATTAGTGTGCAAGAGTTTATTATGAAGGGAGCAGGAGCAGACAGAAAAGCCCATGGACCACAACATGGACTTTTGATACCTGTAGAAGGAAAGAGGGAAGGGAAGAGGGTGAGGTAGGAAGTTTCTGAGTGAAGTGCAGCTCCAATATAGGTCTGACTTTGCCAATGAGGACAAGTAAAGTCAAATTTCTTGTCAGAAGAGTCTTGCAGTTTTCCAGAATGAGCCTGAACTAGGACCTTGCCATGCTCAGTTATTGACTAGAAGCAGCTCTCAGTAAGTTTGGCCTCCATGCCACTGTGGTGGATCCAGAGGCTAGCTGCTAGGGCTGTTGGTCATTTGTGCTCCCTACAGCAAAAAGATCTGAGTTGAGCATTTTCAGGGCCACCACAGTATCCTAGGGTATTCATATAATAATGTTTTATTCATTCATTTTTGGAAAATATTTTCATTTGTTTATTCTCAACAGTAAATATGAACCTGGCACTTTGTATGAAACAGAAGAGTTATTGCCCTCAGGAAGCTTTTGTTCTGTGGGAGAGCAGATTTTTTAAAAATAAATAAATAAAAATATAACAGAATTTAAGCACAACAGCACTCAAGCAATGCTATAAATTCCTGCATAGCATTTATCACACAATGAAATCCTAAGTGCTTTACATGTGTGAACTCCTTTAATCTTCCCAGCAAACTTAAGAGATTTACTCTTTATTAGTCCCAGGTTACAGGTGAAGAACTTGAATGGTGCTGAAGTAACTTAGCCCCCATGGTCACTCAGAATCAAAGGAGTGTGAGACTCAGGCAGACTGTGCTTGGGCAGTATGTAAATAGAATTGTTAGAAAAGACTTCTCTGAGGGAATCATGTAAGTTAAAACTTAAGGGATAGAAAGGCATTAGTTGTTGTATTTGAGAGAGTGGGATTTGGCAGGGGAAAGCAAGAAAACATTCCAAGGAGAAGGTACAGTGTGTGCAGTGGCTTGTGTTAGGAAGGAGGTTGTTAGCATATTTGAGACCTGAAAGAAGGCATGGGAGCACGATGGAAAGCATTAGACAGTAAGGTTGGAGAAATGGACAGGACTGGATTGTTCAGGACTCTACTTCACTGGAGTTTCATTCTCCTCTATATGGTATACTATAGCCTGGAATCTCATTGAACGCACAAAAGTTTGTTTTAAAAGTTCTCTGTTTTTCCATAAATTGTTTCAAAGGTGAGTCATTTGCTTTCATTGTCCACCTTGCTTCCACTATGGAGCATCTGATTTCCTTCATGTTAGTGGTGATATCTCATAATGTATTCATGTTAATAAGTGAAGGTCAAAATTGCTCAGTCATAAGAGCTATTTCAGGGGCTGTTCCACTCCTCACTTGCCATTCCCACCCCCTTTCACCCCATTCTTGTAATAGACAAAACAATGGTGGGCATATGACCGGGCCAGGCTAGCAGTAAGTCTTTGAAATTATTTTTCTGTGTCTGAAAAATATGGCTATCATTAGAGTTCTCCTTTATAAACAGTAGGGAAATCTACTGTGGTTAGTGTTTGTAAGTAAAGTAAGTTTTTGGGAGGGTATCAGGAAGCTAATACAACAAAGGTTAAAGTTTGGGCAAGCCTCAATGGAAGCAAGGCATACCATCGGTCTTAATGATGCCCTTGCTAATGCCATCTCCAATGGCTTGGCTCTACTCCTGGTTTCTGTGGTCCATGGACACTTGCCATCACATCACTCAACACCCATCACCACACCATGCTGCCACAGCTGTTCTGTATCACCTCGAGTCCTAAAACCTCTTCCTCTAGTTTTGAGATCATGACTGGGAGTATCTGATTGGCTATACTCAGCTCTTGTGTTCATGCTCTAGTTTCCAGAGAAGAGGAAAAGTGATACCTGTTCTTCCTTACCTTTTGTGACACACAATTTACCAAAACTGACAAAGAAATAGGACATAGAATACAACTATTTTAAAGAAATTGAATGTTTAATAAAAACATTTCCAGAGGGAGATCCCTGGGTGGCTCAGCAGTTTAGCACCTGCCTTTGGCCCAGGGCACGATCCTGGAGTCCCAGGATCAAGTCCCACGTCGGGCTCCCAGCATGGAGCCTGTTTCTCCCTCTGCCTGTGTCTCTGCTTCTCTCTCTCTCTCTCTCTCTTTCCCTATTTATCATGAATAAACAAATAAAATCTTTAAAAAAAAATTTCCAGAGAGCAAACTCCAGGTCTAGATGGCTCCACTGGTAAATTCTATTATAGAAGAAATAATATTAATTTTACACAAGGTTTTTTAGAGAGTAAACCATGAATAGACATTTACCAACTTGTTTTTTAAGCCTAGCATAATTCTGATTTCACAGTCTTAAAAGTATAAGAAAATAAAATTTTGGACTAATGTCCCTTATGAACTTAGGTATAAAAATCCCAAAAGAAAAAAATCCAACAATACATCAAAAGGTGAGTACGTCATGAACAAGTAAGGTTTATATCAGGAATATAAGTTTGGTTTAATATTTGAAATCTATGTAATTCACCGTGTTACCAGAATAAAGGAGAAAAAATATAAGCATCTTTATAGATACAGGAAAAGTGATAAAACTTAACATCCATTCATAATTTTTAAAAAAAATCAACAAAGTAGAAATAAAAAGGAATTTTTCAATCTGATGAAAGGTATCTTAAAAAATCTTAAGGTAACATAATACTGGTAAAATATTGAAATCTTTGCCCCTAAAATCTGGAAGATAATGATGTTCACATTCATCACTTTTTTTTTAACTTTTTTTTTTAAAGATTTTATTTATTCATGAAAGACCAGAGAGAGAGGCAGAGACATAGGCAGAGGGAGAAGCAGGCTCCATGCAGGAAGCCCCATGTGGTACTTGATTCTGGGGCTCTAGGATTATGCTCTGAGCCAAAGGCAGACGCTTAACCACTGAGCCACCCAGGCGTCCCCACATTCATCACTTTTATTCAACATTGTAATGAAGGCCCTAGCCAATGTATTAACACAAAAAACAACAAAAGACAAGAATTCAACAGGAAGAAATAAAGGTGTCTATTTGGAAATGGCATATTTTTTTTTATGTAGGAAATTCAAAGGCATAAAAAAGCATATAAAAATGAACTATTAGTACTTAAGTTTGACAAGATAACAGGATATAAGATCTGTGTTTTGTTTGTAGTAATTCTAAAATTTTGGAAAATAAAGTTTAAAATAAATATCATTTTAATAAGATAAACCACATCAAATGCCTAGGAATGAATTTAATATAAAATGTAAAAGAATTTTAAAACATTTCTGAAATAAAGAAGACATGAATAAGTGAAAAAATGAATGATGTTGATGGATTTGAATATTCAATACTGAAAAGGTGTCATTTCTTGACGTATAAATTCAATACGTATAATTGACGTATAAATTCAATAAAATCTTAATAAAAAATTCCAGCAAGCATTTTGTAGAAATTGGCAAGCAAATTTTAAAATTTACAAAGACCTGCAAAGGACTTAAAGTAGCTAAGATAATTTTGAAGAAGAGCAAAGAGGAGCTATGCTACCAAATTTGGAGATTTTATATAAAGCTATTGTAATAATGTCAATAAAATAATAAGGATAAAAAAGTAGACCAAAGGAACAAAAGAGAGTCCAAAAATAGATTTAAACAGTTGGTCACTTGATTTTTTTTAAAAGATTTTATTTATTTATTCATGAGAGAGAGAGAGAGAGAGAGAAGCAGAGACACAGGCAGAGGGAGAAGCAGGCTCCATGCAGGGAGCCCGACATGGGACTGGATCCCAGGTCTCCAGGATCAGACCCTGGGCTGAAGGCAGCGCTAAACCGCTGAGCCACCCAGGCTGCCCCAAGGTCACTTAATTTTTAATAAAAGTATAAATAGAATTCAATTTAGAAAAGAAAAATCTTTCTTTTTTTAAGATTTATGTATTTATTTATGATAGAAATAGAGAGAGAGAGAGAGAGAGAGAGAGAGAGAGAGGCAGAGACACAGGAGGAGGGAGAAGCAGGCTCCATGCCGGGAGCCTGACGTGGGACTTGATCCCGGACTCCAGGATCATGCCCTGGGCCAAAGGCAGGCGCCAAACCGCTGAGCCACACAGGGATCCCGAAAAGGAAAATCTTTCTTTTTTAAAGATTTTATTTATTCAGTTGAGAGAGTGAGAGCAAGCAAGCAGGGAGTGGGAGGTACAGAAGAAGAGGGAGAGAATCTCAAACAGATTCCCTGCCAAGCATGGAGCCCAATGCGGGGCCTGATTCCACGACCCTAAGATCATGACCTGAGCCAAAACCAAGAGTCCAATGCTTGTTAAGCAACTGAGCCACTCAACGTGTTCTGGAAAAGGAGGATCTTTTTAATAGATAGTGCTAGAGAATTGAATATTTACTTGAGGAAAAAAAGAACCTTGGCCTCTACCTTTCATTATGTACAAAAATAACTTTGAAATTCAGTGAAAAAGAGAGTAGAAAAACAATAGAAAAGAAATGAAACTAAGTTGTTTTTTTGAAAAGATACAGTTGACAAACCTTTAGCTAGATAAAAAAAAAAAAAAGACTCAAAAATTAATGAAAGAGAAGATGTTGCAATTGATGTCACAGGAATGAAAAGGATCATGAGACTACTATGAACAATTATATACCACCATACTTGATAACCTATAAGAAATGAGTAAAATACTAGAAACAACATACCAAGAATGAATCATGAAAAGGGCAGCCCAGGTGGCTCAGTGGTTTAGTGCCACCTTCCACCCAGGGTGTGATCTTGGAGTCCTGGGATCGAGTCCCACGTCGGGCTCCCTGCATGGGCCTGCTTCTCCCTCTGCCTGTCTCTCTGCCTCTCTCTGTGTGTGTCTCTCATGAATAAATACATAAAATCTTAAAAAAAAAAAAAAGAATGAATTATGAAGAAATAAAGCCTGGTCAAACCTGTAATTAGTAAGGAGATTAAATTTAGTAAATCAAAAACCTCCCAATAAGCAGAAGCCTACGACCAGATGGCTTTACTGGTGAATTCTATCAAACATTTAAAGAATTAATGCCAAGCCTTAAACTCTTCCAAATAATTGAAGAGAAGGTAATACTTCCAAATGAGGTCAACATTACCTTGATACAAAAGCCAGAGGAAGACCTGCAAGAAAGGAAACTACAGGTCAATATCCTTGATGAAGGATATTGCATAAAATGCATAAAAATGCTCCACAAAATACTAGCAAGCCAAATTCAATAGCATTAAAAGGATTATACCCCACGAGTAAGTGAGATTTATTCCTGGAATGCAAGGATATAAACATATGCAAATCAATAAATGTAATAAACGCACCACCTTAATAGAATGATAACAATTATGTGATAATTTCAATAGATGCAGAAAAAATTAAATTCCTTTCATGATAAAAACTCTTAACAAATTAGGTATAGAAGGAATTTACCTCAACATAATAAAGGTCATATACGGAAAGCCCACAGCTATCATACTGACAGCTTTTCCTCTAAGCTCAGGAACAAGACAAAAATGCTGGTTCACAGGGTCCTCAGGAGCTTCCGAGTTATAAACTGAAAATGGACCCCACATGCAGAGGGCAGGAAAAGACTGAAGAAAGAGGCAGGCCACTCCAGATTGGTAGGTGGTGGGTTTACTAAGGAAGGGAACTTATGTATGAAGCTTGACTTGGATGGCAGCAAGAATGTAGATCTCCATACTTGCCCACTGAATCTTAAAAGTTTATATAAAGGCCTTAACTGGGTTCAGTCACATATACTGTCCAGTTAGTCTTAACATCACATCACTATCATGAGGCTATGCTCTTGGGGCAACCTCAGGGAGAAGGGAAGCCAAGCAGAATGCACATTCCATGGACAGGGGAGAGGGCAAGGAGCCTCTGATTGTCAGGTCCAGCTCAGGGATCAACTGACTGTTAGGTCATCTCGATGACACCCGCCCCCCGCAACACTCTACCCCTTGTGATTGGCTTTTATAATCTCACATGCCCCCTTCTTCTGCAGTGGGCCTTGAGCAGTCAGCAAGGGGTTTCACTGGCCTGGATGTGGCTATCCAGCTGCATTAGGGGCAGTTGCCTCAGCAACAATATAGGCATATTTAAGAGAAAACAGAATAAGACAATAATTTTTTTAATCAGTGACAATTTTTTTTTCACCAGGACTTATTTATTCTCTAAGCCAGAGGGTCAGATCACCTAGGGTTATTTCCTTGTGTCCTGTGATTTAAATAAAGATGACACATTAGCAGAATGTGTAAGATGAAAATTCATTTTAATGTAATTGACAAGGAATTTTGGTTATTGCTGTGATATACATTGTAAAATTATGACTGATAACATTGTACCAGGACATATCAGATTTTTAGGAATTTTGTACAAATAAGAAAGAAACTTTAGCATCGTTTCTTATTTGACAATGCTTTCCATGAGCTTTAATGCATTCAGATGTGCATAGTTATATAAAGTGTAGCTCTTTTAATGGAGAAACTCCGTTTTCTTAAGTAGTCAAAGACCTGATAAAGGCAAAACACAGAATCTTTGTTTTTTTTATGGTAGATTACATCAAAGATAAAAACCTTTTTTCCAATTTCTTATTAAGAGCAGACAATCTCAGAAAACTTTGTCCTTTTAGTGGAGAGAAAACCAAATTGTAATTTTCCACCAGTATACTTTTGGTATTAAAATACTTTTTTCTTCTTTTAACCTTTTTAACCTTTTCTGTCTCTTTTTTTTCTTTTTAACCCTGGGCAGTGTTTTGCTTCTCTACTGAGGTTTACATTTCAAAGAAATAAGATTTATGACCTCAAGGGACAGAGAAATAATATAAGTTTTCTTCTAAGAGTTTTTTGGTCATTGCTATTTAAAATTTTCCTTTATACTAGGGGTCAGTTGGCTTGGGCATGAGTCCATCAATCACCACATCTTCCTCCTCATAACTTTTGCAGAGATTCTGCCTCTTAGCATCCAAATCAGGCTTTATCCAAAGCACCTTGTGCCTTCCTAGCTTTTCAAAAATACTTATAAAATAGTCTCCAGGGCAGCCCCTGTGGCCCAGTGGTTTAGCACCACCTTCAGCCCAGGGTGTGATCCTGGAGACCCGGGATTGAGTCCCACATCAGGCTCCCTGCCTGGAGCCTGCTTCTCCCTCTGCCTGTGTCCCTCTGCCTTTCTCTCTCTCTCTCTCACTCACTCTCTCTCTGTCTGTCATGAATAAATAAATAAACTCTTAAAAAAAAAATAGTCTCCAACTTATTACCCTGATCTTCTATTTTGTCTGCTAGCCCTAAAGCTAGAAGACCAGTGGACACTTGCACTTCCTTCTCTAACCTTAGCTCTTCTAACTTTCTAACTTAAGCTTCAGCATCTAGTTGGGCATGGTGGCCAGCTTAATTGCACGTAGTAGAGGCCAACCCACCATGGCAGCCATGTTTCCCTACTTTGCTGCAGTGAGCTGTGTGCAGTTTCTCAAACTAGCTCATTAAAGCATTTAATTAAAATAATTAAAGTATTCTTGTGGTGTCCCTGCACTCACATGGTAGTCCACCTACAGAGAGGTCGACAGCCAACTTAGGATTTTCTCCATGAATTCCTCTTTCCCAAGGCCCATTTCTTTTGTTTCCTGTCTGGCTCACTAATTGTTGGTTCACAAGCTGCTTAGGAACTTCCCAGGTATACTTTGAAACTGGCCCTTATACATGGAGGGCAGAGAGAAACCAAAGAAAGAGACAGGCCACTTCAGATTGGTATGGCAGGTTTAATAAGCAGGCAACATACATCCAAGGTTTACCTTTGGTGGCTGCAAGAGGAGTAGATCTCTGCACCTGCCTGTCAAGTCTTAAAAGTTTATACAGAGGCCCTAACTGGTTTTAGTCACATAAACCATGCAGATGGTCTCAATATCATATCACTATCACAAGGCTGTGTCTAGGAGTGGGAAAGGCAAGCAGAATCCACATTCCAAGGGCAATTACTGTCCAGCTCACAGATATACCAGTGATCGTTGTTTCTCAATGACCACTCCTAACAATGCCTACTCTCACCATTCCTATGCAGTATAGTACTGGAAGTCTTACCCAGAGCAATTGGGAAAGAAAAAGGAGATAAGAGGCACTCAAATTGGAAAGGAGTAAGATTGTTTCTGTTGCAAATGACATGACTTTGTATATAGAAAACTCAAAAGACTCTACCATGGAGATCCCTGGGTGGCTCAGCGGTTTAGCGCCTGCCTTTGGCCCAGGACATGATCCTGGGGACCCGGGATCAAGTCCCACATTGGGCTCCTGGCATGGAGCCTGCTTCTCCCTCTGCCTGTGTCTCTGCCTGCACACCCTCTATGTCTATCATGAATAAATAAATAAAATCCTTTTTTTAAAAAAAGAGAAAACTCAAAGACTCTACCAAAAATGCTGCTAGAACTAATGATTTTAGTAAAGTTGCAGGATATAAAAATCAATGTACAAAAATCAGTTGTATTTCAATGCAGTAACACTGAACTACCTGAAAAAGAAATTAAGAAAACAATTTCATTTAGAACAGAAAAAGGATGAATACTTTTGAGTAAACAACTCAGAAGGTGAAAGAAATATTGATGATAATTAAAAAGACACAAATAAATGAAAAGACATCCCATGTTCATGGATTGGAAAATTAATACGTGTGCTACTCAAAGTGACCTACAGCTTCAATGCAATGCTAATCAAAATTCTAACGTCTTTTTCATGGAAGCAGAAAAAAAATCCTAAAATTCATATGGAACCATAAAAGACCTCAAGTAGCTGAAGCAATCTTGAGCAAGAATAAAATTGAAGGTATCACATGGGATGCCTGGGTGGCTCAGCGTTTTGGTGCCCGCCTTTGGCCCAGGGTGTGATCCTGGGGTCCTAGGATCAGGTCTTGCAGCGGGCTCCCTGCGTGGAGCCTGCTTCTCCCTCTGCCTGTGTCTCTGCCTCTCTCTCTCTCTGTGTCTCTCATGTATAAATAAATAAAATCTTTTAGAAAAATAAAAGAAGGCATCACATAATAGTACACATTTTCAAAATATATTATGAAGTTATAGCAATCAAAACAATATGGCATTGGTACTATCACAGTCATATAGGCCAATTGAACAGAATAGAGAGTCTCCAAAAGAATCTATGCATATATTGTGAAATGATCTTTATGTGTATGGATGCCCAAGATACACAAGGGGGAAAGGATGGTCTCTTCAATAGATAGGGTTAGGAAAACTGGATATCCATATGCAGAAGAATGAAATTGGACCCTTATCTCACACCATATACAAAAATTAACTCAAAATGGATTAAAGACTTAAATGCAAGACCTAAAACTATAAAATGGCTAGAAGGAAGCATAAGGAAAAAGCTTCTTTTTTAAAAAAAAATATTATTTTAGAGAAAGAGGGAGAGCAATCACTGGGGAGGGGGTAGGAAAAAGCTTCTTGGCATTACATTTGTGTGGGCAATGATTTTTTTTAATACAACTCCAAACCACAGGCAACAAAAGCAAAAATAGACAAGTAGGAGCGCATCAAATTAAAAAGCTTCTGCACAGCAAAGGGAACAAAAGAGTGAAGAGACAATTTATGGAACAGTAGAAAATATTTGCAAGCCATACATCTGATAAGGTGTCAATATCTAAGATATATAAGGAACTCAACTCATCAGCAAAAAAACAAATAATATTCCAGATAAAAGTGGGCAAATAACCTAAATAGACATTATCCAAAGGAGAAATAAAAATGATCAATAGGTATATGGAAAGGTGTTTAACATCACTATTCATCAGGGAAGTGCAAATCAAAACCTCAGTGGTAGGGTGTCTGACTGGTTAAGTGTTTGACTCTTGATGTCAGCTCAGGTTCATGATCTCAGGATTGTAAGATTGAGCCCCTTTTCAGGCTCGGCACTCAGTACAGTCTGCTTGATTCTCTCTCTCCCTTTGCCCCTCCCCTACCTGAATGCACACTCTAACATAGATGTACATAGATAACATAGATATGTACATATATACATACAATCTTTCTTAAAAACCTCAGTGGGGATATCCCCTCACACTTGTTAGAATGATTATTATCAAAAAGTCCAAAGATAACGAGTCTTGCTGAGGATGTGGAGAAACAGGAACCTTTGTACACTGTTGGAAATGCAAAATTGTGCAGCCATTGTGGAAAATGGTATGGAGGTCCTTCAAAACATGAAAAATAGAACTACCATAAAATCCAGCAATCCCACTTTTGGGTATGTATCTAAAGAAAATTAAACCAGTATCTCAAAGAGATATCTGCACTCCCATTTTTATTACTGCACTGTTCACAGTAGCCAAGATATGGAAACAACGTAAGTGACTGTCAGTGAATGATGGATAAAGTAAATATGATTGATACACACACACAATGGAATATAATTCAGTCTTAAAGTAAATTCTGTTTGTGATAAGGAGGATATTATGCTAAGTGAAATAAGCCAGACACAGAAAGACAAATACCATATGATTTCATGTATATGTGGAATCTAAAAAAGTCAAACTCATAAAAGCAGAGAGTAAAATGGTGGTTGCCAGGGCCTGGAGCATGGGGGAAAGGGAAAGATACTGGTCAAACGATACAGACTTTCAGTTGTAAGATGAATAAGTCCTGGGGATCTAATGAATAGCATGGTGACTACAGCTATTAATACTATATAGTATGTAGATGATCCCATGACTTACAGTGATTTGACATAAGGTTTTTTGACTTTATGATGGTGCAAAAGTGATATTTATGCATTTAGTAGAACTTCAAACTTTGTATTTCAGTCTTTTCCCAGGCTGAGGATATGCACTCTGATTCTTGTGATGCTGGGCAGCCCAGTAGACTGTGGCCACGTGATCAGGAGGGTAAATAACCCACACACTTAAAACCATTCTGTACCCATGCAACCATTACAATATATTGTAATAGTCGCACTTTCAGTATAATATCCAATAAATTACATGAAATATTCAGTATAATATCCAATAAGTTACATGAAATATTCAACTTTATTATAAAATAGGCTTTGTGTTAGATGATTTTGCCCAACTATAGGCTAATATAAGTGTTCTGAGCACATTTAAAGTAGGCTAGGCTAAGCTCTGATGTTTGGTAGTTAGTTATATTAAATGCATTTTTTGACTTATGGCATTTCAAGTTATGGGTTTATCAAGATGTAACCTCATTGTAGGTCAAGAAAGAGCTATACTTAAAATTTGCTAAGAAAGTAGATCTTAAGTATTTCCATTACACACAAAAAGGGTGACTTTATGAGATTGTAGATATGTGAAGTAGCTTGACTGGGGTAATCATTTCAAAATGTACATGTATATCAAAACATGTACTCAATGTAAAAAATGAAAAAATCCAATTAAAAATTGAACAGAGGAACTGCATAGACATTTCTCTAAAGAAGACATACAGATGTTTAATGTCACTAATCATCAGGGAAATTCAAATCAAACCCACAATGAGATATAACTTCACACTTGTCAGAATTGACCATTATGAAAAAACAAGGTGGGCGGTTGGGTGGCTCAGTCAGTTAAGTGTTTGCCTTTGGCTCAGATCATGATCCCAGGGTCCTTGTATTGAGCCCTGCATCAGGCTCCCTGCTTCTCCCTTTCCCTCCACCTGCTGCTTTCCTTGCTTGTGCTCTCTCAGTCTCTATCTCTCTGTCTAATAAATAAAATCTTAAAAAAAAGAAATAAGTATTGGTGAAGATGTGGAGAAAAGGGAACCCTTATGGCACTCTTCATGGGAATGCAAAATGGTGTAGCCACTGTGGACAACAGGGCAGCCCCGGTGGCCCAGTGGTGATCCTGGAGACCGGGGATTGAGTCCTGTGTCGGGCTCCCTATACGGAACCTGCTTCTCTCTCTCTCTCTCTCTCTCTCTCTCTCTCTCTCATGAATAAATAAATAAAAATCTTTAAAAAAAAAAAACTAAAGACGGAACTACCATATGATCCAGTAATTCTTCTGGGTATTCATCTGAAGAAAACAAACACTAATTCAAAAAGATACGCACCTCTATGTTCATTACTATATTTACAATTGTCAAGACATATGTTCATCAATAGGTAAGTATTCATCAATGGATAAATATAAAAAGATGTGTGTGTGTTTGTACATACACATACATCTATATATGCAGTGGAATATTACTCAGCCATTCAAAAGAATGAAACTTTGCCATTTATGACAGCATGGATAGACCTAGAGGGTATTAGGCTAAGTGAAGTAAGTTAGAGAAAGACAAATACTGTATGATTTCACTTATATATGGAGTTTAAAAAAACAATTAAGCAAAACAAAACAGAAACAGACTGATACAGAAAACAGTCTGATGATTGCCAGAGGGGAAATGTACGAGAGTGGCGGCTGGACAAAATATAGGAAAGGATTAAAAGGCACCAACTTCCAGTTATATAATAAAGACATGGGAATTCAATGTACAGCATAGGGAATATAGTTAATAATATGTAACAACTTTGTATGGTGACAGATGGCAACTAGATTTATCATGATGATCATTTCATAACATATCTAAATGTTGAATCACTATGTCACACTTGAAAGTAATGTAATACTGTAAGTCTACACAAAAACAAAAAAGTCCTATTGTACACTTTAAATATATATAACTTTGTTAATTCTTCTTCAGTAATCCTGGAAAAAATTAAAAATTGCCCCACCAGATACCAGTTTATTAGAACCATAGAAACTAGATACCATAGTAATAGTTTAGGAAAAGATAAACACAACAATGAAAGACTATAAGGAGCCTCCAGACAGACCCGCATATATGTGGAAACCTTATCTACATTTCATTGTATCATATTATAAGACACTGTAGGGAAATGGAAGATTGTATGATAAATCATTCTGTGAGAATTGGTTGTCCATATGTGAAAAAAAAGTAAAAATGGATCCCTTGTATTATACAAAAATAAAATCCAGGTGGACTAAAGACATATTATGAAATGTAAAATTAAATTATTTAAAAAATATCCTGATTACCTTGGAGTAGGGAGGGATTTTTCAAAATACAAAAACATAAACCATAAAGGGAAAGATAGATAATTTTGGCTACTTTAAAATTAATTTCAGCTCATCAAAAGATACCATAAAAAATAGAAAGTTGGAACTTAATAAGAGTGGAGAAGATATTTACAACTCAAATGGCCAGTGATTAATGACTAGAACATATCGAAAACCTTAAAATCAATAAAAAAATAGCAAACCACCAAGTTAAAAATGGCAAAAGATAGGGGCACCTGGGTGGCTCGGTGGTTGAGCATCTGCCTTTGGCTCAGGTTGTAATCCTGGGGTCCTGAGATTGAGTCCTGCGTCAGGGTCCCTGCAGGAAGCCTGCTTCCCCCTCTGCCTATGTCTCTGCCTCTCATGAATAAATAAAATCTTTTAAAAAGTGGCAAAAGATGTAAACAGGAAATTCATACAGAAGAGGAAATATGAAAATATTCTAACCTCACAAGGAATCAGGGAAATGCGTAAAATAATGCTGAGATAGTGTTTTCTCATCTGTCAGAATGGCATGAGTTAAAAAGCCTGATAAATGTGGTTGAGGAAGTGGAGCTCGTATCTTCAACTGATGGAAATGTAATCTGGTCCAACCATTTTGGAAAAGATTTTGACATTCTAGTAAGATTGAAGATGTAATGCCCTTCAATCCAACTATTCCACTTTGGGTATAAACACTAGCAGTTCTGTGGATCACCAAGGAAAAGGCATTTTACAGATGAAGGGTTTTGTTTTGTGTGTGTGTATGTGTGTGTGTGTGTGTGTGTGTGTTTGCCATTAAAATATGATCATTTAACATACTTTGTCTCTTTCTATCCACAATAGCCCGTTACCTTAAATTTCATTGGATACTTTCTTTGAAGTAACTGATTCTTACCACAAGAGGTCAGCATTTGTGTAGAAATATTTTCCCCCAAAGTGGTGTAGTGAAAAAACTGAGTGGAAAAGAAGTGAGCTTTTTGTGTTTAGATGTATTCCTGTCTGAAGTGGATTCTGGTACTGATCTTCAACTGCCATAGTCAATATAAATTTTAAGTAAGTTATTACAGAAAATGATACATACAGTGCTGCATTAGGATACTTGATTTTTGTGAGTTCTGAGCATCCAGCAGTTCCATGCTGCAGATCCCTTTGATGATATTTTTCTTTAAAGGAGTTCCTCTAGTATTAGTTTAAAAAATAAGTGATACATACCCACATTGGGGGCAATTACGAAGTTATTATCTCATGAAGTTTGTGACCTCCTTGCTAGCATGGATTATATTTATGAATTCCTCTTAGAAAAAGCACTTTGCCTTCAGGGCTGGAGGAGGTCTCTGCCACTTGGTTCTTGTTAGACTTTCCACTACAGTGTGTCTTCACCCAACTCCAGCCTCCTTCCACCCACTTTGTAAATGGAAAAGAGCAACGAGTTTCCTGTTTTGAAGTCAGCACTAGCCCTCCACTAAATTGTTAGTGTCGATGGCAGTGAATCATAGGGAATCTAGATAGCATTTTTATTGGAACACTCTCCCCACAGTGCTTAGCACACTGCCTTGTACTTGAGTGTCTGCCCTAATAAAAACAGAAACACGATCAATCCTTTCCCAGCTAAAAATCTGTGAGTGACTCCAAATAGTTTTCAAGGCCTGGTTGAATTAGCTCCACATTCAAAACTATTAATAATATGGCCTTGAGTAATCTGTCAGCCTTATGCAAAGGGTACAATATTCATATATGGTCATATATAAACATATGAATATTAATACTTTGTCACTGTATGCTGAGCTCATCATATGTCATTGTCTTTCATACTTTATATACATGATCTCATTTATTCCTTTTTGAAATATTGTATGCAAATGAGAAAACCAAGACTCCGAGAACTTAAATCTTTTCACAGCTAGGATTTGAACTTGAGATCAAAAGTCAAGTTTTTGGCTCCAAAGTCATATATTATACTTCTCTCATCTTGCCTCTCATAACCTCATACTCTGCATCAGACTGAGCAACTTTCAGTTCCTTTTATGTCTAATAACTTTTACATACATCTTCTGGAATGACTTTCTTATCTGCTTAACTAGTCAAATCCTTTTTGGATTTAAAACTTAATTTCTTTTTTTAAAAAAGATTTTATTTATTCATGAGAGACAGAGAGAGGGAGACACACACACACACACACACACACACACACACACAGGCAGAGGGAGAAGCAGGCTCCATGCAGGGAGCCCGATGTGGGATTCGATCCCGGGACTCCAGGATCACACCCTGGGCCGAAGGCAGGTATGTGCCAAACTGCTGAGCCACCCAGGGATCCCCTAAAACTTAGTTTCATCACCTGCTGTGGTTGACCTTCCCTGATCTATTCAGCTATGTTCGTTGTACCTGCTCTGACTTCCAGTCCTGAGTAGTTTTTTTCTTACAATGTGTGTGAGGGAATGTGGCAGAGGATTGAGGATGTAATTGTTGATGCTCTACTGGAAGAACCATTGCTCTGTGACATGCAGAACTCCATTTTTAACTTGAACTCTAACAAGGAAGTGATTCTTCCTTCCCAAGGGAGCAAAATAAATCCATCTCTTTTGACCCAGAATATGGTTACTAGGAGAGAGAGAGTACTGAGGGAAACAGTTACTAAGGTTTCAACACTGAGCTCCCAAGTTAGACAGAATAGAAGAATACAGGGCTAAGACAATAGAAAAAGATATTACTGGGGTAACAAGTCAAATGAGCAGCTTCTTTTAATTTAATTTAATTTAATTTATTTTTTTAAAATTTATTTTTTAATTTAAATTCAATTAACCAGGGATCCCTGGGTGGCGCAGCGGTTTGGCGTCAGCCTTTGGCCCAGGGCGCGATCCTGGAGACCCGGGATCGAGTCCCACGTCGGGCTCCCGGTGCATGGAGCCTGCTTCTCCCTCTGCCTGTGTCTCTGCCTCTCTCTCTCTCTCTCTCTCTCTCTCTGTGACTATCATAAAAAAAAAAAATTTAAATTCAATTAACCAACATATAGAATATCATTATTTTCAGAGAGCGTTTGGTAATTCATCCGTTACATGTAACACCCAGTGTTTGGGCAGCCTGGGTGGCTCAGTGGTTTAGTGCCACCTTTGGCCTAGGGCCTGATCCTGGAGACCCCGGATCAAGTCCCACGTCAGGCTCCCTGCATGGAGCCTGCTTCTCTCTCTACCTGTGTCTCTGCCTCTCATGAATAAATAAATAAAATCTTTAAAAAAAAACAAAAAAACCACCCAGTTCTCATCATATCACATTCTGATTTTAGAATTAGCTTGTCAACCTCTATCCAAAAAAAGCCTCTGGAATTTTGGTTTGGATTGTGTTGAATCCACAGGTCAATTTGGAGAGAATTGACACCATTTTCTTCTTCTTCTTCTTCTTCTTCTTCTTCTTCTTCTTCTTCTTCTTCTTCTAAGAGAAATTTTTTTTTCATTTTTAGTGTGCTGAGGTTTCAACATAAAACACTGAGAATTGAAAAAAATACTCTTAAATGACATCTGTTTGATTATGAGATTAAAACAAAATAAAAAGACTAAACCTTACTGTTTGTCTTGCCAGACTGCTGATGCTAAAAGCACCACAGCACAGAGGTTACATTCTGGAGTCACTTAGCCCAGATTTAAATTATGGCTGTACCACTGTGTAGCCCTGGGCAACTTTCATTTTTCTTTTAAATTTTATTTAAATTCAATTAATTAACATATAATGTATTATTGGTTTCAGAGGTAGAGGTCAGTGATTCATCAGCTTATATAATAATACCCAGTGGTCATTACATCACCTGCCCTCTTTAATGCCCATCGCCCAGTTACCATGTCTTCCTCCCTCCCCCCTCCAGCAACCCTCAGTTTGTTTCCTATGATAAAGAGTCTTTTATGGTTTGTCTCCCCATCTGATTTTGTCTTATTTTTTTCACTTTTCCCCTATGATCCTCTGTTTTGTTTCTTAAATTCCACGAGTGAGATCATATGATAATTGTCTTTTTTACTGACTGATTTTGCTTAGCATAATATCCTCTAGTTCCATCCACGTTGTTGCAAATGGCAAGATTTCATTTTTTTGATGGCTGAGTATTGTATATATATGCCACATCTTTATCCATTCATCTGTGGATGGACATCTGGGTTCTTTCCATAGTTTGGCTATTGCGGACACTGCTGCTATAAACAGTGGTGTGTAGGTGCCCTTTTAGATCACTACATTTCTATTTTTGGGGAAAATCCCCAGTAGTGCAATGACTGAGTCATAGGGTAGCTCTATTTTCAATTTTTTGAGGAACCTCCATACTGTTTTCCAGAGTGGCTATATCAGCTTGCATTCCCACCAGCAGTGTAAGAGGGTTCCCCTTTCTCCACATCCTTGCCAACATCTATCATTTCTGACTTGTTACTTTTAGCCATTTTGACTGGTGTGAGATGGTATATCATTGCGGTTTTGATTTTGTAGTTTCATGTGTCTGTTGATCATGTGTATATATTTTTTGGAGAAATGTCTGTTCATGTCTTCTGCCCATTTCTTGATTGGATTATTTGTTCTTTGTTGAGTTTGATAAGTTCTTTATAGATTTGAGGTACTAGCCCTTTATATGATATGTCATTTGCAAATATCTTCTCCCATTCTGTAGGTTGTCAACTGGTTTGGTTTTGTCAACTGTTTCCTTTGCTGTGCAAAAGCTTTTTATCTTGATGAAGTCCCAGTAGTTCATTTTTGCCTTTGTTTCCCTTGCCTTTGGAGATGTGTCTAGCAAGAATTTGCTGCAGCCAAAGGCCCAGAGGTTGTTGCCTGTGTTCTTCTCTAGGATTTTGATGGATTCCTGTCTCACATTTAGGTCTTTCATTATTTCAAGTTTATCTTTGTGTATGGTGTAAGAAAATGATCCAGCTTCATTCTTCTACATGTGGCTCTTTGATTTTCCCAACACCATTTATTGAAGACACTGTCTTTTTTCTATTGGATATTCTTGTTGGGCTGGTGAGACTGGGGACCTCAAAACTGCGGACCCCAGGCCAGCAACCTCCCAATAAGGCCGCCTTGCCACCCTACCCTAACTTAGCACACAAAAACCTGTAACCCTTGCCCTAACTGGAATGCTGCCCTACCCCCATTTTCCCTCCAAAAACACTTTATAGATCCCCCTGCGGTTTGCCTGGGCGTGACTTCCCTGGCCGTGACTTCCCTGCTCTCTCCCTCCCCTGCAGGCCATGAGAGCGCATCCCAATAAAAGCCTGTTTCGACCAACTTTTGCCTGGCCTCTCTATTCCATTTCACTACCGATCCGATTAAACCTGACAATTCTTTCCTGCCTTGTCGAAGATTAGTTGACCATAGAGTTGAGGGGCCATTTCTGGGTTTTCTATTCTGTGCCATTAATTTATGTGTCTATTTTTGTGCCAGTACCATGCTGTCTTGATGATCACAGCTTTGTAATATAGCTTGAAGTCCAGCATTGTGATGCCCCCTGTACTGGCTTTCTTTTTCAACATTCCTCTGGCTATTTGGGGTCCTTTCTGGTTCCATACGAATTTTAGGGTGATTTGTTCTAGCTCTGTGAAAAATGTCGATAGTATTTTGATAGGGATTGCATTGAATGTGTAGCTTGCTCAGGGTAGCATAGACATTTTAACAATATTTCTTTCAATCTGTGAGCATGGAAAGTTTTTCCATTTCTTTGTGTTTTCCTCAATTTCTTTCATGAGTGTTCTATAGTTTTTAGAATACAGATCCTTTACCTCTTGGGTTAGGTTTATTCCTAGGTATCCTTTGGGTTTTGGGTTTTGGTGCAATTGTAAATGAGATCTATTCCTTAATTTCTCTTTCTTCTTTCTCACTGTTAATGTATAGAAATGCAACTAGTTTCTGTGTGTTGATTTTATATCCTGCCACGTTGCTGAATTCCTATATGAGTTCTAGCAGTTTGGGGGTGGAGTCTTTTGGGTTTTCCACATAGAGCATCATGTCATCTGAGCAGCTATATTTAAAGGCTAGACTTGAAGGGCACTTTGAGCCTTTGCAACTGTAAAGACTAAAAGGGCCTTGAAATTAAGGAACAACAACCCCCACCTAAACTACTACAGGGAGGATTTAGGTACACAGAATGGGCGATTCCAGAGAAGCAAACATTCTTTTCTTAAATTCTCTTAAGGTAGCTTATTGCTGAGCATGCTGTGTGGCAGCAGAAACTTTGATGGATTCTATCTTCAACATTCCCTTTTCATTTCTTTCTCAAAAATTGAAAGCTAGACTTTCACTTAGATTTCTAGCATGAGTGTTGCCTTTCTTATTTATTTATTTAGTCTTTCTTATTTAGCTATGGTTTCTTCCTCTTTTCTTTGTGGGCTGAACAGTTTTCTAGTTGATGAGACTAGAAATTTCCATTCAAAATATGGTTCCATTTTCTTGAGAAGAAGGAATTCTTTAAAGAAATGATCTTATTAGTTTTTCATTCCAAGTATTTTCTTTTTATCACTCATTTTGAAAATGCCCTGGGAAAGGAAGTGCCAGACAACTCTTTCATATGCATTTTCTCATTTAATTCCCAATACAACCCCTATGATGTATTGCTATTATCCCCCTTTCATAGAGGAGGGGATAAGGTTTGATAGAGTTTGAATAACCTGGTGGTAAGGGAGGAATGGGAGATTTGAATAACATTAAGTCCAATTCCACTACCCAAGAGTTTCCCAAATTTGAATGAGGAATAAACTTTTAAAAATTTATAAGGGGATCCCTGGGTGGCTCAGTGGTTTAGTGCCTGCCTTTGGCCTGGGATGTGATCCTGGAGTCCCGGGATCAAGGCCCGCGTTGGGCTCCCTGCGTGGAGCCTGCTTCTCCCTCTGCCTGTGTCTCTGCCTCTCTCTCTCTCTCTCTCTCTCTCTCTCTCTCTGTGTGTGCCTCATGAATAAATAAATAAAATCCTTAAAAAATTTATAATATATTTTCATATTTGAGCTTCAGAAATTGTTTAAACTCACTCGACCTCTTTCTTTTTTTCTTATCCTCATTCCCCTGATAACCCCACCTACCACCTATTGGGTAACCATTAGCTTATTCTCTATAGTTAAGAGTCTGTTTCTTGCCTTGTCTCTCTTTTTATGCATCTCCCCACCTTTACTCATTTGTTTTGTTTCTTAAAGTCTACATATGAGTGAGATCATATGGTATTTGTCTTTCTTTGACTGACTTATTTCACTTAGCATTATACTCTCTAGCTCCATTCATGTTGTTGCAAATGTGAAGATTTCATTCTTTTTTATGGCTGAATAATATTCCATTGTGTATATATATTACTCCTTTATTCGTTTATCAATAGACAATTGGCTGCTTCCATAGTTTATCTATTGTAAATAATGCTTTAAGAAATATAGGGGTGCATTTATTCCTTGGAATTGGCATTTTTGTATTTTGGGGGTAAATATCTCATGCTTATGGCATTTATATAACTACAGTACTAAAAGCAAATGTACACATTAAATAGAAACAAAAACTCAGATAATGTTAATGTTGAACAACTAATATCATTTTGTTGTAATAAAATTGAGGCTTGTAATGTAAATGTAATATTGATTTTTACTGGACAGCCCCTATGGGGAAAACAGTTTCAGTTTGGTGTTTCTATATCCTGTGTGATAATTCTATTTTAACACTGTTTTCACTTTGAATTACTGTTAAAACCCAAGATTTTTACAGCACATTGTGGTATGAATTAGCTTTTCCCTGGCCGAAAATGATTATTTTGTTATGACATTCACCTCTGCTCTTCATTAGCCCATGACAATAAAAATAGAATTATGGGGGCACCAGGGTGGCTCAGTGGTTGAGCATCTGCCTTTGGCTCAAGGTGTAATCCTAGGATCCTGGGATTAAGTCCTGCATCGGGCTCTCTGAGGGGAGCCTGCTTCTCCCTCTGTCTATGTCTCTGCCTCTCTCTCTGTGTCTCTCATGAATAGATAAATAAAATCTTTTAAAAAAATAGAATTATGCTTCTGGAATGTTCATTCCTTGACAGTAGGTCCTCTGTTTTCTCTGTTGTATTCTTGGTGTCTAGAATAGTGTCTGGCACATATAGGTGCTCAGTAAATGTTTATCAAATAGAGGAGTTAACAAACAAAATACTTGAAGCTAATATGTTATTACATGTAAACACAGGCCCTGAAATCTTGTGTTAGTAATAGGTAGTTGGATGGTCATCCAGATGATTCAAAATGTGCTTATATTGCTGAGATAATATTTTGAGTTTATTGATTTCTATGTTATCTCTCTTCAGCCCTTTTCTTTCTTCTTACTTCAGCCACTCAAACAGGTATTAGGTTTTATGCCTATGACCTCATGGGAGAAATCTGGTGTGTCAGAAAAGCAGAGATTATTTACAAGCTTTCTTGATTTTTGTTCCTTAAGCCTCCAGATGAAAGAGCCATTTTTGAGTATACCCTTCCTCAAGGTAATGTTTACCTTCCATTTGTACCTCCAGATCCACTCTCCATTTTTCCTCCATCCTTATCGGTGGCCTTATAAGCTGAACCATATGAATTGCATAACTGGGCCTTCTTGCCTTTTGGCTTCTTCTTCAATTTGGTCTGTGGGAGACAGTGGCATGAGGGTGGAGGGGCACACCTCAGTGGCTCCTTGTTTGGACAGATGTCCTTCCTCCTACACAGTCCCCCATGCATTGGTGTTTGAGTTCTGTGAAAGGCTTTGGAGTTGGGACAAAAACCCGGAGATGTGAGGAGGGCAAGGAGACTTGAGGTTGTCTGGCTTCCTGGTGAAATGGTAGACTCAAGTTAGAAACTTAAGTTTGATTATAGAAAATTAAGTAGGAAGGGGTGCAAGATGGCAGAGTAGAAAGCCCTACACTCATCCCCTGCCACATTTATAACCAGAGGTCACTCACATCTGAGTCGATAAACTGGAGAGCAGTTTGAAGACTTGCAGAACAAACTCCAGAACTAAATGTGGAGAAGAAAGTGCATTGGAAAGGTTAGGAAGGACAGAAATAGTGGTTGGAAACTGCCCACAGGAGGAGGGAAGCTGCAGGTGAGCAGAGGGGAAAGCACCAGGAAGCCCCTATGTGAAAACAAATCCACAATATCTGGCCTTGAAAATCAGAAGGGCTGAATTCCACGACTTTGTATAATCAGTGGGACTTGAGCCTGGATCTTTAAAAGTCCGTTGAGAACACAAGAACACTATTTCAAAGGAATGCATGCCCCCTGTGTTGATTGCAGCATTATTTACAATGGCTAAGACATGGAAGTAGCCCAAGTGTCCATTGATTGATGAATGGATAAAGAAGTGGTATGTGTGCATATATGAGCACACACAGTGGAATATTACTCAGCTATAAAAAAGAATGAAACCTTGCTATTTGCAATGACATGGATGGAGCTAGAGAGTATAATGCTAAGTGAAATAAACCAGAAAAGGACAAATACCATGTGATTTCATTTATATGTGGAATTTAAGAAACAAAACCAACGAGCAAAAGAAAAAAGAGAGACAAAGCAAGAAACGGATTCTAAACTATAAAGAACAAAATGATGGTCACAGAGGGGAGGTGGGTAGGGGTATGTGTGAAATAGGTGATAGGGATTAAGGAGTGCAGTTGTCATGATGAACATGGGGTGATGTATGGAATTACTGAATTACTATATTGTACATCTGCAACAAATCCAACACTATATGTTAACTAACTGGAATTAAAATAAAAACTTAAAAAAAAGCTGACTCAGCACTGGGTGTGCCAGGAGTGTGATTGATACTGGATCCCTGCCCTTAAAAATACCAAAAAAAAAAAAAAAAAAAAAAAGAGAGAGAGAGAGGAGGATTAAATAATATATTTTTCCATACATAATTTTGTAGACTGAGATTCATACCCCATGACATGTTTTTAAAAGGTTATCATTACAATGGAAACTCAAAAATTTGAAATTGTCATAGTGAACTCAATGGAGCCCATCTAAGAATCCACTTTGAGATACCCTACATTATATTATGCTAAACTTTGGGTTATAAAATTCTAAAAGCTGGCTTTTGTGTGCATGCATGAAAGTTGTGATTAAAAGAGGAGCCAACAAAATATGGTGGACAAGAATGAGGAATCTGGATTCAGAATCCAGCTTTGCCACTTACCAACTGTATGACTTTTGGAATGTTGCTTAATCTCTCTGTGCCTCAGTTTCTTCATCTGCAAAGTACAGAAAACTTTAGGATTAAATCAAATACTACATGTAAGTAACTTAGAGAGGTACACACAATAAGGTTCTTAATAAATGTTTATTATTACTACCATTATTGTTTCTAGGATTTCAATATCACTCAAGCATTCATTGTCTCACCAATGTTTACTTACCACTAACCCTGCAATGCACAACGGCAGGTACTCATGCAAAAATAAGTAAGACATTTATCTGCTTACAAGCAGTTGGCTTACCATTAGCCAAAAGATCCATTTCTTTTTTTTCTTGGGTGTGCACCTAGACCTCTTGTGCCCTTGCAGGTTGGCGTAGAATGCAGCTAAGTTCTAGCTAACGGTTTGTGAGTGGAGGTTTGCATGTCACTTTTGAGTGAGGGTTTTTAAGGGGCAAGAGTGCCCTCTTCAAACTTGTGCCCCTTAGTGTCTTGATGCTAAAAGTGATAAGGCTGTGGACATGACACAGCCACAAAAACAATGGAGCCTGAGCTCCTGAATTGCCATGTGGAAGGGAGCTGCCAAATGACTAGGAATCTCTCTCTGTCTCTCTCATTGAATTATGTGCTAGAAATAAACTTCTCTTTTCTTTAAGCCACTATATCCTTTTTTGAGGGGCTGTTTGTTGTAGCAGCTAGTGTTATCCAGATTCATACACTCTTTTCATTACTAGAACCATGATGGAACTTATGGAAAGAGTGGATTTCTGCAGTCATATATGCTGTCTGGTTGGATTCAGACTTTCAGAAGGGGGAGGGAGGGAAGAAGCTAGAAGAATGGAAATTCTTTCACATCTTATTTTCTTCACTGAAGCCAGGCCCTTTCCTGGTCCTCCTAATCTCCACGTCATGTCTCATCTTGAGCAGTGTTATTCCCCCACCTCTTCTCCATCATTTTCTTTGTTCATTTTGCTCCCAGGCAGTTCAACCATGAATGGCATCTGCTAGAAGTGCTGGCCCCTTTTAATATCTGGGTCATGCTTTGTGTGTCTTTCCACATTAGTGTGATAAAGAGTTCTTCCCGACCCTCTGGTTCTTTTCCCAAAGGACCCATTGGCAACCTGTGCAGGGAAAGGTTGGTCTTTCAACAGGCCATAAGTAATGTGACTTACTAATCAAAGGGATTGCATAATACCCAGGGCACTTAAATGGTTCCATTTAAATAAATTGTATTGTTATTTTTGAAAGTATTTTTAAATTCTGGGTTAGCTATATAACTACCTTTTGAAACAAAATACCTTACTTTTTTTAAAAAAAGATTTTATTTATTTATTCATGAGAGACAGAGAGGCAGAGACAAAAGTAGAAGGAGAGGCAGGCTCCATCCAAGGAGCCCGATGTGGGACTCGATCCTGGGACTCCAGGATCACGACCAGAGCCGAAGGGAGATGCTCAACTGCTTAGCCACCCAAATGTCCCAAAATACCTTACTTTCAATCAGCGCTTTTTGTAGTAAAAGGCCTACATCTTTACCATGTGGCAAAAACAGGTAGTTCCCATAGTATTTTATCACCATCCTCCAAGCTAAATTATGGATTGACAGAGACACTTCTCAGGACATGAACACACACCTGTTTACCAGCTCTGTATATACCCTTAAACCAGCCCATCCAGAGTGGGCACAAGTGAAGATTGGTTCAGATTTGATTTAGGGCAGCACAGGCAGGCCTGGTTTGGGTAGTTCCAGCATGGCCCTGCTCCAGGCTCTGTCTGGAGTCTCCCCAGAGGGGAGATGTGGGTGGTGTCCAGCTCTCTCCCTTCTCCAGGGCACTGCATCCTTGGCTTGAAAGGTGTAGTAACACAACTAAAACCAAATCATAGGCACATTTTTACCTGGAGTTGCCAACTGTCCCAGATTGACCATTCTCATCCAAAAAGTAAGCCTGAATCTTAGAAAAAAATAAGCACTTCAGAAACATTTGGAATTCTCTCTTTCTCTCTCTCTCTTAAACTCCCAAAGCTTGAACCAAAAGAAGACAGTATGTCTTAAGTTGCTGTATGTAGATAAAAGTGCCTGCATTGATAATATTTGCTATCCAGATTTCATTTTACATTTTAAAATAATATTCCAACTCTGAAAAAAATTACTCTTTTGGCAGGTTTTCAGGAAATAAATGTTTACCATGTGAGATTTTCGAAAAAAAAAAAAAAAAAAGGAAGGGAAATTAGTCACTCAATACTTCGAAGCATCCAGCAACTTCAAAATCCCTGGAAAAATCAACACAAAGCAGACCTCTTACAGATTTCTTAACTTTTCTATTCTCTTAGGAATGCCAACGTCTCGGCTGGCTGGAATACAATTTGCGAGCCAGGATCAGCCCAGACCAAACTGTGTTTTTTCATTCTTCTATAGCAATGGCATTCAAGTAGGTAATCACAGCTGCAACTTAAAGTGTGCCCCCCAAAACTGGGCTTTGGCATACAGATATTTTTGTGACCCCCTCTACAGAAGGTGTCACGTTCTGGCCAGACACTAGCAGAGCAGTGACCACCCACTGGGCAGGGTACTTATGGGAGAAACCATGTGTTCCTTAGCCCAGTGCTGCTCTCTGGGTTGGCACAGTGGGGTGCCAAGGGAAAGTACATACTTAAGTGCCAAAGAGCCTCACTCATATCACGTCTCTGCCTGGAACCTACCATAGGAGAAATGTTGCCCAGCCACCTACCATCCATTTACCAGCACAGTGGAAGAGAAGGATCACAGGATCGCAGTGCTCCCTGGGAATGGACTGCTGCCATGTGTGAACCCCTCTCAGGGTGGTCTTAACAGAAAGTGGTGACGGCAATTGTTCCAGTGGGCAGAGATACAAACCACATACTTGGAGACTCACTTTATATAGAGGGAGAAGCAGCTTGAGATACAGATGGCTCTGATCTGGAGAACAAGGGTGAATGGCTTGGCTGCTTTGCTTGGTCAGGGCCCTGAAGGAACTAGATTGGAAGGTCTGTGATCAGGTAATCCGGGGAAGAGGGATGAGATTATGGGCACAAAGTGTGTGTTTCTTCATATCCCACATTCGTGCCCACCAGAGAACTTCCACTGCAGAGAAAGCTCTCAACAATGAGGCAAAGAAAAGGTCCTATTCTGTGGCTGTGGACAAATAGTGATGAGTCTTGAGAACACCAGACCACCCACTTGGTGGCAGACTGATTTCAATTTCAATTAGTCCTTACCAGAATTGAGCTACCTTGCCCATGTGTCTCTGTTAGCACCACCAATCCAAGGGCTCACAGAATTCCTGATCTAGAGATGTGGCATCCTGCACAACACCGTCACAGTGGGTACATGACCACGAGATCCACCAGTCTTATCAGGTATTTGCTTAGCCAGGAGTAGCTAGTCCAGTGAGATAGGGAAAACACTATTGAAGGCTCAGGGTGCTAGCCTTGGGGCAATATCCTGTAGGGTGGGGGTGCTGCTGTCCTTCAGTGTTTAGTATATGCACTACATCAGTGGCTCTGGAGCTATGTTCCCAATACCTAGAATTCACGGGTACAGGAACCAAGGGGAAGAAGTCACTAGGCACTGCTTCTCAAGATTGCTACTTCAGGCTTTGCCATATTAAGGTTCCTGGTTCCCACAGGGGAAACACTAGGCAGTGTGTGAACTTGGAGCTGTGACTACTGCGTGGTCATTTTAGTCTCATTATGTCAGTGGAAGAACTGACAAAGAAGAGAATGACTGCATGGGTGGGCAAAATTGACCCCACTTACCATGAGGGGTGGGTTGCTTCTACATAATAAAGAGAAGTTGACTAGAAAGCAGAGGACTCCTCTGGGGTCTCTTGGTGCTTCCAGGCCAGGGATAACAGTAAATGGACAATAGCTATCTATGGCTTGATGAAAGCCAGGCAGCTCAGGGCTCAGGCTGAAGTCCTGGATGACCAGTCCATCAGGCAGGCAGCCTCAGCTGTCTAGAGCACTGGCCAAGGATGAATGAAATTAGAATGGGTGGTAGAGGAGGGAAATTAAGGCTTTTTCTTGGGATCTGCTTTCCAGGGAACTCAACAAAGATCCCTAGCACCTGACATAGGATGTGGAACAAAGCTGGGAGGCCCTGTGTGGTAGACTATATGAATCCTCGGTGAATATATGACTGGACGACTGCCCTGTGCTCTGTAGCAAGGGTGTTCAGGTTCATTCACGTTTGAGATGTGCTTCGGGCTCTCGGGACAAGGGCTGCCTAGTAGCACGTGGCACTCCCAGCCAGTTTCAGCAAGGTTCACTGACTGTCCCTCCCGCAGAACCAGGGTCTCGTGGTGAAGGCTCACACACAGCTTTGGAAATGCACCAAACCACCTCTCTGCTTGCCTCCCCAAGCCACTGTGTCACCAGCAGGAACTCATTATTCTTTCAGAATCGGAGCGACAGAGAGAAACACAATCCTTCAGGCTTAACCATTTTCTTTCCCCCAAATAAAAAAGCCAAGTCACACATGGCTACAATTTGGATGCTGTGTCACTTTCCCACTTTATTGCTCCACACATAAACCAGTTGAATGTTTTTGTAAGTGACTGAATCAATTTAGTTTTTCAATTATCCCATGTACCTTACCCCGATAAATTACCAGCATAAACAGCAAGCATAATATAATTACAGCGTTGACAGTGGTCTGAGGCTTAGCTAGATGAAAAATTGCTTTCCCTCCACCCCTTTGTTTCTGTCTCTCCTGGGATCAGTGGGTGGGAGATGAATTCTGCAACCTGTGAGCGATCTTCTAGAAATGCAGTCATAGGCGTGGGTGGACTGGAAGTGTTTTTGCCTGACCGTGAAAGACTCTGAATAATGGCAGCAATCTCAGACTTTCACGCTCTTCCTATCCTTTTTGCTTTCTCCTAGTTTTGACGTTTAGACAGTCTAGCTCAATGACTCTCAGCTCTCTTGTTTCTAGCCCATTCTCCCATTCTAGAATCTTGGTGGCATGCCCAAAGAGATTGAAATCCTCAAGACAGTAGGAAATGAGCAAGACATTGCCTCGTGATCACTGCTAGGTGGAGTGCTTGCTCGTGGGGTCTGTGAAAGCATCCTACAATTGCTTTTTCATTTACCTGGCAGTGATTCAGACCCATATGGTTGTTTGAGATGATCTTTTCACCACCCTGGCCTTTTGCTCACACGTTTAAATTATCATAAAATTTGCCTTTAGTACTGAATTGATAAAAAGCTGTATTTTGTCGCCTTACTGTAAGTTTTGCATGGTGCTGGTTGCTTTTCACAACCTTCTCACCTCTGTGTTTCCTCTTTTGAATAGCTCTGTAACAGGAAGTATTGTAGTTGTGCCCCAAAATGAAATTTACACCTTGCTCAATATTTAATTTCATAATAGCAATGGGCTTGTGAGATGCCATAGTCCTATATGTGACCTATCAGAACCATGGATCTAGCTAGTAGTGGTGATTTCTGTGAAGAAAACAGTATGTGTTACCTTTGGTAAGAGAAAATTATGCAAAACTTGGAGATAAAGTAGAAGGATGAATGTATGTGCATGTAAATGTCATTGGTCAAACTGACCAACAAACCCATCTAAGAGCCATCAGAACTCCAGGGGAATGCCGCGTTGGCAACCTATGTTGAATATGGGTCACGCCCGGAAGAGCTAGATGTTAATGAAGATCATTGATATGAGGCCAGTGGTTTTTGTCCAGCAGAAGGCAGATGGTTTCTATCTGGCTGAAGAGATAACTCCCAAAGATTATGGTCCTATTGCTGTGTAGTGTAGTTTTGTGTCTAATTTAGCAACTTTGATTTTTTAAAAAATAGACTGTATTATTTAAAACAGTTTTAGATTTACAGAAAAATTGAGAAGATAGTATAGAGGGTTCCCTTATACTCTGCATCCACTTTTCCTTATTTTTAGCATCTTACATTTATATGTACATGTGTTATAAATAGTGAACCATTATTTTTACATTATTATTAGCCAAGCTACCTGACGTAGATTCCCTTAGTTTTTAAAAAATATTTTATTTAAATTCAATTTGCCAACATATAACACCCAGTGCTCAACCCTTTGTTTCCTTAACCCTTCTGCAACCCTTTGTTTCCCAGAGTTAGGAGTCTCTCATGGATTGTCTTCCTCTCTGATTTTTCCTCAGTTTCCCTCCTTTCCCATATATTCCCTTTCACGATTTTTTATATTCCACATATAAGTGAAACCATATGTTAATTGTCTTTCTCCAATTGACTTATTTCACTTAGCATAATACCGTCCAGTTCCATCCACGTCGAAGCAAATGGTGGGTATTTGTCCCTTCTGATGGCTGAGTAATATTCATATATACCCCACATCTTTTTTTTTTAAGATTTTATTTATTTATGAGAGGAGAGAGAGAGAGAGAGGGAGGGAGGCAGAGACACAAGCAGAGGGAGAAGCAGGCTCCATGCAGGGAGCCTGATGTGGGACTCGATCCAGGGACTCCAGGATCACGCCCTGGGCTGAAGGCAGGTGCTAAACCACTGAGCCACCCAGGGCTCCCCTATACCACATCTTCTTTATCCATTCATCTCTTGAAGAACATCGTGGCTTCTTCCACAGTTTGGCTATTGTGGACATTGTTGCTATGAACATTGGGGTGCAGGTGTCCCATTGTTTCACTGCATCTGTATCTTTGGGGTAAATCCCCAGCAGTGCAATTGCTGGGTCGTAGGGTAGCTCTATTTTTAACTTTTTTAGTAACCTCCACACAGTTTTCCAGAGTGGCTGTACCAGCTTGCATTCCCACCAACAGTGTAAGAGGGTTTCCCTTTCTCCACATCCTTGCCAACATTTGTTGTTTCCTGTCTTGTTAATTTTAGCCATTTCGACTGGTGTGAGGTGGTATCTTCTTGTGGTTTTGATTTGTATTTCCTTGATGGCAAGTGATGTGGAGCATTTTCTCATGTGCTTGTTGGCCATGTGTAGGTCTTCTTTGGAGAAATATCTATTCATATCTTCTGCCCACTTCATAACTGGATTGTTTGTTTCTTGGGTGTTGAATTTGATAAGTCCTTTATAGGTCTTGGATACTAACCCTTTATCTGATATGTTGTTTGCATATATCTTCTCCCATTAGATTCCCTTAGTTTTGACCCCATGTCCTTTTCTGTCCCACAATCCCACCAGGATACTACATTAAAAAAAAAAAATTGGGACACCTGGGTGGCTCAGCGGTTGAGCGTCTGCCTTCAGCTCAGGGCGTAATCCCAGAATCTGGGATCGAGTCCCACATTGGGCTCCCTGTGAGGAGCCCGCTTCTGTCTCTGCCTCTGTGTGTGTGTGTGTGTGTGTCTCAAGAATAAATAAATATAATATTTTTTAAAAATGTATTTATTTTTTTATTTGAGAAAGAGCACGAGAGAGTGAGCGCACAAGCTGGAGGAAGGGCAGAGGGAGAGGAATAAGAAGACTCCCTGCTGAGTAGGGAGCCTGATGTGGGGTTCAATCCCAGGACCCCGGGGTCATGACCTGAGCTGAAGGCAGACACTTAACCAACAGAGCCACCTAGGCACCTCCAGGATACCACATTACATGTAGTGGTCAGGTCTCTGTAGGCTCTTCTTGGCTGTGGCAGTTGCTAGGTCTTTTGTTGTTTTTGAAGACCTTGACAATTTTGAGTAGTACTGGTCAGAAATTTTGTAGGATGTCTCTCTATGGGAATGTATCCAATGTTTTCACGTGACTAAACTGGTTTTATGGGCTTTTGGGGAAAAGACCACAGAGATAAAGTACTGTTTTCATTACATCATATCAAGGGTACCTACCATCAACATGGTATCAAAATGACATATGACTACTAATGTTGACCCAAAGCACCTGGCAGAGGTAGTAATTGTCAAGTTTCTCCACTGTACACATACTCTTTTCTTCCCCATTTCAACTATCCTCTCTGGAAGGAAGCTACGATATGCAGTTCATTCCTAGAGAGTCCAGAGTTTCGCTCTGCCTCCTTGAGAGTGGAGGCTCTATAACCATTATTTGGAATTATTCCTCATGGGGGATTTGTTTCTTCTCCCTCACTTACTAATTTGTTGAACCATTTATTTATATACTACTTATATGGACTCATGGCTACGAGATGCTGGGTGTATCTGTTGCTAAAGGGGTATTGTTTTTCCTGGGCCCTCTAAGCTGACAGCAGGGAAATATATGTATGTATATTAGCCTGTGTGTACATACATGTTTGTGAGTATTTCTGTATGGAACCATCTGTAGGTATATTAAGCCACACATGAGTTCTTACCAATGTCTCCAACTCCAACCACATGAGTCATTCTAGCCTCCTTCCTGGATTCCATGTAAATTCTCACTTCAAGAATGAGAAGCCTGATTCCCACCACCCACTATCCATTTACCTAATTGTTCAATTCTAGGATTCATGTAGAGCAGTGTCAGAATTGTTAATCCATGCCCCCATGGGAAACCACTTTATCTGCTGGAGTACAGTGCTTATGCCGAGCTCTTTCTGCCTTTGGTCTTACAGATTCCACTCATCTCTAGAGTTATTTAGGTCAGCAACCACCCCCCCCCACACACACACACACACCTCCTCCGGTAAAGTTGTTTCACACATTTATCATATGGCCAGATTCTCATGTGATAGCGTTCCATCCGGGATTTCCCAAGCTCCTAAGTTATTTCTTAAAATTTTCCACTTGTTCGGATGCCCTCTTTGTGCTGGAAGGTTCTATGGGCTTTGATAAATGTATAATGCAAGTATCATATAATTTTACTGTGCTAAAGAATCCTCTGTGTTCTTTCTATCCATTCCTCTCTTCTCTCTCCCCTCCTTCCTGGCAACTGCTGATCTTTTTACTGTTTCCATAGTTCTGGTTTTTCCAAAATGCCAAATAATTGGAATCATTGATTCCAATCAATTGGAATTGGAATCATACAGTCTGTAGCCTTTTACTTAGCAATATGTATTTAACTTTCTTCATGTTGTTTATATGTATTTAACTTTCATGTTGTTTATATGTATTTAACTTTCTTCATGTTGTTTTTGTGTGTGTATGTGTGTGTGGCTTGATAGCTCATTTCTTTTTGTCACTGACTAATATTCTGTTGCACAATGTACTGCAGTTTGTTTATCCGTTCACTTATTGAAGGACATCTTGGTTGCTTCCAGTTTTTGGCATATTTCTACTAGCAATCCTTTTTTTCACTATGTATATTTATTTCTTGTGTATGCCTTTGAACCAGTTTTTCTGTCTTGCCGGTTCTCTCATTAACAACATGTGCCCACTATATTATTTGTATGAGAATTATGCTTTTAATCTTTTGACAACCATACATTGACATGCTATTTTTATAAAATGTAGGTATTCCTTTTACAGCTTGGGGCACATGCTGTATGACCTCAGGACTGGCCACCCACCTCATTTCCATAAGCATGGCTTCCTGTGGCCTTGGGTTGGGTGAGCACTTCTAAGAGTGAGCCAAGGTGAGCATTTCTGATGAGTGGTGCTGTTGTGGTTACACAAGAGAGTTTGTTGAAAGTCTACTTTGCTGAAGTTCCTTAAGATGATTCTGTGTGCTCTTACAACTTTCATCAGGTCACTAGGGGCTCATGATTTCATGATTTTGGCTCAGGTCATAATTTCATGGGTCATTGGATTGAGCCCCTTGTTGGGTTCCTTGCTCAGCAGAGTCTGCTTGTCCCTTTCCCTCTGCCCCTCCCCCTCAAATAAATAAATAAATCTTTTAAAAAAGACTTTCATCATGTCACATTAAAGACATTAATAGTGTAAAGAGCCTGGCAGGAATGTGGGAGGGAAACAGCATGGGGCTTGAGGACTCTTCTGTTACTCAGCACCAAGTCCATTGACATCTGGAGCCTCAACTTCCTAATTTTTATAAGGTAGGAGACATAGCAACACAATGATACTATGATGGATAAAATATCCTAACCCATTGAGATGTTTGTTTAAAATAAATGAGATTATATGTGTGAAATACTTTCTAAGTTCTAAAAAGCATAAGTTATTACTGTCTAGTATAGGCGTTGGCAAACGTTTTCTTGAAAGGAATAGAAGGTAACTATTTTCAGCTTTTCTGGCTTTAATGGTCTCTGTTGCAGCTACTCAACTCTACCATTGCAGTTCAAATGCAGCCATAGATATCACATAAACCAATGAGCATAGCTGTATTCCAATAAAACTTTGTTTATAAAAACAGACAATGATCTTTATTTGGCCCACAGGCTGTAATATGCTGACTCCCTGTCTAGAATGAGTGTGGAAAGACACAACCACTCTCTTCCCTTTTCCTTCTGAAATCTCTTCCAAATGCAGTGCTGAGGAGGACATCCAGTCATTTATTGAGATTCTTGACTCACAGACTACAAAGTCTCTGGATGGGTTGAGTTACTTGTCAGCTCAGTTCTTTAAAAAACACAACTGCTTTCCTGCTTTCTACCCGGGGTCCCATCTCTTTGGGTGGAGCTTCTCCTGCTGCTGCCACACTCATCTATCCATAAAACTGCTCACCTGTTCTCTGGGGCATATCAGTAAGTGTCTGGGATGACGGAAACCCTGTTCTTTCTTTTGTTAACCAGAGAACTGAAAGAAGGTGCCACAGAAGGGGAAGACCACCATCTTGCCTTATGTGTCTTATGAGCCAGACATTGTGCGAGGTGCTTTTTGTACTTGAACTCATTTAAAACTTGCAATAATTCTGTGAGGTAGGCATTAGCATACCTATTTCACATCTGACAAATTCAAATTTTATTGTTAGTTCATTCGACTTTTCTTATATAAACATTTCCTCTGGAGTCATGACATCTCAGTTTCCACAGAGAGAAGAAAGTTTCACGTTGTCAGTACACGGTAATTCAGCTACTTCTGGACTTAAATGTAGTTGTACAGTTTTAAATTATGTTAGTACAAGTTCCCCCTTCCCTTCCTTCACCCACTGTGTGTAGGTGGGGTGAGCTACGTTTCTAGTGTGTTGGTTTATATAACATCCTGGTGGGGAGGGGTGGACACCAGCCTCGGTGTCCTGAGAAGTTTGTCTTTTCTAGTCCACATGGTCCTCATGGTTTCCTATGATGTATGTGAGGATCACACACTCCTCCCTCACTTTGTCCCAAACCCTGGCTCCTTGTGTGTGTCCCAAACCCTGGACTGTGACTTGTGCTCAGTCACTTTCCTATGTGTGTGTAGGGGCTCACAGGAACCTTTTGCTCATGGTTCTATGAGGCTGCCCTGCGGTTCACCTGACCTGGAAATTTCCTTAGTCATTGTCAGGCTGCCCTGCTGGGGCCATTTTGGATGTGAGGCTTTTCTCTAAGACTTGAATTCTTCTAACTACCTCCTGAGAAGCTAGACAATGGGCTCTTTGGCTCTAGAGTGGGTTTTAAGGTTATCTGGGGTTTCTCTCTCCCTTTCTGTCCAAGGTTTTTGGTCCATAGAGGGGACCACCATCCAGGGCTCTTCTTAGGGATCTAAATGTTGGCTATACTGCTGCTTACTCTTCATCCCACAATCATTGACTCCATCTTTGATCTTTTCAAATAGAGACAAATGTTTTAATGTCATCATCCTACACTTCCTCCCCTGTTCTTCAGTTCATGATCTACACCCTGCAGAATCCTCAAGGATCCTAGTTCCCTAGTTCAATATTTTCTGTCACAAACATTTTTTTCTTTCAATCCCCCCCTACCTGCTGCAGCAAAAAAAAAAAATGTTTTATTTTCAAGATATTGTCTCTGCATGAGGCTCCAATGAGTCTCCTTTAGAACTCACAGGTGAGCAATTATTTCTTTGAGTTTAGCACATTTGCCTTCCCCCTAAGAACAGTATGTATGGAGAACTGCTTTCATTTTGTATGTTTGGTTTTTCCTAGAAACACACATTACAAAAAGCTTAAGATCAGAATGAATACAGATCAATATAGAATTCTGTTTCTTTAAATGATGAAGGCAAGGGAAGGGCACAAGGAAGCAGGAGGAGGAGAAACCTTGGGTAGCATCTCAAAATGCCATCTGTGCATCTGTACCCATGAGGAAACAGAGGCCCCAAGAGGCCCCTCTGGCCCAGGACACACCAGAGAGATTGGAGGACATGGAGCTCCAATCCAGGTCAGGGGCCAGGCTTGCCTGATTCCAAAACAAACCCGAGGTAGGAGGAGAGTTATAAAAGGAAGGAGTTTTCATTTCAGTAGGTGCAAGTGCTGCAGAGAGGCCCAGAAAGATGAGAATGAAGGCCGAGGTGTTTCAAATGAGACAGAGGTTCAGATAACCACTGACAGGTTTTCTACATGCTAGACTTTGTTCCCAATTACAAGATTGCAGACTCAGAAATCTTGATCCACTTGATCCACTTGATCCACTGAGGTATTGCTGACACTGAAGAGCTCCCAAGGAAGGTGCGTCCTTAAGACAATTTATTTTGGATGTCTTATAGGAGAAGGTTCTAAAGACTTGAACATCAGCAAGGATATACACTACTTGACCATTACATAAGACACATGGGTAGAAGAAGGTGCCGATTTGAAGAACACAGGAAAAAGTAGTCGAAGTGAGTGGATAAAAGGGTTTGAGTGAGGATGTGAGGGTGCCACCAAATTCATGTAGTGCTCCAAAATTCCTGCAAAAGAGAAGAGCTGAAAGGGTTGCCCCTCTGAAGATAGGCTAACAATTGCCTTCCATGAAGGAATTCTTTTTTTTTTTTTTTAAAAGCTTTTTGTAAACTTTTCTAAATAAGTAGTGTGAGTTTGCAAGTCTCCCTAGCTGTGTGCTAAGCATGTGGAGTCTTTTGTTATCCTACCCTGGGAGGGCTGGCTGCTACCTGTATCTTGGAGGACAGATTGTAATTCTTTTTTTCCCCATGGATCTGCTTCCTAAATGCCTTGTGACAGCCAAGTTTCCAATGCAAATGGCCTCACAGAGATCTGTCCCTTCTAGGACCTCAGTGAGGTGCCTCCCTCCACCTGTGCAGTTTCAATGGGCTCTGTGGTCTTGTGCTATGCAAGGAGTGGGGCAGGCTAAGAGGGAAGCAACGGTGTGTGCCTGGCAGGGAGAGGCAGTCTGTGGGGGAAGGCTGGTCTCTGCCACTGTGACAAACCTTTGGTTGCTTGTTTCATTCATCCTCGAAACAAACATTATGAAAAGCTGAAGTTCAGATTAAATAAAGATCAGTTTGGATTCTGTCTTTTTCTTTAAAAAAAAAACGTTTGTCATTTATTTATTTTTAAATATTTTATTTATTCCTGAGAGACACAGAGAGAGGCAGAGACATAGGCAGAGGGAGAAGCAGGCTCACTGCAGGGAGCCCTTTGTGGGGCTTGATCCCAGGTCCCCAGGATCACTTCCTGAGCCAAAGGCAGATGCTCAACCACTGAGCCACCCAGGTGCCCCAGACCTTTACTTTTCTAAATCTTCTTTTCTTGCAGGAAGAACTCTTAACAGGAGATCTACCCTCTTGACATTTTGTATTGAGATGTGATTGACATATAACATTGTGTTAATTTTAGGTGGACAATATGATGATTTAATATTGTAAAATGATTACCATAATTAGTATAGTTAACATCCATTTCCACTTCTTAATCTTTTTTAAGTGCACAATAGAGCATTGTTGACTTTTGGCTTAATGTTGGCCAGCAGATCTCTAGAACCTACTCATCTTGCTTAAGTGAAACTTTATGCCTGTTGATTGGTAACTCCCCACTTCTTCCTCCTCCAATGTTCCTATTATAATTCAGTTTGACTCCTGTGTATTGAATACCACTGATGTACAAAGCACAGTGGCCCGTGGCTATAGAAATGTGAAATGGAGAAGTTCCAGCTCCTGCCTCAAGAGGGCATGCCTATCACCTATAGGGTAGGGAGGTAGATTCAGGTAACTGGCAGAAAGTCAGTGCCTTAAGAGAGGAAGAAAGGGGCATGAGAGAGTTAAATTGTTTCTGGTTGGGGTGTTCATGAAGGACATAATGTCTGAGGTAGAATTTGTAAAGAGAGCCTGATCTCATTGAGTGGATGGATATATGGCTAAAAAGTATTCTATGTAGGGAAGCTCTATAGAAATTCTGGGCTTTTGCCCCTCTATTGACCCTAGGACACCTGATATTAGAAGCAGATCCCAGGGGCAACTGCGTGACTCAGTTGATTGAGTATCTGACTCTTGATTTGGCTCAGGTCATGATGTCAGGGTACTGGGATAGAGCCCTGAATCTGGACTCCCTTCTCAGCAGGCAGTCTGCTCCAGGATTCTCTCTCTCTCCCTCTGCCTTTCCCCCTGCTTATGCACATGTTTTTTTTTTTTTTCCTCTCTCTCTCTCAATAAATTAAAAAAAAAAAACAAAAACAAAAACAAAAAACAGCAGATCCCGGTTGTTCCTCTGCCTTTTTCCCCAGGACTGCCTGAGAATTCAGTTATTGTATAAAGTTCCCAGCTACTTTGGACATAGAAATAAACCAAAAAGCCTTTCCTGGAAAGATGGAGAATTGGCCTTGAGAGAAAGGATTAAAAATAGGTCTTGGGAGGGAAGAGAAGAGGGGGAAGAACAGACTTTGTATGTATAAGAAAGAGGTGGCAAGTCTACATCAGTGACTAAGGACTTCTTCATGCCACAGTGGACCATGACGAAGGCACAGAGTTAGAAAAAAGAGGAAGGTGTGCTGCAGAGGTGCGTCAGGAGAGAGAAGATTGGAGGGACCAAAGCAGAGCTCTGTCTGCAGGTATGTGCCTCTGCCTCTTGGCCTACCAACTGTCTCATCAACCAGTGCACTTATATGCAAAGGGTCATTTGACACCTACGTTAAGTTCTGAGGTGCTCAGGCCTGGACATTTGGGCTATTTTTGTGATTATAGGTGGACCTGTCTCTGGGAGCATCGCCACAGATGGAGGCACAAAAGCAAGGTCAGTGTGGCAGGAGGGTAGCAAACTGGGGCAGGATGGTGGTTGAGTGATAACGAGGATCACTCCCATGGGCCAGATTCTGGGCTCTAAAGGCCTTACTTGTATTTTCTAAGTTAATCCCCACAAAAATTGAGGCAGTCACTGATGACCTTGGAGAACACTTTTTCCAGACAATGGGAGTGGGAACCAGGTGTGCAAGAGGTCAATGAGTGAGAAGGTGGCAGAGAAGTGGAGGCTGCAGGTCTAGGCCATTCTGAGAACTGTGTCTTTAACAGGAGGTGAGGAAGAAAGAGTATCAGTTTAAGAAAGAGAGTCACTTTTTTATATTTTTCCTTTCATTAAAAAAGTTGGGTGGGTGGGGGGATATGGGATAGGTAGAGAGGAGGGGCAGGAAAACAAGTGCCAGAGCAGATGCTGAAGATGCAAGAGAAGGGTTTCTTGAGCGATGTAGTCCCAGGAAAGGTGACATGATATGCCTCCCAGGGATGCAGTGAGTTGGTTCTAGGAACAGGAATGGAAGGAGTCAAGGGGCACAGGGAGATAGGAGGGCTGTGGCCCAGGTGAGAAGGACTTGCTTCTTCCTCAATAAAGAAGGAATGAAAAGGTGAAGGCACAGAGAAATATTAAAATGGGTAGGAGGGATCCCTCGGTGGCTCAGCAGTTTAGCGCCTGGCTTCGGCCCAGGGCATGATCCTGGAGACCTGGGATCGAGTCTCACATCAGGCTCCCTGAATGGAGCCTGCTTCTCCCTCTGCCTGTGTCTCTGCTTCCCTCTCTCTCTCTCTCTCTCTCTCTTTCTGTGTGTCTCTCATGAATAAATAAATAAAATCTTAAAAAAAATGAGCAGGAGGAAATTACCTTAAACCATAAAATTCCTGAAAGAAAACATAGGCAATAGTGTTTGACATCGGCTGTAGAAACATTTTTTCTAGCTATACCCCTCAGGCAGGGAAACAAAAGAAAAAGTAAACTATTGGGACTACACCAAAGGATAAAGTTTTTGCACAGCAAAGGAAACAAGCAAAGTAACAAAAAGTCAACCTACTGAATGGGAGAAAATATTTGCAAATGATATATCTGATAAGGGGTTAATATCTAAGATATGTAAAGAATTTATACAACTCATACCAAAAAAACAAATAATCTGATTAAAAATGGGCAGAGAACATGAATAAGACATTTTTCCCAAGAAGACCCACAGATGGCCAACAGACACATGAAAAGATAGTCAACATCACTAAGCATCAGGGAAATGCAAATCAAAACCACAAGATATCAACTTACACCAGTCAGAATGACTAGAATCAAAGATACAAGAAATAACAAGTGTTGGCAAGGATGGGAATGTAAATTGGTACAGCCACTGTGGAAGACAGTATGGAGGTTCCTCACAAAATTAATCATAGAATTACCTATGATCCATATAATTCTGCTATTGGGTATTTACCCAAAGAAAATGAAAACATGAATTCAAAAAGATACTGTGTTTATTACAGCACTATTTGCAATAGCCAAATTATGGAAGCACCCCAAGTGTCCATCCATAGATGAATGGATAAAGAAGATGTGGTATATATACATACATATGTATGTACAACATACAGTGGAATATTGCTCAGCAATAAAAAAGAAAGGTCTTGCCATTTGCAACAACATGGATGGACAGACACAGAGGGTATAATCTTAAGCGAAGTAAGTCAGAGAAAGACAAAGACCATGTGACTTCACTCATATGTGGAATTTAAGAAACAAAACAGGAAAAAAAGAGACAAAGACTTTTAGCTACAGAGAACAAACTCATGGTTGTCAGGGGGTGGCAGGCAGGGGGATAGGTGAAATCTATAAATGAGATTTTTAAAATGGGCATGAGGTTTAAAGAGTACACTCTGGCCTCAGGATTTTAATAAAGGGGAACAAACAGCCATTTACTAAGAGTAAGGGAGGTATGGGGAGTGTTACAGGCTGGAGTGTATCCCCCAGAATCTAATGTTGAACACTCAGAAGGTGACTGTAATGGGAGAGGTAATTAAGGTATGAGGTCATTAAGGTGGACTGTAATATGACAAGTGTCCTTCTAAGAAAAGGAGTGAGGGCACAGACACACACAGAGGAAGGATCACATGGGCTTACAAGAGGATGGCCCTCTACAAGCCAAGGAGAGAAGCCAAGGAGAGAGGCCTCAGGAGAAACCTGTCAAGAGCTCTATCCAGCCTCCAGAATTATGAGAAAATTCGTTTCTGACATTCACGCCACCTAGTGGTATTTGTCCTGGCTGCCCCAGCCGACTGGTACAGGCAGGCACTGACCGCTCACTGCAGGGAGTGCCTCCGGGAGTGAAGCCCAGGGTAGAACCGGTGCCTGCCGAGGGGTGATTGATGGGCAAGCGAGTTCGGAGCCGCCGGGGTAGGCATGGGATTGCTCAACTGGGCTTGTGTGAGTCCCTGTGTGTATGTGTGGTGTGTATTTATAAACACACTAGTGTGTATCAGGTTTCCATTCATCCTCCATTTCAAAGATGTGATCTGAACATGTCTGGTTTAAGAACTCATCTGGTGATCTACACTTATGTGGGATTAAGTGATTAATCTGAAAGCTTCAGAAAATATTACAGTAGGGCCCTGAACTAGCTCGAAGGAACAAAAAGAAGCACTTAATATCCCCCCCCACACACACATACCACCCACTCTCAACCACCCCTTCTACTCTGTTCTATTTCTCTTCTCTTTTTTTTTTTTAAGATTTTATTTATTTATTCATGAGAGACACACACAGAGAGAGAGAGAGAGGCAGAGACACAGGCAGAGGGAGAAGCAGGCTCCATGCAGGGAGCCCGACATGGGACTCCAGGATCAGGCCCTGGGCTGAAAGCGGCGCTAAACTGCTGAGCCCCCCTGGCTGCCCTACTCTGTTCTGTTTCCACCAGCTTGGCTTCATGTTCAGCCTTCCCTCGGTAAAAACAGATCCTCAAAGAAAGCCACCACATGATGATACATAATGTGGAAAATCTTTGTTTCTTGGTGATCTTTTGGAGGGTAGTCTGACCTTGGGAGAGGAGAAATAAAAAGCTGGGAGCTTCCTTCACTTCTCTGCTCCCATGGGCTGTCTAGGGACCCCTTCTCTCCCCTGCCAGCCGCTCTGAGACACGCATGATATGCTAGCGGGACCCTCCTGGGGCTGGCTTTAAGTGTGGGGAGGGGCCGTGGAGCACCGGTGCAGGCCTGGGCTTTCCTTGAGAGTTCAGGGTTTATGTGATGTCAGTCTCCCTAATAAAAAGGGAATTCAAATTACCAAATGTGATGGCGGGGGGAGGCGGGCAGTGGGGGAATCTTTTAAAGCTTTCTTTTTTTCAGTGCACATTTACAGATTTTAGCCAAAATCTTTGTCAGATCTCCTGTTCTGATATTTTGTTCACCAAACATGATTCACTTATAGGTCAAGCACAGGGGATTTTTAGGGCAGTGAAACTTCTGTACGGTCCAGGGATGATGGACACTTGTCATTGATCATTCTATGGATTTTTGACAGGTGTATAACACAGAGAGTGAACCTTAATATAAACTATGCACCTTAGTTAATAATAATGTATCCCTATTGGTCCATCATCTGTAACAAGGTACCACACCAATACAAGATGTGTGGGGAGTGTGGGGAGGGAGGGGGATAGGACTTGCTGTACTTTCTGATCCATTTTTCTGTAAATCTATATCTGCTCCATAAAAGTAACGCCTGTAAAGATAAGGAAAAAAAAATCAAGGTCCGTGAATAAATGTCACCTCTCCCTTTTATTCCCTATTCCCAGATTCTTCCCCACAATAACTGAGTCCGCCTTTGGAGATACGCTTCTTTAGTGAAGTGTCCCCTTCCCGGCCTTTGTACCAAGGTTTGCCTTTTCCCTCCCACCACTTCCTTCCTCTCTTATATTAATGGCTTGAGGGGTTTATGGGGGTTTGGTTATTCTGGTGCAGACCCCTGTAGAGCAAGATTCGAATCTTGCCTCAAGGCTGAGGTCTGCTTTTCTGTTAACAACCTAAGACAAATGTCCTTCAGGGTGGATGATGGGTCTGGGTAAGTAGGAGAAGAGCACCTCAAGGAGCTAGATGCCTACAAGGTGCTCTTGGATGGAAGGTTTTAAAGGTGATGCCTGGGGACGCCTTGGTGGCTCAGCAGTTTAGCGTCTGCCTTTGGCTCAGGGCATGATCCTAGGTCCGGACTGAGTCTGCATCAGGATCCCTGCAGGGAACCTGCTTCTCCCTCTGTGTCCCTGTCTCTCTCTGTGTGTCTTTCATAAATAAATAAATAAAAATCTTAAAAAAACAAAACAAAACAGGTGATGCCTGGAAGCAAGCTGCAGCTACAAAGGGTACAATCCTGATGAGACCTCTTTGCCCTGGAGTCTTCTGTGGACACTGAGCTCTGGTTGTCTAGCAGTTGGTTACTCTTTGTGGCCATTTGCCTCTTATTGTGCACTAGCATTTAGTGCAAAGACTTCTTCAGAGCTTCTAACCTAGAGGACGAAAGGAAGAGATTTGGTCCATATTTGGGTATGAGTGTCAAAAGGGCAACACTTTCTTTTCTGCTGTGATGACTGCAAGGATCCGTGTAGGCCTCAGGAGAATGTGAAGCTTAGGGACATATCAGGCTCTGTGGTCTGGGACATTACCGTACTAATCTTGAGGGATTGATTTATTTTCTTATGAGAAATGGTCTTTTCTTACATAATCTCTAATACTAAGCATAAGATGATTTCTCAGAAATCCCAGAGGGGCTGGAACAGAAAGGTTAAGACTCTAGAATTCATTCAAAGGTTTACAGTAGGAGTGCAGCAGGAGATCAACCTTGCCTGCTTTTCACTGGTGCCATGTAGCTGCCCATGGGGATTTTATGCTGCTGGGACCAGCCTGTCCTGGCACATCTGCTCCTGGGGAGGTTCATTTTCTACCTCTATTTGGATAACATGCCGGGTTCCGGGCTTCTCCTGCTCTGGTCTCCCTATGTACCTGTTGTTCCAGAGGACAAGTCAGCGAACTGAATTACAGAGAGGAAATTGTCTCCCTAGGAGGAGGAAAGCAGCAATCCCAAATGCCAGGGCCAGGTGAGCAAGGCACCAATTCTTAGAGTAGACTGTGGAAAATGCAATGCATGTGGTCTTGTTGCCTGTAATAAAAACAGGGAAAGGTAATTTCTGGGAAGTTCTGTAACTTCCAAACACTATAGCTTTAGAGTTGAAAAGTAACCAAAAATGATTTGAGGCGATGATTTTTTCATTTTCTCAGCAAGATATGTGCAGTAGAGCCAGCTTCTCCTTTTCTGTCATAATCTAAAATTCAGGCTCCTCATGGAGCAAGTGGAGGACTTCAGTGGACTTGGAAGGCAAAGCTTTTTTTCCCCTGAAAAAAACCCTTTCAGATGGACTCTGGGTTAAAAACTAATAGCTTTCTCTTAGCCAACCCTCAATCTCTTCCTCTCTCCCTTCCATTGTATGCATGTATGTATGTATGCATGTAGCTAGCTAGCCATCTTACCTTTCTATCTGTCATCCATCCATCATCTAATTTTTCTAGGCTTTTTTTTTTTCCTTTTGAGAAATGTCAGCATCTGGATGAAGGTGCTGGTTACAATTTCCTTGTGCCTGTTGATTTGGGATTCCTTGCACCTCTCACTCTGAAAAGCAGTAGATACAAGGTTGAAATAGTGAAATTAAGTATAAAATGATTATTGTTTTGCAGAGTGTCTATTAAGTGGCATCTTATAGGAACTGAAATCCAGACTAATAAATGAAATGGGCCTCAAACTATACCATTGGAGAAAAAAACAGCTTCTTTTCACATTGTATTGTTCAAATGGAGGCAAAGCAAACAGTTATTAAGAAACAAGTAATTGTCACCATCAAAAACAAGGTAATATGAATGCTACAACACATATGACCATTGTATATGCTGATTAAGTGAGGGAGAAATGATTACTTTATTCATTTTGCTATCAATGAACATGATGGTAGAGCTGAGAAACATAATTGGAGCTGGGAAGTATTTGGGGGCCAGAATTACAGTTTTCATGGTGTTTGTTTTGTTTTGTTTTTTAAGAGAGAAGGAGATAGTGAGTGGTGGGGAGCGCCAGAGGGAGAGGGAGAGAGAATCTTAAGCAGGCTCCACACTCAGCATGGAGCCCAACATGGGACTCCATCTCATGACCCTGAGATCATGACCTGAGCTGAAATCAAGAGTTGGATGCTTAACCAACTGAGCCACCCAGGTGTCCCCAGAATTATAGGTTTTTAAAGACATGTTTGTTCATCCCCTAGGACTCTTGCTTTTTTATTCCCATAGCTCCAGGCTTTTGTGCCATTCCTCTTACATCAGTTTCCCCTCAGATCCTAGTGCCATCTGGAGCTGCTTAGTGCAACTGAGTTCAGCAGCATTGCCCACATCCCTTGTGACCTTCAGCTCCCCTTAAGTTGACCTTTTGGAGTTTGAAGTTTCAGGAGAGATACTTCCAGGGTGATTTGTATAGGAGCAAAAAGACATGTTTCTATAGATCATGAGCAAGTAGGTATAGCCTGTGAAGAAACTGCTTATGATGGCACCAGAGCCTTCTCATACATGCCTCCATCCATCTCTCTCTCTCTCTCTCTCTCTCCATGGATGCATGCATCCATTCGTCCATCCCTCCATAACATTCATCTACACATCTATGTTTCTGTCCATCTATGCTTCCATCCTTCCATCTGTCCATCATCCAGATATAGCAAAGGGATAATACAAGTTCCTGGATTTTGGAGATTTTTTAATTGATTTTATCTCTTTTGGGGAGGTACGACTTAATGCATAAAACATTAAAGATTAGTGTACTGCATCAAAGTTTTCAAACTTTTTTTGAAACAGTGAACCTCAAATGAAACCTCATATATGAGATAAATTCAAAGCCATCTGAAAAGTGATCTGGAGCTCCATTTGCTCTGCAAATACCCTCCTCCCAACTGCTGTGGCACCTTCACAAGATCCCTTGGCTCCCCAGAGCACAGCTTACAGACTGCTGTGCTTTGGTATAAAGCAAAGTATGGACAATTTGGTTTGGGTGGTTGATCTTGGGGGAATTAAGGGAGGGGAGAACTCACTAGGAGCTGGAGATCTTGGAGGAAGTGTTTTGAAAGAGGGAGTATGCCTTGAAAGGGGAGTCATGTTTGGACCCTTGAAGAAGAGGTGGGGGACACACTACTTGGCAGGGTAGAGGCATAGAGGGGGTGATGGGGTGAAAGCAGAAAGGGTATCAGGGTCCAAAAAGGAAAAGATGGCACAGTCAAGCTGGGTAATGGAGGAGAGTATAATAAAGGGGTAACTGACAAAGCTGTGGCAGGTTTACGGAAAACTATAAAGGCTAGTATAGAATCTTGGACCTAGTGCAGCTGTAAGCCATTACTGGGGGCAGGAGGAAGTTGCCACTCCTGGACCCAGGGAGAGAGCTGGACCACCTAACAAGAGATGTGGCCTTTGGTAGAGAGATGCAGGGAGATGGTCAGGGAAATAAATGCTCCACTTTGCTATTTCTCTCCTGCCAGTGCTTTTCATTGTCCAAACCAATTGGAAGCCAGAAACCAAGGAAATCCATAAAGATTTAACCTTCCAAAGTCCAGAGAATGCTGGAAAAGGGATCTGGAGGGACAAACAGAAAATAGCCATATGTAGAACTGGGTTAGACTCAAGGACCCATATCAGTTAGCTCTTGCTCCAATAATGCTGTGTAATAAACAACCTCCAAATCTCAATGAAATATACATTTCATGGGTCTGTGGGTTGGCTGGGTGACTCTCCTGTAGGCTCTGAAGGTTGAGGTGGTTTTGCTGCTTGTTGCAGGTATGTCTTAGTGGGGGCAGTTTTGTTCTATATGTGTTCCTTTTCTTTTTAGATCTTATTTATTTATTTGAGAGAGGGTGCAAGCGTGAATGTGAGTGAGAGAGAGTGAGAGAGAGACAGCATGGGCAGAGGGAGAGAGAGAAGCAGACTCTCTGCTCAGCAGGGAGACCAATGTGGGACTTTATCTCAGGACCCTGGGATCATGACTTGAGCTGAAGGCAGACTCTTAACCAACTTAACCACCCAGGTGCCCTATGTGTGTTCTTTCTATAGCCCAGGCTGCAAGGGCAGCAGCTACCAGGGAAGCCCCCTCCTCAAGGTGATGGCTGATGTGTAAGAGGGCAGTGACCTTAGCACTTCTTAAGCCTTTGGTCATGTCACACCCACCAATAATGGCCAAAGCAAATCATATGGCTGAGCCCAAAGTCAAGAGGCAGGAAGAGCCCCTCCTCCCAGAGAGGTGGGGAAATTGCTGGCTTGCATGGGAAAGGGGTGGATACAGGAGGTAGAGGAATTGGAGCGAGTAATTTAGCCCACCAAAGTCTCCCTACAAGGGCAAGGTGGAAAACAGATTGCACAGGAGGGGAATTAGTGTGAGCAGATTTGGTGGTACAACTACTATTTATAGTCCCCCCTCCTCCCATATCCATTCTCCCTTTTATCACAATGGAATTTTTAGCTTGACATGTGACTATTTCACAGCTAGAGACTGCATCTCCCAGCATCCCTTGCAATTAAGTGAGGCTGTTTGATGGAGTTCTAGCTATAGACTTTCTGCCCTTAAAGGGATTAACTTCTTTCCTCACCTCTCCCCAAGCCTGCCTCCTGGAATGTGGGTGTGGTGCTGAGCCTTCTTGGTCCATACCTCAGGGGAATAGCTTCAGGATGGCAAAGCAAGAAGATACCAGGAGGGTGGCCCCCTGGGCTGCTCTTGTGCAGAGTTAGATGTGAGGGAAAGAAGCCTCCATCTTTTTTTGGCTCATTATTTGGGGTCTTTATTTCAACAGCCAGGTCTGTAATTAATACAAATTCATAGGAGCCTCTACTCTGATACCCAGTAGAAGGGATGGCAGAAAAAGATATGTTTTTGTTTTTGTTTTTGTTTTTCAGTATTACTGATGTAAGGGAGAAGAGATCTCACAATTTTAGTTTCTTGCCATGTCACCCCCATTTTGTATTTAAAAAAATTTTTTTTAAAGATTTTATTTATTCATAAGAGACACACAGAGAGAGACAGAGACACAGGCAGAGGCAAAAGCAGGTTCCATGCGGGGAGCCCAATGTGGGATTTGATCCCGGGACTTCAGGGTCACACCCTGAAACGAAGGCAGATGCCCAACCATTGAGCCACCCAGGCGTCCCCCATCTCATATTTTGAAAGGATGCATTATCAGTGAGCTGTCAGTGCAGTTTCCCTTATGATATCAGGACAGGTAATGCCAGTTCTGAACCAGTTCTAGACCAATGCTGTATGTGACCAGAGGGCCTGCTGGACAAAGGAGGGAAATGAGGGGAGAGAATTACTTGCCTCTTGTTTGAGCATTGTGCCCGGAAGTAGAAAGCAGGATTCCAAACTTGGCCCATTTGGCTCCAAAGCCCATTTCTCCTCATTTGCCACTAATTATATCAGAAAATTCTGTGAGAGGTCCAGCTTCTCTAACATCTAGGGTGGTTTCTTCAAACTAACCTCTTTGAACATCTGTGGCATTTGGTGCCAAGTCAACTTAAGCCTCTTTGCTCATCAGTATCGAAGGGATTGGTCTAGCACTTTTATCTAAACTGTGCAAATCAGGATTCCTACATTATCTCTCCGGTTCTGTTAGAAAGAGAGAAGTAATCTTGGTGGCTTGAGATTTCTTGTGCCAAAAACCAAAATGTAATGTGCAAAGCCTAGGCTCTCAGTTGGGAGTATAGGAGAGTATATAGAGGGCAGGAAGTTAGGTGACCATGGGTTCAAAGCCCAGTTTTTTGGAAATTATTTAATCAGATCTTTCATTTTCTTGCATAGGGATTGGATATAGATATGTCAAGTTCCTAATCTACAGTAGGTGCTTTTATAGCTACTATATAGCCAGGATTTTGAGCTTATGTCAGGCCTGGCGTGGCTCCTGCTCCATGCATGGCACAGGAATTGATATTAAGAAGCTTATAATTCCCTGCAGCTTTCCAGACATGATTTAGTGGGTCACGGCAATGAGTGACATGTAAAGAATATAGCAAACTCTGGCACCAAAGATTAGAAGACTAGCCAAAGGACAATTCTCCATACCTGGTCAAGAAGACTAAATTGAGACCCTTTGGTTATGCCCATTTTTCTTTAAAGATTTTATTTATTTGAGAGAGAGAGCATGCACAAGTGGGGGAGGGGCAGAAAGAGAGGGAGAAGCAAACTCTCTGTTGAGCAGGGAGCCTAGGGTGGGACTCCATCGCAGGACCCTGAGATCATGACCTGAACCAAAAGCAGACACTTAGCCAACTCAGCCATCAAGGAGCCCTAAAGTTGGTTTTCTTTCTTTTTTTCATTTTTTTTTTTTTAAGATTTTATTCATTCGTGAGAGACCCAGAGAGAGGGAGGCAGAAACATAGGCAGAGGGAGAAGCAGGCTCCATGCAGGGAGCCCAATGCGGGACTCGATCCTGGGACTCCTGGAACACACCCTGAGCCGAAGGTAGATGCCCCAACCACTGAGCCACCCGGGTGTCCACGTTGGTTTTCTTAAGCCTGCTTTTCTTTGGATTTTTGCCCAAGTGGGCATGCTATGTACTTATTTGAACGAGAATATCTAGGAAGGGAGGAAAAAAGATGAACAGGTGAAGCAAAATCTTTTCAACATCTGCTTTGTGATTTATAAAATAAAAATGGCACCATGCCCTTAAGGGATTCTTCCTAGGAAAATGGAACTATTGTACAGAGAAACACCTCAGAAAGATTGGAAAGTCTACCTGTACTTGGAAAATTGTTGAGTATAACAAGAGAGACTTGATCACACTACCATTTATTTTTTTTTTTTTCCACACTACCATTTAGAAAAGGTTTCTAAAGTTATTCTCAGTCAGGACCATGCTTTGGTAATGGAATGAATCTCTTTTATATCTGATTCTTTTCATTCTATCTTCATGTTGATGGAATAATATGTATAATATACTTACATCCAATATACTGGATGTGTAATAACCAGCTATTAGCAACATGAATTCTTTCATTTCTCCTGCTTGGCCTCTCGCACTCCTCAGTGCTCTTAAAAGATTTGTAACTGACTGGCCATATTCACCTTTCTCTCTTCTCAATTCAGTCATTTTTAGGTCTTGAGACTAATCTGTAGATCATCTAAAACAGTGAAGGAGTTTTCTTCCGTTTCATATAGAGCACTTGTGCATGGTATTTGGCATAGAAAGAGGAATCAACTCTATTTTCAGGGTGTGTTTGTTGGGAAAAGATTCAGACAAGAAGTGATGTTGAGGCTGAGTCTTAAGGAAGGTTCTTTCCAAGTATAAAGGACAGGGAAGGAGTCCAGGTAGAGTATGAGGGTCAGAAAGAGCATGGGGAAAAGTGCAGGTGGCTTGGAAGGCTGTTTTGGTGCATTGGGCGGGGAGAGGATGGGGTTGTAGATGGAGAGCCTGGAGCTGTGGTTGGGAACCTGGGATCTTTTGGAAGATGTTAGGCTGGGTATGTGGGGTAGGATGGACTTGGATTTTGAATTAAGAATGAGAACCTGATCACAATTGCATTTTTGAAGGCAACTGTAACAGCTATGTGGGCAACAAGTCTTCCAAATAACCTGTTTCCTCATTTCTAAAGTAGGGACAAGGGGCACCTGGGTGGCTCAGTCACTTAAGGCTCTGACTTGTGATTTCAGCTCAGGTCATGATCTCGGGGTTGTGAGATTAAGCCCCGAGTTGGGGATGGGGGGCCGTGTTCATCCTCAGCAGGGAGCCTGCTTGTGATTATCTCTCTCCCTCTGCCCCTCACCCCACTCATGCTCTCTCTCTCAAATAAATAAAATCTTTAAAAAGATAAAGGACAGTAAGTTTTGCATGAAGATTAGAAGAGATAATGTATGCAAAAATGCCAAACATATTTTAACTGTTATCATTCTTGAATGACTTGAGTCATGAGTGAGTTAATATGCTTACTTTTTCAAGAAGAGTCCAGCTTTGTCATCTGAGGCAAAAAACATGCTTGGCATTGTTATCTGATTTATATAGCTTCCTACTTCCTTAAACATCTGGTTTTTTAAATGGGGGGTGGCTATTACCATTTATTGTCTGCTTTAGCTTAAATTTTAACTCCTATAAATTGGAAGAGTCGTAGGGGAGCACTGATGAACATTGATAATAGAAAAGGAAAAGAAAGGGTTTTTTCTTCCTGGCTGTGCATTCATTCTTTCAAGAGCCATTTAGGAAGAAAAACGTTTCCTTCTTCGCTCAGCATGTAGCAAATCAGGTGCCTGAAGACCTCATCATAGTTCACTATATCTCTCCTCCCAAAAGAGCAGCATGGTTGTGAGTAGGTGAACAGAAGCCTGGTGTATAAATAGCTAAATGTACAGAGAAGTACATGAGGCATCATGTGTGATACTTGTTTGATTTTGTTCAGTGTGTTATTAAGAAGGACCCTGGTTCCTAAAGAACATTAAAACATTTTCAGAGCTCAAGCCTGATTCCTGTCTTACTCCTTGGCAATGGTGTGACCCAGGAAACCATGTCACCTCTTTGAGACCTTCCCCTCTTCTGTCCATGGGGAGAGTTGCAAGGCCTGCTTCACAGGGCTCTTGGGAGGTGGCGTGCAACTGGCTGCCTCTAGCACTTCTCTAGTGCCTGGTGATGACAGCCCTGCAAGGTAAGGGCTGGGAGAGCAACAACCTTGGCTCTGGGAGCTTGCACTCTTCCCTTCTCGTGGTGGCATCAGACGTTTAAATTGCTTCTAGGCACGGACCTTAACTGACACTTAAACAGGAAAAGGATGAAAAAGACTTGGTTTAATCTATGAAATGTCTTGAGCCTGAAGACATACTGGAGTCCAGCGCTTATCTGGCATCACAGAGCCCAGGTGACGGTGGGTCCTGCCAACCTGACCAGGCCCCATGGACAGGACAGTAGGGCATAAAGGTGCTGACAAGATGGTCATTTTTGGCGGCAGAGATGGGGGATGGTATGAATGGTGACCAGGGGTAAGACAACATAGTCCACACAGCTGCAGGTGTGAAAGTCAAACTCTGTCTTTATTCTTTTATCATTTTATTTGGGATAGGTAGCAGCACTGCCTGGGGAGCTCCTTGGAAGGGGAGGAGGGGGAATTCTGCTGGATGGAAATCTTGCCTTGGAGCATCAATTTTATCTAAGGCCTATTTTCAGCACATTCCATGTTAGAGTTTTCAATGGCAAGTCAAGAGTAGGAGGAGGATGGGCTCAGAGGAAAGGTTCTTTGCCAACAGTTCAACGTAGTAGCCAAAAGCTTACTCTTGCATTTCATCCTGCCTGTGCCTTGGAGTTGTTTTTTGGAACCTGAATTAAGGAAATATAAACTTTCCAGGTAGCATATAGCTGTCCCTACCTTTCTCGCATCTCTGCCATTGGTTGGTATGACGCCATACTGTCCTGACGGTCACTAGCAGCTCGACTACGGGTCTGATACCAAGCACATTCATACCTCAGCCATAAAACAGGGTTTTCTAAACGCTCTCTTTTCCAACAGATACCTCTCCACCACCCCTAACTCCACCAAAATGAAGTAGAAGCACATCCTGAGTTGACCACTTCCTCTGGGCCCGGCCAGGCACACACAGCAAGAACGTTGGCTGGTGATGAGCTCGATATGCCGCCCACTTGACTGAGCCATGTATATACTCAGGCTTGACCTACCCTGGCAAACCCTGCAAGGATATTTGTAGACATTTCAAGTGATTGACTCCTCTGAGGAAATGCTACATTAAAAAATATATATATATCCACACATATATTTAATTATTCTTTTAAAACCACAACTGAAAAAAATTCTTTGCCATTGGGTAGAATTAAATCTGACAAGAAACCCTAGGAGTTTTTTTATTAGTACCATTATTGTTTTCTTTGGCTCCATGTATTATATTGGTAAAATGACAAAAAAAAAAAAAGGAAGAAAAGGAAAAAATTGTAAAAAGGCAAATATTTTGTACAAAAATACAAAGTTTTAAAAGCTCTTTAAGTATATTTCATATTATTACTAAGTTGACCTATATATCTGTATGTCTGCATATTTTTCTTACATTTGGGATTTTAGAAATGTAAGGTACTGTTTACACAGTACAGTTTAAGTTCTTCCTAGAACTCAACAACCAATGATAGCCTTTTTTCTGATTGGAGCAATCCATACTTTGGAAGATGTGATTTGCATAATTGTGCAGTTACTGGTTGAGAAAAATATATGTGATTCAGTCCATTTGCATACTGAAAATCAATATGTCATATACTGGGGGAACATTTTAGTCCTGAAGTCCTTGAGTAACGAAGGATGGTAAAGATAACCAGATGTCAATTTTTTCAGTAATTGGTTTTCAGTGCTTTTTTTCCAATCTGGAGGAGGTGATACAATCAGAAAGAAGTATCCTTTTTTGCCTTTGAGAACCATCCAGAAATTTGCTCGTTTTTACATCACAGTCCATTATAATGCAGATGATAGTACTAAAAGAGAGGGAAAACAATGGGCATTAGTTTTTCTTAAAGAATAATGTAATGTATAATTCAAAAAAGGAACATGTATTTTTTTATAGGAAAGATTCCAAAATACATCATTCAATTATTTTTTCAAAGAAATGCCTATAAGTTCCTATTCAGATTGACTAAAGGTAAATTTCTTTTTGAAGAAGCCTATTCTGGGCTCAACTCAGATCTCAAATGGCCAAACAAGGCAAACCAAATGACAAGTCTGGGTCACTTCACAACCTCTAGAAGAAAAAAGTAATTTCTTCCTTTTTTAAAAATTGAGATATAACTGACATAAACATTAGTTTCAGGTGTACAATATGCCTTGATATTTGTATATATTGTGAAATGATCACGACAGTAAGTGTATTTAACATCTGTTATCATAAGTAGTTAGAAAAAATTTTTTTCTTATAACTTTTTAAAGTTTCTATTTTAATTCCAGCTAGTTAACAGTGTTATATTAGTTTCAGGTGTACACTACAGTGATTCGACACTTCCATACATCACCTGGTGCTCATCAGGACAAGTGCTCTCCTTAACCCCCTTCACCTATGCCCCCCCTCCCCTCTGGTAACTATCAGTTTGTTCTCTATAGTTTAAGAGTCCATTCCTTGCTTTGTCTCTCTTTTTCCATTTGTTCATTTGTTTTGTTTCGTAAATTCCACATGAGTGTGGAATAATCATATTTGTCAATAATTGTATTTGTCTTTCTCTCACTTATTTTGCTTAGCATTATACCCTCCAGCTCCATCCATGATACTGCAAATGCAAGATTTCATTCTTTTTATGGCTGAATAGTATTCGTGTGTGTGTGTGTGTGTGTGTGTGTGTGTGTGTGTGTGTGTGTATCACATCTTCTTTATCCATTCATCTATCAGTGGAGGCTTGGGCTACCTTTTTTTATGGTTTCCTTTGCTGTGTAGAAGCTTCTAAGTTTGATGTAGTCCCATTTGTTTATTTTTGCCTTTGCTGCCTTTGCTTTTGGTGTCAGATTAAAAAAATCATCACCAAGACTGATGCCAAGGAGTTTACTGCCTATGTATTCTTTGAGGGGTTTTGTGGTTTTAAGTCTTGAATTAAGTCTTTAATACATTTTGTGTTAATTTTTTTAAAGATTTTATTTATTTATTCATGAGAAACCCAGAGAGAGAGAGAGAGAGAGGCAGAGACACAGGCAGAGGGAGAAGCAGGCTCCACGCAGGAAGCCTGACGTGGGACTTGATCCTGGGTCTCCAGGATCACGCCCTGGGCCAAAGGCAGACACTAAACCGCTGAGCCACCCAGGCTGCCCAATTTTGAGTTAATTTTTGTGTATGATGTACACTTCATTCTTTCACATATGGCTGTCTGGTCTGCCTAACACTATTGATTGAAGATACAGTCCTTTTGCTGCTGTATATTCTCGGCTCCTTTGTCAGTTAATGGACCACATATGTGTGGGTTTATTTCTGGGCTCTCTATTCTGTTCCATTGATCTATTTGTTTTTATGCCAATACCATACTGTATTCATTACTATGCTTCTGCAATATGTTTGAAATCACAGAGCAAAATGCTTCTAGCTTTTTTATTCTTTCTCATGATTGCTTTGGCTCTTTGGGGTCTTTGTGGTTCCACACAAATCTTAGGATTCTATTTCTGTGAAAGATCCCTATGGAATTTTGATAGGGACAGGACTGAATTGCTTTGGATAGCATAGACATTTTAACAATATCTTTCCAGTCCATGGGCATGGAATATCTTTGCATTTATTTATGTCATCTTCATTTTCTTTCAGCAGGGTCTCATAGTTTTCAGTCTCATAATCTTTCACCTCCTTGGTTAATTATTAGGTATTCTCTTTGATGCCACTGTAAGTCAAGATGTTTTCTTAATTTTTCTTATTCATTATTAGTATATAGAAATGTAACAGATTTTGGTATACTGGTTTTGTATCCTGTAACTTTGCTGGATTCATTTATTAGTTCTAATAGTTTGGTTTTGTGTTTGTGTGTGTGTGTGTGTGTGTGTGTGTAGTCTAGGATTTTCTATATATAAAATCATGTCATTTGCAAATAGTGACAGTTTTACTTCTTCCTTTCTAATCTGGATGCCTTTCATTTCTCCCTCCCACCCACCTCCACCCCTAATTTCTCAGGCTAGGACTTCTAATACCACATTGAATAAAAGTGGCAAGAATGGCCATATCCTTTTCTTGTGCCTGATCTTAGAGAAAAAGCTTTCAGCTTTTCACCACTGATTATGATGTTAGCTATGGGCTTGTCACATATGACCTTTATTATGCTGAGGAATCTATATCCACTATGTTGAGAGTTATTTTATTACAAATGGAGGTTGAATTTTGTCAAATGCTTTTCTCCATCTATTGAGATATATTATTTTTGTTTTTCATTTTGTTAATGTATCCCATTAGTTGATGTGTGGATATTGAACCATCCTTGCCTCCCTGAAATAAATTCCACTTGATCATGGTGTATGATTCTTTTAATATACTATTGAATTCAGTTTGCTAATATTTTTTTTTAGGATTTTTGCATTTATGTTCACCAGGGCTGTTGGTCTGTAATTTTCTTGTAGTGTATCTGTCTGGTTTTTGGTATCAAGATCATGCTGGCTTTGTAAAATGAGCTTAGAAGCATTCTCTCTTCTTCAATTTTTTTTTTGAAAAGTTGAGAAGGTTAATATTAATTCTTTGCATGCTTGGTAGAATTCACCAGTGAAGCCATCTGGTCCTGGACTTCTGTTGGGAGGTTTTTAATTACTGATTCAGTCTCCTTACTAATAATTTGTCTCTTCACATATTCTATTTTCTTTGTTATTCAGTCTTGGTAGGTTTATATTTCTAGAAATTTATCCATTTCTCCTAGCTTGTCAAATTTGTTGTCAATAATTGTTCATGGTAGTCTCTTATGATTCTTATATTTCCATGGTATCAGTTGTAATATCTCTACTTTCATTTCTGATTTTACTTGAGTCTGCCTTCTTTTTTTCCTGGTGAGTCTAGCTATAGTTTTGTTGATTTCGTTTACCCTTTTATAGAACCAGCTCTTCTTTTCATTGGGCTTTTGTATTGTCCTCTTAGTCTGCATTGCATGCCTTTGTTCTTTTTATTATTTCCTACCTTCTACTAACTCTGGACTTCATTTTCTAGTTCCTTGAGATGTAAACTTTGGTTGTTTATCTGAGTTTTTCTTGCTTATGGAGGTGGGCATTTATTGCCATGAACTTTTAGAATTGCTTTTGTTGCATTCTGTAAGTTTTGGTATGCTGTTTTTCCATTTTCATTTGTCTCAAGGAATTTTTTGATCTCTTTTTTCTTTGGTCCACTGCTTGTTTAATAGCATGTCATTTAATCTTCACATATTAGTGAGTTTTCCAGTTTTCTTCTTGTAATTGATTTCTAACTTTATATCATTGTGGTCAGAAAAGATGTTTGATATGATTTCAGTCTCCTTAAATTTATTGAAACTTGTTTTGTGGCCTAATATATAATCTATCCTGGAGAATGATCATGTACAATTGAGAAGAATGTGTATTGTTGATTTTTTAAAAAGATTTTATTTATTCATGAGAGACAAAGAGAGAGAGGCAGAGACATAGGCAGAGGGAGAAGCAAACTCCCTGTGGGGAGCCCAATACAGGACTTGATTCTAGGACCCCGGGATCACGACCTGAGCCAAAGGCAGATGCTCAACCACTAAGCCACCCATGTGTCCCTATTCTGTTGATTTTTGGTGGAGTGTTTGGTATATGTCTGTTAAGTCCATCTGGTCTAATACTTTGTTTAAGGCTGATATTTCCTCATTGATTTTCTGTTTGGATGATCTATACACTGATGTAAGTGGGGTATTAAAGTCTGGTTTTTGGTATCTATTGCTATTGTGTTGCTATTAGGTCTCTTAATATTTGTTTCATATATCTAGGTGCTCTATAAATATTTACAAATGTTATATCCTCCTATTGGACTGACCCCTTTATTATGTCATGCCCTTCTTTGTCTCTTATACGGTCTTTGTTTAAAGCCTATTTTGTCTGATATAAATATAGCTATCCCATATTCTGGTTTTTGTTTTTCCATCTCTTCACTTTCAGCCTGTATCTTTATGTCTGAAGTAAGTGTCTTGTTGGCAGCATACACATGAATCTTGTTTTCTTATCCATTCAGCTACTCCGTATCTTTTGATAGGAGAATTTAATTCATTTAAAGCAATTGTTGATAGGCATATATTTACTGTCATTTAAAAAATTGCTTTTTTGCTTGTTTTATAGTTCCTCTCTATTCCTTTCTTCTTCCCTTGCTCTCTTCTTTTGTGAGTTGATGACCTTCTTTAGTGGTATGCTTAGATTTTCTTTTGTGTATCAACTATAGGTTTTGCTTTATTGTTACCATGAAACTTACATATAACTCCTTATATTTATAACCATCTATTTTAACTTGATAACAACTTAAGTTTGCATTCTAAAGCTCTACATTTTTACTCCCACTTCCCACATTTTGTTTTTGATTTCACATTTCTTTTTATCTTGTGTTTCCTTTATTATATAGTTATTTTTACTACTTTTGTCTTTTAACCTTCACCAGCTTTATAAGGAATTAATCTACCATCTTTACTATTTACCTTTACCAGTAAGATTTATACTTTTGTATGTTTTCTTGTTACTAATTAGCACTCTTTTTTAGCTTACGGAAGTCTCTTTAACATTTCTTGTAAGGCTGGTTTAGTGGTGATGAACTCCTTTAAGCTTTTGATTATCTGGGAAATTATCTCTCTCCAATTCTGAATAAGGCTTATGGGGTTTCCCTTGCAAATAACTTTTCATTTCTGTTGTTGCTTTTATTTTTTTTTCACATATTTACTACTTAAATTCTAGTAAGTTAACATGTATGGTAAAACTGGTTTCAGGTGTAGAATTTAGTGATTCATCACCTACATATAACACCACCCAGTGCTCATCACAAGTGCCCCCTCTCAATACCCATCATCCACTTAGTCCATAAATTCTCATAACAATTAAAAAGTAATGTGTCTTGGTACAGATATCCTTGGGTTCATCTTATAAGGGGCTCTATGTGCTTCTTGGACTTGGATGTCTGTTTCCTTCCTTAGATTAGGGAAGTTTTCAGGTAAGTGTTCTGCCGTTTTCTCTTTTCCTTCTGGGATCCCTATAATGTGCATAATATCATGCTGGATGATGGCACAAAGGTCCCTTTAACCTCCTCTCACTTTTTATTCTTTTTCCTTCTTGCTCTTCAGCTTGGCTGCTTTCTTTCCATTACCCTGTCTTCCAGATTGCTGATCTGTACTTGTGCATCCATCCTCTGATCTGCTATTGATTCCCTCTAGTGTATTCTTTGTTACTGAATTCTTTAGGTCCAATTGCTTCTTTTTATATTTTCTATTTCTTTATTGAAGTTCTCACAGAGTTCGTCCACTGTTTTCTCAAGTGCAGAGACTACCATTACTTTGAATTCTTTATCAGTCATATTGTTTATGTCCATTCATTTAGCTCTTTGTGATTTTATCTTGTTCTTTTATTTGGGCCATATCCCTCTGGCTCCTCATTCTAACTATATTTGTTTCTATGTATTAGGAAGGGAAGATTCATTTCTTGATCTTGAAAGTAGTGGCCTTGTGTAGACGTCCTATGGTGTGCTACAGTGCAATCCACCACTACCACCACAACCCTGCCCCCGGTCACCAGAACCTGGCGCTCCAGGGGTGCCCTCCTATTGTGGCTGAGCTGTGACTGCTTTCAACACAGCCAGCTACAATGACCTACTTTGCCTGCTGTGGGTGCGCTGAGCAGAGTTTGCTCCCTGTGCTGTTGAGAGGCCTGTCAGCAGCCACCATGAGTTCACTAATAGGTAGGACCAGAAGTCAGGCTAGTTGTCCACCATGAGCCTTTCTTCCACAGCTGCAGGTGCCCCAAAAGGCAGGCCTTGATCCCTGTGCAGCCAGCTAAGAAGCCCAGTTGTAGGAACTGCAGGTACACTGGTGTGTGGAGTTATCTCCTCACCTCCTCAGGACAGGAGTCACTTTGGAGTAGTACTGTCCTGGCCAGGGCTGCCAGATGTGGCAGGGTAGGAGCTGCTTTGGAGGAATGCTTGTGGAGATGTGTGAGTGGGTTGTGTGTGTGTGTGTGTGTGTGTGTGTGTGCGAATGCCAGGGTAGAGGATGTAAGGTAGATGGAGAGTGTTAGCACTGGCTAACACAAGCCTTGGCTATCTAGGCTGGGAAAAAGAGAAATAGTGCCCACCAGCACTTTTGTTCTTAGAGAAATCTTCTGATCCCTGCCCTTTTAGCACATGTTCTAAGATTAGTGAAAGGTTAGTCACTTTCAAACAGCGGCTTCTGTTGGGCAGAGTTATTATGGGCAGAGTTATTATGTATGCTGGCTCTTTAAGGGTGGGGACTCAGTTTCCTTTTTTTTTTTTTAATTTTTTTTTAAATTTATTTATGATAGTTACACAGAGAGAGAGAAAGAGAGAGAGAGGCAGAGACATAGGCAGAGGGAGAAGCAGGCTCCATGCACCGGGAGCCCGACGTGGGATTCGATCCCGGGTCTCCAGGATCGCGCCCTGGGCCAAAGGCAGGCGCTAAACCGCTGCGCCACCCAGGGATCCCAACCGCTGCGCCACCCAGGGATCCCGGGACTCAGTTTCCTATTGCTCTCCAGCTCTCCCGGAGTTTAAGTCCCACTCATTTTCAAAGCCAGATGTTATGAAGACTCGTCTTCCCATCTTCCTGGTGAAGGTCCTGGTGCCGCAGGTGCCGGGTGTGGAGTCTGATCCTCTCGCCCGCCTCACCATGCTGGTGATGTCCCTCCCATTTTCGGTTCGTCACGGTGACGGTGGGGGGTTGGCTTCCAACCACACCTCTGGCCCTCCTACCTTTTATGATGTGGCCTCCTCTCTCTGATTAGCTGGGGAAGGTCTGTTCTGCCAGTTTTCGGAGTTCATAGCATAGAAGTAGCTGCTACCTTGGTGTGTCCTTGTGACAAGGTGAACTTAGGATCCTCCTATTCCATCATCTTCCCCGGTCTCCCAGGGAGCATCTTTATGACCATTATTGTGAGTGCTTTATCAGTTAAGCTACTTATTTCCATTTCATGAAGAGGGTTTTTTTAAATCCCCCCTGCAGTTTTATCTTGCTCTTTTGTTTGGAACATTTTCCTCTGTTTCTTCATTTTGCTTGACTCTTTGTGTTGGTTTTTATGCATTAAATGGAACAACCACCTTTCTCAGTCTTGAAGGAGTGGCCTCAGATAGGAGAGGAGCATTTTTTTTTTTTTTTTTTTTTTTTTTTTTTTAGGAGAGGAGCATTATCGCTCAACCCCACTCTGGCTCCTGGTTGTCCCTCAAACATTCCAATTGTTTAACCAGCCTATTTTATTTTTAATAGCTCCCCACAGTTGAGTGTGTGCCAGGACCTGGCAGTGTCCCAAGGGGGAAGATCCCCATCAGCACCTAGGTTCAGGCTGATTGGAGGTCACACCTTCAGGCAGCAGTGTTTAAAGTCTGCAAATCTATCCAGTCCCATGAGACCACAAGTGTAAGCTCTGTAGCCACCAGAGTGGAAAATGTCTAAACAAGAAATCACAGCTTCCGATTCAAGATGGAATGTCCCACAAACACACCAAGTGGGACAGCTGTCTCTGAAAAACACTTAAAGCTTGGCTGAGCAGTTCCTACACATTAAGCAAACAAGAAACACACACACACACACACACACACGCGCACATCAAAGTGGGTAGGAGAGGCTGGGGCACAATCTTGCCATAAATCCCACCGCCTGGCACAGTGAGACCCCAATCAGGAAAACTCAAAACCCAGAGCTTCTCCCTGAGGAGTCAAAAGTTTAAACCCCACATCAGGCACTCCAACCTTTAAGACCTGCACCTGAGAGACAAGTCCCCAAAATATTGAGCTTTGAAAACCAAAGGGGCTTGTATCTATGAACCCACAAGGCTATATAGCAAACCCACCCCATGACCAGACTCAGAGGCAGCCGATTGCACCCAGATTTTACATGCAAGAAGCTCATTTGCTTATATTAAAGTGTAGGCACAGTGGGCAGGCACCTAACTTAACACACATCTCTGGCAGCCCACTGGAATACACACAGGGACAGAGACTGGCCGGCACCCTCTTTACTCTGACCCTCAACCTGGCTCCACAGCACCAGTATCTCCTAGAAAGGAGCTTTCATACATGTCTGGTACCTTGGCTTTTGCCCAAGGGTTTGCCTTTGATCGCCTGGCTCTAGATGCCAGGGAGACTTGGGTTCCTGGGTCCTGTGGGGCTGTAGCAATCAGAGAGACAGTTGTTGACAGACTACCACCCCTAGTGCACTGGGCAGACAGCAGGCTGGAAGATATCCTCAGTCCTTCTGTGAAAAAAGCCTATTTTCTAGGGGCACCTGGGTGGCTCAGTCAGTTAGGTGTCTGACTTGATTTCAGCTCAGGAGCCTGATGCAGGATTCAATTCCAAGACCTTAGGATCATGCCCTGGGCCAAAGGCAGACGCCCAACAGCTGAGCCACCCAGGCGTCCCTACCATCACCATTTTTATAAAGGCTTTATGAGACATAATTCACCCACTGAAAGTACACAATTTTGTGGCTTGTAGTATATTCACAAATTTGTACAATTTTGTAGTATCTAATTTTAGAACATTTCATCACACCCCAAAAGAAATCCATACTTATTAGGATTCACTCCCCATTTCCTCCTTCTCCCACCATAAATGTTTAAATCTAGTTCTGATGAAGAAAACTAAGATGTTCGGGCACCCAGGTGGCTCAGTTGTTTAAGCATCTACCTTAGGCTCAGGTCATGATCTTGGGGTCCTGGGATCGAGTCCCAAGTTGGGCTCTCTGCTCAGTGGGGAGTCTACTTCTCTCTCTCTCTCTCTCTCTCTCTCCTTCTGCCCCTCCCCACTGCTCGCTCACCCCCTCTCTCAAATAAATAAAATCTTAAAAAAAATAACCCAAAACAACTAACACACTCCATTCTGAAAACAGTCATGTATTAAGTGAAGCTTTAGATAAGTATCTTTTGAAATAAAAGATATATACATCCAAAAGCCTCTGGCTTACAAGGGGTATAGACTATCTCCCTCCATTATCTAGCACAGCACCTGGCCCATATCCAATGCTCAATAAATACATGTGGGATTAAATGGTTGGCCACCTAAATTGTCTGTGTACGGAGCTCTATATAAAAGATGTAACACTGGTACCAAATTTATTAACTGACAATATTACAAGATAATGACCTACAACAGTTCACTGAACATTTATTTTCTATAAGCCAGGCACATTTATTAACTTAGTTAAGCTCTCATGAAGACCCCACAAAGAGGATACTATTACTATTTCCCTGAGGTTAACAACCTGCCCCCCTAGTAAGGGGCAGCAACAGGATTGGAACCCAATTGCGGAGCTTGTGTTTAGAGACCTCATACTCCTCACATCTCAACCCTTCACAGCATATAAGCTCTGCAGGTCACCTGCAGGTCCCCTCTCCTCTTACCTGTCTCTCTGTCTTTTTCACAAATGAAGTTATTGACCTCTTCACACTGAAAGTCATTCCACTGTCCGGCATAAATCAGCCCCGCACAGTCTTCTCCAGGCCCGTGGCCATGACCCCAGTCATCTGGCTGTCCGGCTTTCCAATTTCTTTTAACAAAACAGAAATTGAGTGTTATTTGCAAGTCATGCAAACGTTTTCTTTACCCAAGAGCAGCAGAGAAATGTAAAACACAAAAGTGAAGCATGTCATTTGTCCTGGAATGAAAAGGCACTGTTTAAAAAGCTGTTCTTATTCAGAATAAAAAGCAGCTGTTTTGCAGAAGTAGTGTATAATGCAGCATCTCCCTGTAGGCTTGTTATCTTTGCCACAATGAAATCAACTCATTGAGATGCTCCATCACAATGCTGAGGGAGTAGATCCTTCTGGCAATACAGTTAGATGAGTAACTTTCCAGTGTGTACTGGAATGCTGACTTCTGGATATGTGTGTATATGTTTGTGTATGAATATATATGCACTCTGAGGACATAATGCACACTCACACACTCTCACTCTTACGAGAACCCAGAGGGGTGCTTACATGTTCTGATAACTTTCCTGTGACAATTCAAAGCGTCAGGCAGAGAAAGGGAGGGACAGCTGATATATGTTTACAAGAATTTGCAATTACCAACCCTGGGTTAAGGTAGTCTGCCTAAGTTGTAGATAGTTGGTTGCTTTAAAAAGAAAGTAATTTAATCTTACTGAAAATGACTCATACATTTCACTGCCTTTCTTGGGAGGGAAATTCTCAAAAACAAGTTTTCTTTAGGATGAGTTCACTTGGGACTTGTTCACTTGGATGCCACAGCTCAAAACACCACTTTGCCAGAGTTTGCTGTTCTTGATTCTATTTCTATGCAATAAATTAGATGTGCTTCCATGACTCAAAACTTGAAAACTGAACTTTTTCGAAGCAGGTTCTTGCATAGAAGCTTGTGGTTATTGCCTGAGAAGACAAGCTTGCCTCGTGTGGAGGGTCTGAAAAAAAAAAAGTGCAGCAGAAGGCTCTTCCCATAAACGATGACTCACTACCCTTTCAGCCATAGGGTGTCTTGGGGTCACCTGAGGATACAGTCCCTATTTTCCTACATCTTTTGACAGGAGTATCAATAAGACCAGAGGGCAAGGATGGGTAAAGTTACAGTAAAAGAGCGAGGAGACAAGGTAAAATTGACTCCCCCACATCAAATATACATCAAATATATATATATTTATATATGGATTTTTAAAAAGTGACCTCAAATCTAGTGACGAAGAGATAATTTAGATGAAACCATCAACTGAAGAGAGTAAAAATGGAATGATAAGAGGGAGCATTATAAATATTCATTTGCACATTCACTCAACAGACATCCACAGAACACCTACTATGTGCCAGGGATGATGCTACATGATGACGACATAGCAGTGCAGAGAGAAGAGAGGTCCAGCCTTCACAGGACTTATATAATAGGCAAGAAACAAGTGAACTAAAAATCTCAGACTGCCACAGTGATGCCAGAGAGAAATGAGGTTGGAAGGAAAAATAGTTGACTGTCACAGCTGTTTTTTGTGTGGATTTCCATTCACCTGGTGGGACCCCCTTCGGCAATGTCAGCAATGTCTGAGCAGCTTGAGCCTGCTGACATACACTTGGTTAATTTCTGCCAGCAGTGTGCGCGGGTTTGATTCCAGTTTGGTTTACAGCATTTGAGATCTGTGATTCCTGAATGTATAATGATGGGACATTTGATATGATTTATCTCTGTTCACTGGGAAGTTGTATAAATAGGACTTCGGATGGAAGACCTGCTTAGTATTTTTCCCCTTGCATTTCCTTCCAGTTAAGTAGATAAATGGGATTTATAGACCACAAGATAACTGACTGATATGAAAGGAGATAACCTTTATCACTATTCCCCATTATTTTTCCAAGTCACTGGAATTCTTTGCATGTGGTGTTCAGGGTTTTCCTGTGGGACTGGTGTGTAGGATGCCATCCTCTGGCTGCAAGTGAGTGACTAAGGGGACTGGTGTGGGGTGGATGGTAGAGAAGCCAGGTTGCAGGGGGCAATTTGTCTTGCAGTCTAAGCACCCAGTCTCAAAGCATCTCTTTGGAAAAGCCAAAATCACACGGAGTGATTTGTAGCAAATACCCTGTATCCTGCATGCTTGTGATAAAAACAGAACAGAGCATGTCAGATAAACAGAGTGTATATATTTTGGAGAAGAATTTCAGCTTAAATTGTGCCTTAACCTCCTTTACAAGTAGATTCTAGAAAGAAGATGGCTGAAGCCTATGCAGCAAATCCCATATTATAATAGACACATCACAGAAGTGGTTGGGTAGCAACACACATATGTGTTTGGGCAGCACACTCTACGTACGCCAGAGACCTTGGAAGCCCTGGGCCTCACGGCTGCTGTCAGCTGGAAGCACACAAGCACATCAGCCGGAGGGGTGGGAACCTCCCCACCATGGATATGGTTTCTCCTAAAGGAGGCAGAGCACAAACGCTCAATCTTGGGAATAGCCCCTTTCAACCTCACAACTTAGTACTTTCTCGTCAACCACAAGATTGACTGAGGCTTCATGGCCAAGAAACTTCTGCTGGTAAAAACCTGGCTTCAAAACAGGAAAATCTTTGTCATGAGAAGTGTTACTTTGCTGTAGAATTTTCTCCCGATAACAGGGTGTAGAGTTCTCTCTAGTGGCCCAAGCCAGTGCCACTCTGATAGAGACATGAAGCATAGACCAGAGTGAGTTTTTCGTGAACTGGATGACTCTGAAAGTTCCCTTCTGGTGTCCACCATTCTCTGGCTCTACAGTCTAAAAAACACAATATGTAATATGATACGGAGCAGTCTGCATGGACAGAGAGGTGACCCAGTGCAGAGATGGGAGTGTTACTCACGCCAGGATACTTCCACCAAATGTGTCCTGTGCAGGCAACCAAGAAGTGGACAAAAGAAACAATGGAGCTTCGAGTGTGTTTTGGGAAACCCTCTGCTGATCTAAGGTGGGCAATGCAAGCAGGGTGGGTAGGAACCGCCTTCCAAGACTCTCTTACAGTCGTGCTCTGAGCTGAGCCAGTGGGCAGCGTCTATGTCCAACTCCCCATCAGGTAGCCTCCATGAGCAATGATGGGCTCTGCCAAACAACAAATTGCATTTGTTCCATCGGGAGGAGAAAGTTCAGCTTTGATTTTCTCCTGGTTTCACTGATCCTCTCTTTCATTTGTTTTCTAGTTCATTGCTTTCAGGTCATTATTATTTCTTTCTTTCTACTTATTTTGGGATTAATTTGCTCCTCTTCCACCCACATAAAGTAGAAGCTTAGATCATGGATTTTCAACTTAAAAACTTTTTTTTTTTCAAACATAAGCACTTTAAAGGAGTCTAAACACTGTTTCAGCTGCGTCCCACAGATTTTGATATATTGTATTTTCATTTTCTTTGAAACATCTGCAGATTTCCTTTCCGATTTTTTCTTTGCTCCATGGGTTATTGAGAAGTGTGTCCTTTAACTCCCAAATATTTGGCAATTTTGCAGGTATCTTTTTGTTATCAATTCCTAATTTAATTTTGTTTTGGTCAGAGAACATTCTCTGTATAATCTCAGTTCTTTTTAAATTCATTGAGACTTGTTTGCTGGCCCCTTATATAGTTTAAATTGGGGAATGTACTTGAAAAGAGTGTATTTATAGCTGTTGAGTGAAATAGTCCATAAACATCAAGTAAGCCAAGTTAGTTGATAGTGTTTACCACATCCCTACTGATTTTTTTTAAATTTTTATTTATTTATGATAGTCACAGAGAGAGAAAGAGAGAGAGGCAGAGACATAGGCAGAGGGAGAAGCAGGCTCCATGCACTGGGAGCCCGATGTGGGATTCAATCCCGGGTCTCCAGGATCGCGCCCTGGGCCAAAGGCAGGCGCCAAACCGCTGCGCCACCCAGGGATCCCTGATTTTTTTTTCTTTAGTGTTCTATCAACTGCTGTGAGGAGAATGTTGAGATCTCCCTTGAAGCCCTGCTTTTTGCTGTGTCCACACTTAGGGTTGGTGTGTCTATCTTGACTGTGACATGATCTTGGAAATGAGACTTTAAAAATTTTTTTTAAACATGAGTCTCACTCATCTTGTTGCCCCTACACTCTAGAAAAGATCCTTCAGGCCAGCACAGAGGCTGTCTCACAATGGACTCTCCAGGATAATTCAGTGAATGCAGACACAGGACTGTGGGCTCCTGGATCCCAATCTCCAGTCTGGGATCTGACGCTGGCCAGGAAAGAGGTTTTCACAGATCTATGGTGGAATGAGAAAAATAAGGACAATTTGTGTGTGTGTGTGTGTGTGTGTAAGAAAGAATGTATGATGGCCAAATGTCTTCTTGGAAAGGACTGCAGACTTTGTTTTTTAATGTCATGATTTGTTGATAGGTGATCTTAAAAAAAAATACATCCTTAAGTGGCAAATAAAATCTTGGCAACATATTTTAGCACTTTAGTCTTCTTTCCTTTAGAATTGTATTGGTATGTGGACCCAAAGCATCTGGGAACCTGTCCTGGGCACTGTCCTGAGCCACTGCAGATTGTTTCTCCTTTTCCCCAGTTTCCAAAGATTTAATGAGTCAAGTCATATGTTTTATTAGAAATAAACCTTAGTTCGGGTCTGTATACGCCCCAAGGCTTTGGCATCCAGCATCCATTCCATGTTACCATTGCTATTAATCTGTTTTATCCAGCACTCTTTGTCAACTAGGTCTTAGCATAAAAATGGATGGGGTGGGGAAGCAAAAGGCAGGGAGAACCTTTTATCTCCTGTCTATTTCCACCTCAACAGTAACTACAGACACCTGAAACAATTTCAAAAGCGCTATGAGTATGAGGGTGTGCTGTGTGTGTGTGCGCGCAGGTGTGAAGGTGGGTGTGCTGGTGGGAGGGGGAAAGGTAAAAGGACAGTTAGGAAACTTGACTGATTCTTCTGCAGCCTGGGTAAGGCACAGGGAGGTTCCAGAGGAACACAGGAAGAAGGTGAAGGTGAGCCTGGGCAGGTGAAGTGTCTGGGAGACATACTGGTGAGAGACCTCTAACAGCCTGAAGCCCAGACCCATCCCAGGCCATGATGGAGAATGTTCTTCTTCACAGCCCTGGTGTGGGATCTGAGTCAGATAGTGTGTGTGGCATCTCTGTCAGGACCTAGTCAAGTACCTAAAGGCCAGGTGGTAGTATTCAGCAGTTCCTGACTAGTGTGAAGATAGTGATGGTTATGACAGTAACAGTGACAGTAATACTGATTCTAGTAGGTGACGTTTCTTGAGCACTTCCCACGGGCCACACACTGTCCTAAATGTTTTATATGTATAATCACATTTCATTTTCACGATACTGATGTAGGTCCTTCTGTACTACTCGTTGCTACATGAGGACATGAGATTTCACATGGATGAGTAACCGGCAGCTATGAATGCCACGTCAAACCCTGGAACCCGGACCTCACTGCACTGGCTCTTTTTCTAGTTTGAGCAGTGTTTATTATTATATGTCAAATTAAATTAGCCTTTCATTATTGAAGCCTCATAATACATCTGCCTAATTTATTCTTGGTTTTAAAACTTGAACCTTGGGACTTTTTAAGGATATGTGTTCCTTTGGGGGGAAAAGGAGAGGCACAGTGTGTGCTGTGGCGAGGGTGCACAAGCCAAGCTCTCAGGAGGATCCAAGGTGGCTGTGGCTACGGACAGAGTTCCCAGGAAGGTGTCTGGTGATCGAATCTTTCTCTGGGCCTAGGTACTGACACTCGTGCTCTCCTCTCAAATCACCAAATTCTTGCAAGAGCCCAGGAAAGAGGAGAAAATTTCCAGTTTGGGAAAGCTGGTGAAGACTGTAATGTTCCAGCTCGATCCATCCCATATGGGCCAACCACGCTTTTTTCTTGGAGGAAGGCTGCAGATTGCATTTCTTGGTGAGTCTAACCTAGACCTTTATTGCACTTAGGGCTGTGAGGAAAGTGAAGAGGCTGATGTTTTCTTTAAGCTTGCCTACCCTCAACACCCTTAAAAAAAAAGATTCTGGCACTCTTGTCTAAGACAAGATTTACATTTATCCTTTAATAACTTCTGCCTTCTGTCTGAGAACAGAAGAACAGCCTGGAAGGCTCTGAACACTGCCAACCCTCCCAACTGTTTTGAGTCTCTTAAGGTATATCTCTGCCATGCTGGGCGCTCTCCTGGGGCTGTCCGCCAAACCCCCGAATGCCAGGGTGTGGTATAGCTTCATCTCCCCAAGGACAGGTGCGGAGGATGCAGACAGGAAATGTGTTGGGCCAGGAGGCACATAGCCATTTGCCCTGGGGGCACTGTGAGGCTCGCCTTAGTAGCAGCAGACTTGAAACCTCATGTTCCATCTTGATGTTTGGTCACTGGTAGAGATGGCCTTATTCTAGTTTTGGCCTATACCCTCTAATCCTGCTGGTCAAATAGAAGATTTAAAAGCAGGGGTGCCTGGGTGGTTCAGTTGGTGAAGTGTCTGCCTTCAGCTCAGCTCATGATCTCAGGGTCCTGGGATTGACTCCCGCATCGGGCTCCCTACTCAGTGTGGAGTCTGTTCCTCTCCTGTTGCCCCTCTCCTTCAGCTCATCCTCTGTCTCTTGCATTCTCTCTCTCAAATAAATAAATAAAATCTTAAAAAAAAGTACAAACCAGCCTGTTTGTCTACCTGTGCCCAAGCACATGCACACAGAAGCTTCTTAAAAAAAAAGATTTATTTATTTTTTAGAGAGTATGCAAGTGAGCAGGGCAGGAGAGATAGAGGGAAAGAGAATCTCATGCAGACTCCCCGCTGCTTGCAGAGCTGGGCTTGGGGCTCCATCTTTCCACCCTAAGATCATGGCCTGAGCTGAAATCAAGAGTCTGAGGCTTAACTGACTGAGCTACCCAGGAACCCCCACAGAACTCTGACTGGCTTCTCCACCACCTCTGGCCCCTGCTCCCCTTCCTTGACTGCTCCAGGCCCTTACTCAATACCTCCGACACTGTCTTAGCCCTGAAACACTTCACTGTCTCCTCCCCGGGTGTCATGACCACCAAGCCTGCTTGAGCCTCTGCAGGGTCTGCTTCCTCTTCTCCAGCAAAGGGAAGGGTGATTCTTCGGGGGTGAGTTTTCATAAATTCTGTGCCATGTGGTGCAGTTTGCTGCATATATTTGCATCCATTGGAGGCAAAGCAGAAGTTGGAAGATGTGAAAGTCAAATTGATACAGTTCGGCCATCTTCTGACCCTTCGGTAGTATTAAGGAAGGAGCGGACATGACAGCCCTGGAGTTGACTTTGGGGCTCAGAAGCTTCCATGAGCCTGGGAGCCTGAGCAGGTCTCATACAAGGCTTCCATTCTGTGTTGCTGCCTTTATGGGACTCAGGTCACACCAGACTTACAAGGGCTTTTCAAACACTTAGGAGATGATTATCCCACACAAACCTTTGTTCCTGATTTCTGTCATAAGCTTGTAGTTCATAATCACACTTTGGCCAGAAGCCCAGCTGGGGTCAGGGCCACTGATGGGGTTTCCCAAAGGAAGCTGTGAGCCCTCATCAGAAACACGGCTGGAGCAAGCTCTGATCCTGCCTGAAGGAGTCTTACCCTTCACAGCAGTGTTTAAAGAGAACACCTCACCTCAAGTACCATACTGTGAGATTTTATGAGACTTTGATTTTTTTCCATAGAAATGAAAAAATTCACTTCATGAAAAGGAGAAAAAAAACCCTATTTTATAGCATATTGATTCTCTACCACACATGGAAATATACAATGGATACCAGAAGCCTCAGTGTGAGGGGCATTTGGACATAAGGTGGTTAAGGAAGAGATTGCAAGGGGTCAGGCAAGGGGTGAAAAACAGAGAACAGCCTGGAAGGCTCTGAACACTCACTTATACTCTGGAGACGTCCCATCCAGCCACTTCCATTCGTTTTCATGCTCCGAGTCTGTGAGGCCTATCCAGTGGCTCTCTCTCCCTACCATCTGCTTTTTTATCCATTGCTGGAAAATAAATCAGTGACAGTATGTTATTATTTTGGAGGAATAGATACCTGGGAGAAATCCTCCGTCCCCTGCAACATTTGGAGGGAAAAAGGACATTGAAGGGAGTATGTATGTTAGAGCACCCACATGCTTCTGCTTTTTTTTTTTTTTTTTTTTTTTTACTGCACCTGTTTTGTTTTGCAGCATTTTGGGGCTTTGACACTTTTTCCTTCTATAAGTTTGTAGGGGAAATTTAAAGGATGTGTTTCCTCTTCTAAATCACCCAGACAACTCAATGAATTCCACCTTTCTATCACTCATTGCTCCAATGTTCTAATAATGCTAACAGCTGTGTCATTATCGAGCTCTTCTTCTGGCCAGGTCTCATGCCCGGCATGTCACAGCAACCAAGACAGTAAGTGGCTGAGCTAAGACTGGACCCAAGTCTCCATATTCTAAAGTCTGGACACCTGACTGGATGCTCATTCCCAGTCAGTTACTGCAGGAAACATCTGTTTTCAGGGCTGCTGCATCTGCTGAAGATACTTAGGGAAAAGGAAGAAAACTGCTGGAACAGTGTGGCACCAAAGAGCATTGTTGCTAGAGGGAGCTTAGTCTCAGTCTCAGCTTACTCATCACCCTATGATGTCACCCTATGAATAAAGCCATTAAACCTTGTGGGGGGGGGGGGCGGCTCAGTCTTCTTATCTGTAAAAGGGGGATGGTAATATCCACATGTTCTAGGGTGGCTGTGAGGTGAAAGGAGATATGCCTTGTACAGTGCTGGCACATGGTAGGGACATAGGGAGTGGTCACTGGTGTTAGCATGTGTGAGCTCTGCACCATAGCCTTCTTTGCTCTTCCTGACTGCTGAGGCCACATATCTGGTCCCTTGCACTAACTCCTACAGTGCTCATGCCCCTTTGCTTTTCTTTCTAGGTGTTTGGTTCCAGCCAGCAGGCTTCTCTTCTGCATTCTGGCTCTTTCAACAGCCACAGGGAGGAGCCACATATCTCCGGCCTTAATAAAAGGGGTATCTTCCAGGTGGAAGCAAGAGGACATAATTCCCGTGCCATGAATGCTTGTCACTGGATAAAGCCCAAATCTCCATAATGTGTTTTGTGTTTGGCCTTCTGTGTTTTGTGACTATGGATTTTTGATATTTTTGAATCCCTTGTAAGCAGGCAATTTCCAGATGTAAACTATCCTTAAATTATAGTTTTCTCCAAGCATGCTGCAGACATACCTGTTCCTCTCTGGTGTTGATGAAAACGAGATGTGAAGACTTGTCTTCACAGAAAAGTTTTGCATCCTCAAAAATTTCCTTCTCCACCGAAAAATAGTAGCATTTGTCTGTGAAGTTCTTCCAGTGAGGCGGGCAGCCTAGGGATGCAAATGCTTCAAATATGAATTAAAAGACAAACGCACACATGAAGCCCTATGCTTTTCTTCAGTTATTCTGTTTAAGAGGCCATGGCTTTGGCCTTGCTCCCTCGAAGGCCAGGGGCACTTCCCGTGTCCGTGTGTGAGCCTGCGACTGCCCGTGACGGACGCACTGGGAGCCAGCGTGGTGAGTCTGGGGGGCAGGCTGCAGAGCCCACAGTAGTTAAAACTACACAGCCTGGAAAATTAGTGGCGCTGGGCCTCAGTTCCCCTGTGTCTGGATTAGTCTTTAACAATGACAGAAGTTAACAGAAACAACCACCAAAGGCAGAGCAGATACAGATGTTCCACATCAGCCTGGAGTCATCTGGAACCAATCAATGACTGGATGGGAGAACCCAGAACCCAAACTGAGCTTGTGGGATAATGGAGATGACCAGAGTCGTGCTTCAGGAAATCAAGTGGAATTGGGTGTGAGTCAAAGGAGAGAAAAATAGGCTTGGTTGCTAACCAAACACTGAGGGTTTTTCAAGTCATTAAAATTTAATAATCGAATTTAGTAATTATAAAAAAAAAATAGAGGCACTGTTAAGACTCTCAAAAACAATGAAATCTGGGCTTTAGTAACAGAAAGTTCCATCTACATGGTTACAGAGGGGCCTTTATCCCCCGGTGAAGGGCATAAAATGAGGACAAGACTGGTTGGGGGTAGCCGGTCTTAGACTTTCATGAAGGACATGTCTGGGGATGCATCTGTCCCCAAGGGCCTGACTTAGCTAAATAAACAAGTGCTGGGGAGCGTGATGGCGTTTAGAGAGAAACACGTGTGCCTGAGTGACACCGCCTGGCACAGCAGCCTGTGAGCGGCAGGGCCACGTGCCTGCCCACATGGTGCCTTCAACGCCAAGTAAAGTGGGGCGGGGGCTGTGGGGGGGCTGTGGGTGGCTGGCCACGGGCGCACACAATGCCCCTGACCCCAGGGGTGAGGGAAGTCTCTTGCTTACCGTTGGCCTCTGGTGCGGAGGTCGGCTCGTCCTGCAGGGCCAGGGGCATCGCTGCCCCTGAGGGGCCTGAGGGGCCTGGGGGCCCAGGGGGTCCCTTTGGGCCCGGCATGCCCGGCACCCCAGGCAGGCCTGGCAGCCCCCGTGGTCCAGGCACTCCTGGCTCTCCCACGGTGCCCTGCAGTCCCTGGAAGCCAGGAGGGCCCTGAGGGCCGGGGAGGCCGTCCTTGCCGGGGGGCCCGGGGGGCCCTGGGTCTCCACTGGGGCCCTGGGGCCCGGGCTTCCCAGGGGATCCACGGGAGCCTTTGGGGCCCTGCAAGCCTTTGGAGCCTTTGCCGCCACGTTCTCCGGGGGGGCCGACTGGCCCAATTGGGCCCCTCTCTCCAGCCGGGCCAGGAGGACCAGGCTCCCCCTTCTCTCCTTTCTGTCCTTTGTTGCCAGTGGGACCAGGTGGTCCCTGCTGTCCTCTGTCACCTTTTGGACCCCTGGGGCCAGGAGGACCTAAAATATAAGAAAATGTAAATGGCATGAATGTGAAATCCATTGTGAATGGCAGTAAAGAATTTATCTTCTTATAGAATCTCCAATAAAAAAAAAATTCTAGACATACAAAATATATACATTAAGGAATGCTGCTTCTTTCACCATACTATTGTTGACAGTATTTTTTTTTTTTTTAGACAAAAAGGTTTCTTTACTGAGCTTACCCTTTCTGCTCCAAGCATTTAGAATATATCTGAATGGCACACAACCCTCTGGTAGCCACTGATGTTTCAGGGGGAGACACCTCCTCACGCCGGCACCGTAGCAGTGTCTTACACCATTAACTTGGGCTCCCTAGTCCTCTGGAACCATCCCAGCAGAAAAACCGTGCAGGCTGGGTTGGGGGATTCCCTCCTACTTGCTTCCTCTTTTCATTAATTTGACAAATACTTATTAACAACCTGTTATGTGGCAAGCACTGGACAAGAAGCTGTGGGATAAAAATTTGAATGAAAATGCCATCAACTGTTGAGAGGCACCATCCTGCTGATTCCTAGATTCCTTTGCCCCACCAAGTGTGGCCTCTTCTCTGTCACATCACTCTGGCCCTCCTGTCTCCCCCATGGTGCTGTGGGGATGCTGCCATCCTTGGGGCTGAGCCTCCCTCACCTGTGGACCAGCTCAGAGGGTCTTTGAGGGAAAGAGCTCTACAGGCTGGGCTGAGAAGAGGGTCATTTCCCCCAGTTTGTAGTCTAATAATGCAAACAGGAAGGTGGGCGAGAGAAAAAAATTGGTGATCATCAATTGTGCAGGTAAGAAAAAAAATGACACTGTTTTATTCCCAAAGGAAGAAGGCAGATATCTGCTCACCCCTTATCATCCTAGAGAAGCCCACATAACCTGGGATGTAAGTTCTCAGGGGCAACAGGGAACTGCACACAAATACACAATCAACTCATTTATAGAATGAACAAGTTCTCGAGGTACTTTCACGTACATTATGTCACCTGACCCTCATCTGTAACATTTTATTCCCAGAGTACATTTGGGGACATGTAGAGCCAGAGATGCCAAGCTGCTTCAACACCAGCTCCTCAAGACAGATCTACCCAGGAGAATGAGACATTGACAGTCATAGTCTAGTTGGTGGAGCTGGGACAGGAACTCTGGTGTTCTTATGCTGAAATGACTATACCTAGGACACTGTTCTCAAATATTCTATTCTCCAGAATTTTTAAGTCTCTGAAATCCCACTGTCCTACATGAGTAAGTGAAAGAGATCCATATTCGTTCTTTCCAAAGAATGGAAAGCCTTTCAGGCTGGGGTGGGCAGAAGTGCTGGGGAGATAAGTGTAGGTGGGCCTCTCATCCTGTGTTTTTCTTCTTCCCCTTGCCCCACTCCTCCCCCACCAGCTAGTCAGGACAGAACAGTGAAGCAGGCCTTCCTGCCTCAATCGGGAGATCTCTCTGCTGCAATCCCCCATTCTAGGCCTTGCTAGATGTCCACTGTACCTTCACACTATCCATGGACCCCACTAGCCCACTCATCTCTGTTCTCCCTTAGCAAGACCCTTGGCTCTAGACTCGGCTTTCCTTATTTAAGACTACCCATGGTGTCACCCTTGGATTTATTGGCAGACCTTCTACTCAGCTATTCAAGAGTTGATGCTAATAGTTAGGACTAGTCTCAACATGTCCTTTCTAGGGTTATCTGTTCCATAAGTGAGAGACTTGAGAAGACTTTGTGATGAAGAATTTTCTCTTTGAACCCAACTCACTGACTTCGGCCCCCCAACTCCTGGCTCTTCCCTATCATCAGATCTCCTGGTCCTTCTCTCCATCTCATAGTTGGATGGTCCATTTTCTCTGGAATGTCCTGCCAGCACTTGCACCCTGGCATGTCTAAAACTGATCTTACCCTCTTTATTGTTATGCCCTTCACCACATCATCACAATCATCTCTTCCTTCTATCACTCATCATGACCCAGTGTGGGTGTTGTCTTGATAGATTTTTACAATAACCTCTTAACTGCTCTTCCTACCTTTGATTCCTCTCCATTCATTCCATTCTGCAACCTTCCCACATATGTCTTCCTTACCCATCACTCTGATCTCCACTGGCTCTAGAATATCCAGCCCCCACTACTTGGTTATCAGTATTAAATCAAGGCTTTCATGACCTGGTCTAGCATGTATTTAATCCAACCTCCTCTCTGCTTCTGCAGATCTCTTCTCTTAGAATTTCCTCCCCATATCCATCTGGAAAACTCTGGTCCACCTACCAGGCAAACCTCCCAGGTGGAAGTTTTTCCTTTCTCTAATCTTTTAGTAACTGTTTATTCTTTGAGGGCACTTCCCCAATGAGCAGCTAGCAGTATCTGGTGCAATTGTCTTTATTCAGTGTTTATCAAATCAATGTGTGTTGCAGATCCAAAGACTTAGTGCATTAATGCCAACATTTTGGGCTCCAGGAGAGACCAGAAGGGAGACATTTCCGAGGAACAGTGGCCTGGTTGGTGTCCCTCACTTTATTCTAAGAAGTACAGCTCCACTCAATCTATGTATCAAGATGACCCTAGTTGCAGCTATGGAATGATCCTGGGGAGATCTTTCTTTCTTGACTACTCACATTTAAGAATTGATCCAGTGGTCTCTTCATTTGCAATCAGAGGTTTTTGGTTTTGTTTTTCTTTTTAAACTGGGGAAGCTCATTAAATGTGTTAGTAAAGATAGGGAAGGCGGATTTTCACTGCTAAATCTATCTCCTGTAAAAAAGTATCTTAGTTTTTTTGTGTCATTGAGGAGCAGTGTCCTAGAGATAAAAAGGGAGGAAGGTGGCGTATGCATTCCTCCATAATGGATGTAGCATTAGTGGAACAATACTGACAACAGAGGCCAAAACTGCCACCACTAAATTCTAATTTAGTTAGAATAGCAGCAAAAATAAAAGTAGCTTTTCTTCTCACCTATTTCTGTTTTATGTTCTATGGTTAGCCTTAAGAAATCCAAATAATGAAGAAGGTCTGTCGGGAAATTCAAGTGCTTTAGAGATTCTTTATCCTTATTCTCTTTAAGGGGTTTTGCCAATAATCAATATTTCTCAATTGCTCCCAACTGGATTTGGTATGTAATTGCAGGTCATGGGAAAGGAGTTTACCTGTGCCCATGGAATACTGACTGTTTAGGTGCTTGTCTTCCTGATGTGACAGACCAATGTGACAGAGAGTTCTATTTCTTCCAGAACACCTTCTTATGGTTTCTTTTCTTTTCTTTTCTTTCTTTCTTTCTTTCTTTCTTTCTTTCTTTCTTTCTTTCTTTCTTTCTTTCTTTCTTTCTTTCTTCTTTCTTTCTTTTCTTTCTTTCGATTTAATTTATTTATTAATGAGAGAGAGAGAGAGAAAGAGAGGCAGAGACACAGGCAGAGGGAGGAGCAGGCTCCATGCAGGGAGACCTATACGGACTCGATCCCAGGACTCTGGGATTACGCCCTGAGCCGAAGGCAGATGCTCAACCACTGAGCCATTTGGGCGTCCCACCTTCCTCTGGTTTCCTACAGAACTCCAGAGACACACAAATCTCTCTTCCTCTCCTGATATGAATCCAAGACTTCCCTTACCTAGGATGATAGCTTTTCATTAATCTTCTATCTTTCTGGGGCTGGTGGTTTATGGTATTCAGCTATCTCCCTCTGAACTGAAGTGCTTCTCAAATGTCTCCATTCACTCCACATAGAAATTGTGACTTATTTTAAGAACAGCACCAAACATGGATCCCACAGTCACTGCAAAATATCAGGAGGTGCTAACTTCCAGATCTTGGGAAGGAAAGGGAAAGGTATCAAGAGAAGATGCAAGTTTTTGCCTTGATAAAGGTCAAAAATCTTACTTGTGATGTATTTTCCAGCAGGATGAGCATAAAAACTGATTTTTTTACATGAAGCACAACATCCATTACAAGTTATTTCTCTCTTAAATAAGATAAAGTTTAATACTCCATGACTGTGGATAAACTCCTGGCAAGCACAGTGTTCTTGATTTCTTCATCCATTGCTGCCTCGGCCTTGGGAAAACCATCACAGTGCTAGAGCAGGAAGCTGGCCTGCCAATGCTGGGCTAAATAAAAATGTACTCTATGTGTCCCATGTGTAAGAGGAGTCATTCGGATACGTAAGTACTTAGTAAGACCATACTTTGCTCATTAAGACTTAGAAATTTCCTACTTACTTCTTTTTAAAAATTACTGAGGAAAAAAAGCTAAAACCACTTTAAAAGCCAGTACTGGACACCCATAAAAAATAGATTATTAATGCCAGGGGTATATCTTCCTCTAGGACTTGGGACTCAAGCATTGCTTATTAGCATCTGGATGATCACAGACTTTTAGGTCTTTTTTTTTATTTTTTTTTTTAAATTTATGATAGTCACACAGAGAGAGAGAAAGAGAGAGGCAGAGACACAGGCAGAGGGAGAAGCAGGCTCCATGCACGGGGAGCCCGACGTGGGATTCAATCCCGGGTCTCCAGGATCGCTCCCTGGGCCAAAGGCAGGCACCAAACCGCTGCGCCACCCAGGGATCCCACAGACTTTTAGGTCTTACTTGACTCTTTCATTGGGCAGCTGCTGAAGTGAAAATAAAATGAAGACATGCCACCCCTAGTATCTTAAAACCAAACAGATAAATGACACGAGAGTAGTTACAAGCTTGTGCAGTAGCAACTTGTCTTCAGAGTTGAGAATGTGGTCATGCTACATGTGGAGGCACATGTGATGGCCCATTCAGAAGCAAATCTGAGAGCTGCTTTCACGGCCAAGCTAGTGGCTCCCTGGCTCTAGGTTCTGAAAATGCCAGGATACCCACAGTGCTGGTCAAGCCATCACAACCTCCAGAAATGTCTAAATATGACTTAAACCAGGACTGTAAGCAGCCTGTGTTTCACTGCCAGCAAAACCACCTCCCTGTGTCCCCCACCTTCCAGAACAGGGAGCCTAAAACACCTGAATCCTCTAACAAGCAGTGTAAAGAGCACAGCTGACTTTAAAGTCACTGTGCTGTTTCTGCTTTGGAAACCAAACTGCAGGCCTTGGGGAGGGCCCAGCCTTGTGTCCTCCCCTTAATTTTCCAATTTGTTTGCCAACAAAACAGAAAGTAGAGAAAACTTTAATTCTTACTGCCATCCAAAATTTTGGAGACTTGATTTTAGAACCTCAAGTGGTAAGGTTGGAAGATAGAGAAAACTAGAAATATAATCGGAGACATTTTTGCTTCTCATTTAAAAAATCTCCCAAACTAACCAAACATTTCTTAAACACCTACATTATGAAAAAGTCATTCTGTTTCACTGAGGTACTTTAAAAGCACTTGTTTCACCAAGGAAATTTAAAGATATTATTCAGCAATCATTTTGAAAAATAATTTGATTATTGACCTCATGTTTAAGACTACCTTCTGGAAGCTTCTGCCACAGAAGCTCCTCCTCCACAAATATACCCTTGTCCACAGGGTATATTTAAACCACCACTTCTTACCAACTAGCCACACTTTGCTTCTATGCCTTCAAATGCCTGCTCTCAAGGGTCCTCAGATGAGCAGACTTATTTGAGGAAGCGTGGCAAGAGTGGGTAGGGTTGGCAATGAGAGAAACTGAGGCCTCGGCCCTGATCCTTTCAGCCTTCCTAGGTGTCTGTCAAGATCCAGCTCAAATGTCGATCTCTTACTGAAACCTCTATGGGTTGTTCTCCTGAAAATAAACTCTCCCACATTTCAACCTCCCAAACAGGCCATCTGTTCTCTTTTATCATCACACAGCAGCAGGGTGTCATGTGGAAGCATGGTTTTGGGAACTAGAAAGATCCCAGTTTAGCACTGTCTGACATTTACTAGCCCCTTGACCTTGGGTAAGTTACTCAGGCTCTCTGTGCCACGGTTCCCATCCCTGCAAATGGGGAATGCTGGTAATTCCGACCTTGAAGAGATGTAACAATGAAAGCAGACAATTCAGCCACATGCTCAGCAGCAGGACTGGCATATTGCAGACAATGGACTGAAAAAGGAGTTGAAGCTAGCTGTCAGCAGCATCCGAGTCTCATTCCCCTCCAGGGCTCACAGCAGGCTGCCAGCAGGAAGTACTTGTAGACCCAAATCCACGCTGACCCCCTTCTGTACAATTTTATTCCTTGGGCATATGAAGCTGCTGTTTTTCACTGTGGTGTAGTGGCTGGGGCTGCAGCAGAGGGGAAATCTTGGGTAGGCACTGAACTTACACTTGGGTATGAATATTATTAGCCAACCGCCTGCTGGCACCACTCGAAGAGCTGTATTTACATTATCTCATTAAGTTCACCTAACTCTAAATGGTAGACACGGATGAGGAACGTGGTGTTTGTGTCCAGGTCTGTCCCATTCCAGAGCTCTTGTTCTTACCCACTAAATCTGATGCCTCTCTGAGAAGAGCAGAGGAGGGGAACCCTCTGATTGTGCTAGGAGGGTGTAACTTACATTCTCTGCAGCTTACGGAGGAACACCTCAGGGTGAACTTCCCACCCAAGAGCGTCTTATGAGGCATGAAGTCCTCCATGTACATAATGAGCATAAAAATATTTACATTATTTGTAACAAAAAAGTAAGGTTTTCTTAAGGTTATTTTGGTTTATGGATATAGAGCTAACTGTTGCTGGGAATCACCATGGGGTTCAACGTCTGTTTCCACGTTATTATGTAGCTTCGTGCAAGCAGTCACTTCAGCTTCTACTTGGAGAAAGGCCACGTATCCTGGGCCTGAGCTGCCCTGTAAACCCAAAGGCCCACGACGAGCGAGGCCAAAGGATTTCCCAGGAAGCATCAGAGCATTTTGATCCTTGCAGAGGCAAGGCCAGCATAATGCAAAGTGCATCCAATCCTGCTCCATCCTGCTTTGTCCCATGGTTCCCTCATCCTCAGGGAGGAGAGCTGCTTGGAGGGAAAGAGGAAAGGCAGGGGAGAAGGGCACCGGGGAAATGGAGCTCTGCCCCCAGGCTCTGACTGTTCTGGAGGAGGCCGAACACGCGGAACAGAAAGGGGGCTGCCTGGTTGACTTGAGAAGTTTCCAAGGTCAACTCACAAAAAGTGCCGGTAATGAAAAGACCAAGGATAAAAGTAATATGGAAAGGCGAATGAGAAAAGGAAAATACCATTCAGAAGCCAGGATCTCTGGGGTTTTAGAAACAGCGAGTCAGAAACCTCCTTCTAAGAGACATGTTCCAATTAATACGTCTGAACGGGCCTCTCTTCCTGCACGTCCTCTGTCCGTCCCTCCACCTACCTGCTCAAGCTAAAAACCGAGGACATGGCCTGCTCCTGTCTCGCTCCCCCTCCGCTGCCAATCCACCTGTCAGCCTCGTCCAGCCGCATACACCGGCCCCGGCCTTGCATCCACACCCCTGTACCCAGCACCCTTACCACACAGTCCCTTGTGGCTGCTCCTCTGGGTTTAGGACACTTTGGGTCGGAAACTCCTGAGCACCGAACAGGGTCAAGAACACGTTGGTGTGAACTCTGAGTATGCACAGCCCGCTGCACCTGCAGATTCCTCCCGTCGGCCGAGCAGGGCTACAGGAAGCCGGACAGGGCTGCCCTGCAGTCTGCCTGCAATGCTCCTCCTGAATGAGGACACCCTTTCTCTCATCTCCAAGTCACCCACAAGTGGCCCATAGCCCCTCATTGGACCCCTGTCCCCATACCCAGAATGACCTTTCAAAAATATAAATCAGATCACGTTACCACCGTGCTTAAAACCTCTCTTATCGCCCTTCGAATGAAACCCAGCTCCCCACCCTCACAGACTCCTTCAGGGGCACTGAGGACCGGAAAGGGGGTAGGCACTTTAAGCGATTATAGACAGGGTTAACAGCATGGGCTTGGTATGTCCTTCATTTTGGACATTAAATTTTTATTGATATAATCAAAGATCACATTAGATTCACTGACAGACATAATAACTTGCTTACAGTCAACTGAAACCGCCATGCATTCATGCATACACTCTCCCATCAACATTTGTCTCGTCTTTTCCAACTATAAGCAGGATTTTACGTGTACTTCCTATTACCTTCATTTTTCTGGCATCTCTTTATTATTCTAGTTTCTCTGGGTCATACTGGGTTGTGATTTATCATCCACGGGCTAGTATATATATAGTTTCATGTCACACAAGTAAAGTATTGGATTATCAGGTCATCCATATCCTCATGCTAATCACTGACAAAGCTGTTGAACAGGCCCCTGTCGCCTGCCATCCAGACCTGCTGCCAGCCTCACAGGGGCTCCTCAACTACCATCCTTTATACTCATTCTGTGGTAAACACAACCTAGGGTTGCTCCCAATGACTCACGCCTTGTGTCATCCCTTCCCCTTCAGTGTGGAACCTGTGAGTTGCTTCTAGCCAACAGAACATGGCAAAGGTGATGGCATGTCACCCCCCTGACTTACATTAGATAAGATTACATTACATAACGCTTTCTCAGCAGACTAGAGTGAGTGACTCCCTTGCCGGCTTTGAAGAAGCTGCAGTGCTATCAGATGGGCACATGGCAAGGCTCTCTAGGCCAATAGCTCCCTTCACCCCAAAAAACACCAGCAACCTCAATCTCACATTTGCAAGGACATGAATTCTGTCAAGCACCTGAGAGAGGGTAGAAATGGATCTTTCCCCAGTCAATCCTCTGATGAAACCTCAGCCCCTTGATGACACTGTACCCTGGTGTAAAGACTTTGAGCAGAGGACCCAAGCCTTGCCCAGACACCTGATCTACAGATACTATGAGACAAGAAATGGGTGTTGTCCTAAGCTGCAGAGTTTGTAATTTGTTACACAGCATAGAAAACCAATATAACCAATAAATCCACCTAACTGTGCTGTAATCCAGGACCTATTTTCTCCATCTTGTTCTTAACAGCATCAGTGACAAATGCCTTGGTAAAATCCAGATATGCTATTTTTCATTCTCCTAATTTAAAAATCTAGTAGCTCTGTTAATGTGCAGAAATAAGATTAGGTTCACCTGCCTTCTTCATTCTGATGATTTCTGCTTTCCTGAAAGCTCACAAATTATCCTCTTAACAACTTCTCAGGCTAGAAGACAAATTCCCCACTGTACACAGTGTGTCTATACATCTATACCCTCTTTCTGAAAATCAGGATTAGTTTGCTTATAGGAAGTCTCCTGATACTCTAAAATTCTCTCAATTTAAGCTACCTGAGGGCAAAGACCATCTGGGCTTCTCTGCATACCCCAGAGTGCTTAGCACAGCATCTTTCACATAGTACTTTCAACTTAAAACCTGTGAAAATAGTTTATGACTGAAAAATACTATTCATATATGGGTGCCACAAATCTTCAGGAGGAGACTTAATTTGAGTCAAGAATTCTCAATTTACATGGATGACTTGGATTAGAGTAAAACTCAGATTTTATATGCAAATCACATTTTTTCCCTCCTCTCTGGCCTTATGGTTACTGTGATGGCCAACCATCCAACTGCTCATGACACTTAGAAATAGGAATTTCTGTGACCTACACAAATTAATCTTGCTTTCAAAGGAGCCCGATTTATAAGGACATTGAAAGAGCAAGGCATTGAGAAAGTCCAAATTCAATAAATATTTAACAAACTGTCTTTGAACACTGTCCACAAATTCATAGTTAAAACTCTTTCAAGATGTGGAGCTTAATCTCTTTGACCCTTGAGTGTGGGTTCGACTTAATGACTTCTTTTTAAAGAACAGAATATGGGAATATGGTGGAAGTGATGGTATGTGACTTCTGAGGCTAGGTCATAAAAGGCACATGGCTTTTTCTTGTGCTTTCTTTTGGCTCACCTGGTCTGGAGTAAGCCAGCTGCCATATTGTGAGAGCACTCAAGCAATTTCACATTTCAAGGAACTTCAGCCTCTTGCCAACAGCCATGTGAATGAGTCATCTTGGAAGCAGGTCCACAGCCCCAGTTAAGGCTTCAAGATGACTGCAGCCCTGGCCAATATCTTACACAACCTTACAAGAGATACTGGGCCAGAATCACCCAGCAAAGCCACTCCTGAATTCTTGATCCACAGAAACCATGAGATAGCAAGTGTTTATGGTTTTCAGTTGCCAATTTCTAGGGTAATTTGTTATATAGCAATCAAGAACTAACAGGAATAAATTCAGAATTTTCACTTACCTTGTAGTATTGTAAAGTTCTTGATAAGCTGACCATGCTTGGAGTCAACCAGCTTCATTTCTTCCATAATCACTGATAAGTTGGCTACTTCAGTGTCTAACCTTGACCTCATCATATCTTGTTGCATCCTGAGAGAAACAGAATCCAAACGGATGTTGGCCAATGTGTTATTCAAGGAGGTCAGATCATCTGTGTGTTTGGTCAGTGTATCTGTGCAAGTGGTCCTGACTTCATTCAGGTTGCTGGTCAGCGTCCGCAGGTAGTGGGCTGTGTAACTGATATTGCTAATGATGTTCACAATATCTGTCTCAAAGAGCTGGAAGCGTTCCTCCAACTGGCTGAACTTGATGGCTGTTCTATTCTCCGCATCCTTGTGTACGTCCTGCAGGTCTTTCAGGTTCTGCTCGTTGGCTTGTGAGGCTGTGGTGATATTGTCCATCTGACCTGTGAATGAATTGAGCTGGCTGTTCATATCCTCCAGGGTGTCATTGTTAGCTTTGGCCAAAGCAGAGTTATTGGCAGCCAGCGTCTGTAAGCTTTGCACTTTCTCCTTCAGCCAATCAGTGTCCTTCTTGGCTTGAAGGAAAACCTGTTGCAGATTTTGGAAATCATTCTTGATTCGCTGGATAGCCTGGCTCGTGTCATCCACAGATCGCTGCAGATTAGTGATGAGGTTCCTCTGCTGCACCTGGGTCAGGTTCAGGTTGTTGAGGTTCATAATGACCACGTTATGAGAGTACATTTGGCTCTGCAGGTTGCCCTGCAGCACGCTGGTGTCTTGTTGCAGGTTTGTGACATAGCCGTTATACGCCTGGAGGGTCTTGTTTACAGTGGTGATGAGGAAAGAGTTATTCTCCAAAGTTTCTTTCAGTTGACTTTGCCTGTCCACCAGTGCATCTCCACTTGCCTGTAGCTTCTCCAGAGTATCTTTGTTCTTGCTGGTTTTCTCTGTAATCTCACGAAGCTGCTGGCGAAGATCCAGTATGTCTGATCTGAAGGTAGAGAGTTCTGAGTTGGTGCTCATAGCCTTCTTCCCAGTTTGGTCCCCTGGAATAAGACATATTTGTTACTTAGACTGGTGGTATAGAGAAATGTTCAGGTGAGGCCAAAGAATCCCAAAGAGACTTAACTAGTATGCAGTATATTTCAGACATAAAACTTGAGGTATCTGCAGAGTGCTCTGCATTAGTAAAACCTACGTATCTATTAAAACCGGGTCCTGGGAAATTGGGAAAGGTAACTTTGTAAGCACTTTTCTCAAAGAAGGAGGGGGATTTTTACCAGTTCTAGAGCACTAGGCAGGGTGTCAAGAGGAAATAACGTACTATTTATTAAATTCACTATGAATTCCTTCCTTAAAAAGTGAAAACAAAATCAAAGGATAGAAATAAGCTGGAATCTTTTAATTTTTTAAAATTAATTTCTATAACTCTTCTATGCAGTTTAGAATATTTCCAATAGGAACTTACTGACCATTTTATAAAAGAGCTTTTATGCATCAGTGGTCCTATTTGATCAGGACTGGTCTTCAGATTTTAATTGGCACATAGAGTGGTTTTGGGGGGAAGAATTCAACTCCAAAATTGCTCCTTGACTTTAAAATGTAGAAGTCTTTAAATCATGAGGAAAGACTCAACACACAACACAAAAATTTAACATCCTTCTGGGTGAATGTGAATTCATAGCGATATCCTTCTAAATAGCTGTGGTCATTTAACATGCAATTAGAGGATTCGGTTTAATGGTTCATTTTTGTTGCAGATTACCTAATTTTTTCAGGTCACTTTCCACTGCTGTAAGCTTGTCATCGTAGGTTTGGCGAGATGTCTCCATGCCACCTGTAACATTGTCCATTTTTTCTACAACTAAGATTTGGAAATTAAGGATTAGTACACACACCTGCTCATATTTTACTTTTGTTTCAACAAAAGACCAATTCATTACAGAACAAAGGAAATGGATTGAAACAAAGAATATAAATGAACTCAAACATGTGGAGAAAGCCATTCTTTTAGAAAAATAACTTACTTGTCACAAAACTCAATTGTAGGTTACTTGGTTGAGAATTGTATGCTTTTAACTGTTCCTATGATTCTGTATTGCCTTGGATGTTTTAGACATTGTCTGGAGTTAAGTTTTATTTTTATGTATTGTATAAGCCCTCAATCTGTTATTTTCTTTTTTTTTTTTTATGATAGTCACAGAGAGAGAGAGAGAGAGAGAGAGAGAGAGAGAGAGAGGCAGAGACACAGGCAGAGGGAGAAGCAGGCTCCATGCACCGGGAGCCCGACGTGGGATTCGATCCAGGGTCTCCAGGATCACGCCCTGGGCCAAAGGCAGGCGCCAAACCGCTGCACCACCCAGGGATCCCTCAATCTGTTATTTTCTAAAGTAATTTTCATAGATGGAGGTATATAACACTGTGATCACTTACAAAATTTTATCACTCATCAGAGTCCCTACCATTCCTGGAAGGTGGTACACAGTTGCCTCAAAGGAGAGTCTGTAGTAAAGAACACCTAGCTTACTTCTATAAACAGTCTTTGTGGAAGGGACAGAAAGTCAAGAGTGCTTGCCACTCTCTTTCATAAGGTCTGGAAAGTCTACTACTCCTTAGTGGCAAATGAATCGGTAGTTTATCATTTCCCAAGAAAATGCCTACATGGGTTTCCAAACAATTATTCATGAAGAATTTTTTTTTAGCATTTTTCTGGTTGCACATAAGGAAAGAGTCAGATACAGTGTTAAATAAAATCTGATATTTGTTCTTAGAAGGCAGTAATTCTAAGTAAGGTTGTGAATACAAGTTTATTTCTAAAATATCTTTTAAGAGTATATTTCTCCAGAAGTTACTCCTGTGAGATCCAACCTCTAGCAGCTTGAGATGAAGTCTGTCTTGGTATCAATGGCTTTTTGAAAAGAATGTCTTTGTATGTATTTTTTGAAGCATGAATATATTTTGAATATTAATCATGAAGTAATGGAGCCAGTTTATTTTTATTTATCAAGTGGTCCACCCATGCATGATTGTCTGAGAAGATTCTCCTGGCTCCTATCAGGAAGCAGAAGTATGCTCCCATGTGTCTGTATGACCCAAAGTGAACCAGCCCAGTGGCTCCTAGCACCTTCCTTAGAGAAGTTTGTCATGCTCTCCCTCAATCTTCTAGAGGGTGCCTATAATGAAATGTGCGCATTGCACCGAATGCTCTTTCTCATCCAAGCCCTTCCATGTGTTCTTCTTCCACCTAGAATGTTCTTCCCCGGACCCTTCACCAAGTTATGATCTATTTGCTTTTTTAAGACACAGCTCATCACTTTCTGTGGGAAATCTTTGCTGCGGTGCATCTTGCAGAATCCTCGTGGCAGTCCTTTCTCTGCTATAGGACTCACTTCACTGTGTGGTCCTGGCTTGTTTACTATTAGATCCTTTAAAGCAGGAAAATTTGCATTTAATTTTATCTCCAGCTCTTAGTGTGTGGCACTTAGTAGGTGTTCAACACATATTTGCTTGTTACACTATTTATTCAAATAGATGAGAGTAGCTACTGAGGCCTGTGAAAAACTGGTTGAGCTAGAGGTCATACAGACAGAGAAACCAGCCCCTCCCCTGACTGCTGACGCCTCAGCACTGGCAAGGAGTACAACATCCAGCTAACTACTGACTGCTTTTTTTTTTTTTTAAGTAACTATATAGACAAGAGAGGTATAGTTATAATAATCTATACCTTAGGATTGTTAGATAGGCATGCATGTCTGTAAATCCCCAGAAACTCTGAAGAACACAATGTTTCATCTGCATTTCAGCAAAGTTAAACTTTAAGAAAAGTAAAGTATAAAATGTTTATGAGTTAAGATTCAGTTTTGATCCTCAAATCAAAACACATGCCTCAGTCTGTCCTCAAACCACACACAGGATTTTAAGTCCTGCCCTTTTTTCCCCGGAAGCCAAAGAAATTTCTAAATATGCTGACAGGCAGTCATTTTCTACCCTCTCTAATTTTCCTTCCATTTTAGTTTTAAAAAACACAGAACTGTCATGGGCAGAGAATTCAGGCTTGCGTAAAGGGAATAAATATATTTGTCAAAAGCAAAACGAAAACCTGTTGGGTTTCTCTTTGGTGCAGCAAGAAAGCTATCTGCCCTGGCCACAGTGCTAATGAACTGGTTACGTGCACTCAGGCATGCGTGTCTGTATTTAAAAATAGGATCTGAGTATAAAGCTGCAAACTTCAGGGCTGCAAAGCCAGCAGCTTGCTGTTGCATAAAAATCTGAGGCTGATGGGACATCTAGAACAAACACTTGCTGTAAGAGTACACCTCATTTTTGTTGGTTTTTACTCTTATCTCTTAACCAGATTAAGTTGTCAATCAGGAAAATAGTGGCAGAGTCATCCTCCCTTACCCTTGAAGACAAATGTAAAACAGAAGAGCTCCTAGCACCCTGTTTTCTCATGGGCTCCTCCTTTATTAGAAACTTCTTCTTGACAGAGAATTTTTCTCCAGACTACCACTGCTTCGGATATCACACTTAAAGAGCTGACCCTCTTTGAGTACCCAAGGCCTAATCCTCTAGGATAAGCTGACACTAGTACCTTTTTTTTTTTTTTTAAAGATTCATTCATTCATTCATTCATTCATTGAGACACAGAGAGAGAGACACAGGCAGAGGAAGAAGCAGACTCCCCACGGGCAGCCCAATGCAGGACTCGATCCTGAGACCCCAGGATCACGTCCTGAGCCAAAGGCAGAAGCTCAACCACTGAGCCACCCAGGCATCCCAATATCTTTTTCTATAAAAGCATTCTGGTACCATCCCTTGGCCTGGGCCATTAGCCTCCTTCTCCCTTGTCATTATTCCATTCATCCTTTGGGGTCCTCTCCAATCTCACCACCCCAATGTGCACATGAGAGCCTGCTGATCCAAGCCTTCCCTGACGATTGGATTTCATACCACACCAATAATAACAGTAATAGCAACAGCCTCTAATTTATCGAGTGCCTACTGCCTACTCTTTGAGAGGTGCACTGCACCATCACTGCTGTTAATCCTTACAACTGCTATTTTCCGGATGAAGAAACTGAGGCTCAGTGATGTTCAGTAACTTGCCCAGAGTTACATAGCTTGTATATGACTAAATGAGATACCAGGCCAGGTGATCTAATTCCAAAATGAATGCTTTCTCTATAATTCTACTCTGCCTCTTATTTAGTATTTCTTTTTCCTAAATAGGGTTACCTCCCACAGGAGACATAGCTCATGGTCCAGGCTCTGAGCTCAAGAAACAAGAGCATGGCAAAGAGCCCCTGCCTGGTGCTCACAAGTGTCTGTCCCAGATTGACTGTGGTCCTGAGAGGCAATCATGCCCCCTGCAGTGGTACCTGGGACTTCCGGGGGTACCAACTGTACTCCCCTGGAATGCAAGAAAGACATTTCTACCTTGAGCACTATTTCAGGTTTCATTACAAGAATACAGAATATCTGCTGGCAGGTTGTTACCCTGGCTTCTAACAGTAGCCACCTCATGTGATTTGTGCACATCTGGAAAGCCTGCTGATCCAGCTGTCACTGCTACTTTAGCAGAGCTTAGCAGCAAGGTAGACATTCTAGGACTAGGAATGTTGAGTTAAAGGAGACTGTTCTTGAGAAAGATTCAGATTTCTGTCCTTCCTCTTTATCCTAATTCCCTTAAGATGGATGTCTGCTGGACCGGACAGCGGAGTATGATTTTCCCAGTTCAGGGAATCTTCTGAAGGAAACATGACCCACTGAATTTAAGAGTTGGCTTCTGCCATTGAAACTTCATGATTGAGGATAAAAAAACCCAACCCAGAACATCCCCCAAGCTGGAACTGTCCAAGAACATGGTTTCTGTAAAGGAGCTGATGAACCTCGTGGTCACGGCTACTGTATAGACCTGTGTGGGTGACTTAGCAGTTCCCTGCCTTGTGCAGCAAATTCTCTAGAAGGAACTTCAGTTATATCCTAATTCATAGTTGTGTAAGTGACATAAAAGGAGAAGTAAAAAACTGTAGTGAGAAGAACAGTATGGAGTTGCTTTTGCCAACTCTGATATACAAAGCAGTTTCTATTTTATTTCCTAACTTCTCCTTCAGAGAAATATCTTCTTTCATTGAATATTCTTTTTCTTCCTTTCTTTTTTGAAATGGAGAGTTTCTCTAGACTTCAAAGGGGGATGTGGGAAAGGAGACCTAGGTCTTATCTATCTGCCTCTTACAGTGTGAGGTCACCAGAATCTTATCAGCAAGAAAGAATCACTGTACAAGTAAGGAGAAAACACATCTGGAAAATATCCACATTTTAGTTCATTAAGACTCTGTTTGGAAACCAAAACTGCATGTTGTATTATATTTGTCAGGAGACGCCTGAGGGGTGGGGGCCCTTGCAGGAGGTAAAAGGGGCAAGACTGTCATCTCGCGTCCATTTGTACTTGCTCCCAGTGTCTCCCCGCTTCATCTTGCACAGATTACACCCACAGAGCAGGCCATGCCAATCTTTAGGATTTTAGGTTCCCAGGCAGGGCTCTGAGTGATAGCAATGCCTTAAGTGCAGAATGGCTCAAGGGCCCCTGGGTGTTAACTTTGTCTTAACAGAAGTCAGCCCTGATCTACAATCTGTCTGTCCATCCATCCATCTTCCCTCTCATTAATTTATCCAGTAACTTTACTTGGTGCCCAGTAAGTATCACGAGGCTAGGTGCTAATAGGAGATAGAACAAACTAAAGATGGGAGTCTCTTGTCTTCATGGAACTTACAGTTTGGGTGGTGAGACAGACAAGCCCACTGGCCACAATGACACAGTATGACAGGGGCTAAGAGTAAATACAGGACTGCTATGGGAACAAACAGGAGGGTGCCTAATTCAGCCTTCCGGCGCTTCTTACAGGATGTGTGTCTACGTGAGATGAAGGGAAAGGAGTCATTTTAGGTGGAGAGCAGAGAAAAGGTGTTCTAGGCAAATGGACCAGCACATGGACAACAAGCCAGAGCTGGGAAGAGCTTTCCAATATCATAAAAATGGAGTAAATATCTGTACTTTAAAAACAATGGGAAAAAAAGATCCTCTCCTTCGGATCTTCTGTACAATTGTAAAGGCATAAAGACCCTAGATCTTATTTTTTTTTTTAGAGGTAAAAATTACAAAACCCCAAATGGTGGTATGCTCTTCAAACTTCCATCATCTCTCTCTAGGTGGTAAATATTTGCTTTCATGATATCACACAGTACCGAGCCCTAAAGGCTGTTTCATTCCAAGCTTCTCCTTTATCTGGGTTTGCTGGGAAAAGTCCAGGAGAAGTGAGTAGTAACCTAAATAATCTGGTAAAGGAAGAGAGCCAGTCTGAATTACCCTGAACGTAAAAGACCCTCCTTTTTCCCACTAGGCTCCCATCCCCAACCCCTTGTCCTGCCTGCCACAATTTAATAACCTTTCTTAACGCTTACTTTGTTAATCCTAGGTTGGATTAAGTAATCACAAATGTATAAAATGACCTGGTAACTTTCCAGATTTCCATTGCTCAAATTCATCAGTCAACACACTACAGGATGCACATAATTTTCCATGTGTGTGGCCTCAGAAATGAGACTTTCAAGCCTCAGCTCTATGGAGTATTTTTAACATTTTGCCATTCTACTGGCTACAGTTGTATAAATGCAGTTATGAAGAAGCAAGAAACACAGAAATATAGTCACTATCTACTAGGACCAACTACTGGACAGGTGGTTCAATGATATCATCTTTGTGCCTCCCCATCACCTTGAAAAGTGGCATTATTAATTGCCATTGTAAGAAATAGGAAAGTCAAAGAGGGTATGATTCATACCCAGGTTACACAGCCATGCAGAGGACTTAATATGGTGCCTAGCATGTCAGCAAGCACTTAAGAAAGATTTACAATTGTTTTACAAATGGCAAAATCAAGGGTGAGCTTGGACCATCTGGCTCCAAAGCCCATTCTCCTTTCAATACGTTGGTAGGTTTCCTGAGGAAACCTCTAGACACTGGGAGAGAGGTGAGAGGAGTTACTGGTTGGAGGGAATTCACTTTGAATCTTTCTCTCCCCAAGGAGAGAAAGTCTATGAGCCAAGAAACAGAGAAGGGAACACATGGGAATTCTCTACTGTTAATCTGTCAGTTCTGAGGCAAGGCAGTTGGGATGGCTGCTGAGTGAAGGTTTTGAAGATCAGCAGCCCCCACGTCTGCCTCTTGCTGAAACCAGACGACGTGTCTGTCTCACGTATCTTTGATGGGAAGGCTTCCATGGCTGTTTTCTATAAAAGGGTTTATGCCTCGTGATTCTGAATCCTGACACCTTCTACCTGTGGTGTCTGGAACGGGTGTGGTAGTGGCGGAGGGGTGAGGGAGGGAGAAGCTCGCTTTGTTTCCAAGTCTGAAGGATTCAGGCAAAAATCTTCCACTGACCTTAAACCAGACACGTTGAAAGAATACCTAACATCTCATAAAGTATCGTTAAGGTGGCAGTGCTCCCTATGTGTTTAACTTCTACAGGGCAATATAAACAACAGTGGTCCCAGGAGATGTGCCGAAGAGGAAAAAAGGGAACCAACTGCCAGTCCCTGGGGGAAGTAAATCGTATCTCTGGAGATCTTGTGTTTGGTTTACCCTCTGTCAGTATAATTTTCCTGTGTGCTGGCTCCAGGGATTCCTTCCACAAGGCCTCTTACAGATAAGATGAAAAAAGACTGAGGAAGAGGGGGGAACTAGAAATAGGTAGGAAAACACAACAAGGAGGACAAATCTTTGTAACTCACAGAAGACCTTTATGATTGGTGAAATGAGTCAAAAGGACTCAGATACCACAGCTACAAGAAGCACAAGAAACAAAGTTTATGATGTTGCTTACTTCTACGTTTGAGTTGCATTTTTAAAAAATTGTATTTATTTATTCATGAGAAAGAGAGAGAGAGAGAGAGAGAGAGAGGCGCAGAGAGAGAAGCAGGCTCCACGCAGGGATCCCGATGCAGGACTCGATCCAGGGGCTCCAGGATCATGCCCTGGGCTGAAAGTGGCACTAAACCGCTGAGCCACCCGGGCTGCCCAATTTGAGTTGTATTAATGAGATACTTCATACTTGCAAAGTATGGGTGGGGTTTATGTTTAAATTAATAAAGGGAAATCCACCATTTGGAAAGAAAAAGGAAAGAGTACTTACCTTTGTATCCCAAAATAGCTACTGTGATTGTTAGCAAGGCACACAAAATGTATAATAATATGATAGAAAACTTCAGCGCCCAGTTATTTTTACATTTGGTACATTGCGTTCCTTCCTGAATACCTGTAAGAGAAGTCAAATTTTAATAATAGTAACCAGAGATATCATTTCAAAAAGTATCATCCTGCATGTTGCTTCAAATACTATGATTAAAAATAATTTTTACATATGCCTTACTATAGGATGAGTGGTATTTTAAACACACCACATTAGCAACACAAGCATTTTAAATATTTCCATTATGTAGTAATTTAATGTTGCTGCATTTAATAATCACTTGGAAATAGCACATAACTTTGTCTCAGAATAATTTCAAATCCATCATAATTATCATTTTATTAAAGTCTCTACATGACAAAAGATTTTTTTAAGATTTTTATTTATTTATTCATGAGATACACAGAAAGAGAGGGGCAGAGACATAGGCAGAGGGAGAGGGAGAATCAGGATCCCTCTGGGGAGACCGATGCAGAACTCAATCCAAGGACCCCGGGATCACACCCTGAGCCCACGGCAGACACTCAACCACTGAACCACGCAGGCACCCCTGACAAAAGATTTTAAACACCCCAATCTACTGTTTCAGATTTTATTGGACCTATAGCAACTCAAACACAACCAACCAAAAAACTCATGGCCTGTCCCTTGATGTTTGTTTTAGTGGTATGCTTGAGCTAGTTCCTCTGGCTTACAAGAGCTAACTATTAAATTTGTAGGAATTTGGGGAGCTGGTTGTTAAACTGTTGGAAGCTTGAAATCAGCCCTGGAGGGAGTATTTACACCATGGAAATTGGTGACCACTACAAATTGTGACACGTCGTCCTCCACCACCAACTGTTTTACCATACCACTGTCTATAATGCAGTTTAATCTACAGCAGGAAAATAAATGTGCTTTTATGACTAAAATGTTCAATATACAACCATTCTTGTACACCATATATATGCAGAAAATAGACACCCTTATTTAAGTTATCACAGCAATTTAAATCACAACTAGGAAACTAGAAAAACCAGACATTTTTGATAAGGGGGGTAAATTTTTACTGCTCACTGTTCTACTTTTTGAAAAGCATTCTAGTCTAAGTGGTAAACCACCATCACTGCTACAAGTGACTCCAGAAACTAACCTATAAAAAGGGAACTTTCCATCAGATTGATTGGAAACACAGAAGACAAAGACTGTGGACATTTTAATGTGAAAATCACGTTGTAAGGAATACTGGGAGATCCCTTGTTTTCCTATGTGCATCTTACTAACAGTGTCCCACAGGAGCACAGCACATAAAGGACTGATCTCCTATAATTGTGCTCAATAACTTTTGATGGGTGAGTCGTGAGGATTAAGCTACAGCCAAAGTTCCCCCTTTTGGTTTGTAATTTTACGCATCATGCCCTTCTTCAGTGAAAAGAGTTCTTCAGCTGTGTTTAATGCAAAATGATGAGAGAAACAGCATAGAACAATGACTCCAATTTAACTTTCAGTGTTTAACCAATCCCTCTGGTGTTCTGTGCCACAGACTCAAGGGGAGGGGGTTGAGTCCATCTGTTCCATGACTAAGAGCAGTGATTCTCAAACTCTGGGGTGCATTGGCCTTGTCAGAACACAGCCTTTCTAATTCAGGAGGTCTGAGAAGGTGCCCAAGAATTTGGATTTCTAATAAGTTCCCAGGGGATGCTGACAGTGCTTGTCTGGCCACCGTGCTTTTGTACAGTCTTTCTCAAACTGTAAAGTACTTACAAAACATATTGTCAAATGCAGATTCTGATTTAGTAGGTCTAAGGCAGGAGCTAAGAGTCTACATTCTTCACAAGATCCAGAAGATGCTTAATTGGGGAAAACACATTTCCAGGAGCTAAGGTTTATTGTGAAGATGTTCATGCTGGATCGACCTTGGGTTAGCCAACACCTCGAAGGCGAAACTGTAAAATCTAACTCAATGGTCAAACAGACCAAGAGTAAGTTGACTTCTCTGTATCAGTTTTCCCACTTGTTTTACTGTGTTTCCTTTCCATCCTGCTCCTTTGTCACCTGGATGTCAGTACCATCTCTCCTGTCCAACACTGACCTTGGTACCATCCCCACCAAACCAAAACTCCAACTTCCATCAATGTCCTTGTTTCCACTACCACTATCCCAGTCCTCCACTCAGAGACCCCCTCAAGTCTTCCCTGATATTCTTTAATTCATGCAGTTGCCAGGCTGTGCTAATCTTCCCATGGGAAGTTCTTTTCATAATTATCTCATCTACAGTTTATTGGTGTTCATTTACTGCCTCCACTGTACCAGATTCTGAGCTAGAAAAGCAGCTTTATTCATAACCACCCTTCAGGGAGGCATGGGAGTGACAGCTGAGGTGACATCCATAGGCATCACAGCCAGGATTCAAACCTGGGTCTGTTCAAATTTAAGTGCCATACTCTCTCCACTTTGTTATGGTGACTCTTTCTGGTCATCCCTTCCTCTCCATTTCACTGTCATGCTCCTCATCTGAGATCCTTTCATCTCAGTGGGAGCTTCCTCTTCCACTCCCACTGGAACCCAGCCTCACCCTGGACTCAGATGCTATCCTCATGACAATGTCAAAGAGAAGAAAAACAAAAACACTCAACAGCTCATCCTTAAATAAAGGATGAACACACACACACACCCATCAGCTCTTAGACTCTCTACTATCTGGCAGCTTTAAATGAAAAAAAGACCCCTTACATCAGTCAGACTGAAAATCTTTGAAATTGGGAGAGGGAGGAGTGTAAGCAGACCCATAAACATGCCGTATCTCACATTCAGGAGCTATAAACGTGCTTTGGTGTCCACTGTAAACACAGAAGGATGACAGACACAGAGATGACAGACACATCTCTCTTGGACAGACTGGATGATGCTTTTGTGGCTGATGGGGGGGTTTCATTCCTTTTGGATTTTAGGACCATGGTGGGTGAGCTCTATATGTCTATGGGCGATTTCTTGCATTCCATTGACAGAGCCTCAGAGGATTTGGTCACAAGGGAGGGACACAAGGGATTCTGTGTAGATAACGGAATCTACAGTGAGAGTTGCTTAAGGTCATCTGGTCAAGTGTCACTGTGTTATTGATGGGGAAAATGAAGTCAATGAGACAAAGCCAATCAGAAGCCACGCGTCCTCACTCTCAGGGCAAGGGTCTTCCCCTCCCATTCTGGCCACGTGTGCTAGTGCTGTATTTGCCAGCGGACATCTTGTACATGTGGTATTCGTGCAGGTTGCTCCAGGACAGTTGTCACTGGTTCCTATTCTGAAGAGCAGGGTCACTTCCTCACGGTGTGCCTTTCTCACTGCTGACTGTATCAAGCATTTAATCAATATCAGATGGTACTGCCTGGCCTCCCCTTACACTTGACACACTTTCTGTGTCTTGTTTTTTCTCTCCCCAGAGACTTATTTTTAATAAGAATTCTGTTTTATCTTTCCCTCTCTGCCCTCCGCTGGGAGGACATCTGGCCAAACACACAGATGCCTACTACAAAGAGACCCTGCTGGCTCACGTAGCTGGGGGACCCCCCTCCTCCTTGAACCTAGATGGTCACAAAAAACATTCAAGAGAGATATCCCCCTGTTACCAGCCTTTGTACTGTTTGTTTTCTCAGCATTACTTTCCTGAGACTGGGGACTTTGTTTCTGTTGGAGGGGGGTGCGGGTGGTAGGAAGGGCAAGGGAATCAATCTGCAGAGGGCTGTATATAGGACATTCTAGTTCAGGAAGTGAAGCAGTTTTGCCCCTTTCCACCAGGAGACTTAGTGTATCAAAAAACCTGGCCCAAATAGCACATTTGCAATTCAGCAGGCCACAAACAGAACGTGCCTGAAGGACCCATGCTTTTCCATTGGTTATCTCTCTTAAACTATCTCCCACTGAACCACTGAACTTGATTCTTGGCTCATGTTTTAAATGTATTTTCCAGGGTCCAATTCTTTACCATGCAAAAAAAAAAAAAAAAGTTTGGGGGCCCAGTGAAATCAGAATCACTCTAGTTAGCTCCTTGGGCATTCCACGGAAATTCAGAATAGGCTGACAATTGGGTCCCCAGGGCTCAAACTCAAAGTTCCCTGTGTCACCCTGTTTCCAATAACACATGTTTAGAGTAAGATGAGTGGGGGCCGGGCGGGGCCGCCGATCAGGGGGCAGCGGTTAGCTGGTTGGAGAGAATAATTGAAACACTGCAGGAATGACAGTGCAAAGGGCCAGAAGAATTCACCAGCAGAGAATTCCTTTCTGCTGTGGTTCTCCATAAAGAGCCCTCCCAAGTGCTGCGGTCCAGGCTATAATCCAGTCTGTTTTTCCAATCTTTTTGGAGAACAAAAGAGTCTCCTTCATTCACTATCATATTTTTCTGCCATCACCAAAGGACGGCTTCTCTTTTGAAATGGACTCATGGTGATCAATCCCTTTCCCTGTCAGGTGAAGCCTGGCACTGTGGCCAAGTATGGGGCACTCCTGGTCTGTCGTAATTATCACAAGTGTCAATAGAGCTCAGTGGTGTTGCCATACAGATCGTGTTACCAGAGAGAAGCTTCAAAAAGCTGGTGGATTGCAAAATCCAGAAAACCACAGGTTTTGATCTGAGATTTGCAGTGACCTTTTCATGTGGCTTTTTTATAGTTATTAATCTACTGCCTGGTGGCATATATTCCCATAAGCCCATGAGAATGATTTGGCTCTAACAGTAAAACTGATGATTCAAATAAGTTCCTATAATTAAAATGCCCTCAAAAGCAACAAAACAGAAAGAGTTAATATCCTGGTAAGTTATTTGGTTGTTATGTAATATCACTAGAATAAAAATTAAGTACATAAAATATTTTATCCCACGAATAATTAATTTTCTCTTATTACAAAGGCCTTTTACTAAATGATAGAACATGGGTTTAGTTAGCAACAATTTTTTCATTAATGAATAATTTAGTTCCCCAAATATAAATCTCAGTCCTGACACCTTACTATGCCAAGTTTCTAACTGATGTGGAGAAGCATGAAAATGGAAACAGGACAGGAATTGGGAATGAAATAACTTTCTGCACAACATAAATGAAGCCTCATAATATCCCTGTATTCATAAAAGTGTATTCAGACCAGGAAAATTATTTAGAAGAGTATTAAGAGTTTGAAATCTTCAGCACTCATTCTGCACTTATATTAACATTCTGCACAGTCAACAGGGCATAGTTTCTTCCATTAAAACATTATATATATGTGGCAGTCAGTTTTGGTTTGGGCTTAATGTTAAAAGAAGAATATGTATTATTTGTTTAAAATTTATCATTTATACCCTGCCTACTAAAAAAGAATTGTTGTAGGCAAAAGCCAGATGTAATGAGGCACTCAGATTATATAGTGTCTGCCAAAATATATAGTGTCTCAACAGAACACCATTATTTTCTTTGTGGTTTTTATAATAAGAAATCCTTTATTATATGAACTGTACACAAATGCTTTCAATTCTGAGGAAAGGAATCCTCGCTCATCGGGGAGCTCAACCATCACATCTACATTTGTCTCTCCTGGCTGGCCCCCTTCCTCTTGGCTCTATTCCTATTCATTTTATTCTATGGACACAGCGTGAACTGTCAACAATCCTGATGATACATTTCAGCAGCCCTGACTACTTCATTATCTGGCACTACCAAACAATGTCCTTGTGTGATTAGGCACTGAATCTTTTAATGAAAAGGATTTATGAAAATGCAGCTCCAGCTCGGGCCATCAGAGTCTGTTGCGTAATGGAGCTGGACACATACATGGCACAGGTATTGGGAGGAAGGTCACTGGACATTTGCTCAGTGGGTGAGAGTCTGTCACTGCCACTAATGCAAAGAGGAACTGCTGAGGCCGGCTGCTATTCCTGAGGCCCTGATAGGTGCCAGGCCCCCTCTCCTGGCTATTTACAACGCTTTGAACAATTCTGCAGAGTAGGAATTTTGGCCCTAATTTTATAGAGTCTAGGAAGATGGACATAAAAGAGGCTGACCATGCAAGCCAATAAGTGGCTGAGCTGTAAGATGAACTTGGGTTATCACATGCTGCTTTTGCAAGCCTACGGACTTCCAGAAGTGGAAAGCTAAACAAAGCAAGATTAAGGATGCCTAACAAGATAAACTGTAGAAAGCTGACAGGTTAGACTTCTGGAAGTATTCTGTCAAAATAAAGGGGTGCCGAAACATCTTTTCAAACGTTGGTAGAAGATGCCTTTCTCAGAAATGAGCAGTAAAACTCAGCTCCAGTAAGTTAACTATTACAGGCCTGGAGCTCCTACAGGAGAATTACAGGCTGTAATTTCTGACTATTCTCTGGTGACATACTCAGCAGCAAGTTAATTCCACCCTAAATAAATGCTCATTATCTCTATGAGAGGTCAGGACTGTCTTGGAGGTTGGCCCTTCCTGGGAACCATCCCTCAATGGTGATGGAATTTTTGGAATGGAGTGGGCTAGGAAAAGAAGGTAGCTTTATAATTTCAAGGCAAACTATGAGACATGCAGGGGGCTTGCACGGTTTAAGTTTGAAACCAAAATAAGTTGCTTGCTCCTACTGAGTTTTCTCCTGAACTTCTAGTACATGACATAGTAGCCACAAAAGTCAGAGTCCAGTGGCTCATTCATCTATGGACCCCAACAACTGCTGGTGGTCCATATCTGCAGAAGTTGGGTGAGATAAGTTAATGGAAAGAAGGCAGTGAAAGAAGGATTTATTAAATAGTGATTAAAGAAATTAGTTTATCTCTAGCCTCTTAACCCCTCTCAAACAACAAAAATTGCCTGAAGTACACTGGCAAAACCCTTTTACAAATACCAGCTTGACCCCATGTTTCAGGAATCAATGGTAATTATCCACTGCCACAGTAAGTTCCAAGTGGATCAAAGTAGATTTCAAGATGCACACCAGCTAGCATCCTCTAACCATGTAGGTTCAAACAGCCTCAGGGCCAGGAGGAGAATCAGCTGTCATTGAGGCCAAAGTCCATCGTACAGGGAGGAACTACAGCCCAGTGAACTCCACTGTCTGCCCCACTCACACATGGGCCAGCCCTGGGTTTAGGCTTCAGGATTCCCGATTCTCCTCTGGAATTCTAATTTAGATCCCCGAACCCTGCCCACTTCACCATGCTTCTTTCTTGTTACATCCCATTATTTATTCAAGAAATCAGCATAGAGTATCTGCCATGTACCAGGCACGGAGTATAATGGTCAAAGAAATAGACAACAATCTTGGCCTTTAGTATCCTCCAGCAGGAAGATATTGTAAGGTGTTAGGAGGTGATAAACACTATGGAGCCAGGAATGAGCAAAGGACGTGTGTGAGAGGAGGCAGATGGCAATTTAAATAGGCTGGTCAGAGAAGGCTTCAGAGAGTAACACGGAAGCAAAAGCTTGGGAGAGCGTGGGAAAGAGCACCAGGGTACCCGTGCGGAGGTTGCACTGCACTCCCCCAAAGATCTGCTTATTCCTTCTTCAGGTCTTGAGATCTGCCCTCCTTCTCCCCACAACACTTTTCCTCTCCATGAAATGACTTTTTTTTTTTTTTTTGAAATCTTCACTCAATGAAATCTCTTCCTCAATGAATCCTTTCCTAAAATTAGCCTCGCCCCAAGCCCAGCTGGACCTGAACCCCTGTGGTACCTGTGTGGTTCACATTGCACAAATCTATGCACATTTGTGTTTTTAAAGGCCATCTGCATGGCTCCCACCTCCTGGAGGTGTGGGAATTTTATTTCTCTGCATTATTGCTTTTGTGTTTCTCTAAACACACCAGTTAGCTCTCTACAACTCCACTCGAGGTGAGCAATTTCACAAATACACGACTGCAGCCGGCTGTAGATGCTGGCAGTGGGAAAAGTAGGCTCTGTCCCTCCCTTAGGGACTGTCTCACACAAGCTGGAAGCAGCATACCTCCCCCAGCTCTCAGGTGTGTCCCCTCCCACCTTTGTGTCCAGCTTTCCAGGTGACCAATGCCAGGCTGACCTGTCTTGTTGGCCAGCGGGGAGCTGTCCTGGGAGAGTATTCAGCTCAGAGGCCTGATAGTCAAAATGCAAACACTTGAGAGAACATCATCCTCCCAATCAGGTACCTGCAGCCTGAAAGGAAGAGTTTTCACCGCAGAAGGTGGGGAGTGCAGTGGGGTTTACCAACCAAAAGAACGCAAGGCATTCTTTATGCCCTGGCCCAGCCTGAAATGAATCCCAAGATCTAAAGCAGCACGGCAACCTGTCTACATTTTCTGTCCCTTAGCACTTACAGAACTAAATCTGACAGGGCAAGGATGAGAAATGTAAACCCACAATCCAACATCTGCCTGGAATATCGTTGCTTTAAAAAGTGTTATTTAGGGGGACAGCTGAGGAGCTAGTATCATGCTGGTGGGGATCCTGCTGGGCTGAGGGGGCCAAGTCTCAGTTAATGATAGTGGATTTACCCTTTTTCACCGAAGGAGTGTTGGGACATGTGGAAATTATGCTGTGGAGCAGGTGCTGGCATAAAAAAGAGACTAATCCATGCTCTCTCACATACCTACTTGAGTTCTTTAAACCAACAGAACTAGTGTTTTGATGGGGGGAAAAAAGGGGCCTCAATGTAAATGAAAATATCAATCAGCCTGACAGACCTTCCTCATTCCTTTATGAATATGTGTTTTTTACCTTCTTCAAGTGAAGACTATAGTTGAGGACACTTAAAGTAAGGGAAAAGTGAGCCAAGACAGAACAACAGATTTTACTGTCAGTGTTGGAAAGTAATTATCTGCTCTACCTTGACCGTAGCCTAAGTTCCAAAATGTGATGAGAAATGAGTCAATTAATCAACTTGAAATGATCTAAATGAGGAAAAGTTGGCAAATAAATAATGAGGGAAATGGGAGGGATCTATTTTAAAGACTATGGCCCAACCGTGAGAGGAGTGAGGTCCCCGGGCTCAGAGAAGAGCCTCCCATTCACCAGCCTGTTATTCATACTTGTTAATAGGTCTGGACAAAGGGCAGAGAGAGGAAGAAATGTTTCCATGTGGTAGGCAACTATGGTTGTAGAGGTCAAAGAAATATAAAAACGGAAATGCAATGCACAAAAAAGTCAGAAGGCATATGACTGAATTTTAATTGAATATAAAGTAAATGGGGAATTGTATGCTTATTTTATTTTCCATGACTTCATAAAGAATTCAAAGAGGACAGACTTAAATTTAGAAAATTATCTAAAACTGAAATAACTAGATAAAAACTGGATAAATGCACATATCTGTATATAAATACATGCAAACAAAGTGGTTTTCTTGATGGTAGAGAGGTTGCAAAAATTGATTTTTTTATAAATTTATTTATTCACGAGAGACACAGAGAGAGAGGCAGAGACACAGGCAGAGGGGGAAGCAGGCTCCCTATGGGGAGCCAGATGCAGGACTCGATCCCAGGACCCCGGGATCATGACCTGAGCCAAAGGCAGATGCTCAACCACTGAGCCACCCAGGTGTCCCTCAAAAATGGATTTTTAAGTCAAAACTCAAATTCACAATTTCCCATAGATTCCTCAGGGGTGGGCCAGAGCCAACTGGCACTGAATAGTGAAAAACATGTGTTTATATCTCTTCACAGTTCCATATTTGGTGACTTTACATTGGCAGCTTGGAATTGATCACACTGCAAGTATTTACAGCAAAGAAATCAGCAAATGCTACAAAATTCAGGGCTTTTGCCTCGTGGAGGGCTGATTGTTCAACATCTGCCAGCATACTACTCAACCTGCTGCAACTGACCCATCACATTTAAACAAATCAAACTGCTCTTCTATATCGGGTAATCACTTGAGAAGTTCAGGATCACTGGACAGATGAAGATTATATTGGACCTTTGTTCCTTCTCTCCCCCCCCCTTGAGGTTATAGAGATCATATAGCATTCTTATTAGTGATATTTGTGCACATTAGATGTTTTGAATTCAAAACTTCCAGGGATACATAATACAATGCAAATTCATAATCTCTGTGGGGTGCAATGATCTGTGGGGTGAAACTGACAATGTTCAGGGTTCAGTTCCCACATGTCTGTTAATTTCATACCATGGATACAGGTTTGACTTAATTCTGATCAATCGCCCTGAAAGTGAATTTCCCTCTCTCTTGGGAGATGATGTTCAGGAGGACTGACCTGATCTGTCACCCACATCAAATTAGTGTGGCAGTTACGAGGTGGAGCACAGATGAATCAGCCTAAGGACAGGCAGTGGTGCAGGACACATGAGGATACAGATGAAGGAATCACCATAGAGGAAGAGATTTCCAATGAGAAGCCTCAATCTGGAAGATATTCTCTTTACCTCCTAAAAGCATGCAGGCATTAAAACCCCAGCTCTAGGCAGAAAAAAAAAAATCCAAGTATCCAAAGGAACACAAGACCTCTCTGCACACTCACAAGATGCACAAGTATCTGACAGCAACAATGAGACCCAGAGACAGAAACAGGAAAACATCAGAAATACACCAGCTGAGTTGCCAATGGTGGAGGCAAAATACCTTTTGAACATGACCTCTTGTAGCAGAGAACTGCACAGTCCTCTTTAGCTCTGGTCCAGTATTCAATGGAGATCAGCGATGCAGGAAATATATACACGATTTCACCAATATGAACTTCTTAGTTCATTCAATCACTTAATTGTATTTCATGCTCAAAGAAATGCATTTTATTGCCCAAAAGGCCAAATAGCTTCTAATTCAATCTGTAAACTGGTAAAACAGGTAGAAAGAAAAGCCTTAGGACAAGTTCTTAATGCTGTCCAACCCACATCTAGCTCAGGGTTTTCTCCATTACCCTGGTAAATATGGAATTTGAAATCTGTATCAGAATCACCTACTAGGGCAGCCTCGGTGGCACAGCAGTTTGGCGCCTCCTGCAGCCTGGGGAGTGATCCTGGAGACCCGGGATCGAGTCCCATGTCAGGCTTCCTGCATGGAGCCTGCTTCTCCCTCTGCCTGTGTCTCTGCCTTTCTCTCTCTCTGAATAAATAAATAAATCTTAAAAAAAATTATTTAAAAAAAAAAGAATCACTTACTAGGGAGTCATTCATGTACTTCATTTTTAATTTGTAGCATGTATTTGTTAATTCCTCATAAGCTGTATATGGCTTAGAATATAGTGTGAGTTCATTGCTTATTATTCTTTAAAATATCCTGTGGTCCCTCCCAGTTAAGAAGTATTTGTCGAGGGGCCACTACACAATGGGATGCCAGCAATGGGTTGGGCTCAGCTCAACACACCAAGGACACATACCCATTCTAGAACAGGGCCTAAGCAGGGCTCTTCCTTCCTGGGGCAGCAAGACTTCCCCAGGAAGCCTTGGAAGAGTTGGAAAAGCTCACATCCTATTGCTGACAGGCCAGCAGTGTGATCTTGCAATCAAAAGACAGTGCCATTTCATTACTTTCCACATCATGCATGGCCCTGAAGAGGAACTAAAAAAGAAGGACTCAGTGATTCACAAAACATCCATTCCTAAATGAGGAATAAAGCAAAGTTTGGACTTAGTAACCCCAGCTACCAGGCAATGTTCCTTCCTGCCAGAGAGCAGTTGTGTTACAGCAGCAAAGCTAGTAAAGACAACCAACCACCTGTAAATACAGTCTAGTGGTTGCCCTGAAACAATCCGTCACTTTATACAACACTTAGGGGAAACACCACCTAATAAACAACACCTAGTAAAGCACAGGAACATATACTACAGTAAAAGGACAAATCCCACTTACAACTGTGGTTATGACAGTACTTATAAAATTAGAAGCACTAATTTACTAGAGTGTACAGAGCCCCCAATAACCATGTGATTGTAGATTTACTCAACTGTGTCTATGGGACTACTGAATAGAAGTAATTCTTCTCAGCTTTGGGCTTGGTCAGAAGATGTGATGGTTTCCACTCTTGCTCACTTCCCAGACAGACAGATACCACGAGTGGGCAAGAATCACCTAAGAGAAATGCTCGTTAAAGTGGGGCCAGGAGAGTGCGGCTCAGGGAGGGCTCCTTCTTTCGAAGGCTTCAGCCAGACAGGCCTCAGGTAGGATGGAAAGGCTCTCAGAGCAGGGAACAGGAATAACAAAAAAATTTTTTTCTATGGAGAAGAGCAAAGATTTGTGATTATCTAGAAATAACAGAGGAAAGAGGAGAGCTGTGTCAACAGGGAAACAAAAGCGACAATAGGCCTTGGGAAAGACACTGTAAAGAAGGAGGTCTCTGAGTCCTTTGTGTCCCAACCAGCTAGGAGACCCTGAGGTGGAATGTCTGTGCCTCACACACCAGGACACAGAGATGACACAGATTATTTCTGTTGGTAATGAAGAGAGGGTTCTAGAGAGTGAAGAGAAAACAAATCAGTGCACGAAACAAGTCACATTAAATTGCTTGAACATCGAGGACATAATTGAGTAAGTCTGTCAGGCAAAGAAAGGAGTACCAATATAGCTCCCGCTGTTAAAATGCAGTGATTTTTATTTTCCAAATGGCCAGTACTAAGGCTTTAGAGCTTCACACCTGGTCCTCTGGTCCCTTTCGGCTTCCCCTTGAGTTCCCCTACCCCACCCTACTCACACCGTGGCCATGTGCCCTCATGTGGCCCTCAAACTGGGCCCCAAACACTGTGGCTCATCACACGTCAGGCACTGCCCACTCAGGGTGCTGTATTGAGACATCGAAAGTGTTCTTTGTTGGGAGATGCAATTCAGAGTTCTTCTTCAACCCCAGTTCCTTGCCCTCCATCTGCCCTCATGAAACAAGAACAGGTCATAAATCCAAGAGACCAAACTGACTTGGCTTATTTCTACTGCACTATCTCATTTCTATTAAGTCAAGTACCACAGTTCTGGAGTCCTGGCGCCATAGCTGGGAGCAGACGAGTTAAACCCTTAAATTCGTGCAAGAGTAGGTATAAAATAAGTTTCCCACCTGTATCATTTTGCAGGGTACACCTGAAAGTGTTATTTACTGACACTGGGTAATGCAAGGGTACACCTCAAGCTGCTTTTCATCAAGGGGACAGGTGATGCTGTGACATAGGAAGTATACTGATTCCTCATGAGTAGGGGATCCAGTTTTGGGCCTGATCTTCCAGCACAAAAAGGTTCTAGGCAAACAGGTTAAATATCCTCCCATCTTTCCAAGAAACAGAGATGACAGCTCTGTAGAAAAGATAACGAATCCCTCTGAGAGACTGGTTTTGCTAAATTAATTAAACAAGGAGGCCATCAGACTGAGGTGGCTCTTGGGTCCTGGTGGCCTACATAAGCAAACCGAGACCTAAGTCTGTAAGTGCCTCTAGGTTACAAAACTGAAACCCAAGGACAGCCAATCATAAACACCCAACTAGGCCTAAGCATTAGCTAATCAAATAATTTCCTTTCCTTGCTACAGGCATCCTCTCTATAGAGGTCTTTTACCTGGCTCCGGTCAGTGGAGGGCTACTTCTGGTTTGCCACTGCCCTGATGTGAACAGATGTTTGCCTAAACTCTTAAAAGTCTTAATATGCCTCAGTTTATCCTCTAATGGTATATTCAGCTGAGAGAGGAACACAGACTAGGGCTCCCCTATGCCCAGCACAAAATGGAAATGTTGCCCAACTTGGTGGATGGAACCACAGGCTGAACCTGTAGCATGTGTACTTTTCATAGTTTTCCTTTTCAAATTTCCATATTGATAAAAAATGTGAAATTTCTATGCAATGCGAGAATAAACAGACTTCTGTTTCACAATCTGTACAGCAGATCTCCTCTACTTATCCAATATGAGCATATCATATATGATCATGTTTCTGATGGCTCTACTATTTCCCCTCCACAGTGATAAACGGGGGCGTGTGGATGCTTCTGACCCTGATGTGAGGGGCAGACGTCTCTTGAGTCAGTGCGACTAACAGTGGGGGAAGGGGCAGTGTAGACATATGGAAACAGATTCAGGCAGGACCAGAACTATTTCCTCAGCCGCAATGATGAAGGGTTTTTACCAGTCCCTTTAGTGAGGAGGAACTGGAACCTGATATCAAAACCCACTGTATGTCCTTTATAGTTTATTGTATATAATTACGTACCATAAACTGTGCGGGGTTTGCATTCCAGGGCGTGGGATTAGTCATTCTCAACAAATCCTTTTGTTGACTTCTCTAAGTCCCGGCTAAGAACTCAAGGCCTTCTCTGAACTGAGCCCCGTGGACTATTGTACCAACCCACTGAATTCTGTGTAGTATGCCCCAGGTACATCTGCAGATGAGCAGCACCCAACAGACACACTGGGTGCACACCCTGCCTCCAGTACCAGAACGTGTCAGTAGTGCCAGTACAACCTCAGGCACATCTGTTTCCAGCACTGTACTGTTGCAGAGTCACCGCGCTTCCCTGTTAAGTTTTTCACTTTGTTCCCCTGTGCAGCTGGGACCTCATCTTGTATGGGAGCCCTGTTCCACGAAGGACCCTAAGGGATGGTGATGGTGTGGGGGGGTAGGGCGCTTCCAAATATCTAAGGCCTAGGTTGTTGTTTTAAACTATTTGGCTCATGTGCATGTCTGTAAAGCATTGCTAAAATTGGAGGTGTTTCAAAAGCAATGAGGAGCATATGAGAATAAGTGATCTAATACAGCGTGTGAATTCCTAGCAGGTTAGTCACTGAGCAAGGAAGCAAAACAGACCCTGTGTGCTAGCACACCTGATGTCCTCAAAAATGCATTCCATGCCTTCGAAGAGACCGCAATGTATCTTTCTATCTTGGAAACCCTACAAGTAATATTTGTGAAATAGAGATATTACAGATTGTTAATATTAGGAAACAAAACCCCTTTTTGTAATGTGTATCCTGTCATATGCTTGCATCTACGTTAATTCACTAGCATATCCAAGGTTGTAAATATGGCCTGCAATTGTGATGAAGCCATCCATGGAATAAGCAACATGATAGTCATGACCTCTCCCCAGAAAAATGCACCGAAGACATACATTTGGACTCTATTTCAGGAGATCTCAGGGCTCTAGAAGCCACCCATACCTAAGGTTCAGAATTGTGATGCCTGGCTCCTCGCAGGAGTATCAGGATAACATAATTCTTTCCAAAAGGAATTTATAGGGAGTTCTCTGTCACACTGAGAGGGCAAGTCCACTGACAAACATCTCCTTCTTCACCTGGCTCTCCTTTGGTTCTCTTGGTTGCCTGGCCAAAGCAATATTTATCTGTGAGTCCCTGACCAATAACTAATACACATGCAGCAACACACTATAAATCACAAGTGTAGGCCACAGTGGTCTATGCAGCCACTTTAGAGGCATCATCAAGACAATCCAATGCAGAGAGGCAGCAAAGGATGGAATCATCCAGAAGGGAGGAGGCTCGGTGTCCATTGAGAGAAGAATGGATAAAGAAGCTGTGGTCTATATATTCAATGGAGTATTACTCAGCCATTAGAAATGACAAATACCCACCATTTGCTTCAACCTGGATGGAACTGGAGGGTATTATGCTAGGGGAGTAAGTCAATTGGAGAAGGACAAACATTATATGGTCTCATTCATCTGGGGAATATAAAAAATAGTGAAAGGGAATAAAGGGGAAAGGAGAGAAAATGAGTGGGAAATATCAGTGAGAACATGAGACTCCTAACTCTGGGAAATGAACAAAGGGTGGTGGAAAGGGAGGTGGGTGGGGAGTTGGGGTGACTGGGTGATGGGCAATGAGGGGGGCACTGGATGGGATGAGCACTGGGTATTATGCTATATGTTGGCACATTGAACTCCAATAAAAAAATATACAAAAAAAAAAAAAAACACAGAAGGGAGGAGGCTGGACACAGATACAGGGTTAAGTCGGAGAGAGTTCATCTGCTGTTGAAATCAACAAGATGTTGACAGTGGAGGCCCAGATGTCCTGTTAAGAAATGTCCCACTTAAACAGTCTCAACAAGCTGGCCAATGTCCTTGTGGGAACCAATAGTAAGGGCAGCAGCTGTAGTGAATGAATCACAAGTGTCCTTTCTACACATCTGACTTCAACATGATCATGCCCTTCCTCTGCGCCAGCTTTTCTGGTAGCTTCTCATCTCACTGAGACAAAGCTCTGAGGCCCTTGAAGCCCTATATACAATCTGTGCCCTAACCCTGACCTCTCTGACTTCATCTGCTCTCCCCTCTGTCCCTTCTACTCCAGCCACACTGGTCTCTCTGCTGCACCTTGTATACACCAGACACGCTGCTACAGGACCTTTGCACTTGCCTTTTCCTCGGCCTGGGACCCTTTCTCCCAGGTATCCTTGCAGCTCCCTCCCCCTCCCTTTTTTAAAAAAAAGTCTTCACTCAAATATCATCTTGTCAGAGAGGCTTTCCCTGATTATTTTGAAAATGACAACACTACTCTCTCCCATTCCCCATTCCCATTTTATTTCTCTCCATAGCACTAAGCACCATTTAACATGTTATTTATTTTACGTATCTTTTGTCTTTCCTCAAAAGGAATGTAGGTTTCATGCAGGCAGAGATTTTTGTCACTTGCAACTCACTACTGTATTCCCAGGGGCTAGAATATGGCTAGCATAGAGGCCCCCACCCTCTCCACGGGGCTGTTGGGGAGATTTAACACATGTAAGACACCTAACACCACAGAGCATATAATAGGAATTATATAAATGTTGGCTATTATTTTGAATTTTGTTTTAAACTTCATGACAACCTAATGAGTAGGAATTACTATGCCGTTTTACACATAAGGAGACTGAAGCTCAGAGTAACTCACTTGGGGTGACACAGTAGCACTTGGCAGAACCAGGATTCAGACGCAGACCTGACTCTCAGTTCTGTGCCCTCATCCCCCTCTCTCTGTTTTGTAAGTCCTGAGATAGAAGAGAGGCAGATCCGTTCGTTCTGGAACAAGCCCAGTGGCTGAGAAGGCTCCAGCCCTAGGGAGTGGGGGGCCGGGAATAAAGTTTCTTGGATCCAGAGACCTTTATGCTGCGTGAATCTGAAATAGCATGTGGCATCGTGTTTACTTCCTAACTGCACCAAAAAAATGTAATGGAGCCTGCCAATTAAAAAATGTTTTCATGACCCCAGAAAATCCATGTATTGGAGACATTTAGTTTAAACAGTCATTCTACCATAACAGGAAAAAGAGGTAGAGCAGAGGAGTTTATTATAACAGCTGCTTTCATACCCCAAACAAGGTTTGGCTGTTTTTGGCAGGTTGTACTGTACGAGTGTTGGCAAGAAGCTGACGGACTGCGTGAGTTTCCTTTCAAAAGATCATTTTGCTTCCTCAGAGAAACCCATGACTGGACTATCTAGTGTGAATTGCAGATGTTTGTTCCTCCTTCACTCCTCTGTCCTCCCGGGGCTTCCACCCTGCCGAGGTCTAAATGGGGCACCAGCCTGAAGAGCAGAAAGAGTGTGGGCTTTGGAATCGTGAAGATCTTGGGTAGGATCCAGTGTTTCCTTTCTTAGCTGTGCGACTCTCTGAGACGTAGTGTCCCCAGCCACGGGGCTACATGAGGACTAACTAAGGCAGACACCCCTCCCGGTACTGGCAGCTAGTATTAGGACATAGTTATTATTGCGACTTCAGATGGCTAGGGGCTGAGTCCCGGTTTCCTCTGAGGGCTCTCCTGAGATGTTCCATTCTACAAAATGCACACGGCAGAGTGTAAAATGCAACTCCTTCCCTGGGGGCTTTGTAAAGACTGACTTACCTGCATTCCCCCCCTTCAAACCTACAAAGTGGGCAAAAAATGACACAAGGACAGATGATAGGACCACGCCTTTCATCCCCCAAAGCAGGTATCATTGCTCTTGAGCTCCAAAGGGGGAGGAAAAGGCAGGGATAGAAGGGGACCTGATGATGGCCTGGAGGGTAGGGCTTTGCTGGGTTTTAAACTGGAAATCCTACAGGAAGCAGAAGGCTCCTGGCTCCCAGAACCGAGGCTGTGCTGGGCTGTGCCTCTTGAGACACCGAGTACACAGCAAGCGCCTGAAACCATTTCAATGCTAATGGCTTCCAGATGGCAGGAGAGCAACCAGCACACGGTGCACTTGGCACAAGCGAGCCCAAGGGATCTGAGGCCCATGAGTCCAGTTTGTGGCCCAAACTCATAAGGAACCCAAGTAAATTAGAACTGGACCTCCAGCAAACTTGGATCCCCTGGCTAGATTGACCACACACCCTGCAGCATCCCAACCAATAAGATGCATACTCCTCTGTTCTATAGGGTATAGGTCAGCACAGAAGCCACCTCCCTCCTCCAGCAATGTTTGCTCCTCAGCATCCAAGCCTGAGACCCACAGACAGCACAGGTCTTGCTGCACAAAGGAAATGAGCTTCCCAAAGCACTTGGGATATGTGTGCTGGGCTGGGTTTTGGGACCCAGGCTGTAGTGGAGGGAATTTCTGGCCACTGCTGGCAGCTTTGAAGACCTATTTTTGACTTCAAAAGCCTTTCATCCTCTGTCTCTTCAGAGCCTGAACTTGGAGCATTTGCCCTTCAAAAAAAAAGACAGGGGAGCCAGTGAGCAGCACAGGGAACATTGATTCAAGGGGTACCCCCCAGCCAGGCACCTTTAAGCCCTACTCCTGAGCTCCAGCCTGGCAAGGAGTGGGGTTAGGGAATAGTAGGGGGGTCGATGGCTACACTCTTTCCCCACTGAGAGGGCTGGGGTTTAATTCAGATGTAAAAACATCCCATACCCCAAATACCAGTTCAACCAGAAGGAAAATATGTGACCATGTACAACTTTAGCCTCAACTCCATATCTAGGGGTGATAATCCAAATATTTAATCAATGCTCTGGCATGGGCACTGATCAATCAGAAGGAATATGCCCTGGTGCTCCCCTGCTGAGCATCAGCCCTGCCTATATCCTGACAGAGATGTTTTAAAAATACCACGCCAATTACTTGTGGGTGGAATATCCCGGAGCAGCCAACACACTTTCCACTGTTGACAGGGAGCTTTCACTGCCTGGAGCTTTTCCTGGAGGGCACCCTGCTCCCTGGTCACCTGGCCACACAGCTGACGGTACATCAGAAAATGGACTGTATGCGCCTGTTGTGAATTAAAAACAAGAACTGTCATAAAAGTAGACAGACGAATGGCTATTTTAAGTTGCTACACTGTTTTGGGAAAGTGGCTGCAAGGACAGGTGCCGGGGTTTGGAGAATATTCTTCTATTCCTGTTAAACTGTGTAGAAACCCCAAGTGTATTGCTTTGTGAAACAAAACACTCAGATGTGGCTGCCAGAGATCCTTTAGGAGAAGGCCAACATCGAGTCCTCAAAGGCATGGCTAGGAAGGGAGAAAGAATGAAGCCAACAAACAGCACCAGGGCCCACCCTCCAGAAACTTACAAATCCAAGTCTTTGGATTATCATCACAATTGTAGATAACTAGCTCCTTACACACAGAAGCCCATACTGCTCTCCATGGGGAAATTCTGAGTACCCAAGGAAATTCTAACAGAACCATATTTTGTTCTGTCCTTTCCAGACTCTTCTGACACACTGTATTTCTTCCCAGTCTATTTTCTTTTCTCCTTCTCACTCTTAGATTGCTACCCTCTCAATTCTCACCTTTCTTTTCCTTCTTCCCCTACAGCCAGCTCTCTGCAGTAGTCCCTTTGATTCTTATCAGTTCCATGTCTTCCTTCTGGTTCTTTCTTTTCTTCAGTGCCCTCAAGAGCCTTACCTCTGGACTGCCAGGAAGAACCCTGAGTGCCCCTGGCTAAGGACAGAGCAGGGCAAGGTAGAAATGTGCAGGATGGTTTCTAACAATATGCCCACATTGGCCCAGGGTTCACTCTGGTCGACCAGAGCTGCATGGACTGTTCACTCTTCTATCACAACACTAAATCTTCATTAGGATAAAAAGTGGTAACATGCAATCTAAAAATTGTGGAAAAGCAAAAAAAAAAACAAAAAAAAAAAAAAAGGAAATTGGAGGGAATAAAAGAAGAAACAAAAGGAGTAAAGAGCAGAAAAGAAAGACTCAACTTCAGAGTGATCACATCTTACTCAGGTCAAAGTTCAAAATCCTAAAACTGTTTCTAATGTCCCACTAAGTAGCGGCCTCTTAGTGCTTCTGACAAGTGATTTAAGGGAAGTGGTCTGTTCCCAAGGGGGCTCATGAATCTCCATGCATGACAGTTCAATCAAGAGAGTCTGGAGTCACATAGTTGTAAAGGTGGCAACGCAAAGGTCAGAAGTACAAGGGAGGAGTTCATTCATCAACCCCGACAGACAGGCATGCCCAGGACAGCGCAAGGGACAGGAGCCATCTGGTAGCTTTGCTTGCAAGATCAGATTAAGAAAGTACCAGCCCAGAAACCACAAAGGAGAAGATGAAGCTGTATTTCCGGAAGAAAAAGCAAAGATTTCTACCCAAAGCTGAGGTAAGAGCTTTATTTTTTTTTTTTTCCAATGATGAAGAAAGAATCCTACTTCCCTCTGATTTGAATTATTTTTAGCATACATGCCTCAGCTTTGATGCCCGACATGTCTGGCCATGTCTCTCTTCCCCTGCCTGAAATTTTTCAGTAGCTTCCCACTGCCTAGCCCGTAAAACATGAACTCCACTGCCTGGCACCTGAGGGCCATCATGAAGGTAACCTCCGCCTAACACTTCTTGTCTTCTTCCTGCATTCTCAGCTCAGACTTCAGAGGACTCCCACCTTCTGGAATACATTGCACTGTCTCATGCTCTTCCCTCTGCTTGGTATACCTTCTCCTGTTTGCCTGCCTGCCTGCCCACATTTTACTCATTCTCTATAACCCATTTCCCAACTCCAGCTCCTCTGTGAATCCTGACTTCTAGAGGTTCCCTCTCCTAGATGCCCATGGCACTCGAATGCCATCCCATTATATGCTAATTATCTTTTTATTGTAATCCAGACTAGAATTGTATCTTTACAAATTTTGCAACCAAGACCTAGCACACAGGAAGCACCCCAAACTTATTCAGACTATTCAGATATCATTTGTTTGAATTCTGTATGTATACATATTTAATTTTATGCACACAAGGTCATGGTCTCATCACCACCTGCATCTCTAGGGTTGTGGGTTCTAATTAGGACACTGGTTAGAAGTTTCTGACCAGGGCCTCCAGGTTGGGATGGATGGGAAGAACAGAGGGAGTCATATATCAGAAATCAAGTTTGAAACCTGAAAATGAATGGCTTCAAGTGCTTAGAAATTTCCTATCCACAGGCCTCAGCTTTTAACTCAAGCAGAATATATATGTTTGCAGAGAGTGGGGCTAGAGCAAAGTGAGTGGGAGCAGAGAGAGGGGTACGGGATCTTGTGCAGAGTCTCTCTCCTGGTCAATCAACCCCTGGCTAGTAGGTCCATACAAAGGGTCATATATTATTTCCAACCATTTAAATTTCATTTTTAATTAGCCCTTTCCCAAAGAACCACAGAATGTCAAAGGTGCTGAGGTAAGCAGCTGAGACTTTTATAAATGTCAAAACCAGTGGAGCCAGACTCAGAAAAAGTCAGGTAAGTACAGGAAGGGACCCCTTGCATTCCAAAGCATGTGCAGAAAAGCACAGAAGTGGGTATTTATGTATGAAGGAATTTTGAAGTAGTCCATTGTACTGAGACATAATTCTACTCTAAAACCTCAATTTTCAATAAGTCTGGCATGAAACTGACAGGAGAAGAAAGGGATACCTAAATCTTGAGTGTTCTGCAGCTCTGAAATTTGGTGTAGTTTGTGCTCTATTAAAACAGTTCACCTCTCATTAGGAAAATAATTGCTGGATTAGCAAATGTCAAGAACTCATTATTTGGGCATGTTAAACAAGCATACCAGGTCTGTGGTTTTCTAGAGATCTAAAAAAAGCTACTGCCACCTCAGGGGAGACAGGAGGTTTCTTAGGAATTAGGAATACACTGCTCTAATAATCCATAATATACTCATGATGACGTTGTAGTAGTATTTCCACTATACATACGAGGTACATGGTGGGTTAAAAAGGCATTGCAGATAGCCAGAAGATGAAATATTATTTCTAGGGCAAAATGTATCTTTAAATGATCAAACATCTGCCTTACAAATTACCTTTCCTGTTCCCAGTTAGGAACTACCTGTATAAATCATTCAGGCACACTGATGAAAAATAAATCCCTTTTTCTTTCTACTTTTCATGCACAGAGTCAAGAATATAGGATCGATTTGTTTCACAAGTGTATGGTCTGACTTACTACTTTATACAGCACGTTGCTCAAAGGCAAGGTAGAGTGTCTCCTAAGTGTTCTGCATTTTATCAACGTGGAGCAGGTTTCCCTAACCTAGCAAATCTATGCCATGCACAAATAGGACTCAGAAAAACGAAAAGCCTGGAACTCCGCAGTGAACCTAATTATGATAACAGTCAATAGGGATGAAGGGCCTTCCCTGCCTTAGCAAGATGGTGAGGGGGAAAGGGCATGACACACATTTCCATCCTGACACCCAACTTATTAGTGCTTTGCCCTTGTTCCTTTTTATTTATTTGAGAGAGAGAGAGAGAGAGAGAGAGAGAGAATACAAGTGGGGAGGAGGAGGAAAGGAAAAGGGAGCAGGCTCCCTGCCAAGTAGGGACTCCAGGATCATGACCTGAGCTGAAGGCAGATGCTTAACCAAACTGAGCCACCCAGGCGCCCCATGCTTTGCCTTTCTGAGCATCAGCTTCCTCCTCTATAATATAGTCATAATTACATGCATATCACAGAATTATTATAGATTAAGTGAAATCATGCATTTACAATGAATATGGTGAATGTGGTACATATTGGGTGAAGGCATCATAGTTACTGCTTCTTTCCTTGTAAAAATGCAATTCCCCTTTTGGGGTGTCTGCCTGCAGACAGAGAGCACATTTTTTGGTCTGTGCCTCCATATAGTAGGTTTTGCAAGCCAGTCCCCACAGAAGTCTTTTCTAGTACTGCCTGTGGGAAAGTCCAGCTAGTTCTGGAGTCCAGGACTGGGAAGCACATCGCTGTGGCACACCTCAGCCACATCCTCCCACCTTGCCTTTATCAGTATTAAAAGTGAATTTTTAATTAAAAAAAAAAGCGATTGCCTAAATATAAGATGGGGGTAATGGCTTAGTAGTAGCATGAGGGGAAAAAGACTAGGAGTCTTTTTTAATAGCAAATTCATGATAAGTTAGTCATCTGGTGCAGCTAATGTGAAATATGTAGTGTGACGGGGGGAGGGAGGGCAGTGATATCTCAGGAGGGAGATGTATGCACCCCCACACCCCAACTCCCCAAATGCCTTGTCATAACATCCAGAGAAAAATAAAATATCTGCCAGAAATATGATAAAACATGAAACAGAAAAACACAAGCTCACCTAGCTCAGCTGTGAAACTTCAGTTAAGATTATATTGGTTTTGTATCAACATAAAATAATTCTAGATTAAAACCTAAAAACCACATAACAAGTACTAGATCTAACTTCAGGAGAGACCTGCCAATTCAACAAAAGGTTGTAGCTTCTCCTCCATGCTAACCGCCTGCCCCATCTCTTCTCCACACTCAACCCAGGCAGCCAGCAATGCCTAGGATCAGGAAACACTCCAGAATAGTGCTTCTCAGCCTCAGTGGCATTTGATATACACTAGAAGTTTGTACAAATCTTGACCCCAGATCAGTCAAGTCCAGGGGACTCCAACGTGCAGCCAAGGTTGAGAACAACTGCTTCAGAAGGCTAGTCCCACTCTAACCCAGAGGATGGTACCATCTGGACCACAAACTTAGGGAAAGCTGGAGAGAGTTGGGAACTTGCTCGAAGGACAGTGACCAGGATAGTGACATAAGGTCAACTGGCAAGGGACATGGAGACAAGGACAATACACTCAGGAGGGTGTCATGGACAACTTTAAAATACCAGAAGCCCCGACAAGTCTAAGAAGAAACTGCTTTGTTCTCCCTGCATGGCCATCAAAGGGTGGGAACTGGAGGGAAATGGATTTCAGCTCTATCTCAGGAAGAGCTTTCTTAGAAGGAGAACTCTTCAAAGCCGAGGAGGCCTCCGGGGAACTCGCACCCCACAGCTGAACATGTGTGAGCACAGACTGGCATGAGCCCCCGCCGGGCAGAGATTCCGCAGGGGGACATGAGGCACTGAACGGGGGAATCGGACTGGATGGCTTCTCAGGTCGGGCAGCTCCGTGATGCCAGGGGCTCGATGCGAGGGATGGACTAAACTGCCAACTTTGCACGGCGAAGAAAACAGTTTTGTTTAGCTCAGGAAAACAAACCCATTATAAACCTCACCAAACGGATAAACACGAGTGGGCGGGGGCAGCGGAATAAACCCAAGATGATTGAAATACTCCCAAATTCTTTCCACAATACCATACAGTTCATTAGAACAATTCAAAATGCAGCAGTGAAAGGCAGCTACACTGAATGGCCTGGCCGGACGGCTCTCTGGGAGCCTATCTGCTGATTTAAGAAGGCAGACACTCTGGAGGAGCCCCCTGCTGTTTATATGGTTGTCCAAGTTAATTATCCCTATATTTCCAGATGAAGTGAATGGTAATCTGTTTATCTAGGTCAAATATTTGGAGCTGTCTTTGTCCCTTGATAGTTGTATAAAAATACATAGTGTTGTCCTTTTGGGCACTATAAGATCAGCTTAAAAAAATAGCATCTACTTCTTTATAGGTTCAACACCGTAAGCCCCTATTTGTGAAGTAGTCTAATTAGACCTAACTCTAAACAAGTAGTTTATAATGTGGTTTGTTTTTTTTTTTTTTTTTAAGAAAAGAAATTCTGAATTCATGCCATATTTTTGTCTGGAATTTATGAACGTATCCCCATAGAGATAATGAAAAGCTGACTTCTGGCCTCTGCAACCATTCCTTAGAGTAGTAACTTCCACTGCATAAGGAAAAATGTAGGGATCCCTGGGTGGCGCAGCGGTTTGGCGCCTGCCTTTGGCCCAGGGCGTGATCCTGGAGACCCGGGATCGAATCCCACATCAGGCTCCCGGTGCATGGAGCCTGCTTCTCCCTCTGCCTGTGTCTCTGCCTCTCTCTCTCTCACTGTGTGCCTATCATGAATAAATAAAAATTAAAAAAAATTTAAGGAAAAATGCACAGTGCTACCACAGACAGCTAATGCGGTGCTGGTATTGGTTACCAGAACAAAGAGGGGTGTCGGAGTGGAGTAAGAAAGTTTGTATGTCGCAATGTATGTGGGGAAGATGTGATTTAATACGCAAAATAAAATCTCTGGAAGAGTAGGGGCTTCCTAATGGCATCTACCAGATGTCCTTTAAGGCTGATCTTATTTTGGATCAAGTCACTCAGAGTGAGCTGGGGCATGGTTAGGATGGGTATGCCCACCATGGAAAAAGAGGATTAACAGGGAACCTGCTGTGGGTGGGGAGAAGGCCAGGCTTGGTTTGGTCCTGAAGGAATGGAACATCCAGAGGACTGCAGGATCACTGAGCAGTGAAAGTTACAAACTCCCATCTAACCATGTCCCTTTGAGCTACTTTTCTGTACTAACTAGATCCAACGTACCTAACATTATTACACGCAAGGCACCTAACCAAATATGAGCATGCAGGAAAGACAGGAAGATGAAGACAATGCTTGCTGCCATGTGGAATCCCAGAAGGATAATGCTACACCACCACCATTGGCATCACCTGGAAGCTTCTTAGATGCAGCACCTCAGGGCTCTTCCCAGACCTACTGAATCAAACTCTGCATTTTAATAAGATCCTTAGGTAATTCCTTTGGCTCATTAAAGTTGAGGACCACTTCAGTAAGAGTTTCTATCCTCTCATTTAAAAATTAAAAAGAAAAAAATTAAGACTACTTTTTTTAGGACAGTTTTAGATTTGCAGCAAAATTGAGGTGGAAGCTACAGAGATTTCCCATGTACTTCCCATCCCCCAACCTGCACAGCCTCCCACATTATCCACATCCCCCACCAGAGTGGTACAACTCTTACAGCTGATGCACCCACATGGACACACCATAATCACCCAAAGTCCATAGTTCACATTAGAGTTCATTCCTGATATAAATTCTGTGGGTTTAGACAAATGTATAATGACGTATATCCACTATATGGCATCACACAGAGTAGTTTATTGCCCTAAAAAACTCTGTGTTCCATAGGTTCATTCCCCACCCCTATAACCCCTGACAACCACTGACACTTTTACTAACCCCATAGTTTGCCTTTTCCAGAATGTCACATAGTTGTACTCTTATGGTATATAGCCTTTTCAGACTGGCTTCCTTCACTCAGTAGTATGCATTTATGTCTCCTCCTTGTATTTTCATGGCTCAATAGCTTCTTTCTTTTTAGTGAATTATATTTCATAATTTGGATACACTATAGCTTTATCCATTCCCTACTGAAGGACATCTTGGTTGCTTACAAGTTTTGGCAATTATGAATAAAGCTGCTATACACATAGGTGCACAGGTTTTATGTGGACGTTTTCATCTCCTTTGAGTAAATGCCAAAGAAAATGACTGCTGGATTGTACAGTAAGAGTATGTTTAGTTTTGCAAGAATGACCTTTCATTTTTTAACTACAGGGTTGAGGCCCAAAGAAGTTAAATGATGTGTCTGTCCAAGGTCACATCACAAATTCATGGCAGCCATGCCTAGAACAAACATTTCTTGATGCTTCATCTGTAAACATATTTTCTTGCAGAGAAAGAATGGATATGGGAACCAGGGAGACCTGAATTCGGAAGCTCTGTGCCTCAGTTTCCTCACTTGTGGGCACTAAGATGCTACTACTTCCCCATAATTGTGCATAATTATGAAGACTTGGTGAAATAACACACCTTGAGGAACTCACGGTTCACAAAAACTATAATTTCCAAAAAGTTTTTGTTTCCAGTGATACATTCTAGGGTCACGGAGCCTCCAGAAGGGTTCAGGTGCACACCTAAGGCCTGAGGGGCTCTTCACGTAGTGAGTTTTGTTGGGCAAGAATGGAGAACTATTTCATCTGCTGAGAGCTGGGGTACCACACTGCCGCCCATGTTCTTTAGACTGTTGCCCAAGCTTTATATAGATCCCTGGATGTTTCCAGTCCTGTTTTCTAACACGGTGACATGCTCACTTTTGGCAGATTAATTGGTAGAGTTGTCAGCACAGCTGCCTTTTATTGCCAATAAACTTGGGTCCTCTGAGTTGTGGCCTTAATTATTTGTTATTTCTCTTTCCAAGGGGGATAACATATGTCCTCCTTTAAGCTGGTGTTTTCTTGCATCAGGACAAGAAACCGAAGAATGCACTGAGGAATTTATCATATGGCAGTGACTAGGAGTGCCTTAGAAAAGTAGTAAACTAGCAGAAGCTGGAGTACCCTTATACTAGCCTTTTTCCTTGTTTTTCTTAATCCTCTCATCCCCCCTCTCTCATTCACCCAGCCCCCAAAACCCATGCTTAATGGCAAGAGGCAGAGAAACATCTGCTTCTAGTCTAAACCTCATGATACAATTTCTGCCAGTATGATACTGTAAGTTCCCTCTCCCCACTTAAGAAATATTTGAGGGCTTTCATGCCATACTGCAATTGCTCAGTGATGTTTTCCTATGCAGTGATGTATTTCCTATTTCAATTGAAAACTGATCAATTTCTCATAGCACCACTGATTCAGATACAACCTATATACGACTGTATTTTTATAGCTTTTAAAAATGAATAATGTAAGAAAATTCAGAGACTCTGTTGACAGCATTTACAGTTAGGCAAAGATTGTTTTGATGAGCAAAACAATCGCTGTACAAATTGTGTAATTTTTAAAAGCTTCAGAACATTTTTGGACTCATCACTGTTTTTCCTTACATGTGACAAAATTAATGTCATATAAAGCAAAATCTCGTTGAGTGTACTTTTTTACCCTACAAAAGAAATACTCAGTTCAGCCAATAATTAGCTCTAACACTGGAGATCTAGGGAGAATCAAAGAAAGACGTAATCCATGCGGGAACACATAGGTCTGTTTTCAGCCAGTAGTCTCAGGATCTTCCCTACAAAATGGTTTACCAGATTTGCTGTTAGCCAGATACACAGATGTGAGCTTCACTTTCTTCACATCTACCTTCTTGTCAAGGAGCTAGTGAACTGTAAAACAATCTCAGTTGGACAGCAGGAGGAATAATGAACAAAAAGAACTTGGTAATAAGCCATCTACATAATTGGTCCATGAAAAAAAAATCAAGCTAAAATGGTAATTTTTAAGGCTGTTAGTAGCACTCAGCCTCCACAATAGCAGGACACAGTAAACTACTTATTATACTATTTTATTATAGTGAAATACCACTTCATTTTGAATAGAAGCCTTGTGAAATTGAATTAGATTTGATGTCTTAACCAAAGTTATCTGTATAATCTCTAACTAAATCTGCCTAATTGGGTCATCAGCAATGGCTCTTCTGGCCATTAGTCTTAATTAGCATGGCGCCATCAATACTGTGCATGCTCCTGTGGCTTCCAAGTAGGCGCTAGCATCCACCTACCTCTTTATGAAGAGATTCACTCAAAGTCTTTGTATGCATGTGGGTCTCGCCAAATGCCAAGCATACATGGAGTCAAGTTTGTAAACCTCGGCTTTAATTTGCTGAAGCCATTTGATTAACTCTCTGTGGCCACCCAATGTCCCACAGCTAGTATGTTACAAAGATGGAATAAATAGAGAATATTGGAGAAATAGTGGAGGGTATTCTTGGCAACGATGGGCTACCAACTAATTAATGTGACATTAAAGCTAGCTTTAGTCACAAAATCTGATTCCCAGGGACACCTGAAGAGGAGTAGACACATCAGTGATTCCAATAACTGATTGTGCTTATAAAATTCTTACCTACCACTGCTCCCTTTCTTTCAGGCCAAGGAATCATTTGAAGAGCACACACCTTTCCTTCCAAACCAAAGTTTGCTTTGTACTTTCAACACAGGCAGAAGTTTATCTTTGAGTCACCCTGCCCCCATCTCTGCACTCTTCTGCTTTCTCCTGAATGCCATCTACCTGCCCCTGGCATGCTCATGTGCCTGTCAGCTAGTGAAATTTCCTTACATGCTGCTCTCTTCCCTAACTCCCCTTGATTTTGAGTATCCCCTCCTTCTACAACAAACACTCACTCCCTCTCCTGGAGAGCAAGCTAGATGTTAGGAGGAAAGCAGCCTGTCTACATTATTCACAATTTACTGTGAAACTACAACAATTTACCACAACTCTCCCAAGGACATTAACAACTGAAAGGATAAGCTGATTGATAATATTGAATTTGTAACTGATAGACTTCCAACCAATGTAACCTTGAAAAAGAAGCTGTTTCAGGCTGAATTAGGAAAGAATGTTCAAAAAGCAAGATATATATTCCATTTCACACACACACATCCATGCCGTAGGATACTATGCAGGAATTTTTTTAAATGAGATAGTGTTATATATACGAAAATGGAAACTCTCCAAGGTACTTTAACCAGCAAGCCCCTTTGGGGAGTCTTTAATCCAACCACAAGGTCAAACATAAGGTCATCCCTGGTCTTCCACTACTTCAAAATAATCATCCCCTCTGCTCCCTTTCTTCCCCGAGAGAATCAAGCTCACTCGAATGCCACCCACAGACTCAAGTCTGAAGAACAGAGCTGAAAATTTGGCACAGCACTTCTGAAAAACTGCTAATTCCTGAGCCCGGCCAATGGATGTGGAAATCTCATCCGTGGTTGAAATCACACTCACAGATCAGGCCACAACTACAAATCCATTTTCTGCCATGGTATTCAGACCTCATCTACAGCTTTCTGGTGACTAGCTTTTGTTGTAATTGAAAGGCCAAAGATAAGATCCTGATGGAATTTTTAGCATTAAAAGCACAAATAAATAAAAACATGGAAAGAACACACTGCCAGACTCTTATTTCACAGGACACCACGTCAACCTGAGGCCTTTCCCAGGACCCATCCGTGTTTTGCCCAGCAGGGGGCTACACTGCTCCCAATCACATGTGCATTTCCCAAGAGCAGACCTCAGATGCTCCCAAAATCTGGGAAAGGAAGCCAGTCCTGCTGCACAAACGTTGGTTTGTTACGGAAGCACAGACGGCTTACACTCTTGTCTTGTAAGAGCTATTTTTGAAAAAGAGGCAAGATAAGAAACTTGAATCAGAATCTTTCAAAGCAGAAACTACTCTCTGGGACGCAGATGCTTTCAGAGATGTTCCATTAACTATTTCAAGGCACTAAGAATCACTCAGCAAATGACCCTTTTCTGTACTTTAAAGATTAAAAAGATAACGAAGGCAAAGATTCTTTTGATGCATGTGTTATAATCCCTAAGACTTACGAAGGTCCTGTTTTCCTAATGCCCTTGTCACGGTGTAGCAGCAGGTCACAAAGACACAGGGATAGTCCTCTCCCGCTACACTGGTGGGTCAGACATCATATCCACAGCAGCGAAATAGTGTCAGGAAGTAACCATGCAGGTGGCTGTGGGCAGCTGTATATTGATAGGGAACTGGTCTCTCCCTCCATCCCTGCCTTTCTTCCTTTCTTGTGTGAATTTATAGTTTTATTGCAAAGTATTTCTAGATAATGGTTTTTTTCCAAACCAGTCTCAGGTTTGGCTGCCAGAGGGTCTTGCTCCCACTGACTTAACATGAACTCCATATTTAACAACTTGGGGGGCTGGAGAGAAGAAAGTTCTTTGGGCACGTAGCTACTTTCATCTTGTAGACTCCCAATGTTTTGAACTGAAAAAAGATTTAGGAGATGATACATTCTCTCATTTTTAGGAGTAGACACCAACTGGCTGCTAACTGGAAAGGGGTGAGTGGTAATGTGTGCGCCCAAACAGAGAAGAGGAAAAAAACATTCTGGAATGTTTTACCCTGACTGATTTGGGGATGGGTTGCTTTTGGATATCTTTGGCAAGGAATTACATCTAAAATGTCTCAATTTTTGAGTGAATACACATGTGTTAACAGGTCTGACTGCTATATGGAGATCTGGTATCTCCTCCTGGGCAATAAATTGGGGATATTTGGTGCTATCTTGAGATCACCTATTTGAGTGTCTGTGGGTCTCTGGTTATGAGAACTCTTGATGGTCGGGAGAAGATCCTGTCTTTTGGGATACTAGTTTACAATTTAGTGCACTGTGTCAGCGGTGGGATGATGTCTGAATTTTACTTCCTATCTTTGCATTTCCAGGGAGATCCAAGAGAAAACAGTCTATATCCACAAATTCTCTGCTGCTCACCAAAGTAACTAGATACAAGTTAGCTCTTTAGATGTTCAAAGAAAAAGTAGGCAGGAGGCAGTAAGTTTATTTTTACTTAAGTAGAGTACTCAGAAAAGCAATTATTACAATATACAGAGTTCAAGTTCATCCTTATAGCTACAGTAAGCAAGTACCTTTGGGAAGATTTGGTCATTTACTATCAACAGATAAGATTATTTAAAGTTTCTACAGTATTTGTAGAACTAATCTTAGATTATACGAGAACATGCATGTCCACATAATCATATGTGGCAACATATATTGTATGTTTGGTAAATAGAAGATTGAAAGAACAAATCCTAGGATTGTGTCTGGCCAGTATATACCAGAGACCATCCAGGGGGTATAGGAACTAGGAAGTGCTTTTCTTTCCATAAACAGATGCATCGTGTTAGCATTCCTACCCAAGGAGTTGGTATTTTTCTTTGGGTTAATTGCAGGGTGTGTTCCATACCTGCAGCGTATGGAATTTTTTTTTCCAACTGGCAGTACTGTAGCCTGGTGGCTGCTGAGTTTGGTTATCATAACCTATAATTCATTAATCCTTTTCGTAAGTCAGGTGTGTCATGGAAGAGAGAAAAATAACTGTACTAAGAGCAAAAGACCCAGGTTGTGATCCTTGTTCTCCTAACCCATGCGCGTGCCAACCTGATCAAGCCTTCAGTTTTCTCATCTGTGTTATGGGATAATCAAACCAATCCTGCTCAAAGTTTTATGCAATTCAAACCCTATACTGGGTGGGAATGATGGAAAGATCTTTTGTAAATTATACAATGTTGCATAAATATGTGGAATTTATTTTCTATATGTGGTGAAATTTACACCATTTAGATGCTATGTGGTGAATGCCACAAGCCTTCTGAGACAAAAACAAAACACACACACACACGCACAGCCTGTTGGACCTATGTTTATGTTTCACACAATTGCTTCAGCTGCTAAGGAAAAGGGCCTAATGTCAAAGAATGCTCAGCCCACAGCTTTGCTTGTATAATGTAAGGGCTCTTTTCTGCACCCACCTTCAACTTAGAGTTCCCAACAAGACTCGTGCTGTCAGGTCAGGGAACTCTACTTAGCAACCCAGCCCTAATTCCAGGTCAGTTGGAACTGAGCCACGGATTACACTATTAGTCCAGGATGACCAATTACTTTCCTTCCATGATTAAACATCTTTGGAAAAGATTTGTTGTTGCATAACCCAAGGTTCAAACTCTTTTGTTCTTGAGGTCTTTGACAATGAATAGAAGCAGAAGTGCACTGCCTGCTGTCCAATACTTTTTGAGATCCCCATTGTAAGAAATAATATTCATGGATGATTGCCTAAAAGATATAAAGAACTTCTATTCCTTTATATACCCCAAATCATATCTGCACATCAAGCAAAACCATCAAAAAGCAGCAGGCTTAGACTGCTCTGCCCTGTGTACAGCTGCTTTTACTGAATTACACCTTGGCAGTGTGCCATTGCCTTGCAGTGAGGGACATTACTAGAAACAGTTCTATAAAAATTGCTAGTGTAAGAATATTGTTGAAGATATTTCCACTGTATCCCCCATTGAGTCTTTGATGAGAATCAATGGAGAAATTTCCCTTGGGCCTTAGTTCCAGCAAAGGCCTGTTTTTCTGGCTTTTTTCATTAGCTCATATTTCCCCTTTTGCTGTGGCATTTAGGAAGTACAGAGTGATTTTTTTTTTTCAAGATTTGAGAGAGAGAGAATGTGTGCATGCAAGCAGGGGTGGGGCAGAGAAGGAGAGAGACTCTCAAGCAGATGTCCTGCTGAACTTAGAGCCCAACTCGGGGCTCTGTCTCAAAACCCTGAGGTCATGACCTGAGCTTGTCCTACCTCTAACAACTAACTATACATAAACTACATATGAACAGCTTTCATGGTCTTTTCCAGCCTCATCCCTCATACTTCCTATAATTTAATTTCTTCTTTCTTCTTCGTGTATTTATTATCTGTGTTTCTGTAAACTCTCCTAATTTTCTGGAGGATAGATGTGTATTTAACCAATGGGCCCTGCATAAGGCTTTTCCAGATCCCGACTTGCCTTTCTGGTTTTGTCTTGCCATTTCCCACCATGAATCTGTGATCCAATCACACTGACCTGCATCATGACCTGACTATGCTGTCCCCTTTTGTGTTGCTCTGCATCTGCCTATGCAGATTCCTCTGCTTGGAATACCCTTTGTCTGTTTCTTAGCCGAGTGAAATCCTGGTAGAACTCAGAATTCCCATATAGCTTTTCATCCATGCAACCAGTGTGACATTTACAGTCTATCTCAGTACACTATGTGTCCTCTGCCAGACTATAAACTCCCTAAAGGCAATACCATTTGCATTTATCTTTGTATCTCCAGAGCCTAACCACAGTTCCAGGTATACAACAGGTGCTCAACATATGTTTGCAAAATTAACAAGCAAATGAATACTCCTATTCCAGCACCAGTGCTAGGGCCTCTGGGAGGCTTGTTACCAAAGTTGATAACAAGTTGCATTTCAATATTCACATGGGCTTGATGATGGTGGCTGCTGGAGGCACAGGGACAGGTCATGGTGTCTTCCAGAGTTTGAGATACGTGGCTATATCAGTTCTTCCTCAGAGCAGACCCCAATCCTCAAACTTCCTTCTGGAGACAGGAATACAGGGATGCTATTTTCCCCGCAACACTTGCCTATGGCATTTGCTACTTGGTCAAATTCCAGCTGTTTGGCATCGATGAGGCTAACACTACCACAACAATCAAATGGAGCCCAAAACATAAAAAGCTACACCTGATTCTGCTTTGTGATTCCATAGGACAAAGAAGAAGGGCTGAAAAAGGGAGCAGGTGGGAAGCAAACTGATATACTAGGGGCCTGGATGGTGTACACATACATAGGAGTGCTGAGAAAAGTTAATACCAGAAAACTATTATTCAATCAACTTCCAAACAATGGGATGGAAATGACCCTACCATAGCCTCTCTTGTTCTTCCAGTGCCAGAATAATTTCTCATTTGTTCAAGAGTCCAAAATATCCATGGGATGATGAAATACAACATGAAAATAGCATCACGATGTTTGCAGAAGAATATTGCATCAAAACACATTTAAAGGGCATTGCAGAGCGATGTTTAATATGGTGAGCAGTAAATTTCTGCCTTTCAGGTTTCTTGGTGTTTGCTTTCCTGGAAACCTTACAGTAAAACTAATAGGATGACTACAACTTCAATAGGAAGACCATGGAGTCCAACACCTCCCTTATACAAATGGGCAAGTGCAGGCCTTGTCGGATACACTGAGTTATCCAACACTACACAATGAACACTATACAATACATTGAGTTATCCAATACTACACAATGAACTGGCAAGAGAATCAATGCTTGATCATTAGTCCATTGTTCCTCCCAGGATATCAATATTGTATCAGCTGGCTCTCGTAGTCCTTAAACAAAAATTAAGTACAAATAACCAGAAGCTCCTGGAGGAATAAAACAGCCCACTTGTTGCTACATGAATACCAACTCAGTTAAAAAAAAAAAAAAAAAAAAAAAAGCCCTGTAGTAAAAGCCTAACGGACTCAGGTTAAAGGTTTGAGCAAGTCATTAATGGGTACAGGGACAAGGTTGCAAAGAAATGTTATATCTTCAAACTTAGCATCTGGGACTGATTCTGCAAATGCTTGGGGAGATCCTAGCATCTGCTGACCCAGGTGATGGAAGAAGGAGAGGAGGTGAATGAAAGCCGGGTGTGGAAGAATGCACAGAAAACTAGGTCTCAGACCTCCCGCTCTATTGACAAATGTGTTATGTATGTCACTTGGCAACTGGGACATGGTGTACATCAGCAAAAAGACACTCCGGGTTTCTGTAGTTGAGCTAGAACACAAGGCCCTGCAAACAGTTCACAATGCAGTTGGAAGTGCCATAAGGAAGACAAGAGTTTTGGTGCCTTCTGGTTTCAATTCAGGCACATCCCAGTTTTAGGGGGTCGCATGTGTCCACCATCCCTGGGCATTCAGAGCACAAGGGAAAGGCTCACGTAAGGATGTACTGACTCAAGCATGGAAAGGGCACTAGACATTTTTGAGTTTCTGATTGCCTTTTTTAAACAATAAAAACATGGATCATAATCCTTCCCAGAAAAATGTGAGGTTAAAAGTTTAATCTGAGTTCACAGCACACACATTCCAAGGGGGCACTGTACTTGGGGAAATTACTCACCTAGAGTTTATATAAGTTCCGAGGCGATTAGAGTCAGCCGACAAATTGGAGCCAGGACACGTTTACATTGAAGGCTTAAAATGTAGATTCCTCTTATGAAAAGAAAGAATGGGGGGAAAAATCACCCACCACCCAATGTTTCTTGTTAAGGGACCAGACCCCATTAAGTGTCAGTCCATCATCTCAAAGAGTGTGGAAGATGCCAACACACGATCCCTCTCTGTCCCTCTTGAAAAGCAAACGTCACATCTGCTTGCTATCAGCATTTATCTCACAGCGTGCGTCTGACTCATTTGGAAAACTCAAAGCACATGTTTATTCCTGCTGAGGAACCAGCCATTACTGTGCAGTTTACAGGTCTTCTGGAACCCAGAGCACACAGTGCTGAAGAGAACTGCCAGGGAGGTGGGCTGGGCTCTTGGTGCTGCTTGGTTTGATTACTTTGCTCCCAGCTTTGTAAGTGAAGAGGACACTCTCCTTGTCCTCCTGGGAGCTCTCCTTCACTTCCCAGCCTGGGTCACAACTCACTCTCCTTCTTAGCCAGTCAGCATGGGTGAGGATCCCAAAACAAGTGTGTTTGGGAAAGAGTGAATGAGAAACCCATAGCTTGTTAGTTTCTGGAAACAAATGGCATTTGTGCAGGAACTCAAAAAGTCTTGGTCACAAAATGAAAGCCATGCACTCTTCCTTTTCCTTTATGCTGTCTTGGGGATGGCTCCCAAGTGATGGCAATACAATTCTCACCTTGGGCTTCTTTCTACGGCCTAATCTGATTTCAAGTGGCTTCTCTAACAACACTGAGGATGAATGCAACGTGAACCTACCTTTCCTGGGCCTACACAAGGCCACATTCTGGGTTGAAGAGTGAAAATTCATTGGACTTAGGTCTTTGTCTGTTGGATCTTTTTGTTTTTTGTTTTTGTTTTTTTGTTTTGTTTTGTTTTTGTTTTTGCTGGGGAGCCATTCTGCCAAAATTCACTGCAAAGACACGGCAGGTCAACATAAGTGCCTCTTATGAGTTAGAAAAAGGTGCCCTCCAGACAGATCAACCCTTCTGGAAAACTTTCTGCACAGCAAAACCTGCACAACTGAATGCAGCACAGCTTCCAGCCTTTTCTTACCAAAAACCTTGAAAAGTGATAGAAACTCTAAGGTTTGTTTGCCTTAACTGAAAAAGCCACCCTGGGATGATTAAATGCAAGAGGCCAAAGGTTCAAATCAAAACCTACCATATACCTCTATTTGTATTCTCTGAATGCTGAGTCCCACAGCGGGCTAGATGGTGAGGCTAGCATGAGTTATCTCTACCCAATGGGCCTCCATCTGGCCAGATGAGCTGGTAATACTCAGCTTGCCCAAGAACCAGCTTCTAGATGGAACGTGTTGCTCTGGTGAGTTTGTGTTCACTTTCTTAAGCTGCTTCCTTAATTCTGCATACTTCTGGAAAGACAGGGAGATCTCCCGTCCTCTTCATTTGTATATGTTTTCCCACTTCTCATCAGTGGCCTCTATCATCCCTCAGATTTTGCAGGAGGGTCTGTCCCCCTGACGCCACACCTACCTTTGGACAGGCCACCAACCTTAGACCATCAACCTTCATAGGTGCCATTTCCTAGAGCAATGACTTCCAAGCATTTGAACATATAACCCCCTACTTCCCTACTTTATTTATTCTTTGTTACCTTATAAGTTATCTACACAGGTTATCATCATTACTTAATAGTGCAAGGCACAAAATATACTTAGAGGTGATTTATCATAACAATTATACATGTACATTTTCATCCATATCCTCCAGTGACATTTTAATAACTTCGAAAGTTTTCTGGCCAACTGCTTGGCAGATCACATCAGTGACATCAGACTGTCACTGCTTCTACCTTGTAATACTGTCACCTTGTAATGTGATTGGCAAACTATTTTCAGGAAGAATAATGGAAATGTTTCCCATGCTGGTTTTTTGTCTGGTTTTCTTGGAGATGTACTGTTAAAGAGTGCTATCTTTAATCCATGGTTCCTTTACAGGAGACTTTTAAAGCCACATGTCCATTTATGGAGGCTAAAGCTAGATAATACAACTGTTAAATCCATTTAACTAGGTACCAGTAACCAGGCATGGAGTACTCTTTGCCTTTGAATTTGAGGACTTGGAGACAGAAGTCTAAATAAAGACTGACCCACTCTTTCACTTAGAGTTCATACTATGTCACCCAGCCAGGAAAAAAATGCAGAGGGTTTTGGGGCCGCCAGAAAAATGAGAGTTTCACAGCTGACTCCACACATCTACATCATTTCTGGTTCAGAGCACTTTCTAGCAAGAGATGGAAAGTTATAGATACTTTGTATGTTCAAATGCCTTAAATGCCTCTAAAAGGAAGCAGGTAAGCTATATGACCTTTAAAAAAGGCTTTAAAAAAGAAGAAAGTAAAAAGCAGGGTCTGTCTTCACTCATCTTTCCTCCACGGACACTTCAAAAAAGCATGGGAACTCTAAGACAGTGGCAAGGGGCATGCTGTTCCTCCTCCCATCAGCCACATTGCCACTCCTTCAGCAATAATACCTACAGTCTTAACACCTTCTGTAAATTGATTTTGTCACCCCATTCTAGGTTTGAAAAATTAGAGCTGCTATATACATTTTCAATCTCAAGGGTCATGATTTCTAGTTTTTGAGGAATGTTGCTACTCTATCCAAGAAAAGCAACCACCGACAAGATGAAAGGAAGTAGCCACAAATTCCCCTTTCCACCCACCTCTCCGGTAAAAACACAGGATCAGCGCATTTCTCCAATGTTGCCAGTGAAGATTTTTCTCCAGTGATTGAAAACTGGCCCTTCTGACCCAGGTCTCCTCTCCATGCATGAGGCTCTCTCTGAAGGCAGAAGCAGCTCTGTGCCTTCAGCGAGCCTCATTAACGGAAGGGAGCTGGGGGGAAGGGTGGGTGGCTGCCTTAGCCAGGTCAGTTGCAGGTAAATTCCACAGATGGCAAAAGGGGATTCAAACTGTGGCAGCCTTAGAGCAGTTACTTAACCATTAAGTTAACTGTAAGTTAGCTTCCACACTGAACTACCGGACTCGGTGGTGTCGTAATGAAATTCAGCGAGGTCAGGAATTCTCTGAAGAATGAGAAGAAAACTGACATTGAGCCAACTGAAGCTAGGGATTAAGAGGCATGGAATCTCCAGGCTGACGTCTGTGACCTCAAGTCTCATGTGCTGCCTCTTTTCGCGCTACTCGGAGGTGTTTATACACCAATTCGAAGTGCCCGTGGACTTAAATAATACAGGAAGAAAAGAAGGAATTAAAAGCTGGTCTATCTGTAGTATCCAGACCTAAATCCTAACCTAAACACATCCAAATTCCTCTGATCTTGTTGAGATCAATTTAAGACAACAGAGCAGGCCCAAATAATGCCAAGCATTTGAGGGCCACCCAAGTCTACCAGGCTACTTTATCAGTAGCTTGAGGCACTACTTAGAAAAAGCAAAACCAACCCAATAAATCAACAAAAACCCCAAACCTGAAATGCCATCCCAGAAAGTGCACAACGGAGTCTGAGGTTGAGGACATTTCCCACCTCATCTCAGGACAGAGTTTCAGATGACCAGGGTGAGGGCCTGCAGCACTGGAGACCTGGTGTGTGTGGTGGTGTGTGTGGCAGGGAAGTGGGTGGGGAGGGCCCTTCTCGCTCCCGGGTGGGCAGCTCTGGGCCCCTGCATGGGCTGTTCCTGCTAGCTGGAGCCCCTTCTTGTCAGACTTTCCCAAATGGCAGGCCATGCTCTGCCATCCGTGTCATGTCATTCACTAATTTATTTGTCCATTTAGCAAATATTTATTCAGTTCCTCCTAAGGGTCAGGCCCTGGGGATATACACATGAATGGAACACACACGGCCTCTACCTTCATTTGAAGCTTTCTCTAAGTCTCTCTGGCAGGCTGTTTGCTTGAGTTGTAATCCTGGTTAAAATGTAGATGCTGTGGGGCAGAACGAGACTTGGCTGTTACCAGTCATTCGTTAAGCAGGGGTTTGAAATCTGGACCGATGCTGAGGGCCTGGAAGGTAGCACTGGGGCAGATGTGTGCTGGGGACCGTGGGGGAGCACTTGGGAAATTAATTTTCATCTGTTTCACAGTTTGCTTGGGACTAGCCCAACCTATAACAGACCCCAGTTCTTGGCTCAATCCTCAGACAACCCTTGTTAAAGGGTGTACATGGGTGGTGGTGACTGGAGAGTCTGTATTTATTCAGAGCCTATAGAAAGTCCCCCAAGACACAGTGTTAGCTAGACTTTCAGCTTTCCCTTTGTACAGAGGTTAACCCTTTACATCTCCTTTTGCGTCCCCAGTGCACGACTCTTGGTAGTGCTCCAGAGGAGTAAAACTGCAACAAGACAAAGGTGCGTGGCTATCTAGAAGCTGAAAAGGGCCCAGATAAACTCGAATCTGGATAATCTCTAGGTACTGGATAACGAAGCAGTGGCGTGCTCTGAAAGTGGAGCGACTTTTAGCCTAAATCATACCAACTGAGTGTTCAACAGTTTCTAGAGTAAATAGATCCTTTTAATCTGTCATAAGTTCATGCACTTGGAATGACCAATAATGTATACTTAAACATGTAATAAAACTTAAGGGAAAAGAGAGTCCAGGGCGTGCAGGGGAAATGAGCTATTACTCCTCTGGCATGGAAAGACCATTGTGTTTCATGTATGATTTGACCATGCTTCAGGAAAGCAATTTTGGCTTTAAATGGCACATTTCCTTTCTTCTTTATTAGGCTTCCTGAAGGGTTATTTCACCCCAGGTACTTTCTTACACTGAGTAGTATTTCAGCTGTTTCGTGCAAACGCAGAGATCTTGCAGGGATCTCAGTAATACTTGGTATGTCACTAATGGTCAACAACTGGCAGACTGTGGTTCTGGAATCCTGAGCTGCATACTTGAATTTGTGATGGATGTTTATAACTGTCGGAATGTGTCTTCAATCATCACAGAATGCCTGAGCACATGGCTATTGGTTGCGCAACCTAAGACGTGACTGGCTGTGTTTCTTAAGATGGGCATTTGTGCCATTGTTTATTATTGTTCTGGTAACATTTACTATTTTCGAGGGCTTGTTGTTCTGTTTTAAGAAATAACAATTTGAGTGTTGTTGTTTTCTTTTTCCCCAAAGAAGCAGCCTCAACCTTCTTTGCCCGACTTCTGGAGCAAGGCAGCATCTGGGAACATATGGTTTCAGCTTCCTGAAAAATAAACTTTCCTTTCTTATTTTGTTAAGATGCATTCTTTATTCCTAGTGAAACCAAGACTAGATTAGTTAATGGAATTTTATTTCCTTGGGACTTATCTGCATGGGAACATCAGTCTCATTAGAACCTCTGGAAACAGGGGCTAATGGAATGTAGACTGTCTTGCACATGAAATGTCTTCTGATCACCCAGCAGCAATTCTCAACTAGGAACCGCATATACTTTTTTCAATACTATCTGCGCCCAGGCTTGCTTCCACCTTCATAGTATTTTGGTATCTGAAATTAGTAATTCATGAGTGAAATAAAATATTTTTATTTGTATTATAGTTCTTCAGATCTGGAACCAGTTCATACCAGCTGGCCTTTTAAATAATTCCTCTGTAAAATCTCCAGCAACTCTGCCACTGAAAGCAATGCAGTTACCTTTGGCTTCCTTACAGGGATTCAACCCCTATTCCAAGGGAAACAGACCAGGTTTTCAAAAAGCTGAGCCGTTCTTGGCTCTTCAGCTGCTCATGAAAGTAAAATTATTATAAACAGAAAAGATACTTTCTAATTGTCACCAAACACTTGTCCCCAGTGTTCTGTGATTCCCTCAGACCAAAAGCCTCCAGATATGATGGATAGGGCCAATGTGCTGGCACTGGCTTAGATTCCCTATGCATCTTCTTGGCATCTCAATATTCTTCTTTATAAAGCTGGGCTATCTGACCCTTTAAAGATACTCTACAAAGCACCTCAAAGGAATAGGCTCAAATATTTGCTTCACTAGACTTTTTGGGGGCGTGGCACTAGCCATGAAGCTTCAAACCCTTGTTCTTCAGGGTCTAGGGACAGGAAGGCTAAAAACTAACTGTGCTACATGATGATCTGGAATTCAGGGGACCCATGGGGGCCTGAAAGGGATGAGTAGTTTCTGGAGGAGTTACCACCTGGCTCTGCCAAACGCCTCCACCTAAGACAGCAGAAAGAACCAAATACTGGAAAGTGCAGTTAGTACACTCTTCAGTCCAACTGTGGCTTTACCACGGTCTATGGTTTCTTCACCTGAGCAATGAGGGCTGAGTATTCAATAACCCTCCAGACTCCTTCAGGTCTGCTGTGGGATTCTACAATTCTGTTCTACTCAGAATTCTCCCTTGGCAGACTGTAGCAGAGCAAAGCTGTATGAAAGAGGGAACTTATGACACCTGGCCAGACGACACAAAGACGAACCAGAAGTGAGGCAGAGAAGATGCCCATGTCTCGTCTACTGTAACTGGGAATCTGGCAGGAATCTAAAAGACCCAAGTTCTACCTTCTCATAATAAAGGTCTTAGCAGTCAGGTCTAGGGCTCTTTCCATGGGTGACACAATTTCACTCCCACCCCTCAGCCTCCACCATGGACAGCAGGGCAAGTTTGTTCCTTGCTTTCAGGTGTATGTGTGGGAGCCTCATGGTGGCTCCAGTGTGCGAACAAGAGCATGAACCACAGCTACTGGGCGTGACATGTTTAAAGAGCCGTGGCCTGAGTCACCGATTTGGGGAAGAGTCTAGAGTATTTTCTAGTGTCGGTGTTTCTGATGATGAGCCTTCCATATTCACTTCTTTAAGGGTTAAGTTACTCTGCCCTTCAAAAGGGCTTTTCAACTTCCATCTATAGCCTTAGCATTCAGAAGAATGATAATCCTGAGAGGACTTTTAAATACTTGGTTCTTAAGAACTAGACTTTAAGAAACAAAGACTAGCAGCTATGTGTAACCAGCTTATGAAAGACCTTGAAGTCAAAAGTGTAAACCGGACCACGTGGGACAAAATTAGGACAGAAAGTACTCAGATGGGACCAGAGCATACTGGCTAAGGGTGACCAAATCCTCAATGAGACAGAACTGGCAACTGATAGCATCTTCTTTATGGTTTGTGGTGTTTACACAACAAGTTGTATAAGTTGTTTTAATCACTCCCAAGAAGTTCCTTTGTTGTCTTCATACAGACCCTGGGTTGAAAAAAAAAAAACCCTTTCAGAGATTGTTATAAATAGACATATCCTGGGTAGACACAGGTACCTGTAAAAGATAAGATTCTGATGCTCAGAGTGGAAAAAATCCAGATTAGCAGCACCCATTTGCCAAACCCTCCAATACACAGCAGACAAACAACACCAGGTATGCTAATTCCATCACTACACACTTATAAAAATGCACAAAACAAGAGCATATTAAGCATATTACCTTCAGTGACCATTTACTGTCCAACCTTCTGAAAAGACAGCTTTGAATGAAAAACCATGAATCTAATTTCTGTTGGAAATTTCAATCCAAAAGATACATGGAGACAAAGAGATTAAAAAGCTGTATTTCCATCAGCTAACCAAAGTGAAGAGCTGACAAAATTATCCAGTTTGGGCAAAACTAAAAGACAAATTATCCTTTCATATCTACAGTGTCAATACTCTCTCCAGGGCCAATTTTGCCAGGTCCCTGTAGCCAAGCAAACACGGAAAAGAGGTTTCATTGTGTTCTCACATACTTATTTTTATATCCCATAGGGTAATAAAAAAAAAAAAAAAGGTGGGTTGGAGGTTGTTTCGCTTCACTGCAATGGAACTGAAAGAATTCCAAGATCCAACCCAGAGCATCTTCCTTTATTCCCCCAAATGTATTCCTAGTTGGTTTTTTTCAATTTACTTTAGGTAAAACAAGAATAACAAAACCATCTGAAAATTAAGCCATGAAATGAAAACTTTGATTCTTTATCTTCATACATGGCAGCAGTGATGTGCTAGTATAATGTAGTCACGAAAGCACCCCTAGATGAACTTAGGTGACTTCTTCTAATCCCTCGAAATCTCTTTATTTCCCTGAACTAGAATGATTCCTGTGGCTTTGCTTGTTTATTAGCAATTGTTTTTCAAAGTTTGGGAAAATGTAGCAAAAAAAAAAAATATGCTAAAACAAGAATATCGTTCCTCTGCCAGCTATTTACAAGATACACTAAGATAAATTAAAATTTACTCTAACAATACAAAATCTCAAAGTGCCTTTCATATGTTTAAAGATATTATCAGTGTGATAGAAATTTATGGGGCACCGGCTTATGGTGTTGTAAACCAGGCTTTTTTGACTAAGTCATGAACTTGTGTTACTGAATAAAACAAAGTATTCAAAAGACGGGATGGAGCCATATATTAATTTAAAGTAGGACTGGGATGGGGCCGTAAAAACTGAATGAAAAATTAGCCATTCCAACACAGGACTTTCAACCAGGCTGATCCATTCATGGTCATATGGCTGTTGGCCAATACAAATGAATCACAGATATGCAACAACAGAGACTCCTGGTTTACCTTTCCATCTCCCTCTCATCCCACCCCATCCTATTCTCCTCTAGCTATATATATCTCCTGGGCCTTTGGCCCTTGACTTTGTTTCCCTCTCTGGATCCCTGCTTGCTCCTTGAATTGGTGTGGGACACTGCAATGGTGTTCACTGTCCTCTAGAACTGGCTTGCACCCGTCTTTGGTTCATTTTTCCCTTGTGTCTTTGGGTAGTCACCTCCTAACTCAGTGCTGGGCTCTAGTTAGGTTCAGCTTTGGCCATCTGGCCAACACTCTGAGCAGAATGACCCCAAACCACTAGCAGAGACAACCAGACAATGACAGTTAACAGTGGGCACCTAATATTAAGGTGCCTTTACCCCCCAGTAGCTCTTCCTGTGATGAGATCACTTCAGGCAGGCTACATTTTGACAGCAAGGTATTGTGTTTCCTGATTTCACAGCTGCTTCTGCTGTATGGGCACAAGGACAGAAGCCAAGAATCAGACCAAGCTGGTTGAGAGAAGCATAGAGGCAGAGATGTGAGCTTCTTGTGGCTGAGTTGCAACCTCTGCATCAATGTTGAGGTGGAACCTTAAAGAAATATCTATCCCAACCCCATTTTAAAAGAAGTTTCCTGGGGCACCTAGTGGCTCAGTTCGTTGAGTGTCCAACTCTTTATTTCAACTCAGGTCATGATCTCAGGGTCCGGGGATCGAGCCCTGAGTTGGGCTTCATGCTTTAAAAATAGTTGCCTAGGCCCCATCCCAGGCCAATAAATCAGAATCTCTGTCAAGTGGAGTCTCACACAATTTTTAAAAACTCCCCAATGAGGGATCCCTGGGTGGCTCAGCAGTTTAGCACCTGCTTTTGGCCTAGGGTGTGGTCCTGGAGTCCCGGGATCGAGTCCCACGTCGGGCTCCTGGCATGGAGCCTGCTTCTCCCTCTGCCTGTGTCTCCACCTCTCTCTCTCTCTCTCTCTCTCTAAAGAATAAATAAAATCTTTAAAATAAATAAATAAATAAATAAATACTCCCCAATGATCTGATGTGTAGTCAGAATCTCAAAGCTCTGGACTAAAAGGAAGGAGCACAATAAATGGCTGGACAAATGATAAAGAGATGGAATCCAATTGCTGATGCTAGCCTAGGAGATGATTTTTTGTAGGTCTTCTTCAGAATGCAAGAGGTTAAAGTCAATTTCTTTGGTTTTCAGCTTAAGGGGATTTTTCAGCATGGTGTGGGGTTAGTATCCTAGAAAGAGTATGGGCTTCAGAATCTGAAACACTTAGGTTCAATCCCAGCTTTACCACACAGTTATTTAACCTCTCACAACCCCCCATTTCTAACTGGTAAACCAGGGATAATGATAGTTGAGATGACCCTCTTAGAAGATTAGCACAATGCCCAGCCCTAATAAGATACCAGCAAAGGTCATTTTCTTCCTCTAAACTCAGTAGGGATCAAGTATTATTAAAACTTGAGAACCAAAAATGTTACTATCATACGCTGTAATCCCATCTGTGTTTTAAATAAATAAATAATACATCATATACCACATCTCCTTTAGCAGTCTTTCTTTTCAATCACTATCTTGTACCCAAAACTCCTGTGGTTCATAAACAGAAAGAAAGATGTCAGATTTTGAACTTGAAACGGAATGAATGTGGGATTAAACTTGAATTATTCATAGCTGTCTCAAAGTTGAAACTCTCCAAGGAATTCAAGTATTGCCAAGTATAGAGAAAAAGAAAGAAAAAAACCCAGGGAAAGTAAAAGGGAAGAAAGAGATTAAGATGATTTCTTGAAGGCAAATTTCAGAGACAGAAAATAGGTCTAACGTCAGTAATGTGTACAGAGCTCATCAAAAAATAATTTTGGGGCAGCCCAGGTGGCTCAGCAGTTTAGCGTTGCCTTTAGCCCACGGCCTGATCCTGGAGATCCAGGATAAAGTCCCATGTCGGGCTTTCTGCACGGGGCCTGCTTCTCCCTCTGCCTGTGTCTCTGCCTCTCTCTGTGGGTGTCTCTCTCATGAATAAACAGAATCTTAAAAAAAAAAAAAAAAAACCATACCTATATGAATATGTTTCACCTACCTGAAAACTGATGTGGAGTTGCATGGGATTTATTAGGTATGCACATGCAAAAGGAGTGGGAAAGATCACCCCTATCCTAGTTAAGCTAACAAGCTGACTGAGGCATGTGGTGAAAGAAAAATGTAGACAAAATTGTCTTCAAATTCTGGCTGGGCCAATTACTAAACTGTGCAATCAGGAACTAAGTTACTTAATTTCTCTAAACTGAAGTTCTCAATCTGCAAATCAGGGTTAATAATATCCTCCCTGCAGCATTATTTTGAGGATTAAGTGAAATTAACACATGAAGTGCCAAGCATGTGGTAGACACTTTTTCTCTTACATAGATCTGAGAGACAAATGTTTTCCACAGGTGGTTTGGTGTCCTTGTCCTTCTGGGTTGTAAAGTGGTGCTGCATGTTCCTACAATATCGAGGCTTAAAAACCAAGCTGACTAAAAATTAAAGCTCCAGGATATTTAACTTCTAGGAAAACAAAGTGGACACATGTTCTCCCATTTCTTCCACTAAGAGAAACTAAAACCCCAGACATCAGATATTAAACAAATATAAGACTCTGAAAGGTAAAGAGAAGAAGGTAGGCTAGTTAGAGATCTCAGGACACATGGAATAACACAGTGGTGAGCTGTTCTTTTTTCTACGTATGTCAAATACCACCCCCCCCCCAAAAAAAGCATGCTTTCTTCAGGAAAGGTGCAGCCTTGCAAGGTAGTAAACTTTTAAATTAATAAATGCCGTGCTCCAGTCAAACACTACACACAAAAAAATTGTGGCCCAGCCTCCACCCATGCCAGCAAAGCCCAGGTGGGGAGCTTAGACTTCCATCTCTGTGAGGCTGTAATGAAGTGCCCAAATACCCCTTCAGGGTGGTATCAGAGAATGGCCAACTCAGAGTCAAGACTTTCACAATGCCCTAGTGATAATAAGGCCACCCCACCTGTGGTGTCAAAGGAGAACCTCCACCCCTGCCCAGCAATAGTGTTTAATAATGAACAATGATAATAATGAGCAAAAATGACACCCTTCATGTGTCAACAGAGGCTCAATAGGGGACCAGCACATCTGCCTCCATCAGAATAGTAATGATATATATAATGCCTGCTTCCTCCCCTGCCTTAGCCCTGAGAAAGACAGCTTAAAACTGAGGGTTTCAATAAGATCTAGAGTCTCAGAAAATAATATGAAAATATCCCAGTTTAAATTGAAACCACTTGTCATACCAACAAACAGAAAAATCTCAAAGTCAGTAAAAAGTGACAATCGATGCCAGTATTGAGATGACAAGGGATTTTAGGATTACCAGGCAAAGATTATAAAACAGCTATGATAAATTGCCTCTATGAGCAATTATGAATACCTTTCAAACATGAAAAAAGTTAAAAACTTATAAAAGAAATAGAAAGTTTCAGTGAAAAAGCAAATGACCTAAAAAAGAATGAAATGGAAATGTCAAACTAAAAAACAAAACAAAAAAAACACACACAAAAAAATAACTAAAATAAAAAGCTCACTGGAAGAGCTCCACAGCAGAATGGAGGGAACAGAGGAAAGAAACAGTGAACTAGAAGACAGAAGAGTAAAAATTACCCAATCTGAATAGAGGGAAATTGATTAAAATCAATTTAAAATTGATTAAAAGTGAAAAGAACCTCAGGAACCTGTTAGGAAATCTAGCATTCATATCATCAGAACCTAGAAGGAAAAGCAAAAGAGGGAGGAGCTGGAAAAGTACTTGAAGAAATGATGGCTGTGGAAACTTCTCAAATTTGGCAAGAGACATAAACCTATGAGTTCAGAAGCTGAATGAACCACAAACAGGAGAAAGCTCAAGAAATCCATGCCAACACACATCATCATTAAACTTCTGAAAACAAAAGGCAAAGAAAATATTTTTAAAGCAGGAAGAGAGAAACAACACTTTACCTACAGGGGAAAAGCAATTCAAACAGTGGCTCTCTTGTCAGAGAAAATGGCAGTGAGATCGAGATTTCTCAAGGGTTGAAAGAAAACAATTGTGAGTACACAACCCTGTACCTTGCAAAAACATACTCTAGGAAGGAAGAGAGAAATGAAGACAATCTCAGAGGAAGGAAAACCAAGAAAAGTTGTGGCTAGCAGATCTACTCCAAAAAGATAAAGTTCTCTGTAAACAAAAATAGGGATAAATGCAATAGACTTTTCTCTTCTTTTGGAGTTTTCTAAATTATATTTGATGGTGAAGCAAAATTAACAAAACTGTTTGATTTGGTTCCAAATATATGTGGATGAACTATTTAAGACAAGGGTATTATAAATGGAGCAAGGTAAAGGGAGGTAAGGTAAGGTTTCTATACTTCACTTGAATTAGAAAACAAAACAGCAGTAGGCTATGATAAGTCATGTAGATACATAATGTAGTTCCCAGAGCAACCACTAGAAGAAAGCTATAGAGATACACTCAAAAACACTATGGATAAATCAAAATGAAATTCTAAAAAAATGTTCAGCTAACTCACTGGAAGGCAAAAAAACAAAAAAAAAAAAAAAGGAGAGAGAGAGAGAGAAAGAAAGAAAGAAAGAAAGAAAGAAAGAAAGAAAGAAAAAAGAAAAACAGAACAGTGACCCAAAAAATAAAACAGTCGACTTAAGCCCTAACGTATCAATGAATGCATTAAGTGTAAACATGTCTAAACCAATTAAAAGATAGAAAATGGAAGAATGGATTTTAAAATATGACAAGTATATGTTGTCTACAAGAAACTCACTTCAAAATAGCAATTTAGAAGGTTGAAATTACAAGGATTGAAGAAGATATATTAGGGAAACATTAATGAAAAGAAAGCAGGGATGGTTATATTAATATCAGAAAAGGTAGACTTCAGAGAAAATAAAATGACTAAAGACAGAGGACATGACAAAATGATAACAGGGTCACTCCAACAAGTCATAGGAATCCTCAATGTATATGCACCAGAAACCAGAACTGCAGAATAGGTGAAGCAAAAACTGATAAAACTGAAAGGAGAAAGAAACAATTTTAGAATTATAGTAGAGGAATTCAACACCATTCTTTCAACAATTGGTTGAAATTGATTTTTGATAGCAAATCAACATTAGAAGAACTCAATGCCATCAACAAACCAACAGGATCTAATTATAATTTATAGAACATTTCACCCAGCAATAGCAGGATACGCATTCTTTACAAGTGCCCACAGCACATATACTGAGACAGATCCCGAGTTACAAAGCAAATATTGTCAATTTAAAAGAGGTGAAATTGTACCTAGTGTGTTTTCTAATCACCATGGAATCAAACTAGAAATCAATAACAGAAAGATAACAGTAAAACTACCCAAACTACCCAAACACTGATGCTAAATAACAACCTGCTAATGAATCCATGGGCCAAAAAGGAAATCTCAGGGAAATAAACACACTGAACTAATGAAAATAAACATACAGCATATCAACATTTGTGGGACACAGCTAAATCAGTGATGAAAGGTAAAATATATAGCACTAAATGCATACATTGAAAGAGAGGTAAAGTCTCAAATCAATAATCTAAGCTCCTTGCTCAAGAACCTACAAAGAGGGACTGAATACAGAACATAGTAGGAGGGATCCCTGGGTGGTGCAGCGGTTTGGCGCCTGCCTTTGGCCCAGGGCGCGATCCTGGAGATCCGGGATCGAATCCCACGTCGGGCTCCCGGTGCATGGAGCCTGCTTCTCCCTCTGCCTGTGTCTCTGCCTCTCTCTCTCTCTCTCTCTGTGTGACTATCATAAATAAATAAAGAAAAAAATATTTAAAAAAAAGAACCTACAAAGAAACTAAGCCCAAAGCAAGCAGAGAGAAGGAAATAATAAAGAGCAAACACCAATGAAAATTAAAATGCAAAAACAGTAAAGAAAACAGTAAAATGAAGAACTGGTTTTTTGCAAACATAATAAAATTGACAAATCTTAAGTAGGACTGACAAAGGAAAAAAATATGTAAAGTACCAAGAACAGAAAAAAAAAAAAAAGAGGTATCACTATAGACCCTACAGACATTAAAAGGCTAACAAAGGAATATTAAAAACAATTCTACATGAATACATTTGACAGCCTCTATGAAAGGAACAAATTCCTCAAAAAACCCTACATACCACCACAACTCACCCAACATGGAGTAATTTAACTAGCCCTATATGTATTAAGAAAAATGAATTCATAGTTTAAAAACTCCGAAAAAGGAGTAGAGGAATTGAAAGAGCTAAAACAATTTTTAAAGATAATAATCAAGTCAGAGGAATCAGTTTACTCAATTTTAAGACATGATATAACTATAGTAATCAAGACTGTAGTGTATAGGGAATTAAGAATAAAGAACTCAGAAACAGACCCACACAAACACAACCATCTGATTTTGTATAAAGGTAAAAAAAAAAAAAAAGCCTTTTATCAGAGGAAAGACAGCATTTTCAACAAATGATGCTGGAGTAATTGGGCATCTATAGACAATTCTCACACCTTATATAAAACTTAATTCAAATGCATCACAGATTCAAATATTAAACAAAAAACTTACAAACAAAAAAAAAATAGAAGAACATCTTTAGGATCTCCAGCTAGGCAAAGAGTCTAATTCTTAGACTTGACACCAAAAGTAAGATACATAAAAGAAAAAAATTGATAAACTGAATTTCACCAAAATTAAAAACTTTGCCTTTGGAAAAAAGTCCTGTTAGGAAGCTGAAAAGACAAGCTACAGAGAGGGAGAGAATATTTGCAAACCATACATTCAAGCAAAGAACTAGTTAGAATATATAAAGAACTTTCAAAAACCCAATAGCAAACAAGTAAATAATTCAAATGGAACACAGGCAAAAGACACAAAAAGACATTTTGCCAAAAAGACAGACAGATGGCAAATAAGCACATGAAAAATATCCAACATCGTCAGCCATTAGAGTAATGTAAATTAAAACCACAATGATATACCACTACATGCCGATCAGAAGAGCTGGTGAGGATGTGGAAAAACTAGATCACTCATACATTGTGGATGGAATGTAAAATAGTGCAGCTCCTCTGAAAAAAAAAAAGCTTAGCAGTTCTTAAACAACTAAAACTCCAAATACTATATGATCCAGCAATTGCATTCCTTGGCATTTATCCCAGAAAAAAGAAGACATGTTCACACAGAAATCTGTAAATGAATATTTACAGCAGCATTATTCATATTAGCACCAAACTAGAAACAACCCAGATGTCCTTCAATGAATGAATGACTATTCTATAGAATACTACTCACCGATAAAAAGGAACAAAGTACTGATATATTCAATAATCTTAATGAGGCTACAGAGAATTATGTTCAGTGGGAGGAAGGGACAAGAGCCAACCATAAAAGGTTATATATTGTATTATTCTATTTATACAACATTTCTTGAAGTGACAAAACTATAGAAATGGACAACTGGTTACTGGCTACCAGGGGCTAAGAGAAGAAGAGGGAGGGAAGTCAGTAAAACTATCTATATAAGGGAAACATACGGGAACCTTATGACAATGGACATTTCTGTACTTGACTCTACCAATGTCAGTATCCTGGTTGTGATATTGAACTATAGTTCTGCAAGATGGTACCTTAGGGGAAACTGGGTAAAGGATACAAACGATTACTCTGTATTATTTCTTATTTGCATAAGAATTTACAATGATTTCAAAACAAAATTTAATTTAAAAATTTACTGCTCCAGAGGTGACTTGCAAATTGGCAAAGAAAATAAGCAAAAGCAAAACAAAACAAAGAATAAACTCTCGTGCAAATGCTGACACTTAACGATAGAAGAGCTTTTAATTATCAACTAGTCTGACTTCTTAATATGAAAATAAGAAGTGGAGGACCAGAGAAATATAATAATTAGCAGAGCTTTTCTGGATAAATGTGCAGTCACATGGAGGCTTATTCAGTTGTCTGTCATAGTGACATATGAAGCTAATTATGCTATAATTCACATCTGTCTTTCTTCAACTACTCAATATTCTGGTGTTGAATATGTTAGGCTTAAAATAAGTTGGACTGAAAAAAATAAATAAAAAATCAACAGCACTAGTTCCTGGTCAGGCTACTGATTTTTACTGTCCTCAAATGAGTTATCCTGCTAACAACAGCACTAGTTCCTGGTCAGGCTACTGATTTTTACTGTCCTCAAATGAGTTATCCTGCTAGTAGATGTGGGAGAAATACTTGTAGGGTGGTGAAATGACTTTTAAAACTGTTTCTAGATTCTCTAGTTCCTTTTCTTTTTCCCTTAAAAAAAGCAAAAGGTCAAACAGATCAAGTTTCAAAACTCACATCAATATTACATGTATTGGCCCACAAATGTTTAGTTTGAGAATTGTTTCATTAAAAAGCAAAAGCAAACTGAAGATAACAAAGACCAGCCAGGAACATCTAGGGAAGTATTTATCACATGCTCGTTATTGTAGGTGAATCAAACATTAAGCAGAACTGGGTTTCAGAAATTATCTGATGTGGAAGAAAAAGAGAAAAAAAAGATGAAGGTCAGAGGTTGAAAAGATGTAATTGGAGAGTCACTGTCACAATATCTATGAGTTACAGGCTTCCCTCTAACTATTCTCAACATTTTACTTAACTCTTTTGTTATCATAACCTACAAGAATTTCACAAGTCATTGAAAGTGGCTTCTGTGTCTCCTCTCCAACCACACAATGAGGCTCTGAAATTCTTCCATGCCCTGCTGTGCTCTATCACACAGCAGGAACACTGTTTAGGTACTTCTCTTGAATGTGCCATGGGGAAGCACTAGCTCTAAGACCAAAGTCCTTAATCAGAGGGTAGATCTGACCCATCAATCAGAGTGATAGAGCTCTTAAAGTTTTTAAATAATAATAATAAACTTAAAGTTAGAAAACTCATCTTGCTCTACATTCTGGACAGCGCAAGATAAAGTTTGGTCAACTAATTGAGGAATTACAGAAAAAGAAGGGAGGCAAAGAGTTTTCCAGGTAGAAGGTCTAGCCTGTGCAAAGTTATGGATGTGTGGGAAAGAAAGCATGCCAGGTTTAAAGAACTGCAATAACGAGGAATAGTTCATTAATTTTACAAATATGGGATCCCTGGGTGGCGCAGTGGTTTAGCGCCTGCCTTTGGCCCAGGGTGCGATCCTGGAGACCCGGGATTGAATCCCATGTCAGGCTCCTGGTGCATGGAGCCTGCTTCTCCCTCTGCCTGTGTCTCTGCCTCTCTCTCTCTCTGTGTGTGACTACCATGAATAAATAAAAATTTAAAAATAAAAGAATAAGCTTTATTAAAAAAAATTTTTTTTACAAATATTTGTTGAGCACCTGGGCCGGTCATTGTTTGCAGAGTTATGGTGGTGACCAACAGACAAGGTCCCTTCTTCATGAAATTGCCTCTTACATGGGGGCATGGGGGTGAGGAAGAGATGCACAATAAACAAATAGAGTAACATGAAAATATCAAATAGTACTACACAGAGAATCAAAGTGACTACTTTAAGATTGAGTCCTTTAGAAGTCAGGAGGTGAACATCATCCAGAAGAAAGTAAGAAAACATCAGCCTTAACAACATGTTAGACCAGACAGACCTGAAGGATATACAAAGAACATTTCATCTGAAAGCAATAAAACACACACTCTTCTCAAGTGTACATGGAACACCCATCAAGTGTATCTTAGACCATAAACAAATGTTAATAAATTTAAGAAGAACTGAAATAGTATCAAACATCTTTTCTGACCACAATAGCATGAAATTAGAAATCAATGACAAGAAAACCGGAAATTTCACAAATATGTGAAGATTAAACAATGTGCTTACTGAGCAACAGGTTGAAGAAGAAATAAAAACAAACACCTCGAGACAAATAAAAATGGAAATAAAACACACCAAAATGTATGAGATACAGCAAAAGCAGTTCTAAGAAGGACATTCATAGCAATGAATGCTAGCTCAAAAAACAAGTAAAATCTCAAATAACCCAACTTTATACCTCAAGGAACTAGATAAAGAAAAAGTACAAAGTTGGCAGAATAAAGGAAATAACAAAAATCAGAGCAGAAATAAATAAAATAGAGACTTGAAAGGTAATAGAAAAGATGAGTGAAACTAAGAGCTGGCTCTTTGAAAAGATAAAACTGACAAACTTTTAGCTAGACTCACCAAGAAAAAAAAAGAGAACTCAGATAAATGAAATCAGAAATGAAGAAGACATTACACTGCTACCACAGTAATATTGTGGAGGATTGTAAGAGACTACTATGAATGATTATACAACAACAAATCTGACAATCTAGAAGAAATGAATAAATTTCTAGAAACATACAACCTGAACAGACTGATGACTAGTAAGGAAATTGAGTCAGTAATCAAAAACCTCCCAACAAACAAAAGTCCAGGACCACTAGTCCTGGCTTCACTAGTGAATTTTACCACACATCCAAAGAAGAATTAATACCAAGCCTTCATCAACTCTTCCAAAAAATAGAGGAGAGAATACTTCCAAACTTATTTTTTAGGGCCAGCATTACCCTGATACCAAAAGTAAGGCACAAAAAAAGAAAAGTATATATCAATATCTCTAATGAACATAAATGTAAAAATCTTCATCAAAATATTACAAACTGAATTCAACAGTGTATCAAAAGGATCATACACCATGACTAAATAAAGATTTATTTCAGGGATGCATGATAGTTCAACATCCACCCAAACCAATCACTGTGATACACCAAATAAAAAAATGAAGGATAAAACTCCTATGACCATCTCAATAGATGCAGAAAAGTATTTGGCAAAATTCAATAATAAAAAACTCTCAAAAGTAAGTATAAAGAGAATGTACATCAATATAATAAAGGCCACACATGACAATCTCACAGCTAACATTATACTCAATGGTAAAATGCTGAAAGCTTTTCCTCTAAGATCAGGAATAAGATAAGGCTATACACTCTACTTTTATTCAACATAATATTGGAAATCCAAGCCAGGACAATTAGGCAAGAAGAGGAAATAAAAGGGATCCAAGTTGGAAAAGAAAAAGAAAACTGTCATTATTTGCAGATGACATATTATATATAGAAAACACTAAAAATTCCACCAAAAAAGTGTTAGAACTAATGAATGAATACATTAAAGTTGCAGAATACAAAACCAATATTCAAAAATCTGTTTCATTTCTATAATAGTAATAACAAACTATCAGAAAAAATTAAGAAAACAATCACATTTACAATGGCATCAAAAAGAATAAAATGCTTAGGAATAAATTTAACCAAGGAGATGAAAGAGCTATACACTGAAAACTTTAAGGTATTAATGAAAGATTAAAAGACATAAATAGAAAAATATTCTATGTTCATGGATCTGAAGAATTAATATTGTTAAAATGTCGATACTGAAAAATAAATAAATAGATAGATAAAATGTCTATCCTACCCAAAGCAATCTACAGAGTCAGTGCAATCTTCCATCATAACTCCAATGATATTTTTCACAGAAATAGAACAAATACCACCAAAATTTGTGTGGAACCACAAAAGACCCAAATAGCCAAAGCAATCTTGAGAAAGAAGAACAAAGCTGGAGGCATCATGCACCCTGATTTCAAACTATATTATGAAGCCACAGTAATCAAAATAGTATGGTATCGACATAAAATAGACATATAGATCAATACAACAGAATAGAGAGACCAGAAATAAACCCGTACATATGTGGTCAATTTAGACAAAGGAGCCAAGAATATATAATGGGGAATGGACAGTCTCTTCAATAAATAATTGGGATGGATGGATGACTGGGCAAACTGAACAGAAGACTGAAACTGGACCAGTAACTTACACCATACACAAAAATTAACTCAAACTCCTTTAAAGACTTGAATAGAAGATCTGAAACCATAAAAATCCTAGAAGAAAACATAGGTTAAGGTCCTTGACATAGGTCTTGATTTTTTCAATCTGACACCAAAAGTAAAAATAAACAAGTAGGACTACATCAAACTAAAAGCCTTTTTTGCGTAGTGAGGGAAACCATCAATGAAATAAAAAGGCAACCTATGGAATGGGAGAAAGTATCTGCAGATCATATGTCTGAAAAGGTGTTAATATCCAAAATATATAAAGAACTCACACAACTCAATAGCAAAACAAACAAAAAAACTCAAAAAAAAAATCTGATTAAAAAAACAGGCAGAGGATCTAAATAGATATTTTCCCCAAGAAGATAAACAGATGGCCAGCAGATACCATCAAGAAAATACAAATCAGGAGTGCCTGGGTGGCTCATTTGGTGAAACGTCTGCCTTCAGCTCAGGACATGATTCCAGGGTCCTGGGACTGAGACCCACATTGGACTCCCTGCTCAGCAGAGAGCCTGCTTCTCCCTCTCCCTCCCCCCCGCCCCATCTTAAATAAACAGGAAAATCTTTTTAAAAAGAAAATATAAATCAAAACTGCAATAAGATAAAACACCTCACATCTATTAAAAAGGCTATTATCAGAAAGACAAGAAATAACAAGTGTTGACGAGGGTGTGGAGAAAAGGGACCCTTGTGCACTGTTGGTGGGAATGTAAATTGGTGCAGCCACTATGGAAAACAGTATGGAGTTTCCTTAAGAAATTAAAAATAGAACTACCATATGATCCAGAAATTCTATTTGTGGATAGTTTGCATATACATATACACACATATATATTATTATTCAGCCATAAAAAAGAATGAACCTTACCATTTGCAACATGGATGGGCCTTGAGTGCATTATGCTTAGTAAGTCAGAGAAAGATAAATACCATATGATCTTACTTACTTATAGAATCTAAACAACAAAAAAATCAAGCTCATAGAATCAGAGAGTCAAGTAAAGCCAGAGGCAGGGAGTGGAGGTGGGAGAAATGGGTAAAGGTTGTCAAAATAATAAAATTCTAGTTATAAAATGAATACATCATGGGCATGTAATGCACAGGCCAGTGACTATAGTTAACAATAGTGTATTGCATATTTGAAAGCTGCTGAGAGTAAATCTAAAAAGTTCTCATCACAAGAAAAAAACATGTTTTTGACTATATAAGGTGATGGATGTAAACCATCTCATTTGCAGTGATCATTTCCCAATGTATACAAATATCAAATCATTAAGTTGTACATCTGTAACTAATATAATGTCATATGTCAGTTACACCTTTTAAAAAAAACTAAAATAATAATAATTTCAAAAGGAGTCAGGAGGTGATTATTAAGCTGAGGTCTGAATGACAAGGAGCCAGTCATACCAAGATCACCAGGAAGAGGGAGTAGGTACCATAGAGATCCCAAAGCAAGTAGAAGCTTGAGAGAAAGAGGGCCACTAGGTCAGTAGGGAAGGAATGTGGAACTAGGAAATGTGTCCTGTAGGTACAGCCAAGAGTCAGAAATATTGCTTACATCTAAGTGGAAAAATGGAAATGTTTGTTAATGTTGTGTCAGCTGAAAAAATAATGAAATAATTTATTTCTTAGTCTCTATGACATCTACAGATGTCTGGGCTATATGTATCTACCCAAACATTTACCAAGATAGGCTCAGACATGGGTTCCAAACTCCCCCTTGTCTTCCCCACCGTCAACCTGTCTCTCCTACCCTAGAACACAGCCACAACTGAAGCATGTTCCCAAGGCTATTGACAACCTGTCTATCTAGTGACATGACCAGAGACCTGTCTTGCCCTTCCTTCTGGCCAGGAGGAGATCATGGAGGGAAACGGACATGGTAGAGGGGCTGAGACGCTGGAGCCAAGTTCATTACTATCAGCATCAGAAGCATGATTAACAGAGAAATTGTACTCCTAAGGCCTGTTGCTGTCAGCAAATTCCAAGAAACACTGGTCATTACTATAGCAACTGATTTCACATGCCTCGGGAGAAAACATAACAGTATTAGCTTTTCCTGGAAACAGTCAAAGTGGAAACTGCCTGCGATTAGAGTGTTCCCCACTTCCTCTAATGATGCCGGCACTGCCCCTGAACTTTGTGCCTTTCTCTAACCACTCTGGATTATTCAGTCCTCTGAGGCCTTCATTTTTGTTCCTGAAGAGCCTCGTCCTGCTCTACACAACTAAGCCATTTGTATGCTGTTCTAAGCCTTCAAAGGCCAAGAAACCAGGTGTATGGGTCTACAGGAAGTGAGGATCCTAGAAGCAGAAATGACAGGATTCAGAGGTTAAAGTTCTGGGCTTGGGCACCAGCTTGTCAGTCAGCCACAAGCAGTTTACTTAACCTCCCTGTACTTCTGTTTCCTCATCTGAAAAATGGTGCTATTAACAATACCTCTCATGAGACCAGCATGTGGAATCAAGAAGATAGTACGAAAATATTTTGTAAGTGTAAGAGCCATGCAAATACCAAGTATTTGCCTGAAGCAAAAGATCTTTCCTTCATTTCAGGAAATCAACACCCAAAATTATAAAATTTATGAAAAGTCCTTATTACAGCCTTTGGCTTACTCCTACTATATTAAGGAATTCAAAGAAGCCATCAGTGAAAAGCATACAGCTAACCTAATGCTGGTCCTGCCTCCGCTACCGTGAAGCAGCTATGTGATTTGGGACACTTAGGCATTCAGAGCCTCTGCTTCCTCATCTACAAAATGAAGATAATACCACCCAAGCACGGATGCAGGAATCAAATGATATATCTTAAAATTCTTTGGAAAATATTCAATAAGTACAAGGATGTACATTTCAATATCCTATTACACACTGCATATACCTTGTATGATTACCAAATCATAATTTGAGTTTGAAGTAAAAAATGTTTCCATCAAAAGATCAACAATCTTCATAGAGAAAGAACTCTGAAATGAGGCTACAGTTGAATATCTACCTTTTTCAGGCAGGTACAGAGTGAGATAAAAATAATCTCCTTTTTGTAGATATGCAAAATGCCATGTGGGAGATTAGAGATAACCACAGATTCTTTACTATTCCTCCAACTGAGAGGTGAAGTCTCTGTCCTCTCCCCTGTAACCTGCAGAGTGGGTGTGGGTGTCCCTGAACCAACTTAACCAATATGGTAGAAGGAATGCTGTGCCATGCCAATTTCCAGGCTAAGCCTTAGACCAGCAGCTTCTACTTTCTGACTCTTGGAGCGCTGAGCTACCATATAGGAAGATTACCCTGAGGCTGCCGCTCTGTGAGGAAGCTCATGGGAGTCACTTGGGGAGACCATCTGAGGAGATAGAGAGCTGCCTGGCCACCCCCAAGTCTTCTAGTTCCCAGCCATTCCTGTCATCCCAGCTGAAACCCCAGGATGGTGCTGCAGAGGCAAGCCGTACCGAATCCTGGACCCACAGATCAGAGATACAAGAATAATAAATTGCTTTCTGCCACTAAGCTTTGGAGTGGTTTGCTTTACAGCAATTGGTAACTGGAAAATCATCCAAATATGAAATGATAAAATATTTGATGGTAATTTATGAATGTGTATGTCACTAAAATGAAATTCCAGCCTCACAGTTGCTTTAGTCCTAGAACAGGAAAACATTTTCCTATGGCTAGCTGCCAGTGGGTGACTGAGAAATTATGGCAAACTGGATGATTCCTCAGTATTTCCAAGTACACTGAAAAGGGGAAAAGCCTCATTAAGTTTTGTAAAGCAACAAAATCTATGTAGGCTAAATCTCTTCTACAGAAATCCAATAGAAAAAAAGGTCTAAAAGTCTAATAAAACTCTCAAAAACTTTTTGGGTGAGGGGAAGAAGGCTATGGATTGCCCACCAAGGTCAAGGTTAAACTTGATATTGGCCAGTAACTTGGGACTGTATTAATACTGCACCATTCATTCAAAATCATGCAGACCACTAAAGGCAAACCACTTTAGAACTTATTTGGCAAACAGTTGTGCAACTCCACAAAAGGTAACTAAAGATTCAGACAAATTACGTTAAACTCATTTGTATTGTTTGTATCTTTTATTTTCTGTACATTATGATATTTTAACATTTTTTAAAAAGATTTTATTTACTCATGAGAGACATAGAGAGAGACAAAGCATAGGCAGAGGGAGAAGCAGGCGCGACCTGAGCCAAAAGCAGACGCTCAACCACTGAGCCACCGAGGTGCCCCAGTGTTTTGACATTTTCATTTCTAGCTGAAGAGAGATTGACCCTCCTGGAGCCAGTCAATTCTTGGAGATAGCAAAGGGCCAGCTGGGAGCATGTCTTTGATATGCAAACTAACCAAAATCCAGAACCAGACTTCCTCTATCTGTTGTTCACCCAGGACACAATATTCCTCTGCCTTAATCACCCCAGGGCCAGGTACCAGGCAACTAGACCATCTCTCTCATCCAAATCCCTTGGAATTTATTCCAACCAGCCAATCCTATTTATCCTGTCCTGTCTTTCCTTTCCCTCAGAAACCCCAGTAAAGGCTCTGGCCTTTATTTTATTTTACCATGCCATATCCAACACGGACATTCTTAGAACATCACTCAAAGGGTTATGTGTTCAAAGACTTAGCTGAGGTCAAGTGTACCGGGGGGGGGGGGGGGGGAAGGGGGGAATTTGGGACGGATGAGGTTACACAAGTTCAATGCCTACAGAATTAGAGAGAGGCTTTTCTCTGTACCAAGACCTAGCAACCTTCTGACAGGTGAATGATGTCAGTGAGGCCTGGCCTGGGAATGCAGATGGGTCCACACATCTTCCACTGTAGTTAAAAAACCAACCAGAAACCGTGATGGTAAGAGGATAAGTCAGTCATGCCACCTTCCAGCTGAGAAACTCACTGCTTAATTCTGAAATTCAGTTTCTTGTGTCATCTAGCAGAAAAAAAGTTACATGGCTTTTCAAGTACTTATTTCAATTAGCTCCCTTTAAAAAAAAAAAAAGACTTTATTTACTTATTCATGAGAGAGACAGAGAGAAAGAAGGGGGGGGCAGAGACACAGGCAGAGGGAGAAACAGGCTCCACACAGGGAGCCTGACATGAGGCTTGATCCCGGGACTCTAGGATCATGTTCTGGGCCGAAGGCAGGCACTGAGCCTGCCACTGAGCCACCCAGGGATCCCCTCAATTAGCTCCTATAAATAAAATATCTCAATGGTTGCATAATTTTAAAAACTGTACACAGGGGTACCCAGGTGACTCAGTTGGTTGAGTGTTTGACTCTTGATTTCAGCTGAGGTCATGATCCCAGGTCATGAGATTGAACCCAGCATGGAGCTCTGCACTCAGTGGGGAGCCTACTTGAGATTCTCTCTCTTCCTCTTCCTCTGCTCCCCTCTCTCACTTGTTCTGTCTTAAAATAAAATAAATAAAAAATAATAAGAAGAAGAAAAGAAAAGAAAAGAAAAATAATGAAATAAAAAGTGTACAAATCTTTAAGTTGTTCAAGGCTACATATCTTCTGAAAACAAAGCCTACCTCTACTGCTGAGTTATGAAAACTACACATTAAGGTTAAAAGGATATACTTTACTAGAAATACAAGATAAAGTTGAACTCTCTTGTCTGGTGATACAAGCCAAATATGTTTTATTAATAACCCATGTTAGTAGACAGCAAATGGCAAAAAAGTGCTTAAACCTGTCTCAGTTCCACCATATTCTATTCTCTCTACTACCAGCAGAAATCAGATTTCATATCTTCCCAACTTCTAAAAACAGTGCTTTCTTTCATTTTTTTATCGTGTAAAAAAGTTAACTGGGGTCTTTTATTCTTTCACAGATTTCACCATTGCTCACTTCTGCTGGTAGGTTGATGAAGCGGGAGGTAAACATGGACAAACAGGAGGCAAACTCAAAGGAATGTAAGAGAAATTTGGAGGTGTAATTAAAAGAATTACATGTCTGCCTTTTCATGCCTTTAATTTAGGAAGTCAGTGGCTTAAATCACGTACTTCACAGCGTGAGTAATGCACAGAACGTCTGTGCTGTAGCCACATTTAAGAGGACTCCCTGCCACCCAGACTGAAACTGAGTGGCACTTTCTTCATTTGATCAAAATACTTAAGTGATTCCAACAACTGACTGCTGATGGTAATCTTATCTAGACATTCCTGCCATTGGGATCTTTCTACCACCTTCTTCAAATACACTCCAAGCTGCCATCCCAGCATTTTTAAATATTGCCAACTCATTTCCTAGGTGAGGGGCAAAGGGCTTCACGCATTTGGGTCATGCCAGCTGGATCGGGGTTACAGGTTCTCACTTGTCATGTCAGTTTCTGGACATCGAGCCCCAGGACAGGCCAAATGACTATGTCGGAGCTCCTGGATTGCTGTCTTCCTCCCAGTATGTTCTCATTAGTTCTTTAGTTGATCCAGCAAAACAGCTCTTGCCTGAGCAGGGCTGTTGAGTCTCAAGGCCTTTCACACCGTCATGCCTGTCTAGCCCTGTCAGGTTAGCAGGTCACCAGGGTTAGTGGTCTTCTTGCCAGGCCACTGGCCTTTGTTCAGGCAGTAGATAAACCCATAGGAACACATACGATTAGGTGTAATACTATGTTACCCTACATAATACTATGTTATTTGCTAAAGTGGGTAGCTAATTTGGGACTGTCGTGTTTTCAAAATTGGAAAATATGTTTATCAATGGCAACCCAAAACTATTCCTTTATTTCTGATGGCTTCTTCCAGTGATAGACTCAGATTATGTTCTCTTTTTCCTAAGTCTTCAGTTCAATTTCCTCATTATCATTCCACTCTTAACTCTCAGAGTCAAATGTTTGAGTATAACTTTCACGCCACCCCATTCGTTGATTCACCTATGTGTGTGTTTAACACTGCTGACTTAATGTTTGCTAAATGCCAGATCGTGTGTTAAGAATTGAGATATACAAATGTATACTCATTATAAGAATTAAAAAATGAGAAATATATAAGGTAAAATGTAGGAGTACCCTTTATCTTTCCCGAATTTACTCCCTTTTTAGAGATAACTACTGTTAACTATATCTTCCATATCTTCAAAAAAAAATATCCATAGATATGGGGGCACCTGGGTGGCTCAGTGGTTGAGTGCCTGCCTTTGGCTCAGGACATGATCCCAGGGTCTTAGGATCAAATCCAGAGTCAGGCTTCCTGCAAGGAGCCTGCTTCTCCCTCTGCCTATGTTTCTGCCTGTGTCTCTCATGAATAAATAAATAAATAATCTTTTAAAAAATCCATAGATATGTAAATATACATGCACCCAGTCTGTGCATCACATTCTACGCATGTACCCATGGAAGTGTTGGGGTATATGTGTGTTCTTGCACAATTTTAGATATGGTATTCATGAGCTTAAAAAGTACATATTATTAAAAATTATAATAAATATTCTTTTAAAATTCCCACTCTGATCTTTTTGTTTACATAAATCTCTCAGAGTTTGCAGAAAGAAGATACCACTGAACTCATAGTGAATAAGCCTAGAGGCTTTTGCTCTGTAAATATTCTTCTCACTCACTGATTCAAAAAATATTTATTGGGTCTAGACCATCTTCCAAACACTGTGCCAACTAGGAGTACAAAAAATGAAGATGTAGCCTTATCGTGAAGTCCAGAATACACAGAATTAAAATGAACATATGCACTATTTTCCCAAATAAAGTTCTTATTTTTTAAGAAAATAACCTCAAAAATCCCTTTGGTTATAAATAGTTACTTAATTGTACTGGGTGTCAAGTGTTATGATAGTTGTTCAAATATTAGCCTTCCAGGTGACAAGACATGGCAACTGCTTATTTAGTGCATATCTCCCCAGAAGAGCCTTAAATTAAGAAGTAACGTTTCAGGTAACTTGAGAAACTTTGGGCAGATTTAATATCTTACTGGTCACACACGCCCAGGGCTGGTCCAATAATAAGGATGTGATGGTTTAGGAGAACTCTGTTTTTCAGTTGTTTATAACTGAGGTTGGTCCAGTCAGAATGTGGTCCCTGATTCAGGGACAGGGAAAATGACCTAGAGACCTGTCTCCCCTCCTTAGGAGACAATTATGCAGGTTGAGAGGGCTAGAGTTCATTTGATTTCTTGCTCCTCTTTCCAGTTAGGAAGGAAAAGAAAGTGATTTTGGAATTTGCTACAGATGGACTTTTATAGCTGCCACTAAGTTTTAAGAACATCTTCTACTGAGAGAAAAAATTACACAACAAATGTTCCCTGATCATTTTTCTATGTAGAGTAAAAGCCCAGTTATAAATTATATCAAGTACTTAAATCATGGCATGACCTACCAGTGACTTTTTGCCTTCTCAGTCCAGTCAGCCTGGTGACTCCCCCCAACCACTGTCACCATGGATGCTGTACTGCAGCAGGGTTGGAAGGTGCAGTGGGACTTATGTAACCCACGGGCCCGTCTCTGTCTCAGCCCTCCAATCACATTAACACTAAGCAGTATATAATTTAGAAAGGGGGAAATGCAATCATAGCTTTTGCCCCCACACTGCTATGAAATTCCAGGCTTTTATGTGCAGGAAGCTCCATGTTGATCTTGGCGTCCCCATGGGTTAAAAATCTTGTTTAAATGTTGCAGCCTTAGAATAGTCTTTGAGGTTTTTTCTATGTTGTTTTATAAAAGGCTTCTGCTGATTATTTACAGATGCTGTCTCTGAGAAAGCTGAAAATAGTCCCACTACGAATACTGAAATTCAGACTCAGGCTTCCCTACTTATTTTATGATGAACAGTTCAATAGCACTCAAGCCCAAAGATTGGGCTGCTCAACTGGCTTTTAAATGGGGTTTCTGTCGATGTGTCTGGCATTGAGGTTTCTGTTAACTTGGCCTCGGTCTGTCAAAGGAATCATCCAGCAATGCTCTCATTCAACAAATATTTCCTCAGCCCTACTACGTGTCAGGTCTTGTGCCAAGGACTGGGGACTCAGGGACAAAAACCAAGGCTCTGCCTTTGAGGAGCTCAGTCTAAGGAGAAGTATGTATGAGAAATGCTGTCACAAATGCTGGGGTCCCCCTCACAGGCACAGGGAAGGGCAGATAAACAGGAAGGCCTGCTCAGTTACTCAATCTCTTTCCTACCTTCACCTGGCTCTGTTGGTCATAGTAAACAATGTAGGTGTGGTGTCCTTGTCTGTTTTTTTCCCTTTTTCAGATCTGAATCAAGCCTCTGCCTCTGGGAGGGCATGATCTGTAATATTTCAGATTAAGAGAGATTCATTCTTATTCTTCAAAATCTCTATAAAGAACTTGATTGAACTTTCATACATGTATGCACAGCATTTACCAACTTAGGCAAATGGCTCTTCAGTGTCCATAACCATAACCCTTCCAGCTGTCACCAAAGTTATATTCTCTCCTGTCCCAGGCACAGTAGTAAGGCTGCTATTTGTCCACACTCAGAGTCATGCCTCAACCGGCTCCTTCCCAGGCTAACCAGTCCAGGCCCCTCCACCCAGGGCTCATTTACGTCCTCTCAATGCTTTCGGTGTCAGATCCTGGACTCACTCCAAACCCTCCTTATCCCTTCTCAATTACAAAACCCAGAACTGGGCCAGGAAAGGAGTGTGCTGGGCCAAAGACTTTCCTTTGCAATTCCTGCAAATTCCTGAGAGTCTCTACAGGCTGGTTAAATGAATCTCTTTTTACAGGCTAACCAGGGGAGACTCTAGGATGACAGCAATGGGGGAAGAGGTTGAGGAGAGTAAAATACCATCCTTACAGGTTTAATTAGGGACACATGGCCCCCATGGTCATCAACATTACCATTCCTGGCACCATGACTTCTCTCTGGAGCCATCAGGACATGTGGGTGCACATTGGAGAAGTGTTGTTGGATCAACAGTAGTGCCATAAATCTTTGTTACTGAGTTAAAGACTACATGTGATTTACAACTTGCAATAATAATGACCTGGTGAGTTTAAGAACTCACCACTCCATCTCTTATTCTATGGTATCTTCTTAAAGAAAAATGAACCAATTTAGCCTGAGAGCAATCATATAATCACATCCCATCTTGACACAGCATTTTTAATTTTCCAAAGTACTTTCCCAGATAGAACCTCATCTAATTGTCACAATAACCATGTGCAGTGAATCTTAAATGCACTAACTTATAGCTAAGGAAAGAGAGGCACAGATGTGTTACATGGCTTGCTCAAGATTACACAGAAAGTACTAGAGGCAGGACTAAAATGCAGGTTGACTTCATTGATCTCTTTCATATTCTAACCACTATGTGCAAAATATACATAGCTTATATGGCAAGTTTTGGTGTCCATTATCTTACTGGTCCTTACTATATTCCTAGGATGCAAAAAAGGAACTAGAAGTAATAAAAACTGTGCAGAAAATAATTGTGAAAAAGTCTGAAATGAATCAGAATGATAATGGGTGATCTCAGCAGAAAACGAGGCATTATTGCATAATGCAGTCATCCGGGTTACCTGATCCTATGAGATCTTTGTACATTTTGTGGTCTTTGAGCCACTTTACAACTTGCAAGAGAATCAGTAAGATGTTACAACCAGTTCAAAGGAGAATCCAAAGGGCAGACACATATGTAGGCAACCAGAATTGGGTTAGTAGGTGCAAAACTGGCTTCTTCCACAAAGACAGGGAAATCAATTGTATGTACTTCCAGTGGACAAAATTCATGTGCATGTCTTACTGATTCTCTCATTAATGAATATGTTAAATAAATCCTTTGGCGAATGTTCATTTGACATTTGTATGAGAGTCATGATTTTCCTTTTTAAAATAATTATCCTTTAACAACAGCAACATTTCTTGAGCACTTACTAGAAGCCTTTACTTACTAAAGGCTTTACATACATTTAATTCTCACAACCACCACAAGGCAGGCACTCATTATCTCTGTTTTCTAGATAAGAAGACAGGGGTTTAGAGAGATTAGATAATTTGCTCAAGGTCCCACAGTCAGTAGAGAGGGAATCACTTCTCTCCAAGGCCACTGCTACTGATTTTTCCTTGTGTTAGCCCACAAAGCTAACAAAGACAATGAACACAAAGTTGTCTTTGGCGTTAAATTATCATCTTTTAAAAATGCATGATTCTACACAAACTGTTATTTGCCCTCATGGAGGTCCTACTTAATGACATTTTCCCAAAAAATATTGACTGAATGTTTGCCATGGATTATGCCTTGTTCTATGTACTGGATTAAAACAGAGAAAGTCTTTGCTCCCATAGAGTTTATGTTCATTTTAGAGTGAGACAGAATGGTGGAAGGAAAAAAATTAAACTAAAAGAATTCTTTAAAAACACATCGAAATTGTAAAGAGAGAAATAAAATTGTCTCTATTTGCAGATGAAATGATACCATATATAGAAAACCCTAAAGACTACACCAAAAAAAAATGGTTAGAACTAATCAATAAATGTAGTAGTTGCAGGATACAAAATCAATATACAAAAATCAGTTGCAATTCTATGCATTAACAATTAATTATCAGAAAAAAATTAAGAAAACAATCCCACTTATTTTTTTTTAATTTTTATTTATCTATGATAGTCACAGAGAGAGAAAGAGAGAGAGGCAGAGACATAGGCAGAGGGAGAAGCAGGCTCCATGCACCGGGAGCCCGACGTGGGATTCGATCCCGGGTCTCCAGGATCGCGCCCTGGGCCAAAGGCAGGCGCCAAACCGCTGCGCCACCCAGGGATCCCTTTTTTTTTATTTTTATTTTTTTTTAATTTTTATTTATCTATGATAGTCACAGAGAGAGAAAGAGAGAACAATCCCACTTAAAACTGCATCACAAAACAAAACAAAAAACAAAATAAAACAAAAAACTGTATCACAAAGAATAAAACAACCTAGAAATAAATCTAACCAAGGAGGTGAAAGACCTGTACACTGAAAACTGTAAGACATTAATGATAAACTGAAGATGACACAAATAAATAGAAAGATATTCTGTGTTCATAGATTGAAAGAATATTGTTAAAATGCCCCTACTACCCAAAGCAATCTGTTACAGAGTCAATGCAATCCTCATCAAAGTTCCAAAGGCATTTTCACAGAAACAGAGCAAGCAATACAAAATCTGTATGGAACCACAAAAGACCCTGAGTAGCCAAAGGAATCTTCAGAAAGAACAAAGCTAGAGGCATCATGAGCTCCTTGATTTTAAACTATGTTATAAAGCCATAGTCATCAAAATTGTATGGTATTGGCATAAAAACAGCCACATTGATCAGAGGAACAGAAAAGAGGGCCTAGAAATAAACCCACAATTATATGGTGAATATATAACAAAGGAGCCAAGAATACACAATTGGAAAAAAACAGTGTCTTTAATAAATGGCTTTGGGAAAACTGGACAGCCACATGCAAAAGAATGAAACTGAAACCTTATCTTACACCATATACAGAAATAAACTCAAATTGGATTAAAGAACATAAGACCTGAAGCCATAAGACCCCTGGAAGAGGTCTTAGTAATGATTGGATTTGACACCAAAAGCAAAGGCAAGAAAAGTAAATATGAGTAAGTAGGACTACATCAAACTAAAAAGCTTCTGCACAGCAAAAGAAATCATCAAAAAATGAAAAAGAAACTCTGGAATGGAAGAAAATATTTTTACTTGAGTTGGGTTTTTTACTATTGAGTTGGATAGGGTTCTTGTGCATTTTGGATATTAATTCTTTACTGGACATGTAGTTTGCAAACTTTACATTAGGAAACTATAAAGAATTATTAGAAATCTTGTCTTGAATTTCAAAAATAAAATTTAAAAACCTAAGCAATAAAAATCTATACTTTTTCATCTCTCTCCAGATCAAGTTAAATGATAGCAAAAAAAAAAAATGTTGATTTTCATAGGATTCTGTGTTATCTCCCATTTTCAGAGAATACAGAAATCAGGTCTTTTTTTTTTTTTAAGATTTTATTTATTTATTCATGAGAGTCACAGAAAGAGAGGCAGAGACACAGGCAGAGGGAGAAGCAAGCTCCTCAAAGGGAGCCCGATGTGGGACTCAATCTCAGGACCCTGGGATCATACCCTGAGCTGAAGGCAGACACTCAACTGCTGAGCACTCAGGCATCCCAGAAATCAGATCTTTTTGTGAAAAATAGTGCTAAGAAAAAAAAAAAAAAAAAAAAAAAGAAAAATAGTGCTAAGTAATTGGTTACTTCAGGCTGCTAACTGGGTAACTAACCAAATGGTCAGAACACATGCCATGATTGCTCAGTAATCTGTTATTATGGCTAAGAAAGTGGTTGATTAGAAATTATATTCAACTGATATGTATAGATACATTTCTGTAGGAGCTCATTTAAAAGGAATTACTTTAATTATTCTCCAAATGAATCAGCATTGCATTTAGTTAGGTAACTAAAAACTATGTCTTTTTTGAGACTTGACTTAAACATTATAAGCCAATATAATTTGGGAGAACAGTAATTAAGACACTAAACTATATATAAATGGCTTTCCATTAAGATTTCATTAACTTAATGTTTTTCTCCCTTTGGATTAAATTACATCAGGCCAAAATGAACTCGCCCCTGAGCAAATTTTCTAAGGAATGAATATAACATTTACTAGGAAACACAAACACAGTAAAGGAATTTTTTAAAAGATATTTCTTAACCAGATGGAAGGCTTTACTTTAAAAATGTAAAAGGTCATAAAAGCCCCCTTTCTGAGGGCATTCATAATTTTTTTAACAGGCCAAAGTGAATATTCTTAACACACAAGTGTGATTTTTAATTCTTTAAAATGCAGTGGGGAGTGATTTTTTTCCTTCACAGTAAGAAGGAAAATCCCTCTGAGATTGTGAAGTCACAGAATTTGAGACTAAAAGTTTGCTCACATCAAAATGCTGTTAGTTGACCATCTGCTTTGTGTGTCTGTGTTTTTTTAATGAAAGCATTTTATCTCCCCACTAGTATAAGGATACAGATTTCAAAGTAGTTAAACAATTGTCAGATCAATGTGTACCACACCAGACAACCTCTATACTTGGCCAATGTGATACTAAACAATGCAAGCTATTTTCTTATACAATACCTTACTAACACAGGCCAGTAAAGAATCTGCACCAGAGTGAAAGGGAAGGTAGGACTGCGTGATGGTCGATGTCTATGTGAAAATCTAAATCCAGGCCTATGTGAATAATGAAATCTCAATAAACAACCAAATTGGAAGAAGCCCTACAATCTATGAGAGATTCCCCCACCACTCCATCTATCTAATCTAGCACCCTTTACTCACTTATCCTCACTGCATTTTTTTTTTTTTTTGGTGAGATGATTCTTTTAACTACACTCCATAGAGAAGAAATGATTACAAATTTATAAAAAATTATACATATATAAATTTATAAACTCATAAAGGACTGTTTAAGCAAAAAAAAATCTCCCTGATAAGAGAATTATATGATTAGAGAATAATAAGAGAATTATAAAAGATGCAAATCTTTTATTTAAAATGACATGATGGTGCCTGGCTGGCTCAGCCAGCATGCAACTCTTGATCTCAGGGTCATGAGTTCAAGCCCCACATTGGGCATGGAGCCTACATAAAAAAACAAATAAAGTGATAAACTAGAATTAATGTATAATAATGGCACTAAATTTAGATATGGAAATTATCCTCAAAGTTGCTGGATGTGATTACTATCACATTTTTACTTTGTGTTGATGCTTCTAAAGAAGCGATGGAGGCTTAAAGAAATGGAAAAGTTCTTCACATGGTTTCTTGTGACCATGTGTGGGAGGGCAATGTCTTTTTCTCTAGGGTCTCAAGGTAAAACATCTTGATTTTACCTTGAAATCAGAACTGATCTGCTGCACTGCTAAGCACTGCTCGAATACTGCCATAAAGCTGTGATGGAGGATTTCCCAGGATGAGGTTGCAAATGGCAGTTCTTGCCATCCTGATGCTTTAGAAAGAGCCAACGTTGTGAACTTTCACATCAGCCAAAACTATCTGTGTCTGTGTCACATTTTCTTATGGCAAATTTGGTTGTTTCTCCTTTGCCAGAGATTCTTCCTATTGCCCTGGACAGGTGGTCTCCCTTGACAGGCTTCACATCTGTAATTTCAAGAGACTCTAGAGAGAGGTCATCCCACCTAACGAGGGCAAGTGCCTCCTCCACTGGAAACCCAAGAAGAAAGGCTTACACAGGACTAACTGCTTCTGTCAGAGCACAGACATCTTTCATTTCTTTACAGGTCCTGATTTCTACATTCCTCAATTTCAAGGTAAAGCGGACCTGAAGTCTCGAATGTTCTAGGATGGGAGTAACTCTCTTCGTCCAGTTCTCTTTGAATGGCATGTGTCTATTAGCTGGGCCTGGGATCTTCCTCCTTTCTTCCTTCCCGCCCAGGAATCCCTGGCCAGTGGGGAGTGGGAAAATTGGCCTCTTGGCTGGCTGAGCCTCCGTCGGGTCCGTGTCCACGTGTCTCCAAACCCCCACAACGAGGACCGTCCAGCCTGCTGTTTCCCCACCTGCCGGCCGCCCTGGCAGTGAGCTGGGCGAGCTGGGTGAAGCCGTCCTCCGCCGGGTGCTCCGTGCTCCCATCCCCGGGAAACTCCAGCCCCAGCATGGGCTTCCAGCTCCAACTTGAGTGCCGCTGCCCTTCCTGCCCTTATTTTATTTCACAGCTCTTATCACTATCTGCCATTACAGGTTTATTGTCTATTAATTTATTTTCTGTCCTTCCCAGTAGAATGTAAACTGCCTCCAAGCTGGCTCTGGTTTGCTCCCTGCTGTATCCCCAGCTCCTAGAACAGCCTGGCACATAGAAGTTGCTCAATAAATAAGTCCTTTGGAAAACTACACATTCTGGACCTAGATAACTCTGCTTGTTAACTATCCCTATTTTGAAAACTTGTACTTGTCCAGAGCTCTTTTCTAACTACCTATTTACTAATGAAGATACTATTTATAGCATATTTGAAAGACAATGTTCCCTTTCACTTATGTTACATCTGAAACATCTTAGAGGTTTTATTTGTACAGACAAAAGTGCTAAGAATATGAGTATAAACGGACTAAGCTAAATTTATGAATCCAAGTGAGTATATTAAAAGTAGAAATTTAAATTTTTTAATTTAAATTTAAAACTTTAAATTAAAAAAATTAATTTAATTTATTTATTCATGAGAGAGAGAGAGAGAGAGAGAGAGAGAGAGAGGCAGAGACACAGGCAGAGGGAGAAGCGGGCTCCATGCAGGGAGCCCGATGTGGGACTCGATCCCGGGTCTCCAGGATCATGCCCTGGGTTAAAGACGGCACTAAACCACTGAGCTCCCCGGGCCGCCCTAAAAAAAAAAACTTTTAAATAGTCAACTTTAAACTAGTTTCAACCTACCTTCATATCACCATGAAAAACAATTATCATACAGACACAAATCCAACTAAAAAATTGAATATTCTAAAAAAGAGGGGAAACTTTTACTGTATAGTTATCGTCATGTGAAAGAATCTAAAGGATCTTTGGATTGGATCCATCTTTGGATCCAAAATGGATCCAAAATGGAGAATGAAAAATGAAACTAGTTATCCTGACAAAACAAAAATGTTTTGTTAACCCAAAGGGCCAAATTTTTTAAAATGTGGAATGATCTCATAATGATACTTTTCATTATCTTTGCATGTAAATGGCTATCCACTTTGTATTCAAGTGGTTGGCAACATTTAGGAACCATGATCACATCATGTGGCCTCTTAGAGCTGGTCAACACATTTTATCTTGGCTGGCCTACTATGTAGGATTTGGATAGGGCACTTCATACTTTGCATCTCATCTCATAATATACTGAAGATTCTTCAGGACAAGAATCATGCCTTGTTCATGTTTATTTCTTGAGGCACTTTGGAAAGTTCCTTACACACAGTTGGTGTTCAATAAAATCATAATTAAATGAATGAATGACCCATGGAATGTGGAGGAGGAAGGCGAGAGTAAAGGACCACTGAGGTGTCTACCTTGGGTAAATTAATGAAGTAGGAACTCATGAGGAGGAGCATACTGGGAGCAAAGTAATGAATTTGACTTTGGATGTGTTGAGTGTGACATCCTACTGCACATCTGGGTTGGAAATCTCCAGTGAGTATTGGGAAAACCAGACCACAGCTCAGGAGAAGTACCAGGGCTTCTCTCACATTCACTGGCCCTTGGTTCCATCCAACATACAGGGGGGTATGCTATAAAAGCAGCACCAATAGCAGTAGTAGTGATGTTAGTAATTGATAACACTTATTGAACCACTGCCATATACCAGGCATTGTCCTATGAGTTTATATATATGATCTTATCCATCAATTACAGATACCCAATGAGGCAGATACCAGTATTATCTAGGGAGATTAAATAACTTGCCTGTGGTTGGTCACAAGCCTATACTCTTAATAACTTTACTAAAATCCAAACCAATCTAAGAAACCTTGAAGACTTTACATGTACTGCCATCCTTAACTCTAAACATGTATCTTCTCTAATTTGTCCCTCTACACTCAGGTCTGGAAATGTTTCCACAGTGAACCTGGACTTGATTATGTACATTCATTAACTTCATTATTATTCATTCATTTACTAACAAATATTTATTCAGTTCCAGATACTGTGTTAAGTGCTGGCATCTACATTAAAACTAGTACTAAAATAATCACTGGCAATAAAAATAATAACAGCAAGAGTTTATAAAATATGGCAAAAGAAGCAACAGAGCATGTGGATATACCTACTAAAATGGGAGCCTGGTTTCAACCACTCATCTGGCTATGAAAATATCATTTAGCCTGGCTGGGTCTCAGTGTCCTTACACAGAAGTTAAGGGGTAAAATTATAGCCAATTCTGCTATATTGCTACTCTGAAAATACAACCTCTTTCCAAACCATTTGATGTATAAGAAAACAATTTGAGTATAATATGAATTTCACTTCTTTGCTAATACACAATTCCTTCTGTGACAAACACTAAGTGAATGTAGAAAATTTCATCCAGCAAAACTGAACCATTCTAGAATACACAAAATGTGTGTACACGTGCATGCACACACACACATACACACACACTTTAAACACCTCCCAGCTACCTTAGTTCACCGTGTGTTGTAAGCCACGCTCATCTACATCTATCTGGTGTTAGAACTTTCCATCTGATATCAGATAACCTCCCTTCTACCCCTTCACAAAAACTCACAAGCTACAACCCTTCCAGTATCTACCTCCTCAGGCAAACTTCAATATAAAGTGCCATGTTTACTGCTGTATTTATACATTTCTTAACATGCTTCTTTTACATATATAAAACTGTGCTAACCTTTTTGTAGAATCTTATTTTTTTTAAAAAATATGTTAGTGAAGTCTTTGAGTGCTGTGCCCATTTTCCATACCTCACTTTTCCCATTGGCCTGTGGTTTTTATCACATGATTTTGCGTAGGTCAGTGGTTTTTAGAAAGGCAGTATGTTGCATGATAGCAGAACTGACTGTACTCAGATCAGGCTCAAATTTAATGTTAATTCTGTGTAACTTCTCTGGGTTATTTCTAGATTGAATGTTTACCTCTGATAGTCCTTTAAACAAATCTCAACAGGCTGAATCACATCAATAGGTGGCTGAAAATAAAAAGTGACAGCATTTATGTAAGTCTGAACTTGCTTTTTTTTCCTATAAGGAAAAAAAGGACCAAGTCATATCATTTAAATGACCACATACTCACTGTCCATTTTGCTACCTCCAAAGAAAGCACCTACTTCCTTGCACTTGAAAATTCAGCACTTTAGAAAGGCTGTCCCTTGGTTTCCTACACCAACCAAGGTTGTTTGGGGCTTTCATTTAAGGCAAGACTGGTATGGGCTCAAGAAACTTAATATAATCTGAAGGTTATTGGAGTGCTGCTACCAGTTTTTTCTGAGACTCCTGTAGTAACTGAACAACTGGATTCTTACAAGATTCTGGCATCCCTAGGAGGCCTGAGGCCCTGACATCAAGTTATTGCTCAACCCCGAAGCCAATCAGCTCTGAGTCACCATGGACAGAAGACAACAGAAGGCTTCAGAGGTTTGTTCTGGTCACCTCCTGAATCTAGGTCTGCCCTGTTTATTAAAAGGCTGGAGAAGAGATCAGCCTGTGGCAGGTTGTAATCTTTTTTGTTGTATGTATTTTTTTATTTGAGTTCGATTTGCCAACATATAGTATAACATCCAGTGCTCATCCCGGCAAGTGCCCCCCTCAGTGCCTGTCACCTAGTCACCCCATTCCCCCGCCCACCTCCCCTTCCACCACCCCTTGTTTATTTCTCAGAGTTAGGAGTCTCTCATTTCTGTCTCCCTCTCTGATTTTTCCCACTCATTTTCTCTCCTTTCCCCTATAATCTCCTAAATACAATTGTGAGAGAAAGAGAAGAAAGGAAAGTTAAGTACCCTGCAAAATCTACCACAGAAATCAAACTCACATGCCAAGAGGGAGTCAGTACACCAATATAGGAGGCCATCATCATTACTACTACTAATATGACATCACTAAAATATTGTCCATAAATCATTAAGCCATTCTCTTGGCTGAGAAAAAGGAATATGAATTATTAGAATATATGCTTTCCACTGATAATGAAAACTGTGAAAGGATATGCCAACAACTGAAAAGTAGTTCAAAGCATCATTTGAAAATGCAAGAAATAAAAGAAGATACACAGTCTTTAAAATCACAGATATTTTTAAAAATACAAACCAATAATGGCTGATAATGACTCAGGAAAGATAAATGTGGTATGGTACATGGTGTTTTTATGACAAATCTGCATGATGGGAGCTGGCCTGCTTTCATAATCAACCTTGCACCAGATCTGGCTTGGTGTCTATGTTTCTATCACCCATGTTTCTATATTGTCTGAGTAGCCATGTATGGCCCATTCTCCTTCCACAAGACCTCTCCTGGCCACTCTTCCTCAGGATAGGTCTTTGCACTGTCCTGATCAGCTCAGGCTGCCACCACCTCCTGCCAAGTGTGATGCAATGGATGGTCAAAATCAAATCCTTAACTCAGATACTTCCTCCCTCATTACCTCCCTACTCATGCTGCCATCAAAATTATCTTCCCAGAGCACATATTTGAACTTTACTCTCTTCTGCAGTCACACAATGGCTACCTTTTCCTTACAGACACTTTTGGATGGATTTTAATGCAAACATCACCTTCACTGCACCCCACTGATCCGGTCTCAATCATTTTTTCCTGCTTCATCTCCCACGCTGGCCATCCCAACTTGAGCCAAAACATTTACCACTCATAGAAGTGCCCTACATGGCCCGTTCCAGGCCGGCGCTCACTCCATCTGCTTAGAATGTTAGCTCCCTCTTCTTCGCCTGTTATGTCACTGACTTCCCTGATCCTGACTAGCAGCTTCTTGGTGTTTATTTAGTACTTATTCCTGATATTATAATTCTCTTCACTTATACTCTCCTAGTTGAATTCTGAGTTTCTTCAAGATTTTAGCACCCAGCACACTCTCTTGCACATAATGGACAGTCTATTAACAGTCACTAAATATAATGAAGCTAAACTTCTAAGAGAGAAAGGATGAGAAGTTAAACTCATAGATATATATGGCTGACATATATTTGGAGTCTCTTTTTACACGTACCTTTTCCTGAATAACCAGAGGTATACAAAGCATTCAGAATTTTGCCCACTTGATAAAAATCCATCCGGGTATCTAAAATCTGAACATTGTATTATTCTGAGTAAGCTTTTACACATAAGTTGAAGACACTCATTTGTTTTTCAAATGCAAAAAAAGTGTCAAAATATAATGGCTATTATTTTGATGGGTCAGGCTAAAGAATTTCCTGGAACTTTGCACTCTTGTTTCTGATAATACACAATAGAAATTTGGACTGAAATCTAGACTCCTCATCTTCTACTGACAGCAAATGTCCAGAAAAGACTCTGATTGTGTTTCTGGCAGTCAGATATTCTTAATAACTGTTCACCTTTCCCCTTTGGTCTTCCCTGTGTCTGTGTTGTCTCTGGAGAGAATTTAAGTCAGAATCCGTGACTAATGTGCATAGTATGTCAGCCAGACTATTGCTATAAAACAAGCTCCAGCTAGCCATCAACTCTTTGTCGTAACATTGCTTCTTGGTTAAATTACTGGACTGCATGAAAGATGCCTATTTAGTGATTAAAATATTGGTCAAATAGGCCCTGCTCTGCCAGAGGACTAGTTGGAGAAAAGGATCTTTCTCAGCTAGAGATTTATTTTGCAGGTGAAAAAAAGGTGGCTTTCAGAAATTTAGATTTGGGGCCCTCCACTTTAAATGTAGTTTGGTATAGACAATACATAGATCTCCCTGTATTCAACTAGAATTTTCAGGCCTTGCTGCCAGCCTATCCAGGAGTCATGTGAATCAAAAGTCACAACCAGAGGTAGCTATTACAAGGATGAATGCTGTTTTCCTCTAAACAGCTATATAAGAATTTTGTATAGTTCTTTGATGATCTTACATGTGTTCATCTTTCCTCCACAACCAGATTGCATGTTTCTTGAGGCCAAGTTCCTTGCTTCATGTTTCATTTGTATTCCTCACATGGCTGACCGAGTCATCAATGTTGAAAAATCTAGCATATGCTCATTAAATATCTTCAATTAGTTGATTGTGCTGTAAAAAAAAGTAGCATAGTCTTTGTGTTTGTCAATGATCTCCAGCTCAGACCTAGAAGTAAGCACATATTTGCATGACCTAGGAGCTTCTAAGGTGAAAAGCAATTTTCTGAGGAGAATAAAGTTGGAGAAGGTTAGGGGCAGTGAAGGAAGGAACGCAGCAGTCACTGAGGAGAAGTTACAGAAATTATAGTAGGCTGTCTTAGCCCAAACCAGGGCCTCCCTTACTGGGACTCTATATTTTCAGAGAACAGCTCCATTAAATATTGATGATTGGACTCTGAAAGGCCTAGAATTAAATTCCAATCCTGTTTTAATTTTATGGGCTATGCAACATAAAGACCGAGGAAGAACATCTGGGCCACTGGGCCGCATGCACATGTTCACAGCTGGAAGAGATCATAGATGACCCAAGTGAAATTAGCTTCAGGGTGGCCACCTGCACCACATTTTCATTTCTCTAAAATTCTTTCCCCTGCCCATTTTGACCTGTCCCATGACTCTCCACTTAAACTGAACTTTTTTAAAAGTCTATTTCCGTAGTCTCTTTTCTCTCATACTCTCAAGTTGGTTTTCATTGCGTTGGTGGCGTATGTGCACACACATGGAATGAGGAACTCGCAATCATTTGCTCAGTTGATAGCTAGTTTAGTTATCTTTCTTTAGTATATTCCTATGTACAATTAGAAAGGACAGGAAATGACTCCAGGGCTAAAAGTCTTATTCTGATTTGGGTAACTGGCTTGAGTCAACCCAGATGGTGATACTTCATGTCACAGCATGTGAGTTAAAAGAAAAGTCTTTGGAGAAATAATAGGAATGACAAGAGCTTGCATTTACTGAGCCCCTACCAGATGCAAGGCACTTTTCTAAGCTATTTTGTATCTATTAATTCATTTAATGGACTGTTTCAAACTAGGTTAAAAAAATCTCTAATATTTCTCTGGCAACTAATAAAATAGATTAAGGAAAGTAGAATTTAAGGCTTTGACCTGTCATCCCAGAGCACACATATTTCTGAAGAAATATACTTTTTAGAAATTTATAGTCTACATACATATGTTACATGTATATAGTCGATTATAATTCAGCTTTGAACTCTTGGATATATTTTGAGTTTAACTTTTTAAAAAATTGTAAAAAGAGTAAGATGACATATGTGCTAGATTATAATGTAAAAGCCATGTTCTTAAATAAATGTAAAAAAGAAATTAATTTGGCCATAGAGATACTGTTGGATCTAAAAAAGTAGACATGAGTGATTTCAGATGTTGTAAAGTCAGAGTGCCAGCATAAACCTCATTCTCTTACAACCCAGGCTGACAAATGAATTAATAATTTACTTTTCCTAACTCTTTCCTTCTAAGTTGATAGCTTAGCCTCAAATATAAAGTGATACTTTATCATGGAGCTAAAATTCATTCTAAATTTTACTATACTCAATATTTCTGCCAACCATTTATTATTTTAGAACATATTAAAATCTTAAGTGAACATGTGTCATTTTACTTTCAATACTTTAAAAATTTACACGTCAAGTTGGGCTGCACCTTATTACAAGAAAGAAGAGATACAATGGTATATCAAAAATTCTCATTCCATATAAAAAATAGTGAAAGGGAATAAAGGGGAAAGGAGAAAAAATGAGTGGGAAATATCAGAAAGGGAGACGGAACATGAGAGACTCCTAACTCTGGGAAACGAACTAGGGGTGGTGGAAGGGGAGGTGGGCGGGTAACGGGCACCAAAGGGGGCACTTGACGGGATGAGCACTGGGTGTTATTCTGTATGTTGGCAAATTGAACACCAATAAAAAATAAATTTATAAAAAAAAAATAAATTTATAAAAAAAAATTCTCATTCCATAAAATACCAAGTACCTGTCTTCTACAAACTTTCATTGAATCTCTCTGAATAATCACAGAAAGAATAAAAGAACAGACCTGACGTTCAGGGGCAAGGCCATGATTATGGGAAGTTGAAGCAGCTGGCAGGGAAGAATAAATAAAGGAATCAGGAATTACAATTTTGGATACAAATTGGCTATCCTTAACATGCCTCATCTATCTGGGAAACTTTTCCCAGACTCAACTCAAACTTCTCTACCTTTCTCTGATGGTGCCCTTGCTCTGAGAAGTCAACGGCACCTCACACTCTTTGTATGTACTTCTACAATGGCACATTCTTCACCGTTTTATCATTACTTGTTTCCATGTCTGCCTTTTTCTCAAAATCATGAACTTAAAAGATTTTTTGTTTTCTTCATATGCACTGTCCATATGTATGCCTAGACCAAAATGGTATCTCATCTTCAGTGTTTAATAGTATTTGTTGCATAAGTGAATGAATGAATGAATGAGCAAATGAATGGAAAGAGGTAAATAGGCTAGCAAGGGAGAGAACACCCAGAACACAAAGAATCAGACCCTAATAGCCACAACAACTCAAATTTTCTAAACCTCATGCTCTCCAGAAGCATGAATTTTTTTTTCATTTTTCCAATTTTCCAATTTTATCACTCTCTCCCTACCTATCTAACAACATTTATTGAGATAGAATTCACATCCCTTCTATCTGGAGACTAGCACATGCAGTAATAATAATTAGGAAATGGTACTAATACCTTACATTTAAATAAAATTTTACATAGAAGCATTTTCAATACATTAATGCATTGGATTCTTTGAATATTTCTTTGAGTTACATACCATAGATTTTTATCATCCCCTTCATACATATCAGATACCTGAATCTTGGAAAGGTTAAACTGCTCACAATTATGGATGATTCTGGGAGTTAACAAGGTAAGATCACGTCAAACAGGCTCTACAATGGGGCTGCAGAGTGCTATACATTAAAGTGCTATGCATAGTTTAACATACTTATGCACATTGTATGTCTCTGCAGAAGGCTAAGCTATGCAACTTTTCCTGCACTGATATGATCGAAGAGCATCTTTTCAAAGATCACCTTTGGAGACTATTTTAAAGGAACAAACTTTGGGAAACAATGGACTTAATCATTCAGTGTTCATTTGGAAGCATTCATCATACTATATGACAGAGAGTATATAATGGTGAACAAAAAGCAGACACAGTCCTTGCCCTCTATACAGTATATAGATTGTAGTTTAAGGCACCATGAGAATGGACATAGGAAGACACTTTCCACAAGCCTCACTAACCAAAGTGGTGTCCAGTCTACTTCAACTTCATATTTTCCTTTTACAATGAATATGTACCAATCAAAATTCACTTTGGGACCAATAAGAATATTTTTCTTGATGTAGCTAAACCCAATTTATTGGGAAACTAATAATATCTCTTGATCTAATATTATTGGCCAGATGTTTAAAAATCTTCTCAGATTCAGAAAAGGAATTTTTTTGAATCAATGGGTTTGAAAACTAGGGATAGGGATGTTCCTTGATTTGTAAGAACAAGAAACTATATTAGAGGGTTGGAAGGACAGTTAATCTACAAACACTTATTGAACATCTACTTTGTATCAGGTATTGGGGATAAAGATAAAGGAGACAAAAATCTCTCCCCTCAAGTTGTACAGAGTCTACAGAAAGGCAAATGTAACAAATATTACCATTCAATACAATGAATGCCATAGAAAAAGAGTAGTACTAGACCAAAGAGGGGACACCAATCTGTGGGAGGTGGGGAAAAGGCAGTAAAGGGGCAGAGAAATATAATGCTTAAATTGAGTCTTAAGTGTTGGATATGTTTAAGGAGTCAGAAAATGATGCTGAGAGGAAAGAAGAGGTCCCCAAGTATGAAATGCAGGCTGGCATTTCTTTTGCTCCTTATTCATACTGGTTCAATGATTTTCCATCACCATAATATTTCCTACAGAGATGGATTATAAATTCAAGTCTTCAATTATGATGCCTACACAGAGCGCCTCTGAATCTTAAACTGCAGCCCTGACTTCTCTCCTGAGCCCAGTGGATGGATCCAACTCTTTGTGGTTATTTCCACTTGGAAATCTTACTGTTACCTCACCCTGTTTACCTCAAACTAGGTAACAGTAACAGATCACCTCACAAGTGTTCCTGATTTCAATCTTCCCTTCTTTTAATCCATTTTATTCATTGCAACTGAGCTAATGCTCCTAAAACAGAGATTGCAGTATTCCTTCTACTATGTGGCAGCATCCAGATTTTCTTTTCTTTTTTTTTTTTTTTTTTTTGTTGTTTTTAAATTTTATTCATGAGACCAAGAGAGAGGCAGAGACACAAGCATCCAGATTTTCTAAGCTGATCTGCAACAACCTCCTTGTCCTACTCAGGACAGGTCACTGGCATACTGAATAAATAGGAGCAGAGGCAGGAAGCTTGCCTCTGACAATTGACTGGCATGACTTTGGGCAAATAATAGCCTGGCAGGACTGAGTAAAAATTCCATGACAATGTATGGCCCCAGCACATAGTCCCCCTCAATAAGGAAGGCTTAATTGCTAAGTTTTGTGTGTTCCTGCCCTTTGTTCTTTGCATATCCTGCTTCTCCAATGGGAGTTCAAGCCTCATCTTGCTTGTGTAACTTTTTCCAAACACTCTGGGCCTAGAGTGACTTCTGCTTTTTCCAAACTCCTAGAACTTTTACTGCTAGCTCAGGCTAGCTCCTCCATATAATCCTAGAGGCCTCCCTTGGAAAGCTAGAAGTCACTGCAAGAGTTCATTTGGTCCCATCACCTGCTAGCAGGAGAGCCCTTTCTCTTTACTGATAAACCAAGGCTATCACATATGCAATCCTGAATATTCACTAATTTTCTGTATGTGTATATTCCAGGTTAACATGAAATATATATGTAGAGTATATGAAAAATAGGTATTCTGTATGTGCATATTTTCTTTCCAACTACTGCATAAATTCTTCAAGAACAAATATTTCTCCAATTTTTCCCATAGTATCTAAACAAAATATGTACTTGATTAGTATTTAACTGACTTTAAGTATCTTTAGATTGGAGTTAAATTATTGATCAAAATCTCCAAATCTGGAAAAATGGATGCATCAATTTGTCATGGTGGAAAGAAACCACAAGTCAAGCCTGGAAGGAACTCAATTAGCTTTTATCTCACTTTCATGTCTTTGGTCAGTAAAATAAAACCACTCCTTTTATTTAAATATCCTCTTGGGCCTTCTATTGAAATGGTTAAGAATTGGCTCTGGAAGTATGGCTGTCCTCAGGCTTTCATGGGATGTGTGTCTGTACCTGAACTCTGAGGTACTTTTGGTTCCAAATATGTGCCTGTGTTCCCTTAGCCTAATGGTGCCTGGTGAGGGCAAGAGGAACCTATGGAAATGAAGCATGAGCCTGGAGCATAAGAATAAGGATTAGATTACGAGGGGAAAGAGAAGGCAAAGAAGGAAGGACAGTGCTCTCCACAGTCTAAAGTCTAGGCTCCATAGCTAAGAACTGGTCTGGTGCAAAGGCTGTGGCGGGTGAAAATGCTGACTTAATTGAAACAATATGCTATGAGCACAGCTCATAAAGCCATGCTCCCACTTCAGCTTCTGCTGTCCTTCCAGAGCACTCTCTGTGCCAAGAAAAAGCCTCAGGACTGTCCAGGTCCACACTTACTTCACATCCAGCCATCCCACCAGGGGAGCCTCAGCACACTGTGTCCTATCAACCCCCAGCATACACCAGTCACAGCCCCAGCCAGCTGACTAAATTCACCAAGTACACACAAGTGTTCACAAAGGACAAATATACAAAGGACCATTCCTTCAAGTTTAGAAGTAGCTATTTTTTTTTTTTTTATGATAGTCACACAGAGAGAGAGAGAGAGAGGCAGAGACACAGGCAGAGGGAGAAGCAGGCTCCATGCACCAGGAGCCCGACATGGGATTCGATCCCGGGTCTCCAGGATCACGCCCTGGGCCAAAGGCAGGCACCAAACCGCGGCGCCACCCAGGGATCCCTAGAAGTAGCTATTCTGCCTAAGTCATACAAACACAGGAAGTTAGGCAAAATGGGGAGGCAGAGGAATATCCTCCAAAAGAAAGAAGAAAACAAAACCTCAGAAAAAAGAATTAAATGAAACAGAAATAAGCAATATGCCTGATAAAGACTTCATAGCAATGATTGCAAAGAGGCTTACCAGGCTGGAGGGAAGAATGGAAGAACTTAGTGAGAACTTCAACAAAGAGATAGAAAATATTTTAAAAATTGTAACAAAGCCATGCAGATAGAAACCATAAGCTCATATTTACACTTCAGTGTAAACATAAAATATCAGAAGTAGTCTTGATATGAAATTAATTTATTTTTGAGGCATGATATTCCCACAGGTGGCTTGCAGTCCTGACACTCAACTTTCTGGAGCAATGGTTTTTTGGTTGTTTCTTTGCATTGTTTGGTTTGGTTTGGTAGGGGGAAAACAGATGATGAGATAGAGTAGACAAAGGTTAAAATATTAATATAGGTATGAAAAATAAAAAAAAATCTTTCTCCAATGCAAAAACTTTTATTTGAAAAATTATATATCTCTATATAAACGAGATAGACACATGATATATCCACATTGCCTTAAAGCAAGAAATTTAGAGTTGTCAGAAACAATATCCTGAAATCATCTCACTGGGTTTCATACCCACAGTAACTACAGTTCTCCAAGCTATATGCAAGACCTGACAGAGGGGAACAAACACAGGGCTTCTCTAGATCTAGGAAAATACTTCTTCCTTAATTTGTTATCTCTTGTTTTAATTTTGGCCATTTAAGCTATTTTTACTCATTAAGATATTTTTTCTTACGTATTACTTTAAGACAAAGGTCAAATCTGACTCGTTGCCCTCTTCTTACGACAGTCACAGTTTGTTTCTTCCAGTTGAAAATGTTTTTCCCACATGGTGTTTGCACTCTGAGGGGAACATATAATAATCAAATTTCCTATGGAGAACAGAATGCCAGAGAATGAGTGCCAGAGAGTGCAATAACATGCACTTGTTCTTTCAAAGTGGCACACAGGATGCATCAGCAGATTCCAACTAGTGTGGATTTCAGAACATCTTGGAATAAACATCATCAGCTTCTCCAGGTTAATGCTACCATTTCTCAGCCTTGCTCCTTTTAACTTGCAGATGTTGCCTATATTGTGATGTAAGCTCCTATTCATTCAAATGCCAATTATTCACATTTGTGAAAGTTCTGATAGGGATGGACTGACATTTAACTTTTTTTTTAACAGAACAGCTTTGTTGAGAATATATTCATATACCATACCATTCACTCATTTCAAGTGTTCAAGGGTTTTTAGTATACTCAGAGTTGAACTATCATAATAAGCAATTTGAGAACATTTTCATCACCCTAGAAGGAAACCAAATACCCATCAGCAGTCCTCCAGCTCCTGTCCCAACCATATCCCTAGCAACCACTCTACTTTCTGTTGCTGTAGATTTGCCTGTTTTGATATTTCACATAAATAGAATCATTTTGTGTATGATTTCTTTTGTTGAGCATAATATGTTCAAGGTTCATCTATGGTAAAGCAGGTGCCAGTATTTCCTTTTAATAACTGAATAATATTCCATTTTATGGATTGTGCTACATTTTATTTATCCATTTTTCAGTTGATAACATTTGAGTTGTTTCTACTTTTTGGCTACTATGAATAATGCTACTATACACATTTGTGTGCAAGTTGTATGTGGACATGTTTTCACTTCATATCTAGGAGTAGAATTTCTGGACCATATGAAAACTTTATGTCCAATCTTTTTTTTTTTTTTTGTAGTTTCAGAAATAGAATTTAACGATTCATCATTTACATATAACACCCAGTGCTCATCACAAGTGCCCCCTTAATGCTCATCACCCATTTAACCTATCCCTCTACCCACCTCCCTTCCAGCAACTCTCTCTGTTCTCTTTTGTTCTTAACTGTTCTCGCAGTTAAGAGTCTGTGTAATAGTTTGCCTCCCTCTTTTTGTTTCTTCCCCCATGTTCGTCTATTTCTTTTTTTTTAATGTTCGTCTATTTCAAAAACTTTATGTCCAATCTTTTGAGGAAGTGTCAGATTATTCTGACAGTTATCTTCTTATCTATATAAGCAAGTTTTGTAAACAAATTCGAATGAAAAGTGCAAAAAGAAAAAGGGAATATTCTGCTGCTTTTCTAAAATAATTTCCAAACATAGCCTTTAAGTCAGATGTTTTAACATGTTTTAACATCTTGAATCCCTCCTTATGAAAGACTGTTCTTGCTGTGCTGATAACACATGCATTCAGGCTTTCTCCTTGGCTTATGGCCTTTGTTTACCAACAAAAATGGTATCCTTTTAGTCAATCCTCTTCTGTTCATAAGTTGGGTCAGCCGTGGTTGCACCATCTAAGAGATACTTGTTTCAGTTGTACCTTCCTATACAGGGACAGACCTTGCTCCTCTGAGTTGGATCTGACTTCATCAGAGGGCAATCAGATCGCCCCTCAACTTCCCCTAGGGCAGCATGAACCTTCTTTCTCCATTTCTCATGGAGATAGAGTCAAAGTAAAGCAGCCTACCACTTCTGGAAATTCACCCATAGTTCTCGCCTGGCGTGCTGAATGGAGGCCACCCAGACTGTCTTCTAGAATAGAATTTGACGACTTTGCCAGACCAAGTGAAACAGATCCACAATAGAAAGACTCCAGGAAAAACAGCAGAGTATAACCTCGTTGTGCTGAGAGTCTGGTATACTGCTCTTTATGAGCACTGTCAAAAGTAGGAGGGGATAACCCCAGCTTTTCATTTTGTGAAATTCACCCTCCACATCTACTTGACAACATTATAAAGAAGCAGATTCTAGTGCCTGGATCTTTAACTAATATGTAGTAAACATAGAGGTACAATTATAAATGTCAGCCCTGTAATCTCTGATTTTATTAAAGCCACTGATCACTTTTTTTTCCCTCTAGTAAAATATATCAATAATATAATCACATGGAGAGAAAAACTCCAACCTTCATTTTTTATAATTATCAAATATTTTAGAACTCTTTTCTAAAATATAGTCAATAGTTGGGGCATCTGGGTGGCTCGATTGGTTAAGCATCTGACTCTTACCAGCTCAGGTCTTGATCCCAGGGCCATGAGTCCAAGTCCCTTGGTGGGCTCCACACTGGGCATGGAGCCTATTTAAATAATATTTTTTTAAAAATCCAATAGACAAGGTAAATGGTAATGGGGGGCATGGAAATCTGACTTTGGGGAACAGTATGCATGAAAATATGTATCTCAAAAGTTCAATGTGGAACGTAGCACCACTACAACTGAAAAACAGTAATTCTCCTGCTCTCAGATACCCAATATGTGGCCACAAAGTCTGTCTTTCTCTAAAGCTATCTAGATCAATGCCTTTTGTCTCCTTTGAAAATATTACTTTGTGTACTAATCTTTATTTTAACCACTTTGTCATCATCATGAGATAAACACAATAGAGTTTCCCAAATGAATCTGGGAGGTTGGGGTTGTCTAGATAAAACATGACTGTTTGGCAGACAAGTGCTCACAAAGGGCCTGCTCTCATAATCTTTGTGTTGGCAAACAATGCTGTAGTATAACTTGGTTTGGGGAACTTTGTATAAAAATAGGACCCTTGACTTAAGATACAGTGTAAACAAACTGACTTCCTAAAACCCTCAATGGGTATGTGGTGAATGAGTGCTTAGATGCACACTCTTCTTTGTAAAACCAAATTTACTTGAAAGGTAATGTTTTTCTCTTCTCTAATTTTTCATGATATGTAGGGAGCCCAACCCCCACCCCTCTACCAAATACTTTAGTTATTGTCCAAATTCCTGTAGAATCCAAAGGGGAGATGGTATTCAACTACTGAGGGGCTTTGAATAAAATGAGATGTCTGTGAGGCCAGTTAGATTGTCAGTGGCCAAAAGTATGCATAAATTAGAAGTAAATGAAAATGATTAATAGAAATTTTCAGGGAGCAATCTTTTTATTTTTTTTTAAGATTTTATTTATTTATTCATGAGAGACACAGAGAGAGAGAGAGAGAGGCAGAGACACAGGCAGAGGGAGAAGAAGCAGGCTCCATCCAGGGAGCCCGATGCAGGACTCGATCCCGGGACTCCAGGATCATGCCGGGCCAAATGCAGGCACCAAACCGCTGAGCCACCCAAGATCCCAGGGAGCAATCTTTTATTTTTTTTGAGCAATCTTTTTAACTAATTCTGTTTCCATTATACAAGTACAAATGCCTTTTCTGGTGACTTTAGAAGACTTAAAAAATTACTGTACTATACATAAATTTAATGAAAATAAAGCAGTGCCTTTTGTTATAGTGTACAAAGGAATAAACTCTATGATTTCTTTTAAAAAGTAATTTCCACTGATGAACTATTGTATTTGTGGCATATGCACAAACAATAAAAAGAGCTGGTGGCTAGATATACAAAACAAGGTCATTTTTCTGATCCCACAGAAATGACACCTGGGGAGTAGAATAAATATTGTTTATTTAAATTCATATCTTTCATTGAAATAATACTGACATCTATATACAGCTGACCTGTGAACAGTGCAGAGTTAGGGGCACTGACCCGCCACACAATAAAAAATCTGCATATAATTTTTGACTCCACAAAAACTGAACTACTATAGCCTACTCTTGACCAGAAGCCTTAGTGAGAACATAAACAGTCAATTAACACCTATTTTGTATAATACATACTATATACTGTATTCTCACAATAAAGGAAGCTAGAGAAAAGAAAATGTTAAAAAAAATCACAAGGAAGAGAAAATACATTTATAGTACTATACTATAAAAAATCCGTGTGTAGGGACATCTGGATGGCTTAGCAGTTGAACATTTGCCTTTGACTCAGCGCATGATCCCAGGGTCCTAGGATCGAGTCCCACATCAGGCTCCTTCAATGGAGCCTGCTTCTCTCTCTGCACGTGTCTCTGCCTCTCTCTCTGTGTCTCATGAATAAATAAATAAAATCTTGAAAAAAAAATCTGTGTGCAAGTGGACCCATGAAGTGTAAACCAAAGGTTTCTCAGGGGCCAACTGTATTAACAGTTTCTTTAAAAATATAGAACATACACCTTTTTGAAAACCATGATTATCTTTTGAGGATGGAGTGTTATAGCAGACATCTACATCCAAAACTACACATTTCTAAACTAATCAGAAAAAAAACACTGTGAGTTAAAAAATAACTCTGGTGTGAGAGATTTTCTCTGAGGCTGGGTTGAGGAAAAATATATTCTTCTTATTGTTGTTTACAGTCTAAACAGAGAAACAAATACAACAGAGCTTGTCTTGAAGGCGACCTGCAGTAGAACCACTATAATAAAGCTTCCTCAGTAAACTCACACAGGGGTTCCCATATTGGGATGTTTTTCTAGAATGTGGTTAAAACCACCTTGCAGCCATGCAGGTGCGCCACTCAGATCTTCCCTCGATACAGAATCAACTATGACCCACCCCACCCCCAGCCACTGCACTTTCGGGATCTCCAAGTGTTCCTGCTGAGGCCACCCTGTCTTGGGTCTGCTCCCAGCCAATGATTGAGCATAGCGGGGACAGTAGATCAAGATCACTTCCCAACATGGAACACTTCTAACAGGCCACCTCTGCTCTCAGGCTTCCCATCAGTGTGGCTGAGACCATCTGGAGCTGCACTGTAGTCTGAGCTTCTCCTACTCAGCCCTTTCTTCCTCCTCTCTTTTTATAGGTGTCAGACCTGTATAGTCTGAAGGCTCTCTCTGGTCATTTTGGCTTCCTCACTCCATTATCCTTCATAGACATTTCCACTAATAAATCATTCACAGTTTTAATACTGTCTTGGTGTCTGCCTTCCAGAGTACTCAAATAAATGCAGACATCTTGGGCCCCAGTCGACATTCCTGTGGGAAAGTGGGATCCTGAGCTAACCCTGAAATACCTATAGCACACACAGAGATCTTTAAATGAGAATGTCTGGACCACATTATCCAAACACCTTGTGTTCTCCTGTTCAGACCTGGCTTTCCCTCTCTACTGTAAAACAGTTCACAGAACCTTGATATTAACTCTGGTTTAGGTCCAGCCAGCACACATCTTCTTTTTAAAAAACTGTATCCCCCCCAAAAAAATAAAAAATAAAAATAAATAAAAAAAAGTAAAAAACTGTATCCCCAGAAATTATGTAACACTTTGAAAATAATATTGTTATTGATAATATTACTAAAAAACTTTGAGATATTTTTTATGATTTAAAAAAACTTTCACTTCTATAGTTTCATTTATCTTCTTTTATTCTCATGTCAAATATGTATGCTATGTAAATCATTTATTAATAGAATATGTAGGACACCTGGGTGGCTATGTGTCCAGCTCCTCATTTTGACTAAGGTCCTGATCTCAGGGTTGTGGGACTGAGCCCTGCAATGGACTCCATGCTAAGTGTGCAGCTTGCTTGAGATTCTCTCTCCTTCTGCCTCCCCCACCTCCCTCTCTAAAATAAATAAATACATATATATAAATATATATATATACATACACATATACATACATATATACACATACATACACACATATATACAAATATATGTGTATATATACACACACATATATATACATACAATATGTATGTATTTTAAATGAGGCACTTACTGCCTTTACTTGCATTAGGAAACATTAACTACTTAAAGGGACAATGCTGACATTGAATAAAGTATTAATGAAATTACAAGAACTTTCTCTTTATTCATTGTGGCAAAATACACATAAAAATCACCATCTTAACCTTTCTTAGGTATACAGTTCAGGAGTGTTAAATACACTCATATTGACTGGCTTATTTCATTAAGCACAATGTCCTCAATGTTTACCCATGTTGTAGCAGGTGAAGGACTTTTTGAGAAACTCCTTCATTGGCTTCCAGGGACATCATTCCTTCTTGGTTCTGTTCCCACCTCTAAATCATCTTTTCACTCCATTTTACTGGATCATCTTCTTCCATCCATGTCTTTAAAGTAGACATTCTCCAGAGTTCTGTCTTTGGCCCCTCATCCTCCTGGTAGGTGATCATATCCACTCTTCATGGTTTTCACCATCATATATGTTCTGGTCACCTCCTCTCCTGTGGACTTCAGACTCACATCTGACTGACGGCTGAACACTTCTACCTCGGTACCAGAGGACCTGTGGTAGGCTGATAACAGCCCCCAAAGAGATCAATTCCAAATTCCTGGAACCTGTAAATGTTACCTTATTTCAAAAAAGAATCTTTGCAGACATTAAGGATTCTGAGATGAGATTATCCCGGACTACCTGGGTGGGCCCTAAATACAATCACAAATGTTCTAATAGGGGAGAGGCAGATAGAAATTCGACAAATGCACAGAGAAGAAGGCAATGTGACTACAGAGGCAGATGGAAGTGAGGGGGCCCAAACCCAAAGAATGCCAGTAACCACCAGAAGCCAGAAGAGGCAAGCCACAGATTCCCTCCTAGAATCTCTAGAAGAGACTAACATCCTAACATCTTAATTTTGGCTTAGTGAAAACTGATTTTGAATTTTTGGCTTCCCAAACTATAAGAGAATAAATTTCTGTTGTTTTAAAAAACAAAGTTTATGATAATTTATTTTGGCAACGACAGGAAACTGAGAGTGCTGTATTAATTACAGCACTTCAACAGAACTACTGTAACAAAGTACCACAAACTGCAGGACCTACACAACAGAAACTTGTTCTCTCATGGTTCTGGAGGCTAGAAGTCCAAGGTCCAGGGATCAGCAGGATTGATGCCTTCCGAGGGCTGTGATGGACAATCTCCTCCATGCCTTTCCTAGCTTCTGGTGGTCTGCTGGCAACTGCTGGTGTTCCTTGGCTTCTGACGCATCACCTGATCTCTGCCTTCCTCTTTACATGGTGTTCTCCCTCTGTGGATGTCCTCTGGGTCCAGACTGCCCCTCTTTGTAAGGACATCAGTCATATTGGATTAGGGCCCACCCTAATGACTTCATCTTAACTTAATCTGCAAAGACTCCATTTCCAAATAAGGTCATAACCACAGGTACTGGGGGGTTAGGACTTTAGCATCTTGAGGGGACACAATTCAACACATAACTTGTCTATTCTCTAATTCCTCAAAATTCATGTCCTTCCCACATGCAAAATACACTAACCTTATCACGACATCCTCCAAAGTCTTAATCATTCCAGCACCAACTCAAAGTCCCATTTCTCATCATCTAAATCATCCAAATTAGTTATTGGTGAGACTTGGGTTAAGATTCATCTTGGAGCAAAAAATTCCTCTCCAGTTGTGAAACTGGACAACTGGTTATCTCCTTCCAAAATACAACAGTGGCACAGGAATAGGATACACATTCCCATTCCAAAAAAAAGGAGTAAATGGGAAGGGGAAAAGGGAGACTATGTTATCCCAAGGAAGTCAGAACAGTAGTAGGGTCAATTCCATTAGATTTTGAGGCTTGGGAATAATCCTCTTTGGTTTGATGTTCTGTCCTCCAGGCCCACCAAGATGGCAGCCCCAACCCCTCAGCCCAAGAGAGCAGCTCAGCCCTCTGCAACCAAGGAGGTTGAGCCCCCAGATCTGTGCCCTCAGGAGCCATGATGGTGGTAGTAGACCTGCTGATCTCTGAATTGCCTTCAGAGTCATTTTTTCCTTTTCTTGAAGGATAACACACATTCATGGCCAAATAGCTCCTATGACCCATTTCCTTCCTACAGAATCCTAGAAGTCTGACAGCCTTCCCTCATTTCACCCCATCTCTGGCCCCTTTAGTCCAGTGGCAGTATTCCTGCTGAGATGGTTGACACCCTAGATGTCCTCTGCACAGTACATTTTCTTGTTTTTTTGTTTTTTTGGGTTTTTTTACAATATAGATAGAGAATTTTCCAAATCTTCAGGTCCTGTTTCTTTTATGCTTAACAATCCCTTCTTCAACTGATCTCTGTCCTCTCACAGTTTGCTATAAGCAGCAAGGAGACACTAGGTCATGCTTTCAACACTTTCCCAGAAATCTCCTCAGCTAAATATCCATGTTCATCATCTACAGTTCTACTTTCCAGCCAAGAGAACACAGTCAGCCAAGTTCTCTCCCACTTTGTTACAAAGATCGCCTTTCCTCCAGTTTCAAATAACATTTTTCTCATTTCCATCTGAGTACTCGCAAGAAGCAAGAAGCACCTTTAGCATTCATATTTCTAGCAACAATCTGTGCATAACGACTTACATGTTCTCTAAGGAAATGGACGCTCTCTCTATGGCTCTCCTGTAGTCCTCACCAGAATCACTTTTAACATCCACATTTCTACCAAAGACTCTTCAAGGCAATCTAGCAAGTGCCACAAAACTCCTCCAGCCTCTACCCATTACTCAATCCCAAAGCTACTTCCATATTTTTAGGAATTTGTTACCACAGCACCATACTTCCTGGTACTGAAATCTGTATTAGTTTCCTAGGGCCACTGCCATAACAAAGTATCAAAGACTGGGTGGCATAAGCAACAAAAACTTATTCCCTCATAGTTCTGGAGGCCAGAAGTCCAAAATCAAAGTATCTACAGGGCTGGTGCCTTCTGAGGGCTGTGATGGAGAATCTCCATGACTGTCCTAGCTTCCAGTGGTTTTCTGGCAATCTTCCGTATTTCTTGGCTTCTGCTTCATCACTGTAATCTCGGCCTTCACTTTCATATGATATTCTTCCTGTGTGCATGTCCTTTGTATCCAAATCTCTTTATGAGGACACCCAACATAATTGGATTAGGGCCCACCCTATTGATATTTTATTGATTATCTTCAAAGGCCCCATTTCCAAATAAGGTTATATCCATAGTACTATGAGTTAGACTTCAACATCTTTTGGGGGGACCATAATTCAATCCATAAATACCTCAAATTCAGCATATACAAAACACAATTATTTACCCTCCTTCCAAAAAGCATTGTTACTCTTCTTACACTCCATTTGTGAGATGGCAACATCACCACCACTGACCTATTCAGAAGTCTTATTAGAGTTATCCCTGATGCCTGTTTTCCTCTAAACTCCATGCTAAATCCTGCCTGTTTTACCACCTAGGTATTTATGTATGCATTTTTAATATCAATTATATTTTATTTAACCCAGCATGTCCAAATCCAAAATATTATTTCAATATATAAGAAAATTTTTAGATGAAATTGTTTTTTTCATATTTATTTATTTTTAGTATAATTAACGTATAGTGTTATGTCAGTTTCAGGTGTATACATACTGAATCAACAATTCTATATTAATTAGTGCTCATCACGATAAGTGTATTAATTATTATTATTCTTAATCTCTATCACCTATTTCACCCATCCCTCCACCTACCTTCTATCTGATAACCATCAATTTGTTCTCTATAGTTAGGAGTCTGGTTTGTGCCTCTTTTTCTTTATTCATTTGTTTTGTTTCTTAAATTCCACATCTGAGTGAAATCATATGATATTTGTCTTTCTCTGACTTATTTCACTTAGCATTATATTCTCTAGCTCCATCCATATCATTGCAAATTGCAAGATTGCATTCCTTTTTATGGCTGAATAATATTCCAGTGTGTGTGTATGTATATATATATATGGATGGATGGATATATATACATGTATGTACATATGTATATGTGTGTATATATATGTATATACAGACACACATACACACAGTACATCTTTATCCAATCATCAATGGATGGACACTTGGGCTGCTTCCATATCTTGGCTATTGCAAATAATGCTGCTATAAATATAGGGTGCATGTATATCTTTGAATTAGTGTTTTTGTACTCTTTGTGTATATACCCAGGAGTGCCATTGCTAGATTATAAGGTAGTTCTATCTTTAACTTTTTGGGGAACCTCCATACTGTTTTCCACATTGGCTGCACTAGTTTGCATTCCCATTAGCAGTGCACAAGGGTTCCTTTTCTCCAAATTCTCACCAACACCTGTTGTTTCTTGTGTTTTTTATTTTAGCCATTCTGACAGGTGTGAGGTGATACCTCATTGTGGTTTTGATTTGCCTTTCCCTGATGATGAGTGACACTGAGCATCTTTACATGTGTCTGTTGGCCATCTGGAAGTCTTCTTTGGAGAAATGTCTGCTCATATCTTCTGCACATTTTAAAATTGGATTATCTGGTTTTTGGGTGTTGAGTTGCATAAGCTCTTTATATATTTTGGATATTAACCCCTTATTGGGTATATCATTTGCAAATACCTTCTCCCATTCAGTAGCTTGATTTTCTGTTTTGTTGATTATTTCCTTTGCTGTACAAAATAACTTTTTATCTGCCTAAGTATTTATTGATTTTTTTAAAAGATTTATTTATTTATTTATTTATTTATTTATTTATTTATTTATTCAGAGAGAGAGAGAGGCAGAGACACAGGCAGAGGGAGAAGCAGGCTCCATGCAGGGAGCCCGACATGGGACTCGATCCCTGGTCTCCAGGATCACACCCCGGGCCGCAGGCGGTGCCAAACCGCTGCGCCACAGGGGCTGCCCTATTTATTGATTTTATCAGCATCGCTCAATATCTCCAGCTGAAGTCGTTAGGTTAAGGGCTCCTGCAACAAACTTTTAACTGATTTCCCACCCTCTAGTCTTACACTTCTCATATTTGCCCTCCTTTCTTCTGAGCTCCTTGATTATATGAACTATATCTCGTTCATCCCACTGGCCTCATACAGAACCTATAGAAGACACTCAAGTAGAAGACACTCACTCAGAAAATGCTGACCAGTGAACTCATTCAAGAAACTGTGTTATAAACAACGCTGAAACTATACCATTTGAGGTCTTCTTTAGGATTTAGAAATAAATTCTCCTATTGAAACAAATGTTATGATAGTATTTCTGAGAGTGGGATTTTACCAACCCTTTGGTAAAGGGTACATCCTAAGTATTAGTTAAGATGGTGTCTTATACACCATAAGCTGAAAAGATAGTTACATCATAAAGGAAAGATATCACCTTGGGCTTTGTCACTCACAGTGTCTTGCTCTCCCTTCAGCATCTGTAATATCTGCCCATCGCTCTGATTAGGCACTTCATTACCTACTGCCTTACACTCTTCTCTATTTTTTAAAAATTGTGTCTTCTCTGACACCTAAGTTGCTTGAGAAAGAGAACAATATTTCTGAATGCCCCCACTATTTGCGGTCTAGTGTTAAAAAGAAGAGATATGGGCATTGATCATCATTCATACAGATTGTGTTAGAAAGGTAAGACCAACTTTGTGCACCATTGTTTCCAGTATATATGATTTATTCATGAGAAAGAGGCAGAGACACAGGCAGAGGGAGAAGCAGGCTCCCTGTGGGGAGCCCAATGCAGGACTCAATCCCAGGATCCCAGGATCACACCCTGACCCGAAGGCAGATGCTCAACCACTGAGCCACCCAGGCGCCCCTTATATATTATTTTAGATTAGAGACTGGGTTCTGAAAACAGACAGACTTGGGTTTCAAACTTCTTCCACCTACTAGCCTATAACATTGGGTAATTTATACAAACTCTTGAAGCCTCAGCTTTTGTATCAATAAAATGGGATCCCTCCCTTTAGTATCTCTTTTATAGGACTATCATAAGGATTTGCTCAGATAAGCCATGTAAAGTATAACACAGTGCCTGGTACATATAAGCACTCATGGAACCGTGGTTATCAACACCAATATTATTTTTTATTCCTTTAAGTTCTAGAAACTTCCTCTTTGGCAGCAGTGTCTTCCTCCCCCTCACCACCACCATCAAAGAACATTTCTTAAGAATTTTGGAAATCTTGTGCTTCCAGGTGTTGGCTCTGGCAGGATTCTGTGGGAGTGCAGACCAGCTCATACTACCACTGACAAAACCAAAAATTTTCTCAGTCCAAGCAAGGATCCAAAGATTGGATCTCCAGGACTAACTTACAGGTTTGTTTGTTTTTTAAATTACTGTGTTCTGCCAATATGGCTTTTTGCTTTGTATTTCTCTTCCACTGAACTTAACATCTGTTTCTTATGCCACACAGGCACCTAAGGGCCTTTGAACCAAACTCTTCTAACAGGAACACAGGCTCCTTTAGCAAGGGTAAGGACACTGCCCTTGTCCCACCAAACAGTGCCACTCAGAGGCCCACCATCAGAAATCCTAACCCATGGGAAACTGAAGCTAATATATTCAAAACACATCACTCTAAAAAGCAGCAAGAAACTAGAGGGTTTATTATTATTATTATTATTATTATTATTATTATTATATACTGCCAAATCCATCTTTTGATAAACAGTGAACTGCTGAACAATAGAGAGAGAGGTCTCTGGAATTTGGTGGTTTACTCCCCCCACCTTCCCCTACTTAAAAGTGACGGTAAATTTAGCCAGCAAGAATTCTGAATCACTCTTATATGATCAATGTCACCATGCTTATTCTGGACATCAGTAAGGACAGGAATATGCTAGGAAACAAAAGCACAAGATCTATATCTGGCCACATTGGAGAGCTCTACAATTTGCGAATAAATCAAGAAAGGAAAGAAGGGAAAAAGAAAAGGAAGAAAGAAGAAGAAGAGTGAAATTATTAGGCCTTTTCTCTCTTACCAACACACCTGAATAGCACAGACCAAACACCTGAGCATCCCCCACCTCACTCTATCCCTTACACTTACATCAGCAAGCCCAGTAAGCTCTGTCTAGACACCCCAAGCCCTATTACTTCTCAAGGACTACCATTCCAGTCAAAGATACCATTACCTTTCATCTGGTCTCCTAACACACCTCCTCAGGTTTCCCTGCTTCCACACTTACCTCCACACCCTCCATACCTACTAATCACTTTTTCATAAAGGAACTATCTTATGAGATGCAATTCAGACCACGTCACTTCTCTACCTGAACCCTACAAAGGTTTTCCAAGACTCCAAAATCCTCCCCATGAACGCCAGGTCTTAACATATTCTAGGCCCTCCCACTTCTTGACCTTATCTCCTCCACCTCCCTGTCATTTTATTCTAGCAACATCTGGCTTAGTTTTGTTCCTAGAACACTCTAGGTTGTTTCCACCTCAGGTCTTCTTACTTACCATACCCTCAGGCTATAATGCTTCCCCCCAATCACAGCATCCATCATCATTTCATCTCTATCACTGTTCCTTTTTTTTTTTTTAAGATTTTATTCATTTATTCACAAGAGAAACAGAGAGAGAGAGAGAGAGGCAGAGGGAGAAGCAGGCTCCATGCTGGGAGCCTGATGTGGGACTCCATCCCGGGTCATCTCCCTAGTCTTCCACCCTGTTTTTTCTCCATGGCATCTGTCACTATTTGAATGATTTTCTCATTAGATTATTACCTATCCCCTCAACCTACCTGGGGACAGGTGCTTTCTATCTGTTCTCCACTGTACTCCCAAAGCCAAAACAGAGTCTGGCACATAATAGATATTCAATAATATCTCAATAAATAAATGTGGGGCCAGTGAGATTGGCCAGAAAGGGTTTCCTATATTCAGGATTTTTAGTTTTATTTTCAAAGAGATGAAGGATATATATGTTGGCTGGAATCATACTTGAAGATCCTGATGTTCCTGATCTTATGATGTCCAAGTACCCCCATGACCCCCACAGGCAGGGCCACCTTTTACAGTCACAGACCACACATCATCATTCAGATGGTACTTGGGAGCCAAACAGAAACAATGTAAAAAATCAGTTTCCCATTCCATGACTGTGTGGTAGATAAACGGAAAGCTACACTGGAAGATAAACAGAAATATAAGGCACCATGATGCCAAAATGTTATTTTGAAAAAGAAAGCACAACCTATTTTAAACGACATAATACTTAAGTGTATCAGGCATACCCAGGCAGGGTGTGAAATCAGACCATATGTCAGCCCTCAGGTGGGATTACGAAGCACGTGGCTGAAGGCTGACTGGTTTAAGAGGGCCTTGCAATACATTATACAGAGCATTTTTACTACTTTTCTGAATTGAACTTAGCCACAGAATTGAGAGAAAACATCTGACTTCCACATTTACCCTGTCTCATAGAAGTGGGCATGACAACATTAAAATCCAACAGGCACACTGTGTCTATACTCCATCCAAATTCTCACTGCAGAACTACACTGTTGGTGTTGTGTTGAAATCTTATTGAAATAAAACATCATTTATTTCCATCTTGCACACTGCTTAGACCTACAACTTTCATACAAAACACAAACCCCTTCCTGGTCAGGAAACCCTGGGGAGTTTGGACCAACAGTGTGCTATGAGCAACTTGTACTCATAAGCCAGGCCCACACAGATGAAACACTTTGCACAAAGACAGAAAAGCTGCCCAAAAACCTCTGGAGAAATACTCAATATTGGCTGGACTCTCCCTTCAGTGCCGGAAACAGCAGAATGACTTCTAAGTTACCAGTGATCTGTTCTCCACATCACTGGAGCCTTCCCACACCTCAGCTCAAGAAGGTCACAAACCCACTTTGGGTTAAATGCTCTCACAGCTTACTGGAAACCCACTGATGGCTGATGCAGTGTTTTGAGAATAAACTATGTAATCTTCGAGACTTCCAAAAGGCACATTTTCTCTTCCAACAAAGAGCAGATTCTGACCAAAGTGTGGGCAGTGGTAACCCCTTGGCTGCTCACCTTTTTGATTATGGAGAGATCCCACATGAGGATGAAAGGCTGTTGGGAAGGCAAGATCAGCTTCCCAGCCAGAAAATAAAAATAAAATGCAAGTGGTAGGTAAGAGCTATGCAGATATGGACACACAACACACAGCTCTTGAGACTGCAGTTCCCTCTCTCTGCTCAAGTGGTCAGCCCTGCTGCTTCTCTGAAGATGAACCTGGGAGCACCTTCAAGTTCTTCAAAGTTTCTCCACTTTTTGGCAGCAGTGTTTTCATGGGTGTTTTGTTCAGAAGGTGGTTTGCTCAAGTCCCTGGAAGTTTTTCCCTGGCAAGGATCAGGATGGCTAGGTGACTGCTCTCCCTTAATGAGCTTTAATTAGATTATGTTTAACAGCATGGACTGCCTAGGGAGGCACGCTGACGTGTAGACAAGGAGTGGCTTACCCTGTAAATTAATAGGCCTGACTGGGATTATGGAAGCTAGCTGTGTAAACGCAAATGGAGCCCCCTAAGCCAACAGTCCTTGGCCTGCTGACACAGCTGCACCAGAGTACCCAGTCACTGGAGCGCCAAAGGATATTCAGTTACAGTGAAGAAATCATAACAAAGACAGGAAACAGATCAGCACACTCTGGATTTAACACCCTCCCTGGGGAACTCGGCTGATTTCTAGGCTGCAGATGTTTTTAACTCTGCCTTGAAGAATGTCCATGTCACATGCTCAAGCCAATGGAGTGGAGTACAGTAGTCAAGCAAGACTTACATATTCAGAAAGGGGACCAAAATTATGTTGATTAGAATTCATCTCTGAAATAGAGGTGGGGTAACTGTTAAAAATCCATAAGCTCCTTGGGTGGATTTGCTGAGCTGTCAGGAAATGGATGCCCAGCATTTATGTAAAATGAGGTGCAAATGAAGCCAACTAGACTCTTCCATGGAGATCCTGCTGGTCCCGATGTGGGCTTTCTCAGCTGCTTCCTCCTCATTATTCTCAGTACTCTGTACCAAGTAGAGGAGAATGAAAACAAGCCTTCTTCATTCAGCATTTTTCAACATCACTGCCAACAAAAACGGGATCCTTGACTGTTCAGAGTTCATGATTAAGGGGATGGCATATCTTACAGGCAGGATATAGGTCATTTTTCAAAAGTTACAGTAAGTTTGCAGAATTAGAAATTTATCTTTTTAAATTCTTCCGACTGAGTTACATAAATACGTCTAAGGCTGCTTAAAGATGTGGTTTGCCAGAGGTACCGCATTTTCTTCGTGGCAAAGGGACCAGTTGTACTCTGCCAGGAAGAGTTCACGCAAGAGAAGGACTATGGATGTTAGGCAAACCTCAAGCCCAAGAGTTGGAAAAAGAGAGAAAAATGTTTGGATCTCTTGTGATTTTTTTTTTGGGGGGGGGTCCTATTTGCAGTTATTTTACTCTTCTAAGTTTCCCTTATCTATAAAGTGAATAATTTTTAAGAATGCTCTCAGAGGACCCTGTCAAGACCAAAAACTCTATCAGTAATTTCCTAACTTAACCTTGAAACAACCTGCTGAGGACATATTTTTGTTTCACTTGTTAAAAAAGCAATGATCATTTTAGCTGCTACTGAATGGAGTTTTGTGTTTAACAGACACAGATTTCTGGCAATTTAGAGCAATTTCCTTTCTCCACCTGAGCTTGCAAACTTATTCCAACAACTGAGAAGATGTGAAGGTGGTGGGGGATGAGAGAGGGGAGCAGCTGCCAGAAGTATCTGGGCTGGCCCTCTCTGCAGCCACAGGCATCAGCAGATGGCTGTTCCTGATGGCAAGGACCAACTTTCCGAAGGCAAGCATTCACTTCTGTGAATGGGAGGCAATTCAGGACAGAGGGGCTGGTAGTGACTTATGTGGCCAGGACCACTGTTGGACAGTTCCACCTGTTAAAAAGCCCCTTATTTTGGACTTCTCTCATCTATGTTCCTATCTGAAGAATTTATGAGCACAGATTTTCTCCCCACATGATCACTCCCTAAGACTTCTCTTTTCTCAATTAAGCCATTTCTCCCAACTTCCTCTCTACTCTACCACAGCACCTGGGAATTCTCACTTCCAACAGTGGGAACTCAGAGTTCCTACTTATTATCTAAATAACTGGAGGATAGAGTTGGATCACCCAGATTCTAATTCTAAATACGGTACCTCTGGCAAACCAATATTCTAAAATTGATTGTGGTGATCACTGCACAGCTTGGATGGATTAGGGACTTAGGTATGGGTAGAGAAATTCTTAAGAGGTGAAGGATGCCAACAAAACTGACCCTGCCCTGTCAATTTGCTCTAAGTCTGGAAGGTCATATGTTGTCTGTTCTTCTTTGGAGTTACATGGGGCCCTACCACCAACGCCCCCTTTTAAATGAATGACCACCTGGAAAACTGAGCATGCACAGTGCCTGGTACATATTATGGGATGAATTTATAAGTGAAATCATAAATCAGACAGCTTTTCTCACTGGGAGAACCTGACAGGATGAAGGGGCTGAACGCCTAGAGGAAACAGGCCAGTGCGTGATACGTAAAACCTGAGTGTGGATAAGAGGGGCATTTGAGATAGCTCTGTCCACCTTAAAACTCTAAGGCCAAGTCCATGTCAGGAGAACCAAACCAGCTTCTGCATTCGTAGGGCATCAAGTATCACCTTTGTGCTAGAATACCTTTGTTTATTCTTTTCTCTACCTTCCAGAAGCTTCATGGAAGTGGAGCCAGGGCCCGGATACAATTTCCTGACTCTCCCATACCTCTCAGCTATGAGGTAGGACAGTACAGGAGAGAAAATAGATGCTGAGGACCTTCTCAAAGGGGGATCATTGCTCATAAAGTTGGCTCTAAAATCAACCAGGAAACCTAACAAAACTCATGTGTTCGACACACAAATTAGTTTATTGGATCGTCTCTCTCTTAACTATCTTATTTTTCAGTAAATCCTAATGACCTCCCCATACCTCCCAGGGGGAATGCCCTGAGGTTCTTCCCTTAAAGTGGACAAGTGATGAGTGATGATTGATTAACTCGCCAAATCCTTCACTTAAGAACTCATCAACAAAAAGAAGAAAATAGACTCAGCTATTTTGATTTGGCAGTGAGCTCAAGGAAACAACATCAGTAAAACAGTTAAGAATGTTTTTTGACAAGAGACATCATTTACAAACACATGGAATCCCTCTGCTGTCATCCAAGAATAAAATCCGGACTGGCCCCCACCTATTTTTATTCTTCTTTTTCCACAGTCACTTGGGATGGGCCATAGGAGAGATCAGGATTCTTCATTTACTGTATGCCCTAAGGTTTTATGGACTTTGTCTCACCTTTTGAATCCATTCCCCCAACACTGCCCCAAGTTTCATTTTACGCATCAGCAAAAGCCTCAGCCAAAGGGGAAGAAGTTTTCTTCCCATTGGAGTAAAATTCAGGAATTTATCTGTCTTAAGGTCTGGAGTCAAGCTAAATTATGTTACCTGGGGATATTGCCAAAATATAGGTCTGTTCTGTTTTGAATCATGAAACCACTAGTGGTAATCTTATGTCCAGATATTTGAGATTAAAAACACCAGTACATCATGTATGTTTTACAAAAGAGGTTTGCCAAATATGCTATGCCTTCAACATAGCTTTCCTGGTAATCTGAAAACTGACCTTCAACAAAAAAAGGCAGGTGAGAAGCACAGAACCAACTCTATTTATGAGGAAGTGTTTTCTACACACAATAGTTGAAAGACCAACCTCCCCCAACATTTCCCCAGTAGTTTGCCACATATATACTGTCCTCTTTCCTTTCTTGGTCTGCAGTGTCCACTGGTCACTGTCTCCTGGGTTACACGACAGAGAGGGGGCACTGTCTGAGACCAGCACATGACTGGGAGAGTCAGTGAAGGAGTTGAACAGTATTCAATTATTACAGGACTTTGTTTTAATGTCTTTATGGTTATGTTTCTATTTGTGAAGGCTTTTTCTTATTTTGTTGGTTAGGTGATGAATTAATTTTGAGGAAAGGTTGGTTGGTTGGTCGGTCAGTCAGCTCTCTTTTGCTGAAAGCTGACTCACTGCTCTCAGTCATAGTCATAGGGCAAATGGATTCCTGATCTTTCTTCAGTGACAGAAACAAAACAAAACAAAAACAAAAAACAAAAACGTGCAAATAATCTGAATCTACCCAAAGGATATTTTTTTTTCTTTTCCAATAGTTCAAAAAAACAAAGCCTTGAAAATAGAATATAACTGCCCAATAGAAATACAGTAAAAGGCACACATGTAATTTAAAATTTTCTGGTAGCCACATTTTTAAAAAAAGTGAAAAGAAACAGGTAAAGTTATTCTTAACAATATATTTTACTTAATCCAACAGATCCCAAATCTGTACAATCATTTCAACATGTAATTAATATAAAAATTATGTTTTACATTCTTTTTTTTTTCACATTAAGTTTTCAAATCCAGGTGGGCTTTAGATTCACAGCATATCTCAATTTGAACTAGCCACATTCTCAAGGGCTCAGTAGCTACACAAAGCTCCTGGCTACCACACTGGCAAGCTCAGATAGCACTGTCCTGTACTTTACCAACTTAGGGAGAGGAGAACAGGAAGGTTAATCAGGTCTTCTTTTCCATGTAGTGGGCAAGAATGAATAGATGAATAGATGTCATGAATAGATATGAAATATAAATATAAATAAAACACCAGCGCTAACACCACTCTCAGGTCATCTCAGTTCTATCCTCTTTAGTTCAGATGAATCACCACTGTGCTATAGCAAAATAATTCAAGATTTCTTTCTTTCTTCCCTTTTAGGGTAAAGGAAATATGAATACCCAATAATGAAAGATGGGTGCAGCCACTTTGGAATATAGTCCAGCAACTTTCCAGAAGGGTAAACACAGAATTGTATAAATATGATTCAGCAACTGTGCTCCTAGGCACATACCCAAGAGCAGTGAAAACATACAACCATGGCAAAAACTTGCACAACCGTGTTCACAGCATTATTCATAAGAGCCAAAAAGTAGAAACAAGCCAAATGCCCATCAAATGATGAATGAATAATCTAGACACCAGATCTATACACCAGAATATTATTTGGCAATGAAGAAGAGGCAAGTACTGATATGCTCTACAATACAGACAAAACCAGAAGACATGATGCTTAGTGAAATAAGCCAGAGAGAAAAGACCACATATTGCATGGTTCCATTTACATGGAACATCCAAGGACAGGAAAATCAATAGATACAAAAAGAAACTTAGGGTTGCAAAGGAGTAGGAGGAGTTGGAGGGAAGTGGGGAGCAATCCCTAATAGGTATAAGGTTCCTTTCTGGGGTGATGAAAATATTCTAAAATTGATTGTGGTGATCACTGCACAACTGCATACACTAAAAAATTTCCAATTGTGTATTTTAAATTGGTGAGTTGTATGATATGTTAATTATATCTCAATAAAGCTATTATTAAAAAATAATAATAATATAAATAAATAAATAAATAAATAAATAAATAAATAAATAAATGGAAGACTGGGGTCCCTGCACACCAATACACATTTTTATCAAGTGCTCATATGAGACCACATGGGACTACACATATATAGATACAGAGGCATCCTACCAATACAAACAAGGTTGAAATGTTGAAGTATGTTTCTTTTATTTAAAGGTGACAAAGTAGAGCAGCTCCAGCTTAATTTCTCCTTCGCCAGAGTGTATTAAGAGAAGCAAAGTGCAGTATCTTAGACTGAAGCCCTCCTGGGCAACAATGAAAAAGCCAGCTCTTTTCATAAGACGAGATGGTGAGGGGAGTTTGAGGGTACGGTGGCGTGGCGGCAGGTTCTGCAGAAGCATAGGCTCACGCTGTGAGGCCACTCATTCCTGCATGTCCCCTGTCCTCCTAGGCAGTTCAGCCCTCACTCATCACTTCCTCTTCCTCAAGTTGGGTTTCCAAAATGAGCTTCCTACCTTAGAGCTAGCCTTCAGCATCAGAACTTCCAGAAAGTGATTCACTTACCAGTGGCAGAGTATTATCCTCACTGATTGTTCATTTCATACTTCTCTTATCATGTTTTATTTTAGGCTTGGCTTGCTTTTGCATTATTTTCCCCCCAAAAAACAAGTTTCCAAGACCACACTGGCACACAAGTGAAATTAATAGCTGCTTAGTAAGAGCTCATTATTGGTACCTGACCATACATGGCTGCATTTAAGACATCTGGCAATAACCAGCCAAACCAAAAGATCTACTCAAATCAAAAAAGTAATAAACCACACACAAAGCAAAATAATTAGTTGCCTAATTGTCTCAACACAATGAAAGGCAGTGGTCTGGGTCCTAAGCGACCAAATGCCTGGATTCCTCTGCTGTGCGGAGCAGGGGCTGTGCTGTGCAGCCACCTCCCTTGCTGACCTCTGAGCCTCGGTGCCAGATGCCATCAGGGACCACAGTGAGAGACAGCAGGCATCTGGGAGTCACAGATTACAGTGTCTCGCTCACTTCATTCTGATTGTCACGTGTACATTACCCGCCTTTTCACTGGTGACAGCTACAGCCCCTGCTCACTGCCCCTCTCTTCTTTCTGTTGCACACTGCAAAGTAATACCACGTCAATCACTCTCAATACTCCTTTTGCCACACAGACTGCTCTGTTAAAACACTGTCAGAGATGGGTTAATGTTTTTAAAAGATTTATCTTTGGAGAGAGAGAGAGCAACGCACACATGCACAACTGGGAGAGGCAGAGGAAGAAGGGGCATCTCAGGCCAGCTGTGCGATGAGCAGGGAGCCCAGCATGGGGCTTGACCTCAGGACCCTCAAACCACAACCTGAGCTGAAGTCAAGAGTCAGACACTTCAGCAATTCTGCCATCCCTGCGCCCCTCAGAGATGGCTTAGTTTAACTGAATCAAGTCTAAATTCGTTTGCCTGGTTTCCAGCTCGCTAGCCTGGCTCCAGACGCGCCTCCCACGACAGCCCCAGTGCACCCCCAGCTCCGGGCGCCTTTCCTCCCAGCCCCACTTGTGCCCTGGGCTAGGCCCGCGTCTCCTCCCCCGGGGCCCCGGACTGCTGCGATGGCTCTGCTTTAGCTTCCTGATGGCCTCTGGACTCCCCCTCGCCACAGACAGCTACTAATACACTCACTTGCATTTTTGCTGTTACCTGTGAGCAAATTTGGCGGTGGTAACTTGCTCTTAACATCCTGAACCAAGGACCGAGACTCATTATTCTGAATCCTGCAAGGCACCTAGCACATATTAGGAGCCTAAGCGACACAGCGGCACCCCTGCTTGTGGCCAGTGTTTCCTGCCCCGTCCCCACCCCGGGCCATTTCCCCAGGAAGACAGGTACTTAATGCTCCTTGATTCCCTGGCTGTATCTTGGTTTTGTCTCTGCCTTGAGACTCTCTCAACGGACTGCCTAGGGACTTCCTCATCTTAATGCCCCTCTGCATAAACAATCATCCTTCTCTATTCCTCTGTCGGATCACACATTCCTCCCCCATCCCCTGCAGAATCCGTAGTGACTTCAGAATCTAGGTCCTCTATCTATCCTCCATTTCCTTGCAAGTATCTTTCAAACTATAGTATGACTATGTTGATTTTTTTCTCCTCCCATTAGACCAGGAGGACCATAAATACTGATGCCATGTCTCAGCAATCCAGTCCCAGACTCTAGCAAGGGGGTTAGGATATAATAGGTGTGGAACAGTCTAGGATTTTATTCCATGAGCCCTCATGGAGGGCCCAAGACTCATGCAAACTTCCAATTCCTAGTGAAAGTTAACTCTTTCCAGAGAATGTGGCTGAGCAGGCAAAGAGGGCCTCAGCCCCACAGCCCAGGGAAGCCAGTTCAACCTCCAGCTCTGCAGACCACTGTTACTCTGGGCACCTCCATTTAAAGGCAGCTTCTCCTCAGACGGCATTCTCTCTCAAGTCCCTTTAAAGATGGCCCCTTCTCACCTGCTTTCTGGAAAAAAAGGGGAGATAGGAAGAGACCTCAAGAAAACCGTTAATTACAGAATGTTTGTTTCACACTCTCCTCTCTGAGCTCCTGCCCCACATCTTGACACCTCCAATCCTAGGAGCCTGCCATCCAAAGCTCCTTGAACTTCTCATGTCTCTGAAAGACGAATCTCATAAACAACAGCTTCAAGGACAACAGTGAGATTTTAGCAATCCGATTAAACAGTGCACCCCAAGGTGCAAGGGACTATTAGGAGCCTCCATCCTTTCTAAAACTTCCTGGTGTATTTGTACTTCACAAGAGGTCTGTCATCTTAATTAAGTTTCATAGAAGTAAACTAAATTCAGGTGAAGCAAAAGGACGTTCCCTCAGTCTTTCTGAAGAAGCAAACATCTGGTCCTACCTTAGAGATTTTTAGGTGCTTGAGGGCAGGTCTTTGCTTCGTTCAGTCTTCTTCTGACACTAGACACTCTCTGACCTCCTCCTCCCCAGAGCCAGCTCCAATTTGTCTTCATCCTTCTCAGACCTCGCCACTGCTGTCTTTTCCTTCTCCTGGATCTGAGTCTGTGCTGTAACTGTTCGATGTGGGGTCTGAGCCTCTGCCTTCTCTGAATTCAACTTTAGAAAATGTTCTTTGTCCATACAGAGGCAACTTTGGGGAGAGGCCTGCCAGATCGTGAGCTAAGGTAAGGTTTAAGACAATAGCCTGGGGGCGCCTGGGTGGCTCAGTCTGCCTTCCACTCAGGTCATGATCTCAGGGTCCTGGGGTCGGGCCCTGTGTTGGGCTCCCTGCTTAGTGGGCCTGCTTCTCCCTCTGGGCTCCCTCTGCTTATACTCTCCCTGTCAAATAAATATTTTTTTTAAAAAGACAATACCCTGAGTACCATGCACATCATAAGCACACAAAAACACCTTACTCTTCTCAAATATTTGTTGAGCTGAGGAACTGTCCTAGGTACAGTAATGAACAAAACAGACACTATCTCTGTCCTCACTGAACTTACAACATGGTTAAGAAAAAAATCTATTTAAAAAAAGTAATTACAAGGATGCAAGGGTTCACTCACTCTCTTCTGCCTGCAATCCCTGTCCTCCAGGACTAAATCAGATGACTGCATATCCCCAATGTCAAAACCTGCAGCACACGCTGCTACCTCCAGTTCTCCCCAGACCTGGGTCTTTCCCCTCCTCGTCCTTCCTTCTAGCACCCTGGAACTTCTTCAGCTATCTCCAACTGTGGGTGTACCAAAATCCACCCAAGTGCTCGGCAAAGGGAAAAAACAACAAAGACTTTCAGTTTATCAAAATCCACCTTTTCTAGGTATTTGCAATTAAAATGGAAATAAAAGTGAATATTCTTTTTTTTCTTCTTTACTTCATTCTAAATGCTGACTTATTACCAATTTTGAAAGTGAAATTAACTATTTACGGAGGCAGAGAGGGAAGGAATTAATTTAATAATATCCGGGATCCCTGGGTGGTGCAGCGGTTTGGCGCCTGCCTTTGGCCCAGGGCGCGATCCTGGAGACCCGGGATCGAGTCCCACATCGGGCTCCTGGTTCATGGAGCCTGCTTCTCCCTCTGCCTATGTCTCTGCCTCTCTCTCTCTCTCTCTCTCTCTCTCTGTGACTATCATAAATAAATAAATAAAATATTTTAAAAAAAATAATAATTTAATAATATCCCACCTGGGAAAAGGACCAGCTCACAAGCTTTGAAAATATAAGTATTCCCACTTTACATAACCACAATCTCAGAGGAAGGAAAAAAGCCCCCAAAGCACAGAAGACCTGGAACTTTTTTCTTTTCTTTTTTTTTTTTTGGTGGATTCTAATACTTGTTCATTAACTTGAGAAGGTAAGAAAGTCATAGCTCCCAGTAGGCCATCTTCTCAATAAAACATGGCTAAAGTGATTTTTTTCCTTTGTTGATGACTAGATTTATGTTTTCATGCAATGTGTCTTTCATTAACATGAGAAGAAAAATTTCATAATATGATCAACACAAACAGATCATTGAATTGAAAGAAACTGTAAATTTTCTTGCGATTATTAATGGAAATATTATGCTTTTTATTAAATTTGCAGACATGTGTATTTGAATAATTACCCACTGATTTTATGAAGCTAGAGGGACCAGAATCTTCCATGATTGAGTGTAGAAATCTAGAATAAGTTCAAATCCAGAATGAGTCCAAAATACATAAGCTTAGAAAATGCTTCAATAGCTCCAAAGTTACACGAAAGGAACATATAACCAAATGGAAAACCAATAATCATGAGAGCACTAATATTTTCAACAAAATGAATAAGAAGAGAGTTTTCCATCTGCCAGTTTTGCCAACTAACTTTTGTATCAGGGAACTGGGAAAATATATCTAAAGAGGAGGTACCAAAATATTTATTCTGAATTGTTGAAGTAAGTAAAAGAAAAAGTAAAAGTAGTATCATGTACTTAAAATCAACTGTAGGGCCAGAGTAAAGCTTTGGATGACATTACAGATACGAACCCATAACACTGCATAGCCTAAAATGTCTTCAAAATCATCTACTCTAACCTCTTCATTTTGCAGAAGAGCTTATTTGAGGCCCAAAGAGTTTACATCATTTTGCAAAATTCACATAGTTAGTTAATATGTAAGAAAAAAAAAAAGACTACAATTCTGATCTCCATTCCTCCAATTCAGAACTCTTCAAGTACCCAGTCATGCACTCACACACACATGCATACACACATGGAGGGTGTGTGTGTCTGTGTGTGTGTAGACAGGATGGAGTAAGGGTGGTAGAGACTGAGAGCTCAAATGAAGTACTGAATTCAGTAATTTTCAAAAAAGTCTAATTTTCTATTTTTTTTCTCAGCAATGAGCATTTGCAGAATACCTTCTAAATGTCAGGCATTTTGCTAAGTACTTCACTTACATGAAATAATCATCCTAATGCCCCTGTAACATAGGTAGTTTTGTTACCCCTCTTTCCATAAAAAACAAACAAAAGACTTAGATGGTGTAAGTTTATGAGTTTAAGATCACTTGGGCTCCCTGAAATCCTTATTCACAGTCTTCACTGTTTATAGGAGGTCCATTTTGGTCTATCAAAAGTGCAACAAATAGTGAAGGCTTCCAAATCAAATTATTGTTACACACTATCGGCATTGCATTTTAAACAAGCATATAGCTGCTGTTAATAAGCAGAGTGGATTCACATGGCAGCAGTTTAGAAACAGCTGTGATCAGTGGTGTGTATACCATATGGAGACGGAAATTACCTTCCAACCTTCTTTCACGGGTTTATATCAAACAGATTCTTACACCTCATCCTGAACCTTTTCTGTGGGGCAAAGGAAAGGGATTCTGTATATGCCCTCTTAACTTGCACAGACGGGAAGGGCGAGCATATAGGAGAGTCCCAACCTTATCCGGAAACCACTGAAGTTTTGCCAATACTGAACTTAGAACAATACTGGAGACAGAAAGAAGAGGCGGCTCACATTCCATCTGGCATGTGGTGCCCTCTATTGTGCCTTTTGAAATTCTGCTGGTGGGTGGGGAACAATTTGTAGGGTTGGCTGATATTTTTCTTTTATGCAAATGTAACAACGTTGGAAAACTCTTGTCTGCTTCTCGTTAAATTTGAAATTCCCAAAGGCAAAGCCTAAGTCTCCCTTCTTTACTGTGCATGGTGCCCAACACATAATGGATAGTTAATAAATGTCACATCATTTTCATATTGCATTGACTAAGAATGACATCTTCCCATGAATCTTGCTTGCTTTAACTTCTCAGCAAATCTCACAAAGTGCATATATTTTCTAAGAAAAGAACACTGTGTAAGGCCTATCTTTCTTGCCTGAATCTCTTTCCCAAACTCTCACTAATGTTTTATGTTTCACTTGCCTTTTCATAGGGCAAAGGGACAAACCCACCCCACCCCACCCCCATCCCAGTTTCCCAACTGTTTTACTCTTTTTCCACTCTCACAGACTTGCAGAATTTATTCACGAATCTCTGACATCCAGTTCATATCACTTCCACCACAAATGGCAGCTCTCTAGTCTACCTTTACTCTGAGTCTTTTGGGGGACCCTTTGATGAGGCTTATGAACTAGATTTTACAAGTATGCAGATTTTTTAAAGCATTTTTGGTTTTCATAAAGATTATTATACCTCTTATTTTCTGGGAAATTGAAAAAATGAATTATAAATGTTGATGATTAATAGTCAGGAAAAGGACCTTGTTTTTATTCATCTCTGTACTGCAATTCACAGCACATGGAGGGCAGTCAGTGAATATTCGTCAGAATGAGAAGTACTCCCAACTCCCCTCCATTATTTGAAAAACGATTCAACGGTAAGACTTCTAGATAAAACATGAGGTAATCACTACATCTTCATATTCTTCATCAATGGTCCCAGTAATGTACTAAATATGAGCTATCATGAGGATTTACTCTTACAAGTACAAAATGAAATAGAGCCCAAAGGGGAAGAATATGCATCTCTCTCACTTATGCTGCTGTGAATGCCTGAGCTTAGATTGAAGACTCAATCTAAAATGTCAACAATAATTTTACTTCTGCATTTTCCTGCTTCACAGAACAAGAAGAACGTGACAGAAAGGTTATTTCAAATATCAGAGAATAGAGGCATCTTTAGGCATTTGGAATAAGAATGTAGTCTAAATTTCTGCCAGAACTTTTGCAGACTTCTAGTTCCAATCTCCTGTTTTCCTGACAACTCTCTAGTCCTTCATCTTTTCAGTGTGTGAAAGAAATTGATCTATGTATGGAAATATTTATACCAATAAAAAAAAAAACTATCCTAGCATATGAAAAGAGAAGCTTGTTTCAATCAGGGCCAAATGTCAGCTTTCAAAAACTTATAAAAAGGATAAAAATGAAAAACATCGGAAGAAGCATAAAGTGTTTATAGTTATGGCTCAGAACAGGAGACCAATTTCACAATGTTTCCTGTGGCAAGAGTTGTATTCCCTAAGAATACAATATGAGAGTTGTATTCCTGAAAGTTCAGCACCTTGTAGCTCCATTTATAACATAATTATAAATCACTTAAAAGTAAACTTGTAATTACTTTGTGAATAAACTGAATTTTTAAATGTGTTATACAAAATATGATAATTCTGTAAGTGGAACAAAGTAATAATGGATCAGATTATAACAAAATCATGTTGTTATTTAATAATAATCATTGTCTAAATTAACATTAAATTATAAAAGTAATCATATTATATATTATAGTTACAATATGATGTTAGATATTATGAATATTAAGTTACACATGATAATAGTGGTCCTCACTATACATTTTACCCCAAAGGGGTAGCCCAAGCCAAGCAGAGCCAGTCCATTCCTTTTGCCCTTAGCTGATTTAGGAAGAGACTGTGACTCAGTGTTGGCCAATTACATGTGACAGGGTCTACTAAAGGCCTGGCATAGTTTCCTTGCTTCCAAAAAGACAAAGACTCCTTCACCCACCTGGAACTGCTACAGCCACCTTGTGACCATTCCTGTCACTTTTCACAGTACATACTTTTAATGTAGTTCCCGTTCACCTGCGAGGCACTGCTCTAAGTGTTAACTCATTCAGACTTCCTTCAGGAAGATACTCAGTTACCCCATCTTTTGATGGGAACAATGAGGTGCTGAGAGGTCAACCTGTCCAAGGCTCTCTCTCCACTAAGTGGTAAAGCTGGAAATTAAACCCAGAGTCCATTCTCTCAGCCAGGAGGATGCTATGGCACCTCTCTGTGAAAGCTGCTCTTAGCCCCCAGTGTGTGTTACTTTCCTTAAACTACATTCTTTGCTGGTGGCCACCAAGTCTTTAATTATTTTATAAAAGACCTGCAAGAAAATCAACTCCTTTGTTACTCCCTGAACAAAGTATGGCACTGGTGCAGAGGAGTCAGGGCCGGGAGGTTTTGATGCGGGGAGGACAGAGGAAGGGAAGGATCAGAGAGCATGAGGCCTATCAAGCCTCATAAAGGGAGGGCTGAGGCAACATGAACACAGGGATGATGGTGCCAGGGGGAGGGAGGAAGTGGGGGAGGTGAAAGGAAGGGGGGAGGGCTTAGAGTTGTCAACCATTTAATGGCAGCAACAGTTCAGGGCAGACCTGCCATATACCTGCCCCCCCCCTTATATTATTCATGATTTCATAATTCATATGCCCAGCAAGGAAGGTTTTCTTGCTATTCTCATTTCACAGATCAACAAAGTGATGCTTGGAAAATTTGAATGATTTGCTGGCGAGAGGCAAAGTCAGCATGTGAATCTGTCAGAATCTAAAGCCCGCCAGCATCCTGAGGAGTAAGGGCACCAGCAAGGAACACGAGGGAAGAGAGGAGCCCCTCTAGTTCACAACTTTGCTGAGGACCATGTCTTCCCTCAAAACTCATGACTCTCAGACATTGTTCCTTTTCCCAAGGGGCCTCCAAAGGAACAACTTGAGTCTTTCAAGGAAAGTTTCAGAGTTCATCTGTTTTCAGTTACTTGAAGTTGCTACCAAAAGGAATCACTCTTTCCCACCCTACCCCGACCAACCAAGCACTGGAAGCAACCTAATGCCTTCATGCTGTCTGAGCAGAAAAATGGCTGAGTAGATTTTTTCCCCCTTAATTTTTTCTAAAAATAAAAACAAACCACATTCAGCTTCAACCCAATTGTAGGAAAAACAAATTATTCTCCCTCCCCACACTCTTACCAGGATTCATAAGTGAATACAAACCAGGGAAGGGTGGGGAGGAATTCTACTTTAAATGGTTGAAAAATACAAGGTTTGAATCTTCAATCTATACACACTATGAATCAGGAAACATAAGTCCGCATATAAACAGCTGCTGGCTGAATCCACATACACCTATGATCATTTGTTTTCCCACCAAAATCTTGAGATGCACCAAGAATGGGTGTCTCTGTGTGCTTCTCAGCTGTGAATGGAGTGGAAAGGTCATTGGGGACTGGCATCAGGTTGGATTCCAATGTTGGCCATGCCACTCAGCTTTGTGGGTTTCTATCCTCCTCACTTGCAGACTGCAGGTAATTCCCTTCAAGGCACTCCTGAGAGACTTAAATGAACTAATGAGTGGAAAACTGCCCAGCACATTGTAGTTACCCGAAAAACAATTCTCAATGGCTTCTTTTATAAGAAAATAGTTTTAAAAAAATCATAATCACATGAGAACACCATGTGGAACAATTTTTTATTTCCACTGACGAGCAAGAAAGACTAGGCAGGGAGGCCCTGGCCTACCAAGTGAGTTCTCGATGGGAGCAGAAGTGAAAACCTGGACACACACTGTTGGCAAGACAGGTTGTGAACATTAATGGTAAAAATGAGGAAATCTGCTTAGATTATTTAAAAGAAAAGTGACAGCCACCAAACTCCTTTCCTCAGGTCTCAGGAACATCATGTATCTGACTGGAAGCAGAGGGTAGGGGGGCCGTGGAAGCTAGTCTACAAACCCCCTTCAAGGTGATTCTGACTGAGAATCTCTTCTGTGTCTACTTCTCCACAAGCCATATGACACCAAATTCTTATAAAATCAGAAATATCAACTTCACTAGGATTTACAAAGCCACATAAAACCCTGTCAGTAAGTGATGCAAATGGCTTGAACATTTCCAAGAATCCCATAGGGATCCTCAGACTCTTGTTTCCTGCCCTAACTAGTTTCTCTGAACAGGGTCAGTCCTTTGCCTGATCTAATACCATTTCTGTTCAAGGATGCCTGGAAAAGGTGCTACTGAAAGGCCAGTCCCATGCTGAATTTACTCAATCCTTCCCTACAGGAAATGACGGAAATTCCTGGCATTCTTATCAGGGAAAGGGGTGAGCTCTGTTGGTGTCAGTCTTGAAAGGCCCTGGTGGGAGGGATATGGGGATCCCTTCTTTGCTGTTGGAGGTGGATGACTTCAAAGCAAGGCCTTCTCCAAACCCTAACATGAAGCCAGGCTTCTAGAAGAGTCCTGCGAGAGGAGAAACAGGCTGTCTGTTCCCTGTGCCCAAACAATGAGAAGTGGGGGCATCCAAAGTGACTATTCTGCGGCATTCCCCAAAGACAGTTTGGTATTCTCTTGGCAAACTCTTTCAATCCTCTGCACTGAAATCAGAAACTCACCATGTACCTCAGACATAACTCTTCTTTCTGGCTGTTTGAGCATATATGCATCATGCTTTTTCAGAAGTCTATGTGGCCTTTCACACTTTTAGACATTTAGTTCCTCTAAAACTCTTGACAAGAAGTGGCTCAGTGATTTAACTGGAGTCACTGAGGTTTTATGTCTAATGTCTGTAGGGGATGGGTTCAGAGGATGGTGAAGGTAAGGAGTAAGGTAGGGGCTGTTCTGGAGCAGGGCTGGACTCTATATCAATTTCTCAGGCTGCTTGCATGTATCCAGCACTGTTCAGATACTCCTGCTCATGTGAAATTATCATTCAAGGTGAACAAAACTATGAAAGGGTACGTACACTTTGGTGAACATACTTAGGAAAAAGGTATCTAATACCCCTTTTGGGACTGTAACCCTTACATAATTTTTCAGTGATCTTCTCAGAATTTTCCCACTTAGTTTTTACAAAAGACTTGAATTTTTCCCCACAGAGAATGTTTCCTTTAACTCTTCATTATTGTTTCACAATTTGCAATTTTTCAGATCTTTGTCTCTCATAGCTATTAATAACTCCCATAGTTGAGTCCCAAGGAAGCAATTTTGTCACAGTTTTGTCAAATACAAATAACAAATGCTTCCAGCTGCTCCCAGTTGGTCACTTGCAACCCTTAAGTCTACCCATGGTTTTCTCTTGCTCCTCCATCATTCCAGCTTTGGACATCCTATTATTATACCAGATCAGATTCCAAAGAGAACTCAAGACAACCCAGTGCAACCAAGGAAACAAAGTTGGTCTAGGTGCCCTTCTGCCCCAGCACAGAAAGAAGGCAAAGCAGGCTCTTGAGGGAGGGCTCAAGACATCTGGCATGGTGTTCACCATGAGATGCCCACACCATCTACCTGGGTGCTGGGGCACAGAGCTGCTGTCCCCAGGTCTTCTAGCCTTTCATAGTTTTTTGCACTAAAACAAGAGGTAGGATAGAACAAGAATTCATGAGGCTGCTGGAAATTAGAAGGTTCTAGGGGCCTACTAACTCCTAGGCTCTATGTTCAAGCAGCAGGACCAGAAGGTCCAAGAAAGATCCCAATATTAGAATAATGGTCAACACTTATGGGATGCTCACAGTGTGCAAGGCACTGTGCTAACCCAGCATCACATTTAATTCCACAACAACTTCGTGGAGCTAGCCTATTAAGACCCAAACTTTACAAGTGAGGAAGTAGGCTTTGCAAAATTCACCTGAGGTCACACAGTTGGTGAGTTTGGGAACTCAGATATAAATCCATACACCTGGTTCCCATGCCCATACACATAACTACTGCCCCCACCTCCAAGAAAGACAAAAAAGCAGCCATCAAACAGGAAAGATAACACCTGGCCTGCTGTCCTCATAGAGTTGTTGTGAAGGAAAAATATGTTTGTAAATCCTTTGGGAAGATAAATATGACACACAAATGTGAGCTGGATTTGCTATGATCATTTCTACACAAGTTCTGGAACTCACCCCTCTTCCCACACTTCTCCCCTTCTCCTATGGAATTCTGATGCACTTATCCCTTGGAACTGAAATGACATTCTTCATTCCCTCTACTCTATATCATTTTAATGAAGAAAAATTTAAGAAAACATAACTTGAATACATTTATGTTAATCATATGACTAATCGGAAAGTTTCAGAAGACATTCTTGGCTCCATTTACCACAAATTCCAAAATGCATAAATTTATATTTATCCCTTATAATAGGAATTAATTCGCCTTCCTTTTCTGCTCACTATAATAATAAAGGATGCTAGAGCCATATGTGATATTTTCAAAGAAAACAATTACTGAGAAATATGTAGAAAAATATCACTGTAGTGTATATGGTATTCTATGTACAGAAAGTAAAAATCAATATACAGGTGCCTCCTGTTCCAGGGAATGAATGTTGCCAAACTGTAACTATGGTTACATCCCAAATTAATTAGCTCTGCATACTAAGACCAAGAAATGCTAGCCCTGAGAGCCTGATTAAAGCTTGAATATACTTACTTCATTAACCTTTCAAAGTTTCCCCTCATGGAAGCTTCTGTCAGAGAAGCAAATAAATGGCAAACCCATCAGGTTTAAGTCTGTCTCTCCCCTAGACACCTGCACAGAATTTTGGGAAAGGGGCTAACTTCATGTAGCATATGCTTCTGAATAAGTACCTACAAATATCTTTGGAAACAAACCACCAGGTTTGTTTTTGCTAGAACAGTGAGTGACCCCTTTGCCTTGTGAATAATGAACCTCTGGTCCATCTGTAGTCTAAATTCAGTTATGCAAATCATAAACAAGATATACCTAAAATTAGACAAAAACTAAACCCTTTATGTTACCCAGTCTACTTCTGCAAAAATAAAAGCCGACAATATTACCACGTTGAGAAGTAAATCACACCCTGACATCTCTTCAGGAATGAGGTTTCAGACTGTCACACTTTGATATTTGGCAGGGGCCATACCAAAATGTCTGAAGAGTGATAACAGCCTCTAATCTCGGGAGCAGGATAATAGCACCTTTGCTTGTAGGGTGTTGCACTTTCAAACCACTTGTCTACCTGGTATCTCTCTTAGTATCAACCACAGGCCTGTAAGGTAGACTTATCCCCCTTGGCGGGTGTCACTCTGCTTACTAGGCAAATGCAGCATCTGAGGCCCATGGAGCTTAAGTGACTGTTTTCAACTCAATAGAGTAAGTAGGGGCAAGTCCTACCAGGCTGGATGCCTCTCACTCACACCACCATACACTGACTTTGTCTTCCTTTAATGGTTAAGGTTTAACCATACCTGAAGGAATGGGTTCTTGGGTTCTGCTGCATTCAGTGACTAGCTTTGGCTACTCCTTAGGAACTGAAAACTCATTTACCTTCAATAATATTAGATCCAGAGTCCTAGGGCCTGCAAAAATGAATTTTTTTTGGGGGGGGGGGCAGCCCACTTTAGGGTGTTAGAACTGCACTCTAGAGTTCTAGACTCTTCTAGGATTCAGAAGTTGAGAAATCACCTCAACCTCATTGTGGGCACCTTCCTCAAGATTAGGTTTGCCTAAGGGGTAAAGGACCCAGCATCCAACCACAGCTCCACCTAACTTGGTTGAACAAGGCCTTTATTTGTGCCTCGCCTTACCTAACTATAAAATTAAAGGCTTATTTAAATCACCTCAAAGGCTCTTGAATCTCCAAAATTCTACTCTACTCCTATGCTAGACATCCATCACTTTGCCTAAAAGCCGAATCCAAGAATTCTCAACACTGGGACACCTCTTTTTTCATAGCCTTTTCCAAGATGTTCCATGTTAATTTCATCCCCACTGTCTACTCACCACTTGCTCTCACTCTCACCCTGCCCCTCTGCAGTATTAGTAAGCTGTTATCATGTGTCCTCTAAGTCATTGGTTTGTGATTTCCATACACAATTTAGCCATCACAAATTAAATCTTTCAGCAACTTATTATTTTTGTGTATTTTTCACCAAATCCCCACCCATCTAGCTAGTTACATGGTCATGAAATTTTAAATAAAATTTTTCTCAAGGTCACTCTTTTTAAAGAAATCTTTCCTCATGGTTCTTATTTCTACTAATGTCCAAGTAAATATTTGAGGGGTGCCTGAGTGGCTCAGTAGGTTAAGCATCTGCCTTCTGCTCAGGTCATGATCCTGGGGTCCTAGGATCCAGCCCCAAGTAGAGCTCCCTGCTCAGTGTGAAGACTGCTTCTCCCTTTGCCCTCATCCAACTCATTCTCTCTCTCTCAAATAAATAGAATCTTTTAAAAAACAAATGTTTGAAATCCGCTGATTTCCAAAATAGACAGGTATGTCAACATTGATTTTTGCCTTATTTTTACAAGTTTGATCTTCCTCTTATTTCTACCTTTTCATTTTTGTTTTCCTTTCCTTTATAATTCCTGGGTTCACTCTTACTACCACCTTCAGTGAGCCCACCACAGCAAAGCAGAACAACACAGGGCACCAATTCCAAAACACGTAATGTGCAGATAAAGAACAGTAGTGTGGAGGGGGAGAGAAGGTACTGAGAAGGTAGCCAGCATATGAATGGAGGAGCTATCGGCTTGGTGCCACTGCATTCCCCTTGTAAAGCCCTATTTTTTCACAGAAAGAAATGTAGAAGTGTATACCCAGAAGGAAAAATGTTAAAGCAACGAGGGAACCAGAGCAGCTGGGGACTGTTAACTTTAATCAAAGTCCAGCCAGGAGTTGTGTTATTTTTTTTTTTTTTTTAAGTAACAGGAAGTAGATTCATTCACTTTTATTCCCTCTCTCTCTCTCTCTCTCACACACACACACACACACACACACACGCACGCATTCACTCATTCTTTCTTCTCTATCCTTCATTTCCACTTGCCAAGACACAGAAACAAGCTGGACAGAAAACCCCAGTTCCCTTGAACTATCTTTGGAACTTTGCAGTGTTCACTGTCAGTTCAAAACCGAACTGCAGGGCATGAGAAGCATGATCAAAGAGCGACAAGCCTAGGAGACAGAAGACTGTGTTTTAGTTCCCTTATGGCTGCTGCAACAGATTTCCACAAATGTGGTGGCTTAAAACAACACAAATCTGTTCTCTCACAGTTTGAGGGGCCAGAAGTCTGAAATCAACTCCAGTTGGCTGAAATCAAGATGTTGGCAGGGCTGTGCTCACTCTGGAGGCTCTGACCAGAAAATCCACTTCCTTGCCTTTTTCAGCTTCTAGTGACCACCTGTATTCCTTGGCTTGCGGCCCCTTCCTCCATCTTCAGAGCACATCATTCCAGTCGGCTTCAACCAGCACACCACCTTCTCCTCTCAGTTGTCAAATAACCCTCTCCCTGCCTCCCATGAGAACACGCTGACAGGGCTTAGAGTCCACCCAGATAACCCAGGATACTCTCCTCATCTCAAGATCTTCAATTTAATCACATATGCAAAGCACCTTTTGCCATATAAGGTAACATTCAAGTTCCAGTGATTAGGACACGAATCTCTCTGTGGGCCACTATCTAGCCTACCACAGGGCACCTGTGTCTAGCTGGGTTCCTGGAGAAAGTCTTCCTCTCATTTATCCATTAAGTTATGAACAAGAGGCTTGAGATAAAAGGGCAAAGATGTTTTCCAAATATCAAAATAGAGAAGTCTTGTGTATTTTTGCTCCTGTCTTGTCACAGATTTGCCTTGCCTATTAAACCATTCTGTTTGCATCCAGTGAACCCAATGAGCATCCCACTACTTCTTGTGCCCGGGCACAGCTCCTGTTCCATTACCCTTAGTGTTTTAAGAAATCATCACCTGTTACACAGAAACTCAATTTCCAACCATAACTGGGCCTCAGAACCACACATATCTGTGTGTGCTGAAGGTCCAGTAATGGCCTGTTATCACATCTCAATCAAGCAGAGAGAAGGAAAAGAGCTTTTCTAGAACTCACCAAACCTCTTGTAACCGAAGGACTGCACCTCCTCCTCCTCTGCAAAGTCGTCTGTGGGAGAAGAAAAGACACAGTGTTAACCCTGTGAGGCCCAGAAGCTCAGGGTCAGTGAGGGATTCGACAGCTGTGATCTCCACCTGCTCTACCCTCCCCTTTGCCCACACTGGTCCTTCTGCTCCTGGAACATGTCATGCTTCCTGAGAAAGACCATAGTCCCTGCACTGGCTGTTCCCTCTGACTGGAATGCTCTTCCTCCTGTTCTTGAGGAGACTCCTGCTAATTCAGGTCTCAGTTGCAGATGCCTTTCTGGACCACAACCTGGACATTCCCTGTTACCCCATCGTATTTTAATATTACTCTCCAATACCATCCTTGTGTGTGTGTGTGTGTGATGTGTGGTCATGCATTGTCTGAGCACACACTTTTTCTGTTTTGTTTCCTGAGAGAATCCCCTGTGCCTGGAATGGTGCCTGCCACAAAGCAGGGGTGAAATAAATCCTGTTGAATGATAACTGGATAACCAGCTGTCCACAGGGTTATATTACCTTCACATACCTGAGCCTAAATCCCTCTCTCTCAGGTCCCAGGTTTGGGCTCATGTATTCCACTAAATGTGGCATCTCAGGAGCCCAGCATGGCTTCTGCAGTTGACAACCATAATCCTTCCCCACTCCCTTTCCATTGGATAACTGGGACCCACAGATGGTTTCCCAGTAAATACATTTTTGAAAAACAGCCTTGTGGGAATTCCTAAATGTAGGCCCTCCTAGACACAAAAGAAATAGGTCAGCAAAGCCTTCTACCAAGAGGTCTAAATCCACCAACCCCCTCCCCGCAAGATAAATGCGATGTGATTCTTTACCACATTGATAAAGAACCTATTTTACAGTCTGCCAGGTGTGGGGCTGGTGATTTCTTGTGCAACTTCTGATCACAAGTAAAAGTGTCAAAACTAGGCCTTTCCAGGGAGCCCTAATCAGTTAACCTCGAGCTGGTCACCATTACCGCATCAGCACTCAGCTCTCTCCCCATGTGCAGTTCAGTACAAAAGCACTTGTTTGGCACTCACTCTGGACCAGAGATTGCCAGGCAGTGGGCTTCAGAAATGAGTGAGACATGGTCCCTTCGTTCAAAGAGTTGACAGGCTTTCAAAGAAGGAAGGGAGGCAAGGAGAGGAAAATAAAGCCTCCGTGATCATCTTTTTCAGACCCCAAATGGGATGCAGGACCTGGATATATCTGAACCATGGAAAAACTCAACAGGCATGATATCTATAACAAAGGTAGACCTTGGAGGACTAGATCGTTATGAAGTGCTAGGAGTACACTAGTGAGTGAGCAATTACTTTCAGCAGAGAATGGGGAAGTGTGATAGCTCTGTATTTCTCCATTGTTTCCTCATTCGAAAAACAGGGCAGGGATCTTTCTGGGAGTGTAGGAGGCCAGGCCTTCACAATTAGAGCAGTCTCTTATGTCAAAGATTAAGGCTTTGGTCCTTTCTACATGGAACAACATGCTTACGACCCAGACAACAGTACCTTTCTCAGTCCCTCGGTGACTGGTTCGTTCCACAAACACATATTAAGCTCCTCTGTGCCAGCTTTCCTAAGTAATCCTATCACATTAGGGGCTGAGAAGCTTGGTCTAGTCTCAGTTAATGAGAAACCCTTATCTGCTGCTTCAGCTTAGAAATCCATGCACTTACTTATTATCCATTCATTCAATAAATACACATTTAAAGGCTAGTGGAGTGGATGCAACATGGACAGGGGTAATGGTGCCACCCAGACACCAGCTTCCCTGCCAGCTCCAGCCTCTCCACCACCACCCACATCTGCAGAAGGAACTATTCACACACACACACACACACACACACACACACACACACGCACGCCGTGAACCAAGGAGGCATCACCAAGGATCCCACAGTGGAAATAAGAGTGGTTTGTGTTAAGCTGATGGCAAACAGCTTACAATTTCCCCCTTAGACATTTCTGTTCTCCCCCCAAAAGCTCCTTTTCAGCAGGCCTACCATTAGTTTGTTTGTTTGTTTTCTTTTTCCTTTCTGATCTTTTTCCCATGCAGCATTTAGTCTAACTGACTCCTGTCTCCTTCCTGAAATTTCCCTGGGAACTTCAAATGTCTCATATTTTTGTTATTAAAGCAATTCAGCTCTGTCTCTAAATTAACATACTCAAACCCATCAGAGAACAAAGGCCTTCCAGGTGACCCTAGTAAGACTTGAGGATCTCCTGCTTCTTGTTTTAAGCCTCATCCCAAAAGGATCAGGATTCTTACAGCGGCTGCTGAAAGAATATGAACTTTTGTCTCCTCCAACTCTACAACTAGAAAATCATGAGCCCTGAGGGGTATAAGTAACATCTCCCTCGGATGATCAGGGAAGGTGTCAACAGAGAAGTATCTTAAATGAATCTTAATGTTTTTCCTCTGGAGGACAAAAGAGAATTTGGGAAACATGGCATACTATAGCCCTTTCTTGGCAATTTAAAATGGTTTCTGAACTCTCAGAGATCTGAGAAGGACTCATAGAAAGAGGAAAAAAAACGGGTGCTTGGGTGGCTCAGTGGTTGAGCATCTGCCTTTGGCTCAGGGCATGATCCCTGGATCCTGGGATCGAGTCCCACATCAGGTTCTCCGCAGGGAGCCTGCTTCTCCCTCTGCCTATGTCACTGCCTCTGTGTGTGTGTCTCATGAATAAATAAATAATATCTTAAAAAAAGAAAGAGAAAAAAAAAACTTGCTTAACTTTGTTTTACTCCATGTTTTCACCAGTTGACCTTATAATTCTCTTCTCCTATCCTTGAAAGCAGGGGGAAGTTGGTCAGGTAACACTTGCCTACCATTCACTTGTGCAGCTGGCCCCCAGACCCCACTGCCACGTTCTCCCAGCTGCGCAGCCAACAAACAGACCATTCAAGCTGGTAATGGAGCCAGAGGAAGAGAAAGAGGCCAGGGCCGATGGTTCTGTGGGGACAACCCATATTAGGCTACACGAGCCCCAGGACCGAAGAGGAGAGGTGCTCCTAATTTAGAACATTTTAGAGGGCAAAAGACTACAGTTTGGCCCACCATGGCAGACAGATGGGTTTGAGGACAAATAAGCCTGACATGATATGTGGTGTTGTATTCTGTTCTCAAAACCTTTCCCTCACGCCCTCACAGACCCAAGCTAAGTGCATCCCAGACCATCTTCATAGAACTGAGGGCCTGTAGACTCGATAATCTCAACAATATTCTCCCTAGAGGATATCCAGTCACCCTAGCAACTTGCCACTTTTCAAAACCTGTCTCTCATACCATCTAAGCCACACAGCTGCTACATACACCCCTACACAAGCAAGAATGTGGCTCAGATGTAAGGCCTCTAAGTTCTTACCTACAGAGGTCCTAACTTGATTCCTGCTTATGGCAGCAGTTTGCCAGCAGGGGAGACACAACTTTAACATACAAAATAATAAAACAAGTTTAAAATAATTTGAGATTTATATCTATAGGCATATACGTTCTAGGCTTCCACAGCTGTACTTCAGCATTTTTGTTTCAATATCTATGGGCTATATTGTCTTTTGCTTGCCTGGTTTTTTTTAAATAATAAATTAATTTTTTATTGGTGTTCAATGCTTGCCTGTTTTGAAATGTGATTTCTATTTATTTATTTATTCTTACCTTCCTTGGTATCTGGCACAGAACCACCCTGGCCAGAGGTTTCATGATTGAGAACGCTGAAGAGATTTCTGTTGCTGATTGATTCTTTGAGCCTCGCTATTTCAGAGTACCATGAGTTCAAGGGAAGATGCTCCAATCAATTTGAGGATCAAGTGTGTGATGCCCTGTGGTTAGAATTCACCCCTTCTTCCCCTATACTCCCTTTGTGTCCATGTGACAGCACTTGCCTCTGTCTGCCCCATATTCCAGTTCCTAGTTCTTAACGCCACCAGATAGAAAACAGGAAACTTGCCATGTTGCATCCTCAGCAACTAGTACATTGATGGCATATTATAGATGCTCAGTAGTCGTTGAAAATTAAGTTGATTAGACTTATACATGTGTCTATCTCTACTGCCAGATGATGAATTCCTGATGGAAAGAGATCAAATCTTTTTCTTTTTGAAAAAAGATGTTTGAGGAAGATAAGAGAACTAATATTTAGTTAATACTTCCTATATGTCAGGTACTTTCCATTCATTATGTTTCTGTTTTACAGATGAGAAAATTAAAGTTCAGGTCGTAACTTGACCCCAGGTCTTGCAGCTTATGAATAGACAAAGACCCAAATACGGGCAGGCCATTGACTTCCACACTATGGTGGTCACTGACCCTCCAGACCCAAGAAACCGAACCCTGGGCTAGCAGCAGAAAAGCTAAGATGCAATGCTTTACACCACAGAATCCTGGAAGGGCTAAGGAATTTGGGGCACAGGTCACTCCTGAAGGAGAATCAAGGTAAGGCTCAAATAGGAGGACAGAATGAACATACATTAAAGAAGCAGCTGACTATAACCAAAAAGATAATAAATGTTGGTGAGGATGTGCAGAAACCATAACCCTTATATGCTAGTGGTGAGAAAGCGACATGGTACAGCCACTTTAGAAAATGGTCTGGCAGTTCTTCAAAATATTAAGCAGAGAGACACTGTATGATCCAGCCATTCCACTCTAGGCACACACCCAAGAGAAATGGCAACACAGGTCCACGCAAAAACTTGCACGCAAACGTTTGTCACAGCATTAGTCATAACAGAGAAATGTAGAAACAACCTGAATGTCCACAAAACGATGAGTGGATAAATTAGCGCAGATCCATACAATGGGGGATTATTCAATGATAAAAAGGAATGAGGCACTGACACACACTATAACAGGGATGATCTTGAGAACATTTAAGTAACAGAAGCCAGTCGTGAAAGACTGCATATTGCATGACTCTATCTATGAAATTGAATGTCTACGCTAGACAAACTCATGGAGTTGGAAAGCAGGTGAAAGGTTATGAGGCTGGAGGTTTTTTGGGGGGAGGAAATGGGAGTGACTGCTAACGGGCATAGGATTTCTTTTGGGGGTGACAAAAATGTTCTAAAATTGACTGTAATGATGGTTGTCAAACCTGTGAATATACCAAAATAAAACCAAAAAACCCACTGACTTATACACTTTGAATAGTTTGTGTGATATGTGGTGGGGGGGAAGCAGCTGGACCTCCCAAGTCCCCCCACCAATCTAGGTCACTGGCCCTTCCCAACTATGGCAGAAGGTCTAAGATTTACTATTCAGAAAAGTAAAAAACCAAAAGATCTCTTGTCTAGGGGACACTGGGAATGGCCGAGATGAGGGGACTGCAGTGGAATCAGGGGAAAACAGAAAGTGTATCTACTGAATGTCCTCTCCCCCAATCAGTCAGCTGGCCTATACCCTTTAGGCCAAAGCCTGGACAGCTCTTCCTGGGAAATCTGGCCAGTTAAGAGAAAAACAAAGAATGATTCTGATTTTGGGAGGTCCCCAGTGGAATAGCCCAGCCAGTTCAGTCTCGAGTGACAGCCACAGTTCCAAAATCCCACTCAAACAGAGGGGTTCTAATTAACCTTTAATATCCTGCTCCTACAGACAAGAAGACACCAGATATCTGACACAACCTCTGATATGAAAAGACAAAAATGAAAATAAAGAAACCAGATAAAGAAATTTGGAGGAAATACGTATCATGTGACATGATAATTTTTCTTTTAAATCTACCACTAATATCCTTAGAGAGATAAGACAATGCACCCATAAAATAAGAACAGGATGATATAATTATAGAACCATAAAGAAAAAGAAGGAAAAGCTCTCAGAAATGAAATGTATGCTCACAAAAATAAAAACTTAATAGAAGGGTTGGGAAATAGAATTGAAATATTCCCAGAGTAGGGAGAAAAAAGAAAATAAATAGAAAAAAGTAAAGACAAAAAATATTCAGAGAATCAATTCAGTGGGTCCAATGTTCAATGAACAGGTGTTTCTGGTAAAAGAACAGAGGCAGAGAACCACTGGAGGAAAAATGAACGTTTTTCAGTACTGAAGGATAGCAGTCTCTAGAGCAAAAGGGCCCATTACTTCCCAGCACAAGGGAAAGAGATCTGCTCCAAGGCACACCACTACAAAATTTCAGAACACTGAGGACAAAAAGAAAATCCTACAGCTTCCAGACAGGGGAAAAGAAAAAAAAGGGAGAGAGATGTTACTTACAAGGAAAAAACAAAAAAGAATGACCTCACATCTCAACAGCAAAACTAAAAGAAAATAGATCAGTGCCTTCAAAATTCTAAGGCTAAATTATTTCCTACACAGAAATCTCTCAAATGAATGAGTAGGTAACATAAAGATCTCTTCAGACCTACAGATCCCCCCAAAACCCCTCATGCACACTTTCCTCAAGACATTATTAAAGAATGCATTCCACTAAAATTAGGAACGAACCCATAAAGATGTGTATGTGTTATCTGTATACATGCACACGTGTATACACCCTAATCTAACCCTAACCCTGAGGAGGTCAGAAGGTTCCACGGAGGATTTCTTCAAAAAGATGGAGATGAGAGAATATCTCCTACAGGTGAACATATGTGTAGAGATTTAGGAGAGTGGAAGAGACTCTGGGATGAATGATGATGTATACATGCATGGGAAGCTAACCAAACAAAATAGCAAGAGGATTATTAACTCCAGAGGAAGAGAAGTTATGCAAGAAAGAAATAAGAGTCAGCTGTGAAGAGCATTTATACCATTATAGTCATACCAACACTGAACAGATTTAATCAAGATTGTGATGTGACTATATTGGGACGATCTGCAACAGAAGGCGGAAATGAAGGGTAAAGAACTAAATCCTTATCTGCTATAAAGGGAAGTCAGTATATGATGCCTAAACTCAAAATAATGGTAGTAATAACAGGAATAAGAAGAGGAGGAAGTACCTTAAGCATGTCACTAAAGATGAGGAGCTGAGGAAGACTGTCTACATAAAGGGCTACCAACAATTCTTTCCAAATCTCTCCATGTGCAAGTCCATTTCCACTCTCTTGACTCTGGGAAGACCCTATGACTTGCTTTGGCTGATGGAATTTGCCAGAAGTGGCAGTGGGTGACCTCAGGAACCAGGCATGAGATGCCTTTCAGCTTCTGTTTTCACCCTCCTCACAGCCAGTACCATGTCAAATGTCTGACTACCATGCCAGACTGGAGGCCCCCAGAAGAGAGATCTCTGGAGGACGAGAGACAATGATGGGAAGGAAGCCATTCCAGCAGCCCCGCTGATGCCCAGCCGTAGGGCTGAGGCTGGCTGGCCTGGCCAACACCTCGGGAAGCAGAGGCCAGCCCGAATCACAGAATCTTGAATAAATAAACAACTGTTGTTTTAAGCTGCAGGGTTTGGGGATGGTTTGTTAGGCATCAGTAGATAACTGCAAGAAAGTAAATGCCAAAAGAAAATGCTAAAAATGTTCCTAAGAGGTTGCCTCCGGGTACTGGAAAATGATGAAACGAAAGTGGGCCGGGCAGGAAACTGCTGTTTTTCATAATAAATCTCATTCATAATAAATATTATTTGACTCCTTAAACTATGTACATCTCTGTCTTTGATAAAAAAAAAATAATAAAACAAACAAAACAAGGGAATGTGGGTGGAAGATAAAAGTCAGGTAGACAAAAATGAAAATGTGCATGTCTTACAGATGCTGATGACCAGGAAAAGGTCTAAAGGTCCAAGGTGCACCCTGCCTCAAAGAGCCAGCATGAAGAGTTCAGCCCGAAGCAAGAGAATACGAAGTTTGGGCTTGCAGCTTTAAATCCCTGGCACAGAGTAGGTTCTGGCAAATGCCAAATTGAACAGAACAAGTTCAGACTTTTTTAGGAGCCAGGCTGAAGGACCGTGGACAGAGGCTAGGCTGAACTCAGACTTCTTTTTCAAGCTGGGTTTGGTGATGCTGTCCACATGTGTGTCCATCGGCGCTCTGTGCTGTTTCCACCTCAATGCGGTCCCAGGTCTTGCAAAGTCATCCATCATTGTTAGAACAAAATAGTACTGTCCCATTGGTTGTTAAAATGTTTAACTGCTTCCAAACCAGCTGGTAGACATGCTCTGCTGGGAGCATTCCTGCAAGCTGTCCCCCTGAGTTCCCACCACCATCACCACCACCACCACCAATTATAGTAAGTCTGAGTGGTGAGGAAAGGAGAAAGTGCCCCTGCACCCCTGGAGCCAAATACCCAGTGCCATCTGGACCCCTGAGAACTACAGTCACCCTCCACTGGCCAGGGCTACATGGAGGTGCTTTTATGGAGTTACTAATCTGTGGGAAACATGGTCTCCACAGAGTGTCACCTGGGGTGCAGAGGACTTTGGACAACCCCTTAGACACTGCTGTACTACTGTGCTGGAGGACTCTTCTCTTAAAGCTAGATTGATGCACTGGTAAAGCTTGGGCTTTCAAATTGTTAAGACTTGAGTTTGAACACTGCCTACACCTCATTCTGGCAACATAAACTCAGGGCTGCCTCTCATTCCTCCGTAAGATGGGACCACTATTTCCTATCTCACACATTGCTGGGAGGCAAAAGTGAACCAATACGTGGGAAACACTCAGCACATACTGGGTGCTTAATAGATATATGAGGGTTCTTTTTAAGTATGGGGGGTAGAGGTGGCAACAGCAGCTACTCTGCTTTAAGGAACAAAATATGTACCACAGAACTTGAATGTTCATGAAATACAGCATAGCTTCAGGTTGGGGTAGGAGCTATTTTAATGATTGAGTTTCTTTTTTATGTTTTTATTTTTTGAGAATGAGAGAGAGCGAGCTGGGGGAGAGGGAGAGAATCCTAAGACGACTCCATGCTGAGTGCGGAGCCCAGTGCGGGCTCAATCCCACGATCCAGAGACCATGACCTGAACCAAAATCAAGAGTCAGACACACAACTGACCTAGCCACCCAGGTGCCCCAATGATTGAGTTTCAAAACAAAAACAAAAACACAACAACAAAAAAAGCTCCAGTCTGAAGTGAGCCTCTGGAGAGAACAACAGCAGGGAAGTTTGATTAGCAAGAGTAATACTTGGGGTGGGTTCACTTTGGGCTGTAGCTGACTGGCACTAAAGTATCTATTTGATACTGAAAAAGATTTATCTAATGAATTTGAGCTATAAAAACTGAAGACAGACATTCTCTAACCTTGATTTAGCCCTACGAGCCGAACTGGTGCTATCTGCCCTGACTTCTTAGCTTCATAAATATAAAACCTTATGTGGCCCCTTGCATAGTTTGCTTTGCCCTGTTGGCATTTCTGGGCCATAGTTGCTAGGTATTCTGCAAGTGAATGAGCTCAGTGCAGAGTAGTAAAACACCGAGGTTCAGGATAATTTTGATGGGGTATTAGATCTGCCTTCTAGGCCTCCTCCTACCCCATCCCAAATGGATAAAGGAATTTGTATGAATTTAAGTACTTGTAAATTATTCCAAATATTACAAAGATTTATTTTGATTACTCAGCTGCTTTTCACATCTTATGTTTTGCAACAATGGGATCACTTTTTGGTTCAATGGCATAAGTTGTTTTGTTTTGTTTTTTAAAGTCAATATTGTACACATAAAATGATCCCAATTTCTGGCACAACTTATAATTCTGAAGCTTGTAAAAACAGCAGATACTTACCTGAAGGGTAAAGAGAGATAATAATTCCTTTTTCCTTCCTTTATAGTCCAACAAAATCGAAGTGATTTTTTTTGTTACTTTTACCACTAAATTGGTAGTGGGGGCTAAATCAGATTTCCCCCAGGAGCCAACTTCAACAACTTAAAAAGAAATAAATAAGACACTTAAAACCTTGATCGCCACATCAACCATTCATGGGTAACTACAGGGGAGAGGGCATACTTCCCTTTGTTTTATGAAGGACCCCCTCATCCAATCACATTGGTCAGGTTAAGAATAAGAAAGTCCAGAGAAAAATGAATCACTGCCTCAAATTTTATAAGGGCTCTGGAAGGGCCTCACATACATGGGTCATTTGTCAAGAAAAAAGAATGCTATCCATTTCTCTGGAGGCTGACAAAAAAATAACTACTCTTTGTTACCCTTCCCCAAATAAATAACTGAATAATCTGTTTTGTTTTGAAATCATTTAACTTTAGGTTATCCAAACAATTATGCCAAAGTAATACATTATAATGAATTATAAATGATAGATCAACATTGAGCTCAGAAGACAAAGTTTGAGAAAACTTCAATTTTCTCGTACTTCCCACACTACAATGTCATACTTCAAGGTTTTGGGGTGCCCAGATGCACCATCTGCCTCTTCAGTTACAATTAGATTAATGCAATCTGAAATATGAACTCTGATTCAAGATAATGAATCAGGTTGCATTGTCCCTCAAAACAAAAACATCCCTATCTTCAGCCAGGTTGCCCTTTCCTCCTGTGTCTTCTGGCAACATTTATCTGAATCTCAAATAGGACACTTCACATTTTACCTTAGATTAGTTTATGCATAAGCCTTACCGTGCCCACCAGACTGCAAGCTCCTTGAGAACAGGCTATATACATACTAAACATTTAAATATATCTCAATAATATACTAAACTAATATTTGAATATATTTAATATTAAGAATATTTAAATATACTTAAATAACATATTAAATAAAGAACAAATGAAAGCTTAGTTAGGATTTGGTGGCCTAAACAAATAAAATGAAAATATGACATTTTAATGGGTAACCAACACTAGTAGTGAAAGACATAATCTCATACAGTTTAAAATATATATATATATATATATATATATATATATATATATACACATACCTCTGCCCTAATTCTTCTTTAGAGACAAATCTGTTTTATGTTTTCATTCTTTGAAATCATGTTTTTACTGGATAAAACTGGACACTGGATTTGAGATACAAATCCTCCAAAATATTAGATCATTTTCAGTAGGCACCTGAATAACGGTGTTCCAGGAAAAGTAGTGCTCTTAGCAAATCAAATGTATTTACAAATATTAAATCCATTTTCTACCACTGTCGTAAATAAGAAAATTGTATGATTTTGCTAGAATTATAAACTCACTATAAACATGGGCCCCGTATTTTTAGTAGGGCTGGGTTTTTTTGTTTTGTTTTGTTTTCTTTTGTTTTCTTTTACTACATTACAATGATGACAAGAACACAAAGAGAACAGCTAGAGGTAGACCAATGTGAGCACTGTTTATACAGAGGAGCACAGCTCCTCCTATCCCTGAGGTCAGTTTTAACACATTTGTAATTTGAAAATTACTTTCTTTTCAAAGCTGAACTCTATTCTTCATGGTATATATTGTATCACTCAATTAATTTAAATGGTTCATAACTGGCAATTATATTACTGCCTGGAGGAAGCAGCAGGTTACAATTACACAGTATTAAAATAACTAAAATGAAATGAAAACTAATGAAATGAACACAGTATTAAAATAACGAAAACTAATTCTTGAGTTTTTATTACATACTAGACAGCATTCTAAACAACTGATCTATACTAACCTATTTAATCCTCTAAACAACAAACAAGCAAGCAAAACTGGAATTGGGTAGATGCCATTACTATTCCCCAGTTGACAAATGAGGAAGCCAGGCCCCCCAGGGGAGGTTAGGTAATTTGCATGTGGTTACCAGGCCCTCTGGTTTCACAGCCCATACTCCTGGCCACCACACTAAAATTATCAGGTTCAGCTCGGGGGATCACTATGTATAATTACATTTTATGAAATGTAAAATTAAAGTATGTATTATCAATTATAAAAGTGGACTATTTTGCCTGTGAATAAGTTACATAAATATCATCTAGTTTTTCTAACATTTTATTATTTTTTAAAGTTTTTTATTTATTTATTCATGAGAGACACAGAGAGAAAGAGACAGAGAGGCAGAGACACAAGCAGAGGGAGAAGCAGGCTCCATGCAGGAAGCCTGACGCGGGACTCGATCCCGGGTCTCCAGGATCAGGCCTCAGGCCGAAGGCGGTGCTAAACCGCTGAGCCACCCAGGCTGCCCTAACATTTTATATTGTAAGGAAGTGACTTAGGTCCAAAGAAGTGCAAGTACTTCCACAAAACCCAAAGACAAGTTAGGCAGAATGTCAAATGTCCAATCTCTCAAGCTAGTGAATATGACCTCATGTGATACTGATACTGGTTCCCAAACCATTTAGGAAGCATAAAGGAGTCATATTTAATAAATCCAAATCCAATAAAGTTACTCAATTTTAAAAATTTCTCCCACGTGGAAAAACACATTTCCTTTATGTTCTAAAGAGTACTGATTGAATATGCATGATAAATTCAGGGGCTAGGTCTTTGGCAGCTTAATTTGGGACTACTAACTTCTGTTTGCATTACCTTTCACCGCCATATTAATTACAAAGGTCCCTTAAGCAATCAGCAAGATCGCTGCAAGGTCCTGTATTGGTCTGGGCTCTTCAAATATCATTCAATTAAACAGAAATCAAATCACTGCCTGATTGAAAAGTTACTTCCCTTGAGCTTCATTGGTGTGGTTAGAAACTGTTGTCAGCAGTAAAGAGTGAAATATATTCTATGAAGAATGTCTATCTTTCCCTATCCGTTCCTCAAAATGTTTATTCCTACCCCCACTACTACTGTTTTATTTTTATTTTTCTAACTGATCATATACTGTTGGTTATAGTCTATTCTTGAAAATGGCACTTCTGACAATGTTCATTACCTCATGACAAACCTCATGGCAAACCTGTCAGCAAGACTGTAGTGCAGAGGCTGTTTTCAGAGTTGCCAGCTTCAGTAGGCCATTCACATCATTTAATCAGTCATAAGCAAAACCTCCCAAAGATCAACTCTACATACTGCAATGAGCCTGGAATTTTCTTCATCTTTGCAAAAGTTTCTGTCTAGAGAGGCTCCTCTAGTGGCTGGCTGAAAGAGCACATTAATTTCTTCAGATCTCTGATGCCAGGTTATTATAGGTCTGAGTCCAGACGACAGAACCTTCTCTGTGTTGCTCAGTTAGCATCTAGTGGAACTCAGCACACAGTAGGTACATAACAAAGATGGGTTGATTGAATGGAAATACAAAGACTTGACTAGGAAGGAGTCTAAGCTAGAGGTGTAACATGTGAATTCCAGAGTCAGACTGAGTGTGAATACCAGTTTTGCCAGTGACTAGCTTGGTGTCTTTATAAGTAACTGCACTTCTCTGAGCCTAAGTTTTCCTATTTGTTAAATGGAGAAAATAAGAACAGTTGGCTTGGCAGGTGCTCAATAAATGTTAGCTATTATTAGAGAGAAAAATAATAAGTGGTCATATTAAGCGGGCATGAGTCACACCTGAGTAGTTGTTTGTGAGCATAAAGCATGGTTTACAGATCAACTTCAGCCCTGGCATTTATCTTCCAACACATGACCCTGTTCCCTGCCTCCAGACCATAGACAGGAACTCTGGAATGGCAGAAGATGGAGAGGCCAGAACCAGCCTGGCAAATCTGGCCCATGGTGGGGGGTAGACTCTCTTCACAGATGATTACCTGCCAGACCTAGAATCCTGTCCCCCACCCCCACCTGATTATTCCCACCCTGATTCACCAGCTGAAGTTCCAAAGCACCACAGATACATGCTGCCACAGGAAGGCTGTGCTCTGGGCTTCCTCTCCCAAGACCTCATCCCTCCTGCCCCCCTCCGGGGAGACACGTGTCAGATTTGCCCCGAGAGATTACTCATATGTTGCGTTACTCCAGCTGAAATATGCTTTTCTTCTATCATAAAATTTAAATACCTATTTTCCCATCTGAAAATGCATAGTTCGAGGGCCATTTGATTTACTTTGGCATGGGGCAACTGGGTGGCTCAGTCGGTTAAGCATCTGCCTTTGCTTAGGTCATGATCCCAGAGTCCTAGGATTAAGTCTGGCATCTGGCTCCCTGCTCAGCCAGGAATCTGCTTCTCCCTCTGCTCACTGGCACTCTCTCTCTCCCCCAAATAAATAAATAAAATATTCAAAAAATAAATAAAATACTATTTTAAGTGTTAACTCAGAAAATCAGGCACCTAGTTATGCTATTGCTTAAGAGTTATCATCTGGGGGACCCCTGAGTGGCTCAGCAGTTTAGTGCCTGCCTTTGGCCCAGGGCGTGATCCTGGTGTCCAGGGATTGAGTTCCACATTGGGCTCCCCATGAGGAGCCTGCTTCTCCCTCTGCCTGTGTCTCTGCCTCTGTGTGTGTGTCTCATGAATAAATAAGTAAAATCTTTTAAAAAAAAAGTTATCATCTGCCAGCTTTTCCCAGTCACTCCATTATCAGTGGATGAGCTGCAATGTTAAAGGCAGAGAGGAGGGGACATGGGAACAATCTTGGGAAATTGTGGAGACCACAGGAAAGATCTATACTTAGCAATAATTAAACCTCAGATTAAGAATGTTAAGATTCCCCAAACTAATGAAGAAGTCAAAAGCATAATTAGATTGTAAATTTACCTTCCAAAGGAAGGCCAGCCCCAATTCCAATCAGTGAAGGGAAAAAGGCCTCATTTTGTTTCCAGTCCCTTTCATAAAACATGATGCTTTCAATGCAGTCACCCTCACACACTTGTTTATGTGTCACAATTAAGGACAAGAAATCTTAGAGACAGTGGTAAAGCAAGGAGTCCACGAGTCCAGAAAAACAACCAGCAATAGATGTAGACTGCTTACCAGTGCATTTTTAAAGTATTATTGCCAACAGTATTTCAGAAATGTTTATATACAAGCACATGAAAATAAGCAGCTGAATACTATGTTTTGATGGCACCAATCTCTTCTCTGTGTTAAATTAGAACAGTGGTTTGGACCTCTGTGGTCCTGTGTGCTGATGGTTGTTTTTGGCCATCTCTCAGGCAACAAGTGCTGCTGCTTTAAACCTTACCAATATCCCCAACTTTCAGAACTAGAAATGTGATTTAATAATGGCACACCTAACTCTGGAGGAGTTAGATTCCTTCAGGAAAAAATGTGAATATTCATCCAAAACCATGAGATTTGTGGAGAGGCACAGCTAATTGGAAATTAAAACCAACTTCATGTTTTAATCAGTTTGGAAGGCTGCAAGTATTGCAGCAACAAGGCAAGTAATTCTTTTCTGGAAAATATATAATGATGTCATTATTTTTGTACTTGTGATTCCAGAGAGGGAGGAAATCAGAGACAAATATTTGCTGAATGCAACAGATAGGTGGCGCTGTGTAGCTTATGGCAGATACGGAATTACACTCCAAAAGCCAGGTTTATTACACAGGCCATGATCCAGGTTGAAACATCAGAATTACAAAGTCAAATGGGTACCTTATAAAGGTGTCTGACTCGTGAAGAAGTTAAATTTTTGCTTTGGCAAAAAAATCTTCTGCAACTTCTAGGATGTCCACTAATTTTCTGTTTGTCTAAAGAATGTTTTAAGTTAAGGGCAGCCTGGGTGGTGCAGTTTAGCGCTGCCTTCAGCCCCATGGCGTGATCCTGGAGACCTGGGTTCGAGTCCCACATAAGGCTCCCTGCAAAGAGCGTGCTTCTCCCTCTGCCTGTGTTTCTGCCTCAATCAATCTCTCTCTCTCTCTCTCCCTCTCTCTCTCTCTCATGAATAGATAAATAAAATCTTGGGGAAAAAAAAGAATGTTTTAAGCTAATACTTTAAGCATTTGCAAGGCTTGTCATTGGCCTCTATTATTTAAGGAAATTAAGTTCTAATGAAATGTTGGCTTTCTTAAGATAAATTAGTTAATTTAGTTAAAGAAAACTTTGGGTTGGTTACCTAATGGCAAATTGTCAAAATAATTCTACTTGGTAAAGGCGGCTTTCCTCTTTGGCTAGAAATATACTCTGTGCTTGGCTTTAGAGGGCTTGTGTCCAATTTCTCAGATCCACCCCCTTCCTGGCTGCTGCACCAACTGTGGGTTACTTGGCCACTCAGTTGTCTAAGATTTATTTACTTTTCTTTTGGTCTACACCGGAAGTTATCATAACTGGTGTCCTAGGTCTTTCCAAGCAACACAGGGAAACTGGCAAAGCTTGTGTTTAGTGCCTACCACACTCCTGATTGCCAGTTCGTATTTGTTCTAGACTCAGTTTCCACACCTATAATGTAGAGTGAAAATACCTACCTCATAGTGTTGTTGAGAAAATTAACTGTTAGAGTGCTTATACAGGGTATAGCACAGTCGCTGGCACTTAGTAGGCACTATAAAATGCCCCTTGCTGTCCCCTTCCTTCCCCATTTCACTAACCAGATAAATGCATGTAACTTTATGGCAATAGTTGGTAAGCAAAATTCCTACAGAATATTACCTTTTAAGTGACCTTCAAAGTGAGTAGTCTACTCTGGAATTCACCAGTCCCTTACTGCTCCTCCCCCACTGGGACAGAAGGTATGTGGGGCCAGTAGGCAGCGCCTGGATCACAGAAGGTAAGCAATGAGGCTTCTCCAGGGGGTCTGCAAGCTGGTCCAGAATGCAGACTAAATGTCACAAATACACATTTAGGACTTTCAGGCATGTCTTCCATGGCAGATTTGAATTAATACTGAAAAATACCCAAATTGCAATAATGGTCATTTACTCAGTCAAAAAATACAAGGTTTTCAGGGTTCAGGAATCTACACAGGAGCTGATGGAGTGAGCAGTTAGCTTAGCTCTCCAACAATTCAAAAACTACTGGCCTCAGGGCAGCCCGGGGGGCTCAGTGGTTGGTTTAGCTTGGCCTTCAGCTCAGGGCGTGATCCTGGGGACCCGGGAAGGAGTCCCACAACGGGCTCCCTGCAGGGAGTCTGCTTCTCCCTCTGCTGGTGTCTCTGCCTCTCTCTCTCTCTCTCTCTCTCTCTCTCAGGTCTCTCATGAATAAATAAATAAATAAAACCTTAAAACAAACAAACTACTGGCCTCAGCAATGATCAGCAATGAGAAGACTAACCTCTGGCTAAAATGATGGTACCTGAGCCCCAAAGTAACGTGAGGCATGTGAACTCTTTCCTTTCTGGGAGGATCCTTTCATCAGTGCTAGCCAAGGAAAGTGAGTGCTTCCCAAAATGTAAATGAGAGAAGAGACACTGAGTGGAAAAAGAAGGAACACACACCACTGGGTTTTTGCAATTCCCTAGCCAGGAAAGTGTATCACATCTTTTGTTACTCTTCTGGGGACGGCCACTCTTCACCTGGCCCTGCCTTTCCTAGGGTCTCCTGATGAGGAAACTACTGGAAGGGCAGCTAACTGGTAGGACATTACCACTCCGGATAATTTAGCGACAACTTCCTTTCACAGAAACCCAGAGGCAAAAGTGACTTTCCAAACGCGTGGGGCTCCCGGGGCCCCTCCCTCGGACAGCAGTCCTAGCAAGTCAAAGCGATCGCATGGCATGGTCCCTGGCGGGTGGACATCTGGTCGCCGCGGTCAGATGGCATTTCGCACCCAGCCCCCTCCCTCGAGCCCGGCCCGCGCGGGGTCTGAAACGGGTTATCCTAGCACAAGACTAGAAACTGGAACCTTGTGTAAACACCACTGCAGCCCATCCCTAGACGCTTCCCTTTGATGCCTCTGTTGTAATTATTTATCGCACATGTAAATCAGAATTCTGCTGACCCATCTCCATGTCTGCCCTGCAAAGCCCTTCTCCCGGTGATTCCGCTTAAAGGTGCGGTAACATCGGCCACTTCCCTAAACCGGCCCAGCAGACAGCCAACGCCGTGACCTGTGTCACCTCTGAACACACGTGGGCACACCAGCTCCACGGGCGGGCACGTGCAAGGGACGCGGAACTGAGGGCGGTTCTCTCCACTCGGTGGGTCTGATGGACAAAGATGCCAAGCGCCCTTTCCGGGCCAGCTGAACTCCGCGGGCACCTAACCACTGCCAGATGTGGGGAGGGCGCCCGGAGAACATCCCGAGCCCCGGAGCAAACGCCCGGCCGGCGGCGCGTCGACTTCTCGGACGTGCAAACCGCACCCGCCGGGAGAGGAGGACCCGGGGCGCAGCGGCGAGCGCCGCGGAGCCGAAAACCGGCCGGAGGCAATGAGGATGCCTCCACTCTCCTCGGCATGTTTTTCCAATTAGAAAGTTGGGAACTGGAATCCGTAAACAACGACTGGGGACTCCAAACTACTTTGCGGAGGCACGATGGGGAGGGGACTGCTCGCACGCTCGCGAACCCCGACCACCTCGGTCTCCCGCCAGCCCAGCTCCGCGGCCGGGGGCGCCCCCCGCGTGCACGCACCAACCCCGCCGCGGCCGCCCCGGCCCAGCTCCCGGGGGAAGTTCGCGCAGGCGCGCCCCGCAGCCCCCCCGCGCGCCCCGCAGCCCCGCAGCCCCGCAGCCCCGCGCAGCCCGCCGCCGCCCTACCTTTCATGGTGACCGAGGAGACGCACCGCCAGCCAGGGAGCTCCGCGCCGCCGAGGAAGTTCGCGCTGAACCGCCGGTCAGTGCGCGCCCATGGCAGCCGCGCCGCGCGCCACCCGTCCGCGCCCCGAGCCTCCGCCGCCGCCGCCGCCCGCCCGCGCTCCCCGCTCCGCGCTCTGTGCCGCGGGGCTGCCGCGCGCGCCGCTCACCCCGGGCGGGAGGCGCCGCTCCCGCCCGCGCCCCTCCCCCTGGCCCGCCGGGGTGCGCGGGCCGCCGCGCCCACGCCCCCTCGCGCCCTCCCGCGCCCGCCCCGCCCTCGGGCCCGCGCTCGCCCCTGCCCGGCGCCTCCCTCGCGCGGCCTCTCCTCCGCGCGCCGTGGCCCGCCCAGGGGGACCCCCTTTCCTCCGCCGACCCACGGCGGAACGAGGTGGGAAGAAAGTGTCTCCCCGGCGGTGTGCGCGAGAGGCGGTGTTGCTGAGCTCGTTCCCAGACCAGACCCCTAACTCCCTGGCGCGTGGGGTGAGGGAGCTGGGGAGCAGCAGGGTCCCGGGGGTGGCGGAGAGTTTGCCTGCCCCAGACGCCTCTGGGGGCCCGGAGGGGTAGGAGATTACACCGAAGCGCGAACCACCTCGGGATTCCAAGTTTCCAGGTGCCCTTGCTGACCCCCCGGAGGAAAAACGCGCCAGAGGCAGCGCGCCCACTGGCACCCAGGGCGAGCTGTCCATAACCCGGAGTCACCGTGAGAGTCTCTCCCTACAGGACTCGGGGCACGATTGACAACTCTCGAACCTTCAAAAAGACAAAAAGACGGCGCTCAAAAAAATCCGCTACACGCTCCTCCCCTTGGTTGGAAAAGTCACCCTTCCAGCCACCGCGCCTGACATTGATCATGTTGAAGGAGGCTGGACAATGGAGTGGCTTCTCATTAAGTTCCTTTCCTAGTGGCCCATCATGTTGTCCCAGTGGGGGTGTGTTTGTTTGTTTGTTTGTTTGTTTGTTTTCCTTTTAGAACCCTACACACACACACACACACACACACCCCACCAAGCAGACCCCATTCACTGCCCTGTTGCTTTAAAACATAAACTAAGTGGTGGAGCTGTGGAGAGGGAGGTGCAGAGAGACTTCTTCCTCAACGATGAAATGAAAGATTACCATGTGCTTTCTAGCACACCAAAACAATTCGGCCTGGGCGGTGGTTGCAGCTTTTCGGATTTCCTCCCCCGAGAATTTGGTAACATGGTGTAAACAACCCATTGATTCTTTCGAAAGAGGGAATTCTGCTCTAGAAAAAGGTAATACAAAAAAAGAGAGAAAAATAAAAAGGTAATACATTCTAGAAGTATCTTAGACTTTCCGTTTCAGGAGCCTTCTTCTTTTGAACATCAGGAAGAAACCTGTACGGCTAGCAAAGAAAAAGACAAAAAAAAAAAAACCAGCACTTTTTATTTCATTTTAGGGGCTGATTAAACTACAGGATCCCTGGGGACTTGTTCCAGCTCTCACCAAGGTACCTGCCTTATCTTGCAGGGCAAGTGAGGGTTGCTAAAGGAAACCCAGATTATGGATTCTCAGCCATAGAGTAAATCCATAGTTTCTTTGTGTAATAATTTACCCAACTAAGAAATGGAGAGGATTTTGACTCCAATATTTGAATTAAAAATTATTTTAAAAATATAAATTATAGCTATGACACCAAAAACACAGTCAGTAAAAGTGAATATAGATAAATTGGATTTCACTAAAACTTAAAACTTGTGCATCAAAGGACACTATCAACAGTGTGGAAAGACCACCCACAGAAAATATTTGTAAATCATATATCTTGTAAGGGATTAATATTCAGACTATATAAAGAATGCTGCAACTCAACAACAACCAAAAACCCAGTTCAAAAATGGACAAAGGACTCAAATAGAAATTCTCCAAAGATTTACAAATGGTCAATAAACATATGGAAAGATGTTCAACATATAATCATTAGGGACCATGCAAATCAAAACCACAGTGAGTACCACTTCATACCCATTAGGATGACTATTATAAAAAGTAAAAGTTAAAAAAAAAAAGCAGAAAACAAGTGTTGGCAAGGATGTGAAGAAATCAGAACCTTGTGCATTGCTAGTAGGAATGTAAAATTATGCAACCACTGTGGCAAACAACATGGGGCTTTCTCAAAAAAAAAAAAAAAGTGAAACAGAATTATCATATGCTCTAACAATACTACTTCTGGATATATGCCCAAAAGAATGGGAAGGAGGGACTCCAAATACATATTTGCATGCCCATGTCCACAGCAGCATTATTCACAACGGCCAAAAGGTAGAAGCCATCAAGGTGTCCATCAACAAATGAACGTTAGTATATACCACATTTTTTTGGTTTATCCAAAGGAGTATTATTCAGCTCTAAAAAAGGAAGGAAATTCTGACACGTGCTATAGTATGAATAAACCTGAAGGCATTATGCTAAGTGAAAAAAAAGCCATCACAAAAAGACAAATACCATATGATTCGACTTATATGAGTTGCCTAGAGTAGTCAAATTCATAAAGACAGGAAGTAGAATGGTGGTTGCCAGGGGCTGGGGAGGAAGAGAGAATGGGGAGTTAGTGTTTAATTGTTACAGCTTTAGGTTTGGGAGGTGAAGAGTTCTGGAGATGGATGGTCGTAATGGTTGGGTGATAATGTGAATGCACTTAATGCCACTGAACTGCACACTTAAAAATGGTTAGGATAGTAAGTTTTATGTACATTTTACTATACCTTTTCTATTTTGTTGGAATAATTTCTAACAGACAAAACAGTGAGGTAAAAACAAACAAACAAAAAAATCCCAAAACCCAAACCCTATGATGTTAATTATAATGAGTCAGACTCACAGACCTGCTGATGAGAAAGCAGGCTTGGCAGTTCTTTAGAAGACAGTTTTCAGGGGGGCTCCTAGATGATCACCTCCTTCAGCACAGAGTGGATGGAGCCCCTTGGGTATGTCCCACAGGTCCCCTGCCTGCCACCTCCCCTGAGTCCCACTCTGGAAGATTCAAGGGATGAAGGTTGTGGACACATGGAGATTGTCAGCTGACCAGGATTTCTTTGGTGAAGATCTGTGAGAGACGTTGAGGACCGAACTGGGGTTCAGAGAGGAGAAAGGAAGGGTAAAGGAGAGGAGGGAGGATGGTGTGGTTGGGAGGGACTCAATCATACCAGTGAAGATGCTTTGAACTCCTTAGCAGAATGGGCTGCACGGCCTCCAGGTCAGTCTCAGGCCTCCTCACCTCCAGCAGCAGCAGCATCTGGTGTCCTGCATTCACATTATAAACCTGGGGAAAGCATCATAGCATTTAACTCTCAGCCCAACTCAAGTTAACATTTAACTTGTGCTAAGTATCTCCTTTTTACTAATGACAAAGCCCTATCACACTTGCCTTCTCCCCTTCCCTTAGCCCTATGTTCTCACCAAGCTCTGCTTCTACCTTCAGAACATATCTCACACTTCTCCCCTTCTTTACATCTCCCCGGTAAAAACCACGATACCGATCTGAAATTCATCCAGAACCCTCCACGTGGCCTCCCCACCCCACCCCCAACATGCAGCAGCCAGAGAGGCAAGGAAGAAGAGAGAGGGGAAACTCTAGGTTCCCCCAGTTTAGTACCTTTAGAAAGTTTTCAGGCCTTTATATGCGAGCGGAAAAACCAGGCTGAGCCCGATGGGCTCCTTGAGTGAAGGAGAAGCTGAGAGGGTTGGGAGACCAAGGCAGACCAGAGCCCTGGAGGGGAGAGAGTTGCAGTCAGTTTGTGCTGCAATACCTTGATCTCTGACCATCTCTACTTTCCTCTCTGGGCAGCCAGTAGCTTCTGGCAACCATCAAGGCTACCACCACCTCTCATTTGCCCACTCATTCCTCTTCTCTCCTTATGCAGCTCCTTTTGTTCCATTTCAGCCAAGCTATTCAGTGTGTCCCCACACTCGTATGCTTATTTCACCTATGAGGCTCTGAGCCTCGCATTCCACCTCTGAAAATATCCTCCTTTTCTCCGTTGTATCAGTACATTTCTTTATGTCTGCTTTAAAAACACAACTCTCCATTTAGAAATGGGTCCCTTCATCCAGCAAGGAAGTTTACATGATTACTAATAATGGTCATGGTGCTACACACTGCAGAGAATGCAAATTAGGGCCAGACAGTCCCCCAACCAGGAGTCTGTTAAGTGAGACAGGGCATTCCAGAAAGGATCCACAGTAGAGACAGAAAGTGGGAGATGGCCAATGTCATGAGAGATATAAATAAAAGGCCACAGAAGGGAAAAAAGTGATGATTCCTGACTAAGACAGCATGGAAAACTGGGTATTAAAGATTTTAGCTGAGATTCAAATGAGCATGAAAAATGCTCCTACTGGTCTGGAGACAACAATGGCATCTGGGAGCCACCTATATCAGAATCACTCAGTGGTGTTTTTATAAAGTAGAGATGGTTGGACTTCACCTCAGACTCCTGAATCGGAATATTTCATGAAGAGTCTTGGGGTAATTCCATTTTCTAGCACTCCCCAGCTGATTTTTGTGCTCCCTGAACTTGGAGGATTCATCACAGTAGACTGAGCTTCTTCAGAGAAAGACCATGTCTTCTTCATCTTTGTTAACAACAGCTTCTAGCAATTAACAATCAAGTGAAAGAGTGAATAAATGAAAAGGGGATTAGTAATGGAAGAAGGCGCCCCAAAAATCCAGAGCAGGGAAAGCAAAATGTATGGAACATCTGTTAGGATAGCCTCTGTGAAGAATACTTGCTCTGAAAACCAAGCCTTTGAGTATGACAGGAGAATAAGCTTCTTTTTTGAGAAGAAAATTGACTTCTATAGTTTGGTCTTCTGAGTCACTTCATATACTCTACCATACTTCTAGACCAGCCAGTGTGCTGTTGAGCAAGTCCACTAAAACACTGGGATCCCATAAAGAAACTAGTAGTGGTATATGGACACCAGGTGCTCTGTCTCCATCCTCTGAAATGTGATTATCCTTGAGCTCTCCATGAAAATTTTTGGATAAAAAAATAGCTAATAGGTCTTTAGAAGCCTAGATTTCTGTCAGTTAGTGTTTCTGTTTCTTTGGTTTTTAAACAGCATTTTGAAAGAGGGTTCTGAGAGCTGCTTATCCTATTTGTCCAAAAAACAACTATTTTATTCCATTTGATGTTTCACAGCTCAAAGGATCAGTCTGAAATTGTTCCTCTAGCTCACTACAAACCACTGTGATTCTCAGGATGGTACTGGAGCTTCTTTATAAGTTCAGTGAGGAGGCAAGGGCCCAAGAAAACAGAAATGTGGCTCTTGAGTTTCAGTTTGGAGACCAGGGTGCATCTTGAGGTAAACAGCAATCCCCCATCATGATCTGAGAGATAGCAGGTGGATGACCAGTAGCTCTGTTCCAACTCCAAAATTTCGATGATGGCTCTCCTACCATGTTTCAGACATACTACACCTGGATATTTCAGTAAATCTATGTAAAAAAATAAAATAAGTGTTTCTTTTTGCTTTTTTTTTTTTAATTTTTTATTTATTTATGATAGTCACACACAGAGAGAGAGAGAGAGAGAGAGGCAGAGACATAGGCAGAGGGAAAAGCAGGCTCCATGCACTGGGAGCCCGACATGGGATTCGATCCCGGGTCTCCAGGATCATGCCCTGGGCCAAAGGCAGGTGCTAAACCGCTGCACCACCCAGGGATCCCTCTTTTTGCTTTTAATGCATGTCTTTGCAGTGACATACATGGGAGGGATTTACTTTGGTTTCATCTGTCATTTGGCTTTGTCATTCATTTCCTCTGAAGATGAAATGTGTCGACGTGAACAAAGCCACCATCTGGTAACCAGTGGAATTGGATTCCAAGGCAGGTTCTGTGAGAGGTATCTGATTGAGGGCAGGCCTTTGATTTTTCTAGGTCGAAGAATTCTCACTGTAAAATGACAGATTTTAGACTAAGTCATTTCATGGTCCTTTTTGGCTCAAAAACTCTAATATTAAATTCATATAAACACTATTGAATACAGAATAAACACACAGAAAATGTGAAAATTGGAAATTTAGATGCATTTTTGGATACATTTATTTGAGATATATATACATATATATATATCTTCAAAATATGTCTGAATTTCCAACTTTCATATTGATCAGCTATAAATATATATATATATATATCAGTGATCATATATACACACACACAAATACACACACATTTGTAGCTGATCACTTTTGAAAATATGTAGGATTACCTCAGAGGTACATCTTTGCCCATATACTCACCCTGATGTTCCCAGTGCATAGTCAGCATTCAGTAAATGTCTGTTGAATGAATAAATGAATGAGTATCCAAAGGCAACTGAAACATTCAAAAGCTAGAGGAGCTAATTTATCTGTTCATCAATTTTCACCTAACTTTAAAGTGAGCCCCTTCTGGGGCAATTTCTGGGTGTCTCAGTCGGTTGGGCATCTGCCTTTAGCTCAGGTCATGATCTCAGGGTCCCAGAATCAAGCCCCACATCAGGGTCCCTACTCAGCGGGGAGCCTGCTTCTCCCTCTCCCTCTGAGCACTGCCCTACTTGTGTGCTTTCTCTCTCACTTAAATAAATAAAATATCTTTTAAAAATAAAAATAAAGTGAGCCCCTTCTTTAGAGTGATAGCAAGAGCCATAGCTGACATTATGCAGTGCTTTCTGTATTCTGGGCTTATGCTTAGCCCTTCATACATATTATTATATCTTATTTATCAGATTCAGAAAATACTTGACACTTTAGGGAAATCACTTAATTTGAATATCAATTTCCTCCTATAAGAAGTGAGGACAGAATCTTCCTTGCAATATATTGTGAGGAATTAGAGATAATGTTTTAAAATACTTCATATGGGGTGCCTGGGTGGTTCAGGTAAGCATCTGACTCTTGCTTGACTCAGGTCATGATTTCAGGGTCCTGAGATGGAGCCCTGAATCCAATTCTGCACTGGGCATGGATCCTGCTTGGGATACTCTATCTCTCTCTCTCCATCTTCCTCTTCCCACTCCCCCCAAAAATAAATAAAATAAAATACTTCACATATTTCCCGTCACTTAGGAGAAAGTTATCGAATTGTGGTAATTTTCCTTGTAATTAACTTATTTATTATCTCCTATTTTGCTTTTTAACGTAAAACATAAGACCATTTGAACAAAGGCAAAATAATAACAATTTGGCTGGGTAGAGAAGAGCCTAGTAAAATTAATTTTAAATCTGAATGATGGAATATCTTTAAAGAGACAGTTTTATTTTTAAGAGCAAACAAGTACAAAAATAGTAGAAATCCTAAAGAGAAATACCTTAAGGGATAGATTAAATTGTTTATAATTCATACGTACATTGTTACTAAGTATGGTCTGCTCAAGATATTTGAACATAATTTGTTCTCTAAAGTAATTTAAACATTAACTTTGTGAATATTGTTTATACTATAATTTGATTAATAATAGTGAAAAGGTAAACTTGTGCTAAGCTTTTGTCAAAATTGTTACAAATTCCAAATAAGTATATCAAGATTGGTGAAGTTTCACAGTATGGTCTTATTCCTATGTGGTATCATCTGTTGATATTATAGTCTTTCAAGGTTGGCAAAATTTTATTTTATTCCTTCTTAAAATAACTAGCCATTTTCATTGGAATTTTTAACTGTACTACATTTTACACTACATTTTTTTATTCAAGATTAAAATCCAATCATTCTTTTCATTTTGGTTACGTATATCTTTCATTGAAGCAATCCATTATACATTGAATGTACATTTTTCTTTATCCTGAATGTATTTTCTTAGCACATAAGAATAGTACATATCAATATTCTAAAAGATTTACTTAAAGAGGACCAGAGGTGCAAATAACTTAAAAGATCTTTTATTTGCAAAGACTTTTTGCTGAATTGGGAAAGTGTTCTTTGTTCATTGCTCCTATGGGGTAGTGAATTCTTGGATAGCCCATTAAGTTGATCTGCTCTATAGACAGTAAGAGTTGTGGATTTCCAATCACACACGATTGAAATATTTAGTATCCATATAGTAGAAGCTCAAGTCCAGAAGGGTTCCACAACTTTTCTGAGTCCAAGACAATGGAGAATAAGGTTCCATTCAGGTTCCTATTGAATGTGTTCAAAATGAGCACATCTCAAGTTGAATATGATTTCCCAAAAACTGTAGTTTCACTGAAAGAAAAACTGAAGACAGAAAAGAAAGAATAGGAATTGTATAACCAAACCTACAATGCTGCAAGAACATGGGAATGTGGACAGCTTAAAGATAATTCTTTCCTTTTACTTAATATCTTCTATGGAGAAAGGACAGCTCATGAAATCTTTATAAATTTTTATAAAATCCTAGAATCCTAGATTTTAATGTGCTGTCAGGAAAATACCCACAGGTCAGACCCCAGGGTCCTGGTCCCAGCACAGATTATAGCTAATGCTGCTGGGGCCTCCCTACCTCTCAGTGTCCTTGCGCCTGCTCTGGGCAGCCCACTTCCACATTTTGTAAGCGGCTTCTCATGATCTTCTCAAGGACCCTGCTTGACGCCCACCTCCTCATCCTTAGTAGGTGACCTCATCTCCTTCTCTATGGAAAATCAGAGGTTATCTGGCAGGAATCCCCTCAAGTTCCTATGCTCTCCCCTACTCCTACCCCTTTACAACTTATCTTTCCTGGCACCTGGCCTCACACTTCCCCTAATTATCATAGGAAGAGGCATCTTATCTGGCATGCAGGGCTCCCCTCCCAGCTGCGTTCTCAAACCACACCTCTCCCTGCTGTCATTCCCCATCCTCATCTATTACTTCTCTTTCTTTCTCTCCCCCTGTAGATTCTTCCCTTACTTCCTAAACTCTTCTTTCCCTGACAGCCAAGCCCCTGAAGTCATTTACACTTGCAGTGTCAGCTTCTAGGACCTGTTCCCTCTTCAAACATTGGCCACATGTCGGCTGCCACACGGTGGCGCTGGCCCTGCTATAACAGAGGTCTTTCAACCCATTCAAATGGCCAACTGCAGTGGGCACTTTGCACTCCATCCTTAATTCATTTAACTTCCCTTCTGTTGATGATCCTTGAACCTTCCTTTTCCCTCTGATAGTTGTCAACATGTCCCTGATTCTCCTACTAAGTCTACCACTCTACTCTGTGTGTCTCCTCCTTATCTACCTTACTTCAAAACAAGGATACTCATAAGGATCCTACCATCTGTTCTGCCCTCAAGGACTCAATAACTGTTTGTTTCAGATGACCGCTTTACCTGCCTGGACTTTTCTGCATTCCAGACATGAAGGTCTGATTGCTTACCAGGTATTTCAAAACCTTTCCCTTTCATGTAGAATTCCAAATTTACTGTAATGAAATTCATCATAATCACTTGTAGAATTTTCTAAAAGCATTCCTGGAATATAATTATATGTTCACACTCTACTCTGGCCTTGTAGTGGGTGGAATATACTTCCCTGTCGCTTGATCTTGGGCTTGTCCATTTTGGCCATATTTGAGGTAACTTAAAATGTACCCTCCTGCTCTCTGATTATCTGTTATGAGAGGAACATGACCCAGATATCTGCTGTCCCTCAGCCTGGACCCCCAAATGGGAAATGTGAAGCCAACCACATGCCCCAGCACAGGGCCTGAAGATTCAACAAGACTTGATTCTGGATATAGGGCCCAGGGGGTCTGCATGAAGGCTTCTGAAATTTATTACATTTATTACACAGGTAGCAATTAGTACAGAGGAGAACAATAAAAATAAACCCAAACTCTCCCATTCAAGATAAGTCTGTAAACCAATACTTTCAAAACAAGTGAAAAAACAAATGTAATAAAGTATAAGGTGTTAGCGACTATTGCTACAACAACAATGTTGTGCAACAAAACTCAGTAACTTAAAGCCATAGCCATTTATTCTCAAGTATGTGGAGTTGCTGGCAGGCTACTACTTGGCTGGGTTTGGCTAAACTCTAGGCTCTAGGAATCAGCTTCTGGGTTCCAGGTTCCATGTTAGTTTCAGGTCTGGTCCATGTGTCTCATCCCTCTGGACCAAATACTACCTACCTGCATGAGTCTCGAGTGGCAAAGTAGTTGGACCTATTCTCAGTTTCCATTCATGTAGGAGTTAAAACCAGCCCCTGGTTTCTAAGAGTGAGCCAGGCTCACATTTTCTATCTTGCCTCCGTTTTTTTAGTCCTTATTACCCCATAAGACATAAACTCCACGTCCACCTGTTTCCAGACCCTGAGCCTAGTAGACCACAGCTTCATCCTGCTTATCATTTTATATTTCTCTTCTAAATCTGGTCCAATGTTGTATTTATCTTACTTTTGAGATAGCAGTGACTTTCAAGTTTCTCTAGGTGTATTTTTCCCATCACAGCTCTGTTTGGCGTGGGGAGAAGGTGCTTGGAAACATGAACTCACAATGTTATCTTGACCAGAATTTTCCTGGACATTTCTACTTGCATGTTCACCAAGCACTTATACCTCATATATTCAAAACAGATTCCATTCACCACTTTCTCATAAAACTACCATTTTCTGTACTCCCACTTAAAATTAATATTACACCGTCCACTCGTTTGCTCAAGTCAGAACTCTTAGTCATTCTTTTCCTCTCACTTTCTGTATCTGCTTCCAATCTGACTACCAACTCCTCTGCATGCCAACCCTCAATCCCATTGGTGAAGTCAGCTCACTAAGCTCTATTACTCCATAGCTTGAGGATAAAGTCCAGACTTGTAGCACAGCACAGTGGAAAGCACAGGCCTGATTCCCTCTGAGCCTCAGCTCCAGCTACTTATCTACTCTCAGTTCCTTGACTCTGGCAACTCTTTCTGGCTCTACGTTTCTTTTCATGTCCTTTGCAATGCCAGAAATTCCTTTTCCTGGACTACCAGCCCAAGTCATGCATCCTTCTTTCCCTCTTCCTTCCCCCTGCTCTGCTCATCTGGTGAATCTTCAAGACTCAAGAACTTCCTGTTCTGAAAATAACTTCCACAAACCCCTCACCCCCAGAGTTGACTTATCCTTTGTACCTTCCAGGAATCTGATGTTACACCTCTATTACAGAACCTACCACACTAATCGGCATGTGTTTGCATACATTTGTTTTCCCAAGGAGGTTATAACCTTCTCGAGAGCAGCTATTTTATTTTTCAATATCTAACACCAAATCTGACATAGAGCATGCACCCAACAAACGCTTTTTGAAGCCTTAGGATTAAACACAGGTGAGCCTTTTTTCCACCAGGTCTTCTGTTTTCTCATTAGCAGTTGAGGAAATAGACTGCATGACCTCTAAGAGTTCTTTGAGGCTCATCATACTGCCATTGGGATGCCTTGAATGTACATTTTAAATATAATTCACATGAAAATTACTATTTATAGGTAGCATCAGTAAATCTTTGATGTTTCAGGCCTCAAAAGATGATGGCAGTGAAATTGATGGTTGCTTTAATAAATGCTTCTAGTTTATCCTGGGTTTGGGAGGATTTTTTTTTTGATGTTATTGTTTTAGACTAAAAGCAAAATGTAAAGGAAGGCTGTCAGATAAAAGGTACTCTACTCCAAGTGTATATTGTACACAATTACTTTTGATTCGTTAATATAGTATTTATATTTTTATTTAAAGTATTTGATCACGCTTTGTGCAGTGGCAGTATTGTAGCCAATGAGGTTTATTCGAGGTGTGATAATTGCTAATTGAAAACTTTTCCTAAAGTATTTGATCATCATTTTGTTTCGATGGGAATCTCTTATTTGCAATTGTTTGGATTTTATGTTATTGTTTTAAGGATTTAAAAATCTATTCAAAGGACAGCTTAGCTAATGTGATATAACTGAAACAATTTGGAAATCAGAAATTTCATTTTAATCTCTGCCTGGCTTGGCTACCCCAAACTTTTCAGGTCCCTGTTGAAAATTTCAAGCACCTGTACATGGCATGAAATTCACTAAGTGAACTAAAAGTTTGGTTTAAGTCACACATGACCAAAAAAATTGCCATTCATTATTTTATCAATTCAGCAAATATTCATGCAGTGTCTATTAGGAATCAAGCACTGGAAACATAACGGTGACACAATAGGGTGGTTTCTATCCTCAAGGATCTTAGCATTTATTGGGGGAAAGGAGCAATTATATAAGCACAAAAAATATGATGTGTAGTACTGATGAATTAAGAAGCTTTCCAGTGGGGATCTCTGGGTGGCTCAGCGGTTTGGCGCCTGCCTTTGGCCCAGAGCGCGATCCTGGAGTCCTGGGATCGGGTCCCGCGTGGGGCTCCCGGCATGGGGCCTGCTTCTCCCTCCTCCTATGTCTCTGCCTCTCTCTCTCTCTGTCTATCATAAATAAATAAATCTTAAAAAAAGAAGAAGAAGAAGCTTTTCAGTGCATGTAACAAAACCTAACCCCAACTGGATTAACAACAAAGGAAACTTATTTTTAAAGATTTATTGATTTATTTGAGACAAAGAGAGTGTGCACATGAGTACAAGGAGAGGGAAGGGCAGAGAAACAGGGAATCTCAAGGAGACTCCGGCTGGGCATGGAGCCTGACTTGGGGCTTGATCTCTGGCCCCTGAGATCATGACCTGAGCTGAAATCAAGAGTTGGACATTTAACCAAGTGAGCCATGGAGGCCTGAACAACAGAAGAAATTTATATATACCTGTGCCCTCAGAGATAGGCTGGCTTCAGCAAAGCTTGATCCAGGCCGCTCAAAGCATATGATCAGACCCAGCACTTCTTTCTCTTCATTCCTCTGCACTGCCTCCATGATATGAGCTCCTTTGTCATGAGAACTCTCTTATGATTCCAAGATGGCTGCAAGTAACTCTGGAAGCTACAGGCTACATCATTAACTACTGTGGGGAAGAAGGATGTGTCCCAGCATTCTCTACATTTGAACAAAAGTCTCAAGATTTCTCCAGATTGGATCAGCCTGGCACCTGGGCCTACACTGAACCAATCACTATGAGCAACTGAAGGGGATGTGTTTTCTGGGTGAGCCTTATCACGTGCTTCACCCCGGGGCCAGGGATGTAGACTGTGTTGTTCGATTGAGACAGAAGGTTGCAAGGGAAGAGGAGATAGGTGCCGGGCAGGCACTACAAGTGCTGTGATAGAAAAAGTATAGAGTGCTTTGGGAGGCAAGATAGCATAGTAGTTACAAACAAGGGCTCTGATGTTGCCTTTGTTTGAATGCCAGTTCTGGCAACTTACTTTCCTGCCCTATACTCAGCTTTCTCAAGTACACAATAGAGATGACAATAGTAACTTATGACTCAGGATAGTTTGAGGAATGAATCAGATACTGAATGTAAAGAGCCGAAGACAGTCCATGGCACTCTAAGCAGCTACTATTTTTGTATGAAAGACACCTGCATCAGTCTGTAGGAGTTAGGGAAGGCTTCCAGGAGGAAGCAACGTTGATAATAACTCCTAAAGGAAAAGGAAAAGTCATCTAAGGAAAAAGGAGGATCGGTTTTTAAGAGAGAGTATACTGGCCCATCAATTTTTGGCCATAAATGGAACTTGTACAAACTCAGAAGAAAGAGTTTCTCATGTCTCATTTTCTACATGAAATGTATAATGATTTTACCAGACGTCTAATTTCTATAATGAACAGAGAGGACTAGCTTTTGAGAAGGGGAACAATGTGGAAATCTAGCTTAATGATAAGAAATTTGGAAATAGTTTGTGCAAATTACTTTGGAATTTGGCTTTTTAAAATGGTAAGCGTATATGAAAAAGCTCTTGAGGATTTGATTTACCAAACATCCAACTGTTTGGTATGTTTATAGCAATAGGGGATTAGAAAAGAAAGGGAAGGAAGGAGTTTCACAGTCAACTCTTCCTAGACCTCCGAAGCTAGTGAGAGGTTGGATCTAAGACACACAAGACCCAGCTTGGAGAATCTGTGATTTATTAATCAAGAGTCAGAGAAGCACAAAGTAACTACAAAGCAAATTTACAGAAAGGAAATAAGACATCTTCCAGGGAAAAAGAAACCACAAACCATTGATCATGCAGGTCAGGGAGAACAGCCTGGCCTTCATCAACTCCATTCTTTCCCATATTCAGACCCTTCCTAAATTGTGTCTACAGTTACCAGCAGCAAGCTACAGAAGGCAGCCAGAATTCATAAACCCTCACTTAGTCACTTCTTTAGACAAGGCACTCTGTTAAATATGGGAAATTCAAAGATATATCAAACAGATACCCTTCTAGGCACTTGCCTTCTGGGAATAAGGATAGCTAGCTAACATTTATTGATCACATAACTCAGCCATCTGCTGTTCTGTGACTACAGATAAGGAAACTGATTCCCTGGAAAGGTAAGTAGCATGCTCAGGGTCCCACATGTGATCAGGGCCAGAACCAGGACTCAAACTCATGGCTGTCTGACTTTGGAAGTTTGCTCTTAACCCTGTTTGTGTTATCTGAGACACAGGACTCACTTTGGAGTTTACAAGAAGCAGGTGCAACATGTCCATAGACAGAGGTTCTCTAGGGGAAATGGCCAGGTTGGGGAAATGATGGAGACGGATGAATACCAGGTGGCTGGTGTGGGTTGCCAAATGGGTTATTTTGAACACTTTCCCTCTGTTCTCAAAGGTGATTGAGATCTGTTTAATTCTTTGTGGTGAATACCCTGATTTTCTCTTTCCAAATAATAGTATTGAAAATTGTGCTGCTCAATAGGAGTGCTTTATGGGTTTTTATAGATGCACTGATTTTTTTCTGACAATAAAATCTAAATTCTAATTGCTTTTATCGTTAGCCCTGAATGAAATTGTAGTTATATACTAGCTATAAAACTATAAGCTTAATATAGAGAATTATACTCTAAGTTTCATTAAGTAATATGCATTATTTCCAATTTTAACTTATATCCCAAAAGAGAATGTTTAAATGAGCCCATGTGTATTGGGACCCTGACTGACTTAGTAGAGCATGTGACTCTTGATCTCTGGGTTGTGAGTTCGAGCCCTGCATTGGGTGTAGGGATTACTTAAAAATAAAATCCTTAAAAAAAACATAAAAGAACCTGTGTGTATGAGAGAGAGGGAGTGAGGGAGGGAGAGACAGACTTTCTCACAAGAATGTTTTTAAGTCTGAAAAATTTTCTGATTATCTTGAGCACAAAACAGTCCTTTCTCTCTCTTAATTTCCTTATTCATATTTTTATGAATTAGTAAAATTTGTTGTTGCTAAAAACCATTTGATACATTTTCAACCACTTCAACAGTATTTTATAATCTTCTTGATAAGGCAAAATTACACTGATTCTTAGGGAAGCATGCCAACCAAGAACTATCTCAAGAATGTGTAAATAATCTGATTTCTTCACCTCCTTTATTTTTTTGCATATTTTTATTGGAGTTCGATTTGCCAACACATAGTATAACACCCAGTGCTCATCCCATCAAGTGCCCCCTCAGTGCCCGTCACCCAGTCACCCCATCCCCCTCCCACATCCCCTTCCACTACCCCTTGTTCGTTTCCCAGAGTTAGGAGTCTCTCATGTTCTGTCTCCCTCTCTGATTTTTCCCACTCATTTTCTCTCCTTTCCCCTATAATCCCTTTCACTATTTTTTATATTCCCCGAATGAATGAAATCATATAATGTTTGACCTTCTCTGACTGACTTACTTCACTGAGCATAATACCCTCCAGTTCCATCCACGTTGAAGCAAATGGTGGGTATTCGTCGTTTCTAATGGCTGAGTAATATTCCATTGTATATATAGACCATATCTTCTTTATCCACTCGTCTCTCAATGGACACCGAGGCTCCTTCCACAGTTTGGCTATTATGGACATTGCTGCTGTGAACGTTGGGGTGCAGGTGTCTTGGTTTTTCACTGCATCTGTATCTTTGGGGTAAATCCCCAGTAGTGCAATTGCTGGGTCATAGGGCAGATCTATTTTTAACTCTTTGAGGAAGCTCCACACAGTTTTCCAGAGTGACTGTACCAGTTCACATTCCCACCAACAGTGCAAGTGGGTTCCCCTTTCTCCACATCCTCTCCAACATTTGTTGTTTCCTGCCTTGTTAATTTTCACCATTCTCACTGGTGTGATTCACCATTCTCACTGGTAGCTCATTGTGGTTTTCATTTGTATTTCCCTGATGGCAAGTGATGCAGAGCATTTTCTCATGTGCTTGTTGGCCATGTCTATGTCTTCCTCTGTGAGATTTCTGTTCATGTCTTTTGCCCATTTCATGATTGGATTGTTTGTTTCTTGGCCATTGAGTTTAATAAGTTCTTTATAGATCTTAGATACTAGCCCTTTATCTGATAGGTCATTTGCAAATATCTTCTCCCATTCTATAGGTTGTCTTTGAGTTTTGTTGACTGTATCTTTTGCTGTGCAGAAGCTTTTTATCTTGATAAAGTCCCAATAGTTCATTTTTGCTTTTGTTTCCCTTGCCTTCATAGATGTATCTTGCAAGAAGTTGCTGTGGCCAAGTTCAAAAAGGGTGTTGCCTGTGTTCTAGGATTTTGTTGGATTCTTGTCTCACATTTAGATCTTTCATCCATTTTGAGTTTATCTTTGTGTCTGGTGTAAGAGAATGATCTAATTTCATTCTTCTGCATGTGGCTATCCAATTTTCCCAGCACCATTTATTGAAGAGACTGTCCTTTTTCCAGTGGATAGTCTTTCCTGCTTTGTTGAAAATTAGTTGACCATAGAATTGAGGACCCATTTCTGGGTTCTCTATTCTGTTCCATTGATCTACGTGTCTGTTTTTGTGCCAGTACCACACTATCTTGATGATCAAAGCTTTGTATTACAACTTGAAATCTGGTATTGTGATGCCCCCCAGGTCTGGCTTTCTTTTTCAATATTCCCCTGGCTATTTGGGGTCTTTTCTGATTCCACACAAATCTTAAGATTATTTGTTCCAACTCTCTGAAGAAAGTCCATGGTATTTTGATAGGGATTGCATTGAACGTCTTCACCTCCTTTAAAAAATAAAGATTCATTTAGTTGAAATCCCCTCTGGCAACTGTTTATTCAGTTTCTAGATCTTCCATTACAGCAAATTGATCTCTTTGGTTGTTCATAGCACATGGAGGTGGATAACAATTTTGTGAGTGTTCTGAGCACTTATAGAGATTACAGGGTGGTGCTGTCAAAACAATTAAAGTCCAATGACTAGTGGGGCACATGGGTGGGTTTAGTTGGTTGAATGACTCTTGACTTTGGCTCAGGTCATGATCTCAGGGTTGTGAGATCAAGCCCCTCATCAGTCTCTGAGCTCAGCAGGGAGTCTGCTTGTGATTCTCTCTCCTTCTCCCTCTGCCCCTACCCCCCCAAAAATTTTTAAAAATAAGTCTTTAAAAAAAAGTGTAACAACTAGTATCTCACTATTCTATTGGCTATCTCTCCACAAATTTGCTATTTGAATAAAAAATTACTTATTGACCAGGTCTTGCCTTCCAATATGGTCAGGAAGCAAATCCTTCACATATAAACATATCTTTCTTTGGTATTGGACTAACAGTAAAATATGTGCCTTACTATAACAAGGTATACATTATGGACCCTTAGCTGAAGAAAACAATATACAGTAAACATGGATCGAAAGTTGGTGGCCCAGGGATCCCTGGGTGGCTCAGTGGATTAGCGCCTGCCTTTGGCCCAGGGTGTGATCCTGGAGTCCTGGGATCAAGTCCCGGGTCAGGCTCCTGGCATGGAGCCTGCTTCTCCCTCTGCCTGTGTCTCTACCTCTCTCTCTCTCTCTCTCTCTCTCTCTCTCTCTCTCTCTCTCTTTCTCTCTCTGTGTCTATCATGAATAAATAAATAAAATCTTAAAAAAAAAAAGTTGGTGGCCCATCTAGGAAGGGCTTGTAGCACAACTGTGTCACAGAATAGCTGCTTGGTATCACTAGCTGAAGGGTCACAGCATGAGCTTTGGACTCACAAATGCCTGAATTTAAATTTCAGTTATGACACAGTGATCAGCTAAGTGACATTGACCAAGTTGTTTAACCTCTCTAAGAATCTCACATTCCGGGATCCCTGGGTGGCGCAGCGGTTTGGCGCCTGCCTTTGGCCCGGGGCGCGATCCTGGAGACCCAATCCCATGTCCGGCTCCCGGTGCATGGGGCCTGCTTCTCCCTCTGCCTGTGTCTCTGCCTCTCTCTCTCTGTGTGACTATCATAAATAAATAAAAAAATTAAAAAAAAAAAAGAATCTCACATTCCTCCGATGTAAAACCAGGGTGATAATATGTCCTTATAGAAGTATCATGAGGATTAAATGAGATAATACATGTAAAGTATTTAAAACATAGCAATTTCTCACTAACTACCAGTTACTATCAATTATCAGTTTTTTAGATACTTTTCAAAGTCCCTCATTTTTGTGATTAATTGAACTGCCTGTATCTACAACGTTGGTTAATTCATCTTTTCAACAAATGGTGTTAGGAAACTGGACAGCTACATGCAAAAGAATGAAACTGGACCATTCTTACACCATACACAAAAATAAACTCAAAATGGATTAAGGACCAAAATGTGAGACCTGAAACCATAAAAATCCTGGATGAGAGCACAGGCAGTAATTTCTCTGACATCAGCCATAACAATATTTTTCTAGATATGTCTCCTGAGGCAAGAGAAACAAAAGCAAAAACAAACTATTGGGACTACATCAAAATAAAAAGGCCTGCACAGCAAAGGAAACAATCAACAAAGCTAAAAGGCAACTTAGTGCATGCGATAAGATACTTGCGAATGACCTACCTGATAAAAAGGGTTAGTATCTAAAATATAGAAAAAAACTTATACAACTCAATACACACACAAAAAAAAACACCAAATAATCCAATTTAAAAATGAGCAGAAGACATGAACAGACATTTCTCCAAAGAAGATATCCTGATGGCCTATAGACACAATGAAAAGATGCTAAACATCACTGACCATCAGGGAAATGCAAATCAAAACTATAATGAGATGTCACCTCACATCTGTCAGAATGGCTAGTATCAATAACACAAGAAACAACAGGTGTTAGTGAGGATGTGGAGAAAATGAACGCTTGTGCACTGTTGGTGGGAATGCCACCACTATGGAAAACAGTATGGAGGTTCCTCGAAAAGTTAAAAATTGAACTACTCTATGATCCAGCAATTCCATTGCTGGGTATTTACATGAAGAATACAAAAACACTAATTAAGAAAAGATATATGCACCTCTATGTTTATTGCAGCATTATTTACAATAGCCAAATTATGAAAGCAACCCAAATGTCCACCAATAGAAGAATGAATAAAGAAGATGTGATATATATATGTATATACAATGAGATATTACTCAGCTATAAAAAAAGAATGAAATCTTGCCATTTGCGGGATCCCTGGGTGGCGCAGGGGATCCCTGGGTGGCGCAGCGGTTTAGCACCTGCCTTTGGCCCAGGGCGCGATCCTGGAGACCCAGGATCGAATCCCACATCCGGCTCCCAGTGCATGGAGCCTGCTTCTCCCTCTGCCTATGTCTCTGCCTCTCTCTGTGACTATCATAAATAAATAAAAAATTTTTAAATGTTTAAAAAAAAAGAAATCTTGCCATTTGCAATGACATGGATGGAGCTAGAGAGTATAATGCTAAGTGAAATAAGTCAGACTGAGAAAGACAAATACCATATGATTTTACTCATGTGGAATTTAAGTAACAAAACAAATGAACAACAACAACAACAAAAAAGAGACAAGCCAAAAAGCAGACTTTTAACTGTAAATAACAAACTGAGAGTTACCAGATAGGAGGTGGAGGGGTAGCAACAGGTGAAATAGGTGAAGGGGATTAAGAATGCACCTGGGTGGCACAATCAATTAAAGCGACTGACTCTTGGTTTCAGTTCAAGTCATAATCTTAGTAAGGTCCTGGGATCGAGCCCCACGTCAGAGGCTCAGCCTACAGTCTTCTTGTCCCTCTCCCTCTGATCATCCCCCTACTCTCTCTCTTTTTCTCTCTCTCAACTAAATAAATCTTTTAAAAAAAAAGAGTACATTTATCATATGGAACTGTTGACTCACTATATTGTATACTAATATATATATATTGAAACTAATTGACACTGTTCATTAACTATACTGGAATTTAAATTAAAAAAAAGAATGTTGGCTAATTCAATTATTCAATTATCTTCTCTCCACTGAATGCCTCTATCTTGTCTAACATCATGTGCTCCCTAATAATTTGTAGTTCCTGATTATTTACAATTATCAATGGTATTCATCTCTCCTTTAAAGTCCTCACACCTCAAACTCAGATGATGTGAGCCTCCAGACTGACCAAGTCTGTTCTTTGCCACCCACACTATGTTTTACTCAAAAGCTACCAGTTTCCTGATCCTTGAAAACTCAGGGCAAACCAAGCCCTAAGTTAAGTTTCTACTCTACGTGGAAACTTTGAGAAGCTTCCTCTTGGAACAAAGCTTCTTCTTTCCTCCAAAATCCAAGTCTCTATCTGGAGGCTCTGATTTCTGATCAGCTCTTCATTCCTTACCCCTTAGCCTCTAAGCTCCTCTTGCTGACTGTCAACCCACTCATCACAAGCCCTGGCTAGAGACATTATAAAAAGGATCCATGCTTGGATGGACTTTGTGATACCTTTAAGTGCTTAAAGCTCAGAGCTGTCTGGTTTTATAACCCACCCCTTCCCCCTGATAGTAAGTTCATAGGTGATTCTGCACCAAAACACTTAGAAATGCAAACCAACTTTCATCAAACCCAAGGCATTCTCAGGTGAGTTCCCTCCCACCTCATGTCCTTGGTCCTGACACATATCCTGCCTTGTTGCTCAAACGTCAAATTTGGAGGGGCCTTGGCAATACAAATCTTCACAGCTGGAGCCACCACGTGCCAAAGAAACAAAAACATGCATCATAGTGTGAAAAGTACCCAAATGCAAGACTAGAAATGCTGATACTGACTTTTTGGATTCTAGAAATTTCAGGGGCACCCAGGTGGCTCAGTCAGTTAAGTGTCTGACTCTTGATTTCAGCTCAAGTCATGATCTCAAGGTTATGAGATCGAGTCTCATGTTGGGTTCTGCACTCAGCACAGTCTGCTTGAGTTTCTCTCCATCTGCCCCTCCTGCCATATGTGCTCTCTCTCTGTCTCTCTACAATAGGTAAATAGATTAAAAAAGAAAAAAATAAATCTCTATGCATGAATTGTAATTGGATAAAGGAGAGAGATGATGAGTGATCATGTTTATTAAATATTTGGCTTTGGTTCAACAAGATGAAATCTTGATTATCAGATAAAAGGTATGTCTAAGCATAACTTCAAATGATGTCATTATTTTATTCATCAGTCTTAGATCAAGCTAGAGATAAGCCAGACTGGTAGACAAAATTCATAGTGGAGTATGTTTCCTGAGGTAATAGCCACTCATTGTCAGGAGTCAGTCATTTGTTCAACACACCAAAACGTTTTTCTTGACTACCCATTTTGTGACTGACAATGTTCCAGATGCTGAAAGTAGCTACAAAGCATCTGGGGGATTTGATTGTCCAGTGTGAAGACAGAAGGTAACAAATAGTCTTAATGCAGTCCGTGCCACAGAGAGATTTGTAAGCAGGACTGAGGAATGGAGGAAGGAAGGTGAAAGAGTCCAGAAGTCTTCCTGAGAATCAGAAACCTATAAAGCAGTCACATTTCCACTAACAATAGCATTAATAGGAATGTGAGTGCAAAGTGTATTACAAAACTAAAATGTGAATCTTAAATATTGAAAACTGCTCAAAACACATAATGTAGACAAGAAAAACAATTTCTAATGACAAATTCTCACTTCAAATGAACAGCTTTCCCTTCCTTTCCTTTCTCCTTTCTCTGCCCCTTCCCCCCTCCCTTCTCTCTCCCTCCCTCCCTCCTTCCCTCCCTCCCTTTCTTTCTCTCTTTGGTGAATACTTCTTTTTCTTGCTGTAACTTTGATGCTAAAATAAACCAAATTACAGTTCTGTGTGGTTCACTCTTAAATCACACGGTCAATCCAAAAATAGGAATACATCACTTACAGGATACATTTTAACCTAGCAATGGCCTTTAATCTACACACTTGCTGAAATGAAACACAGTTCATTGAAACTAATTTTTCAAAATGCATATTAAAAGAACCATCAACAAGGCAGGTGGGACTTGGTACTTACCCCAGCCTCCCGTCTTTCACATTTATCCGTCACCTTCCAGCCCTGACCTCCTTCCCACTATTTTCTACCCTACTCACTTCCCACCACCTTTAACTAGCTAATGCTACTTATTCAGACCTTGTCTTCTCCAAGAAAGATACTCTTCAACTGTCCCAGAACAGCCAAGAACCCTTCACTGGAGCTCCAACTTAGCCCTTTCACTGCCTTGTGATAATCTGTTTTTATTTTTAAAGACAAACATTGCATCATGTGCACTCCTTTACCCTCTGTGCCTAGGGTAGAGAAGCTCAAAAAATATTTGAGAAGCTAATGAAAGAATTTGGTTACCATATCAATCAATAACTGGAGTTATAATGATAGTGAATATCTATTAGGTTTGTGCGATATATCAGGCACTGTGCTAAGCACTTTATGCGTATTTAATTTCACCCAATCTTCACAACAGTCCTAAGAGGTAGAGAATATCAGTCTCCTCATTGTACAGATGTAAACACTGAGGCTTGAGGGCTTAGGTAACTCACCCACAAGTAGGATGAGAAAGGGTCAGAACTGACTCTAAGTCTGATCTGACTCTAGAGTTCATGCTCTTAGCCCCACAATTTTCCACTCTTCAACAGATGTCCTTACAGAGGGCTTCTTATAACAAGCCCATTTGATTGTCTTGAAACAGGTATCTTTTAGATGATTTCTTTTTGCACTTATTTCTTCAAACTTTACAACAAAGTTTTATTTAGATGTTAGTCAAGTTGACTGATGATATCATTCTATAATACCACTTTTGACATGTAATATTTCAGACTTAAAATTCTTTTTAACTCAACAGGCCCTGTGATGTGATAGAGAAAAAAAATGGCCTGCGTCACAATGGGTTTATCCTGAGCAAGTTGAGGGCTTTAGGCAAGTCACTTAACCCCTCTAGACCTCTGAATCCATGTTTGTAAAGTGAGAGTCATCTCCAGCCCTTATATTCTGTGATCCTGGTGGCTGAATCCAGGATCTCCAGCTATCTTCATCTTAAATCTTGAAAGGACCCTTATACAGTGACATGTTTTGTGAATTCTTTCTCAGAGTGTGTGCCTAGAAGGGCAGGATGAAATAAAGTCACATTTTGCATTAACCTTTCCAAGTAATTCAGGCCAAAAATAAGTGCTCATAAGACCTTTTTTTTGCATTTGCCTGGAAACACCGGTTCGTCTGACATCCCTAACCAAATTGCACAATTTCTGATTTCCTGTTGTCCTTCACCTGAGAGGATCCAGCTAGATGTAATTGGGTCTTTTGCTATCCAGATACTAATTACAACACAAGTTTTCTGGCAACCACAAGGAGAAAATGCAACTTTTGAAGCTGAATCCCAGAAGACAGAATCCTAATTGGGAACAGTAGAAAGAAATCTATTTCAGTAGAAAATCGTCCACAGTTCAATGTGGATTTGTCTAGAATTATTCCCAAGGGTCTCTTCACTCATCAAAGCCACTATATCTAAAATAGATAAAAGTTTTTCTCAGAGAAACAAATTGAGAAAGCAAAAGACCACACCAAAACCAGGTCTAGAGAACACTTGGTGTGGCAGAGACAGCCCTGGGTCGAACTGAGGGTAGAAGGAAGGAAGTGTGATGGATTCACCCACAGCCAGAGCAGGGCTTGTCAAAGCATCAACATCCGCCCCTTAAGTGGGGTTCCTGTTTCCTCAGAACAGGTAATCAGGAGCCTTCAATTCTGGGTGGTCTGTTTTTCTAATTTGTGATGCCTGTTTGTATTATCTTATCATCCTTCCCCTTCCAGTTTCCTCTCCAGTTCCTCCCAACCTTCCCTTCCTTCTCTCTAACACTCTCCAACACCCCTCTCCCATACACACACTCTCTCTTACACACAGCCCATAAAATCAAACTCAAGACTCATTCTTTCATTATATGAGAGAAACTAAAAGCAAGAGTGAAACACAAAGGTTATTTCTTTTTCTTTTTTATTTTTAGATTTTATTTATTTATTTATTTATATGAGAGAGAGAGAGGGAGAGAGAGAGAGAGAGAAAGCGAGATCCAAAGAGCCCAAGCAGTACATGATACTTTCATGTCGCAAGTATCATCAGAAAGTACCTAGGCAAACTCTGCATTTGACCATGAGTCCACAGGCCAGAGGAGCTTCCGGGGTTGTCTCCATACAATCTCTCATAGTTGTTGTCTACACAGAGCAAGGATTAAAATCTAAGTCTCCCAACACCCACTTTCACCATCATCTGATTACAGTAAACCTCTGACATTTATAAAGTTCTGCACTTTACAAAGCACTTTCCCATATGAGTCTTCACCTAGGAATTAGACCAGGTAGCTCTCTATAACCCCTATTATTTACACAAACAACAAGGCAGAAAGAGCAACTATCCTCCACTGGGTCACTGGCTATTACATGGCAGGGGCAGGGCTTGAACTCTGGAGCCTTAGGCCAAGTGCTTGCCATATTGTCATCCTATGCCCTCTCACACTTGTATTTTAAGGGCAATTTTGTCTACAAATCTATATGTGGATTAACAGAAATGATCTCACTTGAGTGATGCTTTGATTTGAGCTCTTAGGTGTGAGATCAACACTCTGAAATGATTCCAGAAAAGTCTATTGGCTCTGATGTCGCTTTCTGGCTCAACGTGTAAACACTGTGGTCAATCCAGACACATTTACTCAAGAGAAGTATAACTTCTCTTCACTGTTATACTGGATTTAAGGCCTTCTCTATTCTATCATCAATCACATCCTGAAACTCAGGATAGAAGGAGCGCAGGTACAGTCTAAAGTAGGAACAATGGTAATTACATGAAAAAATACAAGTCAGAGCCAGCAGTTCTTGGCATCAGGCCCAGTGAAGGCCCACCTGCAGGCCCCTCCCTGGAGATCTACAATTATGGTGACATCAAGTAACACTAATGTTGTTTGGGGGCCTACGTTTTGGTCTCTTTTTTTTTTTCACTTAGTGCTAGATCACAAATGTTTTCCATGCCCACAAATACATTCCTATAAGAGGATTTATGATAGCTACATAGAATTCTATTTTATTTGTGCAATGTATCTCATCTAGACAATCCAGGATTGTTGAATTAAGGCTGTACCTCTGGCTTTTCATGTTTCTGACTGAAAACATCAGTGACATCTTAACCATTTTTTATCACTCCTTTCCTATTCAAAGATAATGTGAAAAAATTAGAGTATAGAAGGTCCAGTAGACATAACCTTACATACAGATCTACACATTTTCTCCCTGGAAAGTGTTGAATAGTTGAGTGAGTGCCATCTAAGAGGAACTGACATTTATGAGAAAAAGAGAAGTTCATTAGTACTTCACTGATGAGTACTCATTCATTCATTCAGCCAGCCAGCCAGTCGTCAGTCGGTTGTGAAATATTTCTTGCACTTCTAGGTGTTCCAGGCACCTAGACATACACAAGGCAAAGATAACTTAAGGCAGACTCCCATCATGGCCCAAACTCCCAGTCTGGTGGCACAGGGAGCATCAGCATAAGTCTCAGCATTCCCACCTAGAGAATGAACTCCTTGAAGGCAAGAATGAAGCCCATCCCTTCTCTGTCCACATGGCACCTGCTTCAGTGACTTGTGCCAAGAGGTCCACGATCAATATTTTTTTTTCACGATCAATATTTACTGTGGAAACGAGCACTTTGACCTAAAGTGAATGACTAAAGCCACTGTACTTTCCAAAAATGAGAAAAGAACTCAGGGTCATGTGAAAGGGCAAGAATTCAATTTCTCTCTTTAAAAAAAAAATTTTATTTATTGATTCATAAGAAACAAAAAGAGAGAGGCAGAGACATAGGCAGAGGGAGAAGCAGGCTCCCTGCGGGGAGCCCGATGTGAAACTCGATCCCAGAACCCCTGGATCATGACCTGAGCCAAAGGCAGACACTCAACCACTGAGCCATCAAGGCATCCAGGAACTCAGTTTCTTTCCTGCATTTGAAGAGGCTGAATTTGAGATTTATGGGGAATTGTGTAAGAGCATCTTATCTTTCATGGTGGCATGTTTGTTTTTTTACCTGTTATTACTTGTTTTAGGTCTTGTCCACTCAACACATTAGTTACTTGTTACTCAGTTCCTTCTTACTAAATACTGTTAAAATTAAACCTAATTAATTAATAAAAATCCTAATAAATAGTAAACAACTATTAAGATATTAACCAGATAAGGTTAATAATAAAATTATCTATTTGTTCTTGTTCCCAATAGCTTCGACATATCCAATAGCTTTCTTTATCCATGAAGTTTGCCCAAATACTAATTCTTAGAAGAAAATTTTTATCATTGGCCAACTGAAATTTACTTTATTTTTTTTATTGTTATGTGACTTTTAATTTTTTTATTGGAGTTTGATTTGCCAACATATAACACCCAGTGCACATCCTATCAAGTGTCCCCCTCAGTGCCTGTCACCCAGTCACCCCATCCCCCTGCTATCTTCCTCTTCCACCACCCCTTGTTCATTAAAGAGCTACCTGGTTCAGATGCCAGGGTGGCTCAGCGGTTGAGCATCTGCCTTTGGCTCAGGGCGTGATCCCGGGGTCTGGAGATCGAGTCCCACATCAGGCTTCCTACATGGAGTCTGCTTCTCCCTCTGCCTCCCTCTGCCTGTCTCTCTCTCTCTCTCTCTCTCTGTGTGTGTGTGTGTGTCTTATGAATAAATAAATAAAATCTTAAAAAAATAAAGGTTTTGGGGGTTTTTTTGTTGATCTTTTAGAAAAAGGTTTTTATTTATTTTTTATTTATTTTAAAGATTTTATTTGTTTATTCATGAGCAACAGAGAGAGAGGCAGAGACACAGGCAGAGGGAGAAGCAGGCTCCATGCAGGGAGGCTGAGGTGGACTAGATCCGGACCCGAGGATCATGCTCTGGGCTGAAGCAGGCCCAACCAAACCGCCAAGCCACCCAGGGATCCCTAGAAAAAGGTTTTAAATAATCTTATATTCTGAAACAATTTCATAAGACATTTTTATTTTCATTTCTGGAGAAAGAAACCTGTCTCCCAGCTTTCTGAAAGTAATTCTGAGGAATTGCTGTAATTAACCTGGTTACAATATTAATCAGCACTCAAGCAAGAAGAAAATTAGAATCATAGAATCTTAGACCTAGGAAATGCTTAGAAATAAGATTTAAGGTCACCGTATAGACTTCTGTTTGCAATAAGGTTCTGAGTCCTAATAAAGCTGGGCATTGATAAGGGAGAAAATAAAGTTGTGGTCTAATGGTAATCAATACACAATTTGGTAGGCACAGATGGGAAACAAGAATGAACAAAACATAGTCCCTTCAGTCTACCTTAGAGAAGGAACTATATATGGAAGTTAATGGGGTGAGGGAGGAAAATGACAGGGCTAGCTATCTGATTTATGGGGCCCAGTGCAAAATGAAATGTGAGATTCATTTAAAAAATTATTAAAAACCTCAAGACAGTAACAGCAGAGCATTAAGTCAGGCACAATCTTCATGCTCATGAAGGCAGCCTGGGACAGTGGGTTAACCATAGCCCTGCCCTGCCAAATACAGGTGTTAAGACTCTTCCTTCCATACCAACACCACGTCCCCGGGATGTCAAAAAGCTCACCCTCTGTTTCCCAGTATTTACAAGTATTTCAGGCTTCAAATACCCATAAAAGACTATATCCACACTAGGCAGGTGTCAGGACATGGGTGATCCCAAGCAGCACGAGGGAAGCTTTATGTAGTTCCACATGCCATGTTGAAGAGAAGTCTGCCTTTAATAGTTCCTTTCCCTGAGTGGTTTGCTGTGTTTGTTTGAATAGCAATAGTCTCGGAGGACCTTACAGCAATGGGAATCAACTAAAACTCTTTTTGCCACGTCCTTCCCAGATCTTCCATAGCAAAATGTTTGCATAGCTTAGTAATTCTGGGCCCTGCCTTACAAGCCCCACCCAGCCCACCCACCCTCACAATTTTGCCTCTATAATTCTCTCTTTGAAATTTTTAGGCTACGATCTTGTCCCCTTAAAATCCCCTTGGAGGAGGGATGCCACACAACAGTGAACAGCTTTGAAGGGAGGGCTTTGGGAAGATGCCATGGTTTAGGAACACTTGTTGCAGAATAAGGAGCATACAGGCAGCATTTGGGCCATGAGACAAACCACCCAAGACAATTGCACCTGGACCTCCCCTATGTCCTGTATCACTTGAAAAATGAAAATGGAACATACCCTTTGCTTTGGGCAGACATAATCTGACATCAAATCGACAAGCAGTTGGGTTGGGTGTGATTCAGTAGCCAGGGGTACAAGATGGTGAAAAGGACATTGAACTAGAACCCAAGGAAGAGTCCTACCCTCCTGATTTGACTCAGCCTCTTTCTAGCTGCGTGAGTTTAAGTTTATCTCATCGTCTCTCTGGGTCTCAGTGACCTTGTCTCTTTAATAAGAGGATTGGACTATCTCAAATTTTGGATCTCTTCCTGTGAAAGAGGAGAAGTTCTATGCACATTTTGTTGAAAAGGTGTGGAGGGAAGATAGGGCAAAGAAAGAAGAAAGAGTCTATTTAAGGGACAAAGAGTTTGTTCATTGACATAAACAATGAAATACCCAAGGAGGGTGAATCATGTCCAGGAAACCAGAGAAGACAAGAGAAAGGACTAATATTTAGGGATTGAGATAATTAGCTACAGAGCATGTCAGAGTGGTGGGCCAGGGAGTTGAAGTATGTTCAAGGGCAAGTTCTTGGCTTTGTGTAATGTAAGAGGCGGGAAAAGGGCTGGATGGGATACAGATTTTAATTTCAAACTTCCAAGAGGTTATTATAAACAACTGCAGAGAAGGTTGTTTTAAATCGTGTTTAATGTGAGTATTCACTTGTTGGCAGTGATCAGCATTTCCTATAAATACCACTTACATCTTATGGAATGAAGCTGTAACATGTAACGTGTAATGTGTAAGGAGAAGAGGTGAAGAAAGAGCAGTGAGGGAAACTTGGAGCCTGAGCGCTTGGCATGAAAAATTGGGGAAATTGAACTCCCCTCTTTTTATTCTTCTTGGAACGGATGGTGAACAATTGCCTTTTGAATGGCTGTGTTCTTATTAATATACATTTTTGCTTTCCTTTTGGGTATTTAATGTGCTCTCCAGAGAATTTTTCAAAGCATTTAAAATAGCTTTTGCCAATTTCTCCTTCTTCTAATTAATACCAAGTGGTTTCATTCAAACTGAAGTTTCAAGCTGAGTCTACATAAGCAAAACTAAATGTAGAGTCAAGCTTCAGTGCCAAAATGACCTAAATTCTGATCCCTGCTCCACCACTTGCTAGCTTTGTGACCTTAGTAAAACAATTTATCCTATCAGAATTTCAAATGTATCTTTTTTGTAATGAGTATTGTTAGGATTATTAAATGTAGTAGACAAAATATGTAAAACATCTGACACAGTTCTTGACACACAGTAGGAATGCAGTCAACAGGAACTATTTCTCATTCCCCATCTACAATTCTGTCTCCCCAACAGGAGAAGCATGTGATTTTGGAGGTCTGAGTGATTCATCCAGATGCTTATATTGGTCATATTACCAAGGATGACCATTTACCCTGTTCCACTTTGTGCCTGCAGAGGAAGGCCTCTGGCTTAAGAATACTTCTAAAAAATCTTAGCTTGTTACTTGAATAATATGAATACTTCATAATTGCCATGCCCATTCTTCCTCCCCATCCAACTCCACTTCCAGGCTCATCCCAGAAGGCAACTCATGCAGAAACCCTCCCTGTTCCTTCAGTTTGGGCCCTCTCACAATGTGGATTTCCCCCAACTTATGTTTCAACTATAATTTTTTGACCTTGCAATCATGCAAAAGCAATACGCATTCATACTTCGAATTTTGAATTCTGACTTTTTCCTGGGCTCGCGATGTGCAGTATGATACTCTTTTATGATGCTGGGCAATGCCAGCCATAGCTTCCAGTCAGCCACACCATCACCAGAGCAAACAGCCAATACGCTGACAGCCATTCTGCACCCATATGGCCATTTTGTTTTATACTTTCAATCTAGTAGTCAATAAATTACATGAGATATTCAATGCTTTATTATAAAACAGACTTTGTGTTAGATGATTTTGCAGGCTATTTGTAGGCTAATATAGGTGTTCAAGTATATTTAAGATGTTACTGCCCATACCTATTTTTGGGTGGGTGGATATTTAAATTAAATTGGAAGAGTTACCAAGGAAAGGGAGAATGGATGTTGAGAAGACATCACAATATCCAGCATATCAATGGTAGAGCTAACTGATGCATGTTCAATGTTGTCTTAAAATATTTTCAGGGGGGCAGCCCTGGTGGCACAGCGGTTTGGCGCCGCCTGCAGCCTGGGGTGTGATCCTGTAGATCCCGGATCGAGTCCCACGTCGGGCTCCCTTCATGGAGCCTGCTTCTGCCTCTGCCTGTGTCTCTGCCTCTCTCTCTGTGTCTATGAATAAATAAATAAAATCTTTTAAAAAAAATGTTTTCAGGGACTCCCTGGGTGGCTCAGCAGTTTGGCGCCTGCCTTCGGCCCAAGGCCTGATCCTGGAGTCCCGGGATTGAGTCCCACATCCGGCTCCCAGTGTGGAGCCTGCTTCTCCTTCTGCCTGTGTTTCTGCCTCTCTCTCTCTCTCTCTCTCTCTGTGTGTGTGTGTCTCATGGATAAATAAAATCTTTTTTTTATGTTGTTTTCATATTTCTCTATTTGAAATTGATTATTGATGTGATTTTAGTTGGACTCTGAAGCTGAAATTGGAGGAAAACATGTATGGACCCAAGTAATGGCTTTGGTGCCAAGATGTTAGAGGCACTTGATACCCAATTGGGTTGGGCAGTATTCATGTAGTGAGAGTATGAAGCCACGCACCTCCAAGAATTACACATTACTGAATACTACCTACAAAGATGAACATCTCCTCACTGAGGTAAAGATCATGCTGATAGTCTTGCTCCTCTTACCTCTCTTGACAGTGTTCCTGTGAGTTTCCATGGTGAAGGGCAGGTGAACTAAGAACAGATTTTAAAATGTACATTTAAGAAAACAGGATGACATTATATATGATGCTTTGTCAAAATGCACTTCTTAGAGTTAAACTTGGAATGTTCTCTTGCCTCTGGCTGACTCCATGAAAGTAATATAAAGTTTCCTGACGTTTTTCACATCCCTCTGGCTTTCCCTCTTCAACCTCAAAGGAACCATAATACTAGGACCGTTGTCCTAGAAGTAAAAGTACGTTTTCACTCCACTACCAAGAAACCTATAATGGACCTCCCCCCCAACTCCCTCCCTCCACACTCCAGGGCACTGCATTCTGGTTCCAACAATCCTTATCAGTGTGTTTCACATGCCTATTTTTCCCCATGCCTGCCCACACCATTTCTTCATTCCCAATGCCCTCCTTCCACCATCTTTTCTTTCAAATCCCACCTTACATGTTCCCTTCTCCCCAAAACCATTCCTTCTCCCTCAGCCTAAAACGATCTGTCCTCTAGCTCTTTACTTAGATGTATTTTGTGTTCAATGCTAAGAGTATGAATGGAAGGCAGTAGGTCTGTGCTTGTGATAATCATCCTTGCATTAGGGTTAGTTTTATCAGAAAAAAAATGGGGAAATTATTCATACATAGGTAATAACAGTTTTGGAAACTCTGCCTTATTATTCAAGAAAAGTTCTTGACAAGAAAGGTATTTGCAACTGATGACTCCCAGAAGGGAAAGAGGATGGGCAAAATGGGGGAAGGGGAGTGGGAAGTACAGGCTTCTAGTTACGGAATGAATAACCACGGAGATGAGTGATACAACATAGGGAATAGAGTCAATGATATTTTCGTAGCATTGTACGGTACCAGGCGGTAGCCATTTGTGGTTAGCACAGCACAAGGTATGGAGTTGCTGAGTCACTATACTGTGCACCTGAAACTAATGTGACATTGTGTGTCAACTATGCTTCAATTAAAAAAACGCAAAACAAACAAAACACAAAACCAAAAATGTTTCATGACTCAGTATAGTATTTAATCCATAAGAACACATTCATAGTAGAGAGCAATAATTAAGGCCTCAATCTATTTTGCATCTAATCTATTCTTTTACATCAATTTATTTTTATTTCCTGATAAAGGCTTACCTTCTCAGTCACACCCCAAAGTGTCAGTTTGTGGGGGCACAGTGCTATTTAGAGGTAAAAAAAACGAAGTGCTGATATATACATCTTGATTAATTAGAAAACAGTTCTCCCCTCCTCTTTTCATATGCCTCCTTTCCCTCTTTTCTATTTGTTTTTTTTTTTTAAGATTTTTATTTATTTATTCACGAAAGACACAGAGATAGAGAGAGAGAGTCAGAGACACAGGCAGAGGGAGAAGCAGGCTCCATGCAGGGAGCCTGACGTGGGACTCAATCCCGGGTCTCCAGGATCAGGCCCTGGGCTGAAGGCGGCGCTAAACCGCTGAGCCACCCCGGCTGCCCACCTCTTTTCTATTTGAATTGGCATGTACGTATGGTGGTTCTGCCAAATGAGTAAGCTGAAGTGAGAAAATTCTTTTTTTTTTTTTTTCTTTTTTAGCCAGAAGAGTGTCAGCATTGATCTGGGGGTGAGGAGGAAGGTGCTGATCTGTGTCCGGGCAGACCCTATCACCAAAAAAGCGCTAAGAGTGCCCGAGGAAAATCCAGCATGAATAAACGGACTGTCTGACAGTTTCCATAAGCTGGCTCACACTAAACTATCTAAAAATGGCTGTCTTTTCACATATCAGGTCTAGATGCACAACAGAATTCCAAGTCTGTTCCAATTCTAAGTTCTAGCTGAACACATACACATAGTAGTGTATACAGAAGTAATCATCATTCTGACTTGTGCCATCTTCTGCATGGGCTCCATAAGAAAGCAGCCAGGATGGCTTGTAACTCTTCTGTCCTACGTGTATACAGCCAAAGTCCTATATTTAGGTCCCAGCAGGAGCTTTTCTGCTGGCATCGATTAATCTCAAAACCTTCTAGCAACTTTTTTTTAAAAGATTTTATTTATTTATTCATGAGAGACATGAGAGAGAGGCAGAAACATAGGCAGAGGGAGAGGCAGGCTCCCTATTGGGAGCCTGATATGGGACTCGATCCCAGGACCCGGGGATCATGACCTGAGCCAAAGGCGGATGCTCAGCCACTGAGCCACCCAGGTGCCCCTTCTAGCAACTTTTGAATGTTTTTATCAACCTTGGCCTGAAGTACCAAATCCAGGGACAGCTTTATTGAGCAAATTCCTCCTGTAAGCCCTGACACAGGTACCACAGAAACTTAGAGCCTTCTGCTATATCTGTTTATGAGAAAACTAAGAAACTGGATGAACCCTCAACAAGCTGTTTTGGGCTGAGGATCTGAGACACCAAGACCTGAGTTAATGGGAGTAGGAGGTGGTACCAGCTGGGAGAGCAGCAGAGCATACAGGGGAGGGAGGCCTGGGACCGGAACCCTCGTTTTCTACTGCAGTTAGTGACAACCTTGAAGGTGGAGAAGGCTGGATAGACAAACCAAAAATCTGATTCAGACCATCACCCAGAACCCCACTCTCTCCTGTACCATCTAGAATAGTGATCCACTAGTGTGTGAGGAGAAAAAAAAGTATTTTGGACTATATTAAGATTCTGTTTTGAAAATAAGGAAAATTAAGATTGCCTAGTGTTTAACATATACCATCATTAGAAGCCATATTTCAAAAGTTTGTTAGGTTCACAATACTATGCTTACTCAGAAAAGAAAAGTAATGCCCTCATCTTTGTCTTCATTTTTGGGATGTTTCAAGGTTTTCAAAATATCTTTTATAAAAAGGAGATTGTAGTGAGATGGAAAATGACCAAGGAAATATCAAAAAATTAAACATAGGGCAGCCCAGGTGGCTCAGTGGTTTAGTGCTGCCTTCAGCCCAGGATGTGATCCTGGAGACCCAGGATGGAGTTCCACGTCAGACTCCCTGCATGGAGCCTGCTTCTCCCTCTGCCTGTGTCTCTGCCTCTCTCTCTCTCTCTCTCTCTCTCTCTCTCTCTGTGTCTCTCATGAATAAATAAATAAAATCTTAAAAAAAATTAAACATAAAATTACCATATCACCCAGCAATTCCACCTCTGGGTATATACCCAAAAGAAGTGAAAGCAGGAACTTGAACAGATACTTGTAGCCTCGTGTTCACAGCAGCATCATTTACAATAGCCAAACCTGTGGAAATAACTACGTGTCCACTGACATTTGAGTGGATAAACAAAATGTAATACATATGTACAATGGCCTATTATTCAGTCTTGAAAAGGAGGGAAATTTTGGCACATGCTACAACATGGATAAACCTTGAGAACATTATGCTAGGTGAAACAAACCAGTTACAAAAGGAAAAATATTGTATGATTCTATTTATATGAGGTACTAGAATAGTCAAATTCAGAGAGAAAGTCTAGAGTGGTGGTTGCCAGGGGCTGGACAGAGAAAGAAATGGAGTTATTATTTAATGAATATAGATTTTTAGGTTTACAAGGTGAAATTTTCTGGAGATAGACGATGGTTATATGGTTGCACAGCAATAGAATATTGTCACTGAATGGTACACTTAAAATGGTTAAAATAATAACTTTTATGCTAGACCACAATAAAAAATATAGATATAAATAAATAATGAACACTCTGTCATTTCACAATAAAGCTGACATATTCATAATGAACAAGAAAGTAAATATTGTCTGAATAAAATTTGTGCTATGGAAAAAACATTGAGAAACTGGATGTCTGGAACTATCTCCATGATTATGGAATTCTGTTGCCTAAAATAGAGTGAGTCTGATATCTGCACTTTTTAAAAACTTGGAACAAGAATTTGTAGAGCATCCAAAACCATAAGATACCTAGGAATAAAACTAAACAAAAATGCAAAAGATCTGTACTCAGAAAACTACAGAACACTCAAGTAAGAAGTTGATCTCTCATGAATAAATAAATAAAATCTTTAAGGGGGGGCACCTGGGTGACTCAGTGGTTGAGCATCTGCCTTTGGCTCAGGTTGTGATCCCACGGTCCTGGAATCAAGTTCCGCATCAGGCTTCCCATGTGAAGCCTGCTTCTCCCTCTTCCTATGTCTCTGCCTCCTCTCTCTCTCTCTCTCTCTCTCTCTCGAATAAATAAATAAAATCCTTAAGACAGAAAGAAAGAAAGAAAGAAAGAAAGAAAGAAAGAAAGAAAGAAAGAAAGAAGAAAGAAAGAAAGAAAGAGAAGAAGGCACAAAGAAATGGAAAAATGTTCCATGCCCATGGATTGGAAGAACAAATATTGTTAAAATGTTTACACTACCTAGAGCAATCTATACATTCAATGCAATTCCTATCAAAATACCACCAACATATTTCACTGAGTTGAAACAAATAATCCTAAAATTTGTATAGAACCATAAGAGAACCTGAAAAACCAAATGATTGTTGAAAAAGAAAACCAAAACTGGTGGCATCACAATTCCAGACTTCAAGCTCTATCATAAAGATATAATCATCACGACAGTATAGAACTGGCACAAAAACAGACACATACATAGATCAATGGAAGAGAACAGAGAACCCAAAAATTGAGCCTCAATTCTATTGTCATCTAATCTTTAACAAAGTAGGAAAGAATATCCAATGGAAAAAAGATAGCATCTCCAACAAATGGTGTTTGGAAAATTGGACAGCGACATACAGAAGAATGAAACTAGACCATTTCCTCACACCATACACAAAAATAGACTCAAAATGGATGAAAGATCTAAATGTGAGACAGGAATCCATCAGAATCCTAGAAAAGAACATAGGTAGCAACCTCTTTGCCTTCAGCCACAGCAACTTCTTGGTAGACAAGTCTCCAAAGGCAAGGGGAACAAGGCAAAAATGAACTATTGGGGTTTCATCAAGATAAGAAGCTTCTGCTCAGCAAAGGAAACAGTCAACAGAACCAAAGGGCAACCTACAGAATGGGAGAAACTATTTGCAAATGACACATCAGATTAAGAGGCTACTATCCCAAATCTATAAAGAATTTATCAAACTCAACACCCAAAGAACAAATAATCCAATCAAGGAATGGGCAGAAGACAGGAACAGACATTTCTCCAAAGAAGACATACAAATGGCCAACATACACGTGAAAAAATGCTCAACATCACTTGACATCAGGGAAATATAAATCAAAACCACAATTAAATATCACCTCACACTGGTCATAATGACTAGAATTAATAAGTCAGGAAATGACAGATATTGGCAAGGATGCAGAGAAAGGGGAACCCTCTTATATTGTTGGTGGGAATGCAAGCTGATATAGCCACTCTGGAAAACAGTATGGAGGGCCCTCAAAAAGTTGAAAATAGAGCTACCCTATGACCCACTCATTGCACTACTGGGTATTTACTCCAAAAATTGTATCCAAAGATACAAATGTAGTGATCTAAAGGGGCACATGCACCCCAATGTTTATAGCAGCAATGTCCACAATAGCAAACTATGGAGAGAGCCCAGATGTCCATCAGTAGATGAATGGATAAAGAAGATGTAAAAAAAAAAAAAAATATATATATATATATACATATATATATAGAACTACTACTCAGCCATCAAAAAAAAAAAAGAAATCTTGCCATTTGCAATGATGTGGATGGAACTAGAAAATATTATGCTAAGCGAAATAAGTCAATTAGAGAAAGACAATGACCATATGATCTCACTCATATGTGGAATCTAAGAAACAAAACAGAGGATCATAAGAGAAGAGAAGAAAAAATAAAACAAGACAAAATCAGAGAGGGAGACAAACCATAAGAGACTTAATCATAGAAAACAAACAGGATTGCTGGAGGGGGACAGTGGGAGGACAGGATAACTGGGTGATGAATGTTAAGGAGGGCTTGTGATGTAATGAGCACTGGGTATTATGTAAGCTGATGAATCACTGACCTCTACCTCTGAGACCAATAATATATTACATGTTAATTAATTGAATTTAAATAAAAATTTAAAAATAAATAAATTTTTTTTCATTACATAAATAGAGAATTTGTAGATTTTGAATCTAGTTGTGAATGCACAATACAGAAAAGCAACATTTGGGATGCCTGGGTGGCTCAGCGGTCGTGTGTTTGCCTCCGACTCAGGTCATGACCCCAGGGTTCTGCGATCGGGTCCCACATCAGACTCCCTGTGGCGAGCCTGTTTCTCCCTCTGCCTATGTCTCTGCCTCTCTCTGTGTGTCTGTCATGCACAAATAAAATCTTAGAAAAAGAAAAAGAACACTTATTAGTTTGTAAGAACTAACTGATTAACAGGGAATATTTAGGCTTACTAGATGAACTTGAACAAAAATCGTTTTATACGTGGCAGATACAGATGAAAATTAGGTATCATGTTTTAGAAAATTTAGTCAATGATGTAATCTGTTTAGGTCTATTTATCTCTGTAAGAAATCTTTTCCCATGTTGTCTGTTAAAAAACCAAGTATTAGGTATATGAACATGAGTTAGTACACCTCTGTGTGAGTGCGTCCGCTCAAGTTCTGTCTATTGAATGGGCCTAGAATTAATGACACACCAATAGCAGTAAGCACACAATACTTTCTAAATACCATTTTCCAATTAAAAAGCCAAGACTCCTAGGAGAAATGACTATTTCCAGGGCAGAGGCAGGGAAAATACAAGATGAACCTGGAGCATGAACCAGGACATAGGATCCAATCTGAAAAAAAGTCCCAATGGTCAAAGCTGGAAAAATTTGAGCAACAAAATAGGCGACACAGTATTGGATTATAACCCAAACTATAAAATAAATAGCCATGTGTCAATGCTTATAAAAATAAATGATTGAATGCACAAATAAATGAAAGGAGAAGAGACATATCTTCCTCACAGAAAAATTCCAAACAATGTATGTAGATATTACCCCTCCAGGAGGTAGGGCTTACTTCCCAACTCCATTTCTCCCTGCTATGAACTTGGACTACATCTAGCGACTTGCTTCCAAAAAACAGAGTAGAGAAGGGGCTAAGTAGTACCTCTACAGTGGAGAACCTTGGCAAACACTGCCTTAACCAATGGATGGCTAACATCCCCCGTGATGTCAGATGGCTATCCTGTACACACATCATGATATCATGAGAAGGGCCCTTTACCTCTCTGATATTCAATCCCAAAAACCATTCCCCCCAGTTGAATCATGAGAAAAACATCAAACACAGATTGAGGGTCCTTTCTACAGGCTACTTGTCTGATATTTCTCGAGACTGCCAAGACCATAAAAAACAAGGAAGACTGAGAAGCCAACACAGATCAGAGAAGACTGCAAGACATGATGACAACAAGCAAGGTGGGACCCTATACTGGATCCTGGAGCAGAAGGAGGACATACATGGAAAAGCTAGTGAAATCCAAACATATCTGGAGTTTAGTCAACAAGAATGAATCAGTGCCCATTCCTAAGTCCAATATGCCACAGTAAGATGTCAAGACTCAGGATATTTACAGTGGGGGGAACCAGGTAAGTGGTATACACAATACTGTACTATCTTTGCAACTTTTGATAAATCTAAAATTATTCCAAAATAAAAAGTGTCAAAATATATTGAATTGAGGACCAAACCTGAAAATCACTACGTCACAAAATATTAAACCAAGATTTTCATAAATACTGAAGCTTAGGGACACCCAGGTGGCTCAGCAGTTGAACACCTGCCTTCAGCTCAGAGTGTGGTCCTGGAGTTCCGGGATCGAGTCCCACATAGGGCTCCCACAGGGAGCCTGCTTCTCCCTCTGCCTGTGTCTCTGCCTCTCTCTCTGTGTCTCTCATAAATAAATAAAATATTTTTTTAAAAAAATACTGAAGCTTGGACCATCACATCTCCCTAAAAATAACATTATTAAAAATTGTAGTTAGAGGGGCACCTGAGTGGCTCAGTGGTTAAGCATCTGCCTTTGGCTTTGGTAGTGATCCCAGGGTTCTGGATATGAGTTCTGCATCAGACTCCCCACAGGGAGCGTGCTTCTCCCTTTGCCTATGTTTCTACCTCTGTGTGTGTGTGTCTCTCATGAATAAATAAATAAAATCTTTTTAAAAAAATTGTAGTCAGGAAAGGCACAAAGTAGAGAATTAATTGCCCACTGAAGTTATCTAGCCAACTTTAAAGTACATTCCCTTAGTTTTTCCCTGGGTGCTGGAGATGGCTGGAATCATGCCTTGAACTGACACCCCTTCAGGTCAGTTGGGGCCTCTTGGGGTAGCTGAGGTCATGAGGTCAAAGTCCTCGAGGCTAAGATCTCAGATTTTATCTGTTGGTTCAAAATATTCCTCTAATCAGTTCATTTAGGGGTGGGGACCCATGGGAATGAATGTTTATGCTAGTCAAACTTGAGAAAATGGATTTATGAACCAGTAACACATCTTTCAGTTACCATAGCCAATATGTTTGCCACAGAGAGTGTCAGACTTGGCCCACAGGTCAGGGCCTGTCTTTCCTTGTAAATTTGCTTGGAGGATGGAGAATTACAATGCAAAGAGTGAGATCTCTAGCTGGAATAACCTGCCACACAAATCTCAACCCTGTGGTGTGCAGACAGAAGCTTCCTAGTTTCCCCGATGACCATCTTTCTGATGCCATGACAATGCCTTCTTCTCCAGATTATCCAATTTTCACCGTAGGTGACAGTCCAGGGACAAAACATTACAGAACTGGTGTCTGCTCCATCTGATATCTCAGGGGCTTATTAATCCCATCAGTTACGTCTCAAAGCCTCACACAGGGCTCTTTCATTCTGAGAGGGCTTCAGACCATCTGGACCCATCTGGGTGAATTTCAATACCTTCAGTCTTGGAAGCTATTGCTGTTCTAATGGTTGTCATTAAATTTAAAAAATTTTTTTAAATGCTCAGAGGGTGTTATTTCCCTCCCTTGGGTGTCCTCATATCCTCCTCTTGACCTTCCCTTCCAGATGCATCCCGTCTTAAATCTCAGGGCCTTTCTTGAAGCTGTTTGTATTTCTTCCACAATGAGTAAGACATGATGAATGTGTGTGTGTGCGCGCGTGCGCGCACGCGTGCCTATGTACATTCAGCATTCAGACACTTCTGTTTCTCTTCTCACTGATCTTCAGAGATTTGAGCCTGAAACCTACTGCTGAGATTTCCTGCCCAGTGACTTCCTGTGTAAACAAAAACAGCTCTTCAAGATCCAAACAAGGAAATATAAACATCTCCTTATGTGGTGCCCTTATACTACTTGTGCCTCTTGGAGGAAGATAGTAAGAAGCTGGGTGCCCCAACCTACAGTTGTTAAGATTTTCATGACTAAACGTTTTGAACAAAGTTTGGCCTCATTAAAAAAAAAAAAAAAAAAATCGTGAGTGCTGCACAAAACACAACCATCTCTTTCATCTAAGTGTTTTGAAAAAAGAAAGGCTGCAGAAGTATGGATTCCACTGTCAGAAGGAGACTCCTTTGATAGAGGAATGTTTTTAATTATTTAAATACTTTCACAGCAAGAGCTCACGGTGGGTTGGTTTCCAAAAGTATTACTAGAGTCTCACTGCAGGTAACCATGTAACTTTGTCAGAGGCATTGATTAAACATCCTGGCTTGAGGTAAAGTATCCCTGTGAGAGGGTGCATCCCACATGTAAACATGCAGCACTGAATATTAGCAGCCATTTGTTCACCATGCTTTATTCACTTACCCTTCTGAGTAACTCGAGGTATTACTATATCCTATCCCTCCAAGACTTCAAGGCTGAGGTGGGAGTGGCATAATCCAAACACAAGCCTCTGATAGCTTTTTATCTTTCAAAAGATAGTGAAAGAATAACGTCAAAGACAAAGGACTACTTTCTAATTCATAGGCAATTAAGAGTAGCCTTGAGACTCTAAGAAAATAGAATTCACTAGTTCCTCTATTCCTTGGAAGAACATTCTCACTTAGAGAGAGGTAATTGCTGTCCTAAGAATCTTTTTTGACTGCTCTCATTAAAAATAAGCACTGAAAAAAAAAATAATAATAATAAATAAAAAAAATAAAAATAAGCACTGAAAAGGCTGTAAATAAGGTTAAAACTGAACTGGCCAAACTTACTAAGCACTCTTTTTATAACTGAGACATCCAGATAAGAATATAAACAATTCTCTCTCCCCTTTTCTCCTTTCTTTTCTTCCTGTTTCTCTCTTCCTTTCTTTCTAAAAATATTTAGCACCTACTATGTGCAAACATTATGCTAGATAACTCAGGATACAAAGGCAAATAAGAAGTGGTCCCTCCTCCAGTCTACGGAGGAAGCCAATTAGGTCATTCATTCATTCATTCATTCACACATTCACCCAGCCATTACCTTGAGTGTCTACTGTGTGTACCCTGGATTGCAATGAAACAAAATTTCAGTTATCTAGGGATGTAAGTGAATGCTAAGATCAAAAATAAAGGGATGTCGGACATGCATGTTCTCAATTTTTCTACCTGCTTGTTTGAAATATATAAGAACACCCACAAAAAAAAGTGTTTTTAAATGATCCACTATCTAGGGCTTTGACATTAAAAGTTATGATTAGGATAAAATGTAATGAAATACCCATAAAGTAGGGTGAGGCTTCAGCTGAAATGAAACTTTGTAAAATGTTTTACATGAAAGATAAAAAAAAGAAGAGCAAGATAGAGAAAAGATAGTTTTTGCAAAATATGTTTAGAAATCTTTCCATTATTATGTAACTTTGAACTCTTTTATCTACCTACTTAGACATAGAAAAAGATTATTTTTTTTAACTTCTAAATGAAGAATATTAGTGGCTTTTAACCATCTGCCAAATATAGGGAGAAGCAACATTCTCAGGCCAGTGAAGATGGAAAAAATTCATCAATTGTGTATAACACCCAGTCTTATCACATCACATCACATGCCTTTTCTGCATATTCTAGGAAAACATGGTTTTCCTCTTTAAAAAAAAAAAAAAAAAAAAAAGACAGCAATATTAATGGGGGAAATCCTATACTAAATGAGGACCAACAAATCCAAAAATTGGTTATTTGGAAAGACAAATAAAATTGCCAAACCTAAAAAAAAAAAAAAAAAAAAAAAAATTGCCAAACCTCTAACAAGCCTGAGCAAGAAATAAGGCATTCATAAATAATATTAGGAATAGAAAAAGAGACATAACTATAGTTGCAGAAGAGATTTAAGATACTGTGTAATAATACTATAGACAACTTCATGCCAAAGTCAAAAGTGAAATACACAAATTACTAGAAAAATTTGCATGATCAAAATTGATGCAAAAAGAAATAGAAAATGTTAATGGTTTTATATTCATGAAAAAAATTGAATTCACAAAAGGAATTGAATTAACTCAAAATATTTTCTCAGAAAAAGATACTAGGCCCATTATTTTACTGTTGGGTTCTAACAAACATTCAAGGGTTCAACAATTCCAAGTTTTACAATATTTTCAGTCTATATAGAGAGAGACTAATTTCAACTCATATTACGATGCTAGCTAGTTTAACCTTAATGCATAAACTTGACCAGGACAATAGGAGAAAGGAAGAATATTGGCTAATCTTAGTTATGGACAGACATAGATGCAAAAACCATAAACAAAATATTAGCAAACTTGTAGCCAGTAATGTATGAAAAATATAATATATTATAACCAAGTTAGATCTATTCAGAAGATAAGGTGGCCTTAATGTTAAAAAGTCAAGTAATATCAGTTTAAAAGTGGAAAACCATGTTTTCTTAGAATATGCAGGAAAGGCATGTGATGTGATAAGACCCAGTGTTATATACAACTGATGAAATTTTTTAAAATATTTTATTCACTTCTTTGAGAGAAAGAGCAGAGCAAGAGAGAGCACACAAGTGGGGAGGGAGGCCAGAGGGAGAAGCAGACTCCATGCTTGAGCGGGGAGCCTGATGCAGGGCTAGATCCCAGGCTCCCTGGTATCATAACCTGAGCCACCCAAGCACCCCAGACACTTAACTACCTGAGCCACCCAAGCACCCCAATGCAACTGATGAATTATTGAACACTACATCAGAAAGTAAGTATGTTCTATATGTTGGCTAACTGAATTTAAATTTAAAAGGAAAAAAAGAATATGTAAAAAAAGAATTCAATAAAATCCAGCTATCATAGTACCCAAATTAAGGAAAGAGCCCAAATATCCATCAATAAAGAAGATGTGGGATATTATTATTCAGCCACAAAAAAAGAATAAAGCCTTGTCATTTGTAAAGACAAGGGTAGAGCTAGAGACTATTATGCTAAGCAATATAAGTAAATCAGAGAAAGACAAATACCATAGGATTTCACTCATATGTGGAATTAAAGAAACAAAACAAATGAATATAGGGAGAAAAAAAAGAGAGGCAAACCAAGTAGCAGACTCTTAACTATAGAGAACAAACTGAGGGTTGCAGAAGGGGAGGTGAGTGGGGGAATGGGCTAGATGGGTGACAGGCACTAAGGAGGGCACTTGTTGGGATGAGCACTGGGTGTTGTATGTAAGTGATGAATCACTAAATTCTACTCTAGAATCTAAACTAAACTAAAAAAATAAACATGTTACTTGCTTAAGGGGTAAAAAATCCAGTTACCTTTCAGAATTATAAAACAAATACAGAAACAACCAGCAATTGAAGAGAACATTTTTAATCTATTTAAGGTATATCCATGGATGAATAGAAGAAAAAGATGTTAAAGTAGAAAAAGTCACAGAATATTTCAGAGATTCTATTTAAGGGATTTTTACTTTTATGTGATTTTATTTTTATATGACTATATTTGTATGAGTCAGTGATTCTATTTCTATGAAAAGTTCACAATGAGGCAAAGCTAACCAGTATATTGCTTAGAGGTCCAAACTTACATATGGTAAGGACACACACAGCTACATTTGGGGGGAACAATTAGTCTCAATTTCAAAGTAACTAGTGGAAGAGAGAGGAAGCAAACAAAGGAGCTCAAAGATACTGGTAATGCTCCTCTCTCTCTCTAGCTCAGTTGTGGTTACATGTGTGTTTGCCCTAATATTATTCTACTATTTTTAGTTCTAAGATTATACATTATATGAACATTTTATATATAATGTATTTTTTTAAGTGGCAAATGGATTTTCATTGAATTGCTAATTGGGAACAAGCCCTCTGATGACAGTCAACAGACAAATACTACCTTTTTTTTTTTTAATTTTTTTTTTATTTATTTATGATAGCCACAGAGAGAGAGAGAGAGAGGCGCAGAGACACAGGCAGAGGGAGAAGCAGGCTCCATGCACCGGGAGCCCGACGTGGGACTCGATCCCGGGTCTCCAGGATCGCGCCCTGGGCCAAAGGCAGGCGCCAAACCGCTGCGCCACCCAGGGATCCCACAAATACTACTTTTAAATATGGCCAGGGGTACCTGGGTGACTCAGTGGTTGAGCGTCTGCCTTCAGCTCAGGGCGTGATCCTGAGGTCCTGGGGTCAAGTCTTGCATCGGGCTCCCCGCAGGAGCCTGCTTCTCCCTCTGCCTATGTCTCTGCCTCTCTCAGTGTCTCTCATTAATAAATAAATAAACATCTTTGGAAAAAATAATAAATAAATATGGCCAAAGTGGGGGACATTGAGTTGACATAGGAATCAAATTTTTCTTATTTCATATTTAACTATCTATAGATGAAATGCCTGAGGATAGCTTCAAAATAACCAGAGGATGGGGATAATGATGAAAATATCGACCATGAGTCAGTAATTGTTGAAGCTGGGTGATGAGCATATGGGGATTCATTTGTACTATTCTCCCTAAGACTGTACAACTGTTCATTCATGAGGAAGAGGAGAAGGGAGAAAAGGAGTGAAGAAAGGGTGGAGAAATCTCACAGAAGGGAATTGAAACAAGTGAGGATATTTACTGATATTCTGTTCAGCATTCCCTGCTATAAAGAATAAAACAGTAGATTTAAATAAATAAAGGGGACCTGCTAGTTCTTTCTCTTTTAAAAAGATTTTTCTTAAGTAATCTCTACACCCAATGTGGGGCTCAAACTCACAACCCCAAAATCAAGAGTTGCATGCTAGTAGCCAGCTACTAGCAGCCACCGACTAGTTCTTTACACATGGAGAAGAGTCTCGTTGGCTAGAATACATAAAATGTGCAGGCATGAAGGCATAAAAAGTCTAGCCAGGCTGGCCAGGCAGGTACGAGCAGAGGTGCGATCGCGAAAGCTAGCCATGGACAACCCTACACACTGTGCAAGAGGCCACTTCTCTCACTGCTGCTGTTGAGGGACCTTCAGGGTCTTGCAGCCGATCTGAGTGTTTGGCCTGGCCAGAGGAAGTGCACCAACAGATGAAACCCTGCAGTCATCCTGACATGCTATACCAGCCACAGCTGCTGACCTGGGGGGTCTACAATACAGAGACCCCTAGCTCCACCCAACTATTCCATTCCATGACTCTAATTCTCATTCCTAGGACTTCTGTGGCTTGTGCCCACTACTTTACTGCCTTTCATGGATGAGTAGCCAGCAGATATCCATAGGGCCTATACTTTCCCAAGTATACCCCTGCTCATGTTCACACACACACACACACACACACATACACATCTGATACTCAACTGATAGTGAAACTGCTGCTCACTTTCTCGCTTCTACTTCTCTGTACCGTAGGTGTGATTCCCTTAACCTAGAAGTCTTCTGCTCATCTGCCCTCCTGGACAAATCATAAGCACGCTGCCAGAATGCTGGAGTGGGACCTCGTCTGGGAGGCTCTCCCTAACCTGCAGGGAGGGGGGCCCTTCTCACACTGTTTCAAAGCATCATCCTCAATGCTACAATTATTTGCAACACTTCTAGCTCTTTCCACCCTGCTGGACTGCCCTCTGTTGAATACTCCACAATTGTGGAAGAACGCTTTTCTCCTGTCTCTATGACCATCATTCTACAAAGGGAAATCACCTCAAAAAAAGCACATGTTTGTTATTTAAAAGATTGTAGAAGGTATCAAAGGAAGGTTATTATGTGCACAGGGGGATGTTGTAGTTTAATCCTAGCTTTGTTCTTGATTCTCTGTAATTACATGTTGCTGTGATTTAGATGGAGTTAGTGGAGAAAAGTTCCTGCTGAAATCAGGACTGTGGCTGATGCCTTCCTCACCTGAGTATTTGTCCCTACTCCAGTTACATGACTGTTGTCCCCAAAGCCGGACCAGCCCCCAGAGAAGCCAGGCATGGGGAGACAGAGATGGCAGAGAAGGTACTGGTTTTTAGAAACTCACAAAACGAATACCCTTCTTGCAAGGAAAGACATACCTGGTTCATTAAATATTAAACTATTTTTCAAAAGGGCAACCTAGGGGTGTCTGGGTGGCTCACTATGTTGAGTGGCGGACTCTTGATGGCAGCTGAGGTCATGATCTCAGGGATTGAGAGATCCCACCCCATGATGGGCTCCATGCTCAGTACAGAGTTGGCTTGAGTTTCTCTCCCTCTGCCCCTCCCCCAACTGACACACATGCATTTCCTTTCTCTCAAATAAATAAATAAATCTTTAAAAAGAAAGAAAGAAAGAAAGAAAGAAAGAAAGAAAGAAAGAAAGAAAGAAAGAAAGGCAGGACGCCTAGGTAGCTCCATGGTTGAGTGTCTGCCTTTGGCTCAGGTCGTGATCCTCAAGGCCTGGGATTGAGTCCCGCTTCAGGCTCCCAGCAGGGAGTGTGCCTCTCCCTCTGCCTATGTCTCTGCCTCTCTCTCTGTGTCTCTCATGAATAAATAAATAAAGTCTGTTTGTTTTTTTTTAAAGGCAACCTAAAGGGATCCCTGGGTGGCGCAGCGGTTTGGCGCCTGCCTTTGGCCCAGGGCGCGATCCTGGAGACCCGGGATCGAATCCCACATTGGGCTCCCAGTGCATGGAGCCAGCTTCTCCCTCTGCCTATGTCTCTGCCTCTCTCTCTCTCTCTCTCTGTGACTATCATAAATAAAAAAATAAAAAAATAATCAAAAAAAAAAATAAAGGCAACCTAAATTACATCATGAAATCTAAGCAGGATACCATTGAACTGAAGTTAGTTTTTCTGTTCCACCTTCAGAACTCCCATATTAATCCTGGGAGAAGTACAGCTGCTAGCCGTAGCCTAATTTGGCAGTTTAAACGTCATATCCATGGTATCTGTTTTTATTTAGTAACATTATATATTTTTATCCAGCACTGTTCTATTTCACATATGACATTTTAGCGCATGTACAATGTTTTAGATCATGTCTAGGCACAGAGGGCAGTCACTGTAATTTATGGGTGATCCCAATTGTCACTTCCCCCAAGCAGCAATGGAATTTTTCAATATCCTTGGAATAAATCCCTCCTCTGGAGCAGTAAACATAATATGACAGTGTGTCAACTACGGATTTGTTTCAAGATTATTTACTTACAATCCAACAACACCGCTGGCCTGAGGAGTGCGCTGTCAGCAAAAGCTGCATTGTTTGAAGTAGCTAAGGGAAACAGCCAGGGTTTCAGAATCCAAAGAATGCAGTTTTCCTAAATACCTCAGGATTACGAGATGCTATAGAACTAATAAATTTGCTCCTTAAAATAGTCCAGAAGGAATCCTTAACTATTCCTACATGTTTGAAAGTTTAGGTTATGGATGGAGAGAGAATGCAGTTTGGTCCCATAGGCTCACATAACAAGTGTCATGAGTAACTTTTGGTTCCCCTCTCTTCTCCTGGTGATTATTTTTTAAAAGAGTAAATTCCAAAGGTAGATAATCTTTCGGAAGAGAAGGAAATAATGATGAAATGAAAAGTGATGTTCTGCAAGAGCCTACTTCAGTGCAACTTTTTAAGCAGTAAATGTTTACCCAGTGCTGGTCACTATTTCCCAGGATGGTGGGCTGAGTGAGCTCGCCCACCAATGGGGTGAACTGGATTGCACCCTGTAGGTGTACCTGTCTGGTCATGTAGTCACAGAATGAAAGGAGTTATTACTATCACCATTTTACAAATGAAGGAATGTAGGCCAAGAAAACTCAAGAAACCTGCTAAAGTTCACCAAGAAGATGAGTCAAAGAATGCTGACAAAATCTCAGGTCTCTTAGTTCAGGGACCATAACTCCTGGTCTATCCAGGATGTATTTAATTGTGTAAAATCATATCTGTCTAACTAAAAGAAACATGCATATGAATCCCGTGCAGAGACTTTGTCCCTAGTAATGGACCTTTTTGCTGGGAGCATGGCAGCCCACAATAAAGAATTCATTTCGGGGTGCCTGGGTGGTACAGTTGGTTGGGCATCCAGCTCTTGGTTTCAGCTCAGGTCTGATTTCAGGGCGGTGGGGCAAGCCCACATGGGGCTCTGCACACAGCATAGAGTCTGCTTGAGACTCATTCGCCCTCTCTCTTTGCCTCTCTCCCTTGTGCTCACTCTCTCTCTCTCTCTCTCTCTCTCTCCCCCTCCCTCTCTCTTTTTCAAAAATAAATAAATAAATTTTTAAAAAATATATTATACTTCTCACTCTCCCTGGCAGCTCAATGTGGCCAATGGAGTGTGAACAGAGGGGATGTGGGCAGCTTCTGGTTCATGGAAGGCTTGTGCTCTCCTGTCTCTCGGCGTGGGCTCCCCTGAGGGGAGAATCTGAAGCCAATGCTTGACTACAGGTTTACTTGGGAAGTAATTCCAGGGAGCAGAAGTGAAGGTGACAAGGAAAGAGAGAGAGCCAATGCAAGAATGCGTTACAGAGTTGGCCACTATTACAGGTGATTAGCATTCAATCCCACAGTACCATCTGATGGGGAGCCACAAAGGGGAGAGATACTCACTGGTCCTCGTCCATCACTGGTCAAGGTGTTAACTCTCCCAACCACTGGCTTGTACTTCTATGAAGTCCGAGAAGCTCCAGAACAGAAAGTGAGAGGCTTGGGCTGAGGTGAGGCACTGCCAGGTTGCAACTATGCAAAGTGGAAAAGCCTGCACAGCTATGGACATCAGAGGAGTGGTTTAGGTAGGGTGGAGAGGATTTGTTTCTCAAAAGGAGCCTGACACATCTCCCTTCCTGCTTGCTAAGATGCTGGTGTTGAGGAGGCATCTTAGAGTGTGTAACAAGGGCAAACTACCCAGTAGGGCTCTAGTAATAATACTGAAGGAGCTTGGTGTGTGGGGAATATCTGAGTAGCCAGGTGAGCTGGGACCATACAAAAGAGAGAAGTAAATCTCTTTTATTTAAGCAACTGTTATTTTAGAAACTAATAAAAGGTAAACCTGATATTAAGTTATAAATGTGAAACCAGAAAGATCTGTTTAGACAGTAAATATAATATTTGGGTGTTAGTAAACAGGTGACAGAACCAGGGGCTACATGATGATCACCTTAAAAAAAATCTAACCATCATGTGTCTTAGTCCATGACACCAAAAAACAGGTTCAACAATTTGGTACTGAATTATTTAATTCACTGAGTGGTGTTGCCATCCAAACTCAGCCCCTTCAAATATGTTATTAAATATACACGTTCTGGCCTTGGCAAGAAATATTTTAAGGTGAAGAAATGCAAAGATGGTAATTTGGTAATTCTTTTTCACAAATATGATTATTTTATATCATTGTCTCACACATCAATTCTTAAGAATAGAAATAGCTCATAGAATACTGAATAATACATCCCTGCTCAATAATTAATCTATGTATCTAATAGCTAATGAATGACTAAGCTTGACAAAGCTTTGAATAGGATGTTCCTTTAAACTGCATTAGGTGACAGAGAGGGAAGTTGTGGCACATCATGAAGGAGGAGCTAGGTACTGAGAGGTGGGGCAACTTGACCAAAGTGGCACAACCGGAAACTGCCAGAGCCAGATTCGAACCCTTGTATGTTTGGCTCAAAAGCCTATGCTTTACCCATTATGCTAAATATGATTGAATAAAGCTTCAAGCTTTGATACTCTCTTAGACTTCAGAAGATCTAAAATAACTGGTCCACTTGTGTTGTGCTTAAAAGGGATCACTGTAGGGAAGGAGCACCAGAGTTGAGGTAGGGTGGGTGGGCTGAACCACAATGCTGCTGCTTGTTCTGCGAATATGAAAATGGCTGAATTTCTGACCTCGGTTTCTTCCCTGATAACATGGCAATAAAGAACGTATGTTGTAGGCTTTTTGAGGTGTTAAATGAGATAGTACATGGATACTGAAGTGCTTTGTAAATCAGATAGCACTGCAATTACTGAGCACTTACAATAGGCAGGCACAGTATTAAACACTTCACATGGATTATCTCAGTTGGCCATCATTGCAATCCTGTGAGCTAACTGCTTTTCCACCCCATTTTACAGGAATTTGGAGCTTCAGGTGCCTGAGATCATGTACTAGGAGTGAGTGGGCTGGTATTCAAGGGCAGGCATCCAGGGATCTGAGCTCACAACACTGCTGCCCTGGGCACATGGGCCATACGGGCACCACCTATGTATTTACGTACCACTGACCTAATTTAGACAACTTGTCTAGGACTAGAACGTAATCTATAGATACAGTGTGTCTGGCTCCTCCTCGTTGGGGCTGCCAGAGGGTCCAGCAGAGGTGGAATAACCAGTCATTTGGAGGAGAGATTTGGTGAAAAGCAGCTCTGTGCTCATGAGTTGCTTTTCACCAAGCTAAAGAATACAATTTCTGAACATGTTGTTAATCTTCTTCCATTCATCTGGATCCCAGCCTTGTAAATTTCTGGAGTTTCCCCCATGCTAAATCCAAATGTGTCTCTTTCTGTGTATTCTAAATTAATCCCTAAAAACCAGGAATTCTAAGATGCCTTTTCCTTTGTTTGAAAAATACGTGAAATAGGGGATCCCTGGGTGGCTCAGCGGTTGCCTTTGGCCCAGGGCGTGATTCTGGAGACCCAGGATTGAGTCCCACGTCGGGCTCCAGGCATGGAGCCTGCTTCTGCCTCCTCCTGTGTCTCTGCCTCTCTCTCTCTCTCTCTCTCTCTTTCTCTCTCTCTGTCTATCATAAATAAATAAATAAATAAATAAATAAATAAATAAATAAATAAATCTTAAAAAAAAAAGAAGAATACGTGAGATAAAATGTAGAGTTTATGCCTTTGTGTCGAAAGCTGGAAAATCAGGATGTTCACACTTTTTAAGCAGAAAGAAAGGCTAAATGATTATCATTTTCTTAGGTTTCACTAAATACTCATGATTTTGATAAGTTCATACAGGCAGATCTGTGGTAAGATGTGAATTCTCCTCATCTTTTTCTTTTTTCTTTTTTTAAAAATATTTTATTTATTTATTCATGAGAGACACAGAGCGAGAGAGAGAGAGAGAGAGAGAGGCAGAGACACAGGCAGAGAGAAAAGCAGGCTCCATGCAGGGAACTCGAAGTGGGACTCAATCCTGGGTCTCCAGGATCACAATCTGGGCCGAAGGCAGCGCTAAACCGCTGAGCCACCCAGGCTGCCCTTCCTCATCTTTTTCAACCCAACTTGATAGATGAGTCTAAAGTGTGAGTATATATCTGAAAGCTAATGTGCTTCCTTTTTCTCCCTTTGACTTATCGTTCTCCTCCGTTATCCTTCAGTTGTTGTTTTTTGTTGTTTTTTTTCTTATCCTTAAATTATATTCCAAAGTGCCTGTATGAAACTGTTCTTAAAGGATGTGGGGAGCTTTACAATTAACCAAAGATGGACTCACACTATTGTGATGGGGCCCGAAATCACTCTGGCAGGCAAACACTTTGTATGAGGTGCAATTGAGAACAATACCACAAGTAAGTGACCCAGTTTCCATTCTAAGCTTTATCCCATGCACAGCATTCTGAGCAAAAGGAACCCTGGCTGGTGCCAAGGAGAAAAAAAAAAAAAAAAGAACATGGATTTCAGATAAGAATGATCCAGAAACCAAAGGAATTTGGAAAGGACTTTGCAAATGCAAAGTAGCAAATGTAGAACATCAAGGAAAGTAGAAGGACAGCGATTCCCGATTCCCGGTGGTGAAGCCACTGAGTTTCAAAAGATGCCTGACCAACAACTAAATGAAAAACCTCCATGGGAATGGTCAGTTGCCAAATGGAATGGATGAGAAGACATCATCCCCTCCTGCCCTAATTCATACCCTCTTTTCCATTTAGAGTCTTAGCAGGAGGGAGCTGTAATATGATTACTTGTTGATGAAGGGATTCCTAACATGACCTACTGGTTTCCTTTGATGTTTTGTTTGCTGACACATTGCTAAACTTTGAAATGCAGTGGGACTGTAATTTAGTTCAGAAGCTTATTTTAAAATGTGTATTGCAGTCATAGAACTGATTTTTATCATCTACTTCTCAAAATTTTTGGCTAATGCAAATCCTTCTTCACAAAAGGCATTAAGTTTCCTTCTACTGTCACTTTCATTTAGTTTCCCCAATTTCCAATGAGCTGGGGAGCAGACTTCTGAAAACATGGCTGTTGTGGCATATGTGGGAAAGGGCCCTAGTCCCAACTATTCTGCTCCCTCTCTGTGCCTTGCACAGGACTTCAGGGGTGGTCTCACTGCCAATCACAGGGGCCTCTAGGCCGAAGGGGTGCTGGTGGATAAGGACACAGGGACATGGCAGGCAGAGAGGGCTCCTCTGCTTCCAAGTTGGTTCAGGGGAGGAAAATCAAACAGATGAGTGCTATATCTATAGTAGTTTACTTTCCCCTATGGGGCTGGCTCATAGCATGGTCTGCCCTGCAATAAAGATCTTTTATTTTTTTAAGATTTTATGTATTTATTTGTGAGAGACACATAGAGAGAGGCAGAGACATAGGCAGAGGGAGAAACAGGTTCCCTGCGGGGAGCCCAATGCGGGATTCCATCCCGGTACCCTGGGATCACACCCTGAGCCAAAGGTGGACACTCAACCACTGAGTCACGGAAGTGCCCCTGCAGTAAAGATCTTTATGCTCTACTAGAGGAACTAGTCATGGATGGGCTTTGAGCTAGAATTCAATTTTCCCTCTCTCTCTGTGTGTGTTTTTATTTATTTATTTATTTAAACAATTAGTAGTTTTTAAATTTTTTTCTTTATTTATTTATGATAGTCACACACAGAGAGAGAGAGAGAGAGAGGCAGAGACACAGGCAGAGGCAGAAGCAGGCTCCATGCACCGGGAGCCCGACGTGGGATTCGATCCCAGGTCTCCAGGACCGCGCCCTGGGCCAAAGGCAAGCGCTAAACTGCTGCGCCACCCAGGGATCCCAGTTTTTTTTTTTTTTTTTAAAGAACTTTATTTCCCCGCCTTGCTGAGTGAATCCTTCAGCAAACTTGTCAGAACAAAAAAATGAGCCAGTTTTTGTTTGTTTCCTACTTGGAGATAGACAGCATGACAGAACAGGACTGACTTGCAATGCAAAGACCTCAGTTTACACTCCTGGCTTAGCTACTTACAAACTGAGTGACCAGGGGCAAAGCACTAAGTCTTTCTGAAGCTCAGTTTCCTCACCTATAACACAGACATAATAATATCTGGTCACCAGGTTGTTACAATGGTTAAATGAACTGATATACAGAAGTGTCTGGCACAGAACCTGGCACAGAACAGGTGTGTCCTGAAGCATCCTTAGTACGTGAATCCCAGCAGAAGTGGCCAATACAAGGACTGGATGAACAACATGCAGCTCATCAGCCAAGTTCTGCTTGACCTATTTTCTACAAGACCTGTTTTCTTGGGCCTGTGCAGTTATTTTGTTTGTTTTGTTTTTAAATTTGAATTTCAATGTCTTTTAAAAGGGTGCAAACTCTCCAGGTCACTGCTAATCCCTAAATACCCCTTGAAAATGCAGCCCACTTGATTCATCTTGTGTTACTAACACCCCTGTGGGCTTTTGACCTTTCTATTCCTGGTAAGCAGAAAATTCTCCTCAGTTAACAGCCGTGGAGCCAGTTTCGATGCTGACGTCTCAGGGGCCTTGAAGAATAAAAGAAGGTGGATCAAAGAGTAAATCAATAGCTTAGCCTAGGAGATATTTTAAAAATCCAAGCAAGCCACTTCCATGACTCTTGGTTCTGCATTTTCTGTTGCATGGCCCATGCTTGTGGGTCCTCTGTAGACGACAATAGTACAACTGCTGGAGGTTCTACTTTGAGTTTAGATCAACATGTTTTTTTTCTCGACTTGTTTCCATCAAAGCAATGCTTAATTTGGACTGATCTGGGCTCTGGGAAGAGAGGGCAGTCATTTTTTCATCGGATGCTTTTAATTTCACTCTACCTCTCAAGTTCAAAATGCTCTGGACATTCATTTATCTTCCCTCCTTTCCTCCCCATTCTTTTCCTTCCTTCAACTTTTACTCCCAAATCCAAATGATGTATAAGTGGAGTGGATCTTGGTTGGGAACAGAAGGGAAACATTGTCAATCTTTACTGTTTCCACTTCAAGTCTACATTCAAGTTTGCTAAAACACATAAGGTTCTCCTTGCTCCTGCTCACATCCTTAGGGGTACACTTAAAGTCACAAAATAAGCACAGTGCATTTTCTGCAAGGGAATCAAATTTGCTTAATGGTCCATCATTTAAAATGGTAGTAGAACTGGCAAATGTGCAGAAAGCAAAATTCATTTTTCTAAAAGATAAAATATAGAATTAGAAAGACTTTTCATGCTTGATGTAGGCTTCTTCCAAATGTTTCCCTGGATTTCAAAGAAGTGCTTTATATCTCCTTTGCTATTAGGACTATTTGGGTAAAAGTTTGAGTAGCAGTGTGAGATTTTGGTAAATTATTTTCTAAAACACAGTCTAATTTTTGTATCTGAGAGGAATATTTCTTTATTTCTGGGGTTCATGAAATGAGAAATTATGTAGCCTTTGGCTGGACACTTAAGTCTGGGCTTGCCAAAAAAGGCTTGGGTTGAGTCACTGGACTGGACTTCATAGTCTCATTCAGAGACCACCGGGATTGTAAAACTCTTGCTGCTGAGGCCATTTCTTGTAAATGGCTCCATGAATTCAAGAATAAATAGTGTAGTTCTGTTATTGTTGGTTTGGGAATCACCCATCTACCACGCTGGCACAATTGTCCTGCTTTTGCACAAGTGTCAAACATTTGCATTTTCACTGTTCTGCATTTGTTGGAAAATAAATAGGCAGCAATAAAGAAACTTTATTATGCATGTTTTCTGCCTTGGGTGGCACCTGGAATTTGCTGAATTTGCTGAGTGCAACTTAAATTTTAAAAGACTCCTGAGCCTCACCTTTTTCATGCCATGCAGGTCAAATGGAAAACCAAATAATTAGAATAAGCAAGCTGCATGGGTCCTTTCTCTTGGTCTTGACTGACTCCAGACCCTGTTGTGAAATTCCAGCACCTCTTTTTTCCCCCCTTCCAGGCGCTAAGCTCCCATGACCATTCCATTAAACAAGCATCTCTTCTTCCCCTCTCAGAAAATCAACAACTGATTTCACATATTACCCAGAACATTACAGTACAAAAGTTTTAAGTGCAAAACCAAACCAAAACAAAACCACTCATATTCATTGATTTTTCCAGGACATCTCATTTACTTTATGTTGGTCTTACTAGAGCTCAAAACTTGACTTTAAAGCAATGAAGCTGATTTTCATAAGCACTATATAGATTGTCACTGATGCCAACTGAAAGCACTTTGCCCAGACTGCTTCTCACTACCTCACACCAGGAGCTAAAAGCAGGGAATGGAAGGAGGCAGAATTGAAGAACAAATGTAAATACCAAGCGTATTGCTCCTTTTCTCCTCGCCTCACCCCAGAATGGGACCTCATTTGAGATCCCACAAAATCCTGTTAAATCTTTCTAGGCAAGATGCTTTAATTATTGTCACATTTAGGGAAGAAAAGCGGGATCATACCTTCCCAGTGATACTACAGCTTGGTAATTATCTCTGTTTTTAGAGAAGGCAGCATGCTGTGCTGAACAAAGCCTCAGCATTGGACTCAGGCCAAGGTTTAAAATCCCAGAGCCACCATTTATTGGCTGTGTACCATTGAATATGTCACTGATCTCTCCTGAGCCTCATTTTTCTTCATCTGCAAAATGGGGAAATGTTGGCAAGGATTTGATGAGACCAAATGCAAGGAGCAAGCGCAATGCTAGGCACACAATCCATGTAAGTTTCCCTTCCCTTTTTAAATCAGATTACAGATTACGGACATAAAGTAACTCCCCACTCACAGTGGGCTCTGGCTGAAGGCACTATTTTCTATAAAGGATGCTCTTGGTGGCCTCTGGTTGTGACTGCTGATTGCACACATCTGGAAACTATGACAACTACTTTGCTTTGAGCTCAGCTTGGCCCAAATGTAGCTCTATATAAGGCAGCTTCTATCCTTCAGTTTTTCCCAACACATCATAGCTTGGCTTGAATTTGGGCAGAGGAGTGGGTGTCAAGAGAAATGCACAATGTCTAGGAAAAATTCAGATTCAACTAACATTTACCCAGCCCCGTTTGGCCCCACTGGGGAACCATTCCTGGAGTAGTTCACTGAACATGCACAGGAGCCCTATTAGGAAGCTATATTATTACATCTACTTTGCAGATGTCTCAGCTAAGTCTGGGAGGTTAAGTGACTTTCTCAAGTCAGAGAGATAATAAGGCATGGAGTTGGAATAAGATCCCAGACTTTTTGACCTAGTTAAGAAAGCAGAGGATTTGCAGTGTTGGAAGATGGGCAATGGCAGTGTCAACTTGCCAAAGTCTACTCTGAGTTGACATGTGACAAATGCTGGGAAGCAGGACATGGGAGGAGACACAGATAAGTTTCCTTGACTTTTAGAAATCCTATGCTCAGGCCCTCTGTCCATTATGTCACATATCAACTGGGGCAGGTAGTAAGATCTAGCTGTTAGGCACATGATGTAAACAACATGTGATCACTAATTTAAAATAAAACTGAACTTGTAAAAACACTCCCAGAACAATTTTTTTTTCCCAGAACAATTTAATCTTTGGGGGGGGGGGGTGTCTTTTATTTGGACAATTCAGAAGTATTTTAAAATCAACAGTAATTCTCATTCACTTACTCAAGAAACAGTTATTAATCTACCTACTATGTGTCAAGCACTGTTCTAGATGCTGGAGATATAAAAACTCTTCAGTAAAAACTTTGAAAGGGCCTTCTTTGTAACTGATCAAGTAATAATAAGTTGATAGTTAGGGGGGAAAGAATGCTAAAAATGTCAGATTTTAAAAGAAAACCAGGGATCCCTGGGTGGCGCAGCGGTTTGGCGCCTGCCTTTGGCCTAGGGCACGATCCTGGAGACCCAGGATCGATTCTCACATCGGGCTCCCGGTACATGGAGCCTGCTTCTCTCTGCCTGTGTCTCTGCCTCTCTTTCTCTCTCTGTGACTATCATAAATAAATAAAAATTAAAAAAATATATATTAAAAGAAAACCATTTAAAGAAATATACAACAATTCTAAAGGCAATTTCTTTGTGGGCTTACTTGATAACTTTTTCCTTTCTTTTCACTTAAAAAGCTCCCAATTTTCTCTTGCCCCTTTGTTCTCAGGAAGCAATTTCTAGTTCCAACATGTACTGCAAGGTAAGCTTCCAGTTCCACTGCCAAAGTAGGGCAATCAGAGTGGGGGTTTCAGCACAGCACGCACAAGATAACAAAGTGAGAGTAATACACTGCTAGTCTTTAAAAAATACCAGAAAATAGTACTTGAACCCCCCTCCAAAAGAAAAGCCTAGTGAATGAAATGAAGACTGTTATTTGATCGTAATTATGATCGAGTATGTAAGATTGAAACACTGAAAGTTAATCATACATTTGAATAATACATTTCATATTTATTTCAACCTATGCTGAATCAGCCAATGAAGTTTCACTATTTTGAGCATAATGTCAGGAGACAAACTTCTACAAATTTTATACGTAACCTTTTCCATTTTATGTTTTCCATTTATGACAAGTTGAACACATGCTGTGACTTAATATCGTCTCTCCTTCTTCCCCACATTTAATGCCAAGGGATCAAGCTCCATCTTGATTATCCTAAATTTAGCTTTAGGTAACCTCAGACTAAGAGAGGACCTGTTGTTGTTGTTGTTTAACTCCAAGAGGGTTTTTTGTTTTGCTTGTCCGTTTGTTAATTTTAATTTGTATGGAAAAGGAAGAGAAGGACTTCCAAATAACACTATAAACCTGGCCCTCTGGATGCTTGCAAATGCGCTAGCCAGAACAGCAAGTGGCAATGCACCGTGGAAGGCAACTGTGGCTACCGGCACTTCTTGCCAGCCCACGTCTCAGCTCGTGGAAACTGGGTGATAATAGGGGGAACCGTGGGGTGCAACATGGATAAGATCTCGCAGACAGCGCGGGTGGGCGGGTGGGCGGCAGCGAGCCAGGCCTCCCTGCAGAGCGCAAGGGGAAGCTCTGGGACGCGCGAGGAGGTCCCGCGCCTGCGCTCTAAGTGGGGTCGCGCCTGCGCTCTAAGTGGGGTCCCGTCTGCGCAAGCGCAGTGACTGCGGTGGTGCCGTTGAAGGGAACAACTGCCCGAGGAGGATGGCTTCCGGCTTCAAGAAGTCAAACGTGGCCTCTACCAGTCAGAAGAGAAAGGTGGGCCCTAAGCCCGAGCTCACTGAAGATCAGAAGCAAGAAGTTCGCGAAGCATTTGACCTCTTCGATGCCGACGGAAGTGGGACCATTGACGTGAAGGAGCTGAAGGTGGCCATGAGAGCGCTGGGCTTCGAGCCCAGGAAGGAAGAGATGAAGAAGATGATCTCCGAAGTAGACAAGGAGGGCACGGGGAAAATCAGCTTCAATGACTTTTTGGGCGTGATGACCCAGAAGATGGCCGAGAAGGACACCAAAGAAGAGATCCTGAAGGCTTTCAGGCTCTTTGATGACGATGAAACTGGCAAGATCTCTTTCAAAAACCTAAAGCGCGTGGCCGTTGAGTTAGGGGAAAATCTCACTGACGAGGAGCTACAGGAAATGATAGATGAAGCCGATCGGGATGGAGATGGCGAGGTGAACGAGGAAGAGTTTCTTCGGATCATGAAAAAAACCAACTTGTATTAAAGTCGCTTTCCTCCGCAAGCCCGTGGGGAGAAGTCGTCTGGCTTGCCGAGTTCCCTGCTTCCGTTTTGTGAGCTCTTGAGTTAGAGGACTTGCTATCCTCTTACCCCCCAGTTTGTCTAGATACTTCTATTTCCAAATTTCTGGCTCAATTATAGAATTTTAAAGATGCTTTTAATGTGAGTTTTGGTTTTTGATTCTCGAAAGCAGACCTGGAGTGCTTTAGGTTGAATAAAGAGTCCTGTCGCTTCAGTTCCTGGCTCACCTTGTGCCCCGCTTTGGTGGACAACCGTTGAACTGAAGGAAGGTAGCCTGGCTTCTTGGGACAAACAGCCATGCGATTCCCTTGTCACTTCTTTGGTGGCCTTATATTATTTTGCTTCACTTAGTATGCCCTAAATTCAAGTCATTCTTCTAGCATGATGAGGTCGAATTGGCCAGTGGGTCATCCTAGCCATTACTTTTCATTTAACCGAATGTTGGTTTGAAGGAGAACTGTGCAGCCAGTTATCGGGCTCAGGAAAGGTAGTGTTGTAAAGCATAAGCTTGCAGTTGGGTGGTGGTAAATTATGTAGTTTTGACTATTCTCTGACTTCATCACTAGCAGATGATTCTTCAATTGTGCATAAATTATGTGCTATGTATTATCCAGAGCCAGATGTATACCGGGCTACAGAATAAAATGTAATAATGGCCCAAGCAAGGCATAGTTTCCTTAAGAGATTAAGCTAACTAATGATTTTGAGTAAATATTTACAAATATAAGATCTTAGTTTAGTAAATTGTAAAATAATACATTTTAAGCTACTCATCTGTCTTTGGAAAGATCAGCTAGCATTTTAGTTACACTGTATTATAACCTTTGTTTTATTACAAGCCAGTATCTATGTGCTAATTCTTAGAACATCTCAATTCTTGAGATACTTGATTTTCCCCCTCCATAGTTCCCCTGTACTTGATGCCAGAGCATTCGGCATGTAAGTGGTTCTCTATTTTATAGTCCCAGGAAACTATTTCACTATGGCTTGTGTATGTGTTAATACTAATTGTTCCCCGTTCTAAATTAAGCTTTTCTTGTTTTGAAATAAGAAAGCTACCCATTTGAATATCTATAAATCTGAAATTAGAGAAAATGTAAAATAATTGTGGGCAGATCATCTATTTGCTATGATGGAGGCCTAGACTAATGTTTTGATAATAGGCAACAAAACTATGAAACAGGCAAGGTATTTTGGTCACAACTAAACCTAAATTAAATCTTCATACAAAGTCCCAGTCAGATAAATGCTGAAATTCTGGAAAATTTTTCACTTGCTTTGCCAGCAATTTTACCCTTCAGAGGGTGGTAGATCTAATCAGGGAACTACTACTCTGAGCTTAATTCTCATTAACAGGGACTAATTTGTCAAAGCAGTAGTACTAGCTGAAGTGATGGGTATGTGGGCATTTGCTGTGAGAAAGAATTTTGCTGAGGTGGCTGGCACAGAGCAGGGGAACTCACCCAGGCTGCAGATGCTAACGGTTCAGGTTCAGGGTCCTGGTGTAGATTCAGGTGCGGTTGTAGGGGATACAGGTGCAATTTGGGCCAGCATCAGTCTGAAGGGCCTGACCTGAGGGCAAGGGAAGGAGTATGGCATTCTGGGAAGCAAGATTTCCTGGCATTCTCTTCACCAGAATCTTGGCCCAAGAATCTACACATGGATCAAGGTAGAAATAACCAGAAACAAAGAAAGTTGGCAGAAACTAAGAAAAAGGGTCAGAGCCTCAGCCAACTGGACTAGGTTCAGTCTTGGCTCCTATCCCAGCAGAGGATAGGAGTAAAAACCAGGAACTCGGGCTGAAGCCCAGCAGTCAGGCTGCCCAAATGCCATGGGGTCAACTGTGGAGGCTATAGCCCAGTACTTGAAAGGTTGCCCTGAGGGCACAATCCATCCCACACAAGGGAAGGGAGTTCCAGAATATTTCTGAATCCCATTTACTGCTAAGAAGAACTTCACAATGAACTATTAGTCTTGCTTCTCAATGGGCTTATACTTTAGAGGATGGAGGGGACCAGGGAATGACAAGAGCAGAACCAGACTGACATTCAAAATTGAATTTTAAGAGACATTAATCATATATGTCTGGCTGGGTCTTAGTCTTTACATATGGCCTAGTCTTTACAAAAGTAGAACACAAGAAACTCAAAAAAAGCTTATAGATAACTTTTTGCAGATGAGGAAACATAGCTGTAGAGATTGGGAAGAACTAAAGAAGTAACTTCCACTGGACTATTACAAATGGCCCCAATAACGAAGCAGGAAGCATACCAAAGAAACCCATGCGAACTGTATAGAGACCTCATGTATAAGCCCTTGCTTTTTTTTTTTTTTAAGATTTTATTTTTTATTTAACAGAGAGCACACATAAGCAGGGGGAGTGGCGGACAGAAGGAAAGGGAGAAGCAGGCTCTTTGCTTTGCGGAGACACAGGACCCATCCCAGGACATGGGATTGTGACCGGAGCCAAAGGCAGACGTTTAACTGACTGAGCCACCAGTAAGTCCTTGCTTTCTAATGACAACTATAGCATGAAAAGCAGAGCTTAGAGCCAAGGATGAAAATATGACTGTGTTAAGGTGGTAACAATATCAAGAAAGTGGGGCATCTGGGTGGCTCAGTTGGTTAAGCAGTTGACTTGATTTTGACTCAGGTCATGATCTTTGGGTCGTGGGAATCAAGTCCCACACTGGTCTCCCTGCTCAATGGGGAGTCCGTTGGAGATTGTCTGTCTTGCCCTCTGCCCCTCCCCCGCAAATAAATCTTTAAAAAAATATATCAAGAAGGTGAATGCCCCAAATAAAAAGAGAACAGTAAAAGTGTTTTTTTTTTCCTTAAAAACACCTTATTTGTGTTTAAGAAGATAGTGGAAGGGATAGTTCCAACTCTTTAGATTGTTTCAGATTGGTTTTCATGGGAAATAGACTCCGAGTCTGAGGTGTATGTGCAGGAAGTTTATTCAAGTGTGTTCTCCAGATCACATGCATGGAGGAAGGAAGAAATCAGGATTAGGCGGAGGGAGAAGTTGGGCTGTGATGGCAGTCAAACAAAGAACTCAGCTGATCCCACAAGTATTCTGGAGTGAGGATGACCCTGCAGAGATGTCTCAAATTGGGACAAAGAATTTGGACCTTTAAAACTTTTCACTGATTGGTAGTCACTTTCCCCAGAAAAGTGGTATGACTTTGAACAAGGTGGCTGTCCTTGGCCAACAGCAACCCTGGGAGGGGGAACTCCGTTGCAGACTATTAGCTGTCAACACTCCCAGCGCGTGGGGGGAGGGGAGGGATGAGGACCTTGGTTCTGAAGTGTAAGGCCAGAGGGGAGATGTAGGCAGTGCTTCACAGCTTCCACTGCAGTCTACCCTTCTACTGGCTTTGTGTAAGTTCTGAGAGAAGCAAACTGAAGAGTCAGATGGATCTCTCTTCCTGAGACAATCTTACAAAAGGAATATTCAAGGGACAAACTACAGCCCCCGCTCCAGAAGCTGATCTTGAGGCCACAAATAGTTAACTTAGCTCCCTCCACTATCCAATCTAGATTCCCCTCATCTTCGACACCTCTGTTGATGGAGGTAACTTACTGGGCAGAATGACCCAGATCCTTATTTTTGAGAAGTCTGAGCCCCCAGTCACCAGGGCCTTGTCAGGCTGTGGCTCCTGCACTTAACCCTTTACTCTCAAAAAAATGAGTGAAAGAGCACCAAGCATATTACAGCATATTACCTGGATGCCAAACATAGTCTTTCCATATTCTTCCTGCAGCTTCTCCTCTGGTGACCAGGATTCCTTACTTATTATGGGTGGTGATTCCTTTACTTGACTATTGCTCTCTTAGCATAAGGAATGCACCACAATTGGGTGGCATACATAGAAATTTAATAGCTTTCTTGCTGTGCCCACTGGTGGGAGCAGTCCTCCTCTCGAAGCCAAGTTCTCTAAATGTACATTGTCCAAGGTGGGAATATGAAGCACAAATTAAAGAGCAAATGACTGGGAATTAAGGTGAGAACTACCACCCTTAGTTTATTAGACCCATGGGCTCTGCTTAAGAGATCTCACAGCATATAATGGGTCCTTTGTTTGCAGCATATGCTGCATCCTGGAGGATGGTACCCTATCTTCACTGGCTATGATGTCCCAGCTGGCCCCTCAAAGGCATCTTCAACAGGCTTTTCCATTGCTCTATCAGCAAGAAAGCTTGTGGAATCTTTTGATCACTAGGTCCTGGACCACTAGATTCTGTGGCTATATGCCTACTCTTGTACTGCTGATCATCACTGGTCACTGCACCTCCTTCCCTGTAGAGTGGGTCCCTTGGCCCAATGTAATTTTTTTTTTAATTTTTATTTGTGTGTGAGAAAGAGACAGCACAAGCAGGGAGGAGGAGGCAGAGAGAGAAACAAACTCCCCACTGAGCAGGGAGCCCAATGTGAGGCTCAATCCAGGACCTTTAGCTCATGACCTGAGCTGAAGGCAGACACCTAACTGAGCCACCCAGGAACCCCTAGTCCAATGTAATATTATGTGGGATTCCCTGTCAGTAGAATAAATACCCAGATATGGTGTTGGCTGGAGCTCTGCAAGCAAAGGCAAACTCATGACCAAAATATGTGTCTGGTCCAATCAAGATGAGTCACTAGTCTTTCCAGAGTAGAAGGGATCCAATTAGACTACTTGACATTAAGAAGCCAATTGATCTCCTTGAGAGCAGTGCTGCTCTGCAGTTGTCAACAGCTATGCTGTTGGGCTTGTGTACAGTTTCTATCTCTGCCACAATGACTACTCCATTCATGTGCCTATTGTGCCAGCACTTAGGTAGACAAGACAGAGGCAGACTGATGTCAACTGACCAAGTCATCCTGTTTTCTTGGTGGTTTGGTGTTTTTTCTTTTCTATAATAGGTATTCTCAGATAGGGGAGTGATATTTAGTCTGATGTTTCCTTTTCCAGTGCATCAAAAAAAATCAGTGAACTAATTGGTCACCACTCTCTGAGTCCACATGTTTTCTAATCCCAGACCACTTCTCCTTCTACACAAAGTGGAAAACCAAGTGCACTACCAGAAATTCTGCCCTTCGGAAGGACTTCCCCTTTCTTGGTTATCTTTCTAGTCTACCTTTGAGCAGTGCTGCATTGTGTCATAGTTCACCATACCAAGCTGATCTATCCTTGAACCAAATTCAGCCTTTTTACTCTTCTAACAGCTGGTCATAAGGACCCCAAGGAGCTGAGGGAGAGGCTCTGGTGCAACTTATGACACGGGGGACTTGCTTCTCATGCAGCTTGCTTGGGCTCTTGAGCCCTGCTTGTGCCTGATCCCAGACATACCACTTCTTTTTCAAGTTTCCTACGGCAACTTGAAACTTTAATCTTCCTTCTTTTCTAATATATGTATTTGGTGCTATAGATTTCTCTATATGCATTGCTCTGGACTTATCCCCCTCATTTTGATAAGTTGCATTTATGTTTTTATCTAGTTCCAGATATGTTTTAATTTTTCTTGAGAATTCTTTGATCCATCTATTTAGAAGAATATTATTTAATCTCAAATATTTTGTGATTTTCCAGCTATGCTTCTGTTCTCTTTTCTAATTTAATCCCCTGTAGTATGAGAGCATACTTTATATATGAAATATATATGAAATATATGAAACCTATTTTTTAATGTGCTAAGGTATGTTTTTATGACCCATAATGTAAACTATCTTAGTGTATGTTCTGTTTGAGTTTGAGAAAAAATGTAATTTCCTACTGTCAGATGCAGTATTCTATAGATGTCAATTAGCACCCAGTAGATTGATGGTGCTATTGGGTTCAGCTATGTCCTTATTGATTTTCTGCCTGCTGGATCTGTTCATTTCTAATAGAGGGGTGTTGGTCTCCAAGTCTAATAGTGGATTCATCTGTTTCCCCTTGCAGTTCCATCAGTTTTTGCCTCACATTATTTTGATTCTGTATTTTTGGGCATATACATAATAAATTTTTTTGTAAGATTTTATTTATTTATTCATGAGAGACACAGAGACAGAGGCAGAGACACAAGCAGAGAGAGAAGCAGGCTCCCCGGAGGGAACCTGATGTGGAACTCCATCCGAGGATCCCAGGATCATGACCTGAGCCAAAGGTAGATGCTCAACCACTGAGCCACCAGGTGCCCTGTATAATAAGAATTTTTATGCCTTCTTGGAGATTGATCTTTTATCATTATGTAATGTCTCTCTTTATCCATGATCATTTTTCTTGTCTTCTCTGAAATTAATATAGCTTCTCCTGCTTTCTTATATTTCTACATCCCTTTACTTGTAATCTATATGTGTCTTTATTTTTAAAGTGGGTTTTTTAATAGATAGCATATTGTTAGGTATTGTTTTTCTATCCACTCTTGCCAGTCTCTGTTAATTGGTATATTTAGAACGCTCACTTTTAAAGTGATTATTGGTATAGTTGGGTTAGTATTTCCTACATTTGTTACTGTTTTCTATTTGTTGCCCCTGTCCATTCACTCATTCTTTTTCTTCCCTTCTTTTTCTGCCTTCTCTGGCTTTAATTGAGAATTTTATGATTCCATTTTATCTCCTCAGTGTATCAATTATACTCATTTTTTAAAATTCAGTGATTAACCTAGACTTTATAATATATGTTGAAGACAAATTCAAGACCATCTTCAGATAACACTATCCTGCTTCGCAGATAGTACAGATACTTTGTTCCCAACTCATCCTTCTCTTCCCTTATAACATTTCTGTCATCCTTCACATTTCACTTATGTATACACTACAATCACTCTATACATTGTTATTGTTGTTATTTTGAATATTATCTAGCAGATTAACATAAGAAAAATAAAATATTTTCTTTATCAGCATTTATTCTTTCTCTAATGCTCTTCTTTACATAGATCTGAGTTTCTGAACTAAATCACTTCCCTTCTCTTGAAGAATTTCTTTCTTATGAGACAAGCATATTGGTGACAGGTCTGCAAATTCCTTCAAATTCTGCATGTCTGAGAGATTCCTTATTTCTTCTCCGCTTTTGAAGGATGATTTCGCTGAATCCAGAAATCTAGGTTAGCGTTTCAACACTTCAAATATTTCACTCCACTTTCTTGCTTGCATACTTCCTGAAGAGAAGTCAGTGTAATTCTTATCCTTATTTCTCTAAGATGTAAGATGTTTTCCACCCCTCTGGCTTCTTTCAGGAATTTCTCTTTGTCTTTGATTTTCTGCAGCTTGAATGTGATTATTAAATATAGATTTTTGGTGTTGTCTGGGTTTCCTGAATCTGTGGTGTGTACCTGTCATTAATTTTGGAAAGTTCTCAACCATTATTATTTCCAATATTTCCTCTTTTCCTTTCTCTCTCTCTTCTAAAAATATTTTATTATTTATATATTTATTTATTTGAGAGAGAGAGAAGCAGACTCCCTTGCTGAGCAGGGAGCCCAACATGGGGCTCCATCCCAGGATCCTAGCGTCATGACCTGAGCTGAAGGCAGACGTTTAACTGACTGAACCACCCAGGCACCCCTCCTTTCTCTCTTTTTCCTTCTGGCAGTCCCCTTAAATGTATGTTATACCTTTTGTAATTGTCCCACAGTTCTTACACATTCTGTTCTTTTTCATTATTTTTTCTCTTTATTTTTTCAGTTTTGGAAGTTTCTATTGACATATCTTCAAGCATATTCGTTCTTTCCATGTCTACATTCAGTCTGTTAATGAACCCAGGAAAGGCATTCTTCATTTCTCTTCCAGTGTTTTTGATTTCTAGCATTTATTTTCAATTCTTTCCTAGAGTTCCTATTTCTCTGCTTACATACACATCATTCCTTTATGTTGTCCACTTTTTCCACTAGGATCCTTAGCATGCTTATTACTTGAAGGATGATTAGATCCTCTTGCTTGTTGGTGATGATGAGTCTTTCTATAACAATGATGGTTTTCTATCTCGTTCATCTATCAATTGTTGAGAGAGGGATGTTGTCCAATTTTAATTGTGTATTTGTTTATTTCTTTGAGTTCTGTTAGTTTTTGCTTCACATGTTTTGCAGCTCTGTTGTTTGAGTACGCAGACATGTGGGATTGCTACGACTTCTTGGTGGAATGGCCCTTTCATTACTATAGAATATTTCTCTCAGTCCTTGGTAATTTTATTTGCTGTAAAGTCAAAATCATCTAATATGATAGATTATTGTGCCTCCTTTCATTGGTGTTTGCATGATGCATCCCTTTCCATCCTTTTATTTTTTAACTTACCTATATAATTGCATTTGGATTGAATTTCTTATGGACAGCATATATTAGGTCATTTTTTTAAAAAAAGATTTTTCATTTATTCATGAGAGACACAGACAGAGAGGCAGAGACACAAGGCAGAGAGAGAAGCAGACTCCATGCAGGGAGCCCGATGTAGGACTCGATCCTGGACCCCAGGATCACGCCCCAAGCCGAAGGCAGGCACCCAACCACTAAGCCACCCAGGCGTCCCTTAGATCATGTTTTTAATCTTCTCTGTCAGTATCTGTCTTTTAATTGATATATTTAGGCAATTTGTTTTTAATGTAAATATTGATATATGAGGGCTACTATTTTATTTTTTGATTCTTTTTGGGATTTTTTGTTTTTGTTTTCTTTTTCCTGCCTTCATATTGGCCACATAAACATTTTTTATTGTTTCATTTTGATTTATCTATAGTGTTTTAAACTATATTTCTTTGCTGGGCTTTTTTAGTGGTTGCTGTAGGTGTGACATTATACATATATAGCTGATCACAGTACACTGGTGTCATTGTTTTCCCAGTTCAAGTGAAGTATGAAAACATTTTCTCTCTTTACTTTATACCATGTATAAAATAATTGTCCTTCTCTTGAGAGAGAGAGCACAAGTGCACAAGCAGGGCAGGTGAGGGGGCAGAGGGAGAGGGCCAGAGAGAAACTTAAGCAGGCTCTATGCCCAGCATGGAGCCCAAAATGGGACTCAATCTCATGACCCTGAGATCATAACCTGAGCCAAAATCACGAGTTAGATACTTAACTGACTGAGCCACCCAGGAGCACCTAAAATGATTGTCTTAAATTTTTCTACATACATGTAGAATCAGATCAGTGTTATAATTTTTGCTTTAGTCATCAAATAACTTAGAAAACTAAAGAAGAGAAATAAATCTTTATTATATTCACTATATTTTTGCTTACTATATTCTTTCTTCTGGATGTTCCATGGTTCCTTCTTTGTTTGAGAACCTCCCTAGCCATTCTTTTGTGTACATCTGCTGGTGTAAATTCTCTTACTTTTTTGCCACTAAGAATGACTTCCTTTCTCCCTTCAATCCCAAAGAATATCTTCACTGGATATAGGAATCTGGGTTAACAGTTCTTTCCTGTTGGCACTTCAGTAAATGTGCAATATGCTGTCAAAATAAGAACTCAATGAAAATAAAAATGAATGTACTCCCAGACTGCATTCATAAAAATGTAACTCACCAAACAAGAAGGGAGACCCCATTTCTATGACATAAAGGACTATGCTGACTTCTGGGTATGGCATCTTAAAAATAATTGGAGAAATCAAGGCCTTTGAGAACAGTGAGATAAGTAGGGTGAGAGGATACGAAACCACATCTTAAGGGAAATGATCTAAAAGAACTAAGACTGTTTCTCCTGAAAAGAAAATGCTCTAAGGCATATGACCTCCAAAGTAATGGGACTTGTTCCATAGAGCTCCAGGGATTTCAGTGAGAAGAAATAATAAGGGAAAGAGATTTCAGCTTAATATCAGGAAGACTTAACCACCAGTCCTGCCCAAAGATGGCCTGCACTGAATAAGAAATATGTTCTTATCATAAAGGTACAGAGGCATGAGCTGAATGAATATGTTCCCAAGATGTTTCAGCTATTGATGCTGTTTCAGGCTATTGATGTAATGCTGTATTAGGCATCTCCATTTACATATGGATTCCTTGAATATAAAATGAATTGGACTGTACATAATCTTTTGACTCGCAGATTTAACAATGAAACAAAATAACTTTTCCTATATTAGACCATTTTATTACCACAGTTGTGGATGAGTACTTAGAGAAAACACATCTGCCTTGCTATTGATCTTGCCTAACATGTTGATCATTCAGGGTAATGCTGTAAAGTGTGATATATGTTATTTCAAGAGTAGCCAGCACTTAAATAGGACTTGCTCCATATCACTCACTGTTTTAGGAGCCCCTACATATTCCATTACGATCTTCATTTTACAAAACAGGAAACTGAGACATGAAGAGATTAAGTAATTTGTGCAACTTTACATACTTAGTAAGTGGCAAAGGGAATATTTGAGCCTAGTCTGTCTGGCTCCTGAGTTCAGACTCAAAACTTAGTCTACCACCTTGATTCTTTTTTTTTTTTTTAAGATTTTATTTATTTATTCATGAGAGACAGAGAGAGGCAGAGACAGGCAGAGGGAGAAGCAGGCTCCCTGCAGGTAGCCTGATGTGGGACTCAATCTTGGAACCCCAAGATCATGACCTGAGCCAAAGTCAGATGCTCAACTGCTAAGCCACCCAGGCGTCCCTACCCTGATTCTTTATTTAGCTTGAATGACTTGTCAGGACCTTTCCAGTCCAACGCATGATGTCTCTTTAAAGGTCATACACCTAACCAATGGTGCTGGTGGGCTCAGAATAGTTTTGAAACCCCTATTTTGGAGATAATATTAAAACATCCAGCATATTCTTGTGAAAATTCTCAAGAGGCAAATCTAATTCCATTGAGACTGGGCTTAATTAATTTTTGGAAATAGCTTTAAGTTATTTGTATTCCTCTCTGATAACAGAGTGGCTGAAAAGGCTGGATATTATCATTTAAGGATTAAAGCAGTAGATGCCACTGAAATGATGAGCCTTATTTCTTTGAATGGTATGTAAACTGGCTTTGAAGGTACTTCCAAAAGAGAAGTATTGGAAAGGTGATGACTGATGAACGCATTATTGGAATAAGTCTCCGATCACCAAGGCAACCCAGTATTTTGAAGGAACAACACTCATTAGGAAATGTACATCTGGTGATATTGTTATTTTCAGAGTTATACATTACACAAATACATCCTTCACTTTGTAAAAGAATTGTTCTTGCATTTTACTAAGAAACAGAAAGAGAGGGGCACCTGGATGGCTCAGTGGTTGAACATCTGCCTTTGGCTCAGGTTGTGTGATCCTGGGGTCCTGGGATCAAGTCCTGCATCGGGCTCCCCACAGGGAGCCTGCTTCTCCTTCTGCCTATGACTCTCCCTCTCTGTATGTCTCTCACGAATAAATAAATAAAAATTAAAAAAAAAAACAGAAAGAGGGAGGGATAAGGCCAAATAGTAGATCTCCATGCATTAAGTGCCTGAATAACACAGACCTTCCTTGAGAGATTTTCAGGAGAGAAGAGAGCCTCTGCCATCCCAAGTAGAAGGAACAAAGTCATCATATCATCTTAGGGCAGCAACAGCTTCCTGAGACAGACCTAGGATTGAAGCCTGGCACATAGTCATTTCCTAGGTAGTTTTGGGAAAAAGTACTTCTCTGACCCTTAGGATCTTCATCTGTAAAATAGGGGGGATTATATTGCCTTGTCAGGATATTGTCAGAAATAATTTATGTAAAGTGCCATGACACATAGTAGACCAATAAAGGGAAGATATTAAAAATAAATAGATGAAATATACCAAAAAAAGATAAAGTTGATAAAGAAGTACATTCTTCTCACAGAGTGCATTGACCTTAGAAGAAATGTCACGTTAAATAACAATATCTAGTGATCCAATGTTCACCATCCAGGATGACTGAGGGGAGGTTTGGGGGACTCAGTGAAGGGAGAAATATTTTTAAGTTTTATGGCCCCTTAGCAAGGGTAGGCTTGCAATTTCTGTTGGCTTCCCTTCTCTCTAGCTACCTCTTCCATCATCCAGAGTTTGTGAACCTGAGGCCCAGGGGCAGAATCTGGCTAATACAGACCCACTTGGCAGCTGTATGAGAGCTGCCTGCAGCTGTGTAGGGTGTACCTCCATGAAGCGCCCAGCCAGCAGGCAAGTGGAGGCTGAAACCCAGCCAGGACTCACTCATTAAGCCCAGCAGCACAGGGAGCAACTGCTCAGAGGGACCCTTTTACTTGGCACGTTGACACTTTTTTTTTTTTTTTCCTGCTTTATCTGCCCAGAGGGGTACTTTTTCTTTTTTTTCTAATTTGCACAAGACATTGTATATACTACTCATGGTCCTGCCGTTACACTGTTTTTCTGTTTTGTTTTTTTTGTTTTTTAACTGAGTGAGGTTGCCAACTTTGAAAAGTCAGGAATTTCAGGCAAAAATTTGTATTTCTAGCTTCTTTCGGAAACCTGAGTGTTCTCTCTACAGTAGGTCCACATTCCTTCATGACAATTTAGCTGGAGCTAAATGACCTCTGCTCCTTTCAGACCTGGCAACACCTGCTTCTCCGAAGACCTACAAGCCTATTGGGTTTCCCCGCTCCAGGTGGAGATGACCTCTGGACTAACAGATCTGACTCTGAGCCAGTGGCATGGATGCCTCCAGAGGGCAGCACTTGAGCACATATGAGTGACAGGTGAGGGATGATATCCTTTAGGACATGAGATGGTCCCCTTCTGGCTGCTTCTGCCCACTTCCCTGGAGAACCAGAGAAGCCCCTCTCAGATGAGGCAGGACAAACTCAGTGGATGTCCAGCCTCTTGGAAGGCAGAACAAAGCCACTCCCTGTCCTTACCAAGGAATGTGGAAATGCTGGTGGCCTTTTCAGAGGCTGTCAGCAAAGCTCAGGTGACCTCCTGGGCTATACCAATCTATTTCTTGTCTTTATCAAAACCGCCAGGAGGGTCAGTGCAGGGAGATAGCCTATCCCTACAAAACCATTGTTGGGTGGTGGTGGGGGAAACAGGCAGGAAATGAATCACTGTGACAGGATGTATGTGTATGAATGCTTGGGCAGTTCATGGCATTCTCAGGGCAGCTTGTGGAAATCAGCATTGGTGGAAACTCTAGAAGAGCCCCCTGATTCCAATCCATGTTCCTGATGGGCCTCGGTTAACTGATGATAATGAAACAAAGAGCTGCATACACTATTTATGGCTAGATTAAGCTGATTACTCTAGCTTACCCTACTTCCAATGTACAGATCTTACCAGTGCTCTGTATTGTTTTTCTCTCCCAGGGACTTTTCTTTGGACATTGAAAACAGAAATCCTAATAAGACCATTTTTTACCTGTCTCATTCGAGAATAAGATTTTCAAACCACCCCCAACACTTATGAAACCCCTCAGTCCCAGACTATGACTGGTGGAAGTTTCCAAAAATATGCAGCAGCACAATTACTCAGAGAGATGAGATGCTGTTACCTAATAAAAACGCCATAAATATAGAATGATGAACTACCATGGGAAATACATCGATGGAGAAGGACACATTGGAATGTGGGATTGTAAAAATCACTTAAACTTTGCGTGACCTTGAAGAAAGTCATGGTGGTATGTTTGGCCAGGTCCCTCAGATAGCATTTTGAGATATGGCTGTTTTCCAAATCTTACTGTCTAATCAGCTGAATGTAGACTCTTCCTGAGCCTTCTTCCTTGGACAGCCTGGCGTCCCTCTTGTGTCCAAGGGGTTGTCAAGTATATCTCTGTGCTCACTAACCTTTAGCAGGATCAGTTAATGAGACAATGAATTCCATGGAAGCATCTCCTTCGTAGCAATGGGGACAGAGGTGCCTCTCTTTGATAATTTAGAACAGTGGTGAGTGGAGGGTCAGATCTCCCTGGGGTGGTGTCGCGAGCTAAGAAAGTGGCCATGGCACTGCGTTCCTCTATGGTTTTCTACAGCTGTTCCAGATTTTCCATGGGCTCACCTTTAAATTAAAAGAATTTCTGCACTTTCAAGAATTTGAAAACAAAGCCATGTGTGAGAATATGAGATCCACTCATATGCCCTTTCAAGAAATAGGTTGCATTCCTTTTTCTGCACTTAAAAAAAAAACACCTCCCTCCCCCACCAGAATGCCATTTATGTAAATGATCCCAAATTAATCTTTAGCATGTGCCCATGTTGTTTTGATTTATTAAACTTTAAAAATATGCCCATTGTTCCCTTTTAACAACTTTTGGCAACTATTTCAGAAATTGAAATATATGAGCAAATTAACAAAATGAGTAGAATTACCAAGTACCTACCATTCAACAAGCACTAAAGGTCCAAATACCTCTACAGTACACAAAAAGCATCATTATAGATCTTATAGTGCTATATCAAGTTTCTTATTTAACTTCACTTTTAATTAGCAAAATGCAATGAAATTACACAGAGAGAAGCAAAATAATGTCGTTACCAGAACGGTATTTTTACATGTCTTTAAGTGATTTTGGTTTTGTTTCTAAGGTAATTACATGATGCAGTGGAAAGAACAAAGAGATTTTTGTGACACTGGGCAAAAATTACTTACCTTCTGTGATCCTTGTATTATTTATAAAATGGGGTTGGTAATACTCATATCATAGGGTTGAAAAGATTAGATGAGATTTTATGTAAAATGTCTAACAGGGTGGCTGGCACAGTGTACCCAGTAAAGGTAACTCTCATTTGTTTTCTCAGGTGATGGTGACATTAAGATGCTTAAGTAAATTTTTTAAAACTTTGAAAAAAGTTGTTTAAATTATTTAAATTATTTATTTTTATCACCAAAAATGTCAGTGACTGCCATAATCATAAAAATTAATAACGATTTAAATCTAAGTATTAATCAAACTATTTCCCTTAATATCACACCACATAAGCAAATCTTAATTTTGGTGACTGGTTTATTTATTCCTCTTAGCATACTGTTGTTTGGCTTATTATTATCACCTGCATGCTGTTACTGTACTCAGCACTTGGGTCTTTTTTTTTTTTTAATTTGCTTCAGAAGCATTCGCCTTTCCCACCAAAATTCAAAGCAATCCACTTGCCAGTTTATTTCTAAAATCTCTCATAAATTAAAAATACTATATTTTGGCTAAATATTTCCTGTACTTACATAAAGGATACATAAATCAGTACCTATATGATGTTTCTCACTAATAAAAGGAGTTTATCTGGTTCAAGAACCAGGCAGTTTTACAGCATATCGAGTTTCTATAGTTCGGCCAAAAGTTGAGCAAGTTAGACTTGCTGCAAAAAGTCTTAAACTGTTCTCAACCATTTCCTCATTTAGCAGATACAAAGATCAGAAATGGCCACTGGTACAATAGTTGTGTGTGCATATTCTTTCTGTTGACTGCTAGAACAAGGCGCTTGCAGTTTACAGAGGAGAAGACTGGCAAAGTGTTTGGAAATACACCCAGAAACCTGTGGAAATAAAGTCTTGTTATTTCTACAAATATGCTAGAGTACATAATTTTACACCTGAGATGCTGATTAGATCAGTTTTGCAAGGTTTGAGGTTAGGAGAATACAGGCAGTGTAGGGTTTTTCTTAGGACCTCTTGACTGGTTCATTAGTGAAGTTATCACATGCCAGAGAAGATTCTAAGTTTTACAAAACTCAAAATAACTGTCAAAAAGCCATAATAGCTTGAGTCACCTTTGAATAATACTTCTTAATGAAGCCCTATCATGAGGAATCAGAATCTGTATTTTTCAACTGACCCTAATTGTAGGGTGACCAAGTATCCCAGTTGACATGGTATTGAGGGTTCCTCAAGCTGAAGGCTTTCAGTGCTCAAACCAGGACAATCCCAAGCAAACCAGGACAGTTGGTCACCCTACCCAATGACCTCCTGTGTATCATCAGAGTATCTGGATTACTCCTTGTCTCAAAAATTTACTTGGCTTGCCTGAATCTAGATGGTCAAGAAGATTTGACCATCTTCCTGCCTACCTTCCTACAAATATTCAACTAAATGTAGTATATGCCCTAATGTTATAGCTTCCTTCCACAAAAACTTATTGAATGATCACTCTGAAGCAGGCCCTGTGCTAGGTTCATTGTCATACAACAATGAACGAGAAATGGTCCTGCCCTCAGAAATCATTCACCTAATGGGGAGATGAACACGTGTGCTGGTTGGCCTTTGCTTGCCACCCTCTCCCCCAAATCCATTCTCTATGTTTCTCTGTGCCCCTTAGAATTCAATCTCTATGAACTACATCTTTCAGGCACCCTGGAGCTCTGTGGCTTCTGGTTGAGTTCAGCAAATGGGAGGCATTGTTTTGACATGGCCACTCTGGCTGTTCCTCTACTATTCCAACTCCCTCCTCTCAGGTCCTGACACTCACTGAGCTCCTATACCCAATGATCCATTTCCTTACCTCTGCCCACTTCTGCAAATGGCCCCTTCATAAAATTATTTTTATGATTTCTTCTGAGTATACCTTCTGTTTCCTGTGCAGACCTTGACTGGTTCAATATATAAACTCTTGAAATGAAGGAGGGAATGTGCAACAATAGAGATATATACAAGTAGAATGGTGTAACAAAGCAAGACACTATCAAGAATGCCCTGAGAATGGAAACAAGTAAATGCATCTTGATCTGAACATTGAAGGGTTAAATGACAAGTAAAAGAGAGACCTGGAAGGGGCAATGTGTAGCATGAAGAGAAAACAAACCAAGATGTATTCATGCAACTGTTAGAAGTTTAGGGCTGCTGGACCACTAAGTATGGGGAAGGAAGCAGTTAAAGATAGTCTGGAGAGAAAGGCCAGAGTCAAGCCATGTAAGCACGCAATTCTGTTCGTTTTACACACACACACACACACACACACACACACAGGCACACAATGTGTTAGGCACTTGAGATTCATTTGACTATAAAATAAAGCTCTCTCAGGAGAATACAAATAAGCAATACATATAATATACACATTAATTTTGTCATCTGTTAGAAGGTGCTAAGTGTTATGGCAAAAGCAAAAGAAGAGGGCATAAGGAAGACCAGGAATGAGGTATAGGGAGTAGGTTGCAACTTTAAAGAGGAGAATAGGCCTCACATCATCGGATAGGCCACCTTGAGAAGGTAATTTGTGCACAGAGTTGAGTTAAAGAGTGGCTCTCTGGAGGAAGAGTGTTCAAAGCACAGGGATTAGCCTTGCAAAGGCCTCATGGCAAGATCATGCTTGGCATACTCCAGGAACATCAGTAAAACCAGGGCAGCTAGAGCTGCAGTGGGAAAGGGAAGTAATGGGAGATGAGATCAGATAGTTTCAGAGTGGAGAAGGTCTTGAGGAGGCTTGTAAACCACTTACATCCTTTGGAATTTGCTCTGAGGAAGATGGGGAGCCCCTGGAGACTTTTGAGCAAGGACTTACATGCTCTGACTGAACTTTACTCTGTACACAATGAGAATTTCCTGAAAGGATTTAAGTACGGGAATGCCATGGGGGAAAAATATGTAAGATCCCTGCCTTTCAAAGTGTGGTCCAGGACCCACGGGTGTCACATGGGGTCTTGTTGGAAATGCAGAATCCCATGCCCCGCCTACACATACTGCATCAGAATCTGCGTTTTAACAAGATCCCGTGTGGTTCATTTGCATGGTAGAGTTTAAGAAGCACTGGTTTAAAAATTTCCTTGACTATCTACCTAAAGTAGCCCCTCCCCTTTCAAATTACTTAAAATCACATAACCCCATTTTATTTTCTTTGTAACTGCTTTCATTCTCTGATATGCTCTTGCTTATATACTTATTTGAGTGTTGTTCTCTTCAATCCCACTGGAATGCAGCATGAACTCCCAGACAGCAGAAAGTCTCTGTTCTCTTCCTGTCATCTCCTCCATGTGTGGGACATCATAGGTGCCCAATACACATTTGCTGAATATGCTATCCCAAAAGCTGAGCTCACTGCAAACAAGGGAAGTACTATGCTGGGTGTAATGGAAATTTTAGAATGTATTTGGTATTTGTATGCATCCTGATTAATAAATTTATGTAGTACTTATTGGTACAGATAAATTCTGACTTTATTTTTTTTTAAGATTTTTTATTTATTCATTCATGAGAGAGACAGACAGAGAGAGAGACAGAGACAGAGACACAGGCAGAGGGAGAAGCAGGCTCCATGCAGGGAGCCTGACGTGGGACTCGATCCCCGGTCTCCAGGATCACGCCCTGGGCTGAAGGCAGTGTTAAACTGCTGAGCCACGCAGGCTGCCCTAAATTCTGACTTTATAATAAGGTTAAGTGGGATATTATTTCTTCATACTGTTTTCAACCATGATCTTTTTCATGAAAGATTTTGAAGTCTGGTTTCTGTGCCTACTTCTGCTGCCTATGATATATGGCCAAAATAATTTTTGTTTTGTCCAAATTTTTTTAAGAAGTTGTTGGTCTACCTTCCAGTTACATGTACTTGAGCTATGGCTCAACACAACATTTTTATCTGTATTAATTAAGGGACACATTCAGCAACTCTGTAAGAGAGATAAGGTAGCTGTAAGGTTTTATTATACAGATTGATTCAATTCATTTATTTTACTTAAACTATGATGAAGCTTGGTGAGAATAAGTGAATAATAATCACAGAATTATAGAACTGGGGTAACAATTGAGATTCTTCCAATTATTTCTCAATTTTATTTTAAAAAAATTTTAAGATTTTATTTATTTATTTGAGAGAGACAGATAACAAGAGAGCATGAGCAAAGAGGAGAGGGAGAAGCAGGCTCCCTACTGAGCAGCCCAACACGGGTCTCAATCCCAGGGACCCTAGGATCATGACCTGAGCCAAAGACAGACACTTAAACGACTAAGCCATGCAGGTGCCCCGATTATTTCTCATTTTTAGATGAAGACACGGAGGACTGGAGTGCACAGAGTGGCAGAGATTTTGATGAGAACTGACCTTTTAAATCAGTGATCTTTATACTATACCACTGGTCCTTTCTGTCAGTGAGTTAGCCAACCTTTGCCTACAAAGGGAGCAATTTTTAAGAGAACTTATACTCTACTTCTAAAATTTAGCTTTGTAATAGGAATTATGTCCTTCAAATTTGTTAAATAAATGGCTAAATAAATAAAGATAGAAGGAAGAAGGAAGGAAGGACGAAAAATAAATCTAGCAAAATGTATTATTATTATAATCCATATAATCTACCTAAATAAATTTGGATCCTGAATTTTTTATCTTTTGTCTTTTATTTTCTTTCTTTCATACATTGCCTCCCTGATGTGTGTGTGTATGTGTATGTGTGTAGGAGAACATCTTCATGTTACTTTGGAGGGACTTCTACCAGGGTAACACTCCAGGGCCTCCCACCATCCCAAGCAAGAGTAGGTTACTTGACTCTTGAAGAATCCACTAGTCCATGGATCTCATTAGTTGTGAGAATGCATTAGGGGTTCACTCTCTTTCCTTCTCTTTCTGAACTTACTGGTGCAAATCAGCAAATCCCAGCTTATTACAGGAGGGCTCCCAGGTTGCACAAGTGCAGGGGACCATTGACATTGTATCTTGGAGTTGGGCTGCACATAGGAAACAGCACAAATGGCACAGGCTTCCTCATCTGCTCTCTGCGAAGTAAGTGTCCCAGTAGAAGTCCAGAGGTTGTCTGGCTATGCCAGTGGCAGTATGGACAAATCTAATCCGGAGTGACTTAGCAACAAGTCCATTAGGACCACATGTCTAAGACACTCTGTCCAAGCCTGACCTTAGCAGTGTAGCTGATACTTTGAAATCCATCTGTCTGACTCCTCAGCCTATTTCTTGGTTGATACTACACTGCACACATCTTCTTGCCATCTTTCTTAACTAAGATGACCTTGCTCCTTAGTTACCAAGTAGCTATTTGTGGTATTTTATAATCCACTTAAATCTTAAACATAATGACATCATAAGTATAAAAGTAAGTGGGGTTTGTATGAAATATTGCTTAATCTTAAGAGTAAAATGGCAGCTGTGAAAACAGATGAAATAATTAGAGGAAGAAACTTTTTGGAACCTTCAGGATTTTTTAAAAGTAATTAGTACTAGTTAGCAATAAACTTGCGTTCTCAGAAATTACACTTAAAGGGGGAACATGGATTACAGAAAAAAATCTGCCACTATGGGATGAACCACTGGACTTCCTAAGTAACAGTTTCCTTTTTCAAAAAATTTGGGTTTGCAGATGTCAGCCATGATTTCAAACAGTCCCAAACTTGGACAACAGCAACTAATGAGCAAGGGTTCTCAGGGTCAGAGTAGCACTGGATAATTTCCTATGACTAACTCTTCCAGAACTGTGCTCTTCTCTTCCTGAGAAAAATACCCAAAGCCCTTTCTTCCATTAGCCAACTAGTCACCTCTCAGGATAGGACACATCTGTTTACAGGTGTGGACTGTAGTTGCTCAAAAGTGACATTAGGCTACTTAACGTAATAATAGTTCAAGTTTTGCTTTGAGTTAATCTGTTTTCCAACAGAGCTAAGAAGTTTCCAACTAAAACAGAGAATTAGTGGATAATTAAGACAGCTGAAATTGGGTGTGGGCTGGACTTTGAATATGTCCTGTAATTGCCTGTCTTGGTGCCTAAGTGGAGCATAGATAAACTCCAAACAGCAGTTTGTTCAAACACCAGGACCAACATCGAAGGGCCTTTGAAAGGTAGGTGGGCCAGTTCAGGACAGTCAGTGTGACCCACTCAGAAAGCACTAAGCACATAATATGCTAATCCCTCAAAACTTTAAAGGGACCCATGATGATCTTGAGATTTCAGTACCCAGAGAGACCCAGACTACAACTGGCTATGGTGATTAAGAGTTCTCTAAATTGTTTTTAAACAAATCATTAGCTGAATTTTCAGTTCAGCTCATCAATTAGCAAATTGTAGTGGGCTTGAAATACTATCTATTGCATTATTTATATGCTAGATTTTATCATTTATCTACTTAAAATGTGTTTGCGGATAGTCAAAAAATGCTAGACAACTATATAAATAATCTTCAAAATGTTTTATCTAAGAGTTTACTTACTCTGTTTCATATTACGGCTTATATTTCCAAAGAAATTTGTTTGGCCTATATAGGAATATACATATCAAAAACTTCAAGTTTAAAAAAATGTTCAAAGTTTGAATGAGTCCTATAAAAACATATCTGTGTAGAGGAGAGATCAAGATGGCAGAGCAGGAAGATTCTGAACTTAGCACCTCCCACCAAAACTTCAACTACATATAGGACAACTCTCTCTGAGAACAACCTACAGACTAGCATAACAGCTCTTCCACACCTAAAGATATAAAGAAAAAGAAAAGGACACATTGAGACAGGTAGGAGGGATAAAGGTGTCGTCTAGCCAGGACATACACCCCTGATGCAATGAGCCACAGATGGGAGAAATGTCACAAATGTGGAGGTCCTCCCTGAGGAGCAAGGAGTTCAAGCCTCACATTAAGCACCCCAGCTCTGGGCCCCTGCACAGAGATGAGCCTCCATAACATATGGCTTTGAAAATCAGCAGGGCTTAATTCCAAGAGAGCTGAGACTCCACTCTCAAAGGGACCATGCACAAACGCACTCACTCTGAGACCCAGCACAGAGGCAGGAGTTTGAAAAGCTCCTGGGCCATGTGTGAAGATTTACTGACTAGTTTTACGGCATTCGCCAACAGAGCAGAAAGTTGTAAGAACTTCCTCTTGGGATGGAAGTGCTCCCAGGCACCAATCCTTATTCTTCTTCTACCTAACTGGCCTGGTACTGATGGGTGACATTTTTCATATTCCCCATCTACCTTTGCTACCACCATTCACACTCCCCAAGTGTCCCCCTGTGGACGTGTCCTGCCCAATTCACCAACTCCAAAGTGACCCCCACCCTACCACACCTAATGGATAGCCTCAGCCAGGACCAGTGCTCCCCTCCCAAGACATTTCCACCTTGTCACACCCGGTGGACATCTACCCTACCAAAGCAACTCACTCCTGGACAGGGGTAGCCACGCCCACCAGTGCACCTACAATAGTCTGAGCTGGGCTTTGCAGCTAGCCACACCAAGGACCAGCCCCACCCATCAGTGCCCTCTCAGCATCAATAAATGAAACAGAGAACAGAAAAAATAGAAAATAACAATGAAACTAAGAGCTAGTTCTTTGAAAAGACAAAACTGATAAAAGTTCAACTAGACTCATCCAGAAAAAGAGAGGGCCCAAATAAATAAAATCAGAAATGAAAGAGGAGAAGTTACAATCAACACCCTGGAAATACAAAGGATTATAAGGGATCCTTGGGTGGCTCAGCGGTTTAGCACCTGCCTTTGGCCCAGGGCGCGATCCTGGAGTCCCGGGATCGAGTCCCGCGTCAGGCTCCAGGAGTGGAGCCTGCTTCTCCCTCTGCCTGTGTCTCTGCCTCTCTCTCTCTCTCTCTCTCTCTCTCTATGTCTATCACAAATAAATAAATAAATCTTTAAAAAACAAAACAAAAAGGATTATAAAAAAAACTAGTACAATTACATGCCAACAAATTGGACAAACTAGAAGAAATGATTAAATTCCTAGAAATATACAATTTTCCAAGACTGAATCAGGAAGAAAATAGAAAACTTAAACAGAATGACTACTAGTTATGAAATTATATTGGTCATCAAAAAAACCCTAACAAAAACAAGTCCAGGACCAGATGGTTGCACAGGGGAATTCAATTAAACATTTAAAGAAGAGTTAATACCTATCCTTCTGAAACTATTCCAAACAATCTTAAGAAGGAATGCTACCAAATTCATTCTAGGAAGCCAGCATTACTCTGATACCAAAACCAGATAAAGACACCACAAAACGGATCCCTGGGTGGCTCAGTGGTTGAGCACTTGCCTTCGGCCCAGGGCATGATCCTGGAGTCCTGGGATCGAGTCCCACGTCGGGCTCCCTGCATGGAGCCTGCTTCTCTCTCTGCCTGTGTCTCTGCCTCTCTCTCTGTGTCTGTCTCTTGTGATAAATACATTTTTAAAAACTTAAAAAAAAGACACTACCAAAAAAATAAAGAAAGAAAAGAAAAAAGAAAGAGAAGAAAAGAAAATTACAGGCCAATATCCCTCATGGACATAAGTATAAAATTTATCAACACAATATTAGCAAACCAAATTTGACAACACATTAAAGGTATTACTCAGCCATAAAAAAGGAATTAAATCCTGCAATTTGTGACAACATGAATGGACCTAGAAGGCATTATGCTAAATGAAATGTCAGACAAAGTAAGACAAATGCGTATGATTTCACATATATGTGGAATCTAAAAACAAAAAACAACAACAAATGAACAAACAAAAACCAAACTCTTAAATACAAAGAACAAATTGGTGGTTGACAGGGGGGAGGTGGCTGGGGAGATGGGAGAAATAGATGAACAAGACTAAGAGGTACAAACTTCCAGTTAAAAAATAAGTAAGTCATGGAGATGAGAAGTCCAGCATAGGGAATTATAGTCCATACTATTATAATAATGTATGGTGACACTGCTACACTTGTCATGGTGAGCAGTGAGTATTGTATAAATTTGTCAAATCACTATGTTGTACACATGAAACTAATATAACATTATATGTCAACTAAGCTTCATTAATAAATTTTTTTAAAAATTAAAAGAATTACACATCACAATCAAGTGGAATTTATTCCAGTGATACAAGAATGGCTCAATATCTGCAAATCAATCAACATATTATACCACATTAATAAAATTAAGGATAAAAATCATATAATCATCTCAATAGATGCAGAAAAAGCACTGAACAAAATTTAACATCCATTTATGACAAAAACTCTCAACAAAGTGGTATAAAGGGAATTTCTTTACATATCTTAACATAATGAAGGCCATAGATGACAAATCCATTGCTAACATCATTCTCAACGGTGAAAGACTGAAAGCTTCCCCTCTAAGATCAAGAACAAGACAAAGATGCTCATTTTTGCCACTTTTATTCAACACTGCATTGGAAGCCCTGGCCACAGAAATCAGACAGGAAAAAGAAATTAAAGTCACTCAAATTAGTAAGGAAGACATAAAACTATCACTATTTAAAGATGACATGATACTATATGTAGAAAACCCTAAAGACTCCACCAAAAACTACCAGAACTAATAAATGAATGAATTCAGTAGTTATAGGATATAAAACCAATATACAACAATCTGTTGCATTCCTATACATTAATAATGAATTAGCAAAAAAAGAAATTAAGAAAATCTCATTTACAACTGCTTCAAAAAGTCAAATACATAGGAATTTAACCAAGGAAATGAAAGACCTATATTATGAAAACTATAAGATGTTGATGAAAGAAATTGAAGATGACACAAATGGAAATATATACCCTACTAATGGATTGGAAAAATTAATATTGTTAAAATGTCCAAATTATCCAAAGCAATCTACAGTTTCAACGCAATTCCTACCAAAAAAAAAAAAAAAAAAAAAAAAAAAGCATTTTTTACAGAACTAGAACAAATAGTCCCACAAATGTTCCTGATTGGAACCACAAAGACCCTGAATAGCCAAAGCAATCTTGAGAAAGAAGAACAAAGTTGGAGGTATCACACTCCCTGATTTCAAACTACACTACAAAGCTAAAGTAATCAAAACAGTATGGTTTTGGCCTAAAAATAGACACATAGGTTAATGGAAATGAATACAAAGTCCAGAAATAAATTTACATATATGTGATCAATTAATCTACAACAAAAGAGGTAAGAAAATGCAATGGGGAAACAACAGTCTCTTCAACAATGGTGTTATAAAAACTAGACAGCTATATGCAAAAGAATGAAAGTGGACCACTTTCTTATACCATACACAAAAACAAACTTAAAATGGATTAAAGACCTAAGTGTAGGACTGAAACCATAAAACTCCTAAAAGAAAATATAGGCAGTAAACTCTTAGACATTGGTCATAACAATATTTTTTTGGATCTATCCCCTCACACAAAGGGCAACAAGCAAAAACAAACAAATATGACTACATCAAACTAAAAAGTTTTTACACAGTGAAGGAACTACCAACAAAACTTAAAGGAAACCTACTGAAGGAGAAGATATTTGCAAATGATATATCCAGTTAGGGCTAATATCCAAAATATGCAAAAAACTCCTACAACTCAACATCAACACCCCCCATCCGATTTTTAAAATGGGCAGAGGACCTAAATAAACATTTTTCCAAAAAAGACATGCAGATGGTCAACAGACACATGAAAAGATGCTCAACATCCTCTAATCATCAGGGAAATGCAAATCAAAACCACAATGAGCTATTACCTCACACCCATCAGAAAGACTATTATCAAAAAGACAAGAAATCAAAAGTGTTGGCAAGGATGTGAAGAAAAAGGAAGCCTCATGCACTGTTGGTAGGAATGTAAATTGGTGCAGCCACTGGAAAACAGTATGGAAGTTCCTCAAAAAATTAAAAATAGAACTGCCATATGACCCAGCAATTCCACTTCTGGGAATTTACCTGAAGAAAATTAAAACATTAATTCAAAAAGATATATGCATCCCTATGTTTATTGCAGCATTATTTACATTTACATTTGTTACAGCCTAAGTAACAGTCAATATTACAATTACTTTCTATGGTAACACATGGTAACTAGACTTATCATGGTGATCATTTCATAAATTATGTAAATGTCAAATCACTATGTTGCATACCTGAAAACTAATGTAATATTGTATGTCAATTATACTTCAATCAAAAAATATTTGTGTAAAATAAAGGAACTGGAGGTCTTAATTCCTGATCATGTGCACAACCCGCCCTCTAGTGTTTCTTTCTAAACACTACCAAATTTTAAACCATATTCTTAATCTCAAAATGTTAGGTTAATAGGATTAAGAACTGTGTCATCAAATTAAAAGAAGGCTAAATCCCTGACACAGATGAAAATTAAATCAGAGAAAAGTGAAGGTCCTTTCAGAAGCTGGTGGTAACATCACTGGGGAGATACTGCAAAATTAGTGGTAAATATATTTCGTTAAAAAGTTTCATTTTATAGATAAGATCTTAACAGAGAAGAGTTAGTTCAAATGATAGATGTAGATTATGTAACTACTAGTACTGGTGTTATTTTATTATATTAAAAAGACCCAAATTTTGATTAAATAATGAATTTTTTTTCCAAAATAACATACATAAAGCAGATCCCTTTGGGAGGAGTTAAGATAATCTAACTTATTTTATGTATTTAACTTTATTAAAGCACATATTTATATTTGGAATGTTTATAACAAAAGTATATCAAATCAAATTTAAAAGTAAATTCATTTTCTGAGAAGAAAAAATTCAATTGTTCACTATTCATATATCTTGACGGGTTTTATAAAGACATATGGGAAAAATCTGTGAGGGTGTTTTTGCTTTCATAAAAAAATAAGTAATGAACTACCTAGGTAAAAACTTACTTGAACATTCAGAATTTTGGAGAAAAAGAATCCCTCTGACATATTTTAACTAATTCGTGCTTCAGGATGTTTACTGCTGACCAGAACATAAAATGAAGTACGGATTCTTTGGGGCTGTGATCTATACTATTCGTTGTCTTAAAGTTCAAATACTTCAGATGATGACCTCATTTAACTGTCATAAAGAATGTAAACAAAATAGGGACTTGGATTCTCTTTTTTAAAATTTATATTCCAAATCTCCTTATGTCTCAGGCATATTAGCATAACTTGTCTAAAGTCATAAAGAAAAATTGACAGAAAAATGCTTTGGATCACCATGTGTTTTCAATTGATGCTGGCAAAAACTAACCTAATGGAAGGCATTTGGTACAGGTTTATTTTTCTTTTGCAGTAACAGCAGGAACATGAAGCCATCACTCTTGGTGTTTACTGTGTATCTGCTATGGCTGAAAGATTGTCACTGTGCACCTACTTGGAAGGACAAAACTGATATGCATGGAAACCTGAAGGGTACGTTTGGTTTCTTTATCTTCTGCACGGTGTCCTGCTTGTATGTTTGCATGTCCTGCTGGCATTTACAGTGATTTACAGCAGAGAGATAACCATATTCATTACGGCCTTCTAGTTTCACGGTAAGATGTTCTCTAGGCACTTAAACCAAATAGACATGACGCCAAACATCTGGAATAAAAACAGAAAATTCCAGTCGAGTATCTGAGAACGTTCACATATCCAGATGTTTGCTATCGCATAGATAAAACTTGCCAACTTTTGCACTGCATTTCTTGGTATCATCCAGATGTTTGGTGTCCTCTCAGCACAGTTTTAATTAACAGTGAAATTCTTTTCTAGCATTTGAAAAATTTAAACAATTAAAGTAATCTGTGCAGTTATTCTTGCGATAGTGAAAGAACGGGTTATAATGACATCAAATCTGGTCAGTCTATGCTCATTAACTTGTGACCTCTGCTTGATAATAAATGCTTTTGGGACTGAAGGCTTAGAAAAATAAATTTGTTAAAATGTTGCTTTATGGTTGTCTATAATTAAATTCGGTAGCAAGAATAAGGTCCTTTGGAAGCCACATTGACTATTGCAAAGAGAGAATGACAATGAATTTCACATCCACTACCAGTTTATTAGAGGTATATAAAAGGGGCGCCTGGGCAGCTCAGACCTGCCTTTGGCTCAGGTCAAGATCCCATGGTCCTGAGATCTAGCCCTGCATCATGCTCTCTGCTCTACAGGGAGCCCCTGCTTCTTCCTCTCCCTCTGCTTGCTGCTTCTGCTGCTTGAGCTCGCTCTCGCTCGCTCTCTCTGTCAAATGAATAAATAAAATATTTTTTAAAAATTTATTTTAAAAAAAAGGTGCATAAGAGATTTCTGGTAGGTTATTAAAGAATCTTGCATTATGTGAGATACTTTCTAGGTTTTTTTTTTTTTTTTTTTACTTTCTAGGTTTGATGCCTCCTGGGAAGGCAATTGAAGCTGAAAGAAAGGGAAATTGTTCACTGTGTTTGAGGTTCCCAGTTGGGCATTTAATATAAATTGTCTGTGAAGAAAATTTGAATTTTTTCTAATATAAACACTTGAGTTTTAAGTGAGAGAGAAAAAATGGATAAATGGAAACAGGCCCTGAGGAAAGGGACAAGAATGAGGTTAAATGAACTCTGACTTGTCTAGGAGCTCAGAAGCGAGGAATAGAAGGTATTATCTATGTGGCAGCTGTGTCCATGTGGCAGCCAACAGCCAATTCATTGTGATCTGGTTTCAGGGTTTGATGCTGAAAAAGAACAGTAAAGTATTTAGGAGACATGAAAAATTGGTGAACTCACTGTAATTCTGATACATTATAATCTGATCAAATCTCAAAGGAAAAAACTGCAACATATCTTTCAGGTTTTTCTGAGGCTGGAGACATAGATGTAGATGAAGAGGTGAAGAAAGCTTTGATTGGTATGAAGCAGATGAAAATCATGATGGAAAGAAGAGAGGAGGAACATACCAATCTGATGAAAACCCTGAAGAAATGCAAAGAAGAAAAGCAGGTACAGTAATTGAGAATAACACCTGTTCTTAAATACAGCTAGGTCATAAATACTGTATTTCTTAGTGCAATTGATAAATTACTTCTTTCCCCTAATAATGGATTTTCTGGACAGCAACTCTTTTTTTTTTGGTGGGGGGGGGGATAGCAACTCTTAGTGGAAGAAAAGTTTGAAGGAAATTTCAAATTTCTTCCAAGAACACAGTCCTAGCAGAGTAGACCTTTGCAAAGAACTCCAAATCCAGGAATTTGGAGGATTTGTCTCTATTGGGAAAGTGCTACTTTCTTAAAAAGACTTTATCCTTAGTCCCTTCTGACTACAGATATTAACTCAAAACTGTTCCAGCAGTTTTTGGCTAGATCTGTAGTCTCTAAGGTTTTTGATCTCCCATCCCTATTATTAAAATTATTATTAGCGTTCTCTCCTAAATCTAGGCACATTAATTTATTTATAAATTAGACACATGAATTGTTACCATTAATATCTCAAGGCATAAAATACATTTGGGGTGAGATTCAGCACTAGCCAGGGTGGATATTAAGTCCATATTTCAAATAATCTTCTGGATAGTATTTTGAAATTTTTTAGCCAATTACCAGATCTGATTAGATCATGGTTGGACTGTCATGTGACCAATAAAGAAAGAGCTTATCATGAAGAAGTATAAGCTCTGCCTTTTGCTTCTTGTTCACGTGACCCTAAATTATTCATATTTTTAAATCTGAGTGTTAGTTTAGTTAAAAACTAGATAATAAAATGATCATTTACCTGCTTCCTCTTAACTAGCAATCAGCTTCAAGGGAGTAAAGAGAGAGGGAACCATGCTCCTGGATCGTGGAGTACCCCACTTTCCCAGTGTCCTCCTGACCAGTTGGCAACATGCAGTGGTCTGACATAAGTACCACAAGACAGCACCAGTGTGTAGAAAATAGTACATCAGCCTAATCAATTTCTTTATTCAAATGCCTTTGATAGCTGCAGTTCAAACTGTCTACCATACCAATGGGAAGTATAATACAGGTTGACTCTCAACAATGCAGGGGTAAGGCATGCTGACCTCCAGTCAAAAATCTGCATATAACTTTTGACTCACCCAAGACGGAATTACTATGAGTCTTATTGACAGAAGCCTTATCAATAATATAGTCAAATAATACATATTTTGTATGTTATATGTAATATATACTATATTCCCACAATAAAGAAAAAATATTAAGAATATCATAAAGAAGAGAAAATACACTTACAGTACTGCCCTGTATTTATTTTAAAAATCCACATGTAAATGGACTCATGCATTCAAACCCATGTTTTCAAGGGTCGATTACACATCCAAATGTCCATAAGAGGATGTTAAAAAGTGTTCATATGTTACAGTATGAAGTTTAATATGTTTCTAAATTATGAACATTACATGGCTCCTAGTTTAATACCATTAACAATGAACATAACATTCAAAACAATTCAATTATTTTTTAAAAATTATTTTCCAGCTTTACCCTTAAATCAAAGAAGAAATCAAAACTGAGCAAAAATAATTTGGAAAACACTTTAGATTTTAACATTGAGAGAAAATTACTTTTAAATTCTATTTTTAGGAAGGTGTAAATGTGCTAAATCACACATAACATATAATCGTAACCATTTTTATGTATTATAATTCAATAGTTGCTAAGACACACACACAACGCTGTGCAACCACTCCAGAATTCCTTCCATCTGGCAAAACTGAAACTCTATACCCATTGAACAACTCCCCGCTTTTCCTCCCCCACCATCAATTTTTTTTTTAAGATTTTATTTATTCATGAAGACACAGAGAGACAGAGAGGCAGGGACACAGGCAGAGGGAGAAGCAGGCTCCATGCAGGGAGCCTGATGCGGGACCCGACCCCAGAACCCCAGGATCACACCCGGAACCAAAGGCAGATGCCCAACCGCTGAGTCACCCAGGCTTCCCCAATTTTTAAATTAAAACATAAAAATAGAAGTTTTAATATTTCCTCCTACACCTATACCTATAGATATGTATACATTGAGGGCCCCCACAGCACAGACAGCTGCTGGAATTCTTTATTTCTGAGCACAGTGGCCTCTGGCCATCCCTCAAGGCTCTGGAGCAGGGCTGTGACAGGCTGACCCCCCCAAAGCTATCCATGAGCCTGTCACCAAACTGGTTAATATTGTGTCCACACCTACCAGCCTTGACACATGGGGTTCCTAGCAAGGAAAGACCACCTGACTAACAGCTGCAAGCCCTCCTCCCTTTGGGCAGGGCAAGCAAAAGATTTAAGGAAACCAAAAATAGCTCCTTCTGAGGAAAATGTGGAAGCCCTCCCCTCAGCTGGATTTCTCCCTGGTAGGCTTGTGAGCTGGCCCCTGGGAATAATGATGCTAGATATCATTTACGGGCCCTTTATAAAACCCAATATTACACAAAATCCTTCCAACATCTGTGTAAACCATTAATGTCACTTTACAGCTAAGGAAACTGAGGCTCATGATGTTGGTGACCGTGCTAACCCGGCACTGTAATGAATGACTGGGGACTAAGTCGGCTGGCAGTGCTGTCTCTGGACCTAATGACTGTTTTTCTCTCCTTCCCCAGCCTCCCTACAAGCCAAGGGTGTAAAACTATGAAAAGAATGCTCTAGTTAGGGGTGGGTCAAGCAAGCAAATGCCGATTTCAGTTCTGGCCCCAGGAATCCCAAGAACTAGTTAGAATTTTTTTTCTTAAAAACTTTCTTATTGGGACTCCCAGGTGGCTCAGTGGTAGAGCATCCATCTGCCTTCAGCTCAGGTCCCAGGGTCCTGGGAGCGGGTCCCACATCGGGCTCTCCAGAGGGAGCCTGCTTCTCCCTCTGCCAATGTCTCTGCCTCTCTCTGTGTGTCTCATGAATAAATAAATAAAATCTTTTTTAAAAAACCTTCTTAATATATAAAAATTCATTGACATACTCTTAAGGTCTGGACACTCAAAAAGTCCATTTAAAAATGGAAAAACTTAAAAAAAAAAAAAAAAAGGAAAAACTTGTTTAACTCTGAGCCTCCCTAAAATTAAACTGAGGACAAATTATGACTTAGCAAATATGAGACTGGTGCCCCTGTCTCCCTACTACAGAGCACCACCTATGGCCTCAGGTGAGCCAGTGTCATTAGGGACTCCTCTGCAGCCCCTCCCTAGTAATATTTAGTGAGAGTCTCTGAAACGAATCAGAAGTAGGAAACTCCAGGGTGGCTTAAAGTGATTTGACCCTCACACCAAGTTTATATGGGACTTTGATAAACTGTAAACTACAGGAATAATCAGTGGGCGGGACATTTAGGAGAAACGGAAGGAATGGGCAGGGCTTTCCTAAACCAGAGATCTTCCTCCATGACATTTCATTACCGAAGCTTCTAACATGTGATTTAGTAATTGGTTTTTGCTGTGCTCTTGGAGGTGATTGGAAAGAAATCAGATAATCAAACACTAGGTGCCTTGCTTGCTTATCTCAATACAAATCCTTAAGTAGTAAAGCCTATTGCTATTCCTATTTGCTAAGGAAGATACTGAGGCTCAGAAATGTTAAGTAATTTGCCCAAAGGTACACAGCTAGTGTAGTTTGGAATTGGAAATATTGGGGTTTCGGTTTATGGTCACAATGAACAGGATATTTAAAACGAGGACTGACTGAGGAAGTGTGGGAAGTATTGTTTCCTGCTGTGGTAGGGTAACTTTCTTGAGAAGATGTAGGAACCCAAAATCGTTCTGCAATGACCAAGGAGGTAAGAAAATCCTCAAAAGATTCTCAGTGGCCAAGTGGTTCTTTGGGCTTAATATGCCAGGGAAGGGTGATTTCTTTTTCTCTTCCATTAGGTAAAAATGCACACTAAATCAGTTTTAAGTACAGAAATTTTGCTCCCTCATGTGATTTTTCACCTAAGGGAGTCACTGTTAGCTTGAGACTATTTTATGGAGGAATCTGTTATACACCATCATTCCCCTGCACTAGGTCTCCAGCTTAGAGGGAGCCAGTCTTTAAAAGTCCACACTTGCAAGGAGGCCAGGGGTTTAGGCAGGGGTGCTGGTCTTGAGGGAAGGTCCTGGAGTAGAGTTGAGGTTCTCAGGGCCAGCTGTCTCATCATCACCCGGAGTGGAACCTGGACATTACAGCAAATCACCAGGAGAGGGAGTACTTGGAATACAGATGAGAAGAACCTCCCCCCCCACCCTCCATCCCCGCCCCCATCTTCAACCTCACTGCCAACACAGCATTTCTGCAATTAGAGTGTAATTTGCTAGGCAGATATGATTCGAAACAAGAATTGCACTTCCTTGCAATGTTTAAGCACATACAAAAATTAAAGGCAGCATAAATAAAGGAAATAAATTTCTAAGCTTTATAAGCCTTAAAGCCTACTTTCCACATCTTCCAAGAACTAGATGTGAAAGGCAAGTAAACAAGTAAATTATTGTTGTCCTCCAGAGTGGGGACCATGTCATGGTTCACCCACATCTAGTGTAATGTCCATCCCATAACAAGTACCCAATAAGTAAATAAATTTGTTGAATGGACAAATGAATAGATGGGTAAGATTTGCAGGTTTTTTTTTAAGATTTTATTTATTTATTCATGAGAGATACATATAGAGAAAAGCAGAGACACAGGCAGAGGGAGAAGCAGGCTCCATTCAGGGAGCCCGACGTGGGACTCAATCCTGGGACTCCAGGATCACAGCCTGGGCCGAAGGCAGGTGCCAAACCACTGAGCCACCCAGGGATCCCCTGCAGTTTTGAGTAGGGATCGATCAGTGCCGTTTTCTTAAACAGAAAGGTTGATTCAAGTAGATCTGTCAGCAGCTAGGGGCCAGAAGAAAGAATGAAGGAGTACATCAGAATATGCATATTTTCTAAAGGGTGAAATCAGCTACGGTGATTCTATACACAGAATTAAGCAACAGAATAGAGTGTTTGTGTCTATTTTTTAATTAGGAAGCCCTGAAACTCATGAATGAAGTTCAGGAACATCTGGAAGAAGAAGAAAGTCTATGCCAGGTGTCTTTGACAGATTCCTGGGATGAATGCAAGTCCTGCCTGGAGAGTAACTGCATGAGATTTCACACAACCTGCCAACCTAGTTGGTCCTCTATGAAAAATACGGTAAGGGAAAAACAGAGCTCAAGGTTTCAGAATTCTTAAGGTACTTAGGCCAACTTAATTTTTAAAAATTAATTTATTTCATTATTTAGAATAGAGATGCCTGACCGGATATTGGCCTTTTGGAATCTAGAATCTAACATTCATGCTTGCTTATGTATGAACCACCTCTGTGCATTCAATTTATAAGATAAAACAGCCATTTGGTGTTTGTCTCTCCCTTTAATGATAGTATATGTATCTCTCTTAGAAAGACTCTGAATCTTTCTGCCTCTTATTTGTTATTTATGAATATGTTCCCACTAGATTGTAAGCTCTTTGAGGGCAGGAACCATAAGTTATCTGTCTTCAATGAAGCATTGTAGGTATCTAATAAATGCTGAGTTGCATTCTGAATAATAGTATTATAGTCTCTGATTTTAACCTGCTTTAATTTTTTCCCTGGAGGCCAAAGATTTGAAGAAATTCTATGATTCCTGAATCTCTCCTTTGATAGGTTTGCCCTCTTACGGCAACACACACATGTGTACACATTCATGTCCTCTTTAGCCATATCTGTGCATGTCTAATAGGACTGGCATGTTTTCTTTTTTGTTCCCTTTGGCTACCATCTGGGCAGAGGGAATCGCAGAGGGTGGTGACCTGAATAGGATGAGCTCTGCCCCATAAAAGGCTCCTATTGTATTGGCCTGAATTTCTCGTCCCTTCAAGACATGAGCTGAATATGAAATCCAGTGAAATTTCCCTCTCCATATCAGAGCATGATCTAATTAGAGTATGTTCCTGGCTTGGCAGTGCCATACCCAATTAAAGAGGGAGCAACCCCTAGGACAATTCACTTGCCAAGTTAATTTGCCTCCACTGTTAATTGCATCTGTTCTATTTTTATAGCCACTGTCACTCTCCAAAATACCAGAATCCAGTGAATGAGCACTGACTAGAAGTCAGGAGATTTGGAAACCATTCCTGTCTCTGCCAGTTGTGTGACTTTATAAAAATTTCTTGGGACTTTAAAGTTTGTTTTTATGCATCGATTCTGGTAAATAAAAGCTGGCAGAGAGAAGGGCAGACAAACTACCCAGATTACTTTTTGAGGAAGGCACGAGTAATCTAAGAATTCTTGGAGAATTCTTTGAATAGCACTGGGATGCTACATCTGTGATGTTTGATAGTTGGTATGCTCCATAACATTCAACGTGGCCATATCATTACCATAGAAGGGCAGCTGTGTTCTTGCACAAACTTAGGTACCATATAGATGTACAGCACGGTATGATTGCTGAAAAATACTCTCCCATGGAGTGTAAAATTCTGCAGTCACAGCTTCATTTCTTTGACTATAGCCAAGGACGGTGTTGATCACTACTAATATGTAATCATCCCTAAGTAACCTATTTAACTCTATCAGGCATCTATAATTCAATGTGAATGTGTTTACCTTTTCCTTTCCATGGACTAATTTATGAGACAAGAAAGAGGAGACCATAAAGGCACTAACGATGTTCCACTGAATGAAACAAACCAAAAACAAACAAACAAACAAAACAAAACAAAACAAAACACAAAGAACCTAAGCCCTAAGACAGAGGTGAAAGACAAGAGCTTTCTTCACCGTTTTGGGGCAACCTACACAGTACCATACCTTTAGACCATGGCATGTCAACTACTGCCTGTACATCAGGCTGTGGCTTGTCAACAATATTAAAAATATGGCCTTTTTAGGTATTTGGTAGGCATGTAAAAACAAGGAAGAATTTCAGATCAAAGTTAAAGGTACAAAAATGTTAATAAATTATCTTAAAATGAGTCACCTTTTCCTAGCTTGCCCAGAATTGTTTTTGATTTACAACGACCACTGTCAAGTTGACTTTAAAATTTACAATAAGAAATTATCCATGTCAATTACCCTTCCATTTAAAAATAATATAATAAAATTGATTTTTTTTTTTAAAAAAGAAATGGTCCAGAAAGAAAATGAATTTCTTATTCCATTTTTATCCTCTACCCTACAGGTCGAACAGTTTTTCAGGAATATATATCAATACCTGTTTCCTTTTGATGAGGATAATGAAAAAGATCTCCCTGTCGGTGAAAAGTTCATTGAGGAGGATGCACAAGTAGCTCAAATAGAGAATGTGTTCAACCAGCTGACTGTGGATGTGAGATTTCTCTTTAACAGAAGTCTTAATGTCTTCAAACAGATGCAGCAAGAATTTGACCAGACTTTTCAATCATATTTCATGTCAGATACAGACTTAATGCAGCCTAACTTTCTTCCAGCTTTATCTAAAGAGCCAAGGAAAAAAGCAGATCCTGTGCAAAGTTGGGATATTCCCAGCTTCTTCCAGCTGTTTTATAACTTCAGTCTCTCTATTTATCACAGTATCAGCACAACAATCACCAAGACGCTGAATGCAATAGAGGATTTACCAAAACAAGACAATGGCAAGTATTAAAAGATGATCTTTACTTAGATGTGAATACTAAGGTCAAGCTTTGTTTACCTTTAGAAATAGTAGACATTTCTAAGTCATTGTACAATGTTTCTAAGAGTGACAACTTATGGATAATCAAAGTTGCAGAGCCTCTTAGAGAAAACTTTGAAGTCACCCAAACACCATCCCTCCTCCATCACTGTCAAGAGCCCTGTGGGGCAGTTCTCTCTGTTTAAAGCAAATTTTCAAAGCTGAGAAACAAAATGCGTGAGAAGTTGAAAAAACTGGTTGCCTCCTTTATTAAAACTCTTGTAGGTATGCTCAGCTCTATTCTGCTTGAACACCACAGGGTTTCCTTAAAATCAGTCTTGACTCCTCAACTCCCAGTGTGGGTAGGAGCCGAGTATCATGTATTAACCAGGTCACGTTTAGTGTCCTCCACAGCCAACCCACCCACCCACCCCCCACCGCATCACTGCCATAATCCCTAAAATTGTAACATTTATGCACAAAACCACAGAAGATGTTCACAGACAAACTCAACTACAGAAATCAGAATGTTTGTAAAGGATAAGAATTCCCTTCTACCAATACCAAACATGCCCCAAGATATTCCATGTTGCAAACAATGGAGATACCTTCCTTGGCCTTCTGTAGAGTGGCTGGAACACAGCATCTCAGAAATGAGAGTTGCTGCGTGGGCTAAGGTAGGCTCTACATTTCCTGAGACTTAATCTTACAGACCACAAGCCCATGTGAAAGAACACTCCTCTCTGACATGAAAAATGATGTGGGCTCCTAGAAATCCTGCGGTTTGTAACAACATGGATGAGCCTGGAGGGCATTCTACTAAAGAAATCTACACACAGAAGGACAAAGACTCTATGGTACTACTTATATGAGGAATCTAAACTAGTCCAAGTCATGGAAGCAGAGTGCAGAATGGGGTTGCTGGGAGCTGAGTAGAGGGGTAAATGGGGAGATGTTGGTCAGAGATACGTACGCTTCTGTTATTCAAGATGAATAAGTCCAAAACTTTGAAGTCCAACTTTGCTGGACTTTGCTGGACTAGTGCCTATTGTTAAAAATACTGTACTGTATACTTAAAAATTTCCCAAGAGGGTAGATCTTATATTAAACATTCTTAATAATGACAATGATAGGGATCCCTGGGTGGCGCAGCGGTTTGGCGCCTGCCTTTGGCTCAGGGCGCGATCCTGGAGACCCGGGATCGAATCCCACATCGGGCTCCCGGTGCATGGAGCCTGCTTCTCCCTCTGCCTGTGTCTCTGCCCCTCTCTCTCTCTCTGTGACTATCATAAAATAAATAAAAATTAAAAAAAAAAAGAGAAAAAAATGACAATGATAATAATGATAAATAAGAAGGCAGGAGAACATTTTTGGAAGTGATGGATAGGTTTATGGCATAGATTGTGGTGATGGTTTCATAGGCTTATCCTTCTCTCCACATTCTCTAAGTTGTATATATTATTTATGCACAGCTTTTTGTATGTAGAAAGAAATGGGCTCCTTCTAGATATTTTCCAATTATATCAGCAGTATAATTGGCAACATCTGAATCAAATTCTCAAAATTACCATGACATTGCATCACTGGTCTCTATGTAGAAGGGGCCTACCTCACGGTACCAGAAGCTGAAGCCAAAAAACAACGGCTGACATCCTTCCCGTCCCATTGTTCCATGAGCAGGGAACAGCCATCATTCCTGGAATCATTTTTGGGTTCTATTTCAGGGTCTGGAGGACTTTTCTTGTAAGTCAAGTGTTTTTTCTGGTATTCTATTCTGAGGTTCCAAATTCATCAATCTTCAGGAAAAGCATCAATGCAGTAGACTAAATATATCAATGCTGGGGTGATATTAAATAATTTTTGCCTGAATTTTTAAATAGATGTCAAGTGTTTGGGGATAATATTCAGAATGTGTTCATTGGAACAAAATAGTGCCCTCCCCCCGTCTTTCACACTGTATACAACCTCACACGTGGGTTGTTACATTCAAATGTGCACAGGAGTATATAGTGATTCATTGACTTTGAAATCTAAATAACTTCCTAATCACTGCAACTCCCTCCCACCCCACCGACTAAGAATGTAGGTTTCCACAACCTCTGCCCAAGCTCCCTCCCCATTCTCACACCCCAGCACCAGCCCCAGCTGGCCCTCTGCACAACTTCCACCTTGTGTGTTATACTCTTATACCCTCCTTCCTCTGCTGTCCCTCCCCTAACCAGACAGTGCACAGCTAGCTCAACAGGTGAGACATTTTCTTCTCAGATGAGCACATGTGGCTTATTTATCAAGAATAGTCAGGCAGGGGTTACAGGGCATTTGCAAGTGATTTCCATCACTTTTCTGGACAGGTGGTAGGTGAGCAATAAACCTAATCCTCCTGGAAAATCTGCCTAATGAGAAGATATTTTGAGCTTTGCCCCTGGGTAGACAGAATAATAGCTGCCCAAAAGCATCTACACCCTAATCCTCAGGACCTGTGACTCTGTTGTGTTACACAGGGAGGCGAAAGTAAGATTGTAGATGGCGTTGAGGTTGCTTGTCAGTTGACCTTAATATGGGGAGATTATTCTGAATTATCCATGTGGCCACAAGGGATCTCAAAAGTAGAAGAGGGAGGCAGAACAGAATCTATGGAGATGGTAACATGAAAAGTACTCGCCCTTTCTGGGTAGAGGAAGGGGGTCAGGAGCCAAGGACTATAGTTGAAATTGGAAAGGCAAGGAAATGGATTCTCCCTTAGAGCCCCCAGAAAAAGAAAAAGAAAAAAAAAATCCCTGCTGACCTTGATTTTAGGCCAGTGAGACCCATTTCAGACTTCTGACTTCCAGAACCAGATCATTTGCATTGTTTCAAGCCATTAAAATTTGTGGTAATCTGTTGCAATGGCAACAAGAAACTAATACAAGCTTCTTGTCAGCTACAATGGCCAACACTGACCAAGCGAGCGCTGTGTATCTGACAACATTCGTGGATGGGCTTTAGTTGTCATGATTGTGCTAAGAACTAAAATTAGAAAAACACCTAAAATTGAATAATGAGTATCATTAAAAGAAAAGAGGCACCATTAAAAAATCTGAAACATTAGGGTGTCTGGGTAGTTCATTGCTTAAGTGCCCAACTCTTGATCTCAGCTCAGGTCTTGATCTCAGAGGTGTGAGTTCAAGTCCCATGTTGAGCCCCACAAAGGGTGTGGAGTCTACTTAGAAAAAAAAAGTCTGAAATATTTTGTTTTTTAATATTTTTATTTGAGTGTGGTTTCATTTTAGACTTCATATGGGAGAATTTCTTTCCTACTTTGATCTTCCTAAACCTCAGTTCCTGAATCTGTTGAAAAACAATAAAATAGCTCTTGCAGCTGCCTCACGTGCCTTATAAACGACTGGATAGGATAGATAAGATTGTGTTCAATAAAACTGTGTGGTGTAGTAGCTTAATGCAGTACCAGATGCTGGGAGATATGAGTTCTAATCCTACTTTAGAGAACATTTGCTGACTTTAATTTCCCCTTTAAGTGGAGTGGGGAGACGGAGGAGAGTAGATGATTGATAGGAGGGATGGCACCAGAAGGAGCTGCCTAGAAGGGCTGGAGGCTCTGTGATGGGTTACTACCATGATGCCATGGCACAGGAGAAAGAATTGGTGTCATATTGATCTGTAATTTGCCATCCCTTATCTATATACCAGATATTAATGTAGATGCTGGGAATAAGATAATGAATATCACACAGCCCCTGACTTTTAGGAGCTCAGTCCAGAAAAAGGAAAACAGATTATTGGACAATTATATCACCATATTATAAGTGAAATGACAAAAGAAGTTACGAAAGAATGGCATGATTCAAGTGACAAGAGCAAATCCCTTCCCTCAGTGAGGGGAATCTAACAGAGAAGACAAGAAAGCAAACAGTACATAAAGCAGAGGCAAGCTCTACAGCAGAACTCCTCACAGGGGTTCTGTGGGGGTGACAAGGGACGCTACCAATTCTACAGGGGACAGTTCAGAAAGCCAGGTGGGAGGAAAAGACTTTCTATTCAACAAAAAGAGATGGTTGCCTTACACACCACATGATCTAGCCAATGCTTCAGGTTTTTAACTAACAGACTTCACAATTCATCTCAAAATGACACGTTTCATTTTAAAATGTTGATGATTTAATATAAGAGAAAATCATCAGGTTGTAAATTAATAGTAAATGTTTCCTAATGTGAAACAGTTGAGAACGGTCAATTTTATGTTAGATTTTTTTTCACATCATCATTTTCATATAAATTATTAATTCCTCCAGAAAAAGGAAAAAGTTTTCTCAAAAGTTGATCAACTTTAGATATTTTCCTAAATCTTTGACCCATCATTCATAACATCATATATATGTAATGCAAAAGGAACAGCTTAGAAACAGACGTTCCCAGTACTTTGAAACTCCAATATACTTCCCAATTATAGCTTTAAAAAATTAAAACAATTATAAGAAAATGTTTTAAATAGAAATTGAAAGAGAAAAGTTCCCTATTATCTACAGGTTAATCCACTGACATCAGAAATAACAATAGCGGGTTCGGCATCCGAGTCCCACATGGGGCTCCCTGCATGGGGCCTGCTTCTCCCTCTGCCTGTGTCTCTGCCTCTCTCTCTTTCTGTGTCTCTCATGAATAAATAAATAAAATCTTTATATATATTTAAATATATTTATATATAATATATAATTTAATATATAATATATATATATGTGATCCAAAATGTGATTGTTGGATCAAAGAATATATGCAATGTTTAATAGTTGTCAAATTGTCCTAGCAAATGGCTGCAACAATATGCCCGCCTATGGCTGAATACAGAAAGATTTTGAAAGAACTTTCAAAAGAAAAATAAATGACATCACGTCCGCACCTTTAAAATGCAGAACTCTAATGAGATTAATGTGTAAACACTATGTTACCTGCAGATTCTAACCATGGAAGCCTGAGTTCAAAGACATTGCCTGTGCAGCACAGAGGACCGTATGGAGAATTTGGCCAGAATTTGTCAGAATGTTTCCAGTTTCATGCCAGATGCCAAAAATGTCAGGATTACCTGTGGGAAGGTAAATAATTATTATTTTCCAGTGTCTCAATAGCATTCTGGTCAGAGGTCAAAATTGCACTTTTACAAGCATCATGGGTTCATTTACTTTCCTTAGAGCACTTTTTTGCCAGCTTATTCCCATCTGGGGTGCTCAGTGTAGGTATGTAAACTTTTATTATTCCAAAGGTCAACTTGCCTTTTCTCTAATTTAAAATTCCCTCATTGTTCCTGTGAAATTTTTTATGGTTAAAGACCAAGAAACACTCACGTGTGCAAAAAAGAAGTAGGAGCAAATTAGGGTACTCCTTCCTTCTCACTGCAAGGAGAAAGAAAGCCCACCATGGAAGCAGTCTTCCTATTGTATAAGCAAATTGTTAGCCAAGTGAGCTTTTTTTCCTTTAAGTGGCATTAACTCTTTCCAGTTGGTGAGTTAATTAGTAATTAAATATGTAAAGTGGCTCCTCCTCAGAAACCACATAGCCTTTCCCCACCAGACCTGACCAAGAGTGGTGAGAAATCCTTCTCTCCTCTGGCCCTTCTCTGTCCTCCCTCCCTCTCCTCATCTCTTCTCCCTACCCCTAACTAAAGTCACTCCTCCCACCTGCCAGGGCTGCCCCCTCACATATTTTCTTAAAAAGCCAAACGATAATTTTGATTCCTATGCTTCTGCTTCTTAACTCAGTAAAGCCCTGAAGGAAGGAGAAGCTAAAAACCAAGAAGGTTGAATATAAACTGGACCTTATTTCTCTTGCATTGCTAATTAAGTGACTCTGCACCTCTGTTTCATCACATGGAGAATGGGAATAATATATCTATGTATACAGGTGTTTTGCAGATTAAAGTATCTACGGGGACACCTGGATGGCTCAGCTATTGAGCATCTGCCTTTGACTCAGGGTGTGATCCAGGTCTGGGATCAAGTCCCACATAGGGTTCCTGCAGAGAGCCTCTGCCTGTGTCTCTACCTCTTTCTCTCTGTGTCTCTCATGAAAAAATAAATAAAATCTTCAAAAAATAAATAAATCTACCATACTAATGATTTTCATTATTCAAGTTTTTGCTTTTTAAGTCATAGTTACAAGGTTACATACAGAAACAGAAGTTGTTTGGGTTTTTTTTTTTTTAAGATTTTATTTATTCATGAGACACAGAAGGAGAAAGGGAAGCAGAGACAGAGGAAGAAGCAGGCTCCTCATGGAGTGGGGAGCAAGACTTGATCCCAGGACCCTGAGATCACAACCTGAGCCGAAGGCAGACACTTGACTGACTGAGCCACCCACATGTCCCTAGAAGTTTTTATAACAGAAAAATATGCACAAATACACTAATCACTTCCAAAAATAGTCCCACTCAAACATCCCATCTGTGTATCATTTACTTCCTTTCATCCATTTGAAAGCTTTGATGAATAATCTCTCCCTGTCATAAAATCATACAGAAGATGTGGAGAGGGAATTGGAAGAAAGTGGTCAAGAGGTACAAGCTTTCAGTTGTAAGATAAATAGGTGAAAGGCAGGTAACAATATACAACATGATTGTAGTTAATACTGCTGTGTGATTTATAGGAAAGTTGGTAAGAAGATCTTGAGAGGTCTCATCACAAGGAGAAATTTTGTTTCCTTTTTGTTTTATGTATATGACATGATGGACGTTAACTAAATCTATTCCAATAGTTATTTTACAATATATGTAAATCAAATCATACTGTATACTTTAATCTTATACAGTGATATATGCAATTATTGCTCAATAAAACTGGAAAAAAATATGGAAGAAATCAGATAATATAGTACAATTGCCTCAGATAATCAATATACTTCAGACAATGCATCAGATACGCAGAGCGGATAACACAGAATACATGCAATGTGAATTGGCTGCTGCATAGATAAAACATCAAGTAAAGAATGCTCTATTGCACTCCCATACACCTTAAAAACTGATTATAAAATGTGTTTTGTATAATGGTATAAAGGATAAAAGAAAAAAACCCCACATGCCTACAACCTGGATTAAGAAGCCCTTTGTGTCCCTTCCAGAGCACATCCTCTTGATGCCCTCAAAAAGGAAACTGCTATTCTGATATTAGTGTTTATTATTTTTTTGCTTTTCTTTATCCTATTGTCACATGTATGTATATAACACACACACACAGCATACATAGCAACGTTTTACATGTTTTTAATTTTATATTGTCAAAGTATAATTTTTAAGTTTAAAACTATGACTCATACAAATATAAAATGAGCACATGTCAAGATTAATTTATCCTATTAATGAGGGAATCAGCAAAGTGTTAAAGCTGTTTCAAAGGAGTACAGGAGGGACACCTGGATGGCTCAGCAGTTGAGCACCTGCCTTTGGCCCAGGGCATGATCCCGGAGTCCCGGGATTGAGTCCCATGTCAGGCTCCCTGCATGGAGCCTGCTTCTACCTCTGCCTGTGTCTCTGCCTCTCTCTCTCTGTGTCTCTCATGAATAAATAAATAAAATCTTAAAAAAAACACACACACAAAGGAATACAGGAGAGACTGAGGTATTTATAGTCAAAGATAGAACATTGAAGTCAGATTGCAAAATTAAATATAAAACTAGTTACTGTTCTAATGAGCAATAAAACTAAGTTTTACAGTGATGTTTTCTATTAGACCAAAATAATTTATATCTCTACTGGACAAAAAACATTTGTAGCTTTTCAATTTAAGATGTTCATTTAAGTACATAGAAGTACATAGAATCTGGCCCTGAGCAACAGTAAACAGTAAATCCAACAAAAGATGATCTCCCTAGAGAATCAAAGAGTCTTTAGTCTTGTAACCTTGAAAAGAATGTAGTCATTCTTCTGCCTTATTTCCAAATTTTGGATAATTTTTCTTAACAATAGAAATATTATTGCTTATGTATTCTTTGGCAACTTGGCTTGTCACAGTCGAGCTTGTGAGATTTAGCCATTTGACTACATGTTCTAATTCATTAATTCACTGCTATTTGTGTAGGCATATCACAACTTACCATTCTCCTTAAGTGTATTTAAGTTGCTTCCATGTTTTGCTCTTATACTTAATTCTTCTACATTTTGCTTTGCCTCTTCAATCAACATTTGATTCATTCTTCGTTCTAAAATGAAGCACATTGTTACAATTATAGATATAAGATCTTCTATATCTTAATTTTACGTTTGATAACTATTTTCCAAGACGTCATAAATCTTTTTGTTTTTCCACTAGTTACCATACATTTTTGGCCCTGATTTTAAACAGATCTACTGTGACTCTTTTCCTCTTTTCCCATATCAATTACTGGCAATGGATATATACTCCCAAATTTAAAATAGTAGTTTTCCTTATGAGAGGACAGAGAGAGGTTTTGATGTGGAGGGGCCACACTGGGGGCTTCATCTGTTTAGGTCATATTTCATTTCTTAATATAAGGGGAAGGCATATGGGATTTTACCAAGGAACTTCTGTCTCCTGTCCATTTTGTTATATGAGACCATATAATTATTAATTAAACTAGATCTCTTTTTTTAAGATTATTTATTTATTTATTTATTCATGAGAGACACAGAGAGAGAGGCAGAGACACAGGCAGAGGGAGAAGCAGGCTCGTCGCAGGGAACCCGACGTGGGACCAAATCCCAGGTCCCCAGGATCACGCCCTGGGCCGAAGGCAGGCTCCAAACCGCTGAGCCACCCAGGCGGCCCAAACTAGATCTCTTTTGAAAGTGATATGGGTATATGAATAATTACTTAAAAACAATAGGCATAAACTGGGAAATCTCATAGGCAGAAGGGGACATATATATAGTAGATTAGAACAAAATAACCACAATAATTTACGGTTTCTTCCATCAAGAGATATTTTATTGTATATTTTATATATTTTTTTTATTTTTCTAGTCATGAATTTGGGCTTGGCCATGGGTCTGTCCTTAGTAAATGAGATAGTGGCAAATGTGACCAAACTGCAGGCTTGACATGTGCTTGTAAATTAAAGCTTGTTTGGGGGCACCTGGGTGGCTCAGTCCCTTAAGCATCCGCCTTTGGTTCAGGTCGTGATCCCAGGGTTCTGGGATTGAGCCCCGTGGTGGGCTCCCTGCTCAGTGGGGAGTCTGCTTCTGCCCCTCCCCCCCCGCCCCACGATTCAATCTTTCTCTCTCTCAAATAAATAAAATCCTAAAGATCTACTAAATCCTAAGATCCTAAAGATTTTATTTATTTGAGAAAGAGGCAGGCAGAGAGAGGTTGAGAGCACAAGCAGGAAAACAGCAGGCAGAGAGAGAGAGGGAGAGAGAGAAGCAGGTTCCCTGCTGAGCATGGAACCCAATGTGGGACCCGATCCTAGGATCTTGGGATCATGATCTGAGCGGAAGGAGACGTTTAACTGACTGAGCCACCAAAGCGCCCCTCAAAATGTTATCTTGAATCACTTTCCAACGTATGTTACTGCAGATTTGTTTACTTTTTTAAAAGATGTATTCATTTTAAGAGAGAGAGCAGGTGCCAGCAAGTGAGTAGGGGGAGGGACAGCGGTAGAGAACCTTTGAAGCAGACTCCTCACCAATCAAGAAGCCTGACGTGGGGCTCGATCCCACAAACCATGAGATCCTGACCTGAGCTAAAACCAAGAGTTGAATGTTCAAGCGACTGAGCCACCCAGGCGTCCCAAATTTGTCTACTTCTAAGTACCAGGGTCTCCCTCTCCTGAAGATCCCAAAACGATTTCTGAAAATGTATGCGGTTCCAGGGAATCCTGTGTTATAATCTTAAGCATCAAAAAGAAACCAATAAACTGAAGGTAAGACCTCAGATGAGGCAGTCACCCAGCTCTGGCTAGTGGATCCTCTCCTGCCCCTATTTTCCTAAAGGCAAGGCTTTTTGATAAACGGTAAAAGACACAGTTTAAAGTCTGTGGTGATCCTTACGATCCTAAATGCCCTACCACACAGACACTTCCATAGCTTTCAGATAATCTTTCCACAGGATCACGCTGCTCATCAGCACAGCTATGTAAATTCCTATAATCCTGGTTCAGTTCAGATGGCTGTTGTGCAACATAGCACAGAGCTGCAGAATCATAGTGCCTGGTAAGCACAGGGGTCTATTTCTCTGTGCTGTGTCAACTGCAGCTTGCCTGGTGGCCCTCCTGCACCTCTCAGGGTGATGCAGCCTCCACGCTATGGAGCAAACCCAATTCTGCCGTCAGGGGAAAGGACACAGGATAAATCCTGAACTGTTCCATAGGCTTCCTCCAGAAGTGAGACACATCACCTTGAAGATTGCCACAGTCAACTTCAAGGTGGCGGAGAAGCACAATCTCCCATGTGTCCCGGTCAGAATGTCAGTGAGTAGCCCTAATGACCCTTCAGAAACACTACAGAAAGGAGGAAAAGAAAAAGGAACATTTGCTAAATCTCCAGGGTGTGCCTGACCTGAAGCAGGCACTTCACCGTGTAATTTCATTTACCCCTGTTTTACCTAATTGAAAATTCACTCAAGGTCCAAAAGCTGGAAATGGAAAGTTTAAGGGTGGGATTTACACCCACACCACCCAACCCCAAATTTCAGGGGCATTTTCCTTTACCATGTTGTCTTCTTCTTTGCTAGACTGTCCCGATGTACCTGAACTACACACAAAAGTAGATGAGGCCCTCGAATTGGTCAACATATCCCATCAGCAATATGCCCAGGTTCTCCAGATGACCCAGCACCACCTGGAGGACACCACATATCTGATGGAGAAGATGAGAGAGGAATTTGGCTGGGTGGCTGACCTGGCAAACCAGGCCCCAGGAGCTGAGAACATCTTTGATTCCACAAAGGTAAGGGAGAGACCCAAGAACCGATATGGAGATTACATGTGCATACTATGATTTTTTTTTCTGTTAATTCACTTCTTAAGCACTCTGCATTTGAAAACAAGCTGTGGGAGGATATTCATATTTCCATCATGATTGTATTGAGGCTGACTTGATATAATGTAGTGCATGTCCTTAGAAACAAGAAACTCTATACAGAAAACCAATTTAAAATGCAAAATATTTTCTAATCCAGACATGGCCAATTCTGCTTAGAGCTACAGGGATGCACTTAACTGATTCCAGTAATCTTGAAGAAATCTGACAATGTACTTTTTAAGTGAGAAGACTTCCAGGTGAAGCAACAGTTCAAATGCTGACACTGGTACTTAGCAGCGCAGCAAGTTTGGGAATGTTCTGGAACCTTTCTAGGTCTCAGTTTTTCTACTTGAAAAATGGAGATAAGAATAAGATACCTTAACACAGAGGACTGTAAAGCAATTAGTATAGATTCTTTATCCAGAGCAAGAACTTTGTAAATTACAGCTCTCAATAGCTTTTCAACATTGAGAATTAAACATATTTGTATACTAATATTCACATCAAAACATATTGCCATCTTAAATTGCACTTGTACCGTGTCTCCTACATTCAGGCAATTAACTCCTGTGGCATAGAATAAAACAGTGACTGAATTTCTCTTCTGACCAACTGCTCCAACCCCCACTCCCACAACACGCATACCATTAATATACAAATACACCAGGCTAGTGACTCCTGATGAGGTTAGTTACTGACCGGTTCCTAAAAAGAGCTGGATACAAAAATCACTGGGCAGAAAACTGAAGAAGCAATATTTTATGCAGCATGTAAAGTCAGAGCCTTAACCCAGGGATCCTTTCGCCAGCTTTCACTGGTGCTGCTGCTAACTGCTCATCCGGCCCCTAAACCTTCTTCAAAGGATTGCCCAAGGGGCCACTTAAGAGCTTCCTGCAGCTGCAAGCCAGAGATCACCTGAAGCCATATTCTAGATTAGCTTTTTCCTCTTGTCTGTTGCTTGCCTCATTCCCCCAAAAAATTTCACCTGAAACCACCCTTAATCTATCACTTGCATCAGTCTCAGGCTCTGCTTCCAGGGAATCTGACCTAAAACATTCTGTGTCCTACTATTTCTGTCTCTTTCAGACTGCAAAGTTGTGGTTGTGTGGCTCAAGACAGGTTAGAGAGTCACAACCAGCACATTGAACAAACAAAAACAGAATAGGGCAGACTAGAAGAGAAAATATTAGACTGCATTGTGTTTAACAAATCATATGCATATACCATGGAACTTCCATTTCCATTGTGTGTGTGTGTGTAAATACGTGTGTATACATATATGTAAGATGTGTGTTTTTGAGTAGTGATGCAAAACATCACAAAGGGTTCTGACAACCACTCTCCCATCTCAGCTGATTCTGATCCATTTACTTCATTAGATAGATCATACCCAAGGAGAGTAAAATAATTCAGTATAATTGATCATCCTCACAAATACAGACTTTCAGCTAATGAGGAAAAGGTCTTGTCTTGAAGAATAAAATTTGAAGAAAAGTTTGAGCAGTGCTTTCAATCTTTAAAAAGTTACAGCCAAGAGTTCATTGCTTTCAGCAGCAGCAGCATCTTCCATTCTATGCTTCAGTTGGCTTCTATTCCAGTATCTCTGGGTAATGCTAACAGACTTACCTGAAACTCTTTATATTGATAACAAAGGCAGTTCTACCTAAGAATCTCCATATAAAATAAGATTATGGTTTTCAAGGATACATGGTTCTAATAATCATTGTCACTAAAGAGCACTTACTATGTGTCAGGCAATGTTTTAAGACTTTTTTCCATACATCAGATCCTTTAATGCTCTCAATGATCCTACCGGTATTGTTTTTGCACATATTTCAGATGAGGCACACAGAAGTTAAATAACTTGTCTGAGGTCACACAGCTAGGAAGCAGTAGAACCGTAATTCAAAACCAAGTAGAACTTCTCCAGAATTGCTGGACTTAACCACTTTGCCAAACTACCTGTAAATGTTATTTTTCTCAAAACAGCTCTTACTTTATCATGTAACAGAAAGTGCAAAGCCATAAAACAGCAAGTTCCGAAGAGGAATGCACAAATCCCAGCAGGTGAAAAAAGTGATGCCCCTCAGGTTATAGTTACACGGTGTTAGTTTTATCATTATTTATTAAACTAGACAAAAATGATTTATGCAGTTTCCATGTGGGTTATAGTCACCGGAAGGAAAAGGGGGGAAATCATGTTAGCTATTCCTTTACAAACTGGAATTAAGAAGTTCTCGGTTTTTATTTGGCTTCTTAATGTTTTGTTTTAGTTTTTTTTAGGATTAGGGGGTTATTCGAAAACATTTTCAAAATAGTTCTCTTAAGGTTACATCAACTTGCATGTCAGTACAGTTTCATTTAAGTTATTGAAATCGAAGTATATGTACTTGAGAATTCATGAAGAGTAACCGCCGTGACTTTCAGATAGTTGGTTCTCACAGAAACCACACATGCAACCATAAATTGTAAATTTCCTAGGAACACTCAGTATAAAACTTGGTGTGTCACATTAATATTTGTGACAGTGTCAGTTGTGCTCACCAAACATTCCATCTGTTCATTCATATTTTCTAGCTCCTCTTGCTGTTAAGTGATGCCATGTGGCAAGTTCTGGCCGCGTGAACCAAACTGACAAAGGTTATTTCTAGACTTAGATGAAGGGCCTGTGTGTGCTTATCTACTCTCTGTCTCTGCCACGGGCACAAAGCAAGCCAGGTGTTCCTCATGCTACAGGCATGAGATGACATGCCATTGTCAACCAGGGTCCTGAGGGGTGGAGGCTGGACAGAGTCCCTGAAATGGACATGAAATATATGGGAGAAAGAAATGTTTGCCGTGTGAAGCCATTGGGTTGTTGGGGCTACTGTGTTACCTCAGCACAGCCTAGCCTAGCCTGACTAATGTGCTATTAAATTAATCCTGAATGTGCACTGGGGTTTAGTAATCATTTACTGTGTAATCCTTTTTCTTAGATGGTTCCAAACATACATGAAGGGAATTTTTCCAAACAAGACGAAACGATGATAGACTTAAGCATTCTGTCTTCCCCCAACTTCACACTCAAGATCCCTCTTGAAGAAAGTGCTGAGACTTCTAACTTCATTAGCTACATGCTGGAGAAAGCTGTGCAGCATTTTAAGAAACATTTTAAAACTTGGTAAGCAGAGTCACTGGTTAGACATGCCTTGTAGATAGGAATAGTCGATTCATAAAAGGAAAAGACAGCAAAACCAGTTTTAAATACCTAGCAAATAGGGATGCCTGGCTGGCTCAATGGGAAGAGCATCTGACTCTTGATTTCAGGGTCATGAGTTTAGGCCCCTTGTTGGGGATGGAGCCAACTTAAAAAAAATAAAATACCTGAAAATATGTTCAACCTCATTAATAATCAAAGACATAAAAATGAAGACAAGATAGCAGTGTGTGCCTCTCAAATGTGTAAATTTTAAAAAATAAAGGGACGCCTGGGTGGCTCAGTGGTTGAGTGTCTACCTTTGGCTCAAGTCATGATCCCCGGGTCCTGGGATCAAGTCCCACATTGGGCTCCCCTCAGGAAGCCTGCTTCTCCCTCTGCCTCTCTCAGTGTCTATCATGAATAAACAATAAAATCTAAAAATAATATTAAAAATTATGATAGGAATGTGATGAAAGGGGAATTCTTATATGTTATTGGCAGGAACACAAACTGTTTTTGCCGTTTTTGAAAATAGCTTTTTAAAAATATAATTTATTTATTCATGAGAGACAGAGAAGGCAGAGACATGGGCAGAGGGAGAAGCAGGTTCCTCCTAGGGAGTCTAATGCAGAACTCCATCCCAGGACCCCGGAATCACGACCTCAGCCAAAGGCAGATGCTCAACCACTGAGCTACTCAGGTGCCCCTGAAAATAGCTTTTTTTTTTTAAGATTTTATTTATTTATTCACGAGAGACACAGGCAGAGGGAGAAGCAGCCTCCATGCAGGGAGCCTGACGTGGGACTTGATCCTGGGGCTCCAGGATCACGCCCTGGGCCGAAGGTGGCGCTAAACCGCTGAGCCACCCCGGCTGCCCCTGAAAATAGCTTTTTGAAAAACTATTTGATTATGCATGTCAAGAGCCATAAAACTTCTTTTTGTTACAACAACTCAATAACTCAATTTCTGGAATTAGTCCTAAGGAATAAATCATATTTTTCTTCTAAAAAAAAATGGGTTTCCATCATTTTGGTAGTTTTTTTTCAAAAGTCAAGAACATTTACTCTATTACCCATTCTGAACTTTTACAAGAAAAAAATACTGTCTATAAAGAATTTATTAATATTTTGGTTTTTGCTGCTTTTTTTTTAAAGGTAAGACCTGAGGCATCCTATACCTGCCAAGTAGAATTACCTCTTCGGGTACCTCTGAGATCTGAAAATCCCAAATGTATAAGATAATGTAATAAATGAAATAGCAGGAAAGTATGTCAGTTACATATTATGAATTACTGTTAATTTTCTTATGTTGAATGGCAGTTTCATAGCTATTGGAATTGAGTTAAAGTAAAATCCCTTTTTAAGAAAATCACATGTACACATTACTAAATTCTATGGTAGGTTAGTAGTTCTATGTATATTAAATAAATATAAAATTACCAACGTGACTGTTTTCTATCATTTCTACTACAAATATGCCACCTTCTAATTAACAAAGGACACTTCTTTCAATTTGCTTTTGAATTTACAATTGACATTTTGAAAAAAAAATCTATAATTCACTCCTTTGTTTAGTAAAAACCTGTAACTTCTGCATCTATTTTTTTTTATTGTGGTAAAATATATAGAACAAACTGTATTATTTTAACCATTTTTAAGTGTACACTTCAGTAGCATTAAGTAAATTCACATTATTGTGCAGCTATCACTCCCATCCATCTCTAGAGCTGATTACATCTTCCCCAAACTAAACTCTATACCCATTAAACACTACTTCCCATTTATCTCTTCTCCCTGTCCCTTTGAGCACTATTATCCTTTCTGTGTCTATGAATTTGCCTCCTCTAGGCATTGTTTTTTAAAATTGGCACAACAGGGCAGCCTGGGTGGCTCAGCAGTTTAGCGCTGCCTTCAGCCCAGGGCGTGATCCTGGAGACCCCGGATCGGGTCCCAGAATCGAGTCCCACATTGGGCTCCCTGCATGGAGCCTGCTTCTCCCTCTGCCTGTGTCTGTGCCTCTCTCTCTCTCTCTGTCTCATGTCTTTCATGAATAAATAAATAAAATCTTTAAAAAATAAATAAATACAAATAAAATAAAATTGGCACAACAGGGTTTCCTTAGAGCAAGGCCATACTTATTTTATGGAAAATACAAGATGTCTTTGGGTGACACTTAACCTCATAATTTGAACCTTGGTGCAATATAATAATTGGAGAGTCATTTGCCAGTTTATGTCACTTAAGGTTACATTGGAAATATATTTATAGTCAGTCTTTCAAGTTATGGAAAGGAATACATATTGATCAAAATCACAAATATATCATACATTTCTATGACCATTAAACATATAAAATATAATTTTTAACAGAAATACATCTGTTAATGAGAAAGAAGAGCTTTTCCCCCTAATAAGTTAATGTATCCACTGATACAATTCTTTCCTAGAATAACATAGGATTTAGCATCCATACTAGCCTTATTTTTTATTTTTTTAATTTTTCCAAAGATTTTATTTATTTATTCATGAGAGACACATAGAGAGAGAGAGAGAAGCAGAGACACAGACAGAGGGAGAAGCAGGCTTCATGCAGGGAGCCCAATGTTGGACTCAATCCCAGGTCTCCAGGATTACACCCTGGGCCGAAGGCAGGCACTAAACCGCTGGGCCACCCAGGGATCCCTATTTTTTATTTTCAAAAATGCAAGTGCTAGGAAACAGGCTAGCATGAATGCACTGGGGATTGGAATGTTTTTTCCCTCGTGGACCTAAAATAGTTCCTCTGTACAGTTATCATGCTAAGCCCTGAATAATGTATAGAACTGTTGAAGCACTGTATTGTAAACCTGAAACTAATATAACACGGTATGTTAACTATACTGGAATCAAAATTAAAACAAAAAAAAATTAAAGTAGTTCCTCTGTACCTTCAGTAACCCTTTACCGAGTTATGCAATCATCATAACACTTGTCACTATCTGCAGGTGTCTTGTTTGGGCACATATGCATTGTTTGTCTCTGCTAGAACATCAGTTTCTGTGAGAAGACCTTGTCTATTTTGCTCTGTGTTGACATGCGGTAGGCACTGGGATATAAATTCTTCTTGGATGAATGAATAAATGATATGCTCATCTGAGAGGATCATTCACTTATGGAGCAGCCCCTGGGAAAGGAACCATTCTCTCTCTATTATCATCAAACCAATACCCTCCAAGTACTACAGTAGAAGAGGCATCTCCACATGGGCAGGTGAACCTACTCTTATGTCTTGGGATTCTCCTTGTGGTACAACTGGTATTTGGCTGGAACAATGAAACTCAGCTCAAAATAACAAAAGAAGACTAAATACCGAGGGTAACATACAACGGGAAAATCTGGGATATTTTCAGCCCTGGGATCCTCCCCATGGCTGGAGATGTGTGGAGACACTTCTCAGTAGAGGTTGGGTTGAAGGAATACCTGCAGTTAGCTGGCTTTCCACAGGCATGCCAAAGCCCTGCAATATGCAGGACAGTCCTGCCCAGCAAAGAACTCTGCATTTTCTGGCCCACCCAGAACCGTGCTTCCACATAGCATTTTAGCTTCTTATACCCAGGGGCACCCTCAAGATGGAGCAGACAACATGAGTCCCTGTTCCTGTCTAAAGTCTGTTTTCTGAGTTCAGGTTTTCTGACCAAGCACATCTCTTCCCAAATGCCCATCAAAAAGAATGCCGCCCCCCAAAAGAATGCCCACTGCATCTGGTGCTACCCACCCTGTCCAAACAGAACAACACAACACAGGAGAGCCATCATTCCTAACAGAGGCAGGGGACTCTTTAAAACTATTAATACACTGGGGTGGGCTAGGATGGGAACCATGCTGCAAGAGAGGGAAATGAACTTAATGCTGGCCTATGAAAGACCAGCCTAGTACTGTGATGGATTAAATAGATTTAAAATATCTGCTATTCTGCAACCCAATGCAATTTTTACTGTGGCCTTTGTGAGGACGGCAAGAACCCACTTTCCAACTATGAGGCTTGTGAAATGTTCCCTGAAGCACTCCCTGAGTCTATTCATAGTATTTTCTCCCTCAATTAACCCAAAAGGCCAGGTATTTTATAAATTTTCTTTGAGAATTGATTTATTTTTTATAGGCTATATGCCACATAAAGGCGTGCAAGATTGTTCTCGCTGAGATTAAGTAGAGCTGCAGATGAAAGATATTTACCTCTTCCTAGAATTTGTGTTACAGTTACAAAAATTTTAACCTTGATGTTGAAAGGTGCATCTTAGCAGAAAGAATCTTGCACAAATTCACTTGAGATAACCAGAAAACACAAACACATGTTGAATTTATTGAACAGCAAGAAATAGTGTTCGATATGTTTCATTCAGAGCCAACATCGTATTTTTCACAATCGTAGGCCCAGTAACAAGAAATACATTGAACATCTACTGTGTGTTTAATAAACAGTTGTTGATTCAAAAGACTGCTTGTTGTATGTACATGTATTAGTACATTTTTTAAAGATTTTTATTTATTTATATGAGAGAGAGAGAGTGAGCAAGCACAAGTGGGTGGAGGGGCAGAAAGAGAAGCAGACTCCCTGCTGAGCAGGGAGCCTTACACGGGGTTCCATCCTGGGACCCTGGGACTGAGCCAAAGGCTGATGCTTAACCAACTGAGCTACTCATGCACCCCTATTTTTTTTAAAGATTTTATTTATATATATATATATACTTAAAAAAAAGATTTTATTTATTTATTCATGAGAGACACAGAGAGAGAGGGAGGCAGAGATACAGGCAGAGGGAGAAGCAGGCTCCTCACAGGGAGCCTGATGCAGGATTGACTCCATCCTGGGTCTCCAGGAACACCCCTGGGCCGGAGAGGGTGCTAAACCACTGAGCCACCTGGGCTGCCCTATATATACATTTTAAAAGGGGGTGTGGGAGGACTGGACAGAGGGAGAGCAGACAGAGAATCTCAAGCAGGCACCACACTCAGCTCTGAGCCTATGCAGGCAGGGAGATCATGACCTGAGCTGAGACCAAGAGTTAGAGGCTTAGCCAACCGAGCCACCCAGCCACCCCCCCACCCCCTGTCCTTAACTTTGTCTTTAAGTCATCTCTACACCCAACATAGGGCTGGAACCTGCAACTCCTACATCAAGAGTCCCATGGTCTACTGACTGAGGGAGCCAAGAACCCCTAGCACATTTTAAACTCATTATCAAATAGCTCTGATCAGTGTTTCCGCTATAAACATCTCACAGTAAGTGCATATCTTAGTATTAAAAACTTGAAACTGGCTGGGTGTCATCAATCCAATAAAAAAGCTGCCTATTGGGCAGCCCGGGTGGGTCGGCGGTTTAGCGCCGCCTGCAGCCCAGGGCCTGATCCTGGAGACCCGGGATCGAGTCCCACGTCGGGCTCCCTGCATGGAGCCTGCTTCTCCCTCTGCCTGTCTCTGCCTCTCTCTGTGTCTCTCATGAATAAAAATCTTAAAAAAAAAAAAAAAAAAAAAAAAGCTGCCCATTTCACTTGCTCCAGCTACTGGCCTTCGGTGAAGATGGCGAAAACAAATGCACATTGCTTGGCAGCATGACCCCCTTAGTTGCAGGGAACGTACCTCAAAGAACAGAGTTTTGTTTTTAGGTTAATTAATTAATAATTATTTACTCAGACACAGAGAGAGGCAGACACAGGCAGAGGGAGCCCGGTGCGGGACTCGATCCCAGGACCCCGGCATCACCACCTGAGTGCGAGGCTGACCCTCAACCATCCAGCCACCCAGGTGCCCCTGTTTTTAGATTTTCCGAGCACGTGGGGGCGTCGCAGCTTCCGCTTAGTGCTGAAAGGCGCGGCGGACCCGGACGCTCCCTAACCAGCGCAGCCTTTTTCAGCCAAGGCACCGAGACCCAGGCTCCGGGCGGCAGCTTTCAAGTCCCGCGAACGGCCGCCGCGCGGGAGCTCGGAGCAGGAGCGCGCGCCCGGCCCACCTGGGGCTCCGCCTCCGCCCGGGTCGCGGGGGGCGGCGCGGGGCCGACGTCACCAGGCCGGAAGGGGCGGAGTCGCCGCCACGGCGGCGGGAAAAGAGGCGCGCAGGAAGGCACGGCCCCGCGGCAGCCCGCCGCCCGCTCTGCCGCCCGCTCTGCCGCCCGCTCTGCCGCCCGCTCTGCCGCCGCCGCCCGCGCCATGCCCGCCCCCGGCTCCGAGCTGCAGCGCCCGCCGTCGCCGCCCGCCGCGCAGAAGCCGCGCGCCCGGCCGCAGCCGCCTCCCCACGGGGAGCTGCAGTACCTGGGGCAGGTGGAGCACATCCTGAGCTGCGGGGCCCGGAAGCACGACCGCACGGGCACGGGCACGCTGTCGGTGTTCGGCATGCAGGCGCGCTACAGCCTGAGAGGTGACCGCGCGCGCGGCGGCGGGCCTCGGGGCGGGGGCGGGGGCGGGCCGGGCCGGGCCGGGCCGGGCTGGACCCCGGGACCTCCGTAGCCCCGCTTTGCGGACGCCAAACCCGAGGCTCGCGCCAGGGAGCCGAGCAGTGGGAGGTGAAACCGGGTCCTTTGGCTCCGAGGCCTGCGCCCCAGATCATGCGTGGACACAGCGGACCGCTCTGGCCCACGAGCGGACACGGTCTGGGGTTGTCTGCCTCCCAGTAGACACCGGGACGGGACCTGCCTGGGCTGGGCCACGGGCTTCGCTGCAGAGCCCCCTTCTTTTTTTTATTGCTCCTCCTCCTGTCTCCCCGACCTGGCCCCTCGGTTTTGCAAAGTATTTAAAAACTGGAGCGAACGAATACGGTCGGGTCAGCGGCGCGCGGGAAGAGGGCGCGAACCCAGAGGGGCTGGGCCGGAACTTGCGGTTCCGTCAGTTTTTCCGTCTGGGCCTCGCGAACCAGCTCTCCTCTTAAACCCTGAAACAGGAACGCCAGAGTCCGAGAAGTTCTTCTTCGCCCTTTCCATGCATACAGATGGCTCCTGGAAGCTTCTCGAGGGTTGACACAGAGTGGGGGTGGGGCACAGGACAGGTACCCTTGACACAGGTGCGGGGGTGGTGTTGAGGGAAACTTTACTAATATTATCTTTTAAAGATGTTATTTGTTTATTTATTCATGAGAGGCACAGAGAAATAGAGCACCAGAGACACAGGCTCCACGCAGGAGGCCCGACGCGGGACTTGATCCCGGGACTCGGCCACCGGAGTGGGACGAAGGCCCTGGGACTAAGGCGGCGCTAAACCGCCGAGCCACCCGGGCTGCCCAGACTTTACTATTAGTAAAGCTGATTCCCTCCACCCCAGGCCCATCCTGCAGACCAGAAGCTGCCCAGGCCGCAGTGGCTGGTCGGCCTTAGACAGGGATCCACCTTCCTGCAGCTCCACACAGCCGCCTGGGAGGAGCCACAGAGCTCGTTTTTCCTCCAGCCCATCTGCCTAGACCGTGGGCAGGTTACCTCTCCGGTCTTCAGCTTCCTCTTGTGCTTAAAATAGAGGAAATCCAGCTCAGTAGGCAGTACTGATAAAAGTAGGTGCTTGAAAAGCACCTGTTACACAGATATCAGCCATAAAACTGATGAGGTGAACTGAATAGGTGCCGAATTTAGAGAAAAGCTTTTACATTTTGATCTCTCTGTTGCTTGATGCAAATGTGTATCTTCCCCCCTGGTGCCTGGAAGATGGAGATCTTAAGGATGTCTCAAGGAAGCTGGTTTTCAGGATTCAGTAGGGTCATGCATACCAAGTATTTAAGCAGTTACTATTTTACACTTAAATAGTAGAGGTTAATTTGCCTTGCAAATAATGAAAACTGTTCTCTTTGGCTTTGGTTGGTGTGATATCTACTCTTCCCTGGACTTGAGCCAGTTTTCCTTGGCAGGATAATCATGGAATAGCCCTGGGAGCCTTCAGCCTTTGTCCTAGGGCACATTTTGTGTGTTGTCTAAACACCTCCACGAAGGAATCACAGGAACTGGGAAGTGGACGGTAGCTGTTTTCCTGTCCACATGGGCATGCCTGCCTGGCCAGCGCCCCGTCTCACCGTGTGGAATTCTGTGGTGGTCAAGGATTGAGGAGGGCAGTCTCAGTCTGAATTGTGTCACTGACTTGCGCTGTAGCCTGGGAGCCCTACCCCATTCTGGGGCACCCATGTGATTGCAATCACACTTTTCTAGTTGGTCCTGTGGCAGCTCAACAGCCTTAGGTCCCAGGACAGTCTTCCTCCACAGAGAAAGTTGGATGATATGTTCTCTTTTCCCGTCTTGAAATTATCTTGCAAACTGTTTTTCAGATGAATTTCCTCTGCTGACAACCAAACGTGTATTTTGGAAGGGTGTTTTGGAGGAGTTGCTGTGGTTTATCAAGGTAAGGAAGCTGCTGCTATTGGAATCAGCAGTCTGTTCTCAACCCAGCTCCAGTGAAATCCTTCTACAAGCCCAACTATGTCACTCCTCACCTGTCGCCCTTAGTGGTTCCCATTTCACTCACTAAGAGCTGGGGCCCTCACCTGGGGCCTTTGGCCTAGCTCTGGCTTCAGCAAAGTGGCGCTCACTGTCCTCCACCCATCTGGCCTCCTTGCTAATCTTTGAGTATGTCAGGACATTCCCACCTAGGTTCTGATGCTTGCCAGTCTTGCTCCCTAGAACCTTCTTCCCCTAGATGTAGCATGACTCACTCCCCTACCTTCAAGTCCCCACTGAATGAGCCTTCCCTCACCTCCCAATCTAAGACTGTGATTACCCTACACACACACACACACACACACACACACACCCTACTCTTTGTTTTCTCCATGGAGAAACATCATCAGCTGATCTATAATGTCTACCCTCTCCCTTTCCCCATACAAGGGAGAAGGTAGACAACAAATAAACAAGTAAAATGTATTAGAAGCTTCATAAAGGCAGAAAATTTTGTTTTTTCTTCTTCATGTTTATATCCCCTGAGCCTAGAACACAGCCTACCATATAGTAGGTATTCAACATAGATTGATCACTGAGTATAGATCCCAGCTATGTTCTCATATTTGTATAAGCTAGAAGGATCTAGAGTTACAAACTCTTCTTCCAAAGGGCCACGTAGGTACCTCAAGCAAAGGCTGGAGTGCTGTGACGATGGACAGCTTCCTCTCGCTTGGTCTCCTGGTCCAGATCAGTGATGTTCTGGCCAGTGCTGGTCAGAGGGTGCCTGAGGAAATGGGCTCAGTTGTGGGCCGTGTAGAAGCTGGGATCCCTCCTGCAGAGCATCATTGTGGCTTGTATGGCCTTTGGCCAAACCAGACCCAAGACTTCTTACTGCATTTTAGAAAGGGTTTATTTAGGTTTGGATCTAGTGTTCCTTACTTCCATGTCCTTGAGGTATTTTCTTCTGTGTTATCTTACCTCAGCTGGCAGTGAGCATCTAGTTCAGGTGTGTCATCAGAAACCTCAGAAGAGGCCATTTGTAAACCAGCTAGAGCTCAGTCTAAATGGATGAAAGGGGAGGCATTAGAAGCAACATGGGAGGGGAGCACTTAGATGGCTCAGTCAGTTAAGCATCCGACTCATGATTTCAGCTCAGGTCTTGATCTCAGGGTTGTGAATTCAAGTCTTACATTGGGCTCCACACTGGCCATGGAGCCTACTTTAAAAATAAATAAATAAAAAGGAAGAAGGAGCAATATGAGAGAGATTGAAAAATTACTTATTGGAGGTGAAAAAAATAGTACAAACTCAGAAGGGTGGAAATGAGATGCTCAGAAATAAAATGCATTCACTGATTTTATCTTAATTTAGCTTGAATTCAGGATTCTAAGTACTCTTTACTCAGACTCACCTCTGGTAGAGTTGCTACCTGGGTAACTGGATGAAACACTGGGGTCAAGATGACCCCACACTAAAAAAAAAAAAAAAAAAAAAAAAAAAAGATGACCCCACACTGCATCTGGCATCTGTGGGCAAGATGGCAACGTGGGGCCTGTGCCGAGGTTCGGATCTGTCGAGCACTGAGCACTTTGCTTGTGTTCTCTAACCCTCACAGTAAGATGTGTGGGGATAAGGCTGTGCTCTTCCACGGGTGGGGTAGCGAGGCTAGGGGGTCAGGGAGCTGTCAGGGGAGAGGGATGATGGAGGGCAGGCACAGTGTGTGTGCTTGCTTGCTTGCTTATCACCATTACAGCACATCATACCCAGAGGCTGCTGTGAGTTCTGTCTTTGACCTGGATGCATGATCAGGACACAGGTTAGGATGATATCAACCGAATCTAAGGAGATGACATATAAGAAATAAACACAGGCTTATACTTGGGGAAAAACAAAAGCCCACCTTAACTGCAAATACAGGTTGGAGTAAACATAACTTCACAGTGGTACACGTGAGATAATATGACTGATAGATTTGTAAGAAAAGCCGATGCTGATTAGGCCAATTAAACATCCTATGTACCAGATCTAAGATACATTGAGCAGATTGTAGGTGAGGCATTAAATGCATTTTGGGGGAATCACGCTTAGACACAAAACACATTTGGTTGAAAAACAGCTGTTAGGTGAGGTGGGAATAATGAAAGGACTTGGAGGTGTTTGATCTAGAATGTTTGGTTGAGAGGAGTAGAAAGACAAATTGAAAGGGTATTTCCAAGAATCACCTGTCCTGGAAGTGATTCTGGGAGACTGTCCTAGCAGCCCTCAAAAAGTTGGGGCCTTGACTGGCCCTTAAAGATAGGACACGCTGTTCAGGACACATTGAGTGCCTGTCTCTGGTATGTTAGCACAAGCCTGAGGGTAAATTGGTGGAGGCTCTTAGGGTGTCAACTCCTTATGGCTCAGTACACTTGGATATCTCCTCTGCTCTCCTGTCTTCCAGGGATCCACAAACGCTAAGGAACTGTCTTCCAGGGGAGTGAAAATCTGGGATGCCAATGGGTCTCGAGACTTTTTGGACAGCCTGGGATTCGCCAACCGAGAAGAAGGGGATTTAGGCCCAATTTATGGCTTTCAGTGGAGGCATTTTGGGGCAGAATACAAAGATAAGGATTCAGGTGAGAAAACAAAAACGAAGCCTCAGATTTCCTGAGTACCCATCACAGCGTGAGTTTGCCCCATCATTTTGAGTGAAGTTGCGGGTGGTAAGAAGCCTGTGTCTGGGGATTTGATGTATAACTTTGACCTCGTGAGAGGCCGTTTCGGATTCAGGTAGAAGTCAGATCACACACTTGGTTGTTAGCATTTATGGGGTGCTTGGTACTTTCTGTACTGTTTTATTAGCAGATAGCAACATAGTTGGATGGTTGGATGCCATGCTGGAGGATAAGGTAGGGGAAGTTCATCTAGGGAACATAAAGCCTCGGGATTGCCTTATGGTGGCTTGATCTCCCTTTTTAAGACTGTGCCACCCAAAAAAAAAAAAAAAAGACTGTACCACCCAGCACATTTTAGCTGGTGTCTGTGTGATAACGGTTTTTGGATCACCCTCTGCTCCCTGCCCTCCTGGGTTGGAAGAAGATGAAACATCTTATTCCTGGACGTCTACCTTCCTCAGTCACTTTGCTCTGGTTCTTTTCTGTCCTGCCTATCCATAGGTCAGGGGTTGCAAAAGCTAATGCTTAGCTTCCTCAGGGGGGGTGTGTCTATGTGTGTGTACACACATGCATAGGAAGTACTAGCTTGCTGGTTGGATAGTAACCATTGCTAATTTTAGCATCTGTAGATTTATGTAAGCACCACAACCAAAAGCCAGAACTGTACTATCACAGTGCATCTTTTTCTTAATCTTTATTACTTTTTCTGAAGCTGTGATCGTGACAGGACTTTCTACCCCCCAAAGTTAAGAACTACTGGACAGAACATAGTCTGACACCAGTAAGGGGAGGTTTAACCTTCACATAAAGCTTCACATGAAGCTCTGCACTTCGCAGATGTTGCAGCTTTCCAGTTCCATTTCAGAAGGAAGGCGAGGAATTAAAGTCCAGAGACCAGAAATGGGAGAAAAGTACAAGGTGGTGTGAGAGTTACAGAGGTTTCTTGATGTTTATAAATCAGGTGTTTTGCTGCTAGATTGTAATTTTAGGTAGAAGTGTTGGGAGAAGAGGATCTGGAGCATAGAAAGGAGTTCACAGTAAGATCCAGTACTTTCTGCGGCAGCAGAGTGTGACAAGAATGGTTGCTGGGCATAGAGATCGTCCAGTGGTAACCCCTGGAAGAAACTGATTGCTGGGATTAGAGAAAGTTAGCAATGGGGGAGGGGTGGCACGATGACAGATTAAATATTTAAGGGACTCTTTCACAGAAAAGAAAATAGACTTTGTTATGGCTCTAGAGGATAACAGCCTTACCCTACAAGATCTGAGGAATTTGTAGAGTACATTAAATATCCTGTAGCATGGCTACAAAGGGCTGTGGTAGGACAGTGATAGATGGCCTCTAAAGCCATCTCACAAGATGCTGTGATTGACATATAGGTGTGTCTTCTCTTTTTTGACAATTCTACAGATTATTCAGGTCAAGGAGTCGACCAGCTGCAAAAAGTGATTGACACAATCAAAACCAACCCTGACGACAGAAGAATTATTCTGTGTGGTTGGAATCCAAAAGGTTGAAACCATTCCAGTTATTCTCTTGTGTCCTAACTGTACCATTAGCACAAAGGGAAGCCATGTTGCCTTGCATGGAGGCCACTGCTGAGAGGCTGGACCCTGGGATCCACTCCCAGCCACATGGCTGGTGTGACCCTGGGCAAGTCCCACTTGGGCCCATTTTCAACTTCAGATGATGGAGCTGGGTGAAGATGATCTTAATGTGTGTATTTATACTTGTTTTACTTCGGGGGGGGGGGGCTTTAAATTACCTATAAAAATATACCTAGGATTTTAAATACAGTTTAAACTGGGGCAGGTGAAGTTTCATATCTCCTCCATCTGGCTCTTATCCTTTTAACATTTATATTGTAAAATTAAACTCTACCAAGGTGTAATAAGTATTGGCCAGAGTGGAAGGTTTGCTTTAGGTTTGAATAGAGGAGGGTGTGCCAGTTTCCTGTGGCCCCTGGAAATGAATTCATTTCTCCCATACTGTAGTTTGGTGCCATGAAGGTGGCACAAATAATTTGAGCTTGGATGATTGTTGCTTCAATTGTAAACATTATCTGCAGGAGTCTTCTGTTGATGGATGGGTCACTGTAGGCATTATGCCATCCTCAGGATTGGAATGGGTGCTCTTGACACAGGGAGGTGTGGGTCATGGGGCAGTGGCCCAGGGGCTATTTCTCATGATCTCCCCCGTATGACTTCCCTTCTGTTTCTCTCCTGTTTTAATTTGTGGGTAGCTGCATTCCTTAAAACCACGCATGCCTCATTTTCCTTTGTGCTGGTTCCTCAGATCTTCCTCTGATGGCCCTACCTCCGTGCCATGCCCTCTGCCAGTTCTATGTGGTGAACGGTGAGCTGTCCTGCCAGCTATACCAGAGGTCAGGAGACATGGGGCTGGGCGTGCCCTTCAACATCGCCAGCTACGCCCTGCTCACCTACATGATCGCACACATCACAGGCCTGAAGGTGGGCTGCTCTCAGGAAAGAACGGCTGCTGCCAGCCGAAAGCACTGAGCGCTTAGATTATTTAATGTGGAAAGACTGATTGCAGAGAAGTCAGTGTCTGATTAGTTTTAAAATGTGACGTTAGAAATCTAGTTGGTCACCTGGCAAGCTTCCACGAAGCTATCCTGTCTTTGTCGTTTGTATAACAAACAGGTTTAGATAGGTTATTTATAACACAAGACAACTTTTGTGAATATCAGCTTTTCTCAAAAGCTACACTGGTGAAATTATTTTCTGAAAAGCCTTGGAATGTCTGCAAAGTCTATATAATGTGCTTTTTCTTTTACATTAAAAGATTTTATTTCTTTATTCATGAGAGACACAGAAAGAGGCAGAGACATAGGCAGAGGGAGAAGCAGGCTCCATGCAGGGAGCCTGATGCGGGATTCCATCCTAGGACCCCAGGATCATGACCTGAGCCAAAGGCAGACGCTCAACCGCTGAGCCACCCAGGCGCCCCCATAATGTGCTTTTAAATGATCTGTCTTAAATTAAAACTAAAACATTTACCATTTTGCTTGTTCTGGTGGGATCTAGCCAGGTGACTTCATACATACTTTGGGAGATGCGCATATTTACCTGAATCACATTGAGCCGCTGAAAATACAGGTAAGACTGTTATTTGTCACTATGGAGTTTGGTACCTTCTCTTGATAAAAGGCTCCCTTATAGAACATCCCTTGTGTAACAGACTGTCTGCTCTGTGCTGGGGAAGAAATAAGATGCCCTGCTCTGGCTGCAGGGCTTCAGCTTAGGGGTTTGTGGTGGGCAGGTGGGCAGGGACAAGGCAGACACATCTCAGCAACCACAGGCACTTAATGTGACCGTGCCCTGAGATACAAGAGACTACTGTGAGAGAGAGAGAGAGAGAAAGAGCCCGTATTTAGACCAATGGGTGTGGGACCTTCCCAAGGTAGCATCTCGACTTATTTTTACTTGGAGAATTTAAATGGTGATGTTTTCCCTTTATTACGTTAAATGCCATACACAGCTATTAACTTTCAAAAGTTTGTCCAAATCCCAAGTTAACAGCAGCCAACAAATGATTTGAAGTGGCAATTAAAATGTGTCTAATGCTTAATGAGTCCCCAGAAAAAAAAACTGAACTGAACCCTTTGAGCCCCTTCCAGATGAGATCCAGGTTTTGAAAGTTCCTCCTTTGTGTGGAGCTTGGCTGCTTTTGTGTAGAGGGTTACTTCAGGGTTTACCCAGTTGCTTCTCTGGCTGTCTGCTCCAGAGATGCTGGACGGAGTAATGTGAGGTTGGAACCCATGTCCACATCCTCATTGCTGCCATCTGTTCACGCCAGGAACCCTGGCTTGCATCCCTCTCTGTTGTCAACAGATGTCATCTTCCCTCACCCTCTTTGCCAGGGACAGTTGAGATAGGGATTATGGGACTCAAATAACCATACTTGAGTGCCTAATAGGAGTCACAGATATGAAAGTAAAGACTGTTGTCCCATCCTTAATACGTTTACCAAGAGCAGTCAATTATAAGATGAGCCACTAGGCTCCTCAGCTGGTGTGCTACCACCCAGACATCCTTCATTCTCTACATGTGGGAAAGAAATCAGTTGGTTACATTCCAGAAGTGTTCCATAAGCAGGGGCAGGTGTCTGCACTATTACACTCCAGTGGAATAATATTTTGTTGATAAAATACTATGTACCTGTTTCACAAGGAACAGAGTTAAAGCAGGTTGTATGGATAATGGCAAAATAATGGTCTCCTATTGTTTTTAGCTGCAGCGAGAACCAAGGCCTTTCCCGAAGCTCAGAATCCTTCGAAGAGTTGAGAAAATTGATGACTTCAAGGCTGAAGACTTTCAGATCGAGGGGTACAATCCTCACCCAACTATTAAAATGGAAATGGCTGTGTAAAGTGCTTTTAAAAGAGGTGATATTCAGTCTGTAGGGGTTGACTGAATGCCCAGGCTTTCACTCCGTTTGCCCTAGAGGGAGGAGGAGGAACTAGGTCAAAAATCTCTCGTGACCAGCAGCTATTATTCATTAACTTATAAGATGTTGCCACTGGCAAACATAATCTTGTGGCTTCTCTTAGTAACCAAAAGCTTTGAGTTTGGTTGACTCACTAAGGTGTGAAAGTGCCGAGTTTGGGAATAAAGTCAGGAAAGTGAACACTGAAATACACTTAAAATATGTACATGCATTTCAATCCGTTTTTATGAAGGTCTGCGAATTTCAAGAATTACACATCAGCTGTTAACCCCAAATTTGAGCAAGCTGAGGAACACCAGCATTCTTAACGTACAATTGTGGCTATGAACATTTAAAGTTATTTGCTTTATATATTGTTATAATAAAGGTATGTATTGCATTTGTGTTCTGCATTCATCTTTTTAAATTTTTTATTCTATATTGCTATTCTGCTCACTTCCTGCCCTAAATAGATTTAACTGAACCCTCCTAAATAAACCTATGCTCTACTCTCATTTGGATACTGCTCAGAAGTTTAGTATTATTTTTTTAATTTTTAAAGGTATTTTTTAATTTATTCATGAGAGATGCAGAGACCAAGGCAGAGGGAGAAGCAGGGAGCCCCGAAGTGGGTCTCGATCCTGAGACACTGAGACGGTAGCCGCTCAACTGCTGAGCCACCCAGGTGTCCCAAGGTTTAGTATGTTTTTTAAATGGTAACTAAGTATTTTGCCCTATATTTTTTCTGTGGTTCATCTAATTCTGGCTGCATTTATCATTAGCACATGATGATTATTTAGGATAAAGGTTTATTTAAAGATAATGGGAAAATAATGGATGAAATGCCATTTTCCTGCCTATTCCCGCTGCCATGGTTTCAGTATGGTATGAATCCTCTACTAACACACTTAGCCCTGGAGTAGTTTAGCCTTTCTCTTGCTCAGTCTAATCCTGTGAAATCCTTTTACCTTTGTTACACACCAGCTACCCCATGGTGCTGCAGAACTATTTTTACTATGCTAATTTTTGACAAGTGTTAGAATAAGGCATTGTTCCAATAATTGTGCAAGCTGCTGCTTATTTTCAAAGTACAGTTTAATGTCTAGGTACCAGCACTTGATATAAATTTTGTTAACATCTTTCTAGACTTTGAATTCAATCTAAATTTGTTCAAGGATTAATTAGGAGAATATGTGTTTATTTGCTAAAAGAATCAAGGAATGGCAACTGAGCTGATTTTTGAGGTTACAAGGACTTTTAGCTGAACTTGTTTTGATTGCTAGGATGATCCTTTCCCTTGTTTTTACAAAAGCATACCCAAAAAGTTTTTTAAGTTTTCACTTAGAAAAGAGTGTTAGGCTGAACATTTAATTCTCTTGAGCAGCAAGGAGTTTCTTCCAGACTTCACCATCTGGATATTGGTGTTTCTTCACAGACTCCTCCTTCATTTCTGTTGAATAACCAGCATCCTATCAAACAAAAAGTTGAGTCGTGTCAATAACCACCTGGAACAAAACTCCTATATGTATCTCTGCTGCTCGTAGAAAGTTTTCAGATTGTTTGAAATGGAGAAGGATACACTTTACTGGCTACATCTCAGTATTAAATTAATCATACTTCCTTTGACAATTCAACCTCTGTCAGTGAAAATGACATCATGTCTTGGACATGATGAAGATAAATGGTCCAGATAACATCTGCAGTTAAGTGTTTCAGTTCAGTAACATGCTAGATGGTGTCAAGTTTTGTTTTTGTTGTTTGGGTTTTTTGGGGGGCGGGGGGCTTGCACAAGAAGTATACATTTTAATGCCTCAGCTGGTGTTGGGGAGAAAGGCTGGCATTAGAGAAGCCTTTTCAAGGCAATTTCACCCTCGACCCTGACCTTCAGGCCTTGGTTATTTGATATTGCTGTAATTTCTGATATTGCTGATATTCTGTAATTTCTAGATACTGAAAATTAGGGAGATAGCTTTGCACTCTAGTGTCCAACCTACAAGAACAAGTATACAGGGGCTGGCCCCTGGCCAAACTCACCTTAGGAGGCATGTAGGATGCCTTCTTGATTATCACAGGATACCTGAAATGTTCATGCAGGTGATCGACATACTCACACATCCTAGGAGGAAGGACTTGGGTTAGGGCAATAATGTCCTGTTAGATCATTCGTGTGGCACTGTTAAAGCAAAGGGACGAGCAACACTAAAGAAAGGGCAGACTTCATCAGGCATGTGTTTCTATGCAAATCTTTCAACCTCTGCAGGTTCTTCCCCTCTGTAAAATAAAGCACTGTGAGGGGTCCAACGAAGTCTCATGGGGGTAGGGGACCAAAAAGTTCTCTTATAACCTACAGATCGTGCCGGACTTACCATGTTTTGACTTAAGATGTTTCGACTTCACGATGAAGCAAAAGCCATATGCATTCAGTAGAACCGTACTTCAAATTTGGAATTTGGATCTTTTCCCAGCTCGTCGTGATAGGCAAGCCGATCCTCCCTCTGATACTGGGCTGTGGCAGCAGTCCCATCAACCCACCAGCGTGAGGGTCGGCAGCCGATGCACTCGAGCGACTGTCTGAGCCGCAGCACAGTTCTGTCTCACACTCTCAGTATCCAGCAAATTACATGAGCTGTTCAACATTTTATTTACGTCAGATGATTCTTCCCAGACACAGGCTAATACAGGTGTTCTTTTTCCTCTTTTTAAATATTTTATTTATTCATGAGAGAGAGGCAGAAACAGGCAGAGGGAGAAACAGGCTCCATGCAGGGAGCCCGATGTGGGACTCGATCCCAGGACTCCAGGACGCCCTGGGCTGAAGGCAGGCGCTAAACCGTCAAGCCACCCAAGGATCCCCTAGTAACAGGTGTTCTGAGTATGTTTAAGGTGGGCTAGGACAAGCTATGATGTTTAATAGGTTAGGTGCATTAAACACATTTTAAGGGATGCCTGGGTGGCTCAGGGATTGAGCCAAAATAAACACATTTTAAAATATTTTCTCAATAGATTAGTATTTATCGATGTTGGTATCAATATGTTACTATTTTAATATATTATGGTGGGTTTATTGGGATGTTAAGCTATCTTAAGCCAAGGGAGATCTGTAAAGGTTTTGTGACCCCAAAGGCATCAATTTAGACTCTCAATATCTGGGATTCTTTGGGTGCCTTTAGCCAAAACTTAGGTGAACAGATTAAAATCACTAAGTGAGATCCCATCCAGCTACACACATGATTTAGAAAAAGCACAGGTTTTACTATCAGTCCAATCTGTTCAAATTTGGTGTCAGCTACCTTCTAGTTTTGTGAATTGGGGCAAGTGACCTAACTCTGATACCTCACTTTGTCATTGGTTCATGAACAGCGAGGACAGGCCACCAATGTGCCCGGTGCTGGTAACTCACAAAGGAACTGGCAAGACTGGGCCATGTGGTTTCAGTGGACACAGATACTAAGTTACTGACTAGGATATGCGTTATGTATAATCTATAAAGGACAGGCTACAGAAGAGCCAACCCCATGGGAGAGGACATTCTGGCCCTAAAGAATGTGCAGGGACTGGGTGCTCCAGGCACAGAGCAGAGGTGCTCCGCTCACACGGTAGCATTCCCGAGCAGAGCAGTGGCATGAGGCACCCTCGCCCACTTGAGGGTGGTCACAGCACACCATGCTCTGGGTTTGCCCCTTTCTCAGCCCTCAAGACTTACAGGACCTTGCAAGGTTGGACTGAACCTCCCCTTGGTCCCACCTTCAGGACTGAAGTGAGAAGGGGCAACAGCAGAATAACCCTGGAATGTTCACTTTTTATCATACATAATATTTCGAAATAAAAGGCAGCATCTACGTACTCAGCCTCCAACTTCGGAGAAACCATTACCTTATCACCGAGGCCCCCTACCAACCCTCACAGGTCCCACTTCTCTCCCATGGTCCCATACTTGGTATTTACTATTCCCATGCATGTATTAGTGCCTGCACCATATAAAGATCACGGCCAGTGATCTTTCTGTGATACCACATTTAATTCTAGGAGGAAAGAAATGTATAATTAAGCTGCATGTGGGGGTGTCCGGGTGGCTGAGTCGGTTAAGCAGCCAGCTCTTGATTTCAGCTCACCTCATGATCTCAGGGTCCTGGGGCCAAGCCCCACGTCCAGCTGGCTCTAGCTCACTCTCTCTCAATCTCTCCCCCTCTGCCCCTCCCCCTGCTCGCTCTCTGTCTCTGAAATAAGTCAATCCTTAAAATAACAAGATAAAAATAAAGCCGTATGTGTGCAGATAACTGGAAGACTGTCTTAGAGTTCACCTGAGACATGCTGAGAAACAAGGTGGAACTAGATGCAGGCAGATTATAGAAGACTCCAGCGCTGGCACCAGGACATTGAACAGAAGCAGAGAATATATGTATGATGAAAGCAAGGCTTTAAAAAGGAAAGAGTTCTGGGGGCTCAGTCGGTTAAGAGGCTGACTCTTGATCTCAGCTCAGGTCTTGATCTCAGGATCGTGAGTTCAAACTCTGCACTGGGCTCCATGCTGGGTGTGGAGTCTACTTAAAAAAAGGAGTTCTAGTTTCCAAGGGTTCCTCCATCCCACCCACCCACCATGTACTTAGAAGACAAAGGTGGCTCCCAAAAACCCGCCCCTCAAAGTTCTATTCACTGCTGGGGCACCAGTGTAACTGCCCCATATGAGAAAGGGGAAGCAAAACCAGCTCGGCCTCTGAGTTCTAGGACGTGGCAAAGGACAGAGCTCTCCTCGGGTCTCGAGAGCAGAGATGCAGAAGGTCTGGGTGGACTGCAGGACACTCCTGAAGTTAACTCCACATTACCTGTTCTGAAGGCTTGCAGAAACTGATATGAAGTCAAATATAATCAGGTGCTGAACCAGCTCACACAGGCCAACGCCACCAGCATGGGGGCAAACAGGAACTACAAGAAAGACAGATTTGTACTTAACGCCAAGCAGGGTGGGGGTGGGCGGATGAAAAGAAACCTGAGGGTTTTCTCATTGCCTGCAGGTGATTAGATCATTCTTTATTATTCAGGGATGAAATTCCAGGACCAAGATCATCAAAGTTTCCCTGATTAGGCTGAAAAGAGGGTCCCCCCCAGCAGGCGTGGGGCGGGAGGGACGTGGAGCTTTGGTTTGGTGAGCAGCCCTTACTTTCAAATTTTTTGGCCATCAGCAACACTGAGAGGTTTTCATTGACACTTCCCAGCCTGCAGCTGTCAATCTGGAGAAACTGCAGGGCTTTTGCTTGTAGGAGTTGCTTAAATATCACTCTATTGTGGCACTGGAAACAGAAGTAAAATAAAACCAACAGAAGAGTCAGCTTTGGCTTTCAGGGCCTGCAAACCTGGCAGTGCACCAACCTGCAGTGCACCAAGGTGCTCAGCACGGGCCTTCAGGAAGCCGGGCATCTATCTATTCTTTGTTCTCACCTGGCACGAAGCAAGCCCTGACAGTACAGACCTTACTGCTCCCTGCTTCATCAATCTGCTAGTGGCAGAGTGTGAGTCACACCAAAGTCACGCCGGCCTGACATCTATTAAGGAATAACCGTCAGAGCGGCTGGCAAGTGGGAGGCGAAGCGGAGCATCAGGAAGAAATACGGCGACGGCGATGAGCAGGTGGCTCGGATGCCAGAAAGCCACGGCTAAACAGCATTGCTCCTTTTGCTGGGAGAACCGAGAATCTGTTCCTTCACACTGCTCTGCTCGTGGGTGGACTGCCGCAGGTTTTGGCAGGTGTTGGGGCTTCGTTTATAAGCACCAAGAGTGAACGCAGTAATGTTTATTCAATTTGGAAGCTGGCTTTCCTAAAACCATTCAGTGCATCTTATGCCCTTGCAGGAGCAACTTTATTTATTAAAGATTATTTATTTGAGAGAGAGAGAGAGAGAATGCAGGGGGAGAGGCAGAGGGAGAGAATCTTCAAGCAGACTCCCTGCTGAGCGCAAAGCCCAATGTGGGGCTCGATCCAGGGACCCTGAGATCATGACCTGAGCCGAAGTCAGACACTCAACCAGCCCAACCACCCAGGCGCCCCTGCAGAAGCAGCTTTAAATTGCTGCCTTGTAAATTTTAATTAGATACCTTGACAAAGATTAATGGCCTTACATCATATAAATCGTAGCAAAAAAATATAAACTTTTGACTGTATCTGACTCCAGGCTCTAATGATGTGCGGTAAAACATCCCAAGTTTGGAGATGAAAACTTCCCAACCCAAAGTAGCCCCAGTGACAGGGCTTAATGTACACTGGTGTCCTCAGTGGGTGGCCACGTGCACGGACCCCAAGGAGATGGCACTTACCTGTTCTCCTGTGGCAACACCAATTCCTAACGGGGCCAATGCCTATAAAATATAAGGCAACCTGGTGTTATTTTCCTAAGTCTTTGAACTGAAGCTCTCAATGTTTAAAAATATTTACAGTTGCTTAACTACTGAGAGCTGAAGAAGGAAACGTCCCTGCTGCGGGGCTGTGGGGCGTGTAAGGAATGACAGAAGGTCGGCAAGGGGCTGGGTGTGTCTGCCCGTGAGAAGGCCAGGGCCTGTCCAGGCGCTGCCATTAGCTCCTTCCTGGCCGTCCTTCTGCAGATTCTCCCCACCGCCCCCCTTCGGTGGTCCTTCTAGAACAATCTCCCTTCAAGCTCAGTGAGTGGCCTTAGATTCACTTTACAGATCCGGCTGAGTTCACTCCTACAGGTGAAATCCTCACCTGGAGAATGCTGGAGTCTACCTGACACAGCACAGTTCTCTCTGTTTTCCCACCTCACCCCCTCCACCCAGGCTGGGGCTCTTCCCTTCCCGGCCCCACTGGGGATGCCACAGGCCCCTTCCTCAAGCACCTTCGGTTTCTGCCCAGCTTATCTCCCCATGTTTAGGGAGTAATAACAATGGCACCAACAGCTAACACCATCTGAGCTCTTACTGCCTGTCTGCTGGGGTTTGAAACCCTGACTGAATGACTCCCCGTCACAGCCCATGGGGATAGGGGTCACCATCGTCCCCATTTCACAGGGCAAGTAAGCAGAGCTACAAAGGGTACAAAGCTACAAAGGTGTAGAACTGGGGATAGAACCCAGGCCAACGCCATCGCCAGGGGAAGCATCTGAACCACTAGATAGGAAAACTTCCCTCTAGAAAAACCTTTCATTTGGGAGCCAGGTGTCCCCGCCCCTGCTACCTGTCCTGCCTCTATGTGTGGACGGAGGTGAGTCATGGATCACCCAGAGCTTTGGCCTCCTTGTCCCCAGGTCAGGAGTTAAAGTGGATGGTCCCTGGGGCACCTTTTAGCTTCCTGGTATATGCTTCTTAGAAACCTCTAATTTAAGTGAGTTCTCTATCTCAAAAAACAGAGTGGGGAATACCAGCCATTTGCCTTACTCACTCTACCATTTTAGAGCATATGTTTCTGACACTAAATAGATATCAACTTTTATTTCTTCCTTTTAAATATTTCCTGAGGGCAGCCCTGGGTGGCCCAGCGGTTTAGCGCCGCCTTCAGCCCAGAGTGTGATCCTGGAGGCCCGGGATCGAGTCCCATGTCGGGCTCCCTGCATGGAGCCTGCTTCTCCCTCTGCCTGTGTCTCTGCCTCTCTCTCTGTGTGTGTCTCTCATGAATAAATAAATAAAATATTTAAAAGAAATAAAAAATAAATATTTCCTGAACCTTCTATCGTCGGGCTGCCCTCTCCCTCACTGCCCACTCTCCGAGATCACTGGGAAAGCCTAGCTCTGCTTTCTGCCCGTACCACACTCCCCTGTTCTCCATCGCAATCCATCCAGCATGTTTTTTCCAGTCAAATCTTTAATCACATCCTCTCCTTCCGAACAGTACAGTGGCTCACAGTGTTGGGCTGCGTCTTCTGCACAGATGGACTCATCGTCAGACCCAGGGACCCGTGCTTCCCACAACCCCCCACGTGTACCTCAACTGTGCTGGGTATCCCCACGGCCCCGCCTGTGCCTGCTGTCTCTGCAGCTTCCCCCTCCCCCGCCCACTTCATGCAATGAGTGGATGGCCGTCTCCACGGGCACAAAACCTCAGAGGGCTGAAGCCTGGACAAGCTTCCAAGGAGACTCGTCAGGTGGGGGTGGAGGGCAGGTGCAGGTCCTTGCTGTGTGGGCAAGCGGCAGCACTAGGGCATGGCGACCCAGAAGAACCCCAAGGTGAAAGTCTTCATCAAACTATGGCCTCTCACCAGATTCTCATTTCAGAATGACTCCTCAGAAGCTTTCAGGTCTGTTTAAGCCAACAGTCACCCCGACCTTGGTGCAACTCTGCTCAGGACCAGCTGTTGCCTTACCTCCCGAGGGCGCTCCACCGTCCTGGCCCACACCTGTGTCTCCCTTCAGTAACCTTCCTTCTACTCTCTCAGGACTCAGGGCCCCAGCCAGCAATGCCACCTATCTAGGATTCACGTGTCTTCCTTTCTTTGCAGGGAGGCTGTAAGTGGGAGGAACGGAGGGCATCCCTCGAACACAGGCTTCTGCGCAGGGCCCGACATCAGGAGCTCCTATGTTCATGGACTGAGAGGAATGGAGCAGGATGGCCCCAGTAGGACCCACAGCTTCACACAGGGCACACCAAGGTGTCCCTCCCAGAACTTGGAACTGACTGTCCTCAGAGTGATCATTTTCAGAGTAGGGGAGAATATAGCAATGCAGAGTCAGCTCAGGGGGATCGTCTGCTCCCAGGCAGGCAGGAGTGGACTATAAGGCCAGCAAAGCTACGTAGGGGTATGTGCTTCCCCGGGGAGGGGTGAGGCTTAAGACTCAGCACGCCCAGTGCCAGGGGCAGGCACATCCGCGCTCTGTGGATGGATGCTTGGGGCCTCCTTGGACAACACGGTCGCATATTCACATCAACAACCTGCCCTGATTTCTCGCTTATCCAAAAGCCTTTGGTTTAATGTGGCTCCTCAGGGATCTTGCTCTGGTCAGAGGATACAAAAATCTAGTGCTCCCAGAAGTTGGGAGTTCTCTTTATAAATTTATTACCTGGCATTCTGGCTTTATATACATCAGCGCCAGATACCTGGCTAAAGGGAGACGCTTCCTGAGAAAGGATGTTCCTCAGATATTCTGATGTATCCGGGGCTCCCTAAACCCGACAGGTAGGGAACCTGGGTGGATCTGTGATCTGTGCGGGAAGTGCCCCGGTGTGAGGGCTCTAGGCAGCCTTCTCTTGGGACAGCCTGACCTTGGCCTTAGCTAAGCAAATCTCGTCTTTTGGGTCAACCAGAGGAATCTACACTTTTCATTCTGGGTGAATAAAATATTTTAATATCAGTCCGATTTCTATAGTTACAAAGTATGGAGCCATGTCTATTAATCTTTGGATTGCTGGCAGCCTTTCAACTCTTAGCAATATACTATCTCTAAAATAAATAGAAATGTTAAAAGAAATAAGCAAAAGAATTTTAGGATCTGTCATGGCCACTTCAGAAAACCAACTACCAACAACAAAAATTATCTACCTATCTATCTCAGTAGTGTCAGGGGCAAGAGCAGTTTTTCTACCTTGGAAATGGTGGCATGTCCCAGAATGTCATCCGGGGAGGTGGGCTCCTCAATCCACAGTGGCTTGAACTCAGCCAGCTTTGACATCCACTTTACTGCCTCGGGCACATCCCAGCGCTGGTTGGCATCCATCATCTGCAAGAAGACCGAGAGAGACCCTTCACTGTGCGGTCTGCCTGGTGCTGACTTGTGACTATGGCTCTAAGCGAGGAAATGCCGTCACTTGGTGCCACTGACTACTGATAAGACTTCTGGAGGGAGCCTGACATTTCCTCCATGGAGGACCAGCATGCAGCGAGCACAAAGGTGGCCAAAGAGCAGCCACCAAGACTGGAACTGTGGCTCTTGGAGTAGGTGCAAGTCACTCACAGAGCTACTGTGATGTCCTAAAGAGCCCTGGGCTAGACCCAGAAGTGCTCAATGGCCCTGGAGCTCTGGCCCAATCTTCACTTAGGTGGCGCCCAATTACATTTGTCTTGCAGTATTCATTATTCTGGAAACTATTTTATCACATTCTGAATTATGCATCACCAATTCTGAATTTGATCACTGGTCATTTATCGACTACTGCTAACTATGAGTTTGGCACAATAATAAATAACCCAAACTCTACTATTAATGAAGCACCTACTTAACTGGCCATTTTATGGATTTTGCCCCCTTTAGTGTTTACAACAACTCTATGAAGCAGTTCATATTAACTCAGTTTACAGAAAAGAAAATTGACATGGAGAGCAGTTAAGGAATTGGTCAAGAACAGTAAGTCACGTAAATGACCTTTGAACTCCTAGGTCCCGGCTCCCTGGAAGCCAGGTGCTGGGTGTGTAGACGCTAAGAAAGGGCCTCTTCATCCCTGACATTATCATGCTTACAGAAGACAGATATGGAGATGGACATGGTGGTGTGAGGTCCCTCAGGGGACATTATGAGGACCAGAGGACAATATATCTAGAATCAATCTGTATCACAAATTATTTGGATAACGATGGCCCCATAAGACAAAAGTTGCAGTAACTCGTGTATAAATAGTAGCAGTTCTGATCCTAACTCAATGACTTAACTTTTATTTTTGTTAACTTATGAAATACACCTCCAAAAACTTCACAAAAACATTTCATTGTAACTTCATAAAAATATTTTGCATGGAATAAGAAACATCTTATAAAAATATGTACTCAGGAATGTGTGATCCTTACATTTATCTCAGCAAAAGTTTGGCATTTCTTCAACCTTGGCTCCCCGAGAGCAGCCTACGTGATGAACCAGGCAGGACATATTTGTTAAGGGAAATTAAATAATGACATACCAGGACACCAAGGGGGGTCCTGTTTGCTCAGGTGTATCTGTGCTAGCAAGAAGGAACAGACCCTAACCCAGATCTTACTTAAGTTCTGCAGAATGGAAAAATTTAAAACTATCAGCTCCCTCAGTTGCTTTTTGTTGTTGTTGTTTAAAGAGCTGGCCCACTGCAAGACCACAAAGATATGCTTCCTCTCACATTCAGCTTAAAATTCCCAATGTGCTTTACTCCTTGCTTGAAATAAGCTCTATTCTGGCCCAGGACACAGGCTTCATGTGAAGCTGCTCTTTCTCCATGGGAGGGGAGGACATTTACCAACGTCTTTTCAGGTCCAATCATGTTCCGGATGAGGCGGCACCTACGGACGTCATCCTGGAGATCAGCACCCACTTTTACCTTAAACCTAGAAAATAAATGTGGTTTGGTAGTAGGGTCTGTCCCCTGATGTGGCAAAGACATGCGGGTTCTCTGCAGAAGCGGCTGCCTCTGCTGGTAACTCACAGGTCATGTCTTTTTTTTTTTTTTTTTTTAAAGATTTTATTATTTATTTATGAGAGACAGAGAGAGCGAGCGAGGGAGGCACAGACAGGGAGAAGCAGGCTCCATGCAGGGAGCTGGATATGGGACTCGATCCCAGGACCCCAGGATCACGCCCTGGGCCAAAGGCAGGCGCTAAACCACTGAGCCACCCGGGCTGCCCAAGGTCATGTCTTCTAATAACCTCTTGCCCTCCTCCCACTGGTCTCAGACAAGCCACTGGAAAATGACCCTGTTGCTGCACGGGGGCAACAAGGCTAAATCACCGCTGACCCGAAGTCGAGGGACCAGGAGAGCAGCCAGATCTCTACCCACACTGAGTTTTTGCTGCGGGCGGCCCAGCGGTGAGGAACAAGAAGCCACGTCCAGAGCTAAGGCGAAGAGGGAGGCCGGGCAGAGGAGCCGGCCCGTCACATCCTGAATGTCTGTTTTTCTCTTTTTTTTAAGATTTTATTTATTTATCCATGAGAGACACAGAGAGAGGCAGAGACACAGGCAGAGGGAGACGCAGGCCCCACGCGGGGAGCCGGATGTGGGCCCCGAGTCCGGGCCCCAGGATCACGCCCCGGGCTGAAGGCGGCCGCCGACCCTGAGCCCCGGGCGCCACCACCTGCTGAAGGTCAAGAGTCCGATGAACCCCCTCCCTCCACCCGCGCAGCTCCCGGCGGGGCTCCCTCCTTCCTCCACCCAGCGAGAGGTGGGCCTCGGTGCGGCCAGGGCCGGAGGCTGGGCACTCGCGTGACCTGGTCCCAGAATGAGACCCGCAGAGGCCTCCTGTGCCTCATCAGAGCTGGCCACTTACAGGGAGCCCCCTTCATCTGTTTTGATGCCCAAATACTCTCCAGAGCCGGGCCTCTGCTCCCTAGGACCTCAGGCCTCGGGTCCGTCGTCAGGAGAGAGCGTGGCTCCACCGCAGGGGAGGCCAGCCTCCTGTCCCTCACTCAGGGATTGCTTTCTCGATGCCCCCAGAAACCGTGCTCATTGCACACACTCTGGCATCTGCTGCTTCTCTCCCCCACTCAGCGCTAACGCACTAAACACGCCGCGTCCCTCCCACATGGGAGCTTCGGTTTCCAGATGCCCGGCTTCTGTGCCAGGAGGCCTCCACCCTCACTCCTCAGCCTTCTGTGACTCACCGGCAACAGCTGTTCCCACCTTTCCTGGGCACATGGAGAGCAGGAAGGGACAGACTCTGACTGAGCACCTGTTATAAATCCCAGATATCGCAACTTTGAGGAGAATCATGAGTTAGCGTTATTCCCATTTTATGGAGAAAGAAAACGAGGTTTGCAGAGGTTGAGCACGTTGCCCATGATCATACAGCAACTACTTGCAGGGGAAGAAGGGAAAAGCCAAGAGGCTGATTCCAAATCCATCACATCCCAAGCCTCTTTCCACTGCTTCATGTTGCCCTCTTCAAATTCTCGCTCCCCAGCTCTTTATTTAGTGGAGAAGTCAACAAGAATTCAGTGCCTCCCAAACTTGAACATCCACACAAAACACCCTTTAACATGGGATCTTGTTAAAAATGCAAATTCCTGAGCAGCAGGTCTGAGAAGAGGCTGCAGGGTGTGCATTTCTGATCAGCTCCCAGGAAATGCTGATGCTCCTGTTTCACAGGCCACACTTGAAGCGGCAGCAGGAGGTTGGAGGCCAGGCCGAGGGTCCTGCAGAGAGCCCGGTGAACTACCACAGGCAGGACATAGACTTTTTTGTTTTTTTAATTTATGCCACTGAGAGGGATTTATTCTTCCATGAAATAAAACTATAGCACTCTGAACTATTTAGAGCTGCAATTCCATCCAACATTTATGTTAAGATTTTTCTCTTTACTCAAAAACAAGACTCCAAGAAAAAAAAACTCAGGGGAAAATATTGAAAGCCCTCCAAAATAATTAATTTTGTTTACTTCTGGAAATAAAGGCAGATGTTACCACTTTACACTGACAGGTGCCACACCATGGGCTCATCCACACAGGCTTCTCCTTATACAACTCATACTGCACTTAAAATGATTTGACACCAAGAGGCTCATGGGGACCACCACATCACGAGATGATGGTCCCTCTGTGTCCTGCACTGTGGTAGGTTTGGGGGCCAATGACAATCACCATTTATCTAGAGGAAGACCCTTGGATGTCCAGGGGTCCATATTCACACAGGAGAGAGACAGGAGAGAAGAGCCAACAGTTGGTCTAGAGAGAACAGCATGGGGAGGACAGCCACTCGAGGAGAAGAGGAGGCACCTGGAGACTCCACAGAAAACTGGAACCAGTGACTGGAAGTTCTATGGAAGGGAAAGGTTTTAACACACTGTGTTTTTTCTTTCTTCTTTCTTTCTTTCTTTCTTTCTTTCTTTCTTTCTTTCTTTCTTTCTTTCTTTCTTTCTTCTTTCTTTCTTTCTTCTTTCTTTTTCTTTCTCTTCTTTCTTTCTTTCTTTCTTTCTTTCTTTCTTTCTTTCTTTCTTCTTTCTTTCTTTCTTTCTTTCAAGATTTTTTTAAAATTTATTTATTCATGAGAGACACAGAGAGAGAGGCAGAGACACAGGCAGAGGGAGAAGCAGGCTCCACGCAGGTAGCCTGATGTGGGACTCAATCTGGGGTCTCTAGGACCAGGCCCTGGGCTGAAGGCGGCGCTAAACCGCTGAGCCACCCGGGCTGCCCCACTGTGCTCTTTCTAATGCACGGAGCCCTCAGATGATGCAAAAGCACCTTACAAGTTAGGCTTGCTGCCTCTGCAGATTTTCAAGTGGAAGCTGAACCAATGCTTATTACTGACAGTAAAGAATGGATTTCTATGCTAGACTGATGCTTGAAAGTGACAATCTTCAAGGTCTGTTTCAGATCTGATGTTCTAGGATTCTAAATAGGATTCACATCTCATCTTTGGAGAAAGAGACTGGCCTACGCTGAAACCTCTGCCATGTGTCCCTACGTGTCAGCCTGTTCCTGGATGAATCCCTGGCCTCCTTGCTGCCTTTTGTTCCTGGCTCCTCTCCACTGCTAGCCTGTCATGTGGTCGATGGGAGAGTGAAATGCATCATCACACAAACAAGTTACCTGGTCCAGCCGGCCTTCAGTGCCTCTGTGCAGAGCTGTGGGGAAAGGAGCAGAGCCACCATCACACACCAGAAAGCTCTCTTTGGTCTTGTTTTTTTTTTTTTTTTATGATTTTATTTATTTATTCATGAGCGACACAGAGATAGGCAGAGACATAGGCAGAGGGAGGAGGCTCCCTGCTGGGAGCCCGATGTGGGACTCCATCCCAGGACCCTGGGATCATGACCTGAGCCAAAGGCAGACACTCAGCCACTGAGCCACCTGGGTGCCCCAACTCTCTTGGGTCTAATGAGTACCCCACTTGTCTCTGATCTGGTTTCACGAACACTATGGCTGCAGCATGAACCAGATGAGCAACCAGGCATTGGTGAATTAAGAACCCAAATAGCTTAGCCAACGGAGCATAACTCTTTGTACTTGTAGGATGACATTCTTTCCTCATCTCTATGGGAACAATTTCTTTAATTGTTTAATTAAAATTAATTTCTTTAATTTAATTTAATAGAAGAGAAATGGAGCATTTATATCCCCTTCCTTAAAGCTAGGATATTCTGCAGCATCCATAGAACTTACTGGATGTAAGAGAAACAAACAGAAACCAGTCTTTCTCTCAGCTGTGAGTACAGCATGATGGGAAAGAGTCATAAATCAATCACACGCTGACCGCAGTGTGTGTGCCAGCCACTGGGCTGCGAGTATCACAAAACTCACAGCATTATTCTGAATCCCCCAAACCACCCACAAGATACGTATTATTTCCCCATTTCAGTGAGGAGACCGAGGCTCAGCATGGCTCAATGAACACTGCCCAATGTTACACTGCTGCCTCTGCCTGGAAATCAAATCCCAGGCTGTCACCTTCCAGAACCCGAGGTGGGACCTACTAGGTCACAGAGTCCCATACCTGCAATGTGAATGGCTTTACTTTGCTCCAGTATAAGTACTTTTGGAATAAGGCCTTGGATCCATAATGATTTACAAAGGCTAACAAGAAAATTTCAGAAAGTCAGGAATATCTTTGTCTCCAAAACCAGGTTTGAATGCCCACCTGCTTCAGCGTGTCATCCGAGTACCCCAGCCAGGCACACGATGTGGTGTAGGCAGGGTAGCCGTGCATCAGCATTTGCCCTTCTGTGGGAACACAGTGCTTGTCAACATTGTGTGCTTTCCAGGGACCTTCAGAATCACAACTGCCTTTAGGTAAGCTGCTGCCCCCAGAGAATCCAGCCTCCTTCTGGTCCCACCTTTCCAGGGTACCCAGCCCCAAGCCCAGCCTCTGGCCACATTCACGACCATGCAAATACCAAGGATGTCAAACTAGCCCAGGTCTTCCTATTTTGTCACATCTGGGAAGCTTCTTCATCCAGACGCAACCCTTTGTCAGAAGACCTGGCTGCTGGGCCCGGGGCATTGGGGAAGACAGTGTGAACGAACCCCAAGTGGACATAGACGCTCAAAAGGACAATGAGAGCAGAAACAATGAAGGAAATTTCCTCACCACCCACCTCTCTCTTTTTTGCCAACCTGACCTTTCTGTAGTATTTCTGGAAAAAAATAAGAAGTGTCATCACTTTTTTAGAAAACAAAGTGTGCTACTATGTTGTTTGTACATTGGCGTGTACCAGATAACTTTCAGTTCCATCATTTGAGTATGACTCACCATAGGCTTCCTCCTCGGTCAGGACATCTGTGATGTATCTGAAATCGATGCAGGATAACAGCGTCCTGGGGTCCTGGCAGCGCGATGGCAGAGGGGAAAGGCCCAGAACAATTCACAAGCAGCTTATGATTTAAGGATGGGTTTACCTTTTCTGGGAAAGGGCCTTCACAATTTGCATTAAATTGTTTGGTTCTGTCATTCCTTGGTGTAAAGCCCTTCAGAAGGTCAGTGCCACCTTTCCAAGACGTCCTCAGGCCCTCGTGCTGTAACCCCCCCCACCCCCGCTGCCCCGTCCCTTCCCTCTCCTGACACCTAGGCTCTGGTCACCCTAACTAAGCTGACTGCTGGAGGACGGACCCGGCAGGAGGCAGGCACCCATGGCCCTCCGTGCATCACTGCTCCACACTCCGGGGTTGACCATGATCCGGGAGCAGCTCAGCAGGAGAGGCAAGAAGGCTGGCTGGTCTCAGAGCCAGGCCCTCCAGGGTCAACCCCGTGCCCACCGCTTATTAGCAGCCTGACTGTGGGCCATTTCCTCTGTTACATTGGGACAATTCACCGACAGGAACAGAATGGATTCAACATGAGCAGCTCAGCACACGGCCTGGCCCCGGCCCATCAACGGCTGGCTGTTCTCACCCCACCTCTTCTTGCCCCTCGTCCATCGGTCTGGCCAGGCTGGCAGGGCTGACGTCCTCAGCTGGCCTCTGGCTGAGACCTCTCCTCATCCCAACCTAATGGTTGGGAAGCAACCGGTCGCTTCACTCCCACTCAGGTTTTACTGTCACCAGTAATACTCCACTGGTCTATTAAAAATTGTGAAAGCTTTTTCAGTGCTGAGATTCTAACTCTTTCAAGACAACTGGCCCCTACTGAAACGAAATAGGATCCAAAAGAATGAAGGCACAGGCATCTCTCTAGAGGCCCGCAAATCATTCAGTTTTGGAAGCTGCCTCTTACACACCTCTGAAAGGCTGACCTTGAGCCTAAAGATAACTCACGTCCTTCCCCTTTGGATGGGGCCCCCATGCCACCTGCATCCACGTCAGATGTTGTGACATCCTCCTGTTTTTACTTGCTCCGAGAGAAGAAGCGATGTTTGTCTACCTACAGTCTGCAAGACCATGGTGGCCTTTTGTGTTTCCTTAGTAGGATGCCAGATAATAACAGGGTCTTCATCTGTTGACTACCAGAATTTTAGCAACCACACAAGACATCACCCTGAGGCAGCTGATGCTCAAAGAAGTTAAGTGACATACCCAAGGTCAACCCGCCAGCAAGTGGTGGAGCCCAGATTCAAAGCCAGGTCTGCCTAGGTCTGAACTTGCCTAGACTTTTTTCCTCTTCAGATGCCAGGTGCTCCACCAGGCCAGAAACATGCCAAGAATAAAGGAAACATTGAGGTGCATATCTTTAGCATTTGGCTCCTTCCCTTCCGGAATCAGACAGTGGAGACTACAACAGTCTGATCTGTCACTTTCTTTTAAATTCAAAGTGACCAGATGATATCTTAATATAACAATTACATTATGTTATATTATTACATGTTAATAATAACCTCTTGCTTTTCAGGAAGCACTTTTATCAGTCGGTCTTCAAACAAATTCTTTAAGGTTCTCGGAGAAGTAAGTAATGACTATCCCCTTTTCATAGTCAGGAAACAGAGGCTCAGGGAATTTGCACTATGCGTGAAAACTCCACAGAGTAGGAGGCAGGACCTAAACTCTGCTTCCCTTGGACCACTGTGGTGAGCACAGTCAGCTGTTACTTCAAATATCAGAAAACAAATATTAGAATTTACTGGGTTTTTGCTTGATTATCATGACAGTGATCTAAAGACAATCCTGAATATATTTACTGATTATCAAAAGGCAAGTAATCTATGAAATCCATCTCCTTTACAACATTATTATAATTATTTAACATTATAATGTTAAAGAATTTACTTACCATGTCAACAAGCAACTTCCACAGAGGCTTGGAAAAAAAAAAAAAAGAATTTTAAAATGTGTGTAAAGTACTCATTTTTTTCCTGAAAGTAAATACAACCTCCTATTTCAAACACCTGCCCCTGGCCCACCTGCATGCCAGGGTCTCCAATGCTGCCTCCTAACCCATTTCTTTCTTAGCCCTTTATATATAACCTACTCCTATAGTTTCCTAACTACTGCCAAGGAGAAAAAGAATCAAACACTTCTCTATATTTCTTTTGGAGGCCTGCTGTGTATGTCCTTTGTCTTCAGACGGCTGCTCACAGAGGAAGTGTTTATCCCTCTGCCACGTGTTGGATTATTCCACAGAGCCCCACAAGTGCTCCTTTGATGAGTTACCTTTCCCTCCTGCTTGGCCCACAGGTCCCACACAGCGTTGAGAATGGCTGCGGTAGCCAGATGCACAACACCTTTCTCAGGACCGATCTGGTTAGGAAGCAAAACACACCAGAACTTCTTAGAAATGAAAGAGGTATTTAGGTCTCCCAGCCAGGGACACATTTCAAGAATTAGAAGGCATCAATAAAACCTCATGTAGAGGTTAAGCTTTTTTTTTTTTTTTTTTTTTTAATAGTTTCTAACCTATAGAAAAGTTGCAAGAACAGCACAAAAAGCTCTTGTGGGGATCCCTGGGTGGCGCAGCGGTTTGGCGCCTGCCTTTGGCCCAGGGCGCGATCCTGGAGACCCGGGATCGAATCCCACATCGGGCTCCCGGTGCATGGAGCCTGCTTCTGTCTCTGCCTCTCTCTCTCTCTCTGTGACTATCATAAATAAATAAATAAAAAAAAAAAAAAAAAAAGCTCTTGTGTATTCCCCCCATATGTGCATATGTATATACACATATACATACATATACATACACACATATATAAATAGAATATATATAATATAAAATAAAATTTATTTTACTGAACCATTTAATTTGCAGATATACATGCCTTTTGGACCCTAAATACTTCTGGGTGTAGGTCCTAAAAACCAAAACATCCTCTCACATAACCATAATAGTACAATGATCAAATCTGGGGAAGATAACAATGATAGAATACTGTTGCTTAAAAGACAGTTCATAATCAAATTCTGCCAAATGTCTCAATAATGTACTTTATTAACATATTGTGTTCGGTTGTCCTCTTTAGTCTCTTTTTATGTGGAACAATTTTTATTTTTTAAAAAATGCTGTTGACATTTTTAAAGCACACAGGCTGGTTGACTTTTAACAGTGTCTCAATTTGGGTTGATCTGGGGTTCCTTCATGATTGGGATTCGGGTCATACTTTTTGGCACAAATTCTCAGTAGGCAATAATATTTTGTTTTTTAGGGCTGTTATCTTTCAGCACTAAAATAAGTCAGTGTCCACTGGGCTGCTCTATTGGAGATTACCATTTTCCCTTTCTATGTAAGGAGATTAATACTGTCCCCAAATGTGGGCATCCACTGGTGATTCTTGCCTTGATCAATTATGGCTACAATATTTGCAATACAGTGATTGTCTAACATTATCCTTCCTTTTATAGTAAGTTTGTATTCTAAGGACAAGCTTTTCCTGGTTGCTTAAGACCTAAATGAACTCATGGATTCTTATGTTATTCAATGAGTTACAAGCCATTACTAACGTATTTATGTTGATTCTTGAATTGTCCCAGATTTGGCCTGTGGGAGCTTCTTCAAGGGAATGCCTTTATAAGCAAGTTCAACTTGCTTTGCAGAAAGTTCAAAATAAAATCCAAGGCAATATGGCAAGTGTCTTCCCTTGTGCCTCTCTCCATGCATGGACAAGAGACTGAGCAAAGGTAGCAAAAGATAGAGCTGATGTCAGGGGACAAAGGCAAGGTCCCAGGTATTGGACTGAGCTTACTGTGATACAATCCTTTCCTCTAGAGCCTCACTTTTTTCATGCCTTAAACTTAGGGCTCAAAATATAGACCTATACATGTAAAAGTGCCCTGGTCTCCATCTTCTTAACTTTATTCTTATGTTTCTGGATTTAATAACTTCCTCCCCCAACTCCAGGACTATCCACATTATCTCTCCTCTAGAAAGGATGCCCGATCAGTACTTTATCTTCTAGAGGGTCTAGAACACTTCTTCCATTCAAGCAGTAGAGTGGAGAGGAGGTCCGTAAGGCTCTCAGGATCCAAATATGTCCAGATTCAAGTCTTACAGAAAGGAATCAATTAGCTCAAAACACTGTCTAAATGGTTGAAGCCCTAATTTATCTCAATACCATAGTTTACCTTAAAATTGTAAGCCTGTTTCTGTTTTTACATTTGGTGCAAAGGACATCTTAGATCTTAGTAACATTACTTATAGAAGCATTTGATAAAATAGGCCCCTTACCCATCTGAGCTGCCCATCACTTGTGAGCTGCCTGTAGAAGCCTCTGAAGTCGCCAACAATGTCGCTGAGGTCCTTGTTAAGCACATGGTGGGCGAGGGCATTCACAGCACAGACAACTATTAAATAAAGATTCGATTCTTGTGTATGTTTTGGTATGAAGTCAAATTAAGACATGAAAACACCACAAACTAATGTGGGCATTTTATGAAAGAAACTTTAAACACAAAAGGTACGTGTTTTTAGAAACTGCCCCAGGGCACCCCCGTGGTTTAGCGGTTTAGCACCACCTTCAGCCCAGGGTGTGATCCTGGAGTCCCGGGATTGAGTCCTGCGTTGGGCTCCTTGTATGGAGCCTGCTTCTCCTTCTGCCTGTGTCTCTGCCTCTCTCTCTCTCTCTGTGGGTGTGTCTCTCATGAATAAATAAATAAAATCTTTTAAAAACTAAAAATTAAAAAAATAAAAACTGCCCCAAATACATCTTCTGTGTTTGTCATAAGTAATATCACATGTAGAAGAGCTATTAATCCATGTGCTGAGCTTCATTTCTGAGTAGAGCTAACACATTTTGTATGTTTGCCAGGTGAAAAACAGAGCCATAGATACTAAGGTTTAAATCATATTCCCAATCTATTTTCTTGTTCACTTTGTGAAGTGTCTGTACAGTCAGTTTCAAAACCGAACCTTGCTAGTTCATTGTTCCTAAGGAATAAAAAGATTCTGACTTACCACCAAAAAAGGAAGTACCTTCTAATTATTGTCAAGTATAGAAAATATCTTGAATTCATAATATAATACGCTATTTTTTAAAAGATTTTATTTATTTATTCATGAGAGACACAGAGAGAGAGAGGCAGACACAGGCAGAGGGAGAAACAGGCTCCATGCAGGAAGCTTGACTTGGGACTCCATCCTGGGTGTCCAGGGTCAGGCCCTGGGCCGAAGGCGACACTAAACCGCTGAGCCACCCGGGCTACCCTATAACACACTATTAAAGATGAATTTGCAATAAGCATAATACATGTAAAATGTTAAAGTACATAAAAATACTTTTCTTAAATATTACATTTCTTCTTATTGACATGATATACTATGTTTTTATGAAGTAATTTGAAGGTTACATTTAATTTGGTTCAGCATGACAACTGATTTTTTTTTTTTTTTGGTATTTTACTTAAAAAGGATTTATTGTGTTATTTTAGATGAAGAATAAGTAGCAAATTGAATGGGAAACAGCCTTCTACCATTTAGTCATTCTAGAAAACACTTAGTCTATGCATAAATGGCCAAAATAATCGAATCAAGTCATCTACTTAGCCCCAAAGCATTTAATCTGTTATAAATTTTTTGAATAAACTTGTTGCTTGGTGTTGCCATTTCTGTAATATAACTCAGATCATTTCATAGGACAGATGTAGAGGTGCAATTTTAACTATCTGCTGGATCCTAGGGAAAAGACTTTCGAACTATTAGAAACACGCTCTCAGGACATGTCTTGCCTCTATGTGGAACAGCACTCAGATGATTGCACACTTGATCTCAAAAGTAGCATTAGGGCTGGACCAACTATTCTGTGTTCTCTAGGGCTTTTGTTTTTTTCTTTTTCTTTCTTTTTTTTAAGATTTATTTATTTATTTATTCATGATAGACATAGAGAGAGAGAGAGAGAGAGAGAGGCAGAGACAGGCAGAGGGAAAAGCAGGCTCCATGCTGGGAGCCAGAGGAGGATTTGATCCCGGGACTCCAGGATCACGCCCTGGGCCAAAGGCAGGTGCCAAACCACTGAGCCACCCAGGGATTCCCCTCTAGGGCTTTTGTTAATGGGATATAGAATCATTCCAGTTCAGACATGCATTCCCTAGAACTGTGAGAGGAGAGAATCCTCCTCATGCCCAAATGGCTGGTGCTCTTGGATTAAAGACCTCTGAAGAGTCTGTCAGCCACTCACAGAGAGCTACACCACTATCGAGATAAAACCTCCATCTCATTGATGAGATGGCTGCTAGAAATCACTGATGAAACACCCCTCCAGTTGGCCCCACAAATGCAAATGCATTTAACACAAATTGAGGATGATGTCCTCTTTTACAGCTTCTAAGAGATGCAGCACTAATATATTCATCTCTAGTATGCAGATGGTACTTGCTCAAAAGGAGGGTACTGCAAGAAGTTAACTAGAATTTGGTGCATTCGACAGAAATTTGGGTTGGTCGTGGTCATCCAATGGACGGGACAGTCTACTTCAGGTGTGCTTTGCTGCCATGGGTGGGAAATTCATCTGGAAAAAACTAGGCATTGAAGGCAGTATCTTGCTGACCAACTCCTTGGGACCCGCTGGCACAGGAGGAACGAGTCAGTAAAGCCTGTGGATGACCATGGTGGTCTGAGCCCAAGGGCTGCTGTGAACCCTTATAGCTGCCTTTTTTTTTTTTTTTAATCTCTTTAGAAATTCTTCTTTCTTCATCTTTTTTCCCTCTGTTTTAGAAGAACAGGGCAAAAAAACCAAAAAAACAAAAAAACAGGGCAGCTTGGGTGGCTCAGCAGTCTAGCGCCGCCTTCAGCCCAGGGGCTGATCCTGGAGACCCAGGATCGAGTCTCACGTTGGGCTCCCTGCATGGAGCCTGCTTCTCCCTCTGTCTCTCTCTGTCTCTCTCTGTTTCTCATGAATAAATAAATAAAATCTTAAAAAAACTATATTGTTTTATTCTATACATTAAAAAAATAACTGTAACCCTCCCTCCCTCTCACTCACACATACTAGAACTGCCTTCACAGTAATGAGGAAACCAGTCTTTTTTACTTTTCTTTTTTTCGATCATAAAAGAATAAACAGGTAAGTAAGCTTGATGGAGGCACAGAACTGTGATGAGCTAAGGGAATTTTTTTTCAACTTGAGTGCAAATGCCGTGTAACACATGCAGATGGTGAGAGACTGTGGTAAATCACCTGAAATATGTAGCAAGGTCAAGGTCAAAATGGGTTCTATCAGTTTGTGGTCTGCAAAAGGGGGAGGCCAACGACATCACCGCAAAAGAGCTGTGTGTTAAAGGCCCAGAGAGCTGGATATGCACTAATTCCTGGCCACGATGTCCATCAGGACAGCTGGGAGGGGACGGGGTCGGAGGAGGGAGAGGTCAGCGAAGACCCCAAAGCGCAGAGCTCAGCCAGCAGGGAGAGGAGCCCAGTCTCCCGTCTCAGTGACAGGTATGCAGGGTCCCTCCACTGTGTGCCCGAGTCAGCAAAGTCCAAAGTCTCGGCTATGAACAGAGTGGTTCTGATGGCCAGTCCCATAACATATTTCGTAAGCTTGCTGAGTTTACGTGACCTTTGGGGGCCGCCCAATATGGTCTGCAATATGGAGAGGGCAGCTTCGTAAGGCACTCAGCTGACACCAGAGACCATTAAAGTTGCAGCAGAAGCTAACACACAAACCTATCCTGGTCAGCGGTCACTGCCTTAGGGAAAACATTAACAGCAAACGGTTGACTTAATGGAGAGGGGGACAGGGAATCATTGTTGAGTCTCGGCCTGCTGCCGGGCAAATTCCTAGCTACCCTTCAAGACTAATCTCAAAGGCTCACCTCCGTTCTGAAGCTGCCCAACACCCTCCCGGACAAGGAACTAACCCTCTCTCTGGGTAACTTGTACCAGCTTTTTAAAAACTGTCCTTCTCACACTGCATGATCGTTTCTTTTATGTCTGTGTCCCTGAGAAGTTTATTCATTTCTTCTCTGTATATGAGGGACTCTGTCTCCTTTCTGTCTCTGTTATTAAAATTATTTCTCCAGTGCCTGACACATGGGAGCACTTGGGAGAAGTCTGCTATGGAACTGGCTGAGAGCACGACTGAAAGCCAGCCCTGTGAAGAATGGAACCGTGGCCATCCTGGTGGTCTCCACTTAAAATTCAAGAAACATTCCCTTGTTCTTATACACACATATATACACACACCTTTCCTCTCCTTGATAATATTAAAATCTTTCAGTGGGGCAAGATTCATATTTTACATCTAAGGGAGAGCCAACAATGCAGATATCCATGGGAGAGGTACTGCATCACTACCAAAGGTAATCTGTTTCCTTCCTTCTTCCAACTATCATCATTTGGCTTCAGACCCTAATGATCCATTGAAACTGATCTGGCAAAGGTCACCTCTTTGTATTTCTTGGATTTTGTACCTTGTGAATGGACTATGTACTTCAAAACAAAAATCAAACAAATAATCTGTGTTTAAATATTATGGGAAGAAAGCACTTCAGGCAGTGGCTAGCTGAGCAGCTATCTGGGCCTCATGTTCCTTATCTTTAAGAAATGAGGAGCTTCAAGACCACCACTGAGCTCTCACCAACTCTAAGAGGGCTTCACTCACAGCTCAATGTGCCTTCTGCACAACATGCTTTGCCCAGATGACAGCTCTGAAACTGGGCAGCCAGAGGCCCTTATGCCAAGAAGAGCAGTGAACCTGAAACTGCTGGGTGTGAAGTACTTTGAAGAGCTCACTGTGCACATCACAATAAGTCTTGCCACACATGTGCCCATCTATTCCTGTCATGTCCCTCATCTGCCTGCCTCTCTCAGGCAGAGAAACAGGCCCAGATTCCCAGATACTCTTGCAGTCTAACCACTGCAAGGATGCGGACAGAGTTCAGCCACCTTTTCATTTCTTCCAGTGAGACAAATAACCACAAAACATTGTTCTTACTCACCCTGAGCAGTGTAAATACAGAGAAAAGTATGGTCACAACGGAATCTAAGTGAAAATTAAGCATTCTGGAACCTTACAAGGATGCTCAACTCACCAACTTCTGTGCCTTTTCCCAGAGTGAAGGTAATTCCATACCCCTTGAGCCCATCTTCAGCATCGGTCTCTAAGACGACGTAGGCAGCCGAGTAGTCAGGGTCTGTGTGCTGCAGGAAAAATGTGCCCACCCCACCATGCAAACGTGAGAAATCCAAAGGTGCACCTCAGGACATCACATCCGATTAGAAAACACAACAGGGGATCTACAAGAAGAGCTCCAGTCAGAAGGAAGCCTTGGTGTAACCCCAAAGGAAATGGAGGAGTTCTGAATGGACAAAGGGGAAAGTCTTCCTAAGGGATTCATTTTTTTTTTTTTTTAACAAGGGCAATGTGTACATTTTTAGTGACTTCTCAGTTTGCAATTATGCCTCCTCTGATGATCAGCTAAGATTTTAATCCAGGAGTTTTTGCCCAAGCTACTTCTGCCAGGTCTCTGCACAGAGCTGTATTCACAAGCAGCCTCCAGTGGAAGCAGCCAAGGCTTCAGAAAGCCTCACTGAAAATTAGACTTATCTCCGCTGCAGCCTGTAGCAGGGCTGAAAGGATAATAGCACTGGTTCAGAGGAAGTCAGTGGGGGAAAACAAAGTATTAAAACCTCAAGACAAAGTAGCACACTTTTGGTTTTGTTCTCTTTTTTAACTTTCCTTTAAAAAAACAGATTTTATTTATTTGAGAGAGTGAGCGAAAAGGAGCAGGGTGAGGGGCAGAGGCAGAGGGAGAAGCAGACTCCCTGCTGAGTAGGGAGCCCACTGCTGAGAGGCAGGATGTGGGGTAGGACGTGGGGCTCCATCCCAGGACTCTGGCTCTGGGTTCACCACCTGAGCCAAAAGGCAGACGCTTAACTGACTGAGCCACCCAGGTGCCCCTTCACTTTCTACTATCATATGGTATTTTGCAAAGTGTTTATTGAGCGACTACTATGAAACTCAACACTACCTGTTGATATGAGGGATGCAGAAGTGGAAAACCAATCTGTCTCTAGAGACTTCTCAGAGTGGGGAGAAGAATCCAACATGCAAGAACCAAGTGAGGACAATTGCTATGACAGTGCAAGGTCATGCGTGGCTATGTGGTCAGTCAAGTACCATAGAAGAGCAAAGAGGAAGCAAAGAGGAAGCAGGGGACTAAGCCACTTGGATGGGCAAAGGGACAAGGGAAGGCACGGGGCAAGGGAGAACAGGATCAAACTCCCGCGCCTTGTGAGACAGAAGTGAAAAGGCCCCCGGGGGGAACCAGGTGGCAAGAGAATGAAGACAAGACTGGATAGGTAGGTAGTGTGGGGCAGGTGATGGAGAGCGCCAAAGGCCAGGCACAAGGTCTGAATGCATCAGTAAGGAATGGAGGATGCAACTTTGATGAATTTTGCATAGGGTGATGATAACCAATTACTGGTTTTATTGTTATTATTCTGATTACTACACAATATTTGTTGTTCTGGCACACTATTTGAAAAGTGACTCCATTGAATTTAATCCTCACAACAATATTATAATGTAGGTACTATTATCCCTATCTGACAGATAAGGAAACTGAGTTTAAAGAGGCAGAACTTAAACCCCTGTGTTCAGGGAAGGGGAGGCACACATGGTAGACAGGAGGCCTCTGTCTGGCATCAAAGCCTTGTGGAGGGCATTCGGTGTGAAGGGTTGCTGAGCACCAGCTGTGTATCAGAGACTGTACAGTTTGCTGAGGTGACACAGACACATCTGCCCTTCAGAAAGTTATAGTGTAGAAGCCATGGTTACAGAAACTCTAATAACATGAGAACACAGTAAGTCTCTCGGAGAGATACAAACTGTGGGAGGCCGGCAGAGTGCTGGATGCACTTGAAGTTGCAGGAGGCTTTATGATGAAAATAGAATGTGAGCTGGTCGGTTGGTTGAGGATGGGGAACTTTCCAGCAGTGGGAGAGGGCATGAAGGACCTGGGACGGAAGGATAACTTAGGTGACCGTGGCAGTGAAGAGACAGAAATGGGAAAGACTGAAGTGTATTAAGGGTTGGTGACACCCTGGTTTGGCCACTGGGTTCTTGAGAGGGAAGATCCAGAAATGAGATCTGGGAATCACTGGCATACAAGTGGGCACTGACGCTGTGCACACAGAGGGGGTCTTACAGGGAGTGGACAATGAGACAGGAGGGCCCTTGAGGCCTTCACCGAGGAAAGAAGGGGGCCAGTATAGGAAGCAGCGGCATCAGCCAGGATGCAGAGTGAGAGCAGAAAGAGGAGGCAGCCGACAATGTGACACCCAAACTAGGAGAAAGGACCCTGGGAGTAGAAATAACAAAGTCAATCCCAAGACAAAGAAGGAGACAGAAGGTGATTTCAGATGAAGGAGGAAGTAAGTGTAAAGGTCAGAGGCAACAGGGATGAACCAGTAATTTAGAGTTTGGTGGGGAAGGAGCAGACACAGAAGGAAGAAGAGAGGTTAGGGTCAAGGAAAGGTGATTCCAAAGTGGGAATCCTTGTCTAGATGGGATAGACACAGAATCACCAGGAAAAGAGATGGAGGAAGAAAACACTGGAGATGGAAGGGATGGGGACAGGGTGAGGGTGGGCTCGGCAGTCAGGAGGGTGGGACACAGCAGAAGAGATTTGACAGGACTCACAGAATAAAGGGGAAGAAAAGAGGGCTGTTTTGGAGACCGATGAGTGGAGATGGGGCCCATGGTGCCTTTGTCTCCAGTCTTCTCGGTGATGCAGTGGGCACCCCCTCTAACTTCTGGGGGTGCAGGAATGGGAGCCGGAGGAGGGAGAGTGGTCCCGGAGCACAGCCACTCCCAGGAGCTCCGCAGACAATGAGGAAAGGAGAGGAAAAGTACAGCTGGCAAGTGGTGGGGGAGGTGGGGGAGGTTGGGGGGGAGGTAAGCTGGGCTGTGAGCCCACAGCCCTGGAGTTGTCTGGAACTTTGATGAGTGCCTCGACAAGCAAGCAAAGTGTAAGTACAATGAGGGTCTGAGAACTCCCATTTCCTAAAAGGCCGATAAAAAAAAAATCACAGCTGGAATCCTTTTACAGATTTAGGGACAGTTTCAGGACTCTTTCATGAAGATATCCTGCTTCTGATCAGGAAGGCTCACGCTGCTGCTAAGTGCTGAACAGAGCTGAACTGCTGAGTTCAGCACGCCAGGAGGGCTTGGGAAGCAATACGACCAAGAACTGCAAAGTCGCACCTTCTATTTAGAAAGCACATGAGAATCGGCACACAACAACCCCCGTATCTCTGGAAGATATAAATATAAGTATTTATGAGAGTGCGATACAGGTTATCAGATGACCTCTCCTGATCCTGAGGTCATAAATGACTCAAGGACCAGAAACAAGTTCCATTTCTTAAATTATCCTACTTAAAAGCCAGGCTACTTTAACACTTCACAAATTCAAAGCAGAGAAAAATGTAGACCAGAGCCTCTTCGACTTCCGTTTCCTCATATGTAATAAGTAATTATGGCCAATATTTTTTGATGGCTTCCTCTGTGTCAGGCACTTTACAGGCATCCCATTTAATCCTTGAAGCAGATATTATTATGCCCATGTTACTGATAAAACCAAAGCTGAAGAGAGATTAAGTGGCTTACCACTTAAGCTGCTACACGTCAGAAGGGCAAAGTGGTTGCATTAGGTCAGGTGTTTGAATTTTACAAGCCGGTGAAATCCCAAACATTTATTTGGAGATCCACAAAGGATTGCCAACTGGGAGTTTTTTCTAAGTCATTTAACATAATACAAGAAGGAACACGAAGATTTTAAAAATCGCGAATAATTTAATCTTAGGATAAAGGACATACTTTCAAATGTAATAGCTTTGTTTAGTCAGCATTTTTTACGATACTTTTTTTTTTTTTTTTTTTTTTAATATTTCAAGGGGCGCCTGGGTGGCTCAGTCCCTTGAGCGGCTGCCTTCTGCTCAGGTCCTGATCCCAAGGTCCTGGGAGGGAGCCCTGCATCAGGCTCCCTGCTCAGCGGGGAACCTGCTCCTCCCTCTCCCTCTGCCATTCACCCTGCTTGTGCTCTCTATCCCTCTCTCTCAAATAAATAAATAAAATCTTAAAAACATATATTTCAAGTACACAAAGAGTATAGGTAATGTAATGATATCTGTGTCCTCCACCCACTTAGCCAACCAAGAGAAGGCGAATTAGAGTCCTCTGGTATTCATTCCCCTCTCTCCACACAGGTACCCGTAACCATATCCTAACGTGGATGCTTTTCACTTCCCAGCATTTGTTCATACATTCATTACAGACCCATGTAATTCTGTCTCCCCGGTGGACTGAGAGGGGCAGTGAGGATCCAGTGGGTGACGGCCCTCGGGGAGACCCAGTACAGAACTCCTTCCTAGATTTGAGAGCCACTGCACTAGACCGTGGTAGGGATGGGGGGTGTCCCTCCACGGTCGATAAGCAAGCACACCCTTCAGTATTTAGAAGGCTCTGTGCCTTGACCGCATCTCCAACGGCTGGCCGGCATGTGCCTCTCTACAGTGACAAATCCTTTCTAGCAACGTTTTCAGGCAATTTCATGAGAGCTCCCCTCCCGTGCGCAACGGCAGGGTGACTCCATTTCACAGATGGGCCCAAATGCCCAGGGAGGTTGGCGTCTTCTCTAGGTCGGTCACTCAGCGAGTTGCGGAGGGGGCAGCCCACCGCCACGAACCCCACCAAGGAGTCAGTGCAGAAGCAGTCGGGATGTGCCCTGGGGTCGCGTGGCTGGGGGTCCAACAAGAGCATTTCGCTGTTGCTGCGTATTACTCATCCTGCCAATTACAGCAAAATGCATTTCGTAAATTTAACAACAGGAAATGTTAACGTCAACAAGGAGAAAGCTAAGAACAGAAAGAAAGCAAGCCCAGGAGGGTGGAGAGTTTCTGGTTCCTTGGATCCCCCTTCTCGGCCTCCCCCGCTGCAAGAGCAGCAGTCCAAAGCCGGGAACCTGCGCGACCCGCCGGGCTCCCCGCGCCGACCAGGGCGCCCGGGGCGGCTCAGCGCTTACCATGGCGTCGGAGCCGTGGCCGCCCAGCGACGTGGGGAAGCGCACGTCGCGCACCAACAAGCTGCAGATCCTGCCCCGCACCATGTCTCTGCGCGCCCGGGGCTGCCCGCGGGGCCCCGCGAGCGGCGGGAGGGGCGGAGCCCGCCTCCGCGGGCGCTGATTGGCTGCGCGGGCGCACCGAGGGGCGGGGCGGTCGGCTTCCCGCCCCGCCCCCCGGGCCCCGGGCCCGCCCCGCCCCGCCCCGCCCCGCCCCAGCGCGGACTCGCTCGGGGCCGCGGTGCACGGAGACCTGGGGGACGTTCCGCGCGGCCTCGGCGCCCCGGCGGGCCCCCGCTCCGCCCGGCCTGGAAACTCCTGGAAGTAACCGTCCGGGAGCGGCGCCCGAGAGGAAGGAGCGGGGTCTGACTACAGTTTGATCGCCTGGAGCCACAGTTGGGCCCCGAGCTCCAGGCTTGAGCTGAGGCAGCGGTGCAGCCCGGGGAGACGCTATAAAATCTTAGGTGTGGGACGCCCGGGTGGCTCAGTGGTTGAGCGTCTGCCTTTGGCTCAGGGTGTGATCCCGGGGCCCTGGGATCCAGACCCCCTCGGGCTCCCTGCAGGGAGCCTACTTCTCCCTCTGCCTGTGTCTCTGCCTCTCTCTCATGAATTTTTTTTTTTTTAAATCTTAGATGTCTTTCTTTAAGTGACCTCAGCCCCAGGTTGCTACCTGATAAATTAAGAAACAAGTCATCATGTATTACACCCCTTCTGATGCAGTTACCTGCAATTTAGTACGTTTAAATACGTTACCTCCTACCGTCCAACTCTGCAAGGTCATTTCCATTTTACTCGTTAAGAAATGGGACTCAAAGAAATTAGGTGGTTTAAGTGAGGCCACACAGCTAGTTAGGTTAAATGGTAGAGTGTTCTGGCTGCAAATCCTGGGCTCTGTCCTCTGGACTGGGACTCTAAGAGGGAACATGGTAAAAGCTAAGGAGGCACACTGATCCTTTGCTTTCAGGTGCAGCACACCCCCTTTTATATCTTGTGGGGAATGCTTTGAAGAATAAATGAAATGTTTGGGAAGCACTGCTGTAGCTGTTATTCTATCAATTTGTGTCTCTGTGGGTAGGGCAGGCATATCTTCAGGGATGCTCACATCACCTCTGCTCCCCAAGGATGCATATAACCCTGCTGGATGAATTCCTTTGGCTTAAGGCTGCAGATCTGGGTCAACTTAAATGCCTACTGAGGCTGGGTGGGCCCCCACGGCAAATAGGAGGGAGTGAAGCAACAGGGCACTATGACTGCAGCTAAGGGCCTTTGCTGTCTGAAAGAAGTAGCCAGTCAGCTCCAGTTTTCATTTTCCCACAGAAGTCTGAAATCCAAATGTTAAGTCTTTTTCCCTGTCCTGCTCTACCCACCTGTGTGTGTGTGGCTGGAATATATGCTCAATTTTTTTCAAAATGGGTCTATAGCTTGGTTAATAAATTCTAAGTACTTTGTATTCTAAAGATGTCTTTTTTCTTTTCTATTTGAATGTTGGTTTTACTATATAAAAGTCTTAGTTCAAACTAATACTTTAGTGTTAAAGTACCATTTTTTTTTTCTCCAGAAGACAGGGGTGTGGGAGGGACACAGAGGGAGAGAATCTTAAGCACACTCCATGCCCAGTGTGGAGTCTGACATGAAGCTCCATCTCACAATACTGAGATTATGACCTGAGCTGAAATCCAGAGTCCAATGCTTAACCAACAGCCTCCTAGGGGCCCCTGAGTCCCATTCTTTAAAAAATAAGGTTTTCCCCTCTCTAGGAAATGTTTGGGTTTTCTCTTTGTGGCTTTAAAATATCACTATTTGGGACTCCTGTGTGGCTCAGCAGTTGAGCATCTGTCTTCAGCTAAGGACGTGATCCTGGGATCTGGGATCAAGTCCAGCAACCGGCTCCCTGCGAGGAGCCTGCTTTTCTCTCTGCCTGTGTATTTGCCACTCTCTCTGTCTCTCATGAATAAATAAATAATAAAATCTTCATATATATATATATATATATATATATATATATATATACACACTTACACATACACACACACCACTACTTATGTTGAGGATTAATTTGAAAATTATGTTCTGCAACTGAGGGACCCTTTCAACCAGAAGCAATATAGTTCTCTGGAAGAATTTTCTCTATTTTAATAGTTCTTCCTCTTTTCTAAAAAAGATTTTATTTATTCATTCATGAGACACACACAGACAGAAAGAGGCAGAGACATAAGCAGAGGGAGAAGCAGGCTCCCTATAGGGAGCCCAATCTTGATTCCAGGACCTGGGGATCACGACCTGAGCCAAAGGCAGACACTCAACCACTGAGCCAACCAGGTGTCCCCAATCTTTTTTTCTTCATCTGGAATTTAATTGGCCTGATACTGAACTTCTGAATCTATTATCCATACTTAAAAAAAAAAAAAAAACAACTTTTGGACTCTATTCTTTTGTACTGAATTCTGGATATATTCCTTAGCTTAATATTCCATCTCAGATTTGATCTCCAACTGTGTTCTTTTACTCACCCCAACTTTTGTCCTTTGGTGTTGGATTATTTTTCTTCCCTTTTAAAGTTCCAAATTTTCTTTCTCATAGTACAGTTGTCCCCTCTTACCATCAGGGAACACATTCCAAGATCCCCCCTGCAAATGGATGACTGAAACCACACCAAACCTTATATATACTATGTTTTTTTCTATACATACATACCTATGATAAAGTTTAACTTACAAATTAGGCACAGTAAGAGATTAATAACTAATACTAGAATTATATCAATACATTAAAGTTATGTGAACATGGTCTCTCAAAATATCTTTACTGTACTCACCCTTCTTGTGATGCTGTGAGAGAAAATGTCTACATGATGGTGTGAAATGATTTGGATGACTAGGCATTTTCGCAGTATGTTAGGCTATTGACCTTCTGAGGATTCACCGGGAAGAATGCTTCTGGTCAGCAGGCTGACCACAGGTGACTGAAATCAGGGAAAGCAAAACCAAAACCACAAATGAGGAGATCAGTGTACCTTCACCCTTTTTGAAAAAAATGGGATGCCATAGCTTCTCAAAACAAAGTTTTCATTTGTTTCCTCCATTAAGTTTGATTCCTCAAGTGTTAGTTCTTGGTTAATTTCTTTTATGGTGCTAATATTCTTCACATTAGTGTTCATATGCCCACTATTCTTTATATGCCTGTTAATACTTATTTTTTTAAAAAAATATTTTATTTATGAGAGACAGAGAGGCACAGACACAGGCAGAGGGAGGAACAGGCTCCATGCAGGGAGCCTGATGTGGGACTAGATCCCAGGTCTCCAGGATCGTGCCCTGGGCCAAAGGCAGGCGCCAAACCGCTGAGCCACCCAGGGATCCCCTGCCTGTTAGTATTTATTATTGAGAATCACATTTTGCCTTTCTGTGAAGCTAGTACTTGAAGACCTGTCTCTGGTGATTGTGGAAGAGGGGGGCATGTGGCAGCACAGGTATAGAAGTAGTTTTTCTTCTAGGTGAGGTGGCTCGTGTTCCTTCTGAGCTTTCAGAGTCATGTTCAGGGCTGGATCCCAGAGGTAAATATCAGAATAAACTAATCCATTTTCTGTTTTCCTTGTGGTAATCTGGGTTTACTTTAGGATTTGCTTGCTTTCTTCACTAGCCCCTGGATTCCATCCAGGACTCACCCAGGGCAAACTGTGAACTTTGTTTGGAAAACTGTTAGTACTGTTATCAGCTTACTATACCAGGACAGGTCTACCCTGCTATTCCAAATGTTGCCCTCTAATTTAATGACCCTAAAAACAAAAACCAACAAACCCACTATAATAGCCATGCTCTTTCTAGTGAAAATAAGATAACAAGGACAGGATTTATACTACCATCTTAGATGGCTAGAAAACCAGCTCAAATATTTGGAAGAAAGGACTTCAGGCAATGGACCATAGGGAGACCATACTCATCATCTCCAAGACTAGGGAAACAATGCACCCTACAATTGTACCAAATCACGGTCTACAGGCTATAGTGCAAAGGCAGTGAAGGGGAAAGGGGAGGAGGCAGGCCCCCAAAAGAGCGCTGCAGTGTTACTGAGCTGAAGACGAAAATTAGTGTTTATTTTTATTAGCCCAGGGCCAATGTGGAGGTAGAGAACAGAAGAACCCCTTCTAATCTTTGGCTGAACACTAACAGGCACATGAATGAGAAAAATTTGAGAAAGAGACACAAGGAAAAACAGGGAAGAAAATTATTGGCGGTTACACAGGATTAGGAATAGCACCTGTTCCTGATAAAAAAAAAAAGATCTGGTAGTAATACATGGAGCATTAGGTAGATTCCTCAATAGGGCAGAGGAAAAATCTTCCAAGATTAAAGACTGCTTTGGACTGAGCTTTAATGAAAGGACTTAGCTTGAAAGGATTCAATGATTCCAACTAAATAATAGACAAAACAATCCCTAAGGTTGCACAGGGCTTCAAATAATTCCTGTCCCCACCAGCCAGAGTAGAAAATGGCATGAAATCAAAATTCAATATTATTTAAAAGAATATTTTAAAAATTTCAGCAACCTAAAACTGTAATTTATAGTGATTAGTACCCAGTCAAATTACTGGGAATATATAAAAGTAGGAACAGACAATCCAGGTGAAAGTACAACAGAAACAGACCCAATAGTCCCAATATCAAGTTAAAAACCTTCAGGATGGTAGAGAACATTGTAACCATAGTGAAAAAAGGAATGAAAGATATAAAGAAAAAAAATGAAAGCTAGTATTTCTGAGATTTAAAAAAAATACTGTAATACTGTATGGGATTGAAAGCAGAATAGACACTACAAAAAAAAAAGACAATGCTCCAGGAACCCCTAGGTGGCTCAGCAGTTGAGTATCTGCTTTTGGCTCATGGTGTGATCCCAGGGTCCGGGATCGAGTCTTTTCAATACAAAAATATGTCATAAACAGGCTAGGAAGACTGATTTGAAAGATGTTAATTCTTAGCAAATTATAAGCACAACCTAATCCTAACCAAAATGTCACTTGAATTTTTTGGGAATATGAAAAATAGACTCTAAACTTCATCAAGAATTTGCCAGAATACCAATTTAAAAAAAGAAGAAAAGGAATAGCATAGAGAACTTGTTCAATTATTAAAATGCATTATCAAGTGATTAACAATTACAAGTGTTGAGGGAAGAATGGCAAGTTAATTGAAAACAGATGTGTGTAAATATGTGCATAGTAAGATCTCAAAGTAATGGGATGGGAATGAATTAACCAATAAATGGTGCAGGAAAAATTAACTACACAGGACAAAATCATGCTAGACCCTTAAAAGTCACATTTATACCCAGATAATTTAAGAGACATATAAAAAAGAAAAGCATAAAATATTAATAGATAAGATGAATATTTAATCTTGGGATGCAAAAGACTTTTTAAGTAATAATAAAGGAGATTTTACAACATACAAATGTACAACTTAAATGTGAAAAAATTACATGCAAACTTAAAAGGCAAACAGCAAACTAGAAAAACATTCTTAAACCGAGGAACTATACTACACCATATAAAAACATTTAATATACGTCTACTAAATGATGTGTTTGTTCATTAAATGTACTATTCTGAAATCATTAGGGAAAAACAAAGCTAATTATTTTAGATAATTGTAAAAGACAATAATATTACCTTATTGAAAATAAATGCTTTAGATTGGCCATTCATAATTTAGTATAACTTTATTTTCATTATACCTATAATAGAAGAGTAAAACACACACAGAAGTAAGGCTCACATATTTTTCATTTTTAGAAAATTAAGTCCCTTGTGGCCAAAAGTGGTCTTTTATATTATATCCTTCACTGTGAATAGCTTCACTCAAATAACCTAGGTTTTGCTGTATGATTGATACATTAACTGTAGTTGCTGGTATAATTAAAAAAAAAAAAAAGAACTTGTAAAAATGTCACTCACCTGACATGGATTATTAAACACATAAAATCAGATCATTACTGAACTCATTCTAATAAAGAATTGAAAAAAAAAAGAACTGATTTAACTCTGCTCAAGAGTTATAACTGAACACTTTTTTCCTAATGGAAGAACAAATTCAGAATATGCTATAAATACCAATTTAAAAAACAAAAACTGATGAGAAAATATGAATAGTGGCTGAAAAGATAAATGGGTACATTCAATAAGAATCTTTATTTCAATTATCCACAAAACAATATTATAATACCTTATAAAAATATTAAGTTTTAGGCTACCATTATCCATTAAAAAAAGAGTTTGTGTTAAAAGGTTGTTTTTGCCAACTTTCTTTTCTGGTGACGGTTAAGTTCCACATTAAGACACTGAAGACGAAAAGCTGCTGGGGAAAAAAAATCTTCAAATGTAGAAAGTTGTTTATTTTTCTTGGCAATTTAAAAATACATAACCATTTTAACTGAATACACATTAAGTTAGTGTTTTATTTCCTTACTATACAATTGATATAAGGAACTGCTCCATTTAGTTAAAACCTAATGAATACCATCAACTTTTCCTGACTTATTTTTCTGAACATAATTAGTACATAATTTTGCTATCCTTTTCAAATGCTTAAAAAATTATAGTATCATAGTTCACATAAAGCCCTTTAAAAATCAGATGGCCCAGGTTGTAGATGTCAGCATGTCATTTTTTTACATTTAAAAATGATGACAGCAGTCTTCTTTGGAAGACCCTCTTGGAAGAGAGATTCAATACTAAACAGGTTACGTAAACATTAGAAATCTCCACAACTTTTAGTACCAGAACAATTACCAACTTGCATGAAGCTCATTTGTCACATTTTAAAATTGCCTGAATTTCAACACAGTTACCATGGCACAGAATTTTAAACTTAATGAGGAAAATGGATAAGTGATGGTAGTTAAAAAATTATAATTCTAGGGGTTGTTGGTTTTCAAGATCACAGTGGAACTACAGTAGGGTTAGGGGTTGTGAACAGGGCAAGTACATGATAAAGCTCACTGATAAGATTCAACCATTTTTCTTGAATAAATGTTGATGGGGGAAAAAAGGAATCATAATTCTAAAATATGGGAACCTGACGCATTGCTTTAAAAGTGTGACTATAAAAAATATTTTAAGACATAAATACCAAACTTTTGTCAGATTCACCTTTGCTACACTTAAACTAGTAATGATGCCATTCACATTCATATTTTGGAATTTCTTTTTGAGTCAGTCATAAAATTTTTGGAGTTTTACTTCTATGCTCTGAATGGGCAAAGCCTGTCCCTCCTTCCCACCACTATTGTTATTCTCAATAAAGTATTCCTCCTCAAATCAACTAAATTCTGAAAAGGGAAAAAATGATCAGCATTAAGTACATTTAAAAAGTTAATGCAGATTTAAACACAGATTTGAAAACTGGAGTTCTAAAACTTTTGCATAAAAGCTGTATCACTGGAATTAGTGGGAAGCCCTAACTTAGCTATTTGAGGCAGTAACACTCATTTAGTGTTTATGTTAAGTAAGATTAGTTTTAGTCATACCTGTAACTCTTAAAATCTCACAAAACAGGAGCTTTGAGTGCCAGCAAAGCCATTTTGTCACTCCTTAACACTAAGCATAGCATTCCATTCCTCTACCTGTAGAATTTTCACATTTTCTTTCCTCATATTTCTTTTAAATATTTTCCTCTTTGTCAGTCTATATTCAGGAAGAGCAAAAGTGCATTCAAGTCCCTGATCTAGTGATACTTTATATTTGTGGCACCCATCACCATAAGTACATACTAGAAATATCTCACAGTACCAGTCTATTTTTTAAAAAGGACTGTTTAAATGCCAGGTCTTATTTTTTCATGCTATCTATAGATAAGATGATTTCCCCTTGGATTGGACAGTACACAACTTCAATTATATACTGCCTTAAAAAAAAATCAATGCAATCTTATAAAAGATTAACTCACTTCCTAGTTACCTTCATTATTCTAAACTGAGCTAATCAGAAAATGATTAAAGTGAAAAATTTCTTCTACTTTCCAGTTCCATGAGTGTATTAACATAGTGCATTATACTTTCAAATGTCACTACTGGAGTCTAACATTTAATCAAGTTTTAGATGCTGTTTATATTCCTTTTTGCTTCTAAAAACCTGGTGCATTTCCATGCAAAAGAAAGCAAATATTAATAAGATTGCATATTAACTGTTCAACTTAGAAAAAACTTGTGAGAACAATGAATGGAAGAATCTTTCAAAACTGGAATGGACTTGTTTGGTCCCATGAAGTTAACTTTAGGTTTTATTATCGTATAAGTATTTTTATCTCCCAAGTTTTGTCAATAATGATAGACAATTTTCTCTTATAAACTCTGAGTTTGGGGAATAAAAGAAAGGAAGTGATTCATAAAGAAGTAGCCTTGGTGCTCTTCACTGTCATGCTATCACTCACACTGTCATCAATATCATAACTATACTTTCTTTGGACCCTGAAAAAGTTGGAAAATTCATCATTGGTATTTTAGAGTTTAACACTTGGAAAAAAAAAGTGGTTTGTGCAACCATGTCTGGAATTCCAGTTTACCATTAAAAACATGCAGAGTGAAGAAGACTTTCTTCTTTTGATTCCCGTATGTAAAGTAAGGAAGTCTACACAAGTTCTTTGCATTTTGGCAGATTTGTGCATATAAAAGGCTACTTGTATTATAAATTTTCTCCTGGCTGGTACTGTGGCTCTGTAGCAGTGAAGTAGTCTTCCAAGAAGGACTGAATATATTCAAATGTTGGTCTTTCATCAGGGTCCTTCTTCCAACAAAGATTCATCAATTCATGTAGGGATTCTGGACAGCCCTGAGGGCAAGGCATCCTGTATCCTCGTTCCACCTGTTCTAGTACTTCACGGTTTACCATACCTAACACACAAGATTCAAACATTAAGAAGAGTGATCCCAAACACCACTAGCAAAACAGAACAAATCCCCTAGCCACTAACTGATTCAAAGTATAGTAAGTTTATTTAAAGAAAGGATTCTTTCAACAAAAAAATAAATTTTAAATGTCAAGTATATCAAGAGCTTAGAAAATGCTAATCTGTTTTTCAACATGTTTATTTTTTTCATTCCACCTACAAAAAAGCCAACCCAATTTGGTTAATGAGAATTTAGAGTACTACTTTAAAGTACTGATACTTTGATATTAACCATTTACAAGGACCAAATTTGGGTGAGGGACAGTGGCAAGACAATGTCTGAAAGAATTCCAAACAAATTCAGAAGAAAGTTCTGGTCCTGTTTTGCTTAATGTATGAATTATGTAACTATATGGATGCACTTCCCTGAAACAGTTTCCTTATCTACTATCACCTGTTTGCCTTTCTTGAAGTTATTATACACAATTCCTTTCTTGTATTCCTTTATAATCCTGCCCCCATCAGTAGCTCACCCTGTGTTATGATAGGCTAAGTATACCCCCCAATTATTGGGGGGTGGGAGGTGCTGGGGAGATGACTCAAAATATTATTTAAGACATACTTATTATCTGAGAGAATAGTAGAGATAAAAAGTCCTTTTGGAAATGGTACTGAGAAAGCTGAGGTTAATGTGGGGCATACCTCCTGTGTTTGCCCTATTCAAGGATTGTGATTCTCAAAGGCTGCTGTCCATCCAATGCCAAAATAATGAGAGAGAGGGAGGAAAGAGAGAAGAAATATAGGCCTTTCTCCCCCTTACATTTTTTGCTCTTAATAAACTCCAGTTAAGGCTCTTTGGATAACCAAGAGCTAAAATGAAATGCAAGCTTACCTGGGTATGGTACTCTGCCCTTTGTTACCAGTTCTGTCTGTAGAATTCCAAATGACCATACATCAGACTTGATCGTAAATCGACCATATAGTGCAGCCTCAGGAGCTGTCCATTTGATTGGAAACTTTGCACCTAAAACAATGACCATCTTGCTTAAGTAAATTGCTTTTAGGAATCTATTTTTGTAAATATGGCATAAACGGGCTAATCTTCTATTAATATCTTAATTGTATGTGTCATCAACAACAAATTCTTCAAAGGTACCAGATACGTGGGAAAAATTCTTTAAAATGTGTATTAAAATAAATTATTTCTCCCTGATAAATCAAAGACATAAAAAAAAAAACAAATAAATATTGTGAGGACAGGAAAATGTTCAAAAAATAGAGGAACAGAGGGGTGCCTGGGTGACTCAGGTGATTGAGCATCCAACTCTTGCTCTGCTCAGATTTTGATCTCGGGATCATGATTTCAGGCCCTGTACTGGGCTCCACGCTGGGCATGAAGCCTCTTTAAGAAAAAGGAAAAAACAGACGTATAAACTCTAATAAGCAACTAAAAACATGATTATAGGATCTATAACTTTTAATGAAGTCTAGCACCTAGTAGCTATAGCAAACTATAGCAAACTATTGGTTGATGAGGGCAGTCTGTTGGATTCTAACTTTAAAAGCCTATATTTACTCAAATACGTAGTGTATGCTTTTTATACAGCAGACATTTGCCAATCATTATGAGAGACATAAAAACACAGCCTTTGTGAAGCTCAGACATTTAGAGTGAAAATAACATTATAGATGCCTTACATTCTTATTATATATATGTTGTGAAATAGTTCTTTAGATGTTCAGAAAAACAGATCAATTTTCACTTACAGTTACAAACAGTTTCATTTAAAGAGCAGCAGCTAGGGGCACCTGGTAGCTTCAGTCTGTTCAGTCAGTTAAGCATCTGACTCTTGATTTCAGCTCAGATCAATTCTCAGGGTTGTGAGATTGAGCCTCAAGTCAGGCTCCATTCCTAGTAGGAGGCCTACTTAAGATTCTCACTCTGCCTCTCCCTCTGTCCCTCCTCCTGTCTCTCTCCCTCAAAAATAAACAAATAAAATCAAAAGTAGCAGTTAACTTAAACTTTAAAGAATGGTTAAAATTTTTAGTTAAGGATCACAGAAGAATAGGAAGATATTTTAACTGGAAGGAATTGCACACAGGTACAGAGGCTGAAAAGAAAGCCTTGTGTGGAAGGCAGGGCTTCTTAACCTGGCACGACTGGCATTTGGGGATGGATAATTCTTTGTTTGGTGGGGGCTGGTTTGTACACCATACGATGTTTAGCAGTATACCTGGCTTCTACCCACTAGATTTCAGCAGCGGTCTCTCAGCTATAACAACCAAAACTGTCTCAAGACCCTGCCAAATGTCCCCTGGGGGAACAATGTCACCCCTGGTTGAGAACACAGCTTAAGGCAATAGTTCCCAGTGGCCTGTGAACTAATGTGGTCACTGAAAAAAAAAGTCACAGTCACATATCAATTCACATAGCTAAAATTTTTAATTTATAGGTAGGTCCTTTATCCTGATTATGTTCTTTCTACTTGGATAGTATTAAAATGCTCTTTCTTTTATGAAAAGGTGGTAACAGTTGATAGCTGAGAAAAAAATTTTTGGTGTGTCTACTAAATAAATCTTTACTAATCTTTATGTTGGGCTTACTAGGATCCTATTGAAATAGTTTGTTTATAATTCAGTCTTAGACATTAGTCAGTGAGTTCGTCAATAGCAGAAACCATACTCTCCTATTGGCCACGCCCTCATGCCTAGCACAAACATGTTAAAGGTAAGCCAGCACTGGGGCACCTGCGTGGCTCAGTGGTTGAGCATCTGCCCTTGGCTCAGGTCATGATCCTGGGGTCCTGGGATGGAGTCCCGCATCGGGCTCACTGCAGGAAGCCTGCTTCTCCCTCTGCCTGTGTCTCTGCCTCTCTTTCTGTGTCTCTCATGAATAAATAAAGAAAATCTTAAAAAAAAAAAAAAAAAAAAGGTAAGCCAGCATGGAGACGTGGCATGCCAAGGCATCTCTCTCTTTTTTTGTTTTGGTAAGTTCTCTTTCTTTGTAGGTGTGGAGGGTGACTGAAGGTTTTCAAGCAAGATCGACAACCTATGTAGTGATTTGTTTTTGGACCTTACTCCATCTCTTCCTGTCAAAGTTACTCTCTTTTAGGGTTACCCGGGTGACTGTCAGTTAAGACCTGACTCTTGATTTTGGCTTGAGTCATGATCTCAGGGCCCTGAGATTAAGATCTGTATCAGGCTCTGCACTCAGCAGAGGGTCTGCTTGGGATTCTCTCTCCCCCTCTTCCCTTGTCCCTCGCCTCATGCTCTCTCTCAGATAAATCTTTAAAAAAAAGTTTATTTTGTCAAAGCCCTGCTCTCGAGCCATCACTCACATCTCTGAAGTCCTTCCTGTTCTTTCCTCTTTCCCACAGTAATTTTCATATACTCTTTTAACATCGATTACACAGTAACTTTATAGTTATACACACACACACACACACACACACATCACCTATTAAATAAACAAATAAATACACACACACACACCTTGCCTATTGAAATATAAGCTCTAATATTTACTGAGCATCTACTGTGTTAGGTAATGTCAGGCACAATACTTTATTTCACTAAAGTTCCACAACAATCTTTTTTTTAATAATAAATTTATTTTTTATTGGTGTTCAATTTGCCAACATACAGAAGAATAACACCCAGTGCTCATCCCGTCAAGCACCCCCTCCAGTGCCCATCACCCATTCACCCTCACCCCCCACCCTCCTCCCCTTCCACCACCCCCAGTTCGTTTCCCAGAGTTAGGAGTCTTTATGTTCTGTCTCCCCCACAACAATCTTGAAGAGTAGATATTACCATCTAGTCTTTGTAAGTATGGAGACAGAGAACAGTCAAAAAAATGAGTTGGTTTCAACCAATTCAGTTGGTTGAAATTTCTGGGGTAATAAGAAATGGAACTGGTATTCAAAAACCCATACTCTTTCCAAGGGCATATATTGTATGTATGTTCAGGAAATATGTACTGAATGAAAGTTTGGAGAAACAGACAACAAAGAAAAGAATGACCTTATATTAATTTTCACAATTCCCTTCCCTCTGTACAGAGTCAATCTTCCAAACGTCTTTATTACAATTTTATATATAATATAAAGAATAACTGTAAATTTGATGTAAAGATGGTTTCCAAGGCCTTTATAAAATTGTATGCTATTTCTCAATTTATTAACTTTAAAAATACCTTTTCTGATACTTTGTGTAGTAAAATCTAGATGGTTCTGAAGTTTGTCACAAAAGGAATTTAAAAACGTTTATTTGTTGGCATGACAAAAGTAGTAAAAAGAGGAATGTACTACACGTTAAATTTATAATGCAAAAAACAGCAAGTCAAGTTCCTCCTTGAGGGAAATAACTATCAGAAAGTCATGGTAACATATATTATATATAATTTTATGAATTAAATCAATGTTTCTATGACTCTTCTAAATAGACCTAGAGATATTCTTATTGTGTAAAACTTAAATATTCAAAAGGATGGTAAGAAAATTCATTGAACATCAAGTTATAAGCATTTATTAAAAAGTAATTTTACCTTGTCTTGCTGTATATTCATTGTCTTCAATTAACCTTGCTAAACCAAAATCTGCTATTTTGCAGACAAGATTTTCTCCTACAAGAATGTTAGCAGCCCGAAGATCTCGGTGAATATAATTCATTCTTTCAATATATGCCATACCATCAGCAATCTTGAAAAGGAAAAAAAGAAAAAAAGATGTATGATACAAAGGGAAGGAGGAAGAGGGGGTGTCAGAAAAGGGAGAGCAGAAGAAACAAGAAATACCTATGGCCCACAAAGCCTAAAACATTCATATGGCCCTTTACAAAAAGGCTTTGCTGAACCCTACTGTGTTTAAAAGCTCTGAACACAGGGACACCTGGATGACTCAGTGGTTGAGCGTCTGCCTCCGGCTCAGGTCATGATCCTGGGACCCCGGGATCGAGTCCTGCATCAGGATTCCTGCAGGGAGCCTGCTTCTCCTTCTGCCTATGTCTCTGCCTCTCACTCTATGTCTCCCATGAATAAAATCCTTAAGAAAAAAAAACAACAACCCTTGAACACAGGACCATGGACTAGGTCTGGCATATGCTAGAGCCTCACATGGACAGTTTCTTGGTGTAAAGTTTCTCTAAACTGTCAGATTCCATGGACATCTGGATGCTCACCAAGAAAGAGGTCTTAGGACCAATATGTTGACTAAAGCCAATCAAAGGTCCCTTGAACATCTACCATATTTTTTAATAGAAACTTTTAATAGTTTTCACTCATATTTAAAAACAAAGATTTAGAGGAATAAAAGGCACAGCAAAGGGAATGTAGTCAGTGATATTGTAATAGCATCATATGGAAACAGATGGTAGCTATACTTATAAACACAATATAGACTTATTTAATCACTATGCCATATACCTAAAACTAATGTAACATTGTGGTGACTATACTTAAATAAAAAAAAAATTTTAATATATAAAATTGCTAGTATATGATAATAACAATTTAAAAATAAATTTAAAAAATTCAGGAGATTAAAAATATCCCATTTTTAAGTATAATTGCCATCTTCATTCTTGTTTTGGACTACATTAAATAAAAAAGTTCAGCATACACTTTAGATTTCCAATATTTTCTTTAGCAATCCCTCATTATCTTAAATTTATCTGCTGATATATAAATACATATAGATTTCATATTTGTTAGTTCATAGGTTTCTGAAAGGCCATATTATACAGGACAGCACTATACTGGGAATTACATACTTCGTTCTAATATTAGTAAGTTATATGAATTAGATACCACAGGTCTTCAGATACTACATTATCTGTAACATAAGGAAATCAGACTCGATTATCTCTAATGTTCCTTCCAACTCTAAAATTCCATGATTTCACTATATAAACAACAGTCTTCCACTAAGATTATTTTACATTTTTATGTATACTTTCAAAGCAAATTGATGTATGTACAGATACACAAATACCTGAGCAGCCATATCAACCAGTTGTGGGAGCTTCAAATACTTTCCATCTCCTTCCTTCAGGAAATCCAATAAACTCCCTGTGAGAGAGAGAAAAATGTTCATGGAACATAAGCAAATCTTAAATTAGGATTGAAATAAACATGCCAACTCCATACAAGTCACCACATTACAATATAAAACTTAAAACTGTCATTCTTCAATATTTATTGCAGCTTTGGAATTTCTGAATAATTATCTTTAATATTCTAGAAGAGGTCCATGAACTGAAATTTTAAGAACTTTTCTGATAACAAATGGAAAACTCAATAATCTCACTAGATTATAGACATTCTTTCCTTGTTGATCAAGATCAGTAATCCCAATTTTGATCCAAAAGCAGATACCTGTATATTTCTGTATATATATATATATATATATTTTAAATATATTTCTGTATATTTTTAAATCAATCTGAATCAAGAATGTAGACAACTGGGAATATTTTGGGGTTCTTAAAAATTGAGCTAGGTGGCTGAGTTGACATTGAAGTGTTAGTCTAAATGAATTTCTCTCAATTTTAGCAGAAAATACCAGGAAACAGCAAAGTACTATGAATAACAGTTGCAAAGTACTATGCATAACAGATAACAGAAAGGTTAGAAAAGTCTAGCTGCTATTCTTGTATTGTTGGTTAAAAGCTTACCATGCGGATGAAGTTTATCAAGAAAAAATAGATAAACGAAATTAAGATACATTTTTAAAAAGATTTTATTTATTTATTCATGAGAGATACACAGAGAGGCAGAGACATAGGCAGAGGGAGAAGAGGCATACTCCCTGCAGAGAGCCTGATGTGGAACTCACTCCCAAGACTCTAGGATAATGACGTGAGCCAATGGCAGATGCTCAACCACTGAGCCACTCAGGCATCCCTAAGGTACATTTTTAAAACTATACAGATCTTGTCAAAAATAACAATGTCATGAAAGCCAAAAAAAGAAGCTAAGAGAGGGACTGCTCCAGATTAAATGACATCAAAGAAAAATGGTAACTAAAAGAAATCCAGGACCATGGACTGGATTCTGGATTGGGGAGGGGGAAGGGTGCTGTTAATTAAGGACATCACCAGGACAACTAATAAATGTGAAATATGAACTGATATCAGATAATGGAATTGTATCCATGTTACAGTCCCCCAATTTGATCACTGTAGGGTGGTTAGGTAAGACAATGATTTTGTCATTAGAAGACAAACACTGAAGTATTTAGAGATAAAAGGAACATACTATTTACAATGTGCTCCTCAGTTCAGGTAAAAATCCTTTTATGTATTAAGAGATACATACATAGTTGTTGGCAAATCTGGCTGAGGTATGTATGAGGATTTCTGTGTCTTATTTTTGTAACTTAAAAAAAAATATTTTATTTATTTATTCATGAGAGACACACAGAGAGAGAGAGAGAGAGAGAGAGAAACAGGCAAAGGGAGAAGCAGGCTCCTCACAGGGAGCCTGATGCAGGACTTGATCCCCAGATCCCAGGATTACGCCTTGAGCCGAAGGCAGATGCTCAACTGCTGAGCCACCAGGTGTCCCAACTTTAGTCTTTTTATATGAAGTTTTATGCTGAGAAGCAATACGATCAGATTTATATTTAAAAAGCAATCATTCCAATAGTAATATGGAAAATGAAATGGGGGCAAAACTGCATAAAAGGATTAAGTTTAAATGTTCCTGCAAGGGACACCTGGGTGGCTTAGTGGTTGAGCGTCTGCCTTCGGCTCAGGGCATGATCCCAGGATCGAGTCCCGCATCGGGCTCCCCATGGGGAGCCTGCTTCTCCTCTGCCTGTGTGTGTCTGCCACTCTGTCTCTCATGAATAAATAAAATCTTTAAAAAAAAAATTAAAAGTTCCTGCAATAGTCTAAGAAAGAGAGACTATTATGCTAAAATCTAGCAATGACAGTGGGAATGGAGAGGAGATATTTTCCAGAGAGATGTGATAAATGGAATCAACGGCACTGAATGGACCATTAATACAAGGTGGTGGGTAAGTGAAGACTGCTGGGCCCTATCACCAGAGTTTGCATCTTGAAGTTTCAAGGTGATGCTAATGTTGTTGCTATCCAGTGCACTACAGATTCTGGTATATAGGCCAGAAGAGGGGAGCACAAGGACATTCACTGCAGCACTATCTGTTACAGTGACAAACTAGAAGCAATCTAAATGCTCACTGGGAAAGGAATGAATAAACAATAGTATACTCATACAGAATCTCATTCAACAATTAACAAATATACAAATTATATCTTCCTTGTCCATATGAAAAAATCTCAAGAACATAACGTTGCATGAAAATAAAGCTAGATTTACCTAAATTAAAAACATACACATACTGTTAATAGGTAAATATATATCAATAGAAGTATGTTAATAGGAAGACAGATGGAAAAGTAAGCACCAGCTTCAAAATTAAGGTTACCTCTGGAAGGGAAATGGGCCTGAAAGAGCCTGAAGGGAGGGCTCAAATGAGAATGGGCTCAAGGAGGGGTAAAAACAAAGATGCAATTAGATCTGTAATGTTTTGTTTACTTAGTAGAGAGATCAGAAGCAAATACGGCAAAGTGTAAACATTAGTTAAATTTGGATGGCAGGGACATGGTTGTTATGGTATTCTATGTCTGAAATATTCCACAAAAAAAAAATCTATGAAAAGTGTTGACACTAAATAAATTTAAATAGTTTTTAAAAAGAGTAAATGGCTGGTTAGGAAGTGAAGACAAGAGTATTTCTTAAAAAAATCTTGGGTATGAAGGGAAACAACACAGAGCAGTAGGTGAAAAGCAGATGTTGATACCAAGGAAGGGTTTTCTTTTTAGACCTAAGGAAGGATCAAAAACACAGGTAAAGAAATTGTTCTTAAACAGGGGAAGGGATATTTCTTTTCTTCACTTCCTTTTCTGTAAGATAAACAGACACCACATAAATACTTCTACATGACAACGCAGAGTATATAGAAATAAACAGAAGATACAGTTCTTTGTTTCAGGATAACGAAACTAAATAAGGTACTATGATCTATACATTAAGTAGAACATTATTCAGTGTAACAACAGATAATTGCTAAAATAGTGCAAAACTGCAACATACAGAAATCTAATATTGGAATTGGAATCATCTCTGTCTGATCTTTAATCAAAGACAACAAATCCTATTCCCACTCAAATGTGGCTTATATCCATTTATCATCGAACATTAAACAGTGGTCTTTAACCCTTTTTTGTTCATGAGTTACTTTGAAACTCTGACAAAAACTATAGAATCTCTTTGCAGGAAAACATGTAAGTATGTAAAAGCTTGACACAGAACTTCAGGGGAAGTTCATGGACCCTTTGAAGCTCATTCATAACCCTGGCAGAGGGTAGGTACTCAATAAGTAATAGTGAAATGAATTCCCAAAAGCCTTAAATTTGTCTCACATACCTTTTTTTTTTTTTTTTTAAGAATTTATTTATTTATTCATGAGAGACAGAGAGAGAGAGAGACACAGGCAGAGGGAGAAGCAGGCTCCACACAGGGAGCCCGATGTGGGGACTCCATCCTGGGTCTCCAGGATCACACCCTGGGCTGAAGGTGGCACCGAACCGCTGAGCCACCCAGGTTGCCCCCCCCACATACCTTTCTAGCCTATTTCCAACTAGTTGCCTTCTGTACTTTCCACTTCCCATGGTTCTGTTTCTCATTTCCTCATATCCTCTTAGCTCTGCAGAAATACCCATACCTTTCTCTTTACCCATTCATAGCATTTGTAACTTTAAAGGTCAGTTTAAGACTTGACTTTTCTACTAATTTTTCTCAACTTATTCCAGCCTACGTGACCTCTTCCTCATTTCTATTCTTATTGAATGTGGTGAACACCTGGAAATTCATTATGCTTTGATCTGTAGCTTATTTGTTTAGTCAGAGTGAGCTATTATTTACTCTTATACTGAAAATTAACTCATTAGAAGGTTGAGTCTTTTCTCCGCAAATTCAACGTAGATTATTTGGGTGGCTTTCTTTGATACCTCATAATGACTAGCAGAGTCTCCTATAAATTAGAGGTATTCAATACATTTTGGTTGTTAATTTATAGGATAGTCTGATTAAAAACACTTCAAAGAATATAATGATCACGACCAATATGGATATTAATAGTAGGGCTTCAAACACTTGACTTAAGTACAATCTGAAGGAAGTATGGTTGATGGACTGGTTAAGTGATAGGGAAACCAAATTCCAGATGAAGGTTTTGAAAAGAATCATGGAAACCAGAAGTAGTAAGAAGACTTGTCTAGCCGGGAAATTGGGTTTATTTGGGAGCACATGAGGCAATGAGTTTGAATGGATTGTTGAGGGTAAACTATTGTGTACCTGAAATAAGATGGGAAATTGTGGAGTTTTAAAACCAGAAGGGTCATTTGTGATCTTGCATTCTAAATCTCCCATCTAGAAATAATCCTAACCCAGCAATCTGACAACAGAGATGTCTATCATGTTCCCCCATTTAAATAATTCTTGAAATCAATATACAAAACTAAATGCACCATTAGCTTTACCTCCAATATATTCTTGTGCTATCAATACCTTGATTTAAACTTCCTCCTTGTCCCTTTTCTCCCCTCCCTACAGAGTTCATCCAATGCACTCTGAAAGGGGTTATTTGGCAGTTGTCTGCAGAAGAGATTCCTTCCTGAAAGTGCCATGTGCCTTGGGGCTTTATGCATGTTTTGGCTATCAACTAGGCAGGCCACCTCAATTCTTCACTTTTGGTTTTTCTACTCCTTTGGGAGGAAGGGGGTAGATTTCCTACAGTAAATATGTAGCTTGCAGTTGGTCCTGTCACCACTAGATGGAACTACATTGTTGGCTAAAATGGACTACTGGAGGGGGATGACACAATCAGAAACTTTAATTATGAGTGATTAAGATGGGGGGGGGAGAGATAAAATTCAAGAGGGCAAAAACAGGACTGTCAACATACTTAGAGCTTAGGTTCCTCTTCTAGAGCATCATCTGTCCCTTCTCTTTATTTTGGTTCTAACAACCAATTCTGTTACTAAAGATGCCACCTTAGGGTCTAGAGTTTGGAATAATGGAGAAATTTTAACCAATGATAGTGCAAAAAAGTTTCTCGAACTCTAACTATGGAGACTATGATTACACTAAAATAAGATAAATATTAATTTCCTTTACTTGATGTCTTTGCTTTAGGAATAAAGATATAAATATCTTTCTAATTGCATTATTTTAATTTATAGAAATACTTTTCCCATTTTCTTAGCTATTCCATTTTCTTTAGTCAAATGGAATAAAAAACTACTTACTTTCTTTTTTTTTATTTAAAGATTTTATTTATTTATTCATGAGAGACACAGAGAGGCAGAGACACAGACAGAGGGAGAAGCAGGCTCCATGCAGAGAGCCCGACGTGGGACTCGATCCCAGGTCTCCAGGATCACACCCTGGGCTGAATGCGGCGCTAAACCGCTGAGCCACCCAGGCTGCCCAAAACTACTTACTTTCAACATAAATTGAGCTGCCCTAATTTTCCTTTTAAACTTTGTACCATCCTCTGGAATAACTGGAACTAATTGCTATTCCATTACATGAAATGTCAGATTTTCTCTTTTCAATGTCTACATAAAAATCTTAAATTAGAGAACACTACACAATAAAAATTTGTAGGCATAAAAACAGAAATGCAGACTTATTTTTTTTTTAATTTGGTTTAAATTTAGCACCATCTTTGGCCCAGGGCCTGATCCTGGAGACCTGGGATCAAGTCTCACGTCAGGCTCCCTGCATGGAGCCTGCTTCTCCCTCTGCCTGTGTCTCTGCCTCTCTCTCTCTGTGTCTCTCATGAATAAATAAAATCTTAAAAAAAAAAAAAAATTTGTCAACATGAATACACTAAAAGAAATATACACATACCTTTTGACATAAATTCAGTGACAATGTAGATTGGCTCTTCAGAAACAACAGCATATAGTGGAACAAGTTTATCGTGTCTTAATTTTTTCATTATCTGAGCCTCTTGAAGAAAAGCTTCTGGCATCATTGTACCTGGCTTTAGTGTTTTGATTGCTACTTTTGTGGTTCCATTCCATGTTCCTAGAGAAACAACAGACTACTATTTTAATCTAAATATTAAGAGATTTTAAGTCGAACCTTAATGACCACCTTAAATACTTCAATAGACCTTATCGTAAGTTATGCTGTTTTAATCTATAGTAAAGAAATGACAAAGAAACAAAAGTTCAGGCTTCTTACCCATCCATACTTCACCAAAACATCCTTGTCCTAATTTAACCTCTAGTCGCAAAGATTCTCGAGGGATTTCCCAAGCATCTTTTGCTAGACCTTGAGTCTGGGGTTTCACAGTTGGACACACGGTTGTTAACTTATGGCATAAACCATCAGCATGTTCTAGATAAATGAATAAACTATACTGTAAAATGAATTACTTATAAAAATTTAGGTACTCTATAGTACATTACTGTTTTTGAAAGTTTAAATTGAAGAAAAAAACATAATGTTTTCTCAGCTTTACTCTTAAAAAAGAAAAAAGGTAACTGTATGTGTATAAGAAGCAAAACATACAAGAGGTGAAACATTAAAAAAATAGAGGTGAAACATTTTTTGTTAAATACATTTCTGAAGTTATAATTTATTGAATACTTACTATGTCTCAGCTATTGTGCTAATTCAGTACCTTAAAAATATCTCATATAAATAAATCTCAAAAAACTTAAGTGACTTTCTTAATGTCACCCAGTAAGTAAGGGATGGAAAAGGAATTCAAACCATAGTTCTGGTTGCCCCCAAAGTTCTATTTTTGACCACTGTGTTTTATTTCTTCCCAAAGAGAATGCTACCATTAATTGCTATTTCTAATAACTAACCACTAATATAAGCAGCACACCAAAAATTAAGGAAAAAATCTCATCTAAGAAACTGATTTTCAAATAAGGGAGACACAAAAACAGGGACTCCCAAATTCACAATGGCTTGACTTGTGAATCCTGCTTATACAATCTTTCTTGTTATAAATAAGACACATCCCGTCACGTGTCCAAGTAACCACACAAATCCACATTCTAGAAAGTGCAATTATAACTGATATCACTGCTTGGCAATATGTGTGATCAATGTCAAGACTGATGGTTGCCTTGGCAGACTGTAGCTAGCTTCACTGAAGAAGAGACTGCCATGCAAACTTCCCCTCCCCTTGTATCAATAATTTTAAAACTTTCAGATGCATTCACATATCAAACTGGCAATGCAAAATTTTGAGACAAAAGAATATAATACTGAGTACCTTTCAAAGGTCCTTGAAAGACTAGAAGAATGTCTACAGTTGCTATAAGTTAATTTTCCAGGAAAAAAAAATGCATCTTCAGATTAAATTTCATTAGATTTATACTTTAAGAAGTTTTATGTGGTCCAGCTCATGCAGAGGAAGGTAACCCAAAAGGACGTCTGATAGAGCTTTTTACATTAAGTATTCAGTTTTACCTACTTAACAAACGTCCTTAAAAAATATTTGCTTTTATGTTTTTTATTTATTGTCATAATCTATCTTGGCATTTAATTACCATGAAATGAAACTCCAATGTAAACACTATGCCAGTAAGATATAGGGACTCAAATAATGGTAGTAAGATTTTAGCCCATTTAAGAGCCTAATTCAGGTAATAATACTACCTGTTCCTCATTTTAAAACTAGAATACAATAGACATCTATCAAGCACACTCTTGGTATAAAGTACCAAACTAAACCATAAGAGACATGAAGACAGAGATTCTATCCTCATAAAACAGAACATCAAGAAATAATTTTCACCTGTGAAATATTCACATACCTGTGTAGTGTTTTACCAACTTTTGCAGTGTATCAAATTGTGCTCTGGTTGTGATATAGTATCCACCATTGTCCAGTTTCCTAATTTTGTAGTGTTTCACATTGTCACCTCTTACCTCATCCCAATCACGAATAGAGAGAGAATAAGCACCTAGTTGGGGAAACAAATACTTTTTCTGTATCTTTCTCAAGATACTGTTCAAGAAAATTTTATAGTTGCATTACATTATAATTACCTTTAGTAGTTTCACTCTCTCTTACTAAGAAAATACCTCGTTGATTCCCAGGATTCAGAAGTAATCTTTCAGCATCTTTTCTCCCCATTTTGCCAAAATACCATCTGGAAAAAATAGTGCTCTGAGTTAGAAATATGGAAGGATCAGAAAGATTAAAAATAAGGATTAGTAAGAAGGGAGCAGGAGGATGACAATAAAGAACTACACAGCTTAAAAACACAGCAAAACACAACAAAGTATCTTTATTAAATAGAATTATTACAGATACTACTGTCAGAATATACTGTCCTAGTATTTCCACGTATTAGCTACTCAACCAGTAGTTAATACACAGAAACTCCATGTATTAATTCAACTCCATCTGCAAGTCACAGGACTGGTAAATGGAGAAGGAAAGGCAATAACAGAGAATCCCTCAATCACTGATAGATGGAAACATTAAGACTGTAGCAGGAAGAACAGACATGGTCCTCTGGTAAGAGTGTGATCATCTATTTTCATAAGGTGCAAGTGAACTATATTCAAATTATTAGCAACTCTAAATTAGCACAGCTTTGATTTAATATAGCTTTTGTGAATAAAAGGGAGTATCTCCTTTGGAGAAAATCACAGAATAAAACAGGAAGTAACAAGTGTGAAGCAGAACAGAGTTATGGAGACAAATTACATATGGTAAAAGCAAATAAATATTGATAGAGCACCTACTATGTGCAAGGCACTGTGTTAACTATTGTGATATGAAAACAAGTATTTGTGAATCCCAGATATTCTTGATTTGACCTAAAAAAATGTCACTGAAGATGAAATTTTTAAAAAGTTGTGAGAATAGCACATAGAACTTTCATATACCCTCCACCCAGATTTCTCAACTGTTATAATTTTACTTTGTCATATTCTTTCTTTCTGTGTGCATTTTTTTTCTGAGCTGATTGAGAGTAAGTTGCAAATATTCTGAATCATGACCCCTAAATACTTCAGTGTGCTTCCTGAAGACAAGGATACTCTCCTACATAACCACAGACCAAGCACCTAAGTCAAGAAATTAACTTATAAAATACTATCAACTGGGGGTAAATTTTTGAAGTGAAAGATCTGTAGAATATAAAAAGGGTTAATATAATTTTTTAAGTGAAAATATAAAGGATACAGACTAGGCATAATAGTATTATTAATGCAGATTCATTTATGATCCTACTGTAAGCAAATAGTATGGCATTAATTATTAATTTTCAAGTAACATCTCTTATTAATGTGATGTATTAGCTGTATTAAGACTGGTATGTAATTGTGTGTGTGTAAAATTGTGGCTAAGTAGAATGTGCATTAAAACATTTTTAAAAATCAAAGTAATTAATAAAATATGAAGTAGTATCATACTCTTCTGCCTGAATGGAATCTGCAGGGGCTACATAATTGCTAGGGATATAGCCATTCTTTCCTGTAGCAATTGATCTTGCTTCCCACCAGTCTCCTTCCCTGTAACACATAAAACAACAATTACCACAAGGTAGATGACTGCTCAAAACACAATTTATTGCAGTGTTGCCTGGTATCTATGTAGAGAAGAGGTTTAACTTCCAATTTTTTATGCACTTATTTGATAAAAAATTAAACTCAAAAGAATAATGTTTAAATATGTATTACATGAATTAAAGGAATAAGGCTAAGCAAAAGCATAAATGCATACATATTTCAGCTCCAAACAAAAAAGTAAAAAGTTAGTTTAATTTTAGTTATAAGATCCTTTTTTACGTAACTCCTTCAACCTAAAACAATAAACTATATTGAACAAAACAATTTCAGAGATAAACCTTTTAAATTACTCAGTTTCAACTGAATGTTTTCTTTTTTAAAAGCTTTACTGATAAATAATTTGCATACCATAAGTTTCCCCCTTTAAGATATATAATTTAATGGATTTTATTCACACAGTTGTGCAACAACCATTACCACAATCAATTTTAGAACATTTCATCACTCCCCCACCCCTGGGCAAAGAAACCCTGTACCCATTAAAAGTCACTCTCTACTCCTCTATTCACTTCCCCCCATATTGCCAAACACTAAATCTGCTTTCTGTTCCTATGGATATGACTATTGTGGGTATTTCATATAAATAGAATCATATAATATGTGGTATGGTCTTTTGGACTGGTTTCTTTCACTTAGCATAATTTTTTCACAGTTCACCTATGTTGTAGCATGTTGTTAGTAGTTCATTCTTTATTGTCAAATGCTTTTAATCATACATAAAATCATAATGTTCTTTTTTAGTAATTTTAGTATCAGGATGTCCTAAAACTCCTGTAGACAAAATATTTGCAACAGGCAAAGATAATAAAAAATTTAATTCCTACAATAAAGTTTATAAAAATGTTATCATAAATATTTAAATAAGACTAAAATCAATTCAGAACAGGAGTACTATATATAGTTTGCAATATCTAAGCCTTGACTTTTCCAAAATTAATGTGAAAAAAAGCAAAAATTATCAGTCTCTAATGAGGAAGACATACAAAATGTGGGTTCTGCCACTAAAAATTAAATGCACATTATGGCCCTTTCACAAAGATGGCACCGAAGGTGAAAAAGGAAGCCCCTGCCCCTCCCAAAGCTGAAGCCAAAGCAAAGGCTTTGAAAGCTAAGAAAGCGGTGCTGAAAGGTGTGCACAGTCACAAAAAAAAGAAGATCCGTATGTCACCTACATTCTGACGACCCAAGACCCTGCGTCTCCCCGAAGGCAGTCCAAATATCCTCGAAAGAGCGCCCCCAGGAGAAACAAGCTTGATCACTATGCCATCAAGTTCCCCCTAACTACTGAGTCAGCCATGAAGAAAATAGAAGACAACAACACACTTGTGTCATTGTGGATGTCAAGGCCAATAAGCACCAGATCAAACAGGCTGTGAAGAAGCTCTATGACATTGATGTGGCCAAGGTCAACACCTTGATCAGGCCTGATGGAGAGAAGAAAGCATATGTTCGACTGGCTCCTGACTATGATGTTGCCAACAAAATTGGGATCATCTAAACTGAGTCCAGCAGGCTATAAAACTAAATACAAATTTTTTCACCATAAAAAAATGCACATTATGCTTTGCCAGAGAAAAGTACTGAAAATATTTTATCTAAATTGAAATTTTATAAATGATTGAGGGGAATCTGTTCTCCAGAAAAACGATGAAAAATCCTTTGGCAATTTAAATATTGACAAACACACACTTGGTTTGTAGGTTCCTGGTATGTATTAAGCACTTTCAGATATACAAACTGAAAACTCTGCATTTGTGCTACCCATTCGTGACTCATTCAAGCATTTATTGAATACCATTTAAGTGATAAAGAGAGGGTATGCTAGAACAGAGGTAAAAAGTCTGTACCTTCAAGAAACTCAGCCTAGAGCAGAATTTCTCAACCTTAGCACTACTGACTCTTGGAGCTGGATGATTCTTTGTTATTGGGGGCTGTCCTGTGCACTGAAGGATGTTCAGCAATATCCCTACCTTTATTGACTAGAAAACAGTGGAGACACCCTAACTGTAACAACCAAAAATGTCTCCAGACATTGCCAAATGTCTTCTGGGCAATTTTTCCCTGGATTGAGAGCCACTGGTCTGAAAGAATGAAAAGCACATGATCAACTATAATTCAAAGTAGTGATGGTAGCTACAACTGACATTTGCACAGGGTGTTACAAGAACATGCAAGATAGATACCTAATCCAGTCGGAGATGAGGTGTGGGCCAGGTGGGAGAGAAAGAATGTCAAGAAAGGGTTCCTTGAGAAATCACATAGGAATATACATTTTGAAGGATAAATGGGGTTGGCCAGATAAAAGAAAAAAAAAATGGAGAGACAGGAAGTCACATTCCAGAAAAAAGAAACTGTATGTGTGAAGGCATGGGAAGGTGAGAAACCCCAATGTATTCATGAAATTACAAGCAATTTAGTACAGCTAGGCAGTTTAATGAGGAACGGAAAGCAACTGGTGACTGATGTCCGCCATTGTTATTGCTTTTCTTTTATCTCGATAGCAAGGCAAATGGTAGCTACTGAAAAACGACTTTAAAGCAGAGAGACATGACCATATTTTATGTTCTGGAATAATGGATAGCAAATGGAACAAGAATGTTAGGAAATATGACAGGAAGTAAAGAGACCATAATATATATTTTGAGAAGTTACGAAGTGGTTGCTATGCCTCCTAATGAAATTATGAGATCTATTTTTCATAACAAGCACTGAGTTTTCAATTCAAACATTGATTTTTTTAGTGGGCCACTAAATAACGAAAGCCATTTAGTGGCCCACTAAAAGTCTAGAAGTCATCCCAGACTAAAAGTCTTACACAAAAAGTCTGAGTCACCTAAGGAAAAAGCAACTTAATGTGGTCAGGTTGGGACTGCAGGGGTTCCCTACCTGGCCTTTTTCCTTTTTTTTTTTTTTTTTTTAAGAGAAAGAAATAAGATCCTTAAATCATCTTATGCTTGAATAGGAACAAAGAATTCTCTTTATAAAGATTTTTTTTTTTAAGTAATGTACTTACTTGCATATATTCCCTCTAAATTCACTCTTATATGTCTACTGTTTATGGCAGAACCACACACTGCAGCACAATTTGTAGAAGTCATAATTTCTGGCTACAGAAGTAGTTATTATGCTATGTGTCTAAAGAAACCAAATACATCATCCAAACCAGTGGGCAGAGACCTATGCCTCACCACTCTCAGCAATGAATCAACCAGCTAAGTGGCTTCAGCATGAAGAGTAGGTTTCTGTCAGTATTTTTCCCTCACAAAACATTCCCAACTTACGTGTTGTTAATAATTTGAAACCGTTCACCCTTCTTGAATGAAAGGTCTTCTGTAGTTCTAGCTTCATAATCATATAAGGCCACAAATATAGTAACACCACCTATTGGAGCAAAAAAAAGACCAATGTAAATTACCTAATTAATAAAAGAAAAATGTCAGCAAAAAAGCTTAAGCATAATTTTCTTCCTAGTCTCCAGAATCTATTTTTTTTTTTTTTTTTTATGATAGGCACACAGTGAGAGAGAGAGAGAGGCAGAGACACAGGCAGAGGGAGAAGCAGGCTCCATGCACCGGGAGCCCGACGTGGGATTCGATCCCGGGTCTCCAGGATCGCGCCCTGGGCTAAAGGCAGGCGCCAAACCGCTGCGCCACCCAGGGATCCCCAGAATCTATTTTTAAATGAAGACTTGGGCAGCTAGAGTTTAAGCTAATGAGATGCTCTACAGAAGGCCTTCCATGAAACTACTGGATGCTACAAATTCTAAGATTCTATATACCTACAGAAACAAATTTAATTTTGATTCATAGTAACAATATCTGTGACTTGGAAATACAGTAGAGATTCAAATCAATTCTTTGGCAGAAAAAGTATTAACAAGTACTATAAACTACTGGCACTGATCATCCCAATTTCTTATGAACAAGGAGGAAACATTTCCACCCTTAAGACTGATCCTCAGTAGCAATAACTAGGATTTAGTAAGATTAGTTATTACAATGAACTCTTAAAATGGCTTGTTTTTCTTAAAAATTTAATAATATGGCTGATACGAATTATAAATTCCAAGAATAACTGTCATACACAGAATTGTACAGAGCTGCTTAAGAGATTACAACACTAAACTATTACCTGCAAGCTGAAGAATAGAATGGATTATTTATTTACCATTCTCCACTGAGTTCCAGTCATGTATTAACCGCCTATTTGACATTTCTACTTGAATGTCTAAGCAAATGGTACTACTATCTAATCAGGTACTCGAGTTAAGTCCCTTTATTAGCACAGGTAGTTCTACCTCTAAAAAATAAAAAAAAAAAAAATAAATAAAATAAAATACTTTGTATCTACTTTCTTTTCCACTTCCATTGCTGCCACCCTAATCTAAATCCTTGTTATCTCTCACTGAGTCTGCTGAGACTGTTGAGAGGAGGACTAGTCTCCTAACCCACTTGTTTACCTGCTTTCCTACAATTCTCCACAAGGCTAGTTGCCAGAGTGAAGTTTTAAAAAAGGAAATTCAATTATGCAAATCCTTTATTTAAAACTCTTCAATTGCTTCTTCTTGGTCTTGAATAAAATCCAAACTTCTTACCAGAGTTTACAAGGTCCTGAGTAATCCTTACTCTTCAGTCTCATATACAATTCTACCTCTGGTGTCCTCATAACCACCAGGTTTGTCTGTATCTCCTAAATTCTGCATTTGTTGTTCTCTCTTCCCAGAAAAGCTCTCTTCCCAGTTCTGCACATATAAATATCATTCTCATCAATCAAACCTCAGCTCAAATGATTGTTCCTCAAGATGACTTTCCCTGATCATCTAAAGGGCTTTTACCAATCACTCTGGTCAGTTCTTCATAGCATCTTATACCATTAATAATCCTGTTTAGTTGTTTATTCACTAATTATTGCCCAACCTTCATTATAATATAAACAAAAGACAGAAACCTTGTTTCTCTTGCTTTCAATTCTCTATTGGTGGCACACAGACACTCCATATGAGCTAACAGATGTATATCCACGGATAGACTTTTCACATAAGTAAACTGTTTAGGTAAGTAAGTATATCTTTAAGTACCAACATTTACTTGAATTGTTTTGGATTACTGTCTTTCCCAAACATATAATCCTGAAAACTTGGCCGATGACTGAGAACACTATCATGGCTATTTTTACTGAGGTATTTAGAGTTAGGCAGTTAGAATTCAGACTATAATTGACCCTTTGATGTCCATAACTTCTCAAATGAACAGTCTCATAGAATTTACTTATGGCATTTCTTTAGCACTTTTATTGTTCAGGAGGTTAAGCCAACTGAAAGGACAAATTTATAGTCCAAGCCTGTAGAATAGATTCCTTTTTTGACCCTTCTGGTTGTTAGTAAGGATACATGTTGCTCAATTTGATGCTGGTAGCTGTTTTGCCAAGCCTAAGGTTAAAGCTGATTTACTCTAGGGGCTACCGGAAAGAGATCAAGGACTTGGGTCCTTGATGACATCAAGAAACTTCTACTGTATCAAGGAATCCTAGAGCTCACCTTACCTTTTTTTTTTTTTTTTAAAAGATTTATTTATTTATTCATTCAGAGAGAGAGAGGCAGAGACACAGGCAGAGGGAGAAGCAGGCTCCATGTAGGGAGCCTGATGTGGGATTCGATCCCGGGTCTCCAGGATCACACCCTTGGCTGCAGGCGGTGCTAAACCGCTGTGCCACCGGGGCTGCCCTCATCCTACCTTTTTTAAGGCAATTATATTTTGTTACTCAAGGGACAAAGTACCCTGATTTGGAAACCCCACAAAAGACCTCTTCTTTTCAAAGTTTGACTACTTTTTAAAATGCTTTTCTGACTCCATGAAAGGTTGTCCATTGTCACTTCTCACTTGTTCTCAGAAAGGATATCATAATGTAAGAAAGGGATTTCTGGCACAGGACATTAAATCTGGGCTCTCCTGCTTATTATCTGTGACTCTGAAAAAAAAAAAAAAACCCCACCATTTAACTCTAAGCCTTAGGACTTTTTTTTTTTTTTTTTAAAGATGCTTATTTATTTATTCATGAGACACACAGAGAGAGAGAGAGGCAGAGACACAGGCAGAGGGAGAAGTAGGCTCCATGCAGGGAGCCTGATGTGGGACTCGATCCCAGGTCTCCAGGATCACACCCCGAGCTGAAGGTGGCGCTAAACCGCTGAGCCACCGGGGCTGCCCAAGGACTTTCATTTTTTAAATCAATATCTGATAGTAAAACTGTATTATCGTCGTAGTATTGCCATTTAATTATTATGTAACTACTAGAATACTTTAATATTGGATAGTACTTTATAAACCTGAAAAATCGTAACATTCTTGAGGGAGGGGTGTATGTTTTTAATCTTTATATCCCCAGTGCCTGCCACATAGTAGGCACTTAATAATTACTTGAAAAATGAATTAATGAAATAATGGTATAACCGGTAGATAATAACCAAATTATTCCCAAATTTTCCAGAACAATATCCATGTATAACATATAGCTTTAATTTTTAGGTTAGAAGCTTTAATTCATATAAACTTCTATAAATCCCCAGTAAGTTATTTTTCTTACATCAGGCCAAAACTTTGTGTACTGCCTGCCTAAGGTCACATTCTCAAACTGACAACAGAATTGTACATTTAAATCTCACCTGTTAAACCAGCAGGATATGAACTTGGCACCACTGAGAATGAAGAAGATGCTCCTCCAAAAGGTGTCACTCCTGAGGATCCTCCAAATGGCGTCATGGAAAGACTGCTAAAATTAACAGATGCTCCCTTTGTCGAAGATGATGGTGCCACTGCAGTGTGTTCTGTTCCATAATGGCTGACACTTGTACTTACAGGTTCTGCAGTATTTTCAGTTCTATATTTAATGGTTGGACTTTTGTTTTCTTTACTTTTAATGCAGCCCATTATCAAATCTATAAGGTGACAGGCAAATATTTTGAGAAGTGGTTAATATAAAGTATACTTCAAAAAAATACAATTCAAAACTTCACTTTAAACAAGGAATTTTTCTCCTGCAACAAAAGTAACATTAATAAAATAAAGCAAACAAAAGACTAAACAGCTAAAAATGAAGTTCCTTCTCCTCACTTATCTTTTTTTTTTTAATATTATTTATTTATTTATTTATTTATGATAGTCACAGAGAGAGAGAGAGAGAGAGAGAGAGAGAGAGAGAGGCAGAGACACAGGCAGAGGGAGAAGCAGGCTCCATGCACCGGGAGCCCGACGTGGGATTCGATCCCGGGTCTCCAGGATCGCGCCCTGGGCCAAAGGCAGGCGCCAAACCGCTGCGCCACCCAGGGATCCCTCCTCACTTATCTTTATTACCATTCTGCTGAAGCATCATTCCAACCATGTCATTCTCCAGCTCAAGCATCTTAAATGGTTCAATGACAACATTAAATAATGTGCTGGGAAAGCCCCTGGATCTGAAGCCAAGAGGCCCAGTGGGAATCCTGGCTTCCTACTCAGTAGTGGAGTGATTTCAGGTATGTTGCTCGACCTCTCTGTACCCCAGTTACTTGAAAAAGAATAATAATAATAATAATAACACCTACTTCATAAGACTTTCTATGAGGATTAACTTAAACTTATTACAAGTTCTAGGCAATATGTAGCATGAAGTAAGCACTAGCAAATACTGGTTGTACTCCTTCTATCTGTACCAGCCCTCTGTGATAGAAATATAATCTGAGCCACATATGTAATTCTCAATCTTCTAGCAGCCACATTTTTTAAAAAAAGGAATAGGTAAAATGGATTTTAACAATATATTTTATTTAATCTAGTACATCTAAAATATAATTTCAACATGTCATCAATATAAAAAAAATTTAATGAGTTTTTTGTACTAAGTCTCAGAAATCCATTATGTATTTTAAACTTACAGTATATCTCAATTTTGGACTAAGTATACTTCAAGTGTTCAATATGTATTTGTAGCTAGCAGTTACCATTTATAGGACCAGGTAGCTCTGTAACTTTTCCTTATCTACAGTCATACTCCCAATGCTTACCAAATTTGATCCCAATCTATCTTTCCAACTTTATCTCCTATTATTTCCTCATGCTTATCTATATACACACACTTTCCTGTTTTCCCAATACATATGCCCTATGCTTTCCCAAGTGTGTAGGGATTTTACATCTAAAACTTCTCTACCAAAAAAATAAAAAAAACAAAAAAACAAAAAAACTTCTCTACCTGCTAATGTTCTATCCAATCACTGAAGATCATCACAAATGCTATTTTCCATTCAAGTCTTCCCCCTCATTATCCTTAAAACCTCCAATGTACTTTTGGGGAGGTTTTTTTTTTTAATGGGACTCTCTCATCTTATTCCATTTGGTATCTTGTTTTTTGCTTCCTGGCCTAATTCCCACCTTTTCCTCAAATTACTGGCAATACATTTCTTAAAAATCAAGAGTTACTCATCTCTTACAAACTGTCTGGCTTACCAAGGTTACCAATATTGCAAAATCTGAATTATTATATTCACTTCCTGTGGGAGCACTGAATGGAACTTTCATTAATTTACTTACTTTTAAAGGTCATTCTTGTTTTACAGCTTTTCCTTTCTTATGTGGCATTCAAAAAGAAATAGGTCAGTGATAAGATGACTGACTCTTAAATTCTCAAAGAAGGAGTGAACATTTATAACCCTGGCTATAAAACATTTAAGAGGTAGCTATACTGCAGTAATCGGACAAGAATTAAGGGCATCCAAATTGGTAAGGAAGAAGCGAAAATGTCACTACTTGCAGATGACATGATACAATATATAGAAACTCTAAGGGCTCCAACAAAAAACTATTAGAACTAATAAATGAATTTGGTTAAGCTGCAGGATACAAAACTAAGTTACAGAAATCTGTTGCATTTCTACACAGTAATAATTAAATAGCAGAAAGAGAATGAAGAAAACAATCCCATTTGTAATTGTACCAAAAAGAATAAAACACCTCAGAATAAATTTAACCAGAGGTGAAAGACTGATATACTGGAAGTTATAAGACATTAATGAAAAAAACTGAAGACAATGCAAACAAATGTCAAGGTATACCATGTTCATGGATTGTAAGAATTAATATTGGTAAAATGTCTATAACACCCAAAGCAATCTATGGATTCAATGAAATCCCAATCAAAATACCAATAGCATTTTCCACAGAATTAGAATAATTCTAATATTTGTTGGATGGAACTACGAAAGACCTGAATAGCCAAAGCAAACTTGAGAAAGAACAACAATGCTGAGGATATCATACTCACAGACTTCAAGGTATACTACAGAGTTATAGTAATCAAAACAGTATGGTACTGGCACAAAACCAGACCCATAGGTCAATGGAATGAATAGAACAGGGAGCCCAAATAAAATCCCATGCTTATATGGTCAATTCATCTATGACAAAGGAGGAAAGAATATACAATGGAGAAAAGACAGTCTTTTCAATAAATGGTGCTAGGAAAACTGGACAGCTACATGCAAAAAAATGGAACTGGGCCACTTATACTATACACAACAATAAATTCAAAATGGATTAAAAAACCTAAATGTGAGACCTGAAGCCATAAAATTCCTAATATAAAAACAACATAAGGGCAACCCCGGTGGCACAGCGGTTTAGCGCCGCCTGCAGCCCAGGGCATGATCCTGGAGACCCTGGATCGAGTCCCACATCAGGCTCTCTGCATGGAACCTGCTTCTCCCTCTGCCTGTGTCTCTGCCTCTCTCTCTCTTTCTCTCTGTGTCTCTATGAATAAATGAAATCTTAAAAAAATAAAAAACATAAGCAGTAATCTCTTTGACATCAGCCTTAGCAACATATTTTTGGATATATCCCCTCAGGTAAGGGAAACAAAAGCAAACATAAACTATATCAAAATAAAAAGCTTTTGCACAGCAAAGGAAACCATCAACAAAACAAAAAGGTAACTCAGTGAATGAAAGATATGTGCAAGTTATATTCCTGATAAGGGGTTAGTATGCAAAATATATAAAGAACTCATACAACCTAACAGCAAAATAACAAATAATGTCGTTGACAAATGGGCAGAAGAACCAAACATTTTTCCAAAGAAGACACACATGTGAAAAGACATAAGACGCATGAAAAGATGCTCAACATCACCAGTCATCAGGGAAAGGCAAATCAAAACCAAAATGAGAAATCACCTCCTCGCAGTCAGAATGATTAATATAAAAAAGAAATAAGAAGTGTTGATGAAGATATAGAGGAAAGGAACCCTCCTGTGCCATTAGTGTAACGTAAATTGGTGTAGCCACTGTGGAAAACAGTATGGAAGTTTCTCTAAAACTTAAAAATAGTACTATGTGATCTACTATGTACACTAATGGGTATTTACCCAAAGAAAACAAAAACACTAATTTAGAAAGCTATATGCCATTATTTACAATAGCCAAGATCCAGAAGCAACCTAAGTGTCCATTAATAGATAAATGGATAGGGGTGCCTACATGGCTCAGTCAGTTAAGCACCCAACTCCTGATCTCAGCTCATGTCTTTTTTTTTTTTTTTAATTTTTATTTATTTATGATAGTCACACACAGAGAGAGAGAGAGAGAGGCAGAGACACAGGCAGAGGGAGAAGCAGGCTCCATGCACCGGGAGCCCGACGTGGGACTCAATCCCGGGTCTCCAGGATCGCGCCCTGGGCCAAAGGCAGGCACCAAACTGCTGTGCCACCCAGGGATCCCTCAGCTCATGTCTTGATCTCAAGGTCATGAACTTCAGCCCCATGTTGGGCTCCACGCTGGATGAGGCCTACTTAAAGAATTTTTTAAATAGATAAATGGGGCATCTGGGTGGTTCAATCAGTTAAGTATCTACCTTTGGCTCAGGTCACGATCCCAGGGTTCTGGGACAGGGTCCTGCTCCGCAGGGAGTCTGCTCTCCCCCTCTCTACCCCTCCCCACTGCTCATGTTCTCTCTCTCAAATAAATAACATCTTCAAAAAAATAAAATTAAATAGATAAATGGATAAAGATAGGATATGTACATACACACACACACACGCGCACACACACACACACACACAGGAATATAACTCAGCAACAAAAAAGAATGAGATTTTGACATCTGCAACAACATGGATGGACCTAGTAGGTATTATGCTAGGTGACATAAATGACCGATTCTCGATTTTTCTTGTTACACTTCAGTAAGTTAAAGCATTTGAGATTTGTCTAATTATCCAAATTATTAAATTTATATTAGCATAAAGTTGTTTGTAATGTTTCTTTATTAATTACACAATCTTTGGGGGTTTCTATTATGAGTTCTGAATGATCAACAAAGATTTTTTCCTCTAGCTAGAAAAAATTCAAATGCCCCCCGCCCCCCCCGCTCCGCCCCATGACCTCAAAGGGCTATTAGCTCATATCAACCTGGTCAACTTTACTAGTTTCACTCTACATACATACATTCCAGAATTCAGAGAAAAATAAAATATTAGACTCCTATAGAAGCTTTTAGAATTATTTTTCTACACAGTGTCCTTTTGGAATTTTGCACTGCAACTTTCAGCTGCCTCGGCCTCCATGAATTCTGATCTCTGTCTTCTCAACTTGTTGAGACCACTGTCCTTTGCTCAAGAGTCCTCTCGCTGCTCTGTAATTCAGACTATGCCTGTAGGCAGGAAGTTGGAGTGATTAGGTGATCATACAACTCACTTGTTTGTTTCCCTCATTTCAGGGATCACAGTCCTGCACTGCTGTTGTCTTAACATCTGAAAACAGTGGTTTTATATATTTCATCCAGATTTTCAGTTTTTAGGTTTTTTTTGGGGGGGGGGAGCTGGGACGGTAAATCCATCATGGCCACTTAAAATGTTCTTAAAAATTAATCCCTAGAAAAAACATTTCATTCTCTGGTTTTAATGTCATTAAAGTGCAAAGGGTATTAATTTCCAAATAAATTTGTACTTCAGTTTATATAACAGATTCTTTAATAATGATCACTTTCAAACAAATGAACATTTTAAGTGTTTTACTATAATTGCTTAAAGTACTCTGTGGGATTTTCCTTTTAATTTCAAGAAAAGAAAATAATTTTTAAAGTATCATTTCCATATGTGCCCACACAGTAAGTCTAAAATTTATACTTAGGGGGCAGCCCCGGTGGCACAGCGGTTTAGCGCCACCTGCAGCCCAGGGTGTGATCCTGGAGACCCTGGATCAAGTGCCACGACAGGCTCTCTGATGCCTGCTTATTCCTCTGCCTGTGTCTCTGCCTCTCTCTCTCTCTGTCTCTATGAATAAATAAAATCTTTAAAAAATAAAAATAAAATAAAATTTATACTTAATGCTCGGAAAGCTGTTCTGAACTCAAGAAGGGGTTTTAATCTAAAAATAAAAATGGTAATGGGCAGAAGGTAAAAATCTCATAAGTCAGAAACTACAGAACAATGTGATCATACAGATTAATCCCCAAAGGCTGGTGTTTCAGTTTGAATGCGTATCTTGGCAGTACGTTATCATTGCTTTATTGCTAGGAGCTTATTACTTCCTGGATTCAGCATCTCTATTTCAGTGCTCCTGATGCTTTAACCAGCTCTTTTGCTCTACTGGGATAGCTGTTCCCTACCTCATAACTTCTACTTACTTATAATTTTGATTCATTTGTGGTCTATCCAGGTTCCCGCAATTTCCCACAGCCACTGCTTGATTTGTCCAAGTTTGCAACGATATGAAGGCGAATAAAAGCAAAAGCCCTAACTTGCTGACCAATTATGGTTTAGCCATCAGGTGCTTACTCCATGGTTCTCCTTTAATGACTGTGAGTCTAGAAGGTACCATCATGACTATTCTGTTTAGCATAAATTCTTGCTTTTAGCTATACCAGATGCACATTTTAGCAAAATGTAGAGTGAAAACCTTTCAAACTGAAATAAATTTTTGTGCTAAAATCAGGTTAATACAAATTGACTCCAACCACACAGGTTTGATTGCACAGGTCTACTTATACACAGGTTTTTTACAGTACTATAAATATTTTCTCTTCCTTATGATATTAACATTTTCTCTTTATTGTAAAAATACAGTGTTTAATACATGTAGCATACAAAACATGTGTTAACTATTTATGTTATTGTTAAGGCTCCTGGTTAACTGTAGACTATCAGTCGTTAAGTTTTAGGGGATTCAAAAGTTATACATGAATTTGTGTGGGGGCTCAGCACTCCAAACCCCTAAATTGTTCAAGAGTCAAATGTATATGCAAAGTTTTACCTTGATTCCTCAACACACCTGAACTACTTTCTAATTTTCCCTGGATAATGGGCAAGAAAAAGTGTGGAACTAAAAATATCAACAGTTTTGCTGGAGAGGCAAGTTTTCAGGAGCAGAGAAGTAAAATGGCCCCTTACTATTTCTCATATGACTGTCCACCACTTAGCTGTGTGAGCTTTGGCAAGCTACTCAACCTTTCTGTGTCTCAGTTTCCTCAACTATAAAATGAGGATAATAAAAGTAAGCCTCCTGGAATTGTTGAGGAGTTATCTGTAATGCACCTAAAACAGTACCTGGCATATATAACTCATTAATGTTTGCTATCATGGTGATGATTTTGATAATGATGGCTCCCCTCTCCAGAATATAAGAATGGGAAAATTGAAAGAAAGTATTAAGTATAACACATACAAATGTACACCCCAATGAATTAGCAGAAACGGAATACCAATGTAACTCATCACTCAGATCAGGAAACATACTGACAGCAACCATTGTACTGGACATATACCTTGCAGTAGATAGATTACTGGGTCACAGGGTATATACTGCTGGACAGTTTTCCAGGGTGGCTGTACCAGCTTATACTCCCAACAGCAGAGTGTGAGAGTTACCATTTTCACATCTTCACAAGTACTTAGCATTTTCAATCTGTCTGGTGGATGTATGGTGGTCTCTTGTGATTTTAACTTTACATTCACAATTACTAATGATATGAGTGCCTTTGCATGTTTACTTGGCCATTCTCCTTTGTGAGAGGTCTGTTCAAGACTTGTTCACTTTTCTATAGGGTTTCCTTTTTCTTATAATCTATAGGCATTCTTTGTATTTTCTAAATATTAGAGGAGTGGAATTTTTATCACCTTCACTCCTCTATTCCCTTAGAATAAAGCTAAGAACATAATAAGCATCAATAAATATTTTTTCAATAAATGCTTATTTTGTCTGTCTTCAGATCACCTCCATTTCTACAATTCTGCTTCACATTTTGGCAATTTATGGTGATTCTCAGCCTCTAATTCTACCAAAAGCGTTTCTAACATATTGACTACCTAATAATCTTAAAAGTAAAGATTTATAAAGACTTTTATAAATATTTATAGAGGTATTCCAGATTAATTTCCCCAATTTACTTTCCTAACCTGCTTTCCCCAACACTGTTCAAATTCCAAAATACAGACTTAGGGCTAGGGAAGACAAAAAAGCCAATTAGAAGTTAACTACAAAAATCAAAGACTGTGTTTTAGGCGGAAATAGCAGGATGTTCAAAAGCCCACAGACAAGAGAGAACAAAGTGGATTTTGAAACCATAGAGTTCAGTGCTGAAGTACAATGTAAAAGAAGAAGAAGAAGAAGAAAGAAGAGGCCAGAATAAATAGCAACAGGGAACAGAGCATATGTCACAAGGGTTTTTTCTTTTTTTAAAAAGACTTTATTGGGATCCCTGGGTGGCACAGTGGTTTAGCGCCTGCCTTTGGCCCAGAGCATGATCCTGGAATCCTGGGATCGAATCCCACATCAGGCTACCTGCACGGAGCCTGCTTCTCTCTCTGCTTGTGTCTCTGCCTCTCTCTATCTCTCATGAATAAATAAAATAAAATCTTTAAAAAAGACTTTATTTATTGAAAGTGCCCGTGAATGCAGGAGGGGTAGAGGGAGAGAGAGGAAGAGAACCTCAAATAGACTCCATACTGACTGTGTAGCTTGACAAGGAGCTTTCTCTCACGACTCCAAGAATAACCAGAGCCAAAATCAAGAGTTAAGCGCTTAACCAACTGAGCTACCAAGGAGTCTCGCAAGTATCTTATATTTCCTTCTAATTAACTCAAACTACTTTAGATATATGAACATTAATTTCATTTTTGTTGAAAGAATAAATTACTGAATTGAAATGTGGCCCTGAATAATTCTATCCAACAACCCAACAAGTTGTTTCCCTCCAAAGGGCCAACCATAGCAAAAATTCTATAAATACTTGCAGGTTTTCCAACCATTTCCTAACATCAATTCCAAAGGTCAGAAAAAAATGTTTTTCAACTTTATACATATGCACGTGGTCATATAGCAGAACTGCCTATATTGAACCTGCTTTGTTACAGTGTGACTGGTAGAGCTGGAGCAAATTTGATATATTTTTTAATGCATCTGGCTCAATCATTAGCAGGTAACACACTGTGCAGTGTGTTGAGGTATTTCATTTTAAAAATATTTTATATATGGGACACCTGGGTGCTCAGCGGTTGAGTGTCTGCCTTTGACTCGGAGTGTGATCCCAGAGTCCCCGGATCAAGTCCCACATTGGGCTCCTTGCAGGGAGCCTGCTTCTCCTCCCTCTGCCTATGTCTCTGCCTCTCTAGGTCTCTCAAGAATAAATAAATAAATAAAATCTTTTTAAAAAATTTTATACTTTGACGATGCTTTGTTTCCAAAGTACTTTATTACTTAATTTGATCCCACAATAATCCTAGTATGTTACCAGCAAAAGAATAAGGATAATCTCTACATCATATAAGGAACCTGAGGCCTGGGGAAATTGACTTACTCTAGGAGTTGAGGCTAAGTCTTCTGAGTTACCTTCTCTCCACTACCCATATAGAGCCTCTAGGAAAGCTTTGTGTGTTCTTTGATTAAATTACTAAACATTAGCCTTTAGAAAATGTTACAAACATGATACACTATTGGCAGTCAGCTTCACTGCCCCACCTACAATACAAGTCTAACTGAAAACAGTACCCCACCCCTCTGCACCATGACCATGTTGCCTTATTAACAGTGATTAATATTTCTCAGATAACTTAACATACCTTTGAACTGTTAAAAAAAAAAACACATCTACATTGTATCTGTAAACTACCTCTAGCAAGCTAAGCAATTATTATATGCTGTATCCAGGGGAAGAGGGAGCCCTAGTTTGTCATTTTGCCCAAATAGCTCCAGTTTACAACTAAGTTTTAAATCTGTAAGAAATCCCAAAGAAATAAATTTATAGAATTAATCATAAGATTTGAAATGATCAGTTCTTCACAGGTCATAATGCTCTATAGACCATAAACATAAAGGAGGATTTTTCTTCGACTTTCATTTTTAAATCTCTTCCCTTTAGCATAAAGCACAAAGGGCAAGCAGGACTAGGAAAGAATAGAAAACATAGATGGAAAGGAGGAAACAGCAGACTACTAAAGGGCGTGCACTTTGTCTTATAAAAGCAAACAAAGAACTTAATTTTCCAAGAGTCAAAGGAGAACAGAACAGAAAATGTGAGCAATGGAAAACTGAGCTTGCAGGGCACACTGATAGCAATTTTCTCCTTTTTTTTTTTTTTTTTCATTTTAGATATACCAACAATTCACCTCAAAGAAAAAGTAAGTCCAATCGTTCTAAATTCCTTGTGATTCCTTATGGTTTCTTTAATGAAATCTGGCATCAGATCAGCCATAAGACCTAATGTAAGATACATGTAAAGAATATCTAAAATGTATATTAGGAATTGTAATAAAAAAATCACTTACGAATTAATGTAAAGTCCCAAGATTTTTAAAAACCTATTATATTAAACATGGAATAGACCTGAGTTATGAAGCCTCCAGGTAAAAGTTAGCTACTTCTGGCCACTTTAGGCAATCATTAAAAACAGTTTGTTCGTAGAACACTTGTAAATACTTATCAGGCATCATTCCCTCTACAAATTCAGTCAACTTTTGAAAAAAGCCGATTTTATACCTATCTTAAAAATTTTATCCTCTGATTTTCACACTTTATCTACTACGTCTTTACCAAGACTTTATACCTGCTATTAGAGTAAATAATTAGATACTATTTTCAAGTCGTTAAGTCAATTAAATGCTCCTCAGGCACTGTTTGGATTATTCTTTAGTTGAGAATTTTAAAACTTAACATATCATGCAACTATTTAATAATGTATATACCCCTCCCGTTTTATCTCCTTAAGACTAAAGAGCAAGAGAAACTGGATACACACTCATTTTTAGAAAGGTTATAAAATTGACCTGAAAGTCTTTAATTTTCCTCAAAATTGCATATTTACTTTATTCCCATCATGCTTTTGCTGTAATAATACCTTGAGTTTCAATGTATGCTTTGGCTAATAGACTTAAAACTTAAAAGTTTAATTGGTATATAAATGGAATATACAACTGTACACATGAAATTAACACAGAAAATTTGGGGAGAAGGAGCTTTCAGCAATAGAAGTAAAAAGCAAGGAGTAGTCAGATGTGCTTCAAAAACCAAAGTAAGTTACATCAATCAAGTGAAGGGGAGCATAGCTGGACATGAGCTGGGAAATAAGGCAAGAAGTAATCAGTTTAATCTGTTATAGTTCTCAGAGACTAGGAATCTTTCTGATCTTTGATACCTTTTTGGTCTTGTATTCTGTTCAACCACTAGCCTTTTCTCAGGAATTAGCAGAAGGTATGACCTTGCCTCTCATACTCAAGCTACTATTTCTAGTAATAGGAGCAAAAAAGTTTTTTTTTTTTTAAGTTTTAACTGATATCCAAGAATGTAATTTGTTCATATTATATTATCTAAAACCACTTTTTTTCCAGTTATAAAAAACTTTATTTTGAAATTTTAGATGTACAGAAGTTATAAACACATTTTGAGTATATGTGCTGCCAAAGCAAGCACAACAAATGTTTCTTTTTTTTAAAGATTTTATTCATTCATTCATTCATTCATTCAGGAGAGAGAGAGAGAGGCAGAGACACAGGCAGAGGGAGAAGCAGGGTCCATGCAGGGAGCCCGATGTGGGACTCGATCCTGGAACCCCAGGATCATGCACTGAGCCAAAGGCAGACGCTTAACCGCTGAGCCACCCAGGCGTCCCATGTTCCTTTAAAATATTGTACTTTTTAGCTTATTTTCCTACCTAATACCCTTTTCACAAGCAAAATGATATATATATATTTTAAGATTGTAATTATTTATTCATGAGACACACACACACAGGCAGAGGGAGAAGCAGGCTCCATGCAGGGAGCCCGATGTGGAACTCGATCCGGAATGCCAGGATCATGCCCCAAGCCAAAGGCAGATGCTCAACCTGCTGAGCCACCCAGGCATCCCAAGATGATATATTATTATATGTAGTTTATTTTGCTAGAATTTGATACAAATTAAATATCTGCTTCAAAATTTTAATTGCCAAATGTTAAAAGGTTTTTTAATTTTTTTAACTCTAAGAAAATTCTATCCTGTCATCAATAAATAAAAAAGTATGGTTTTGGTGTACACTAGGTATTTAAATGTTTGTTGTTCAATTTTAGCCTGTTTCAGTCAAAATCAATGCCAATATAACTGTCTGGATATCTACTAGGTAAATGGCTATGTTAAATACCAATTTTTCCTTTAAATAGGCTTCTTTCTGGGCACCTGGTTAAGTGTCTGCCTTTGGCTCAGGTCATGATCCCAGGGTCTTGAGATCGAGTCCCACATTGGGCTCCCTGCTCAGTGGGAAGCCTGCTTCACCTCTCCCTTTGCCCCTCCCCTCTGCTGTTGCTCTTTCTCTCACTCTCCATCCCAAATAAACAGTATCTTTAAAAAATAAATTAAAAAAAATAGGCCTCTTTTTTCCTCTACAGTCTACAGAATAGTAGTAATTGTAAAGTAGAAGGGCAAAGGCAAGCAATGACTTTCTAGCAATTTGTTGCAAGAGAACATGGTTTTACTTTTTTAAATTAACAGAAGTAGTTTCAGATCTTCTAAAATATCAAAACTTATTATATATATACCTACAGGCATTCTCTCCCAGAAACATAGTGAAGATGAAAAATTAGTTCTAGTTTTGCCGAAATACCCACTCACTATGAGTATCTTTTAACTGGCTTTTAGCTGGGCAGCCACTGTTAACACCTTCCAAGAATCTCAAATTTACTGTCTCCAAAATGGGATCTGTCATCTTTCCCATCAACACCCACTCTTCTTTCTCTATTACCCATGTTTCAATGAATGGTAAGTAGACACTACCTTAGACTCCTGAGAGTCATTCTTAACTCATACTCCATATATCTAATCAGTCACCAGGAGCTGACCACACTACCCTGTAATCTCCAAAATTCTTCTACTTCTCCAATTAAATTACTACTTCACTTCGCTACTAATCATTTGTATTAATGCAAAAGCTTCCTTAACTGACCTCCATACCTCTTGTGTTACAGTCTTTCCATCTTTATTTTATTTTATTTTATTTTTTTATTTATCCATGAGAGACAAGACAGATGCAAAGAGAGAGGCAGAGACACAGGCAGAGGGAGAAGCAGGCTTTATGCAGGGAGCCCGAAGTGGGACTCGATCCAGGGTCTCCAGGATCACACCCTGGGCTGAAGGCAATGCTAAACTGCTGAGCCACCCAGGATGCCCTCTTTCCGTCTTTTCTGGTTGTAGTGTGAAGATGTGTCTTCTATAAAGAAAATCTGATTAGGAATGTGAAAATGAATAAAGGAAACCTCATTTCAAATGGAGTTGGGAGGCCAGAAGGGGGAGTTCTCATGCCCTACAGCTTTTCCCCCATTGTGGGCCCCAATAGGAAAAGACATACCTCTCACTTCCAACAGGAAGCCTACTTCTCCAACAGGAGGAAAGAAGAATTTCTCCTTGGCCAGCAACAAGCTCAGCCAATAAGAAAATACCACAACTCAGCCAATGAGAAATCTCACCATTCTGAAGTCTCAATTTTCCCTAAAGGACTTTTGTTCAACTTCCAACTTTCTCCTTTTCTCTACAAAGTAATACTCTTCTCTTTTGATCTCGACTTGCCCATGGTGTCTCAAATTGCAATGCTCTGCTATACCCGAATAAATCCATTTTCCTGGTCAAAATAACTGACAGTTATAAAGGTTAACAGGAGCCTTCAATGGCCCTAATTCCCTCTTGCTCCTAAAACACCTTAACATGAAATAGAAGGCTCTGCATGATTTTTTTTTAACCTCTTCTAATATCTCTTTCCATTCATCTCCTGCATTCTATGTTTCTCATTAAACACACCATGTTCTTTTCATACATACTTGGCAAAACCTACTTTTTCAAAAAAAAAAACAAAAAACAAAAAACAAAAACAAAAAACCTACCTTTTCTTATGCTTGACTTAAGACTACCCAACCTTCAGGTGTTAGCTTAAAGATTCAAGGAATCTTTCCTGAATTCTCAAGTACTCTTACAGCATATTTTATTCCCTCCCCCAACCATTTACTACCCTGAATTGTCATTGCTTGTTTGTCTCTATCTTCCTCTGAACTGTAAACTCTGGGACAGCAAATTTTTGGTCTCTATTGTAGCTTGGCCTACTATCTACCCCACAGCTAACATCCAGTATTTTTAGAGTGAATGAGTTAAGAACTAGCTTTGGAGTAAGACCTAAATTTCAATCCTGGTTCTGTCATTTATTAGCTACTGTGCTCCTTTATCAAATTACTTAAATTGCTCTGAAACCCAAAGCTCCTTTTTTTTTTCAGGATTAATAATATGTATCTTGCAAGGTTGTGACAATTAACTGACATTATATGGAGAGTAGCTAACACATACTCGAACAAAGCCACGTATCTGCATTGGTTAAGACTCTTCTAGCTACAAGGACAGAATTTTTTTTTTTTTTTTAGGATTTTATTTATTCATGAGAGACACACAAAGAGGCAGAGACATAGGCAGAGGGAGAAGCCAGCTCCCTGCAGGGAGCCTGATGTGGGACTCAATTCCAGGACTCCAGGATCACAACCTGAGCCAAAGGCAGCCCTCAACCGCTGAGCCACCCAGGTGCCCCACAAGGACAGAATTTGACTAATGGTAGCTGCAGCAAAAAGGAAAATTTTTACAAAGCATACAGGAATTTCTCACTGAATTCAGTCATAGGGAAAGACTAGAACCAAGAACTTAAATAACAGAAAGCATATTTATTTGTATTTCCTGGTCCTTCTGTCTGTCCCACTTCCAGACCTGTCTTCCCCATCTCCTCCTCCCCTTTCTACTTACTGATCTCTCTCCTCCTTCCCCTTTGTCTGTTTGTCTCAGTCTCTCTCCACCTTTCACCTCTGCTACCCTGTTCATCTGCGTCCTTTTTCTCTCCAATGGCAAAATGGCTTTTTCGACTCTTTACATGGCTGCCAATAGTTCCAGAGCTACAGATCTTCATTTTAGAGTGATTCTAAGTATGAACTCCATAAATTCCTACAGGACTTCTAGCCCGGACCCCTCCAGCCAGTGGCATCACCATCGAAACATGGCAGATGGGGAAGATCTTAGAAAATAAGGGAGTCTAGGCAATTAAAACACTAGGGTCTTACTACTTCACCCATTAAGTAAATGCTACTAATGTTTCACAAGAATTATTTTACTTAAGTGAATTAGCCATGGTAAGACTATATTAGTAATTCGTCAAGTTTTAAGTTAAACTTCTCTGATTTTTATATGAATGGAAAATGTGACATCAACACACATGTAAAAAGGATTATCCTCTTTAACTCCCTGAACTTGTGATCTGAACAGCTAATGATGCAAGACAGACTACAAATATATACTTTTTTATATACATGTATTAAAAAAAGACTTAAGGACATTCTAAGAAAGTTTCAAATTATACAGCACACCTTTAGCTAGAAACCCAAAGAGAGCTGGGAAAATATCTCAAAAACATCTTTTAAAATTTGAATTAGCACACTCTAAATGCCTTCCTCATATCTTGTTCCAAATTGAACAGAAAACTTTATATAAAGCAGAAAAACCAGGGCAGCCCTGGTGGCTCAGCAGTTTAGCACCGCCTTCAGCCCAGGGTTTGATCCTGGGGACTGGGGATCAAGTCCCACGTCAGGCTCCCTGCATGGAGCCTGCTTCTCCCTCTGCCTGTGTCTCTGCCTCTCTGCCTCTCTCTCTCTCTCTCTCTCTCTGTGTCTCATGAGTAAATAAATAAAATATTTTTAAAAAATAAAGTAGAAAAAACATCTGGGAAAAAATCATCATATAACCTTTTACAGATCTCTCTATATAATAAGTATAAATCCAATGTTATAATAAAACTAAATCTGAGAGCTCAACTTAGTTGAATTGGAAAAAACAGCATAAAACCGTAAGAAGTGAGTTAATTTATCTACTTCTCTGCCTCTATACAAATTTATCTAAGTTTCTACACATACCACTTACTGGTTAATTTTTCACCTGATATTAATATTTGTAATATACAATTAAAAAGTTTTTTAGTGGCATCCCTGGGAGGTTCAGCGGTTTAGCGCCTGCCTCCGGCCCGTGATCCTGCAGTCCCGGGGTCAAGTCCCACACTGGGCTCCCTACATGGAGTCTGCTTCTCCCTCTGCCTGTGTCTCTGCCTCTCTCTCTCTCTCTCTCTCTCTCGCTCTCTCTCACTTGCTCTCTGTGTCTGTCATGAACAAATAAAACCTTTAAAAAAAAAGTTTTTTAGCTGTTTCCTTTAATAATAAACAAATTTCATTAAAGAAAGCAGGGGATCCCTGGGTGGTGCAGCGGTTTGGCGCCTGCCTTTGGCCCAGGGCGCGATCCTGGAGACCTGGGATCGAGTCCCACATCGGGCTCCCGGTGCATGGAGCCTGCTTCTCCCTCTGCCTATGTCTCTGCCTCTGCCTCTCTCTCTCTCTATCATAAATAAATAAAATTTAAAAAAAATTTAAAAGGAAGAGACCTCAGTAGGATGGGGTAAATAAAATTTCTGCCTCCAAGTCTGTAAGCTTCTTATAAATAAATAAATAAATAAATAAATAAATAAATAAATAAATAAATAAATAAGACAAAATTTAGATAACAGATACAAAGTAAAAAGGTGTTGGATTGGGACGCCTGGGTGGCTCAGCAGTTGAGCGTCTGCCTTTGGCTCAGGACGTGATCCTGGAGTCCCGGATCAAGTCCCACATTGGGCTTCCTACATGGAGCCTGCTTCTCCCTCTATGTCTCTGTCTCTCACGAAAAAAAAAAGGTGTTGGATGTTGGATGCACTAATTCAGACAGCAACTACTGAACATACGTGCATTACTCCTGTTTTATAAATGAGGAAATTAAAACCTGAGATTAAGTAACTTGGTTCTATGTCACAAAGCTAGTAATAGAGACAGAGCCAGAGGTAGAATGAACTCAGATTTTGTCTGGTTTTTGTTTTTTTTTTTTTGGTCTGTTTTCTGCTTCAACTTCAGCCAAAACAAATTACCTATTTCTATTGCTACCATAACAAACTGTCACAAACTTGGTAGATTTAGGGATGCCTGGGTAGCTCAGTGGTTGTCTGCCTTGGGCTCAGGTCATAATCCCGGGGTCCTGGGTTCAAGTTCCACATCAGTCTCCCTGTAGAGAGCCTGCTTCTCCCTCTGCCTGTGTCTCTGCCTCTATTTCTCATGAATAAATAAAATCTTAAAAAAAAAAAAAAAGAAAAACACTTGGGGAGCCCGGGTGGCTCAGTGGTTTAGTGCCACCTTCAGCCCAGGGCATGATCTTGGAGACTTAGAATCGAGTCCTAGGTCGGGCTCCCTGCATGGAGCCTGCTTCTCCCTCTGCCTGTGATCTGCCTCTCTCTGTCTCTCTGTCTCTCTGTCTCTCATGAATAAATAAAATCTTAAAAAAAAAAAAAAAAAACCTTAGTAGATTTAAACAACACAAATTTATTATCTTACCATTCAGAAGCCTGAAGCCTGACCTTGGTATCACTAGGCTAAAATCAAGGTGTCAGCAGGGTGGCATTCTTTCCTAGAGAATCTGTAAGAATTAGTTTTCTTGCCTTTTCCAACTTCTGAGAGCTGCCTGCATTCCTTGGCTCATGGAATAGTCTTTTCATCTTCAAAGCCAGCAATGCTGCATGGCTAAGCTTCTGTCTGTTTCTTTGACTCTTCTGCTTTCCTCTTCCACTCTTAAAAACCCTTGTTACTAAACTGGACCCACCTAGATTATACAGGCTAATTCTCCGTACTTTAAAATCAGTTACTTAGCCACCTTAATTCCATCAGCAACTGTAATTTCCCTTAGCTATGTAACCTAATACATTCACAGGTCCTGTGAATTAGATGTGGATTTTTTTGGGAAGCCATAATTCTGCCTATCACAGTGCCTATATTTGTAATAAATAGGCGACCAAAATTATAATGATATGGTTTAGACAGTGAGCATGTTTTGGCTCAAAATGTATCATATGTTAGTTAATTAGGTACTAAGGAACATAATTTTTCTAAATTAGGAGAATGGTTTAATTTATTTAGCTCTCAAATTAAAACAAAGTGGTTGAGTCAACTGAATGAACTCACTCATCTAACTAGGTCTTAGAGGGAAATAAGCCAATAAGAGATACCATCTTCCTCTTCCCTTATCAAGCCTCTGAAGCACTAGCCTTGGGGGGGCAGAAAGAAAAGAGTAAAGCTGGCCTTGTTCTAAGTGTCTGGAAGGAGACAAAGCATTGTAAAAGGCCTGAATTCTGGTAATAGGTCTGTGGTTGGCATAAACCTGTTTGGAAGGCACTGGACCCAACTGTTCTTCAAACACACCCTAATGAGAATTTGACAGGAAACTGGTCTCAGGAGCAGTTACCAAAATTATCAGGGATTTAAAGATGGGAGACTTTGGGTGAGTACATGGGTGACTTCCTTCTTTGTTACACCACCAAACATGGAGGGATTTTCTTTTTTTCCTTCCCTGAAGAAAGGTGCTGAATTGCTACGAATACTTAATTTGAGTGAATAATTTGTGAGTTAGCCTACTCTATTAAGATTTATCAGTAAACCCCCAAATCAACGCTCATGTCGTTTTTTGTGGTCATTTGCACATATGCGCAGAGCTGTGAAAATTTAAGTTGACAGATCCACATGTCCCCAGCTCATGTCAAATGAGGCTCTCATACCATAAACAGGTGTCCTTTCAGCAGTCTATCTAGTGTCACTTTGTGTTTTATTGGTGATGTTACTGTTTAAAATGGCTCCCAGGTGTCAATTCCCAAGTGCTGTCTAGGGTACCGTAAACCAAGAAGGCTATGGTGTGCCTCACAGAAAATACATTATATAAGCTTCACTTGGACATCAGTTATAGTGCTGTGAGTTCAATATTAATGAATCAACAGTATACATTAAATATCACATATGGAACAGAAGCACAAATGGGACAAGATAAATTGATCAGTTGACAAAAATGTTGTAACCAGAGGCTCACTGGAACCTAACCTTGAAACTCCTCTACGAGCAAGGAGTCAGTATTCACTAATTCAGTGTTCACAGTGACTTTCTAAAACATAACTATTGCAAAAAATGACATGACTGTATATAAACACTTCAATAGGGAAGATTTCTAGGCGTCAAAAGTTGATGCTTTTCTAAAGTTGTGATACAGAGGCACCTGGGTAGCTCAGTGGTTGAGTATCTGCCTTTGGCTCAGGGCGTGATCCCAGGGTCTGGTCCCGCTTCTCCCTCTGCCTGTGTCTCTGCCTCTCTCTGTGTGTCTCTCATGAATAAATAAAATCTTTTTTTTTTTAAGTTTTTATTTATTTATTCATGAGACACACACATAGAGAGAGAGAGAGGCATAGACACAGGCAGAGGGAGAAGCAGGCTCCATGCAGGGATCCCAGGACTCCAGGATCACGCCCTGGGCTGAAGGCAGGTGCTAAACCACTGAGGCACCCAGGGATCCCAAATAAATAAAATCTTAAAAAAAAAAAAAAATAAAGTTGTGATATGTACAGTCAAATTTCCCTCTAAAAAAAATTTCACTCCAATAACAAATATTTAAAAGAAAAATCTAAGATGCTGTACTTTTAAAAGTATATCTTATTTGTTCTATTTTTAGTTTTTTAAAGATTTTATTTATTAGAGAGCGAGAGCACAGGCAAAGTGAGGGGCAGAGGGAGAAGCAGACTCCCCACTGAAAAGGAAGCCCATTGTGGGGTTTACCCAGGGTACCTATTCTATTGTTAAATTATATCTTTAAATGACTTGAAACCCCCAACAATATTCATACCACTTTTGCATTTTTAAGTGAATTAAAATTCATTCAAATGAATTGTTCTATTGCTTTGCCTCAAGTAGGAAAAGTACTGAATTTGCTAACCATGTATTTCATTACCAAATACTAAAATAAAAAGCAATGTGAGCAAATTGAGAACAAGTACGAGGGGATCCCTGGGTGGCGCAGCGGTTTGGCGCCTGCCTTTGGCCCAGGGCGCAATCCTGGAGACCTGGGATCGAGTCCCACATCGGGCTCCTGGTGCATGGAGCCTGCTTCTCCCTCTGCCTGTGTCTCTGCCTCTCTCTCTCTCTCTCTATCATAAATAAATAAAAATTAAAAAAAAAAGAACAAGTACGACATTCATATTTTATATGTATATTTAATAATGTACGTATTCACTACATTTCAAAGCGTTTTGATGAATAAACAGGTAAAGGACGGAAGTAAACAGAAGGTAGTATACCAAGTAGTCTAATTAAGCATGTAGGGTAGAATAAACTAATGAACTGACTTATAATCTAGTAAAAAAAAAAATATTTTTCTTAGATGACAATAGCTACAAAACAGATGACTTTTACTGAGCAATTTCTACGCTATAGCCACTGTACTTAATACTTAAAATGGCTTATCCCATTTAAGTCTCAAAATATCCTAAAAATAATTACTGTTACTCTTCATATTTACAGATGCAGAACCTGATACACGGAGTTACTTGTCCAAGGTCACATAGCAAATGAGGCAGAAAGACTCCAGAACTCCAGTAGTTTTTTACTAGTGTCAAAAAGAACACGTTAAAAGCTTCAAGTTGTACAAATGTGTCCCTACAATAATCTCAGGTACTTATTTAACAAACGGATTCCTGGCTCTCAGTCTTGGTTTACTGAATTTGAATTTCTAGAGGTAGAATATAGGAGTCTACATTTCAACAGACATCCCAGGTGATGAGTAGCAACAGTGAAATTTGAAAGCCACCACTTTTAAGTCTGTGACTGATCCCCTTAGTCCTATGCTAGACGCACATATATTCCTGTGCTAGAAGCACACCATAACCAAAAAGAATCTTGCCAAAAAAAAATAAAAAAAGAATCTTGCCTTTGCCATCTTCTTTGTGTCTTTGTTCATATTACTAGTTCCTCTGCAATGTACATTTTATTTATCCTTCAAAACATACTCAAATCCCACCTCTGCCATGCTTTCCCTGAATGTTTCTCTTTTCTTGAAATGCCATTGAACTTTAAGCCTCCAATACAAAATTCCTTACAGGTCTGTAGTAGCATATTTAGCTAATAAAAAGAGTAGAGTTTCTTTTTTATCTCCTAAAAAGTTCAATTAATTAACACGGTGCCTTGCCGGAAGCAGATGTAATTTTTTTCTTTTGAAGTTCGTTGAAATGAATTACAAATCTTTTCCTAATCAATGTTTACAACTTAACCCAAAAGATAAATATTAGCCAAAAGATTAATGTTTGAATCTGGCTCCTTTAACTGAAGGGAGTATAGATAAAAATACTGTACTTAGGATTTAAAAAATTAATTCAACCCACAGTAAATTAACATATCAGATTAATTTAATAATTACCTGCATCCCCTTTAAGCTCTAAGACTTGACAATGCTATGACTTCAAAAACTGCTCTAACCTCAAATGTCAGTATAAAATGGGTGACAAGAAAACAGCAGCTACATTAGAAAGGCAAAATGCACAGTGACCATTTCCAGATACCTCTGACATCATCTTATCAATTCAAGGTGGCAAAAGCAATTGATAATATTAGTTTTTGCACTGCTTATTACTTAGCAACAGCTATTATTTCCATGTAGAAATATTATAGATTAAAAAAAGAAATATTATAGATACTTGAATGAATTAAATTTTATGGGGAAAAAAATAATTTGATACATATCAAATTTTTAAATAATTGAGCTCCATGGACTGTATCTGTATCATAAAAACAAATATATCTGCTTGACATATGTTCTGAAGAACTTCATTCCATCTATAATTTGAATCTCCAAAGAATATGAAGTTGCCTACTTTTACTTTCTGAAGTAAAAAATTACTGTGGAAATAGTGTGAAGTAAAAAATTACTGTGGAAATTGTGTGAATGTTCTAGTCTGATAAAGCTGTTGCATTAAAAGATCAAGTTCTCAATTAAAGAAAACCTGATGTTTTCATTCCTTCTACCTTCATATTGTATGATAAGCCTTTTACCCTGAGCTAAGAATGATCACTTATTCTCAATTTTGAGTTCCTTAGCATAACTTTAAGAATTAAAGCCAAAATCTTGGTACAATATTTCTGAACTATTCCTTACCTCTGTACTATTGGATCCTGATAGCATTTTTTAAAGACATGTAAAACTATGTGAATATAAAACATTTTCTAAAGTCTTATTAAAAAAACATGTTTGGGACGCCTGGGTGGCTCAGCAGTTGAGCATCTGCCTTTGGCTCAGGTTGTGATCCCGGGGTCTGGGGATCCAGTCCTGCATCCGGCTCTCTGCAAAGTGCCTGCTTCTCCCTCTGTCTATGTCTGTGTCTCTGCCTCTCTCTTGTGTGTCTCTCATGAATAAACAAAATCTTAACAAAAATAAATAAAAATAAAAAATAAAACATGTTTGATTTTCAAAGTTTCTCAGAAGAGTGGAAGTTTCCAACTAAGAATTTTTTTTACTCTCCAATAACTACTTTATGCTATTACCAGAATCTTAACATATTAGCAGTATTTGCTTGCTCAGAGCAAGTATGTAAAAAAGTTTGCTTAACTTAATAATTATATCAACATTTGTCATATAATTATGGCCCACATTTTATAGTATTTCTGGTTTGGAGAATAGATACTTAAATCTATTTAAATCATCCATATATACATGAATACATTACTTCTGACTGGAACAATTTTTTGATGTTTTTATCATTTATTGCGTATTGACAACAGAATACATGCTATAAAACTTAAGGAAATGATAACACAAGAATGTTCTGTTTGGGGCACCTGACTAGTTCAGTTGATAGAGCATGCAATTCTTGGTCTTAGGGTCATGAGTTCCAGCTCCACATTAGGTGTAAACATTAAAAAAAAAAAAAGTCCCCAAGTTTTCCTAAATGAGTATAAAAGTTTTTTCATGATCCAACACTTGTGTCAAAGAAGAAACAGGGGATCCCTGGGTGGCGCAGCGGTTTGGCGCCTGCCTTTGGCCCAGGGCGTGATCCTGGAGACCCAGGATCGAATCCCACGTCGGGGTCCTGGTGCATGGAGCCTGCTTCTCCCTCTGCCTATGTCTCTGCCTCTCTCTCTCTCTATTATAAAAAAAGAAGAAGAAGAAGAAGAAGAAGAAGAAGAAACAGACTAAGTTATAAAATAAAAAGAATAACAACTTTCTACCTCATAAGTGAGCTGCAGTAAAGGCTATATTCAGAGCAAAATTCATAGCCTTACACATTTGCTACCAAAAAGGAATTAAAAAACAAAAGCCAGAAAAAAAAAACCCAAAAAGGAGTATTTGTAAATCATAATGAAATTTCCTGTTGTTTCTAATTCATTAACTTTTCTTTTTTCTGTTCTTTCACTATTATAATAAAAAATTCAAATACATATGGTTTACAAATAAAAATCAGTGAAATACATTGCTAGATTTAATCTTATCAAAAAACAAAACAAAAAACATAGTATTAGGTCTAAGAAGAGTGCTAAAGCCTTTGAGGATTTGAAGACTACAAAAGGGAACTTTGTATAACACCCTGCTAATAAAATTTTAACTAGATGAAAAGGATGACTATCTAGACATATAGAAATTAATAAAATTAGCTCAAAGACAGAGAACCTAAAGAAATCAACAAGTATGAAAATACTTCAAACCTTTTCCAAAAAACATTAAAACAGTATTTCATGGGTAAATTAAATTTTCTGACACATGAATAAATTAATCCTATGCTCTTTAATCTCTTCCAAAGCATTCAAGAAAAAGCTTCCGTATCTTTTTGCTGATAGCCAAATACTGATAGAGCCAAAAAATTGGGGGAACAAGGGCAAGATCTAGTGAAGAGGTTCTCAGTGAGGTAGATCTCTCTCTTCCTATGCTCAGGAATCCTTTCTTGCATAGCTAGCAAATATAAGTACTACTTAGTCACTAGCTAATTAGTCTTCCCGAGAAGTAACTGCACTGAAAATCCCTTGTATTCTATAACCACCAAGGACCAGCAGCAGCATTCTCTCCTCTCCCACCATATTTGATCACTGATGTTTTTGGTCAACAATGTTTTGTTTTTCAGATTTAGAGTCTAGGACAGCCCTGAAAATGCAGCGCAAATAATAAAATAATGTAGCTTTTCTACTCTCTCATCTTAAAACATATCTAACTGGTCCTTCAATTTTTCTAACCTTTTGATATAAAGGTTTAACCTAACAGATAAGTAGAGGCCATTTGTCTTTTAGTGAATGCAATTTTCTTGGTTGTAGTACTGTTTCAACAGATATTCTGGGTTATCAAAATACCTGCTTCCCAACCACTCATAACCCAGAAAAATAGGTGCCAGAAGAATGCTAGAGCCAAGGAGCTGACATAGAACTCCTAAAAACCCTTGGCATTTCCTAAGTGGTAAAAGGAACACCTTTTGATCCTCATAATAAGTCTCTTTCAACCACATCTGAGTTTATGTTAATATGGTGATTTCTGGAAAGCCCCTAAGGGTAGGGGGCTGGTCACCAGAGGACCAACCATGCATGATTAGGTGGTTAGGACTTTCAGCCCACCGTACACTCTCATTTCATGGAAGGGAAAAGAAGCTGGAGGTTAAGCTAATAACCAACAGTCAGTAATTTAACCAGCTATTTCTATGTAAAGAAGAGTCCATAAAAATCCTAACTGAAAGGGCTCAAAGACCTTCCAGGTTGGTGAACATGGGGAGGTGCTAGAAGGGTGGCTTTCCTGGAAATTCATGCCCTTTCCCACATGCTTTGCCTTATGCATCTCCTCCACCTGGTGGTTCCTGAGTTGTATTCTTTTGTAATAAACCATTAATCTCGTAAATCAACTGTTTTCCAGAGATCTGTTAGCCATTCTAGCAAATTATCAAACCTGAGGAGGGAGTTGCCGGAACTCCCAATTCATAACCTTGTTGGATAGAAGCTGTGGGCAATCTGAGAATCCATTATTTGCAACTGGCACTTGAGATTGAGGGTAAGGGAGCAGTCTTGAAAAACTGAGCTTTTAATCTGTGGGATCTAATGCTAACTCCAGGTAAATAGTGTCAGAATTGAACTAAAGAACACCCAGCTGGTGTTGGTTAAATTAGCTGGTATGGGAAAAAACCCATATGTCTGTTAACCAGAGTATTCTGTGGGTACTGTACAGGGGAAACAGAGTTCTCCTTCAGCTTGTTTTTTTTCCCCCTTTCACTACTATACTGGACAGTGCTCATAACCACTGTTGTATGCTTCTCTACTAAAAAAATATGTAGTTTATTCTCAGAATCTAAGAATAGGTTTTTTTTTTAAGATTTTATTTATTTATTCATGAGAGACACAGAGAGAGAGAGAGAGGCAGAGACACAGGCAGAGAGAGAAGCAGGCTCCACGCACAGAGCCTGAAGTGGGACTCGATCGTGGGACCCCAAGATCACGCCCTAGGCTGAAGGCAGGCACCAAACCACTGAGCCACCCAAGGATCCCCATAAGGACAGTTTTGTATTAGGATGTCTATTCATAATTCATAGTATTAAAAAATAAGAAAAGTTATCTATTTCAAAATAAATTAAAAAATTAAGTCAGTATCCACTCCTACTTAGTAAGATAAAACATAACATAACACTGAAATAGAAAAATCCTAGAATGGGTAGCTCAGTCAGTTAAGCATCTGCCTTCAGCTCGGGTCACGATCCCTGAAGCTCCTTGCTTCTGCCCCTCCCCCTGCTCCTTCTTTCTCTCTCTCTCTCTCTCTCTCTCTCTCTCTCTCTCTTCTCAATGAATAAATAAAATCTTTAAAATATATATATATAAGAATCCTTCTATTATATATCTAGAGCTAAAGCTCAAAAAACTCTGGCATCATGGCTTAATGGCAAACCCTAGAAACAGTCTTACTAAATTTATAATAATACTTTGACCTGTTCTGAAAGTACTAAACAATGCAATTAGATAACATACCAAATAAGATGGATATTAGAAATGAGTTGGGTCAGAATAATTATTTATGCATAATGATTATTTATATGGAAAAAAAACTAGAAAAATTAAATGAAGTACCATCAAAAACATATTTTTTTTTTTTAAGATTTTATTTGACAGAGAGAGCACAAGCAAGGGGAGTAGTAAGCAGAGAAAAGGGAGAAGCAGGCCCCTTGCAGGGCAGGGAGCCGGATGTGGAGCTTGATCCCAGGATCATGATCTAAGCCGAAGGCAGATGCTTAACCAACTAAGCTATCCAGGTGCCCCATAAACAAGAGATTTATATAAACCAATTACAAAATACTTACAGCAATTACAAAATTTCTATACAAAATTCTATATACAATTACAAAATATATATATATAAATAGCTTTTATATACTAAAAACAGCCAATTATAAAAATACACTTTAAAAACAAACCATTCAAAACCACAGATACCTGCTAAAAGGAATCAATGCTTCTTGAGTAAACAGTCAGAGCAAGGTAAGTACAAGATGAGCCTGAGACATCTCACACCAAAAAAATAAAGTAGTACTCAGAAAATGATGGGAATATATCAAAAGTACATGCAGCCATCTTGAAGATCTTGCTGACCAAAAACAATAAATTTGAGCATCAAAATGAATAAGCACAGGGGTGCCTGGGTGGCTCAGTTGGATAATCAACCTTAAGTTGGTTAAGGTTGATTTCGGCTTAGGTCATCATCTCGGGGTCCTGGGATTGAGTCCCATGGGCTCCCCCACTCAGTGGGGAGTCTGCTTCTCTCTCTCCCTCTGCCCCTCCCCTCTCTCACATGTGGTCTCTCTTTTTCAAATAAAATCTCTTTAAAAAAATGAATAAGGACAGGGACGCCTCGGTGGCTCAGTAGCTGAGCATCTGCAGGTGTGATCCCGAGGTCCGAGATCGAGTCCCACATCAGGCTCCCTGCCTGGAGCCTACTTCTCCCTCTGCCTGTATCTCTGCTTCTTTGTGTCCCTCATGAATAAGCTTAATCTTAAAAAAAAAAGTTTTGTTTTCTTTTTTAAGATTTTATTTATTTATTCATGAGGGACACAAAGAGAGAGAGAGAGGCAGAGACACTGGCAGAGGGAGAAGCAGGCTCCAGGCAGGAAGCCTGATGTGGGACTCGATCCTGGGACTTCAGAATCACACCCTGGGCCGAAGGTAGGCACTAAACTGCTGAGCCACCCAGGGATCCCCAAAACAAAACTATTTTTGGGAGAACACAATTCAACCTACAACTGTATATTGGATAATTATAAAATAGCTTTGTTAAAATCTCTAAATTTAATCATTGTATTGCAGTTAAGAAAACATCCCTGCATTTAGGAAATAAAGGCTAAAGGGTATTACTTAAGGGTAATAATAAAACGTGATATTCACAACTGTTTTTCAAGTGGAGGGGGTGGGAATGCCTAGCTTGTACAGGAGTAAATGTAACTTCTTGGGTGCCTGGGGTTGCTTAGTTAAGCTATGGACTCTTCACCTCAACTCTTTTTTTTTAAAGATTTCATTTATTTATTCATAGAGACACACGGGGGGGGGGGGGGGGGGGAGGGGGCAGGGAGGCGGAGACGCAGAGGGAGAAGCAGGCCCCATGCAGAGAGCCCAACGTGGGACTCGACCCGGGTCTCCAGGATCACACCCCAGGCTGCAGGTGGCACTAAACTACTGCGCCACGGGGGCTGCCCTTCACCTCAACTCTTGATCTCAGGCTTGTGAGTTCAAGCACCACATTGAACTCCATGCTGAATGAGGAGCTTACTTAAAAAAAAAAAAAAAAAGTAACTTCTCACAGCTTTATATCTTCATCTGTAAAAATACAGATATTAAGAACACTAACTCAGGGCACCTGGATGGCTCAGTCAGTATGCACCTGACTTGATTTTGACTCAGGTCGTGATCTCAGGATCCTGAGTTTGAGTCTCATGACTGGTTCCATACTCAGCAGGGAGTCTGCTCAAGATTTTCTCTCTCTGGGACGCCTGGATGGCTCAGCGGTTGAGCATCTGCCTTTGGCTCAGGGCCTGATCCCACAGTCCCAGGATGAAGTCCCACGTCGGGCTCCCTGCATGAAGCCTGCTTCTCCCTCTGCCTATGTCTCTGCCTGCCTCTCTCTCTGTCTCTCATGAATAGATAAAATCTTTAAAAAATTTTTTTCTCTCTCCCTCTGCACATGTGTGCATGCTCTCTTTCTCTCAAATAAATAAATGTCTCTAAAAAAAAGAAACTCAGTGCTCACTTTGGGAGCATATATACTAAAACTGGAAAGATGCAAAGAATAGCACAGCCTGTGGACAATGATGAAACACAAATTTGTGCAGGATTATGTATTTTTTAAAATCCTTTCATTAAATAAAATTACTAAATGTCAGAATACTTAAGTCAGATTTTCAAAAGAAAAATACTTAACTCAGAGTTTTGTCAGAAGTGAATTACTTAAAATATCCAGTATTTATCACTGTGACTGGCATGCAGGCAATACTCAATGAACATTAACTGCTCTTCTTGATGCTGTTTTCATGGTCCTCATCATTCATGTATGTGGTATTGGCACAAGAATAAACAATATTTGGGAAAGAATGAAAGCCCAGAAACAGACCTGAAAGTAAACAAACCTCATTTAAGGTATTGTTTAATGTGTTTTTTGTTTTTGTTTTTTTTTTTTTTTTTGAAACATCTACCTGTCTCCGTGATTTCTCTATTATGGAGGCCTCAGAATATCAGAAATGTCTTTCAGGACACTCACACAGAATTCTTCTGGACCTAGAAGCTAGATGCCCCTTAGCCATTATCTACTTTCTTATTCTCTTTTCTAATTTTTTTTAAAGATTTTATTTACTTATTCATGAGAGACACAGAGAGAGGGGCAGAAACACAGGCAGAGGCAGAAGTAGGCTTCATGCAGGAAGCTTGATGTGGGACTTGATCCTGAGACTCCAAGATCACGCCCTGAGCCAAAGGCAGATGCTCAACCACTGAGCTACCCAGGTGTTCCTAGCTTTTCTACTTTAAAGGGCATCCTCTTGTTACAGAAGTCAGGAGATAAAAAGAAGACATGCTAGGCATTTCCTGTTATCTATTATGTCACCTTCCCTAAGTTGTGCATCTGTGGCTTCCTTCTAGCTTTGAATTTATCTCTAAGAATCATCTACATTGTCATTTTTTTTCTTCTACGTATCAATCATTCTAAAAATCCTATTCATCTTCTGACAATATCCTAAGAGGTTCTTGACCTTCTTCTCTATTTGACCTTTATCATGAGTTCCTCCTTCTGACTTAAGTTCTGGTTATTTAAAAAAAAAAAAAAAAAAAAAAAATCCCAGCAGGAAAAAAAAAAAAAAAATCCCAGCAGGAGAAGCTAAGGGAGTGAGGAGTAATGAGGTGAGATGGGGGTAGGGCTTTAGCTCCATCATAACCTGCCACTATTCCTACCAAATTCTTCGATATTGCTAATTACTATCATTTCTCAATCACTAAAAGGACTGACTACATAAATGCAGATACAATCCACAATTCTTTTCTGACCCGCTCCCACATAGAGTGCTTCTCAAGCTCTTCATATAAAAAGTTTGGGGCATTTTTAGACTTTTCATCCTTTTAGGTGGTATACCGTGTGTCAGAATCTGAAATCACAGACTCTTACTGGTTTTCATACATTTCCTAAAGCCCAGGGCATACATCTTCTTGAAGTCCAGAACTACTTTTCCTGTTACTTTTAATATAAACCCAGGACAAAATGGTCTCTACTCCAAGAGTTCTTTCTATAATTTTCATATAACTTTTTTCTACTGGCCATAATTAAGTTCAAAACAGCAAATACTTTTATAGCTTCTTTTACCACCTAAAACATGAAATTTTATTTTTACATGATCTGCTTGCAAAAAAGCAAACTTCCAGAAGGTGCTGGGATATTTGACATTTTCCATCATAATTAGTTTGCTTCTGTACTAACATGTTAAATAAGAAGATACCATCTCAGGGGGCACCTAGCTGGCTGGCTCAGTCAGTAAATCATGCAACTCTTGATCTTGGAGTCATGAGGGTGTTCACCACAGCGCTTACTTTAAAAACAAAAAAAGGTATCATCTTCATCCACAACTTTCAAATATTCTACCCGTTTCTACAACCAAATAGCATATTTCCATATAGATGTCTAACTTTTTTAACTGATAGGTTACTTTCTCTCCCCTTCTGTGGCAAAAACAACTACTCTTCCACGGAGAATTCATTTTTCCCTTCGAAGGTTGTCACTGGAAGGTAGCCCTGCCAAAAGACTATTTTTCTTAGCTCTACCTGCAACCAGATATATGCATGTAACTCACTCACCTCAACATAATCCAAACATTGTCTCTTTGTTAATCTGGCCTGAACATCTTATTATTAAAAGATAAAGAATGCTTTGGAATTAGTATAACAATTTTTCATGACAAAGCCAAATCTACAAAAAGAAAGCATTTACTACAGTTTAGTGTAATAATACATCTTTTTCAGTTCATATAATATCTGACCTTGATGCCATTATGAAATATGTATCACAAAGCTACTTCAACTAAAAAGAAAACTGTAAGTGGTTGAAAATTCTCAGCCCCAACAAAAATGTACAGTTTAAGGAAGAAGGAAAAAGAAATCCTCCTTTCCATCATTCTCTTTATCCCTAAGGAAGTTGTCTTATAGGGAACAGGCTTATTGTCAGATAAATTCAGTTCCACTAGTCATCACTAGTCATGTGACCTTAGCAAACTACATATACTTTCTTTTTTTTTTTTTTAAGATTTTATTTATTTATTAGAGACACAGGGGGTGGGGGTGCAGAGATACAGGCAGGGGGAGAAGCAGGCTCCGTGTGGGGAGCCTGACATGGGATTCAATCCCGGGTCTCCAGGATCATGTCCTGGGCTGAAGGCGGCACTAAACCTCTAAGCCACCGGGGCTGCCCTACATATATTTTCTGATCCTTAGTTTCTTCACATGTAATAAATAACTATCTCATTCACAATTTTTTTTTTGAAAAGGTATTTCAAATACCTAACCGTGATAATACATATGAACTACAAGTGGAGCATACCATCTGCTATAAAACAGGTTTTCTTCCTTCTTAATGCCTATGACAAGTAAACGGGTGGGAAACAGAAAAAAGAAAAAGGGACAAACTTCCACATTAGATTCATTCCTCATTTTCCCAAGTCTTTTTCTACTTTCTTCATTTCTATTTCTCATTTCCAATCTTTTGAAGCTTTCCCATTTTTCACATGTCCTACAGGTATAGAGTAGGAGATAGGCTTAAAGTGCCTAGAGCAAGCAGGTGAGAGAACTAAGGCAGATCTCCCCCCCCCCCCCCCCCTTCTTAAATTCAGCTTAACAGCAAGGCCTCACTGGGAGGGTCCTGGCATCCTAATAAGAAACTCATAACAATGATTTTTAAATGGTGAAGAGCAGGGAAGGTGAGAAGGTAACTGGCAAGGCAATGGGATCACCTCCCGTTAATCAGAACATTTAGTAGACCAAACATTTCAGATGTTAAGAGCTCTGGTTTAAAAAAAAAAAACAAAAACCTGAAAATCAATCAGAACACATTTACCAATGAAACACTATTAAATGTCAAATTCTTATAAACTCGAATGGTCTGCCTGGAAATCTAACCAAAAAGGCTAACCTCCCCGAAAAGACCTTCTGGGAAAAGATTTTGATTTTCAAAGACCCAACTGACAAACTTTGAGAACACATCTACTTAGAATTTTAGTGGCTTTTTCCTTTTCCTTTTTTTAAAAATCTTTTTTGCAAACCTTAAAACAGCTAACCATTTTCTAATGTCTATGCTTATTTTGTTCTAACTAGTAACTAAATGTGTTAAAGAAAAAATTACAGAACAATTACTCTTTTTTATCAATTAAAAATTTTTAATATTTTAATGATAGTGGCTATTTTCCTGATATAATGCAGCAAAGCTATCATCCAAATAATAATTATTTGTTAACTGACATCGCATCTACCTCAATGAATATAAAGCCCTTATCTTTATAATTTTGCTGCAAAATAAATCTGAAATGTTTTTTAAAGGCCTTATTTTCCAATGCACCTTACAGTAAAACTTCTATATAAGAATTGTGAACCTGCATTTATGTCATACCTATCTGTAATGAAATGTCTAGAAAATTAAATCAAGTCTTCCTGTCTAGAGAATTGAGTCTGTTTACTTGAGGCTACACGTATCTAGTGCAAAAGGATTCATTAAAGTTTCAGAGGTATCACACACTAATACCATCAAAAACCAGAGAAGTGTTGTACTGGATTACCACACTAAAAAGATCTACCAATCTATGAAATTTATAACAGTTTCATAATCTCAGCCAGTCCCACCCAATGTAGTCATGCTGCAAACATTTTTGTAACATCAAAACTAGCACAGTATTTTTTACACCACTGGTTTAATAAATATCCACTTAGGGCAGCCTGGGTGGCTCAACGGTTTAAGCGCCCAGGGCGTGATCTTGGAGTCCCTGGATTGAGTCCCATGTCAGGGAGCCTGCTTCTCCCTCTGCCTGTGTTTCTGCCTCCCTCCCTCTCTCTCTCTATCATGAATAAATAAATAAAATCTTTAAAATAATAATAATAATAATAATAAATATCCACTTAATGAAATAACACTACCTTTGCTAGAGAAAAGTCCCCTGCCAAGTCTATGGATCAGTTCTTTTACGACAACCCTTATTTACCTATTATTTAATTTTATTCCAAATTCTAGATTCTGAAATGTTTCCTTAAAATGTTATCAATATAAAAACTTCAACTGTGGGGATCCCTGGGTGGCTCAGCAGTTTAGCACCTGCCTTTGGCCCAGGACACGATCCTGGATCCCGGGATCAAGTCCCACATCGGGCTCCCGGCATGGAGCCTGCTTCTCCCTCCTCCTGTGTCTCTGCCTCTCTCTCTCTCTATGTCTATCATAAATAAATAAATAAATAAATAAATAAATAAATAAATAAATAAATAAATAAATCTTAAAAAAAAAAGAATTTGCTTTAAAAAACTTAAACTGTAATAGAATCACACATTTATATTTATATAAGGCTGAAAGGATATTAAAAACCATCTGGCCCAACTACCTCCTGTTTCAAATGGTGAAACTGAGGTGCAGGGAATTTACTGAACTAACCAAGGCCACACAGCTTTTTATTGTTCCTAGTGGCATTAAAATCCAGATGGCCTTCTACCTTGTAGTCCTTTCCTTATATCCTGTTGCCTCCTCTGCTCCTTTCAAAAATGCCCTTATCTGTAAAATACTAATTGCATAAGAACAAATGTAAGAAATAAACTTGCCAAAGAACAATTATAAGTATTAAATTATGCAGCAAAAGCTACCAACTTTCTCCACTTCACTTCACTCCCATTTCTACTTAATGCTAACAAACTGCTACATTATAAAAAAAAATTAGGGGATCCCTGGGTGGCTCAGTGGTTTAGCGCCTGCCTTCAGCCCAGGGCGTGATCCTGGAGACCTGGGATCGGGTCCCACATCGGGCTTCCTGCCTGGAGCCTGCTTCTCCCTCTGCCTGTATCTCTGCCTTTCTCTCTCTCTCTGTGTCTCTCATGAATAAGTAAATAAACTCTTAAAAAATAAATAAATAAATAAATAAATAAATAAATAAATAAATAAATAAATAAAATTAGAGACATTACTAGCCTTCATAATTAGTTTAAGAAAATCTAGTTTATGGGCAACCCAGGAGGCTCAGCGGTTTAGTGCCACTTTCAGTCCAGGGCCTGATCCTGGAGACCTGGAATCGAGTCCACGTCGGGCTCCCTGCATGGAGCCTGCTTCTCCCTCTCCCTGTGTCTCTGCCTCTCTCTCTCTCTCTCTCATGAATGAATAAATAAAATCTTTAAAAAAAAAAAAGAAAAGAAAATCTAGAGTTTACACACTACTAAGAACATAAGCTGCAACCAGACAATCTTTAAGTTTCAGTGGTCAGTCCTTTCCTTCCAGTACTTCCTGATTTTACCCACATCCACAGTAACAGCAGACATATCCTATAAACTCTGCATTCTTTTACACGCATTACATCAAGAAAATAAGGACTTTTTTCTTTTTGTCCTTGATTATAATATTGATTGCTATTAGTAACACGATAGGATAACAAATGTATTTTAGAAAAAAAACTAGGTTTTCTTTTCCTTTCTTTCCTTTTTTTTTTTTTTTTTGTGGTGGATAGCTTGGGCTTTCTATATTCATTAAAACAGTAAAAAACATTTCTTTGAAATAAATCTTTAAAGACTAGTTTAACTTCAACTACAGTTTCCAGTTTATTAGGAATAGCAAAATGACCTTTAAATTCACATTTGCAAGTGTGTACAGTTTTATAAAATCATTTTCTAAAACAAAACTTTGAGTGTAAAAATCTAAAGAATTTAATAATAGCTTATGAAAAAGCACTAAGTTTTATAAAAGTTTAGTAGAGAGGGTTTTTTTTTTGTTTGTTTTTGTTTTTTTATTCTTGAGAGACACAGAGAGAGAGGTAGAGACAGACAGAGGGAGAAGCAGGCTCCTCACAGGGAGCCCGATGCAGGACTTGATCCCTGGACTAGGGATCACGCCCTGAGCCCAAGGCAGATGCTCAACCGCTGAGCCACCCAGGTGCCCCGAGATAGATCTTCAAAATATGTGTATTTATAAAGTCATAAATACACACAGAACTACATCTCTGTATAGAACTCAAAATTTATTAAGCATTTATTCTACTAGAGACTGTTCTCAACTATTCATATAAAACAGTTCCTTGCCACGTATATCACAGTCATAGAAAGAAATCATCATAATGTAAGGAGAATGTGCTTTCATACTGGAGGAGTTTTGTAGGAGCACAAAGATAAGAGCCAATATGCCAGTGTTTTACTAAGTATGCAACACAATGACAATGTGTGCTTGTTAATATTCAGAAGTTCAGTCTTCCGTACCTCTTCCTTCCTTCTGGCTATACAGGTTCAAGCACGGATTCTCCCAATGCTCCCGATTACCCATCCCAAATTAGCCAACCCCAAAAGAAGTTCCAAAGCCTGGAATCAGCAAAAGGATTGTCTCTGTAGATTTTCTGACAGTCATGGTAAAAGAGAGGACAAGATGCTGCTGCTCTTTGTTTAGCATGTTTATAAAATGAGTAACATTTCAGGAGCAGCACAATTTGACTATGGCACCTTCCAGTCTGGGGCTTGCCATATACAGCTGATAATGTATCTGCGTTTGTTGATGTCCATCTTCTCATACTTCAGGAATACAGAACAACAACAACAACAACAAAAAAGAATCTAGGGCTCCTATTTGCAAAATTCAGGCAGACACGGGGGATATACTGTGTGCCACTAGTTCTAGAAATAGTTCCCCTTTGAGGGTCTTCCACTTCCTGGGAGAAAGTAGGATGTCCAAAGAACCTGCATATAAGCTCTCCTGCCACCCCACAAAAAGTAATTGCAGCAGCACTTCTATGTGATACAGCTTAAAGCAGCATGGAGTATACGGTATAAACTTCAGGGAGCCCCATATATGCCCTCAAACCAGGGAAACTGAAGGGTGCTCCTATCCTGGGCACTGAGGCTGGTAATTCAGGCCATCAGTAACATCCTGTACTTTGAAATTATAGGATTCTCTCTCTTTCCTGTAGTGAGCTTCAAGATTTTAAAGAGAAACATCAGGTAAACTCAATCCAGACCAGGATATGTTGCCATCAAGTCTGCTAGTTCCAAGACAACAGTAGTGCTGCTGCAGCCAACAATTCCTTGGCACAGAAACATGCTAAAATGATATTGGCAGCAGCACCGGCTCTTCTCTTTCACCCTGTGCTGTTACTATAGCTCCTTTTGCTAAATCTGCCTCTGAGTTTAGACAGGAGCTGGATGGTTCATAATCACCCAGCAGCTGCAGCTGAGCAATACTCAGCCTAATTGTGGCACTGGAGCAGCTGAGAGGAAGAAAAGCGATAATACATACCCTACAAACTGCCGCACACAAACTGCCATACACACTACATCCAATAAGATTACCAAGATAATTTAATAGGCACAGATTATTACCTTTAAAGAAAAGCAGTTATACTTCTCTGGAAGAACTCTGGATTTGTATAATAGACCGGTTTAAATCTGAACTGAAGGTGACCTAAACCATGTAGAGGTCTGAACAATGGAAGATCTTAACTAAAACTTCCTGTAAATATTCATATAACAAAGCCAGTGCCACAAACATCACCTTTATAACATGACTGAAAGTTCCTATAAGAATCTGGCAGAGATGTGATCTCTTCTTTAACTCTACATTGCAACAACGCAAAGCAATAAAATCAACATCTAAAACAGCAAGCAATCCATTACATAAAGCAAGTAGCATAATACAATGATTCCCAGAATTTTTGAAACTCCAACACCATACTGTCAATTCGCTTTCTTGAAACAAAACATACTCTTCTGTTAGGTGCCATATGGCACATCTTCACAAAGCTTAAGTAAACGAAAACTTATTATGCTGAGAATTTCATGACATCCTTAAGAATATCAAAACTCAGGCCAAAATTACTCATCCAAAGAATTACTGTTAGAGAAAACAGAAAATGGGGAGTGCTTGGGTGGCTCAGTTGGTTAAGTGTCTGCCTTCGGTTCAGGTCATGATCAGGTTCTGGGATGGAGCTGGAACTCAACTGGATTCCGACTCCACTCCTCCACTCCGACTCCCACTCCTGACTCCCTGCTCAGTGGGGAGTCTGCTTCTCCCTCTCCCTTTGCCCCTCCCCACAGCTTGTGCTCCAGTGTGCCCATGCTCTCTCTCAAATATATAAAATCTTTTAAAAAAAGAAAACAAAAATGGTTAAAAGACTTATTACCTTGATGCGATTTTGTCGCATTTACATAATTTTGTCACTTATATAATTTTATGAAAAATAAGCTGTATTTTACTGACAAAATAGTATCCATTAGTTTAATACACATTTTGACTACTTAATATTTATCATTCACAATTAAACTAAAGAGGATTTAAAGTTAGTAATATCTGGTTTGTCTTCCCTCAAAACATTAACATAATGTATTATTTATATGTCAAAGTAGCGATAAACACTAGCTAAAATATGACGATTATGATTTAATAAGGCTAATCCTGTTTGCAAAGGACAGCCCAGTGTTCTAAAGGCAGTCACTAAATGTTAAGTTCTTTACCCAAGCACCTTATATAGTACATTACACAGTCTTCTTAAAAAAAAAAAAAAAAAAAAAAAAAAACCATTGGAACCACCAGCAGGTTAAAACTTTGTAACCACTACAGAATCTGGGTCCCAATCACAACTTCCTCCCACCTCCCATATCTTTACTTGTACAGAAATCACTTCCTTGCAGGTTTTTTTTTTTAATTATACTTTTATTTCCCAAGTTTGTATTCCCAGATACCAGAGCTTAGTAGTGCTTTTTGATATTAGGTGCTTTTTAAAATTGAAGTACAAATGACATACAACATCCTACGAGCTTCAACTGTACATCATAGTGATTTGATATTTTCTATATTATGAAACAATTCCCTCCTAAGTCTAATTACCACCTGTCACCATACAAAGTTATTACAAGAATATTGACTATATTCCCTATGCTGTACCTTACATTCTTCTGACCTATTTTGTAACTAAGTTTGTACCTCTTTTTAATATAATGCTAAAAGGATAAATGACAACTACACTGAACACTACATCGAGTTAAACACGTTTATAAAGAAAAATTACTCACGTTAACAAATTTACTGCCTAAAAAGATGCAAATTTGGACTTTGTATAAATAAACCTTATACCACAGGTTGGTAATATTTCACTTAATACTGCATTGTTGCTATTAGCCTGTAACATTTATTCTTTCAACATTACATATCATGAAGGAGATCTATTTGCATGGACATTGATTTTTTTTAGCTTGAGATTTTCCTGAATTAAAAAAAAAGAAAACTCCACCCATATATTAATATTATACTTCAGTCATAAGACAAATTCCACCTATCGCAGGAAGACGGGTCAAAGTCATAATTTCGCTTTCAGTAGACTAGAAAGGAGTCAATTTTGTGGTTTATGAAGTCAGCAAAAACATACTGCAAAATTAAAAGCTATTATAACGTTATGGTGGTTATACGAGAGTACATATTTTAAAAGCTTTTTTTTCTTTTATTCTGGAAACATGGATACGAATGGTCTTGTATTTAGATTCGAATCAAAGGCAAGTGTTTCGTTTTATTTTTCAATCTTAAGACCCTATGAATTGGTCAACCAGCATTCAAAATCGCCACTGAGGTTTGGGTAATGTCCAAAATTTACAATAATTAGACTTCCTTTTCTTAAATGTCAACGATGACAGTGGTCTCACATATCAGTAAAACAAAGCAGATGTATGACTGAAGTGAAATAAAACTTTCTTACAGAATGTACGAAATATATATATATATACGTGTGACGCACACAAAATCCTCGTTCTCCTACATGACACTCCTTCGTTACCTGCCCATTCAAAATGTTTTCTGTCCACCGTGAGCCACTGCCCTAGTTATTAGATTCACCAGGTACTATGCTTTAAGTACACAGTCACATGTACCCATTTAGTAGTATCTTCCTTAGTCCGTAACTTTAGACATTTACCAGGATGTTTCACAAATACTCAGAATTATCGAGATACCGTTGGCACCGCAATCCTAGAGTTATGAAGACACACGTATACCACAATCTTATGCATGTACATGTCAAATCATGTATGTGAAAGCACACCATGAAACACACGTACCTAATGGCATGAACATCAAGTTGCGATTCCACTAGAGACGTCTCGTTTCCTTAACGATTTATAGATTGCTAGACCGTGGGTTATTCCACGCCTGTTTCAACTAATCACGCAGAAAGTAATTCAACCAAATCCGAACTATGCTGTGTCCCACCCACCACAAAACAAAAATTAAAGCAGTCCCTGCCCTGGACTTATTTGCCACTCATCAGAAGGCAAAAATCAAAGCCATCCATCCCTACACCGGACTTGGTTTCCAAAGGGCTTCCGAAAACGACGCTAACCCCATGCCCAATGAAGCAAAAGCTGGAAGCGATTACCAAGAAGGAAAACACACTTTAAACCAAAATTTCCTGCACCATGTGGACAGAGAAGCGAACCCAATGGGAGGTGGAGCGGCAGAACACTGTAAGAGCGGACGCTGAATGGCATCCTTCCCAACCCCCAACCCAAAACAAAGGAAAACTTTAAACATGTTGCGGTTTTCAATCAAACCAAGCAAAGCGAGAGGCTCCCCCCCTCGCCCCCACACACGCCCACGTCCGCTCTCCCAGCACAGTTGCCACCCGGCGTCTTACCACGGGGACCCTCCGGCTCCGGGACAGAACCGGGCTGCGGCTCCCGGCCCCGCCGGCGGCCGCGGGAGCCACCAGCGACCTCGCCCCCGGGCACCGCCGGGAGGTAGCGCACCGCTCCCAGGACCTGCGGTCGGACCTGGGCGGGCCCGGGAACGACGGGACGGGGCGGAGACCGAGTCAGGGGGGCGAGCAGGTAGCGCCGGGAAGGAGACACGCCCGCCGGGCCGGCCGGGACGGGGGAGGGGAGAACTTTCTCCCCAACTTCCCGACTCCGAGCCTGCCGGGGCGGGGAGCGCCGGCGCCTCGGGGCGCGGGCGCGGGGGCGCGCGGGCGGGCGGGCGCCGGGGCCTAGCGCTGCCCGGGCCGGGGTCGGCCGCCTCCGCCCGGGGGGGCCCAGCCGGGTCCTTACCTGCCCTCCAGCCGCGCTCTCATGAGTCGCCGCTACCGCGGCCCGGGGCGGCGAGGAGGGGGCGGTGGGCGGAGGCGAGGCCCGCGGGGCCCTCTCCCTCCTCCACCTCCTCGTCCCGAGCGCCCGGCCGCAGCGACGACGGCACAGCCGCCCCGCACTCGCCGCTTCAGGAGGAGGGAATTCCCGGGCTCCCCCACCCTTCGGCCTCACTCTCCACCTCCACTCCGCGCGGCGCCCGCCCTCACTCCCGGCTCCGCCCCTCCGCGGCGGGGGCGGGGCGGGGGCGGGGACGCGGGCGGGGGCGGGGGCGGGGCGGGGGGGCGGCTACCTGCGCGCGCGGCCGGCCCGCTCACCGGAACTCACGCCGCGCCCCCCGCCTTCCGGCGCCGGCGCGCTCGGCGGCTGTGGGCCGCGGGCCGTCCCCCTCCCCCCCCCCCCGCACGCCGTCCCGGTCGGCCGCGAGTCCGGGTCACTTATCCGGACCCAACATGGCGGCGGGGTCCGGGGCGGATTCCCGAGGCGGCGCGGGCTGAGGGGGCGTGAGGAGGCGGAGCGCGGCCGCTGCGGCCGCGGACTACCGGCCCCGGGAGGTGGAGTGAGGGCGAGGCTCCCGCCCCCTCTTTCTGGGTTCCCTTTGCCCCGCGCCGTCGTGCCGAGGGCTTCGGGCTTTGTGTGCGTGGGGAGGACGGGCTTGAGTGCGTGCCTTCTGGGACGAGGCTTCCGCACCCCTCGTCGCTGGTGGGGAGACCTCAGCCCCGCCGCGTGAGCCCGGGGGCGCGTCACTAGGCGCTCTTCGCCGGCCTGGTCGCCGTCCAGAGACGCTCGCGTCTGGCCTCCTTCCGAGCCGGGGATCCTGTCCCAGCGCGGGAGCTTCCTGTTGACTGTTGGTCGAGCCAGCCTTGCCGGGAGGGGAACCGGAGCCGGGTTCTCCTGGCGAGCTCCGGGGAGCGGTGGCCTCGGCTGATGCCCCGGCAGCCTCCCCCGGGGGGACAGGTGTGCATACCCTGCCGGACGGCTGCGCCCCCGAAAGTGCGGCAGCCCCGGCGAGAACTCGGCTCGGGGAATCCGGGCACCTTTCCCGTGTGCTCGGCGGCCGGAGGCTGGAGGACAGGGAGAGGGTCCGGAAGGAGCAGACCGAGCCCGCAGGCTCTTCTGCCGAAGCCACTGCCGCGCTGTGCGACCCGAAGCCTGACTCCCCCCTGCACTTCCTCCTCGGTGGGGCTGTCGGGACCATTCGTGTGGGTCTGTTGGTTTCCTTTGCGGTTTTCAGTGAGATTCGGAGTCCTCTTTGACAAATAAATAATACAATCGTATGTGTCAGAATTCTGGCATTCTAGGAACTTAGGAAATGAATATAAAGGTTTGGATTTTTTTCTTCTTCAGCTCACTAAAATGAAGCAAAGGGGAGCCTAGGCGTTCCCGTTGCCAAAAAGGTACCCATAGTGTGGCATGGTGCTTTAATTTGATTTAGCTACTAGAATTTCACTTCCCCTTAACTGTATTGGGGATTAAACATTTTCATGCAGGTTTATAGTCCGCTTTTTTTTGTTTGTTTGTTTTTAATAGAAAATAAGATGGGCAGCCCGGGTGGCCCAGCAGTTTAGCGCCACCTTCAGCCCGGGGTGTGATCCCAGGGACCCGGGATCGAGTCCCGCGTCGGACTCCCTGCATGGAGCCTGCTTCTCCCTCTGCCTGTGTCTCTGCCTCTCTCTCTCTCTCACTCTCTCTCTATCATAAATAAATAAATAAATAAATAAATATTTAAAAAAAGAAAAGAAAAGCTTTTGAGCTGTTACTTTTCTAGTCTTCTAGATGAAATACAGATAACATTTGTTGTCCTAAACTCACACCCTCAAAACAGTGAACTCTAACATACTGATTTACCCCAGTTTAAGGATGAGTTGGCTTTGAAGATGTTCTGTATAGAGGTTGTCTTTTTTTTTTTTTTAAGATTTTGTTTTTAAGGATCCCTGGGTGGCGCAGTGGTTTAGCGCCTGCCTTTGGCCCAGGGCGCGATCCTGGAGACCCGGGATCGAATCCCACGTCGGGCTCCCGGTGCATGGAGCCTGCTTCTCCCTCTGCCTGTGTCTCTGCCTCTCTCTCTCTCACTGTGTGCCTATCATAAATAAAAAAATTTTTTAAAAAAAGATTTTGTTTTTATTTTTATTTAAGAAGTAGGCTCCATGCAGGGAGCCGGATGTGGGACTCGATCCCAGGTCCCCAGTATCGTGCCCTGGGCTGAAGGCGGCGCCAAACCGCTGGGCCATCGCGGCCGCCCACCCTCATATTCTTTTTGTTTGTTATCTCACTCCTTGTTTTATATTTTGGAATATTCATCTCACAATATCAAGTTTTACTCTGTAAATAACCTGGAGACTCCAATTTTTAGACTCAATGGCTCACTTATTTCCAAGGGTATTTAAAATGACAAAGCAAACCACCAACAACAAAACAACCAAAAACCCACACTAACACCACCAACAGCAACAAAAGAGAGGAAGAGAATCCCTAAAGTCTTGCTGAGTTTGTTACGATAGAAATTGCTTTTAAGTGAAAATCTGTTCATCCAGGAAGACAAATGAAGGGTACCCGTGTCCCTCCCACACAGTATGGAGGTCTGGTATGTATGTGTTAAGGAGTGATAAGGGATCTAAGTCTTGGAATCCCCGGGAGAGTCTGCTGGGTGAAGAAGCTAGGGGAACGCTTGAAACAAAAGTAATGAAATATGTTAAGTCCCTACAGAAGTGACGGCATCATTTATTCAAGTTTGTTAATGCTTCCTGAATGCTTTGAGTAACTGAAAGTTTAAAAGATTCAAAGCTTAGCTGGGGCATATTCAGTCTCACTCTAGAACATGTGATTTTTGCCAGGAAATGTTTGTAGGATAAATCTACCTGCTGCTGCTGCTTCCATTACTGAGGCTGTGATGGTGATTTTCTTTTCCAGATAACTAGAAAGCCTGCAGTCCTACATGGGCGCATGCACTGGTCTCTGCTCTCTAATTACCATCCCACTACAACCCCCCTCAAAATGCCTTCCACTGGACTTGTGGACCTTCTCATGTCCACTCAGTGCCTGAAGTTACCTACAGCACGTTAGCTCTGCCTCCTCCACCTGGTCAAAACTGCTCGTAGGCCCAAACAGGAAGAATATAAGGACCACTCTTAACAAAGATCTGGAAAATCAGGCAAATGGAAAGTATTCAGCGTTGAATATTAGGCTCGTTGTGCCAAGCTTAGGGAGAGGTGCTATATAACCCATCAATTTCTGAACACTCCTGATGCCTTTCTTTGTTGCCTCCAGGACTGCTGCTGGTGTATTCTACTTTTTACTTCCCCTCAACTGGGCAAGGCCTAAGAGAACCAATTCGTTGGATGTGTACGGATACATCCTGCAATCAATAGATGTTACAAATGCCAACCTTATATATATAAGCTTCAGCAAATCCAGCCCATCTTTCTGCTCTGTTTTGTTCTCTCCAGCTTCTAAACGTGGCTACCTGGTCTAAAATAGAATTCCACCCTGCGCCCTATGTGCCTCTCGAGCTCCAGGATTATTTTTTGGAAGTGTAATCTTTGGGTTAGAATCTACTTTGGGGTCATCTCTTGGTTGGTTTCTCTAACTTATGCTCTTTCTAGTTCTCCCGCAGTTTGGTCCCAGACCTGTTATACCTAGGAAAATCCCTAGTTTCTGCTTCAGCTCCTCCTGATACCCACTCTGCCTGTTCCTAGATAGCCTTACCTATAACTTTAAACTTTCACACTCTCAACTTAGGTCTGTGTCAGCAGTTTCTTTCTTTCTTTCTTTCTTTCTTTCTTTCTTTCTTTCTTTCTTTCTTTCTTTCTTTCTTAGATTTTATTTATTTATTCATGAGAGATAGAGGGGGATAGAGAGAGAGAGAGAGGCAAAGACACAGGCAGAGGGAGAAGCAGGCCCCACGCAAGGAGCCCGATGCAGGACTCGATCCCAGGACTCCAGGATCACACCCTGGACTGAAGGCAGGCGCTAAACCGCTGAGCTACCCAGGGATCCCTGTGTCAGCAGTTTCTAAGCTGGAGGATGCATGGCATCTTCTCATACGCCTTCCACCTAGCAGAATATAGCATGAGGTAGATACCTTTTTGAGGGTACTGTTGAACTCAAGATCCTTTTCTCTGAGAATGAATCCTCTACTGATAGCAGGAATGTAGCCCTATGATCTGAATACCACTATTCCCAGGCTTCAGGTTGGAATTTTGAATTTTGAGGGAGTGACACAAAGGTGACTCTGATTATTCATGGTGGCTCTGGTATTGAGAATCCAGTGGCAGAAGACTGATGTCTAGGGGTAGGGGAGTCTAGTAGCTGTAGGCAAGTGTCCAGCCCTGATGATGGTGCCTGCATCCTAAGCAGACCATCACTATGGCAAGACCTGGACTCTGCCCCGCCCTCCTTGGCTCCTGCCTGAGTGTGCTCCACCAATCTTCTTGTGCCTTCTCAACTTCCAAAGAAAATTATTTCTCTGATTAAGTATAGACCTCTGTTCTTTGCAAATGAAAACCACTACTCAGTCTCTGTTACTCATCTGTACCACTCACAGGAAACTCAAACGGTGTAAGGGAAGCATCTCCTGTCTCATGCACATAGACAGGTGGGTATGGGATGGGGGAACTGGTTTTTTAGAGAGAGGATGAAGTAGATGCATAGCAAAAAAGCAGGCATAAGATATTGTAGGACCCCAATGCTGGATCTAATTGCCTTGAGCCACATGTAAGACCCCAAACCTAGAATAGAGCTGGCATATCCTGCCTGCACAGGGCAGGCATTGCTCTTAGATCACAGTATACTACACACCCTTCTCCCAGAGCACTCTAACTCCCATCCTCAAAATCCTCAATGCAACAATTTAAGCAAATTGGTTTTAGATGTTGAAACTCATTTGATATCTCTGCCCTGTAAGGCTTGTAACTTCCTCCCAAGATCTATATTTGCAATTCCTGTAGCCATTACCAAGCATTTGGCCTTTACTTTTCTCCTACATTAAGCCGGTGTGTGGTCATAATTATGTCAGTGTCTCTGACATTGAGTTTAAGAATGAGTAAAATTGCTACCAGATTGCTATTTCCTGGAAATCTTTACAAGTGGGTTATGAAAAGTAGAACATAACTTTGCTTGAAGGCAAGAAGTTAGAATGTTTACCTACACCAAAGTTTTGGAAAAGAAACTATAAATCAGGCATGCTCTTATCTCTTAAGTTAACTGACATCAGATTATGAAACACAAAGTGTTGGTATTAGGAAATTTGTTAATTGTTAGATATTTTACAAGCTAACATTGTGGTTGGCTTTTTTTTTTAATGTGTTGAAAATAAATCTATGCTTTTGAAAACCTTTCATATCTTTTTTTTAGCTAAATCTTTTTGTATTTTCAGTGGTAGAATTATTTTTCACATTTGTGAAAATTAAATTAAATCTGAGCAAATTAAAATCTGACCAGATCTTACTATGTGATGTAAGCCATAATGCATTTAATCCTTTAGTAAAGTGTATTTACACTCCTTTTGATTTGTATATAAATAGGGCTTTTGGGCACTTAAAATAGCTACTTAGTTTTTCTTCTTTCTAAGGGAATACATAGGCAACAAATAAGATATTTGCTTTGGTGAAATGTTTTAGGTTATGTGAATGAATTGATGAGATTGGCAACACAGATCCTTGGACTGGTAACAAGAGTAACAATGGCCATCTTTTATTAAGCCCTCACTGTACTTAACCAATGCCAAGTGCTTTACCTACATCATTCACTGAATCCTCATAATCACTCTGAGGTTGATAGTATTATCCCTGATTACAGTTTGGATTCCTCCGAGCCAGAGAGGTTAAGCAGCACACAATAAGAGGAAAGTTTCCAAAACCTATTCTACTGAAGGTCTTTGTGATTGCAAAAAGGAAATTAGTTTTTAATGTTAGTTCAATGGCCCTGAAAACAGCCTTTATTTCTCCAAGTTCTGGAATAGTTAAATTGCTGGTAAATTGCTTGTATAAATGGGAATCTATAAATAAGAAATGTGGAATTCTATAGATTTGTAGGAAATTCTTTATCATCTTATATCCCTAAGAAAGGCTTAGGGGCAAACTGAAAAAGATATACGAGACTAAGCCTAAAAAGAATAATTCAAAAAAAAAAAACATGTATTAAGTATAACTTTCTGGAGATTAGCATTTGGCATCTATTGTCAATCTTCCAATGACATCTCCCCCATAGTTATGGTCTTCAGACAGAGAACCAAATGTCTCTAAGAAATGACTACATGTACAACATAATTACCTTACCAAATACAAAATATCTAGGGTTAAGTCAATATTAAGATTTACATTTAATCTGCCCAAGGCTAGGTAACTGTAATTAAGTTCTTCCCTAGTAACCATAATTCAGTGGTTAAAGTCAGTAAACAGTTAATAACCCAACACTAGGAGAGGTTGCTTAATACTTTTTAAATCAACTTTTTCATCCATTCATAAAGCACCCTAACAATATCTCCTGATAAATTCTGTATATTTTAGTATATATTGTATTTAAAGGGTCTTAGGACTTAACTTGGAGAACTAGAAATTAATGGTAGGATATTTTCTTTGTGTTAAAATCCAAGGAATATAAGCCAAGGAATATAAATATTAATAGACGTTCAGAGCTTTTACTGGGATTTTTTTTTCCAGAGAAAAAGGAATTAATATCCTGCCAAATTTAATTTAAAATACATGGTTTTGACCGGGTGATTGGGCACTGAGGGGGGCACTTGACGGGATGAGCACTGGGTGTCATGCTATATGTTGGCAAATTGAACTCCAATAAAAAATTAATAAAAAAATGAAAAAATACATGGTTTTCAAAAAATACATGGTTTTCTTTTGGAAATTTTCATTAGAGATGAAAAATCAGTTTTTACAGTTTATACCTAATTGATTAATTATTTTCATTTTGCTTATGAGAACTAGCTACCATATTTTTTAAATTATTTTTTTTGCTTGATTGTCATTATTATCATTTTAATTTCTTTATAGTGGACTAATCTACAACCATTTCAAATTTTTTAAGGCCTGAGATCTTTTTCTTTTTTTTTTTTAGCCCTGAGTTCTGAATCATTAATTTGCATGGGCCTATGTCCTTATGATACTTGAAACTGTGTTTACTAAAGAATCAACAATCCTGCACTGAAGAACCAAAAAAATATACAATGACTCACACTTTAGAGAATACTATTTAAATAATCCAAATGTGACAGAGAATTTTCTTTTAGAGGCCTGGTGATTTTGGCATAAAATTAAAAATTGGCACTCATGTTCATTTTATGTGAAATTAATTCCAACATGTTAGAAGCAAAGCTAGAGACCAAGGGATATGGGATATTTTAAAAAACCAAAGTGAAAATTTTGGTTTATATTAATGAGGCACTTTTAAAATTTATTTGAATTCCTATTCAAGAAAATATTTTGATTCTCCTTAGACCTCTTAAGGACCTATTGTCTAGTGAATTTTATTTGAAAACCTTGAAAGAGAAAAAAAAATTCCTCCTTTTGTGAAAGGCTCCAAGTCTCACATACTCTCTCTAAAAGTCACTAGTCTCATTTCCTTTGAGATGATGAGCTATACCTCCAAAAACCAAAACATTTCCTGAGTCTGTTTAGAATACATAGTGTTTGTCATATATCCTTAAGAATATGATAGATACTAAAATATATATTTATGTATGTATACAGAAATTTATATAAAATCTTGAAATGGTTAATACCACAGAATTATGCAAAGTCCTAGCAAGTATTTGATAAATTTGGTCATTTAGACATGTCAACACTTATTAAACTTTATTTACCTTAGGATAATCAGTTTGGGAATTCATATAAAGCTTTGACAGTGGAAAGATCTTTGGTCTGCGAGTAAATATTAATTCTGGTTCCACTGCTACTGGATGTGGGGTTTCTTTTGTTGTTATGAAAATATTCTGGAATTGGATAGTGGTAACGATTGCACAACTATGTGAATATACTAAAAATCACTGAATTGTACACTTAAGGCTGAATTTTATGGTATATAAATTATATCTCTAATTCTGGCCCCAGAATTTTATGCCCTTATGTAGCTATGTAATCTTCATCCTCAGCTTTATTGAGATATAATTGACATATAACTTTATATAAGTTTAAAGTAGAGAACATGATGATTTGATACATGTGTCTATTGTGGAAAGATTATCACAACAAGGTCAGTTAGCATATCAATCACCATTAATACTATAATACTATTATACTATATAGACTTGATCAAAGGTACAAAGTACATAAATATAATGTAATTTCCAATGGAAGGAATAGGACACTGGGACATCTGACTATCTGAGGAAAAATTTGCCTACAAAATTTGTGCACATTTATTGGCCTTTAATATTTCTAATTTTGTGAATTGTCCTTTATCAACTTTGCAATTGGGTGTGATTGTTCTTTCTTTATGAATCTGTAAGTGTTCTTTATTTTTTTTTAAGATTTTGTTTTTTTTTAATTCATGAGAGACACAGAGAGAGAGGCAGAGACATAGGCAGGAGGAGAAGCTGGCTCGCTACTGGGAGCCCAATGGAGAATTCACCGGGATCACGCCCTGAGCCTAAGGCAGACTCTCAACCACTGAGCCATCTAGGTGTCCCTGTTCTTTATATTTTAATGTTTTGAATTCTTTAATTTTCATAATTAAAATAATTTCATAATTTTCATAAACAATGGCAATATTTCCCCCACATTTTCATGTGCCATTTAACTTTATTTGTGGATTTTCTTTTAATACAGAGAAATTGAAAAATAATTTTTTATCAATATCCTTCATTTTGGTTTCTTTTAAATTGGCAGTCTCAAAATTTCATTTCTATCCTAAAATTATTTATACATTTTCTACTATTTTTGTGATTTCCTTTTACATTAAAATATTCAGTGCATTTGAATATGTTTGATATTGTTGTAGAATAGGAAATAGTGCTCTAACTTTTCTCTTTTTCCAAGTGGATGGCCAGTTGTCCCCATATTCTATTCTTTCCACTGGAAATTACATTTGTTTATTTTTCTTGACTAATTGTTCTGACTAGGACTTCCAGTATTATGTTGAAAAGGAGCTGTGAGAGTGGGCACTTTTGTCTTATTCCGGATTTGAGAGGAAAAGCTTTCAGCTTTTCACCTTTGAGTATGATGTTAGCTGTGGGTTTGTCACATAGAGCCTTTATTATGTTGAAGTATGTTCCTTCTATACTTGATTTGTTCAGAGCTTTTATCATGAAATGGTTGAATTTTGTTAAATGCTTTTTTCTATATCTATGGAGAGGATTATATAATTTTTATCCTTTATTCCATTAATGTGGTGAATTGTGATTTCTAGCTATGTAATCTTAAATAAGTTTCCCAATTTCTTAAGACTCCAGTTTTCTCCATTGTAAAATGAAGGCATCTTATTGGATCAACTTTTTCACACTGTGGGTTGTAATTCCTCAGTAAGTAGCAAACTAATTTAGTAGATGGCAACCATCATCTTTTAGAAAATGAAACAAAGAAATATGAAAGTGAACTACATAAATATTATTTTGCCTAACTCATTTCCTTACAAATGTGTACATACTGAGATACTGAGTCATGATGTAAGATTTTTTTTCACTATGTGTTACAATTTAAAAGTTGGCGATCCAAATCAGTGTTAGCTGATTTTTTTTAAAGATTTTATTTATTTATTCATGGGAGATACAGAAAGACATAGGCAGAGGGAGAAGTAGGCTCCTCACAAGGAGCCCTTTGCGGGACTCGATCCCTGGACTTGGATCATGCTTTGAGCCAAAGGCAAATGTTCAACAACTGAGCCACCCAAGCATCTCTGTGTTAACTGATTTGTAATGTCTCTCCTTCTATAAAATTCTTTCAACTTACACTATTTGATTTGACAGTAGCAAAATTTCTATGTGATCTTGTAAAATGTACAGGCAACATTCTTTGAACACTTATGGTATAGGAGTAGCTGTTCTGAACTCTTTTATGTATTAACAAATCCTCACTGTGAACTATAAAGCAGTGCAATTATTATAACCCTTCCTATCTTAGATGCAAAGAAAATGAAGGGAAAAGAAGGTCCTAACTAAGACAAAAACATAGAGCTGGAAATTAAACTCAAATAGTTTAATTCTAGAGCCAACATGTTTAACCACTATGTCATTCTATTACAACAAATGCTAGATTCTCTGTCTTCTTTTTTTCCCTTTTTGATGATAGCTATGTTCTGTCGCCCACATACATACTTATTCTTCTACTAATTCAGCAAACACAAAAATTATTTTAACATGGTCCCTACTTCTCAAGGAGCTTCCTATCTCTTGGCAATAAAAATTGGAAACTATTATTTGTTGAGTGTTTGTTCCTTATTTACCAGGTACTTGCCCTGATTTATATGCTAACTCATTAAATTCGTCTTCTCCACCATCTGTGAAGTTACTCACTCCTTTTTTTTTTTTTTTTTAAAGATTTTATTTATTTATTCAGGAGAGAAACAGAGAGAGAGGCAGAGACACAGGCAGAGGGAGAAACAGGCATCATACAGAGAGCCTGATGTGGGACTCGATCCAGGGTCTCCAGGATCACGCCCTGGGCTGCAGGCGGCGCTAAACCGCTGCCCCACAGGGGCTGCCCACTCCCCTCCTTTTAAACTGAAACTTAAGGGGGATCCCTGGGTGGCGCAGCGGTTTGGCGCCTGCCTTTGGCCCAGGGCGCGATCCTGGAGACCCGGGATCGAATCCCACATCGGGCTCTCGGTGCATGGAGCCTGCTTCTCCCTCTGCCTGTGTCTCTGCCTCTCTCTCTCTCTCTGTGTGTGACTATCATAAATAAATAAAAATTAAAAAAAAAATTTAAACTGAAACTTAATTAAGATAATTTGGTATTAAAAAAATAATAATTTGGTATTAAAAGATTCCTCTCAGTTAAGCCCCAGATTCTCTGAGCCACACCTGATAGTTTGTCCCACTATGCACCTTTGAAGTATTGCTCTTCCCCCCTGTATATAGTATACATGCATTTAGTATGTTTTCTGTTGTTGCAATTATTTGAAATAAATATTAATACTCTCATTCTTTGGTTTCCATCTGCTTGGGATCTGTATTTTACTATAATCAGCTATTTAGAATATTTACTCTAAGTACAGGGACTATTATTCTTTTTTTACCTTTGGTTCAGCTCAAATCATGAATATTTCCTTTATATTTACAATTACATGTACATTTTTCACATTTCCTTTTTAATGCTTCACTGTGAATTATTAAATTTAAAACCTGCTGCTAATGCCTAATAGGCCAGGAATAATGTAGCTATTTAGTTAGAATTTTGCAAATTCATCATGGAACCTAAAGAGGAAGGGAGACCCCTGGTTAAGTTTCTTTTAATAAAAACCTCTATAATCACACCCTTGGAGCAATGCTTGAGATAATGATCCCCACAAAGAACACTAAATAATGTAAAGTAAAAGCATATGTATAAAGCATAACAGAGATAAACTTCTAACCTATAAAACCTATTTTGGAAATATCAGATTATGAACTTCTTCAAGGTAGAGGAAGAACACATTTAACAGAAATTTCAGCATTGTAGGGAAAATGCAGAACTGGTATGAAGAACTTAGTTCTTCAGCCAGCCACATATAAGCTTTCTGGCCATTTACTTTCTAAACCAATGTTAAAAAAAATTCAACAGGGTAAACTTAAAGATCAAACAGGTTTTATTCAATGATTCCTGAATCAAGCAGTAGCCCTTTGAGCAAAGAGGAGTTCTGAAGAGCTGAACAAAATGGGGGAATTTTATTTATTTTTATTTTTTAAGATTTTTAAAAAAGGTTTATTTTTAAGTAATCTTTACCTCCAATGTGTGGCTTGAACTCACAACCCTGAGATCAAGAGTCACATGCTCTACCAAATGATACAGTCAGGTGCCCCATGGGGAGAATTTTATAAACAGATGGGACAGAGACAAGGAAAGGGTGGATTACTTCTTCTTTCTTTAGAGGATGGAAAGGATCTGTGGGATGGATTACCTCACTACTGCTAACCGGGAAATTCCATATTGAGTAGTTTAAAATGACATTTTTAAGAGTGGTTGAAATTGCAAATAGGTTGGGTATCAAGTCTTGGTGTGCTGAGGTAGGCTTAGCACAAGGGACTCTATTTTGGTATGTTGTCTCTTCTTAATAACAGGTACCATTTATTTCACAATCACTAAGTACCAGGTGAATTACTAGTACTTCACATCATCATAGCTCATTTAATCCCTCATAACATTTCTAACAAATTTGGATATTATTCAACTGTCCTGAGAGTTAGAAATATTCTCCTGTGATGCATATCCTTTTCAATTTATACCAAATAAAAATAGAATAAAATTTGAATTTATGAATTTTCATTATGAAACTTAGTAAGGCTAATTTGTCCAACTTTGTGCAGTTATATCAGGTAGTGTCATTATTATAATCTGAATCTGATTCATAATCACTTTTCTCCACTGCTTCCACAAATTAAAAGGTGCTCCAAGTCCTGCCTGTTTTCTTAGCTCAGTTCCTTAATCACATATCGATAAATTGAACTGCAAATTGTATCTGGCTTAGGCATTTTTCAAACATTAGAATTTAACTACTGAATATAAATTAGAATCTTTACATAAGTGGATACTTTTGGATATTTGTCATGGACAGAAAGTATCTAATCTCAGTAACAGAAGTTGATTAATTTCCTTATTGTCATAATGACATTATGAACAATTATTATATATATAACCTACTTAAATTTTTCCCTCTTGGTAACAAAAAATACTTTACATAGAATTCCCATTATCAGTATTTTCTTCACTATATAGATTATGAAAAGTCAGGACATTGAAAGAAGGTGATTCCCCAGTTTCTCTTTGCTAATCAATAGAAATCATTATTGTTTCTCAAGAAATGTTCACTGTACTGAATGAAACAAAGAAATAAAAATATTCTGCTTTTAGAAGTTTAACACCTAGAATATTATACATGACGATGAATAATAGCTCATATCTGATACATGCTAATGAAGAGCATAAAAAATAAAAACGTTGGGAAATTAGAGTAGAGGGAGATCTGGTTAGGTAGTCGAAAGAACTTTGAAAAGGCAGTGGGACATAATGGAGAGATCTGTTTCACAAAGACATTCCTCAAATGGAAGAAGATGACGTAGGCAGAGTTTCAGAGCCCAAAATGTGTGTGGAAATAGAGTGCAAACAATGACAGAAGTAGGGAGTTTACATGAGGGATAGAGTATGAGATAAAGGAGTCTGGTGATTCAACATTACAACTGTTGACTTTGGACATGAATTTTTCTATCAAATGCCTCCAGCTCTCGGTTTACTGAATTTTTAATTTTTTTTAAATTTTTTATTTTTTAAAAGATTTTATTTATTTATTCATGAGAGACAGAGAGAGGCAGAGACACAGGCAGAGGGAGAAGCAGGCCTCATGCAGGGAGCCTGATGTGGGACTTGATCCTGGGACTCCAAGATCATGCCCTGGGCCAAAGGCAGGCGTTAAACCACTGAGCCACCCAGGGATCCCCTACTGAATTTTTTAAAGGTGGGGCTTTATCTTATCTACTCTGATATCTTTAGTGCCTAATACAGTGTACTCAGTGCCTGGCACAAAAAAGGCTTTCTGAAAGTATTTGGTGAATGAATGAATGAATGAATGGATGAGTCTCAGGTAGATTAAGTGAATTATTCAAGGTCAAACAACTAGAAAGTTATAGAGTTAGTACTGGAATAGACCATTTGTTTTTATCCTATTCAAACATGAACTGTAAAATGTTACAGAATCATTATTTTTCCATTCTTGACTTTTTGGACATTTTCTTGGGTGGGCCTTAAGTTTTTATTAGTCAAGGTTCTCCAGAGAAACTGAGACATAGAACTAACAGGATATGTATGTGTGTATGTGTGTGTGCACATGCATATATGTATATGTATTGAGACAGAGAGAGAGAGAGAGAGACAGAAATTATGAGGAATTGGCTCATGGAATTATGGAGGTTGACAAGTTCCAAAATCTGCAGGATAAGTCAGTAAGCTGGAGACCTGGAAGAGCCAATGCTATAGTTTCAATATGATTCTCAAGGCCTGAGAACCATGACAAGCTGATGTTTCAGTTCCAGTTTGAAGACAGGGAAAAGTCTCAGTTCGAAGTCAATCATGCAGGAGCAATTCTCTCTTACTTGAGGGGTGGTCAGTCCTTTTGTTCTAGATAAGCCTTCAACTGATTGGATGAGGCCCACTCACACCAGGCAGGACAATCTGTTTTACTCACTCTACCAATTTAAATGTTAATCTCATTTAGAAGCACTCACACGGACACACCCAGGATAATATTTAACCAAATATCTTGGGATCACATGGTCCAGCAAGTTGACATGTAAAATTAACCATCACAATGCTTCACTATTCACTAGTAACATTATCAGTTGAATATCCCAAATCTATTCCATTAAATGCCATGTTCTAGAAATTTAATTCTATCTTTATTTACTTTTTTTAAAGATTTTATTTATTTATTCATGAAGGACCCATAGAGAGAGGCAGAGACATAGGCAGAGGGAGAAGCAGGCTCCTTCTGGGGAGCTCCATGTGGGACTCAATCCCAGGACCCCAGGATCATGACCTGGGCCAAAGGCAGATGCTTAACTGCTGAACCACCCAGGTGTCTCTATAAATTTAAGTTCCTTTTGCTAAAAAAAAAAAAAAAAAAAAAGTTCCTTTTACTGAAGTAGTACAATATGGTGGTGAAGGACACCTCACCTCTGCTTGGGGTCAAATACCAGTTACTATAGATGTGTGACCTTGATAAGCTACTTCTGTTTTGTCACTTTCTTTATCTACATTGGGAATAATAATTTTCCCTTCATCATACAGTTGTTGTTTTGAGGATGAAATAAAATAAGTGCATAAAGCACTTAGTACAGGGCATGGCTCATAGTAGGCACTGAATAAGTGATGGTTACTAATTTTTAAAAAAATATTAATAAAAACTTAATGAATGGGGCATACCACTACTACACCTTTGATTCTATCACATAAATATTCGTTTAAAATGCCAAATTGTTTTTAATTTAATTTTATTATTTTTTATTTTTAAAGATTTATTTATTTATTTATGAGAGAGAGAGAGAGAGAGGCACAGAGACACAGGAGGAGGGAGAAGCAGGCTTCATCAGGAGCCTGATGTGGGACTCGATCCAGGGTTTCCAGGATCGTGCCCTGGGCCAAAGGCAGGCACTAAACTGCTGAGCCACCCAGGGATCCCTGTTTTTAATTTTAAACACTCAAGTAAAATAATAATACTCTCCTTGGCAGGTACCATATACATATTTCTGTTTTTAATTTCTAGTATCATGCCTAACACATAGTAAGTCCATGATACAAATTTTAGGGATAGTTAATACTGTTATGTTGAAAAATATGATTTAGGGTACTTGGATTCTGTAACTCTAAAAGTACACATTTTGAGAATAACTAGTATTTTCTTATTAACAAATGCTAATTTGATTAGAAATGAAACATTTGAAGAAGTTGTATGAGCAGAAGGCAGGTATTTTCATTTACTTTGTATCTGTTAATTCTGTTGCCTTAGAAACCTGTATGTCTAAAACAGTTTCCATAAACAACATGAACTTTTAGTTGACTTAATCAATAAAATATATGATTTGTATTATGACACCTTTAAATTTCAGTGGCATAAATGTAATAATACTTTACACTGAATAACACTTTACAGTTTTCAAATTATTTGACTATATGATCACATTTGTTTCTTATAACAATCTCGAAGAGTGGGTAGGTGGATGTCACCATCCCTGTTTTACAGGTGAGGAAACTGAGAAATGAGAGATCCAAAAATTAAGATGCAAACTATCACACCAAATTAATGACTGAGCTTGAAAATTTAACTTGGCATGCTTTCTTTTCTTTTCTTTTCTTTTCTTTTTTTAAAGATTTATTTATATATATTTATTTATTTATTATTTATGATAGACACAGAAAGGGGGGGGGGGCAGAGACACAGGAGGAGGGAGAAGCAGGGTCCATGCCATAGCCCGACGTGGGACTCGATCCTGAAACTCCAGGATCGTGCCCTGGGCCAAAGGCAGGCGCCAAACCGCTGAGCCACCCAGGGATCCTCAGCTTGGTATGCTTTCTAATAACCAAACTTCATTAGACTAAATTCCAAATTCCTAAGTATAAAATATCAGCACAGGGATGCCTGGGTGGCTCAGTGATGGAACGTCTGTCTGCCTTCATGCTCAGGGCATGATCCCAGGATTTGGGATCCAGTCCCACATCGGGCTCCTTGTGAGGAGACTGCTTTTCCCTCTGCCTGTGTCTCTGCCTCTCTCTCTGTGTGTGTGTGTCTCTTATGAATAAATAAATAAAATCTTAAAAAGAAAACTTTTTTAAAAATAGGAGCTTGGTATGCAGTGGAAATAAGAACAGTTTTTGTAATCTGGTGTAATATGCTTAATACCGGGATCCCTGGGTGGCGCAGCGGTTTGGCGCCTGCCTTTGGCCCAGGGCGCGATCCTGGAGACCCGGGATCGAATCCCACGTCGGGCTCCCGGTGCATGGAGCCTGCTTCTCCCTCTGCCTATGTCTCTGCCTCTCTCTCTCTCTCTCTCTCTGTGACTATCATAAATAAATAAAAAAATTAAAAAAAAATATGCTTAATACCAATTTAAGACTCAAATTTTTTAAAGTGAAGTTATGGTCATTTTGTGTGTGTGTGTGTGTGTGTGTGTGTGTGTGTGTGTGTGTTTTAAAGTAATCTCTATGTCCAACGTGGGGCTTGAACTCACAACCCCCATATCAGGAGTCACAGGCTCTATTGACTGAGCCAGCCACAACCCCTGAAGTTATAGTCCTGACAAGATGATAAAGTAATTAGAATTACCCCCAAATCTGCCACTCTGATGGTATAGTTATTTGGCAACCTTACATAATTTTCTTCTGCAATTCTGTCTCTAAAGGAGAGTGAATTCCAGTTGGATTCACAAAGCCCCAACTTGAATGGGTTCCTGGTAGTTTTGAGGGTAATGTTCATGTCTTTTACTATGTTTATACTCCTTCTTATGGTGCCCAGAACACTGGCTGGCAGGCAAAGGTGAGTAATCTGTTATATGTATACATATAAATGGAATTGGCTTGGAAGAGAAATGGGGAAGTCTGGGATAGAGGAACGGGAAGACTGTCCCTGTTAGAAGTAAAGTTGAGTAGGGATGGTTGGGTTTCTCAGTGGTAGGCGTCTGCCTTTGGCTCGGGTGTGATCCTGGGGTCTTGGGATCAAGTCCCACATCGAGCTCCCTGTGAGGAGCCTGCTTCTCCCTCTGTCTCTGTCTCTGCCTCTCTGTGTGTGTCTCTCAAGAATAAATACCTAAAATCTTTATTAAAAAAAAGAAGAAGAAGTAGAGTAGATACCTCAACACTGGGACATCAGAAATGACAATCCTGTGTGGTCACTGATGAAGAGAAGCTGAAAATAAGGGGGAAATGCAGTAGAGGCAGGCATGGAGGCAGTCGAGGAAGTGAAGGCGAGCTTTGACCATGAGACTAAAGACAAGGGGGTGTTTGGAAAGGGAGTGATGTCATCAGAACAACAATAGAGGAAGACAGTTTTGGCAGCAGCTTTTGAATAGACTTTGAAGAAAAAAAATTAGAGAGAGGGGAAAAAGGAAACGGGAAAGGGAAGTGTGCTCAGAACTCAGCATGACATTTAGAGTGGGTGGGGAGCTTCCTGTCACAGCTTGATGTTTGGAACATCTGGTCACCTCTTATAATAACTAACTGAGCCTTAGAAACTTCGGTTCTCTCTTAGAAATGTATGGATTCCGTGGCCTAATGGTCATCACTGGTGGACAGGCCAATCTGAAGAAAAAATAAATACAGATGGGAAACAAACTCTTCTCTTACCCTGAGAATGCTCCCAGTAGTCTTCCAAGGCAAGTATTCATGTTTGTAAATGTATATGCTTTGCGTGTTGGGGGAATTTATTGGTTTTGTATTAAAATTAAAGTGTTGCAAATTCACTTTTAATTAAATGATCTTAGATGGTGACATGTAGATAACGGATTTACAAAGAAAACAACGGTTTCAAAAGCTAATGATTTTCACCACTCATTTTTCTGTTGGATTGTTTAATTTTTAGAAGATCCTATACCTTGCTTCATTTACAAGAGTGGCCCAAAATTTCCACGACTCAATTGTGCCCTCTAGTGTTTCATAGTATTTAATGCAGGCTGCTTTGGAATTTTTAAAAGTGGTCCCAGGTAAAACCAACTCTTGCAAAGAGAAGGAAAGCTAATAATGATTCTGGCTTTATCGAGTGTAGTCATCCTGCTGTATTAGCCGTTCAAATACAAGGTAGCTACGCTATGGTAACAAACCCCCAAATCCCAGGGGCTTTTCTCACAGAAGGTCTTGTGCAGGCTGGCCTGGCCTGTCTGCATGCAGTACTTTGGGGATGCAGAATCCTTCATCCTTTCTGTCACTTTCTTACCTGCTAATGTCACCAGGACAGAAGAAGCTGAGGCCCACTGGCTTTTAACTGCCCAACCTGGAAGTGACACTGTTATGCTGCTACTTTCCACTGGCCAGAACTAACCTGCTCCAGCCCAACGGGCAAGGGCGCTTGGAGGTCATGGAGAAGCACCTTAATGTTCTGGGGCCAGTCTCTAGAAGAACAGCTGGGAATGATCACACTGGATAGTCTAAGCTTTATTATTTTGGGAAATATATTTTTTAAAGATTTTATTTATTTATTCATGAGAGACACAGAGAGAGAGGCAGAGACACAGGCAGAGGGAGAAGCAGGCTCCATGCAGGAAGCCCGACATGGGACTAGAGCTCCCGGAGTTCCGAGATCACACCTTGAGCAGAAGGCAGACGCTCAACCACTGAGCCACCTAGGCACGCCCCGATTTAGGGAAATATTTTTGATTTGAAGTTTTCCAGTGGAGAGAATTCAATCAAAAAGAGAATAATAGGGGCCTCTGAGTGGCTCAGTGGGTTAAGTGTCTGCCTTTGACTCAGGTCATGATCTCAGGGTCCTGGGATTGAGCCCCACATCAGGCTCCCTGCTCAGCAGGGAGTCTGTTTCTCCCTGTCCCTCTGCCCCTCAACCGTGCTTGGGCTCTCTCTTTCTCTCTCAAATAAGTAAATAAATTCTTTTAAAAAAGAGAGAATAATGATAGCAATTTTAACATTCAAAATTCTTCATCCTTCAATATGACACTCAAAATTAAATATTTCATTTATATAATGGTAGAAGTGTAAGGATAGATTTTTATATTACAATTTCTGTTCTAATTGACTTTTGTATAAAATAAAATGTCTCTTATTTCCTTATTCTTTGAAAGAACGATCATCTTCCTCTTGCATCTATTCCTTCCATGTAAGTTATAATTTTGTTTTTAATTATTTCTTTCCAACTTTAACTCGGATGTATTTAAAAGCTGTTCCCTCACAGCTATCCCTCCCTACTGATATTCCATCTTGGAGTAAATTACATTTATTAATGAAAATTTGCAAGTTTTACCTATTACTAGGGAAAATGTATTTAAGGAAATTTTATAATTATTAAGTATAGAACTTAATGGCTGTTTTTTTATGGTAAAATATACATAGTATAAAATTTACCTCTCTATTTAAAAATGTACTGTTCTGAAGCACAAAGTACAGTCACATTGTTGTGCAACCATCACACTATCTATCTCTGGAAATTTTTCATCTTCCTGAACTAAAACTGTATCCTTTAAACACTAACCCTCATTTCCTGCTCCCTTTTATCCCTGGAAACCACCATTCTACTCTGTTTCTATGAATTTGACTACTTTGCATACTTTAAGTACCTTAGTATGTTTTCTTTTTTTAAATTTTTATTTATTTATGATAGTCACACACACAGAGAGAGAGAGAGAGAGGCAGAGACATAGGCAGAGGGAGAAGCAGGCTCCATGCACCGGGAGCCCGACGTGGGACTCGATCCCGGGTTTCCAGGATAGTGCCCTGGGCCAAAGGCAGGCGCCAAACCGCTGCGCCACCCAGAGATCCCCTTAGTATGTTTTCAAGCTTCATCCACATTGATAGCATGTGTCAGAATTTCATTCCTTTTTAAGGCTGAATAATATTCCATTGGATGTTTATACCACATTTTGTTTATCCATTCATAACGACTCATTTTGACAATGTCACGTTAATTTTGTTTAGTTAGTAAATCCTCAATACGTATTTTGAGAGTCTTCTATAATCTATAGCACATCTCAATTAGAGAGACAAAATTGCTCAACCCTTAGTTCATCCTCTTACTCTATATATTTGATATATCTTGCTATTTCTTTTTTAAAGATTTTATTTTATTTATTTGAGAGAGAAAGCATGAGGAGGGGGGGAAGGGAGAAGCAGGCTCCCTGCTGAGCGGAGAGCTCAACGTGGGGTTTAGTCCCAAGACCTTGGGATCATGACCTAAGTGGAAGGCAGACACTTAACCAACTGAGCCACCCAGGTGCCCCATATCCTGCAATTTCTGCCTTTCATTAGTTCTTCTGATAAATCTCCACTTTTATTTTTCTAAGTTTTATTTATTTATGTAATCTCTACACCCCATGTGGAGCTCGAACTCACGACCCCAAGATTAGGAGTCACATGGTCTTCCAGCTGAGCCAGCCAGGCACCCCAAATCTCCACTTTTCAAAGGAAGTTTTACACACTGTGACTAATGGTGCTCTGGGGATCATCAAACATAATACTTGGCCTCCAGTATAAGCACATTACATCATTAAACTTTTCCTTTTCTCTCTTGATAATTAAGAAACTGATTTTTTAAAAAATTCACCATGTTTCTAAAGTCTTTGTCATAATTCTATTGCTAATAATATTAACCCTCAATTAATAATACTAGCTACTGAGTACAGTTTTAAGTATTTGATATGCACAGTACGTACTGACGCTAGTTTTTGAAATAGAAAACACAGGAGGAAAAGCAAGGTAGAAAGGAGGAAAATGACAACTTGAGTTTTGGACATGTAGGATTAGAGGTGCCTGAGGAAAGCAGTATCTTGCGGAAGACAGCCCATGAGAAGTGTGAATGTGAATTTGCAAATGTGAATTTGCATCAAAACTCAGGAGCACTGCCAAGGCTGGAGGTGGATTTGGGAATGAATAATATGTAGGTAAGAGCTGCAGCTGTAAAACAAATGACATTTCTAAGGGAGAGAAAGAATGCAGTTTCCACTTAGCCCAATGCCAGCCCTCCAGCTGAGCCTGAGGCATGAGTAGGAATTAGTCAGGCAGGAAAGGACGTTTCAGGTGGAGAAATGGCTTATTGGGAGCAGTGTTTCTTAACCTGGTTATTCAGCCAAGTCACCTGAGATGCTTTGAAAAACTGCAAATACCTGAACCTCTGAGCCAGGGATTCTGAGTTGTGTGGTCTGAGGTAGGAGTTCAATATCTACATTTAAAAAAAAAGTGAGAACATGTCATGTAGACGTTGAAGACCAAAGGACAGTGTCATGTAAACGAAAAGGCAAGGCTGCAGGTGAGGTGAATGGTGACAGTGAAAAAGTGCCTCCCCAGGAGGTTTAGCAGGGAGAGAGGACTCTGGAGCAGCCACTGGGTTTGTCAAACAAGGTTTTATCAGAAGCTTATGTGGAATATTTTAAGTAGAGGGATAAGGGAAAAGCAATTGGAAGAGCAAGTCTTCTGGGACATCGAGAGAAATTGGGATCAACCTTGTGGGTAGAAATAGAAGGATTTAGGGGCACCTCGGTGGCTCAGTGGTTTAGCACCTGCCTTCAGCCCAGGGCGTGACCCTGGAGACCCGGAATGGAGTCCCACGTCAGGCTCCCTGCATGGAGCCTGCTTCTCCCTCTGCCTGTGTCTCTGCCTCTCTGTGTCTCTCATGAATAAATAAACAAATAAATAAAATCTTAAAAAAAAAAAAAGGGATCGGGAACCCTGGGTGGCACAGGGGTTTAGTGCCTGCCTTTGGCCCAGGGCGCGATCCTGGAGACCCTGGATCGAATCCCACGTCGGGCTCCTGGTGCATGGAGCCTGCTTCTCTCTCTGCCTATGTCTCTGTCTCTGTCTCTCTCTCTCTCTCTCTCTCTGTGACCATCATAAATAAATAAAAATTTAAAAAAAAAAGGGATGGATTCAAGGACAGGTGGAGATTCAGGTAAGTGAAGAGATGGGAGGTTGGGGGGTGGCATGGAGGGACTTGTGTCCATAGTGTATGTTTTTATTTGTGATAGAGAGAGAGAGACAGAGAGAGAGGGGCAGAGACACAGGAGGAGGGAGAAGCAGGCTTCATCCCGGGAGCCCGACGCGGGACTCGATCCCGTGCCTCCAGGATCACACCCTGAGCCAAAGGCAGGCGCCAAACCGCTGAGCCACCCAGGGATCCCCCCATAGTGTATGTTTTCTAAGTGGAGGCTACACCACTGATAAGAACACACTCAAGTTCTGGCCCTGCTCTTCAATAAATGGTGCTGGGAAAATTGGACATCCACATGCAGAAGAATGAAACTAGACCACTCTCTTTCACCATACACAAAGATAAACTCAAAATGGATGAAAGATCTAAATGTGAGACAAGATTCCATCAAAATCCTAGAGAAGAACACAGGCAACACCCTTTTTGAACTCGGCCATAGTAACTTCTTGCAAGATACATCCACGAAGGCAAAAGAAACAAAAGCAAAAATGAACTATTGGGACTTCATCAAGATAAGAAGCTTTTGCACAGCAAAGGATACAGTTAACAAAACTCAAAGACAACCTACAGAATGGGAGAAGATATTTGCAAATGACATATCAGATAAAGGGCTAGTTTCCAAGATCTATAAAGAACTTATTAAACTCAACACCAAAGAAACAAACAATCCAATCATGAAATGGGCAAAAGACATGAACAGAAATCTCACAGAGGAAGACATAGACATGGCCAACATGCATATGAGAAAATGCTCTGCATCACTTGCCATCAGGGAAATACAAATCAAAACTACAATGAGATACCACCTCACACCAGTGAGAATGGGGAAAATTAACAAGGCAGGAAACAACAAATGTTGGAGAGGATGCGGAGAAAAGGGAACCCTCTTACACTGTTGGTGGGAATGTGAACTGGTGCAGCCACTCTGGAAAACTGTGTGGAGGTTCCTCAAACAGTTAAAAATAGACCTGCCCTACGACCCAGCAATTGCACTGTTGGGGATTTACCCCAAAGATACAAATGCAATGAAACGCCGGGACACCTGCACCCTGATGTTTATAGCAGCAATGGCCACGATAGCCAAACTGTGGAAGGAGCCTCGGTGTCCAACGAAAGATGAATGGATAAAGAAGATGTGGTTTATGTATACAATGGAATATTACTCAGCTATTAGAAATGACAAATACCCACCATTTGCTTCAACGTGGATGGAACTGGAGGGTATTATGCTGAGTGAAGTAAGTCAGTCGGAGAAGAACAAACATTATATGTTCTCATTCATTTGGGGAATATAAATAATAGTGAAAGGGAAAATAAGGGAAGGGAGAAGAAATGTGTGGGAAATATCAGAAAGGGAGACAGAACATAAAGACTCCTAACTCTGGGAAACGAACTAGGGGTGGTGGAAGGGGAGGAGGGCGGGGGGTGGGGGTGAATGGGTGACGGGCACTGGGTGTTATTCTGTATGTTAGTAAATTGAACACCAATAAAAAAAATAAAAAAAAAAAAAATAAAAAAAAAAAAAAAAAAAAAAAAAAAAAAAAGTTCTGGCCCTGCCATTTCCTGGGTCTGTGATCTCTGTGCCTCAGATTTCTCATCTGCAGAAGGCGCAAAACGATTTTCTGCCCGGTAGAACTGTTGAGAATGTTCTTAGGACGGAGCCTGGCACACAGTGAGGACAAAGGTTCATTAACAGACAGGGCAGTGAAGGTCGGGCGAATGGGAAGGAAACCGACCGGGGCAGTGCGGCTGGCCCAGGCCGAGCTGGAGGCCACTGATTTGCAGCAAGAGCTGCTCAGCTCTGGTTGGACTTCCTCGGCCCCATCCGGCCGCTGGAAGCAGGAAGGCGGGCATTGGCGAGGGAGGTGGGGTTCGCCCCCTGCCAGGAGGGGCTCCACCCCGTGCCCCCCTCAGGGACGACTTCCCGCGCCAGCACCCTACGGAGGTCCCAAGGAGGCTTCGTGCCTGGGAAGCAGGTGGAGATGCGGCATGGGACAAAGTCAGGGTTTGAGGGAGAAATTCTACATGGGAAGCTCGTTTTAGGACTTCTAGGTTCATTCCACCCCATCAATCGTCTTCAAACTCCTCTGGAGATAAGGAAACTCAAGGGACCGCATAGACGACTACTTTTTTCGGCTCCTTTTCCTGCTTCTGTTCTTGCTAGGACCTGCACCCGTGCGGTTCGCATGCCTCAGACACAAATAATGTATGTCCTCCTTGTAAGAGATAAGGAGTTAAGGATTTCTTTGGAGTGTTCTAGCATGATAGATAACATCTAGAAGCCACTGGCGGGGTTGTTATGTAGGTTTTCCAAGACCCCTGACTCCAGGCACCTTGGCGCCAAGCCCCTGGCTCTAGGGCATAAGTGAGTAATGGAGGACACCTGAGCCCTTGACCTTGTTTCCACCAGTTCCTGGATGCATGAGAGGATGCACACACCGGGCCACAAGCAAAGATGAGACTCTGTCCTTTTCCTGTCGGAGTCTCCCAGATTCTCTGTGGGTATCTGCTCTCTCTCCATCCTCAATAAACTGCTCTCACTTCCTCTCTGCTTGTGTTTGATTTCCATCCTGCACAAAGCCAAGGACCATTTGGCTGGTCCTGAAGGACCCCTGGGGGTCGTCAGAACCCCACTAGTCTACATTAGGCTAATGAGGCTGGTAATTCTTCAAAGATATCTCAGGGAACACTTCTTTCAGTCAGAGAAACTCCATTTTCATTTGTTTTGACAAGTAAGCCGGAAGGGTGTGAAGGGCTCTTTGGGGTGCCTGAGTGGCTTAGTCTGTTAAGTGTCTGCCTTGGGCTCAGGTCATCATCCCAAGGTCATGGGATCAAGCTCAGGCAGGGTTCCCCGCTCAGTAGGGAGCCTGCTTCTCCCTCTACCTCTGCTGTGCTTGCTTTCTCTCTGCCAAAGAAACAAATAAAATATCTTTAAAAAAGAATTTTTCTTCGTAAAATTTCCTTAGGAAAAAAAGTGTTTTTGTTGTTTGCTTGCTTGTTTGTTTTGATTTGAAAATCATGGGCCCTTTGGTGGAATGAATTTGGGATTGACAGCGCAGAGACATGGACCTTGATCATGTCCTCGCTAAAGTAGTCGTGTGGTTTGGCCTGGGTCATTTACCTTCTTTGGGTCTCAGTTTTGTCATTTGCAAAATGAGAGGGCAGCACTAGGTGATCCTTTTTGTTCCAACCTCTGATTCCGGCTGGAAAGGGCTGGGATTCAGCCGCACGGCGCCTACGGAGGTTGTGGGCACCACCTGGTGGTAGAAAGGGATCGTGCTGTCCACTGGCTTTGGTCAGACTCCAGACCCAGGGACCATGCTACCTACTCCGTGGGCTTTTATTATACACAGAAAAATCTCTCCAGGAACAGGGGGCCCTATCCAGGGTGGGAGTACTCCCTTGTTGGGATAAATTGAGGATGAGCTGGACACGGCACAGTGGTCAGAATCTCATCACAGCGACCAGAATAACTCATCAACACATGTGAATAATTTATGGCATGCTCAGTCTGTTGGAGAGGGAACGCCAATAACGTTAGCCAAAACTTGCTCAGAATCTGCTTACTTCGATTAAATTTTTCTTTAGCGAAACAGTGACCTTGAAAATAACTCCATCATCAAATTCAGGCCTGTCTCACAAGTTTCCCCATAGAGTTGCAAAACTGCCCTGTGTGTTTGCTGTTTATGTCACCACACTTGTTGAGCTGAGATCAAATCAGGGTCACTCTGCAATGAGCCACAATAGCCTCTTTTGTCTCTGAAGGATTTTTAAAATGACTGATGAGTAATATCGGAAAGCCAGGTATTGATTCAGAAGGGTTGTTGGGACAAAAGCTTCTGGGAATGGACTTGGATTATGAATTTCCTACCCATGGGCAGAAAGGGTATCTGCCATGAAGGTTGTCAGGAAACAAATACAATAAAATGGTAATAGAGCAGAGGAAATTTTTCTGTCATTGTGCTCATCCTTGAACCCTCAAGGAATGAGATCCGTGCCTCTAGTTTTGGATTGCATGTATGCTAGGTTTAAACTCACTTTTTTTTAAAACAGCAAAGCTAAAATTCTCCCCTCCAAAATATATTGGAAGGGTTTGTGTTCTTTTATATTTAGGGTTATTTTATTTCCTCTATGAAGAAATTTGTGGATTAAAAATTATAGTATCCAAAATTTATTTTAGGCTGATATCGAACCAGTCACCTAATTCTATAATTCTACCGGTCAATCCTATAATCCTACCCTTCAAATCCTTGCCTCTCAGTCTCAGATATAACTTCCAGCACACCGTGAGAGATCTAAACTCTCGACTCCGATCTCCAACAGTCTAGAACATCATACTCATTCATATCTGCTTCTCATTTCACAACAAAAGTGAGTGCCCTCCACTCGTGTTCTGGATCCTAGGACCTCTTGCCTCCTCCCTCTACATCAACTATCATTGTCTTCTGTAGATCCAGTTTCTTCTCCTGAGCATATCATCATGTGTATGTAAGTGATTTGCACCTTTAGACAAAGAATCAAACTTGATCTTATTCTGCGCTTTGGTGACTGCCTTGAGTCTCCTCTTCTGGTCTGAGCAGAGCATGTTCTCTCTCTCCAGTCGCACATCTCATGATAATTCCTCAACCAAGCTATTGAAACTACCCTGCCAGAGTTACCACATCCACATTTCATGGACACTTTCCCTCTTGACCTCTCTGTGGCATTTAACTCCTCTGACACCTTCATTTTTTAGCTCAACCCCCTTAAGTGACACCACTCTCCCAGATGCTCCTCCTCTTTAGAAACTCCTCAGTTTCCTTTTCAGGCTTATGCTCTGTGTGTGTGTGTGTCTCTGTGTGTGTGGGTGAGAGAGAGAGAGAGACAGAGACAGAGACAGAGATGCTTGTCATTTATTGAGCCCTATAATAATTTGCATACATTATCTCATTGAATATTCAAAACAATCTTATAAGGCAAGGGTTTTTAATCCCCATTTTATGTGAAGATCACAAGACTCATAAAGAGGGTGTCTGGATGGCTCAGTGGTTGAGCATCTGCCTTTGGCTCAGGTCACGATCCCAGGGTCCTGGGATCCAGTCCCACATCAGGCTCCCTGCCAGAAGCCTGCTTCTCCTTCTGCCTGTATCTCTGCCTCTCTTTCTGTGTCTCTCATGAATAAATAAATAAAATCTTAAAAAAAAAAAAAGACTCATAGAAAGTTAAATAACTCCCTGAGTAACAGACAGAAAGCCAGTGTCCTCTGCCTTCCGGGGCTAAGCTCTTCCCCCCTGATGTTAGAGCCTTCTTTTTCATCTGGCCTCTTAAAGTTTGACCTACTTGAAGGCTCTGTTCACAGTTCCCTTGCCTTCCTCAGGGAGTATCATTCCCACACTGGGGTTCAATGACTGTTTCTATACTGATATATGTGAAGTCACTATGTGCACTGTCTCTCCCTGTAAATAAAAAATCTGTGTCCCACAGGCCCCTCAATTTTAATTTTTCAGTCTTTGTTTTTTAATCGTGGAAAGAACCCTTAGTATGAGATTTAGCCTCTTAACAAAAGTTTGAATGTACAGTATGTTATTGGCCGCAGTCAAAGCCCAGAGTCCCATAGGCAGGGACCTTACCCCTTGCAACCTCATTACTTCCTGCTCTGCTACTCGCCTGTGGTACTCCAGCCACACCAACCTACTTACTATTCTTCTGGTATGGCTAACCCAGTTCTGCCTCAAGGCCGTTGTCTATGCTGTTCTCTTTTACTGCAATGTTCTTACCATGGCTTAATTCACAGTTGGCTCCTTCTTATACTTGATGTCTCAGCTTAATTACTATCTCCTTCGAGAAACCCTCCTGATTGTCCTATCTATAGAAGTCTTTCTTCAGTTTTTCTTGATCATATCATCCTCTATAACTATCTGTGTTTACTCGGTCATTGTCTGTTTGCTCTCACTATGACAGAAGCCCTCTGAAGTCAAGTGACTTGTCCAGGACCACCGTGAACATTTACACAGGTTGTGCACTCTATGAGGGTGCCTAGCTGAGGTGAGTGAGTGTGCTAAAATCTAGTCTGTCTCTACTTATGTTCCAGAAGAGCTACCTTTAAAAAAATTGTCCAAAGATACCATCCAGGCTGGCAGTAGACATGGTTTTGTTGGTCTTTTGTTTTGTTTTGTTTTGTTGGTCTTGTTCAAGTTTATTTCTAGTGCCTAGAACAGTGACCTGTACATATTGGACTTTCATAAAATATTCATTGAATGAATGGAAAGGAGTAATATAGCTGCAGAACAGGTTTATACTAGAAAATAACCTAATCTTTAATATTTAAAAATCTTCCGAGGGGGTTCCATGACACATAGATTAAGTTTAAAAATTCTTTACGGTATCCCATTGGGTTGGGCATGCTCTGCCTCCAGCCTATGTCTACAGCTTCATTGCATGCACCTTCCTTGTGAATTGGTATGATAGATGGCTATCATTCTGACCTACCTCACAACCAACAAACCCCCAGAAAGCTTTTGCTAATCAAAATCTGATTACAAGTCCAGAGCCCACAAAACATAGGGAGTGCTGTTTCTTGCTACATTTCAACGTGTATGAAGGCATAGACTGTATTCCAGTACTCAGCTGGAGATGTCATGAACGCTTGCATTTTTGCCCTATCTTAGGAACGCTTTTGATGAGATCCCTCATCAAAAAACTGCCTGGTAACATCACCTCAGGTGATGGGAGTGCAAACAAATTTACCCATGAATGCTTCCTTGTTAACTTTTACTTGAATACCCTCACAAGCACAAATTCTGTACCAATTCTGGAAGTTCTTTGACACTCTCTTTATTTTTTTTATTTTATTTTAAAGATTTATTTATTTATTTATTTATTCATGAAAGACACAGAGAGAGAGGCAGAGACACAGGCAGAGGGAGAAGCAGGCTCCATGCAGGGAGCCCAACGTGGGACCGGATCCCAGGACTCCAGGATCACACCCTGAGCCAAAGGCAGAGGCTCAACCGCTAAGCCACCCAGGCACCCCTGACACTCTCTTTGTAACCACTTGGTTCCTTAAAGTAATTCTTGCCTTGACTTCTTCTATTCCACTAAATTCTTGTCTTTACTGAATTCCATTCCATCCATCATCTGCTCCTGGCTGATTTCTTATTGTGTCCTTTTTCTTCTCCATTTTCACAAGTGTTGTGCACCTGTCCAGGGGAGACCTCCGATCCTGGCAGTAATAGTGACGAAGCAACTGTGATGAGTTTGTTTGTCGCTTGTTTGTTTTTCCTAGTCCTGAAGGTGACTGGAAATTCATTTCCTAATGACTAACTTCCTTTTTTTGTAACATGATAGGAAGGAAAGCAAGGCAAAGACCCCAACCTCTAAACTCCCTCTTGGGCTTTAGGGAAATGTATTTACAAAGGAACAATTTTAGAACACCAAATCAAGCCAAACAAAATCCCAGGGCCAACGTTTTAGATTTTTCCTTACTCACTATGTGGGAAAGTAAGTGGTGGTAGTGGTGGTGGTGGAGATGGCCAGGATGTCCTTAGTTAACATCAAAAACATATGATTTCTCTTAGTCCGTATTTCTGCTTAGGCTTGCTTTAATATGCTATGCATTTAGAAATTTTGTGTCTCTAGAACAAATGTGACAGCCTCCTAAGCCCTCATTAGAAGCTTAATAATTTTAGGAAATTGTGGCACTGGAGTGCTTCATGCTCTAACCACAAGAAGCTTGGTGTGGAGAGACTGCTTTTCCAGGGGTCGTTTTTCTGGGAATGTTTGCCTGAACCAAATGGAAACCATCTGGACAAGTGAATTTATTATCATGAACTAATAATACTGTATATTTTCATTTCGATTTAAAGGGCTAGGTTTTTTTGGGAAAAAATTGGCACTTTAATAGTCAGCCATTCCTATTCCTAGCCATTCCTAGTTGAGGTAAATATTTGAAAATTTAATTCTTTTTAAAAGATTTTATTTTATTTATTTATTCATGAGAGACACACACACAGAGAGAGAGAGAGAGAGAGAGAGGCAGAGACATAGGCAGAGGGAGAAGCAGGCTCCATTCAGGAAGCCCGATGTGGGACTTGATCCTGGGACTCCAGGATCACGCCCTGAGCCAAAGGCAGACACCCAGCTGCTGAGCCATCCAGGTGTCCCTGAAAATTTAATTTTTAAAAAAGATTTTATTTATTTATTTTAAATATATATATATATATATATATATATATATATATAGAGAGAGAGAGAGAGAGAGAGAGAGATCAAGCACGAGCAGAGGTTAGGGGCAGAGGGAGAAGGAGAAGCAGACTCCTTGCTGAACGCAGGCTGGATCCCAGGACCCTGAGATCATGGCCTGAGCCAACACTTACCTGACTGAACCACTCAGGCACCTGAAAATTAAACATTAAATTTAATCAGTGATCGGGGTACCTGTCTGGCTCAGCCAGTAGACTGTGGGACTCTTGATCTGTGGGTTGTGGGTTCAAGCCTCATGTTGAATGTAGAGATTACTTAAAAATAAAATCTTTTAAAAAATTAATTAGCGATCAATTAAAAAGTAAAAATAAATTAAAAGTGATTATGTTCCTTTTAAAATATATTCTGCCCCTATCTATGGTTGCTTTTCAAAAGTGCATCTGACCATCCTTAACTCACATGGTAAGATAACTATGACAAAATGTTAAGAAACAGTAGGCTTCTTTCCAATCTCATGAGAAACTCCATCAAGTGGGTTTTTGACAGAGGATTCCATTGTATACTGTAACACATTTTAGATAGTCTGGAAACATCCTAGATGACTTGATGTAATAATAATAATAACTAACAGTTATAAAGCATAAAATATAGGCCATACTAAATATACGTACTAAGTATTTTATATGTACAGTGTAGTTACCCATTTTATTTTATTTATTTATTTATTTCCCCATTTTATTTTATAAAGAAAGTAAAGCTCAGAGGAACAAGAAACTTGCCCCAGGCATGACAAGTGTACACAACAAAGTGGGATCTCAACTAAGGTCTGTCTGAAGCCAAATACACGTTCATGCTATGTGTGGAAGTATAGGTAACTGCTCATTTTCTCTTGACTTAAAACTGTCATGGTGTTAAAATAAATCCTAAATTTATGAAATCATTACTCAAGTGGAACTTAAGGTTAAAACCAATTTTGTTAAGTTCTAGTCCTTTTATTTTTTTATTTTTTATTTTTTTAAAGATTTATTCATTCATGATACACACACACACACACACACACACACACACAGAACGGCAGAGACACAGGCAGAGGAAGAAGCAGGCTCCGACTCGATCCCAGGACTCCAGGATTGCGCCCTGGGCCAAAGGCAGGCACTAAACCGCTGAGCCACCCAGGGATCCCCAAGTTCTAGTCCTTTTAAAAACAACTTATTATTCTGGAAAATTTAGCTCATAGTGTAGACAATTAGGGCTTACTTGTCAGGGCTAACACTATCTGCATATTGAGATGACTATAAGTCATGCCAGGCCAACCCAGGAGGAATTGTAGAAATACAAATCTTTCTGTTCACTTTGCAATCCTTCTATTTCTTTGGCTATCTCTCTGTCTTTTGTAGATTCCAGGGTTCCTTTCAACTAGAATTCAGAATTCATCAAGTTAAAAATACCAGTCAGTTAAAATAAAATTTAAAAGTCCACCATCAGAGTTCTTTTATAGCCAGAATTGTTTCAGTTAGAGTTTCTATTCATCTGGATTCTTTCAGTTATGATGACAGATACCCAACTCAAATCACCTTCAGGGGATGATTTTAAGGCTTATGCAGCTGAGAAGGATTCTGTGCTGGCTCCTGGAATGGAAGGCAGAGCTGCAGGAACCAGGGCTTAGAGCCTGGAACTGGGGCACTGTACCACAAGATCTCTCCTAGTGGAAGTCTGTCTTCCATCTCTGTTGCCCCTGCTCAGCTTCCGTCTGCAGACAGGCTCTCTCCACAGAGTGAGAAAGGGGCTCACCATAAGCTTCAGTGACACTCCCATCTTAGGTACCCCAGGGAAAGATCCTGATCTGCGCCCTGTGATGCCTTCCCATCACTCTGTGCGGGCATGAAGATTAGCCAGGCTGGTGGAACTTGCCCATGCCTGGGTCTAGGGATGGGGCCAGGCACAGTTAACTGACAAAGGGGAATGGGGAAAATGTGCTGGGCCCCCAAAACCAAGAGGCACCACAGCACATTGTACTCTCTATGTAGTATGCTACATCCCTCACCAGACTAACCAATTTAGTTAATGAGATGTAATTCCTTCAGAATGGCATCCAAGTACTGTCTACATTTGTACCAGTCAGATTAGATTACATAGTGTTCCAAAATAAACAACTCCAAGATCTCAGTGGCTCACAAAATTGAAGTTTTATTCCTCCCTTATGGTATATGTTGGTGAGATTCAGCAACTTCTAGTTTGCCCTCAACTGGGTGCACTGCCATATGTGTCTGATGTGTACCACCTGGAGATAGGGCCGTCCCTTAGTTCTCTACAAATTAAGGCTCAGTTCTCTATAAGACTCTCCTTATTTGACACTTTCAGGGTTCCTAAGGCCACCCTCACTTCTGACTGACTGGGTATAGATTAGGGGTTTCTACAACTCTCTCCAGTTTGGTAATTTGTTGGAATGACTCACAGAACTCAAGAAAATGCTATGCTTATTTTATTTTATATTTCTTTTAGTAATCTCTACACCCACCATGCGGCTCAAGTTCACAACTCTGAGATCAAGAGTCATATGCTCTTCCAACTGAACCAGCCAGGTGCCCTGAAAGTACAATACTTGTCATTACAGTTATATTATAAATGGTGCTCCATAGGGTGAGGTCTGGAAGGGGATGCAGAGCTCCAAACCCTCTTCTTGGGGAGCCAGAGTGAATCATACTCCCAGGAGTTCACCCTTTCACTAGGAAGCTCCACTAGGCTTCAGTGTCCAGAGTCTCATATGATTCAACTCAGTCTCGAGATCCCTCTGCTTCCCAGATGTCAGGCTAACCCAGAGTTCCAACCCTGTAGTGGTCCCATGGTGGATCTTTCTGTATCCTGAAAGCAATCTGGGTGCCCACCACGTCGTGAGGTAACAAAGACACTCCTGTCACTCAGGAAATTCCAAGTGTTTTAGAAGCTCTGTGCCAGGAACCTAGGGGAAAACACACACGCACACACACACACACACACACACACACACACACACAAATTCTTATTATCCCACATTTTCACTCTAGGATCGAGGCTGAAGGAGCAGCTCCTTTCTGGGACAGTGAGAGAAGGAAAGAATGACATCTTCTCACCCTTACCTTCTAAGGTTGGCTCTTGAAGCTTCCGCTTGCAGATGGAGCAATTTACTTCTATTCCTGTCACCTTGGCTTAAGTCAGGTGACTGGGTCAGACATCACTGTGATGAGAAGATACAATCTTCCCCCAGTGAGGGACAGCAAATATTTTGAACAGACAACATGTAAGTGTACCACAACCTCCTTTATAGAAAGGTAAAGTTGTATCACTGAAATGTTTTGTTAGTTTGATAAATCTTTTCAAAACTCTCTACAAGTTTTCTTCTGAGTAGGAAAGCAGAATTTATACTAAATGTCTACAATATGGTTATTGCATTATATAAGCTGTATTATATATAAATAGCATACTGATTCTATAATGTGCATATAATTATTTTATTAAATTATTATATGATTATGTTATTATTATAAGGTGTCTATATCCATTTTACAGATACGGAAACTGAATCTCAAAGATAACACAGAATTATTAGTTGAGTCAGATGCAAATCCACGTCTGTCTATAAAACTTCTTCCTGGGAGCTTATTAGATGCAGAATCTTAGGGCCCCTCTTCTCACCCTTACCTACTAAGTTAGAATCTGCATTTTTTTAAAAAAAGATTTTATTTATTTATTCATGAGAGACACACACACAGAGGCAGAGACATAGGCAGAGGGAGAAGCAGGCTTCCTGCAGGAGCCTGACACAGGACTCCATCCTAGGACCCTGGGATCATGCCCTGAGCTGAAGGCAGATGCTCAATCACTGAGCCACCCAGGTGCCCAGACTCTGCATTTTAACAAGGTTCCCAGGTGATTAACATGCACATTGATGTTTGGAATTAGATAACAGAGATTTCAGAAGCTGAGGTTTCTTTTATTGCCTCTTCCCTGTTTCCTGCCCCTGGTCTGTTAAAATAACCCAAGAAAAACTTCTGTTTAGTTGCTATCACTCACCAATACTTCACAGACACAGTCTCATTTAAGCCTCATAAAAACCCCATACTATCAATTCCATCACCCTCACTTTAGAGATAAGGAAACTGGGATTTGGGGAGACCAGAGTGCTAATGTAGGAACTGGAAAACAAAAATAAGTCCTCTCCGGTGAAATTTAAGTTCAAAATGGTATAAAATATTGCTGCTTTGACTTTCCTTTTTTACAAATATTTAATAATCAAGTAAAGCTGACAAAATTGTAGCCATTCATTGAGTGCTCACAATTTACTAAGCACTGTATGAAGTGCTTTACTTTAAATGCGTAAAATTATTATGTAAGTGGAATTTATTCTTTCTGACCATAACAAGCAGAAAGACAAATATCATGAAAGCACTTGGCTTGTTTCACAGGAACCAATGGCTTAAAAGAAGGAATGAAAACTGTTGATCAACTATTGTCAGCAAGACCATCTGATGATTAGCGATTCTCAGTCAGGTGTGGGGCACCTTCCAAGGGACGTTTGGAGCCACGTAGGTGCCCTTTTGGTTGTCACAGTGAATGGGAGGTACAACTGAGGATGCTAAATGTTCTGCAGAGTATGGGACCCCAGCACAACCAAATATTCTGTTCTCAAAGGCCACTGGCATTCTCCTTGAGGAATGAAGAACTTTGTCACAATTTTTGTACTTATAAAACAGACTTCGACTTTGAGGAGAACAATACTAGTTACTCCCCCCTCCAAGAGTTAACACATTCAGCTACTAACTCATTGTGACATACCCACTAGGATATAGCCGTACTGAAAACCCTGGGGCTTTGAGACAGTGAGAGATCCTTCAAGGTCAAAGGGACAAGGCCCTTCTCCCATACCTAGAATTCCACCCAGCTCCTGGGTAGGGAAGCTCCTGGGAGGCCAGTGTTCCTTGGGAAGAGGAGTGGCTAGTTTGATTGTGAGGCCGATTTTACCAGTCCTGGGCGGGGTGGGGGTGTTACTGCCCGTAAACTCACTCCTCCTTCTTCACTTCCTGCTGAAGAGGTTCCTGCCCAAGCCACAGGCAAAAGGTCCAGAGTCCGCCAAGGAAGGGGGCCCACCCAGCTGCAAGCCACAGACTCTTGCTCACTGTTTTGTCATTTGCTCTGGCCCTGGGAATACACTTTGGTCTGGCCATTCTCTGTGTAGCAGTATTTCCACCTGCCCTTGGATTCGCAGGTGCAACGAGCTGGATTAAGGAAGGGAAGCAGTCGGAAGCTCCCCTCCACCCTCAGGCCCGAGCTCTTCTCCAGTCCTGGGCAGAATGCCTGTGAGGGCTTGCTCAACTATTGACAGTCCTGTCTTTACCTTCTGCGTTCCTTGCACGGTGCAGGCTCAATCAGTCGGCAGGACAGCGGGAGGGAGGCTTCGGGGCGAGGGTGGGTGGGTGGGGAGGTCTAAAGGGGGGAAGGGATCTGGAGGCGGGGCGTCTGGAGGGAGAGGGGGCTGGTGGAGGAGGCTGGAGGGAGGGAATTGAACCCAGAGCACATTAAGCAGCAGTAGTAGCTGCCATCTATGAAGCATTTACACAGTGCTGAGCACTTTATTTGCAGTATTTTCTTTTCTCAGAACAGCTCTGAGGGGCGCCCAGGTGGCTCAGTCAGTAAGCATCTATCTACCTTAGGCTCAGGTCAAGATCCCTGCTCAGCGAGAAGCCTGCTTCTCCCTCTCCCTCTGCCTGCCCCTCACCCTGCTTGTGACCTCTCTGTGTGTGTGTGTGTCAATAAATAAATAAAATCTTTAAAAACAGACAAACAAAAACGACTCTGAGAAATAGGCATTATCCCTGGCATGGAAGCAGAAGCTTGGAGACCTTGGTAACTTGCTCAGGGCTACTTAATGTGCAGGTACTAGAGCTGTAATTAAAACATTCTCTGGACTCTAAAGACCACATATAAAGCATTTTAAAAGACAAAGTAATTTCTTCCATATCTTATGATATAGATGTATCCACAAAGCATTTCTTTTTGAGTTTGTAAGTAGATCTGAAGCTGTTTTTTTTTTTTTTTTGAGAAAAAATATTGTGGATCTAGTAGCTTCTCTGGGAAAGTAGGATGCTCTGTCTCTGGAAGGAATATAAATCAGGTTCCTAAATTTCCCCAACACTTTCAACCATGCCATCTGCATGTCTAGGATCTAAAACATATGTATTTTCCTCCACTCAACAACACAGAAGACTGGCATTCTAGTCATTTGTCACTATGAATTTATTACAATTTAGCACTTGCCAGAAGTTTGCTTGTGATGTGAGAGAAAGAGAAGGATAGAGAAAGAGAGAAAGGAAGAATGTGAAAAAAGATTTGTGGAAATTATATTTATCTGCTTTTCCAAGGTCTCTAAGATTTCTTGACTAAAATATAGGAAATGATCAGAAAATAATGTTCTTAGCTGTGTGTGTGTGTGTGTAATTATAGTTCCCTTGGAAATATCTTTATAAGAATAATCAAACAGCTGAGTGAAGTAAGTCAATCAGAGAAGGACAAACATTATATGTTCTCATTCATTTGGGGAATATAAATAATAGTGAAAGGGAATATACGGGAAGGGAGAAGAAATGTGTGGGAAATATCAGAAAGGGAGACAGAACGTAAAGACTGCTAACTCTGGGAAACGAACTAGGGGTGGTAGAAGGGGAGGAGGGCGGGGGGTGGGGGTGAATGGGTGACGGGCACTGGGGGTTATTCTGTATGTTGGTAAATTGAACACCAATAAAAAATAAATTAAAAAAAAGAAAATAAATAAATATAGTTGGATTTATTTATAAAAAAATGTAATCAAACAATACTGTTAGTCGAGTCTGTCATTTTACTAATTTCTAAGGGCACTTTAATTAATCTGGCAGGAATGATAGGTGACCCTTTTTTCACTGTTTAGAGTCTGTCTACAAAATTGCTGTTTGATGGAGGAAGACTTTCTTTTCAGATACAGAAGGCTGGCTCTTCAGTTAATGTATACAAATGTCCAGGCTCTCATACTTATTAAAATAATTATTCACTACATTATTCAATGTGTTTGTATAAGAATCCCTGTGAAAAATTCTTGCTGGAGTCCAATTCACCTTTATGGAAGAATTTATGTGCCTTATTCTAATTGGATGTGAGACCTCGTACTAAATGTCTTTGCTTTATTGTTTTGATTGCCAGAAAACTCATGGCCAAATGCAGACTCAACTACACTTCTTAACTCTTTTCAGTTGCTGGGACCCCCGGGTGGTTCAGCGGCTGAGCGTCTGCCTTTGGCTCAGGGCATGATCTCGGGGTCCTAGGATCGAGTCCCACATCAGGCTTCCCACAGGAAGCCTGTCTCTCCCTCTGCCTATGTCTCTGCCTCTCTATAAATAAAATCTTAAATAAAATAAGCTAAACAATACATAAAGAAACAAAGTCAAATGTGGTGTGGGAGATTGTACAATACAATTGCCCAGGTCTCTTAAAAAACTAAATTTCATGAAAATAGGTAGGAGGTAGATAGAGTGTGTTCTAAATTAAAAGAGATGGGAGCAGGTGCAGAAACTAAACAAACACTCATTATTGATGGGCTTGTAAAAATAGTACAGCCACTTTGGAAAACAGTTAACAAGTTAAGTATACATTTACTATGTGATCCAGCAATTCCTCACCTAGGTATCCATCCAAGAGAAAATATATATTCACACAAGGACTTGTATATGAATGCTCATTACAGCATTATTTGTTAAGGCCCCAAACTGGAAACAATCCAGATGTCCATCAACTGGCAAATGAATAAACAAAATGTGATCTGTGCGTATAATGGAATAGTACTCAGCCATAAAAAGGAGCAAACTATTGCCACATGTTATAACACAGATGAATATCAAAAACATGCTGTGGGTGACTGGGTGACGGGCACTGAGGGGGGCACCTGACGGGATGAGCAGTGGGTGTTATGCTATATGTTGGCAAATCAAACTCCAATAAAAAATATACAAAAAAACCCCCCATTATGCTGAATAAAAGAAGCCAGATGCAAAAGACTGCATATTGTATGATTTCATTGATATGGAATATCTAGAAAAGGCAAATCTATAGAGACAGTAAGTAGATTAGTGGTTGTCAAGGGCTGGGGGTAGAAACAGAGATTTACTACAATGGTCATGAGGGATCTTTTGGGAGTAAAAAAAAATGTTCTAAAATTAGATTGTGGCAGGGGTGCCTCGGTGGTGAAGTCGGTTAAGCTTCTCACTCTTGGTTTTCCTCTCAGGTTGTGATCTCAGGGTCATGGATTAGAGCCACATGTCTGGCTCTGTGCTGAGTCTGCTTGAGATTCTCTCTTCCTCTCCCTCTGCTCCTGCCCTCCACCTCTAAAATAAATAAATCTAAAATCAATCAATCAATCAATCAATCAATCAATCAATCAATCTTAAAAAAAAGAAACCTACATTGTAGTGATGTTTGCACAACTCCAGACATGTACTAAAAGTCATTGAGGGATCCCTGGGTGGCGCAGCGGTTTGGCACCTGCCTTTGGCTCAGGGCGTGATCCTGGAGACCCGGGATTGAATCCCACGTCGGGCTCCCGGTGTATGGAGCCTGCTTCTCCCTCTGCCTGTGTCTCTGCCTCTCTCTCTCTCTCTGTGTGTGACTATCATAAATAATAAATAAAAATTTAAAAAAGTCATTGAATCATATACTTAAAATGAGTGAATTTTATAGTACAGAAATTATACCTCAATATCTATATGTGTCTATATATATATGGCAGGGGCACCTGGGTAACTCAGTCGGTTGGGCATCTGACTCTTGGTTTTGGCTCAGGTTGTGCTCTTGAAGTTGTGAGACTGAGCCCTGTGTTGGGCTCCGCACTCAGTGGGGACTCTGCCCCTCTCTCTCTTACTCTCCCTCTGTCCCCCAAGTCCCCCTCGTGCATGCTCACTCTCTCTCGTTCATAAAGAGATAAATCAGTGAGGGTGACAAAACATGAGAGACACCTAACTCTGGGAAATGAACAAGGGGTAATGGAAGGGGAGGTGGGTGGGAGGTGGGGTGACTGGGTGATGGGCACTGATGGGGGCACTTGGTGGAATGAGCCCTGGATGTTATGCTAAATGTTGGCAAATTGAACTCCAATAAAAAAATAAACAAATAAAAAAGATAAATCTGAAAAAAAAATGTAGCAGAAGTGATGTTGTATGATCCTAGACCCCCAGAGACCTTACAGATTTCACTTTTCCCTACTGAAAACTTTGTAAGACTGTCATGGAAGAGAGCTGAGGTGTCCAGCCAAGGGCCAGCACCAACCACTGCACCTGGGAATGGGGCCATCTTGAATCTCCCAGGGTAGTCGACTTCTAGGTGACTGTAGCCACAGGAGCGAGCGCAAGGGGAACCAGCAGAACAAACACCCAGCTCATCCATGCATCATGAGACATAATAAATTGTTTTATGCTAATAATACGTAAAGATACAATTAAATAAAAATATATGGGTGAAGCAATATGGCAAAACGTTAACTGTATTTAAATGGTGGCTATATGATGATTTATTGCAGTATTTTTATTTTCTGTGTGTTTGAAAGCTTAAAATAGGCATATAGGATAAAGTATATCTAGAAAAGAAAATAGGCATTTGGGATGGTTTTAGGTCTCTCCCTCAGTTCATGTCTGCACTTGTACCCATGCAGTTCTTGGAATTTAAGCTAGATCCTGAGTGAGGAGCCACTGAGAGAGAGCAGAAGGGATTCTAGTCAGAGGAAAGAACAGATGCAGAGAAATAGAAACAGGACAGGGCATTGTTCATTTGGGGCTTACTCATTTATTTAACAAAAATTGTTAGAATCTACTATGTACTTGGTATTGAATAAGGTACTGGGGATTCATTCAGTAGTGAATAAATCAGCTAAAATTCCTGCCTAATCGGAGCTTACATTCTAGTGAAGGAAAGACAAATAATAATAAACAAACAAATGAATAGTATATATGGAATATCAGATAATCAGGAGGGAATCCAGGTTTTGTGAGGTTATACACATTTGGAACATTCATAACAAAAATAAAAATAAATGGATCTTTTGTGGCAAATTCTGCAAAAATATATGATTGTGTGATTACACTTCTGGGGCCCCACTAAGCCACTCAGGCTTCCCTTGATTTCAATTTAACGAGATGTTCCTAAATCATTCTCCAAAGCAGTTGTACAAATTATTCTCCTACCAATAGGACATGAAAGTTCTTGTTGCTTCACATTCTTGCCAATATTTAGAGCTTTATGGTTCTCGAAATTTACATGAATGCTCGTGAGGTTGAGCACCCTTTCATATGTTCTGGCTATTTGACTTTCCCTGTCTGACAATTGCCTGTTTATATCTTCTGTTCACTTTTCTCTTGGGTTATTTGTCTTTTGTTGTTGTTTTTGATTAGTAAGTTTCTCAATACATTCTAGATATGAATAATTGGTAGTTTACATAGATAACAGACTTCTCCTGCCAGTCTGTAGTGTGTCATTTGATTTTATTTATGATACCTTTTTGGAAGTTTGTTTTGTAGTGTTTGAGCCCTGTGGCATCCACTGCAGGTGTCTGAGTAGTAAAGATCTGGGGATTTTTAGCAGGATGATGAATGATGTGCATGAGTGTGGATAAGTTCTTATGCCAGACTATTGGCATTTAAATCCTTTGGGCAAGTTATTAATCTTTCTGTGACTCATTTTTCTTATTGGAAAGTGGGGATATTAATAGTACATGTCTCATAGGGTTGTTGTAAGGATTGAATGAGTGTATTTTTTTCTATTGCTACACAACAAATTACCACAAATTTAGTAGCTTTAAACAACACAAACTTATTCTTACAGTTTCTGTGTGTCGGGAGTTGAGTTTGTTTTCCTCTCCCACGACACCACACTCACAGCACCTCTCCTCCCAAATACATGGGGCTTTTCTCCCATCAAGTAATTCTCTGTGACATTAACTGGCTATCCCACAATTTAACTCAAATCTGGTACCATCTACTTGAAGATGACATGAGATCCCACAAGTAAGGGCTCAGTCCTACAAGACTGCCCTGCACCCTCACTTCAGATGCTAATTGCAAGTCTAAGTTGTCTCCCATGCTTTTGACCTATAGGCTATAAATCTGAGGTTCCCATGACTCCCTTTTTGGGTTTGATTCACTTACTAGAGCAGTGCACAGAACTCAGGAAAATGGTTTTTTTAATGTTTACCAATTTATTAGAAAAGGATATGATAAAAGATACAGATGAACACCCAGATAGCATAGATGCATAGAGCAAGGTATGTGGGAAGGGTACAAAGTTTCCATCTTTCTGAGGACACCACTCTCCCCCATCCTTCACATGTTTACCAACATGTAAGCTCTCAGAAACCTGTACTTTGGGATTTTTATGGCGGCTTCATTCCATAGACATAAATCATTTACTCCATTTCTAGCCCGTCTCACCTCTCTAGAGAATGGGCATGGAGCTGAAAATTCCAAGCTGTTTCTCTTAGTTTGGTCCTTCTAGTGACCAGCCCTCTTCCAGGAACCCCCAAACAGTCACCTCATTAGAAAGGTGACACTTCTATCATCTAGAAATTCCGGGATTTAGGAGCTCTGTTTCTGGAGTCAAAGACCAAATATCAGAACAAAAGATGTTTCTAGTGCTGTTATCACTTAGAAAGTCACAAAAGTTTAAGGAGCTCTGTGCCAGAAACTGGGGACAGATATCAATATATATATTTTCTATTATCTCATGGGATTCCAAGCATGTTTTTACTAGATCCTGTGTTCTTATAAAGATGAAATCAGGGCTTTGGCCAAGGTTTCAATCTCCCTGAAGTTTGGGGTCTTCTTCTAAGCCCGTTGGTTGTTGCAGAATTCCGTTCCTTATGATTAGGGCACTTCCTCGCTGTTGCCAACTGGGCAACCTTCTCATATTCTAGAGACTCCCTGCCTTCTCTGCCATGTGGTCCTCTCCCCAGCATGACAGTTTGCCCCTGTGAGATCAGCAGGAGAATCTCTCTCATCCTCCAAATTTCTTCCTTCAGGAAGGGTGCAGTAAATTTTAAGCGCTCATATGATTAGGTCAGGCCCACCCAGGATGATTTCCCTTTTGATTAACTCAAAGTAAAGTGATATTAACCTTATAATAAATCTTTATTATATCTGCAAAATCTCTTCTGCCATGTGATGTAATATAATCATGAGAGTCCCTATTCCACCACAGTTACAAGTCACACACTCAGTAGGGAAGAGTTTGTAGAGTGTGTACAACAGGGGGCAGAAATCTTGGGGTCATCTTAAAATTCTACCTATCATAACATTTCTACTTACTGGTTAACTGGCAACAGGTTTTGGTCAATTCCATAAACACATTTGTATTTAGAACTTGAGGAATTTTACATTGGACTTCTTTTTTTTTTTTTTTTTTTTAAAGTAAGCTCTACACTCAGTGTGGGGCTCGAATTTGCAACCCTAAGATCAAGACTTGCATGCTCTATGAACTGAACCAACCAAGCATCCCTCATGTTGGTATTTCTTGTTGGTATTTCTTATCTGTCACCCTCTGAGCCCTTTGGGAAAGGGTAGTCTTGAACAGAATGAAGGGCTGGAGTAAAAGTGTTTGGGAAGCCACCCCCAGTACCCCTGCCAGAAGTCACGGAGGATCAAGACAAAGCCAACAAGCTCTATGTCTTCTTTCCAGGTGAGGGCCGATAGCTGGAGCCAATGACATGCTTATGTCTGACATTTACTTGCTCTATTAATTACACAGATGAATAACTTTTCATTAAGTTTCCTCATTCAAAGTTGAATATGCCTTCATTCTTTTTAGGGTCTTTAGCAAATTAGATTTCTGATTTGTTTTATAAAAATTTAATTCAGTTATTTTTAACGATGACTTTTGAAGAAAAAGAGAAATCATTATTCACAGAATTTTTAATGGGAAAAGTAATCTTAGCATTTTTGGGCAAAACTTACCCATATAGTCCCCAAGATTATTATTTCAAATATGAAACTGAGTAAAAAGAAGAAAGGTTTGCTGATTTCTGAGTTTGAGATTCATGTACCTGATGCACAAGGGAGTGTTCAATTTATTTGTAATACTATAAATTAGGTAAAAGATTAACATTTTTGGTGATTCATTTCCTCACTTATTAATTTAATGAATGCAATTTTTCAAAGTGAGGTTTAATATTGTGAGTAATATGGTGGTAGTAAGGATGAGACAGACCCATCTTCCTGGGTTAAGTGAGAACACCTTCATTTTCATAACTTACAGCATTATCCCTCATATAGAGAGATTGAACCAAATGCCATGCTTCCCGTGTTTGCCTGTATTAGAATGGCTTGTTAAAATTTTGTGTTTGACTTTAAGTAGCAATTTAGACAAAAATCTCAGGAAAATTTTAGGGACTGAATTCTTTTTTTTTTTTTTTAAAGATTTTATTTATTTAGTCATGAGAGACACACACACACACAGAGAGAAGCAGAGACATAGACAGAGAAGCAGGCTCCATGCAAGGAGCCTGACATGGGACTCGATCTCAGGACCCCAGGATCATACCCTGAGCCGAAGGCAGACGCTCAACCACTGAGCCACCCAGGCGTCCCGGGACTAAATTATTTTCAGTGGTTCCAAGAACTTATAAGTGAACTGTGACAATGAAAAAAATGGTTGTAAAGATTATTTCTCAACATGAAAGAATATGAACTGGTGCAATCAAGAACGTAGAAACCAGTTTTGATGACATGTATGGTATGTATGAAATAATAATACTGTGTTCTTTCATTTTAATATCTATGAACCTAGGGGATCCCTGGGTGGCTCAGCGGTTTAGCGCCTGCCTTCAGCCCAGAGCGTGATCCTGGAGATCCGGGATCGGGTCCCACGTCGGGCTCCCTGCATGGAGGCTGCTTCTCCCTCTGTTTGTGTCTCTGCCTCTCTCTCTCTCTCTCTTTCTTTCTTTCTCTGTGTGTCTCTCATGAATAAATAAATAAAATATTTAAAAAATATATCTATGAGTCTAAAGCCAACTAAGTATCTGTAAGTATGGAACACACCTTGCACACAGCGAAGTTGTGATCCCTGGCATTTATGCAAAATAATATTCATCTATAAACTTTAAAAGAAAGAAAACATGATCAGCAATGGATACTGTCATATAATAATATTACTGTATGCATGTGTTGGAAATGAAGTCGTTTACTAAACTTCCATCTAAAAACTAAATTATACAGAATTCGTTTCTGGGGGGATGAAACATAATTTGAGTAGGTTTCCCCTCAGCATATCAATCATATATGGATGCTTCTAAGTGGAATGACTCTGTTGAAAATTTTGGAAAGTTAGTTGGCTTGTTCTAGTTCTTGGTAGTCATAGCTCTATCAGATTGCTGATCACTGCTACAGATCTTGTTTTTAAAAAATTATTTGATGTGTATATATTGAGAAATGATTACCATGATAGCTTTAGTTAGTATCAATCACTTCACATACTAAAAATGTCTTTTTCTGGTAATGAAAACTTCTAATATTTACTCTCTCAGCAACTTTCAAATATGCAATGCAGTATTATTAACTATACTCACCATGCTGTATGTGACTTTCTTTTTTTTAATATTTTATTTATTTGTTCATAGAGATGCAGAGAGAGAGAGAGAGAGAGAGAGGCAGAAATACAGGCAGAGGGAGAAGCAGGCTCCATGCAGAGAGCCTGACGTGGGACTCGATCCCGGGTCTCCAGGATCACGCCCTGGGCTGTAGGCGGCGCTAAACCGCTGCACCACCAGGGCTGCCCTGTATGTGACTTTCTCAGAACTTATTTATAAGATAAATAGAAGTTTGTACGTTTTGACTACCTTCATCGATTTTGCCCATCCCTCACCCCCTGCCTTTGACAATCACCAATCCGTTCTCTATATCTCTCTGTTCTTTTTTTTTTTTTTTTTTTTTTTAAAGATTCCACATATAAGTGAGATTATATGGTATTTGTCTTTCTCTGACTCATTTCACTTAGTGGAGTCTTTCAAGATCCATCCATGTTGTTGCAAATAGCAGGATTTCCTTGTGTTTACAGCTGAATAATATTTCATTTTCTTTGTTCTTTCATCTGTTGATGGACACTTAGGTTTCTTCCATGTCTTGACTATTGTAAAAAATACTACAATGAAAATGAAGGTGCAGATATCTGTTTGAGATAATGATTTTGTTCCTTTGGATATATATCCAGAAGTGGAATTACTGGATCATATGGTAATTCTATTTTTAATTTTTTGAGGAACCTCCATATTGTTTTCCACAGTGGCTATACCTACTTACATTCCCACCAACAGTGCACGAGTGTTCCCTTTTCTTCATATCCTTGCCAACACTTGTTCCTTGTGTTTTTGATAATAGCCATTCAACAGATGTGAGATGATATCTCACTGTGGTTTTAATTCGCATTTCTGTGATGATTAGTGATGTTGAGCACCTTTTCATGTACTTGTTGGATGTCTTCTCAGATCTTTTTATTTTTAACTTTTTTTTTTTTTTTTTTTTTTTCTGGAAGAGAGTGACCAGGGAGGGGCAGAAGGAGAGGGAGAGAAAGAATCTTAAGCAGGCTCCACAAAGCATAGAGACCAATGCAGGGCTCAATCTCACCACCCTGAGATCACGATGATCTGGGCAGAAACCAAAATCAGACACTTAACTTACTGAGCCACTCAGATACCCCAGATCATCTCATTTTTATTTTTTATTTTTTAAAGATTTTATTTTATTTATTTATTCGTGAGAGAAACATAGAAAGAGGCAGAGACACAGGGAGAGGGAGAAGCAGGCTCCATGTAGGGAGTGTGATGTGGGACTTGCTCCCAGGATCAGGATCACATCTTGAGCTGAAGGCAGATGCTCAACCACTGAGCCACCCAAGCATCCTAGATCATCTCATTTTTAAAAGAAGCAAGAATCTGAGCTCTGTTTTGTTTGACATCTTCTAATTTTTAAATGTTGGCTCAACTTTCTTGAGGATGCCTTTTGGCCCAAAGGAAACCTGTGTGTGGCCCACTGGGGAGAGAGATCTATGTGAGAGATTGATATTGATGTGAAATAGAAAGAGGATAGGTTCAGGACCACTATGCTTCTCCCTTACCTGGCCGCGTAAGGAAATCTCTCCATCTTCTGAACCTTAGCTTCCATTTATTTAAGAGGGGATTGGCACATTCTTGGTTTTGGGATGGGTGCGTGGCAGGGGGAGGGTCAATGTGGTCAAAAGGTACAAACTTGGGCAGCCCCGGTGGCTCAGCGGTTTAGCACCGCCGTCAGCCCAGGGCCTGATCCTGGCGACCCAGGATCAAGTCCCACATCAGGCTCCCTGTATGGAGCCTGCTTCTCCCTCTGCCTGTGTCTCTGCCTCTCTCTCTCTCTCTCTCTCATGAATAAATAAATAAAATCTTTAAAAAAATTTTTTAAAAAGGTACAAACTTTCAGTTGTAAGATAAGTAAGTACTAGGGATATAATATACAGTATGATGAGTGTAGTTAACATTACTGTATGGCATATTTGAAAGTTGTTAAGAGAGCAGATCCAAAGATTTCATTACAAGATATTTTTTCTTTTTCTTTTTTTGTATCTATATGACATGATGAATGTTAACTGAATTTATTATGACAATAATTTTTTTTAACATTCATTTATTTATTTGAGAGAGAGAGAAAGAGCACACACATGTGTGCATGAGTGGGGGGAGGGGCGAGGGAGAGGGACAGAACCTCAAGCAGACTCCTTGCTAAAGGTGGAGCCTGAGACTGTGGGCTCTATCTCATGATGCTGAGATCATGACTTGAGCTGAAACTGAGAGTTGTATGCTTAACCGATTGAGCCACCCAGGTGCCCTAGCAATCATTTCATCAGATACGCAAGACATTATGCTGTACAACTTAAACTTAGATAGTGGCGTATATGCCAAATATATCTCAATAAAACTGGTGGGAATCAGATGATATGTTTTCTAAAGCTCCCTCCTGTGAATCTCTTGACTTGCTTTTTCTATTTTGTACCAGCTGTATGCTGTGTTTCTTGAAGAATCTTCTATTTAACACATGAAATTCATGCATTACTTGATTTCTCATTTGTTTTTCACATGCTAATTATGTTTCACATAGATGTTCTCAGAGCAGTAGCATACTCTAGACCAGTTGTAACTTATTATTCTTTTGTTTTGACATTGTAGGCTTTTCAGGGATTGATTTCTTAATTTGTAGTCCAAGACATAAAGTCCATCTTCTCTAGACAAAGAGAATTAGCATCACAATTAATTTCTCTCTCCTTCCTTCTTTTTCCTTTTGTATGAAATTATCTCTTGGGCCATGATGGGTAGCAGAAATGAAACTAGTGTTAGCGGATATTTAGTGAATTTCAGCTTTTCAGGCCATCAGTCCGGTTAATCCAGTTCCAGTTTTTACCTCACTTTTAATGGTGTAGAAATTCTGAAAATTCTAGCACTTAGATGTAGTAATTCCAGTTTTGCAGGTTAGGCTGCAGAATTTGTTTTTTTATTCTTATTTTTTTTAAATTAAGATTGGCATCTTAGGTTCCTGGAATTATTATTTTTTTTAACAATCTGGGCTTGTTCTGCCATCTGAAAGTGTCATACCATTTTTAAAAACAACACTCAAGTGTAAGAAAAACAATAAGAAACAGGCAGCCTCATTGTAAAATTCTATTCAGCATCCCTAACCATTTGTCAAGGTCTCTACATATTTGTGGTGAAAAGGTATCCTTAGCAACCAAGATCATTGGCTTTTTATATGAAAGAGACCCCAGACCATTCTTCTAACATCTAAAGATTCCACTGCTTGACACTGGTTTGCTTTTCCATCCCCATGATAACAAGCACACAGATGGCGAGACAGGACAGCAAAGCATGGGGTCCACAGCACTTGAATAAAAAGTAGATTGTGCTTTAGGCCATGCACATGGTTGTTTTCCTTCTCTGCACTGTCTTTTTACCTTTCATCAAGACTCTTCTAGAAAGGCTGCCCCACAAAAAGAAAGCTGGCCTTTAATTATGGCACTAGGGAAAAACTAAGGGAAAATAAAAATCCTCCTAGAGCATTTTAAAAAGGCAGAATGAAAGAGAGCTATAAGAAGTTCCACCGGGAAGTGAAATGTATATTCTTACAATTGATCCTTATTGAAAAAAAGAATGATACTGAGAATAGAATGATTAGCCCCAAAGATGGTCATATTAAGGCATACTTAAGAAATAAGAAATAATAACATGGATGCTGTTTTCCCATTTTTATCCTGAAACTGGTGATTTCTTTAATCAAAAGGAGTCCCTCTGCTTCTAAAGTGGTTCTTTTTTTCATTAACTAGTTTGGGGAAATATTCAGAGAGAAGCTTTCATTTTGCCTTTTGTTTGGGGATACTAAACACTCTTCCTTTTCTTTTGCAGGAAATTGCAGCAAATATCTCAACTCGAGACCATGAAAGAAGCACTGGCTTCCTGAGTACAGGCAACTTTCATACAAGTTAATTTCCAACTGGTCAGTGCTATCTGCTAATGTAGGAGCGGGACAGCAATGATAAAAACCAAACCCTTCCTTTTTTTTTTTAGCTCTTATATTTTGGGTAGTCATTTCTTGCCTCTAACTTAGTTTTCTTTGCTTCCGTTTAACTGCAGAAATGTGTCCTAGAATTGGTTGTTCACACTTAGAAACCTCTGCACTGACAATTTACAGATTTCTTTTCACCTTTCTGTGGCTGACTATTAGGTGACATTTACAATTCAGCCAACGCTTTGTATTTCTGAACTGCCACTTTTTTGTGGAATAAGGACAAGCAGCTTGGGGAATCTCACTCTGAACAAGGCTACCTAGCTCACAGGGAACACTGTGTTCCCTCATGAGATGTAGGAATAAAGAATTAGCTCAGGAGGTGCAAGGGACCTTCTCAGACCTTCTCTTCTTGTAGAATTCAGATCTGGTTTTATAGTCTTCCAGTTTCTGAAAATCCAAGGTGACTTTGGACATGAGACATCTGGGCATAATCACATAATTGTGGGTAGTTGTGTGAAGGAGTCACACACACAGGGAAAGTGGGAGACCCTCCCGTTGCTGCAGTGTGGCTTGTACCCACGGTTTCTGTTTTTCAAACCCAGACAAGACTCCCCAGGTTTCTTTCTTATTAATGAGCTCCCCTTCAGGTACTAACTCAAGTAGTTCTATTATTTTTTGGTCCGAAATGACCAAATTCATTCTTACATTAATTAAGTAAGAGGTTGTTACAAGTTAGCTTGTGGTCTTTCTCAGAGGGAATCACCCCTTAAGAGAATGGCAATCTTCTTTTATGTGGAATGAAATGTGTGTACTACCCAGTGGAAAGTAAAGAAGTTTGGCTATGGACGCAGGATCTACCATCCAACAAAGCCTCTTTCAAGCTTGATTCCTCAAGGATCATCAATCTGGTGGTCCTTGAGGGAGAGGGTATTTGCTTTTTTAAAATGTTATTTTGCCTGACATCAAAAGACTACGAGCCCAAGTAAATACACAGAGTAAGAACAAGTGCTCTCAAGTTCGAGGTCAGCGTGCTATTAACAGCCAAGTAAACCCAGAAAAAAAAATCTGATTTTTTTCTTCTTCCTGACTATGCCCAGAGATAATCAAGTGCTTCCTTGGCTCAAGATACTAACTTTGATAAATATATAGATGTAGCATGTTTCTATTTCATTTTTGTGTTCTCTTTTCTATTGTATTGAGGGATTCTGTGAAATGGTGCACTTCAAATTGCTTCTGTCAGTTCCAGTTTTGCCTCCTTTTGGTTAGGCAGCAGATGGGGAAAAATACTGCAGTTAAATAACTGAGATATTTAAAGTGAAAGATATGAAGACTGAGATTCTTGCTCACCAGTATAAGTTGTTTCCGTTCTCAACTGACTTTACAATGGATGGGTCCTCTTTGCCAGGTGAATTGTACTCTGTGAATCAGAGGGTTTCCTGTAATAATGTGGAAGTAGTTTCAGGACTATATCTCGGTCCAGATGGTCTTCTAAAAAGATCGCTAACCTCTAAAGGCCAAGTGTTACAGTTTGGGCAGTGAGAAAGAGTCCTTCAAATAGGCCACTAGGTGGTGGTGCTGCATCATAGGAGCTGAAGCCGGCTGCCCTCTGCATTTCAGGGCTGGGGATATTTGTGTGGAGATGACTCTGATCTCTCACATCTGTGCCCAGGACCAATGAGGTTGGCTCAAGCATAGGTGGTCTTTATATGTTTTATATTTAGTAACTGGATATTCTGGTAAGCTTTTGTTGAATCAAGAAACTATCGTTTGTCTGTTTAAAGACCACGATTATTTGCTTTAAAGATTTAATTTATTTATTCATGAGAGACATAGAGAGAGAGAGAGACATAGAGGGAGAAGCAGGCTCCCTCTGGGAAGCCTGATGCAGGACTTGATCTCAGGACTCCAGGATCACACCCTGAGCCGAAGGCAGATGCTCAACCACTGAACCACCTAGGTGTCCCTGTTTTTTTTTTTTTTTTTTTTTTTATTAGAAAGGCACCATTCAACATTTGTTGATATTATTATGTAAAACAAATTTTTACATTAATTTATGCTTTCTATTGGATGATTACAATTTCTCTGAGCCTGAGGACTTTGATGGGTGAATGGAAAAACTAAAGAACTGCTGGCCAGAGTTGGCCTCATGAGGGAGCAGGAACTCTGCCCTGAGTCCTGAAAAAGGAGCTGGAAGGTTGGTGGATGAGGCACCTACTAGCTGGGCCTGTTCTTTTTAATTTTTTTTTAAAATTTTTATTTATGATAGTCACACAGAGAGAGAGAGAGAGAGGCAGAGACATAGGCAGAGGGAGAAGCAGGCTCCATGCACCGGAAGCCCAACGTGGGATTCGATCCCGGGTCTCCAGGACCGCGCCCTGGGCCAAAGGCAGGCGCCAAACCGCTGGCCACCCAGGGATCTAGCTGGGCCTGTTCTTGTCTGCAATACGAGACATTTGGACTGGACACCACCGAGGTCCCTTCTAATTGTAATAGTCTGTGATTATCTGATTTTAAGCAGTTGCCAAGTATAGAAGCTCTTGAAGGCCATTTAGTTTCATTCCAATTTACTGGAAAGGCATATAAATGTTTATAGTATGGTATAATACTCTCAAAAGTCATGTTCATTCCTGGAATTCCAAGACACGGAATGAAAACTTTGAAGTCTTAAAGAAATGATGAAACTTTATCACAATATTATCTTAGGCTTCATCTTTACTGTAAATGTTTTAGAAACCACTGGGCTTCTATTTGCTACATTTAAAATCACGTCAGAAAATCAGAGAAAGACAAATACTGTACATATATTCTCATCCATACATGGAATCTTGAAAAGCTAAACTAAAAGAAATAGAGTAGAATGGTAGTTGCTAGGGCTGAAGGGGTGGACAAAATGGCGAGATGGTGCTTAAAGGGTATAGATTTCCGTTAGAAGATGAATAAGTTCTGAGGATCTAATGTGTAGCAAGGTGACTCTAATTTAAAATATTGTATTATATACTTGAAAATTGTTAAGGGACTATCACCACACACGCAAAGGTAATCATGTGAGGTGATGGAGGTATTAACTAACTTAATTGTGGTAACATTTTGCAATGTATACATGTATCAAATCACTACAGTGTTCCTCTTAAACTTACATGTACTGTATATGATTTTTTAAAAATATTTTATTATTTATTTGAGAGAGAGAGAGACAGAGAGCACAAGCAGGGGGAAAGGCAGAGGGAGAGGGAGAAGCAGGCTCCCTTCTGAGCGGGGAATCCAACCCATCCCAGGAGCCCGGGATCATGACCTGAACTGAAGGCAGATGCTTAACTGACTGAGCTACCCAGGTGCACTGTGTGCTATAGGTCAATAAAATCCCAATAAAGCTGAAAAAATTAAATTCATATTGAATTTTTGGATTATAAATGTGACAATAAAGAATTATATAATCTTCTTGTAAGGACATGATGTATTTTACAGAGTTGTGTATATATTCTTTTTGAATTAACTTATTCTTTTCAGTTATGTATTCATATATTCAGAGAACCAGTAATGTGCTCTGCCTCTAAGAGATTACATTTTTCTCTTCAGATAATTGGACAAGCAATTACAAGAATGTGTGGGTATGTGATCTAAGTGGAGAATGTGTGGGTATGTGATCTAAGTGGAGAACATAGCAATAGAGATGAAAATTACTCTTACTGTAGCAACTTCACAAGGAGAAACTACAAGTCAGATTCAATTTTACAGGGATGTTTAACAGAAAAAAAACAGTTCTTTACAAGGGAAACAGAAAAAAACATTGTGTGTCTGTGTTAAATGCTTTTTTCCTTTAACGAAACCTGGAAACATATGTAAATTTTTTTCATCATTCTGATTATAGATGGTATAGAAAAGCTACAGAAATAAATACTAAGGGAATATTTTTCTTTTAGTTGTCAAGCCACATAAACAGTTGTATCTGGACAAAAAGTAGGCTTTCCATTTGCTATGAAACTTCCCCCTGCCCCTGTTATTCATATCCTTCCTTGAGGAAAATGATGAGCTCCTAATTAGAATTTCAGTTCCCCAAAATAAGAAGCAACAGTTTGCATTTGTAATATAGACTGTTTCAGGTTAATGGCAACTTTTGCTTATGCAAGAAATAAATACACTGAAATCTGTCATTCATACTGTGAACAAAACCAGGGAGAAAATATTCCCAGAACTGGTGACTCATAGTTATTTTTGTAGGGGTGAAAAACCATCTCTTGAGAAGGACAATGGTTCAATGAATAAATGCCACGGTGCATGGGATGACACAAGTCATACTTGTATCTGAATGGAGGAGGAAAAAGATGTTTTTTTCCTACAAGGCCAGTTTTGATGCAAGTGAAATATTACATTTCTAAAACCCGACTCATTGTGGATGAGTAATCTGATTTTAATGATGGCCCTTTGTTTGAGATAGATAGATTCTGACAACTAATTCCCCTTTCCATCCACAAATAGAATGTTTGAAGTTATCCTTTATTAATGCTTTTTTTTTTGTATTATTTCCACACCTTGGGCTCCTTCTAAGTGCCACATCCAATTGTAGCAACCAAAATGTATTGTGAGTCCATCTCCCAGGGACAATTTTTGAGGTATTTATATTGAATTAGAGAATTTTAGGGGTGGACATGGCTTTAAAGATCACCTAATCCCTCATTTTATAGATGGAAGATTCAATCGAGTTTAGTTACATATCCGATAGGTTATGGAACTCCAACTATAACTCCAAGAAGAGAAAGTATAAGAGAATTTGTTGTTATGAAGAATTTACTGGGATAGCCATGGAACTCACCTTATTTAATTTAATTTTTTAAATTTGTTTTTATTTTTAAAAATATTTTACTTATTTATTAGAGAGAGAGAGAGCACACATGAGCAAGGGAAAGGGTAGAAGGAGAGAGAGAGCGAGAGAATCCTCGAGCACACTCCCCGCTGAGCACAGAACCCCACACAGGGCTCAAACCCATGACCCTGAGATCATAACCTGAGCTGAAGGTAGATGCTTAATTGACTGACCCAGCTGCCCCTAGAAGTTTTTATAATAACCTCTTGGAGAAAAAAAAAAAAAACCTCTTGGAGAGCTAGTTTGGGGAAGAAGCTGGACCAGTTATTAGGATAACAACAGGCGGATAAGGTGCCACCCTCTGAGTAACTTCTCTGGGCCTCATGGTCTTGCTTTTCCACAGCTTCCTCTAGTGATTTTTCTTTTCTTTTTAATAAAAAGATTTTACTTATTTATTTGACAGAGAGAGAGCATGTCATGTGCACAAGCAGGGGGAGCAACAGGCAGAGGGAGAGGGAGAAGCAGACTCCCTGCTGAGCAGAGAACTCCAGGTGGGACTAAATCCCAGGACCCTGAGATCATGACCTGAGCCAAAGGCAGATGCTTAACTAACTGAGCCACCCAGCCGCCCCCTAGTGATTTTTCTGTCATAGTTTTAATAATAGCTGTGTCAACTATTTTTCTTAATTGTAGAAAAGATTTGCTTTGTGAAATTGTGCTCAAGAAGGTATAGCTTGCATTGTTATTTTATGCTATGCAAAATGTACATAACATAAAATTTACCATTTTAAGTGTACAATTCAGTGGTATTAACTACATTAACAATGTTGAGCAACTATATCATTATCCATTTCCCAAACTTTTCCAACATTTCAAGTAGAAGCTCTGTATTCCTTAAACAATAATTCCTTGTTCCCTTCTCCAACCCCTGGGAACCTTTATTCTACTTTCCATCTCTATGAATTTGCCCATTCTAGGTACCTAATATAAGTGGAATCACAATATTTGTCCTCCTGTGTCTGGCTTGTTTCACTTAGCAGAATGTTTTCACAGTTCATCTATATTGTAGCATGTTTCAAAATTTCATTCCTTTTACAAGTGAATCATATTCTGTTATGTGTATATACTGCATTTTTTAATCCATCATCTGCTAATGTGTATTTGGGTTGTTTTCTCCTTTAGGCTATTGTGAATAATCCTTCTATGAACACTTGTATATAAGTATCTGTTTGAAATGTAGTTTTATAATACCCTTAAATATATCACAAGGTATATTTTTCTTCATTATTATTCATCCTAAATTTTTTTCTCTAGATGTTCCTGGATGTTTGTTTTTCTGTTAAATCTGAAAATAATTTGGTATATTTTTAAACCTCTAATCACAAATGCTTTTGGAATTTTATTTTGTATCATATTGAATTTATACATTAATTTTGGGAAAATTTATACTATTGTAATATTTAGACTTTCCATTAAAATATTATAGCTTGCCTCTCCTATTACTTTAGTTTAAATAATTATGCCCTCAGTAGAGTCTTGAGCTTACTAGGATAGCTCCTCTGCACTTTTTGTTAAGACTATTCTTAGGTATTTTACAATTTTTGTGGTTATTTTTATTTTTTATTTTTAAAAATTTATTATTATTATTATTAATTTTATTGGAGTTCAATTTTCCAACATATAGCGTAACACCCAGTGCTCACCCAGCCAAGTGTCCCCCCTCAGTGCCCATCACCCAGCCACCTCAACCTCCCCTCTCACTACCCCTTGTTCATTTCCCAGAGTTAGGTGTCTCTCATGTTTTGTCACCCTCACTGATATTTTCACTCATTTTATCTCCTTTCCCTTTATTCCCTTTCATTAATTTATATATTCCCCAAATGAATGAGAACATATAATGTTTGTCCTTCTCGATTGACTTATTTCACTCAGCATAATACCCTCCAGTTCCATCCACGTCGAAGCAAATGGTGGGTATTTGTCATTTCTAATGGCTGAGTAATATTCCATTGTATACATAAACCACATCCTCTTTATCCATTCATCTTTCGATGGACACCAAGGCTCCTTCCACAGTTTGGCTATTGTGGACGTTGCTGCTATAAACATTGGGGTGCAGGTGTCCCGGTGTTTCACTTCATCTGTATCTTTGGGGTAAATCTCCAGCAGTGCAATTGCTGGGTCATAGAGCAGATCTATTTTTAACTCTTTGAGGAACCTCCACACAGTTTTCCAGAGTGACTGTACCAGTTCACATTCCCACCAACAGTGCAAAACGGTTCCCCTTTCTCCGTATCCTCTCCAACATTTGTTGTTTCCTGTCTTGTTATTTTCCCCATTCTCACTGGTGTGAGGTGGTATCTCATTGTGCTTTTGATTTGTATTTCCCTGATGGCAAGTGATGCGGAGCATTTTCTCATGTGCTTGTTGGCCATGTCTATGTCTTCCTCTGTGAGATTTCTGTTCATGTCTTTTGCCCATTTCATGATTGGATTGTTTGTTTCTTTGGTGTTGAGTTTAATAAGTTCTTTATAGATCTTGGAAACTAGCCCTTTATCTGATACGTCATTTGCAAATATCTTCTCCCATTCTGTAGGTTGTCTTTTAGTTTTGTGGACTGTTTCTTTTGCTGTGCAGAAGCTTTTTATCTTGATGAAGTCCCAATACTTCATTTTTGCTTTTGTTTCTCTTGCCTTCATGGATGTATCTTGCAAGAAGTTGCTGTGGCCAAGTTCAAAAAGGGTGTTGCCTGTGTTCTCCTCTAGGATTTTGATGGAATCTTGTCTCACATTTAGATCTTTCATCCATTTTGAGTTTATCTTTGTGTATGGTGTAAGAAAATGGTCTAGTTTCATTCTTCTGCATGTGGATGTCCAATTATCCCAGCACCATTTATTGAAGAGACTATCTTTTTTTCCAGTGGATAGTCTTTCCTGCTTTGTCGAATATTAGTTGACCATAAAGTTGAGGGTCTACTTCTGGATTCTCTATTCTGTTCCATTGACCTATGTGTCTGTTTTTGTGCCAGTTTGGGGTTATTTTTAATGAAATAGTTTGCATTTTATTTTCTACTTCTTATGTATGGTACACAAAAATTCTTGTATATTAATTTTGGTTACAAGGTGCATACTCGAATAATGTGTATATAATAAATCTTAAACTGTTAATTAATATTTCAAATTGATAGTGTGTTTAGGATCCTCTCTGGGTACTAAAACATAGATTGCTTTAGAATTTATCAGATACACATTTAACAGGAAAAAATTTTGCTTTCAAAGATTAAATTCTTACTGCATATCCATATTATAGGGACTAGCAGCCTTTATCTTAAAGGCAGACATTTTTATTTTTGGATTAATTATATCTTTTCTTTAGTAGATCTTTTTCGTCATGGAAATCCTAGATGAGTGAAGAATGAAAAAAAGTGTTCTGCCTAGGAAAATAACAGGAACATTCATGAATTCTTTTGCGATCTCAATAGGAGGGAGTGAGGAACTGAAGGATGAAAAGAGAAGAAACCACAGGGAATAATAGCCTCAGTGGGGAGAGGAATCCCATGACAATATCACTGCTAAGAAATTCTCTGTAGAGATGACTGAGGAAGTGATATCTAGTAATTAATTGTAAGTTGACTCCTGTTTTGTGCCCTGTTGTGATTTGTTCCAGAATTTAATGTATTAATAGAAAATTTATAGTAAAGCCAAAAGATCACCAGAGTAGAGGGCATGCCATGCCATGAGGGGCCACATGAGGGAGCACCAGGGTTGCCATGAGGCAGAGGGAGGAGGGAGAAAGTGGGCCAGAGTTTATTGTGTTTTTTTTCAGAAAGGTACAGCAGAGGCAGAGTAAGCAGGCTTGGGATTGGCTAGTTCGAATAATTTCAGCAGACTCCAGGGCCTAAGAGCTGTCTGAGTTGTTTGGGGTGATTAGGGGAATTGGATTGTGGCCCAGACTAAGGAGGTGGTCAGATATGTGGACTCTGGATTGGTTGGTTTGTATTTGAAAAGGAGACCCCAAGAGAAGGACTCCTCTTTAGGACGCAGGGTTGATAAAACAGTCAGGAGGCTAAATGAAGGCGACTCAAACATATTACTGGATTGTCCAGAAAAAGACATGTCCAACATATGTACGGAGGGCAGATATTAAAGCATCAAGTACACAGAAACTAGAAACATAATTATTCATGATCCTTCTCAGGTTTTCAAAACCTTCAGTAAAGTTCTGTCTTATAATGGTACTTTGGGGAATTAAGGAAATAGAGCTATTTTCCATGTTACAGATGTTGCTATAAGAAGTGAGTAGAGTAGAAAATCAGAGAGGTGACCAGGAGAAACATGAGCACTCCCACCAAGAATTCTCAGAAACACTGAGGAGTTGCAGACATCATGTGGGATGGAGGCTTAAGTCAATTTTTAGAAAATGAATGCTTCAATGAGCCTGGAGGAGTTGAAAACACCAATGGCAAGCCCTTGGGTTATGATAATAAAAATTTTATGTTGTAGAGGCTTAGGGCATGGCTTGAGGGCTGGTTTGTTTCCAGAAAATGATTCTCTTATGTAGGCAGGCAAAATTTGCCAACTAAAATGTGTTTCATTGACACATGAATTATTTTAGGCTGATCATTTTTAAGAAACAGAAGGCTTAGGAAGAACCTTTGACCTTTTGCTTAACTGCACAAAAGAATGTAGAGAGAAGATTTGCTCCAGGATGTGAGTTGTCACCGTAGAGAAGTACCTTATAATATGAACTAGGTGTGGCAGACAGAGAGGAACTTAGTGAAATCTATTTATCAAAATTCCTCTCTGTATCCCATTGTTTTTGTATGGCCCGGCACACATTGTTTTTTTAAAGATTTTATTTATTTATTCATGAGATACAGAGAGGAGAGAGAGAGAGAGAGAGAAAGGCAGAGATACAGGCAGAGCGAGAAGTTGGCTCCCTGCAGGGAGCCCTATGTGGGATTCCATCCAGGACCCGGGATCACATCCTGAGCTGAAGACAGATGCTCACTGAACCACTGAGCCACGCAGGTGTCCCCCAGCACACATTTGTTTACCAAACATCTACTCTTTATCATCTTCCTTCCCACTGAAGTCTCAAAATCTTACCCCCTTTCCTTAGCTCAGAATGGCATATAAATCTCAATTTCCTGATTGCCTATGGACCTCATATTCTTATGGAGCCCCCATATATATGTAATTAAATTTGATTTTCTCTTTTTAATTTGTTTCACATCAATCTGGTTCTTAAATAAGCCAAAGGAAATTTGAAGGGTAGAGGAAAAATTTTCCTCCCTAACACATACAAAATTGATTCTTAGGTCATTGGACCTAAGATTTTGGGAATCTGATAAAAATTATGCATAAAAAATCTACATCATTTTACATATCACTTCAGGAGCCCTAGAGCCTATCTGTAGATACTGGTCCATGAACATTGAGTGAAACATCTCCTAATATTAAAGATAGAAGTCATAGTAAAAGAAATGAATGCTATGTGTTCTCTTTGAGTTGGCCATAGCATACCTGGTCCAATTATGCGTCTTTGATATTACTACATATTCAGTGAGAGAACTATTTTTTGTTTAATCAACTGTATTGTTTGGGTTCTTACCTATAATATAGTGTAAAATCAGGTCAACTAAGAATGGTAGAGGTAATGCTTTCATCATAAATACCAAAAGGCAGTTTCCTAGTATTTATTATTAAAACTTATGATTTTTCTCTATAACCAGAGAGTTGCTTCTACTTGCTTCTATTTAAGAGTGTAGAAAATCTGATTCTCTTCTGTTCTGAGTGGAAGTGAGGAAATATGATTACCAAAAAGGAGATTCTTATCTTCAAGTTATTGAAAAGTTTTCTGAATAGTTCAAAGGAGAAATAAACATCACATAATGGAAAAATGAAAACTTGCTTGACATTTTTCTTAAAATTTTAATAAGAAGTAATTTGATAACTCATGGCTGGCTAATATCTGCCCTGGGACCATGAATTAGAAATAATTTCACTGGTAAAATGAAACCTACAGGGAATAGAACAAAGCTGTCAATAGGGTTTCATAAGACATTGCAAGAGCCTTCATTTATCTGCTTATCTATCTTAAGTTGCAGTAAAAAGTGTTGCATCATAAAGAATTTGGTCTTTGCCCAGGTTCCTGGGATGGAGATTCCTGGAATTTCTCCCATGACAGAAGTGTCTATTTTTCATGATGGGCCCCTCAGACTCTCAGATGATACCTGAGTTTATGCTAATGAGATGGCTCATGGTAGGCCTTTAGATAGTTTCAGGGTAGGGGCTGGCCATTCTGGAAAGACTATGTGATTAGAGTGTTGCAGCTTTTTTTTTTTTTTTTTAAGGGTTTGAGCCAGTGATATTACCATAACCTCTGGGGAGGGGAGAGGGGCTAGAGATTGAATTTAATCACATGTCCAATGATTCAATAAATCATGTCTAATTAAGGAAACCCCAATAAAGACTCTAGACACCAAGGCTGAATGAACTTAGATGGTGAGTGCATTGATGTGACAAGAGGTAATGTGTTCTGATTCTGCACGGCGAGGTCATGGAACTTCTGTGTTTGGAACCTTCCCAGACCCTCAGTCTGCAGGTTTCTTCCTTTGTCTGGTCTTGATTTTCATCCTTTACAAAAAAACAATAATCATAAATACAGTGCTTTCCTGAGTCCTGTGAGTCTATTAAATTATCAAACCTGAGGGGGTAGTGGGAACCTCTGAATTTTAGCCAATGGACAGAAGTTTGGATGGCTGGTCCATTTCTGTTAAGAAGGACATTGGGTTTGAGAAGAATAACTACCATTACTTCAAGGGCTTTGACGAAACCTCAGATGTGAGGTTCCATCAAAGCCCTTGGCCCTCTGGCCAAGCGTCTGTGATTTCATATTGTTGGAGCCTTCGCTGTATCTGTGGGGGTTGCAGCTTTCTAGAAGTTTGCTTTGGCCAAACCAAGAAAGAAGGCATATGCACATTTCTACAGAAATTATGATTTCATGAAAGATTTGGAGGAGATGAAGAAGGCTGGTAGTTTTCAGAGTGCAAAGTGAATTTGGAATATAAGGAATTTCTTTGGATTGAGTTCCATTGAAGTTTGTCATTGACCTGTTTTCCTGAACTATGAAACATAAACACTGGGTTATGGAATAGTTTCTCTTATTAAATAAACAACTAACAAATACAAAAAAAAAAAAAAAAAAAAAGAAGTTTGGCTGGCCTGGGAACTCTAGACCTTGTAGCTGGTGTCTGAAGTGAAAAGGCTCTCCAGGAGGATTGTGATCTCAACCTGTGAAGTCTGCTAACTTCAGGTTGTTGGGTAGTTAACATCCTAATTGCATTGCAGAGGGAGTTTAGGTGGATGTAAGAAAAACATCCCTTGCCTGATAAGGCAATTAGACACTGGAACTTACTACACACTGAGTAGGCAGTCATCTGTCTTGTTCAAAGTGTTGTTCAAAGTGTATGTCTTTTTAGCCCATATCAAAAAGATATGGGCTAAATATAATTTTTTTATGAATTTTCACCCATTTACATGGTTCTGATATCTTATAGCCAGCGTTTTTTTTTTTTTTTTTTGGAAGGGGGCTAGTACTATTAAAAATTTGCCATTTTTTGTTGTTAAGTATGGATTTTAATAAAGATTCAGTATCTAAGATTGGTAATACATTTATGAAATTATGTTGAATGAACATCTGATCTCTACAGTAGAAAGAGGTCTCTACAGTAATTTTGAAAGGATCAGAAAAATTGATGAGGCACTTATTAAAAAACACTATGTGGGGGCACCTGGGTGGTTCAGTCAGTTATACGGCTGTCTTTGAGCCCCATATCAGGCTCCCTGTTCAGTGGGAAATCTGTTTCTCCCTCTCCCTCTGCCTGCCACTCCCCCTGCTTGTGCTCTCTCATTTGCACTCTCTCTCAAATAAATAAATAAAAATCTTTAAAAAAAATCCACTACTTGAAGAGTAGAAATCTGGTTCTTAAATATGACAAAGTTGCCATAGAGCTGCTATTTACTTACAATTTCCCTGATATTTGTTGGTAGTTCTTATAATGGAAAATGTTGCCCTTTAAACAAAAAATTTGAAGAAATATCATGATTTGAGTACTTGGACATTCAAATAGGAAAACAAATCCTCAGTTATTTGAGACTGAAAATAAAGAACTGAAGAGCAACTGTATTAAATTCATTGGTAGGTAATATTTTCTCCACAGAACAGGTAGGGATAAGGAAATTATCACAGATGTTTCCCAACTCCCGAACCCCTAATATTGGGCTACAAATCATCATGAAAGTTCCAACATGGAGTATTTGTTTGGTATGCTCGAGTAATGGATAAATACAAAGCATAAAGAACGTCAGGAACCATGGAGAACAGATTCTCTAGAGGTTACCATGAATGCTAAACCAGGTCTAGTCAAATATATGAAGTGAAGTTCATCTTCAGTGCCATTTAAGCATCCTGTCTTTTCTCAAGGCATCTTCCCCCTTCTTTTTGATTTCCAATGCTATTATGCTAAGCAGACCATCTTCCCAACTCCAGAACACTCTCTGTCCCTTTCCTCATCAAGAGTACTCATTTATCACGTTGTGAAGCTCTGATAAATTTATTCTGCCTCAGATGTTACTGATAAGTTTAAAACATTATTTCTCCTGGGATGCCTGGGGGGCTCAGTGGTTGAGCATCTGTCTTCAGCTCAGGGTGTGATCCCGGAGTCCCAGGATTGAGTCCCATATGGGGATCCTTGCATGGAGCCTGCTTCTCCTTCTGCCTATGGCTCTGTGCCTCTCATGAATAAATAAATAAAATATTTTTAAAAACAAACAAACAAAAACAAACAAACATTATTCCTCCCTAAGAGTGTTCCCTCAGTCTCATATGGTGTGAGTTGAGCTGTGGCAGGAAAATTTTCCTGCTATATTTCCACAATGCCACCATTAACCCAGTTATTAGAGTCTTGAGGTTTTTTTGATCTTTAGTATATCTCTATTAAAATATACTTTATACTTTACAACACTACCAGCCAAGGTCAGCTAGTTGAAGATGTGGAGATGGATTGAGAGGTAAAGGCTGGAGGTTGGGGATTGGGAGAATTTTAAGAAAGTGGGTTTCTGTTTAGCTGTAGGTCTGTTTAGTTGTAGCTCTGAAAGAAGGCAGAATGCTGCTTTATAGGGTGGAATTAACTTATAAAGCTTTAATTTTAGGGTTTAGACATAGCTATGTGAAAGGAGAGCTGGAGAAAAATACACACATAACTATGTGACTGCCTCATCCACCCTGAGGAAGGTAGTCTTGGTCAGAATCCTAGAAATGGCAAACAGATCAAACAGATCAAGTCAGCGTGTGATTCAGGAGGCAATGAGACACACAAAGGGAGACTGGTTTTAGTCTCACCTTTGCCATGAGGCAACTGTATGAACTTGGTCCAGTCATTAACCTTCTCAGGTCAGTATCTTTCAGGGTGACAGAAGGGGGTCAGACTAGATGACTGATTTCTTTTTTTTTTTTTTTAAGATTTATTTATTTATTTATTTATTTATTTATTTATTTATTTAGAGAGACAGAGAGACAGAGAGGCAGAGACACAGGCAGAGGGAGAAACAGGCTCCATGCAGGAAGCCTGATGCAGCACTGGATCCTGGGTCCCCAGGATCACACCCTGGGCTGCAGGCGGCGCTAAACTGCTGCGCCACCGGGGCTGCCCTAGATGACTGATTTCTAAGGCATGTCCCGGCTCACATTCTCATCTAGAAACTCACATATTGATAATTTTGAATATATTGGATGTGATTCACATCTTCTTTATAAGAAGAAAGAACAGTACAACACAATAGGTTTTGAGCTTCTACTCTAGTGAAATCCTTCATTTCTTAAAAAACTCCTATCTCTGTCTTCTGTTATTAGTTATCATGCTCCTCAAGGGCCACCATATTTAGTGCATATCATCTTTCTCTTCTAGTTCGGTGATGATTTTTTTTAAACCTTTCAAATTCCACTTGTTATTTTGGTTTTCAATTCAGTAGTACAGCTTCCATGGGACTTGGTTTTAGGTCATCTCTGCTGATAGAGAGATTGTGGGCAACAATGGATCCTGGCAGCAAGGTTAGAAGCAAGACTGAAATAGTAGAGGTGAGTCCTGGATTTAGCTTGAGAATAGATCAAGTGATAATCGTGCCTTAGAAGTGAAGAGCAAGTACAAACTCAGGAGCAAGCATCAAGTCAGAAGAGCAGAAACAGAAACAATATCTATACATCAAGGAACTTCTAAACCACAGAAAACTTCTTGCATAATCCCTAATGCAATAGAACCCAGAGTTTTCCCTTTCCAGGGGATGGCCAAGACAATGTTTAAAGGCTGCTATTAGGTAGAAACTCATCACTCTGGGTAGATTTTGCTCCACTGGACTTGAAGTAGAATTACAGAGCAGATATAATGGACATGTGTTTGTGTGTGGAGGGACAGCGAGTGGTGAGTGATTGGTTTACAAGGTCAACCAGTGCTGAATACTTAGATATTAAAATATGATCATAATCATCTTGGATTGGTGATTATTTTATCATGAATGTCTTACGCTATTTAATCTTCAAAGAAACTTAGCTTTTATATAACTGTTTACAGTTAGATTGTATCAACTGAGACTTAAATTTTGCCTAATTTGATTACGAAACTAACATTATCAGTTGTCATCTCATTAACTCTCACAATAATCTCATGAAATAGTTATGGGGAATGAGGAAAATGAGTTTCAAATAGGTTAACTAACTTGTTTAAGACCAATTATAGAGAACATAATGGCCCTGGAATTCAAATATAAGCTTGTTAGATATAAAACCCAATGAAGCCTCACTACTGCATGTACCATAGTCGACATGGAACAATAGTTAGAATATTCTAACTACAGTGGCATGAAAGCCAGAACCAAGTTTCTTTCCACCTTCACATTTTTTGCCAAAATTCTCAATTCATGAGATTGGTAAAACTTTGTTACTTTTGGCAAAGAGTGATACAGCCAAAATAAAAATAATCTTTATGAAAAATACCTTAGAGTTGCTCTTAGAGAGAGAGTAGTTAGCAAGGAAAGTTTCTGAATACTGAGGCATGTGTCTGTGCATATACCATTCCCACATCCAAGTGGATGAGCTAATGGGAAAAATAAATTTTCTAGTAATAGCTAAGAATAGAATTAATTACTGGTGAAAAGAATCCCAGTGTCCTGTCTCTTCTCCCTGGGCTACGTGTGTGTATGTGTAAGTATGTACTTATAATGACCTTATACTAGGGATGCCTGGGTGGCTCAGTAGTTGAGCATCTGCCTTCAGCTCAGGGCATGATCCTGGGGTACCAGGATCAAGTCTTGCATCAGGGTCCCCACTGGGAGCCTGCCTCTCCCTCTGCCTCTCTGTATGTCTTTCATGAATAAATAAGTAAAATCTAAAAAAATAGATTAAAAAAATAATGACCTTATACTCTGGGTAGGCTAAGAGTGTGTGGGTGCATCCCTTCCCTTATAAGGCCTGAGGAGAAATCTAAGCTTTATAGAGAAGTACCTCCCAAAGTATGATTTGGTAGTGACGAATACCTGCAGGGAAAGTCTGTGCAGAGAGTGCCTGAAGCTGCCTCCAGAGTCACCTGAGGACCCAGAGGAATGCAGAAGAGCATTAGAAAGTTTCCCATGCTCTCCAGACAGGGTCATGATTGGCTGAGAAAAGGCTGATGGATCAGAAGTGATCTCTAGACATGAATGAAGGCAAGTCATGATGAAAGAAAGTAGTTGGCAGATGCTGCATGGACCATTTGAATGAGAAACCACAGCTGGAATAGATGCTCACCACTGAAGACCCAGCAAGATAAGTTATATCTCTGCAGATACCCATGGAAGACAGAGAACCATTAAAAACCAGATACCTCACCTGCTAAAGCACAGGTACTTCCATAAGTTCTCTGGCACTTAAGCCCTTGGGTAAAGTGGAACAGGGTATTTCTCTATTATACTGGGAAAAAAATCCTGAATTAACTGACTAAAAACCTGAAACCATCGAGTAACCATTCATTTGACTGAGTTTACCTAGAAATTATTCATTTAATTTTCTGCTATTAGGCAGTATGGAAGCTCAGGGCAGAAATTTAGTTAAGTTATAGGGAAATAAAATACAGTTTTGCATTCCCTTCTATGGAATCAGAGTATTTTCCACCTGCCTCTATGTTTTCCCATAATTTTTCGTTGATTTCACTTTTATCCTCCCACATAGTTTGAATTGCTAGGGTATCCCTGTCAGTTCTCTCCAATTTAGGGGCCAGGAGCTCCAGGGAACTTGGAAGATGTCAGGTTGTTAGTTATTATTGTAATAACTGTTCAGTTAAATAAGAGCTCCATGAATTTGTGTGTTGAAAAATTTCAGATAGTTTCTATTTATTTTAGCTTTGTTCCTTTTGCAATAAAAGCTTTGTATTTAATTATTAATTTGGCTGTTATTCTGGCAATTCTTGGCTATAAATAAATATCTTCAGAACATTATCTGCAAACCACTAAGAGATTTTTTCCTGGTGGTAGAGCTGTTACATATGAAATTGTTGACTCTAAGTAGTGTTTAACCATAAATAAATATTATAATGTAAATTAAATTAAAGTGATAATTTCTTCATGATTTTGGGAGAATTGGAAGCAAAAAATATAGTTTAGACAAAATTTGCAATGTTGTCTTGTGATCGGATGACCAAAGGGATTGTGTAATTTGCTAATTATAATGAAAATAGAATTCACTATTACAGATTATGATAGTCAATTTGGGTTGACTTGTATCAACTTGGCTAGGCTATGGTACCCAGTTATTCAATAAAACATTTAGTGGTGTGAAGGTATGTTGTAAATGTCGTTAACATCTACAATTAGTTCACTTTAAGTAAAGGAGATTATCTTTAGTAGTGTGGGTAGGCCTCATTGAATCAGTTAAAGGCTTTAAGAACAAAACTGAGGTTTCTCTTAAGAAAAAGAAATTCTGCCTTAAGACTGCAGCATCAGGGGTCCCTGGGTGGTTCATTCCATTAAGCTCCTGACTCTTGATTTTGGCTCAGGTCACTGTCTCAGGTTTGTGAGTTCGATCCCTGAGTCAGGCTCTGTGCTCAGCAGTAAATCTGCTTGAATTTCTCTTTCTATTGCCCTCTGCCCCTCCCCTACTTGTGTGCACTCTCTCTCAAAATAAACAACTAAATAAATCTTAAAAAAAGATTGCAGCATCAGCTCTTGCCTGAGGGTTTTCAGCCTACCCTATGGTAGGCTTGCCAACCCCATTCCTTGAAATCTCTGTCTCTATTATGTGTGTGTGTGTGTGTAGTTTATACATGTATAAAATTGTTTGTTTTTCTTGACTGATACAGATTTGGTACCCAGAGTAGTTTTAGAGGAATAGGATCTTAAGGATGAGTTTTCTGAATTGGTTTTGGGTTTTTTTTTTAATTTTTTATTTATTTATGATAGTCACACAGAGAGAGAGAGAGGCAGAGAGACATAGGCAGAGGGAGAAGCAGGCTCCATGCACCGGGAGCCCGACGTGGGATTCGATCCCGGGTCTCCAGGATCGCGTCCTGGGCCAAAGGCAGGCGCTAAACCGCTGCGCCACCCAGGGTTCCCTGGTTTTGGGTTTTATGAAATTAGTTCCATGATATGATTGGATTTAAAGGCATGAATGAGGAACGCCTGGGTGGCTCAATGGTTCAGTGTCTCCCTTCAGCTCAGGGTGTGATCCCAGGGTCTGGGATTGAGACCCACATCGGGCTCTTGCAGGGGCCTGCTTCTCTCTCTGTCTGTGTCTCTGCCTCTCTCTCTCTCTCTCTGTGTCTCATGAATAAATAAAAAATCTTTAAAAAAAAGGCATGAATGACTCTATTTCCAGTGGCAAAGAGGCTACTGATAGTCCATGGCATGATGCAGCCATAAAGATATGTGAACTATTCCCACCAGATAGTTCTAATCAAATTGTTATAAGAAGTAAGATTCTGGGTGACCAAATATGTGAAACCTTAGAACATTGTCAAACTAACAAGTATAATGAGATTGGCTGGTTACTCCTAATTGCACTGGAGAAAGCAGAGAGAGAAAAAGATGAGTTAGCGGTTTCAAGTTCCCAGCTCAAACTCTGCATAAATGACCTGAAAATTTGTGTCTGCCCTGAAAGCCATCCTATCTACTGTAGCTTCAGAGCTGAGATTTCCAAAAACCAAGCTTGGAGTATCATGCGAGTGGTTGAATCATAAAAGAAGCTGCTCAATGTCAACATTATCCAAAATATGAAAAGAGCCCAGATGTCCATCGACAGATGAATGGATAAAGAAAATGTGGTATATATATATATTATTCAGCCATCAAAAAGAATGAAATCTTGCCATTTGCAATCACATGGATGGAACTGGAAGGTATTATGCTAAGCAAAATAATTCAGTCAAAGAAAGACAAATATATGATTTCACATATATGGAATTTAAGAAACAAAACAGTTAAATAAAGTAAGACAAAGGGAAGGGAAAATAAAATAAGATAAAATCAGAGAGGGAGACAAACCATCAGAGACTCTTAACTGTAGGAAACAAACTGTGGATACCTGGAGGGGTGAGGGGTGTAGGGATGGGGTAATTGGGTGATTGGCATTAAGGAGAACACTTGATGTAATGAGGACTGGGTGTTATATGCAACTGATGAATTGCTCAACTCTACCTTTGAAACTAATAATGCACTATATGTTAATTGATTCTAAATAAATAAATTCAAAAAATATAAAACAAACTGCTGCTGAATTCTGTATTCAGGTTGTAGGGGAGGAAATTTTCTTCCTCCTCCTTTCTAGGTTCTTTGGCTCATCTAATAATTCAGCAGACAAAGCAGAATAGAAGAACATATTTAATTTCATATGAACAGGAGTTCATAGACATATGAGACTCAAAGAAGTGACCAAAGCAAATAGTTTTTATACTTTTTAGGCAAAGAAATAATAAATTTTTGAAGAATTGACAAGGCAAAGAAATTTGGGCTTGGTAGTAAATTAGTGAAGAAGTTACAAGGTGCGTTTCCTTCTCAACACTAAAGTCCCTAACACCAGAGATAGGTGATGTTTCCCTTTCTCCTGGTACAGGCAGAGTACCTTCTGTGTGGTAGATTCCCTGTACCCCCATTTTCAAGGGGACAAAGGTTAGTGTGTCCTTCTTGCACCAGCTGTTTTTTTTTTTAATAAGCTTAATCCAAAATAATCAATACGCCAAAGTGGCATATCTTGGGGCAGCCCCATCAAGGCCTTGAACAGGACTGAGAAACTGTAATGAGTTTTCAGCAGCTGCAGCATGACTCTCTGTGGGTCTTAGGTTCCTAGGGCCAGTTCCAGGTAACCTTAAAGATGAAAGAGTCTGGCATTCAACAGGGGTGGCCTTGGTCTACCTGTGTTCATTGTGTTTATGTAACTGAAGAGTTAAGTTTTAGGAGACAATTTTTTTTATCCTGTTAGTCCTTCAGATTCAACTACTGCCAACTAATAATTATCCTTGATTTTATGGATAATCCATATTCTTGGCCATGAAGTGTATATTTAACAATTATATACATGCTTCAAGGATTTTCATGACTTTAAAATGCAATAATTGTATTAGTTCTCATTAATTTATTTATCTATAAATTATTACTTTATAACTCAACACATTGTTGCTTTATCTAATATTGAACAGGATATGAGCACACCTAACTGGTAGAAATAAACAGATTATTGGGATGTCACTTTTAAAGTGCACAAATCTTAAATTCACAACTTGATAATTTTTACCGAAGTATAGATCTATGTAACCATCACCCAGATTAAGGGACAGCACATTTCCAGAAGGCTGGAATCTCTGTCGTGATGGGTTGCCAACACGCACAATTTTTGTGACCCTTAAGGTATATAGATTTCTCTGTATCTGACCATTTGCATGTTTTTACATCAATATGATGTGGCTTTCATAAAAAACCATGGAAAACAAAGAGGTAGAAGTCATAAGTCATAAAATTTTTGTTTAATATATGTGCTCATGCCCTACAAGACCGTGGGGGCAAATCTAAAAGAAATGAAGTTGTAAGAATGATGACATTTAATTTCTGTCTCTTCTATTTATTCTAATTTAGTTGTTCATCTATTGTGCAGAATCTGCTATGTGCTATGAGAGCAATGTAAATAAGGAGTGTGTGTATGCATGTATGTATGTGTATTGTATATTTGTAACAGATACATCTGTTTTGTTCTCTTTATTGTGGGATAGGAAGAGAACATGGTCTAGGTAAAATCTGTCTTAGGGGAGTGTAAGTTTTGTAGGTTAAGTATTTTTTATAAACATACGAATTTTTTTTACACAATGCCATTTAATTAGAATAACAGAAGCTTGAAAGTGCAAAACTCATTCTTGAACAGTAACAGACAACTTTAACATTTTAAGAGAACAATCTAACACTCTAAAACTGCTTTGGTTCAGGCCACATGGGGACACTCCCTTTGGTTGGCTGTGGTGAATATGACCTGAATTAGAATCCCATGGGTTAAAAATTTCAGGCTCAGAGTGCTATAGACTAAACTCCTGTAACCATTTCACATCCATTCAGACATGCTCATTTTCTAGAACTTCAAAACCATTGGCTAAAAACAACTTTTTATTCAAATGAGTTTGGAGTGGAGGTTACACATATTATGACTTAAAATAAATGGAGTTTAAACTCTCCTTAGAGACTCCTCTCTCACTTTTCATGTCTAACTGATATAAACCAATGCATTAGACCAAAAGTTCTCAAAATTTTCTTCCTCCTTTTTAATTTTTAATTAATTTTTTTGTTAGAACAGGTAAGCATAATGATTTTTAAAAATGGTTTGCAAACTTCGTGCCTGCCCAGCAGTTATTCTCGTGAGTGGGAATGCCTTACTGCTAAGCCCATCTTCTTCAACTGAGATATTTATTGGAGATTTCAAACAAATCATATTTGTGGCAGTTGTGCACATCTGTAGATATATTCTGATAGCAGTAGCGGAGAAGTAGAGAGGATCTGATTTCAGGAGCTGTCTTAGTTCAGGCTGCTCTATGACAGAACACTGTAAACTGTGTAGCTTAAACAACAGACATTTATTTCTCACAATTCAGAAAACTGGGGAGTTGAAGATCAAGGCCCTGGCAGATTCAGTGTCTGGTGAAGGTTTTCTTCTTGGCAGGTTTGCAGATGGCTCCCTTCTTGCTGTATCTTCACATGGCAGAGTGGGAGATGATCTCTCTTGTGTCTCTTCTTATAAGGGCACTAATTCCATTCATGAGGGCTCCACTTTCGTGACCTAATTACCTTCTAAAGGTTTCACCCCCAAACACTGTTACACTGGGAATTTAGCCTTCAACATACATTAGGTCCATACCAAGAACTCGACAACTTACAAAAATGCATTTTGATTCCAGTTACTTTGATTGTAAACTTCTTGATGGTAGAGAGTTTACATGTCTAAGTTTCTCTAGTGCTTTCCATATATGACATTAGTTGACAAATACTTGGTGATTTTTTTTTTTAATTAAGTAGTCTCCATGCTCAGTGTGGAGGTAAATGAGGGGCTTGAACTCAGGACACTGAGACCAAGACCTAAGCTGAGATTAAGATTCAGATGCTTAACAAACTGAACCACCCATGTACCCAGCTTGGTATTTTTAAAATTTTGATTTGGCTTCAGTAGATACGGTAGAGGTCTACTGACAATGGCTGCACATAACAGTGCTAAACTGTGGCCCTTGAAACTCCTCTTACTTTATGTGCAGCTATATGTGGTACTACATAGTTAGAGTTTTATATAATTTTGAGTTTCTTTAGCTCAAGAGTTGGGATATTTGCATTACATTTTGGGAGGTCTTGCTTCTTCTTTTTTTTTTCTTCAAAAATTTTACCTATTTATTCATGAGAGACACAGAAAGAGAGGCAGGGAGACACAGGCAGAGGGAGGAGAAGCAGGCTTCATGCAAGGGGCCCGAGGTGGGACTCGATCTCAGGAACCTGGGATCACACCCTGAGTCAAAGGCAGACGCTCAACCGCTGAGGCACCCAGGCGTCCCATGGGCTTGCTTCTAAATGTAAAAGTTGGGCAGCCTGGGTGGCTCAGCGGTTTAGTGCTGCCTTCAGCCCAGGGCCTGATCCTGGAGACCTGGGATCGAGTCCCACATCAGGCTATCTGCATGGAGCCTGCCTTTCCCTCTGCCTGTGTCTCTGCCTCTCTCTCTCTTTGTGTGTCTCTCATGAATAAATAAATAAAATCTTTAAAAAAATGTAAAAGTTCATTCAACATTAGGCTACAGTAGAAGAGAACAGGCAAAAGTCTTTCCTACTCTAAAATATGTTTATCCCTGTAGTAGAGGCATTTGGAGAAGAAAGAGGAATGATTCTGCCTTCAGAGTGAAGCTGACTTTATAGAGGAGTGCCTTTCACTAAATTGAGAACCTATGTGTCTCAGAGTCCTCTAGTGCTCAGTTTGAAAGGTCCTATGGCCTCCTTATTTTTTTTGCCCTCTGCCTATTACTCTGAGTCATGCAGTTTTCCTAAAGGGATTTTATTTATTTAGCAAAACATTTGCCTTTCTGGCACAGTCTTATTTCTGAGGGGTTTGTGTGGACCTTTAGGGAGTGACCATCACACTCTGTTGCCCTACTGTATATAAACCATACAGTCAGTTCTACACAGATAACCCTATCTGTACACTGTGGATTAAGGTGGCATAGTAACTTGTTTTAACACACTAAGAAGTATCATAAGATTGCAAACCATTTATAAAGCATTAGATGGAATTAACAATTGCCTTCATCTATTAGGTCCTGTAGCCATTTCCATTCAGCATATTTATTATGGTGTCACTTAACCTGGTTCTGTTATATTTATGTACTCCTTTTCTTCCCAAAGTGCTTCCCAATATGCTTTAATATATTAATTCTGTGCAGTAATCCTGTGGGGGAGACCAGAATTCTATCCCAATTTAAAGATGGAAAATGCATGCATGAAACAGGCAGAGGTTTTACCTGCTTATGGAGGCAGGACCAGGTCCTCCATTCTTTACAGCAGTTCATTAGAAGGCTTTTCAGTATTTTCCAGCATCCTCTGGGAATTACTGCTTTTTTTTTTTTGGAAAGGGGATTCATATCTCCTGTTATCAGGTTCCTAGGGCTGTGGTCACAAAGTACTCATAAACTGAGTGGCTTGGAACAACAGAAATTTATTGCCTCACAGTTCCAGAAATTAGAAGTCTAAGTTAGGGTGTTGGCAGGGCCATCTTCCTGCTGAAACCTTTAGGAGAAGAAGCCTTCCTTGCCTCTTTCAGCTTCTGGTAATCCCAGACATTGCTTGGCTTGATGATCACTCCAATCATCACATGGCATTCTCCTTATGCCTCTTTGCATAATCTTCTCTTTGTGCATATGTGTGTCTGTATCCAAATCTCTCCATATTGTAAAGACATCAGTTCTGTTAAGTTACAGACCACCCTAATGACCCCATCTTAACTTGACAACATCTGCAAACACCCTATTTTCTTCTTCTTCTTCTTTTTAATATTTTATTTATTTATTCATGAGACACACACACACACACACACACACACACACACAGAAGCAGAGACACAGGCGGGGGAGAAGTAGGCTTCATGCAGGGAGCCGGACATGGGACTCAATCCCAGGTCTCCAGGATCAAGCCCTGGGCTGAAGGTGGCGCTAAACCGCTGAGCCACCTGGGCTGCCCCAAACACCCTATTTTCAAATAAGATTACATTCTGAGGTACTGGAAGGTTAGGATTTCAAAAGATATTTTTTTGGAGGACATAATTCAATCCATAACATCACCTCTTGAAAATTCTAACTAATGATGCTTTATTTTTTTATTTTTTATTTATTTATGATAGTCACAGAGAGAGAGAGAGAGAGAGGCAGAGACACAGGCAGAGAGAGAAGCAGGCTCCATGCACCGGGAGCCCGACGTGGGATTCGATCCCGGGTCTCCAGGATCGCGCCCTGGGCCAAAGGCAGGCGCCAAACCGCTGCGCCACCCAGGGATCCCTAATGATGCTTTAAACACGGCATCTGACCAATCCTGTTGCTAGATGTTGTTCAGTCCTGATAATAACTAGCCCTGAAACCTGGCATGGAAAGGTTTATACTTTATAAAGAGGGGGAAGATCAGAAGACAATTAGGGACACCTGGGTGGCTCAGCAGTTGAGCATCTGCCTTTAGCTAAGAGCATGATCCTGGAGTCCCAGGATCAAGTCCCACATCGAATACTTGCCTGCTTCTCCCTCTGCCTGTGTTTCTGCCTCTCTCTGTGTGTCTCTAATGAATAAATAAATAAAACTCTTAAAAAAAAAAGAAGACAATTAAATATTTGAGCCTCCTTGGTTTCACAAAATGTGACAGTAGACTTGGATCAAAAAGTGCCAAATTCTAAATAACACATAAGCTAGATGAACCACCTCTGAGTAATTTAGGATAAACTATACATCCAAAATACAGTTTACCCTCGTTCAGCACAAATTTGATTTAAACATTCAATTAATCTTATTAGTAATGAACTAACATGAGAAAATTTGATATACACACAGGACATGGCCACTGTTGATGGCTGTATTGCTTGGCTTTCCCCTTTACTATGTTTCTTCTCTCATCTGCTTTTGCTCCACTTGCTTCTTTAGTGTGTTGTCTTGATTTTATTCTTCCTTCCGTTCTGATTTGCCTTTAACTTTCTAGTGGAGGTCATATATCAGACATCCATGATGAGAAGAATCAAATGGATCCTTAGCTCAATATAAGACAAAAGAAATTTTAAGGAAGAGGAAGTACACATTTATTGGAAATGTAATAAAGAAAAGCCATGTGTTATATTTAAAAATAAGTCTCATTCTTATTTTTCTTATTATAAGTGTTTAGATATTCATTTTAAAAACTATTAAGAAAAAGTAGATAAGCACAAAAAGAAAATAAAAAGAATCCATGATCCCTTTCACAATCCTAACACTGGTGCTGAATATTGTTAATGCTTTAATATATGTCCTTCCAGATGCACATGTATAAATGTTTTTTACAAAATTGTTATTGAATTGTACAGGTGGATTTATAATCTCCTCTCTCTCTTTAATAATATATTGTGAGCATCTTTTCATGCTATTAAAGATTTTTCTATGGCATAATTCCATTTCATCATTACAACAGAAATGATGTTCCATTGTAGGGATGTACTAAAGGAAATTTGATCAGTCCTCTATTATGGGACATTTTATGGTTGTTTTAAAATGCTCCTTATCACAGTCAATGGTGTTGTAAATAGGGTTGCAGTTAATCTTTGGAGAGATACATGCTTACTTCCTCAGAATAAATTGTAGAAGTAAAATCAGTGGGTCAAATTTATGCATAATTGACAAACTACTCTCTGGCAAAGTTGGATCAATTTATACTTCTGCCAGTAGTGTTTGAGAGCACATATTATCTGGCATGTTTGACAATACAGCATAGTGGAATTTAAAAAAATCATTCCAATTTGGTAAATTAAAAAATGACATTTTAATTGTAATTGTATGACCACTTATGCTACACAGAATTGATGGAAAGAATAAAGTACATAAATATAAGGAAATAAATACTATTAGGTAATTTTCAATGGAAAATGTAGGATACTGGGACAACTATCCATTTGCAAAAAGAAAAATTTTGTGCAAAAATGTTGGCCATTCATATTTCTAACTTAGCAAAATTGCTTGTTTATATCCTTTACCAACTTTGCATTTAGGTGTGATTGTCTTTTCTTTATGGATTGTAAATTCTTTATATAAATATATTTTTTATATTCTAATAAAATTTTATTATGGACACTGAAATTTATTTTCATGTGATTTTCACATCACAAAAATATTCTTCCATTGATTTTTTTCTTCAACTATATAAAAATGTAAAACTATTCTTAGCACAAAGGCCATACAAAAACAGGCAATGGGTTTGATTTGGTATAGGGACTCTAGTTTGCTGATCCATGAATTATTAGAAAAGATAAAGAAACCAGAAATAATAATTACGTATAAAAATATGTGACTATATATATATTTCTTTTCCTTCTCTTAATTTCTTTTCAAAAGATATATGACTATTTACAGTAAAAATTATGACATTGTTTTGGTGGTTTAAAAGGTGTCCAAGGGCAGCCCAGGGGGCTCAGCAGTTTAGCACCACCTTTAGCCCAGGGTGTGATCCTGGAGACCCGGGATCGAGTCCGTCAGGCTCCCTGCATGAAGCCTGCTTCTCCCTTTGCCTGTGTCTTGCCTCTCTCTCTGTGTATGTCTCTCATGAATAAATAAATAAAATCTTAAAAAAAAATAAAGTAAAAGTTGTCCACAAATTCTTTGATACTCCTACCTTAAAAAGATATATGCTGTACTTAATGACTTACTTTTTTTTTTTTTCAGATGGGAATTTTATTTTTGTATATGTGTGTGTGTGTAAGTATAACTTTATTATATTTTTTACAGTCTTATATTAGTTTCAGGTGTATAAACTCAACACCCAAAAAACATAATCCAACTAAAAAATGGGCAGAAGGGATCCCTGGGTAGCGCAGCGGTTTGGCGCCTGCCTTTGGCTCAGGGCGCGATCCTGGAGACCGGGGATCGAATCCCACGTCGGGCTCCCGGTGCATGGAGCCTGCTTCTCCCTCTGCCTGTGTCTCTGCCTCTCTCTCTCTCTGTGACTATCGTAAATAAATAATTAAAAAAAAATTTTAAAAAATAGGCAGAAGACATGAACAGACATTTCTCTGAAGAAGACACAGAGATAACCAATGGATTCATGAAAGATGTTCATCATCACTTACCATCAGGGAAATACAAATCAAAACCACAATGAGATGTCACCTCATATCTGTGAGAAAGGCTAAAATCAACAACACAAGAGAAAACAGGTGTTGGTGAGGATGCGGAGAAAAAGGAACCCTTGTGCACCATTGGTGAGAATGTAAGGTGGGGTAGCCACTGTGAAAGATGATATGGAGGTCCCTTAAGAAGCTACAAATAGAACTGCCGGTGATCCAGCAATTGCATTGCTGGGTATTTACTCAAAGAATACTAATTCAAAGGGATACATGCACCCCTATATTTATAGCAGCATTATGTATAATAGCCAAGCTATGGAAGCAGCCCAAGTATTATCCATCAATAGCTGAATGGATAAAGAAGTGATATATATATATATATATATATATATATATATATATATATACACACACACATATATCTCATATATATATGAAATGGAATGTTATTTATTCCATTGGAATGTATTCATTCCAATGAATGGAATGTTTATATATATATAATGTTTATATTTATATATATATATAAATATAATGGAATGTTATTCAGCCATAAAAAAGAATGAAATCTTGTCATTTGCAATGATGTGAATGGAGCTAGAGATTATTATGCTAAGCAAAATAAATCAGTCAGAGAAAGACAAATGTCGTATGATTTCATTCATATGAGCAATATAAGAAACAAAACAAAGGGAAAAAAGAGAGCGGCAAACCAAGAAACAGACTCTCTTAACTACAGAGAACAAACTGATAGTTACCAGAGGGCAGATGGGGTGGGGAGGGGAGTCCGGGATGGATTGAATAGGTCCAATCATTCAGTTGGAGATTGAGGAGTACACTTGTAGGGATGAGCACTGGGTGATGTAAGTTCTTTATATTTTGAAAATTTGAATTCCTTATTTTTCATAAACAATGGCAACAAGTTTTTAATGTGCCATTTAACTTTATTTGTAGTTTTTCTTTTAATACAGAGAAATTTAAACAATATTTTAGTCAATCTCTCAATTCCTTTCTTTTTGGTTTCTTTCATATTTTTAGTCTTTCCTTTCTAATCCTAAAATTATTTCTGTATTTTTCTAGTATTTTTGTGATTTATATTAAAAAATGTAGTCCAAAAAAATGTAGTCCATATCCATATGTTTGATATTGTTGTACAATAGGAAAGAGCAATCTGATTTTTCTTCTTTGTCCAAGTGGATAGTCAGTTGTCGCAATATTCCGTACTTTCTACTGGGAATTACATAATTGTGTTTATTTCTTTATATTTATATACTTGATATTTATTCCTTGGATATAATATTTCACCAGCACCACACTGTTTGAATTGCTGCAACTTTATCACATTTTTAACACCTGTGGTGCAACCTCATTTGTTACTTATTTCTTTAAAATGCTCTTAAAAATGATACTTGCACATAATCTCTTCACTTATTTGAAAATGTCAAGGAAAAGCAAGAAAAATTGTTCAACCACTGTCTTAAAACTTGTGTTTTGTTAAATAATCATGTGCTTTTATGAAAGCTGATGCTTCTTTTCCCTTTAATAATAATTGTAATTATACAGTAATAACAGAGAAGTCAAATGGTAGTAGAAAGCACAGTAACTTTGGAAACAGCTAGCCCTGGATAGAAAAGCTGATTTCGTCCTGTTAGCTGTGTGCCTTGGGCAAGTTAATTCAATTTTAAGGATCTTGGTTTATCCATTAGTAAAAATAGGAATAGTACCTTTTCTACTTCCCAGGGCGATAAAAGGATTAAATGGGACATTGTTTGGTAACAGAGTTTGTTCCTGCTATCAAAGAAGGAGGATCTATTGTTTGTAAAACATTTTTACATATATTGTGTCATTTGACTCACAAAACACTTGACTCACTGGAATCAAGAGTTTCTGTGGTATTGAATTACATGATGATTTAATAAGATATGATGATGATGTTATAGCTAATAAATGGTGATCTTACAAAGTAATACTTTTTTTTTCCACTTAAACACATCACTGAAACTTTTGCTACATTCTTAGGTATGAAATCATTTTAAATAATGACTCAGGATGGCAGTATTTTTTTTGCCTTTTCAACAATTTGATGTATATAAATAAGAATACATGCACTGTTAGTGCACATATTTTTAGAAGCATATCTATTCTGTAAAGGAAAGTTTGTAGTCTAACTTAACCAGTTTGTATTGTGTTAAAAGCATTTGATTCCTATCATATGAAACATAACTTTTAATTTGAAAATTAATAAGAAATCCATTTTCTTCTTAGTTGAGCCAAGTCACAGATTAAAACTCATATTAAATGAGTAGCTAGTATTTATAACAACTCTAGAGAAAATAAATGTGCAAGCCAGTATAATATACAAAGGTCATTAAGACTGGGGTAATTGGGATCCCTGGGTGGCGCAGCGGTTTGGCGCCTGCCTTTGGCCCAGGGCGCGATCCTGGAGACCCGGGATCGAATCCCACGTCGGGCTCCCGGTGCATGGAGCCTGCTTCTCCCTCTGCCTGTGTCTCTGCCTCTCTCTCTCTCTCTCTCTGTGGGACTATCATAAATAAATAAAAATTAAAAAAAAAGAAAAAGAGACTGGGTTAATTGAGAATTGAATTTTTTTTTTTTTTTTTTTTTTGAGAATTGAATTTGAATCTTTGCATTACAGAGATTTCAAGCTGTGTGACTTTGGTTATGTTATCTAGCCACTTAACCCTCAGCTTCTCATCTGTAAAATGGAAAGATAATAGTGTCTAGAAAAAAGATTGTTTGAAGGTAAAGGAAATAATTCTAGTCACGTATTTAGCGTAATATGTGTTCACTAAATAGTTATTATCGCTGTTATTAACTATGAGTAGCAAAATCATGCAGTCCCATGGAAGGAAGAATTTTAAAGTATATAAAGAAATAATAATTGAAGTTTTAAAATAGTAAACTCATGGAAATATAATAGTATTCTAAGCAGATGATAACTTAAAATCATGCCTGTGTATATTTGGGTGGAGAGAAAGATTAGTTGAAAAGTCTTTGCAGAGTTATGATTATTACCACAAAGTGCTAGAAATAAGGATAATGAAAAACAAAGCCTCCAAAATTATTACCAAGAAGGGAAACTGGATTGCTCAGTCCATTAAGTGTCTGCCTTCCACTCAGGTCATGATCTCAGGGTCCTGGGATCCAGCCATAGTCCTGTATTGGACTTTCTGCTCAGGGAGTCTGCTGCTCCCTCTCCCACTGTGCTCATGCACTCTCAAATAAATACATAAAATCTTTCAAAAATATATTACAAAGAGACCTATATTCACAGATATATAAAACAGAGTCTAAACCAAGAGGATGAAGTTTTAAGATGCTATGAACTCATAGACCATTATCCTTTTTTGATTTATACATAGAAATCTTGTTTTATTTTACACACAGATCTTCCAACATTTTCAGAAGCTGTCATAAAAACGCATTTAGGATATTGGGTTTCCTGGATCCTCTCCAAGCTTTTCTTCCTGCAATTAAGCCTTGTATGATCAGAGAATTTAGACTGAAGTAGAGAGAAGATGTTCTTGTTTTTGTCTTTTAAGAGGACATGTTCTAGAAATCTCAGGAGAATATGGCAGATGCTGCACAGTGAAGTCTGGGGTACATATTTTTGGTACCCAGTAAACAAACATTTAGAGAATAAGGTCTTAGAAGAGCCACATATGTGAGACAGTTGAAATCATCCAAACCTGAAGTGAAGATTAGATCCCAGTTTTTGCTTCTTGAGTGTTTGCTTTGTCTAAAAACAAATGACCAAATTTCTTGGCCCTGTGAGTGTGTAATTCTGTTCCTGAATTAGAGAGATGCTTTTGCTCATGTGGCTTGGGAAGTCTTCCTGGTTGTTTTCAGAGTGTGTGAAGCACTAAATTCGGAAGGTCAGAGAAATCGTGACACATTGTTGGTAAGCTCATCAGCTTCTTACTTCATAGTGCGTTCAGAAGGGCATGATGCAGGCAGTCCAGTAAGTAATGGTCATGATGTTCTGCTGCAGAACATTTGGGTTTCCCTACAGGTGTAATCGGTATGAAGTGAGTCATTAGTCATCACATTTTCTGGAAGAGTCAGAAGAGAAAAAGTTTAGAGTGAAATTGAATATGGTTTGTAATTTACTTTTGTTACTGATATGAGGAAATAATGTTTTACATCAAGCTTGTTCACTGAAAAAGCTTACTAGATAGCCTGATCCCTATACTAAGCAGTGCTAGAAATGAGTAGAATGAGAATATAGGACTTTTCCAATCTGATTTACTAATATTCATACTAGGAATTTATGAAGATGCTGTATGCAAACATGTCCTTTCATATGGTTAAAAAAAAATCAGTGAGGGTAGGGAATGGTGATGGTGGAGGTACAGGACAACGGGGAGGGCCACATAGCCAGAAAAGGAAAAGTGAACACATGGAAACTATGTGTAGGATGCATAGGTAGGCCAGAAGGAATGTGTTGGAAATATCCTTACCCTAAGGATCTGAGTCTTGTCTATGCCAGGTATTTGCTAATGTGAAGCCATCTGCAAATTCAAAGTCTCAGTAAATATACTAGACATTTTCCTCCTGTTTGGATACAAAAACTCACCTTTTCAAGGGCTGAAGCATTCTTTAAATCGAATGTTGATTGAAGTTTCAAGGCTTGAAACTTCAGCAAAGACAGATGCGTCAAGTGACCAGAAAAAAACAATTCAAGCAAATATTGGTTTGACTTGTAGCTAGCATTTGCCATTTCAGACCAAAAGTTGTTTTCATACCTTAAGGACAAAGAGGACAAAAGCAGTTAATACACTAGAGGATTGAAATTAAGGGTCTTTAACCATTTTCAACAAATATGTTTTTTAAAGATTTTATTTATTTATTTATGAGAGACACAGAGACAGAGACACAGGCAGAGGGAAAAGCAGAGGGAGAAGCAGGGGGGCCGACATGGGACTCATCCTAGGTCTCCAGGATCAGGCCCTGGGCTGAAGGCGGCGCTAAACCGCTGACAAATACTTTCAAACAGCCTGTGTTGGGTAGGTGGAGGCATAGCCCCAAAGTGATGCTTTCCGTTGGCTCCAGTTCTCAGAGAGCAAAGGAGAAACTTATCACTGGGAAGATTTCCGTAGTTGCACTAGCTTTTCTAACTAGACATGATTCCAATCTTGCCTAGTCTATGCCAGGCTTCGCCTCCACAGCCTGGAAAGAAACTTTGCTGCCTAGGAATTCTTCTACTTGTCTGGCAAACTTTGTGGGGACAGGGCGGGGCTGTAAGGAGAGGGTACTTGAAATTCCTTTGTGTTAACTGTTAAGTGGAAGTTCTAACGTTTGGGTCCCTTCTTCATTCCCTCCCTCTTCTCCCCTGCCATTTTCTTTTTTTTTTTTTTTCCCCTGCCATTTTCAATTAGAGGATGTAAACATCTCTTTGGGAGAGAAACACGGTGATAGGATAAAATTGGAAGGCTCTCCCCCTTGTCCTGTCCTGCCCCAGTTCTTCTCTCATTCTCCGTCCTCTTTCCCCTTCTCCAAGAAAGGCTGCGTTAGTTGTGCGCCCTTCCGATACACTGCTCAGGCCCCAGGCCTCCCTTTAAGCCATATCGATGCCTGCATTTGCAGTGAACTAGTCCCTACCAGCCGCTGTTTCCTACGCGGCCTCGGGCGGGACACTTCGTCAGGGCTTGCCTCGGTGGCCTGGAGCCTTCCAGCTCCGCATTTCTGCCTGATGCACTTTTTTTTTTTTTTTTTTTTTGCCGCTCTCCAGACACAAAGGCCCTCTGAAGGCAGCGTTAACGCTCTTGAGTTAGAATGCTTCTCGACATGAACGGCAAATTACTACTCTCGGGGGGGGGATACCTTGGGGGTAGTATGGGTCTTTGAGACATCCATTGCCCCATATTTGCCAACATCCAATAGAAAGCAGAAAGCGCCTGCGCTCACACCGGTGGATTTGGCGAAGTGGGGAGGGGGACAACCTTAGACTCTTAGCAGTTTCGCAGCTCCGGCCTCAGCCTCTAGTTCCTCCACTTCCGCAGCCTTCACGGTAATCCCCCGGCTCAAGAGTCCAGGGCCAGGATTTTAGAGAATAGGGAAACTTCCTTGCTTAAAGGGCGCCACGTTCGCCTAATCAGAGACGGTCAGTGGCACAAAAAAATCTGTGGGACGGTCCTGTCCTGGGTTCGATTCCCCCAGGCGCTGTGGGTCCGGGCTTGATGGGCCCGGGCTTGGTGGGTCTTAGTGCCAAGTAAGGGCTGGATCTCAGAAGCTTGATTTTTCTGGAGGTCAGTGACTGGGAATCTCAAAATGAATTCTTTGCATAGTCTTTCACTTTCGTGAATGGGTTCAGGCAAAATCGTTAATTTTGGAGTGCTGTGTCCCGAGTTGCCCTCTAAGTTAGGTCCTGAATGCCTAAGCTAAGCAGAGTGGAAGTGGCACAACTGTACCCTGGTTTCTTGCGGGCCATGGAGCCAGTAGTTCCATCATCCTCCCCACAAAGTTAATGGTGTTTGTGGTTTTCCCGCTGATAGGCAATGAAGTCAACATTCTCCCCACATGGTGGCTCCCTTTACTAAAGTTGAGTAGTGAATTTGTACAAGAAGTCTTGGAAATTTTCAAATATTTCTACAGATTGAACTCATTTCAGAATTCGCGTGGGAGAGGAGTAAGGATTTTAATCGGGTTCACCTTTGACGTGAAGCAAGGCGGAAGGCAGGAAAGTCACAGTGGGTAATAGCTTTGGGAGCTTTGGTAAGAAAGATGTCTCTGCTTGATTATCTGGTGGGCCGTGTTCACCGCAGGCTCTTTGTATGCGAATTTACTCCAGAGGCAGAGCTAAACAGCACACATGCATGTAAACATTCCAACATAAATAGGCGAACATATGCACTGGAGACAAAGAGATACATTCCCACATCGATTGTGGTTCATAGCTTTATTGCAGGCAGGCAATCTGAAGCATCCCCAGGAATAAACTAAGAAGAAGCACTTGGCTTCTGGTCCTTCATGGTCAGGAAATGAGCAAACTTTGTCTTCTTGAAGGAAATATTAAATCTTAAATAAGAAAGTAGGAAAAACAGGGATCCCTGGGTGGCTCAGTGGTTTAGTGCCTGCCTTTGGCCCAGGGCATGATCCTGGAGTCCCGGGATTGAGTCCCATGTTGGGCTCCTGTCATGGAGCCTGTTTCTCCCTCTGCTGTGTCTCTGCCTCTCTCTCTATGTCTATCATAAATAAATAAATCTTTTTAAAAAGAAAGAAAGTAGGAAAAACATTCTGAATGAGAAGCATTATAATTTTGTCTTAGAAAAAGCACGCAGAACTAATATAGTTTATTTAAATGTTAGCTCCAAATTATAATAGGAAATATTCCTACTAAACTGCCATTTCCTCTAAGTTTTGTTTAGGATCCAAATAATTAAAATGCACAGTAATGGTTATTGATGGCTCTATTTCCTTTGAGCAATAAAAAGAAAAAAGACCTGATTTTCTCTTACTGGAGTAGAAATTTAGGAATCTTCTTAAATCGCCCAGGGGCTTGAAAGCCTCCGGGTGGCTGTAGTCTTCTCTTATTGCTTTCCTCTTCCCACGTCATCTTCAGCTAAAAAAAAATTTAACGGTTCCCAATGGAGGGATTCCCGTTAGAAACCCTCAGCAAGTGAACTTGTACTGGGAATCCTCATGCTTTCCCAGTCTGTCTGTATTTCCCCAAACAGAACTCAAGTTGCAAATACAGGGGAAAAACATATTTCTCACTCCCAAATTCTTAAAATTTCAATTTTTGTGGATAATACAATTTCACAACTTCAATCTTTAAAATCAGTAAGAGCCACAGAAAGTGTGAAGATATCCAAATAGGCCATCTAGAGATCTAAAAACCAAGACTAATAGGAAACAGAATGCCCTTTACTCAAATGTGGGCATGACTGTTCTCAGCTTTAAGGGCATTCATGGACACTGCAAGGGGGGGAATGTATCTGAACAGCGGGGGAACTTGGACAGTGAATCGCCACATTAATACTCTTAGTGCCAAATCTTCAGATATTGAGGCTCTGGTGAAAAATTAAACCAATGGCAATTTTCAATGTGTGTAGTATCTGCGACCAGAGTTCAGCACTAAGAGCTTGGACAGCTCCACAGGCCATGCTCCGGAGGCAGCTTTAACTCTAATCAATCTACTCCTAGCCAGACTGTCAAAGACAGCCAGACTCATTAGCGATTTACTGAAAATCCTCCAAGACTTCCCTTTAAAAACAAAACGACTTCCACATTTAATTGTCTATCTAAAAGAACATACGTAAGAAATTAGGAGATCTAAATTAAATTTATTAATAGGAGAGCTTGATGGTGCTTAATTCCAGAGACCAGAGCTCTGATTGCTGGGGCTTGATGAAAAATAAAGAGAAATTGTAGGGCCATAATCAAAAACATGACTTTTGCCACCCTCGAAATTCTATGAATTCTTTACCCATCCCTGAAAAATGGGCAAAACTGAAAACCACCAAAATAATTGCACTTCTTAAAAATTGGATTGTATGAGTGAAAGGTGTTTATGAGAAGTCGATGACTCCGGATCTTATCATCCAAGAGGACAGCACAGAATAGTTAATATGTTCCTTGAGGGACTAGGATGCTGACGTCTTTTTCTGATACCCGATCATTACGTGACTGAAAAAAAAAAAGGAAGTCATTCCATGAATAAAAATCGGAGCGCAACAGTGCAACAAAATATTCTGTACTTAAAGGCCATAGGCAGACAGATGTTGACAAGGAAGGCTCTTCTAAAACCACCTTCAGATAGATTTCTGCTAACTGCACATATAAATAGGAGCAGAGGGCCGGTCACCTCTGTAACCACCGGCAGCAGCAGCAGCAGAAGCCGCAGCTTCAGACGCAGCCAGAGGGACCTCAGAGCAGAGAAGGCGCTGCCGACTTGCACAACTGCCTGACCAGGCGGTTTCAACAGACACCAGCCGCCTCGGCCCTCTCTCTCTTCCTTCCTCTTCTTTTTTGATTTTCCCTCTTTTCCTTAATCACTTCTTTCTCCTGGTGGACTTAGACCACTTTATCTCCCACCCCCACTTTAGCTCCTCGCCTCCTCTTTCTTCCTTGTACATCTCTCTCCTCGCCCCCTTCTCTCGGTGTCACGCTTCCTCCTAGTTCTGTCCTCTCCAAACTTTTGAACAGAATACTGGCCTCAGCAAACAAGTCCTCCAGCTCCTCCTGCTGCTCCAGCTCTTTCCTGCGGCTTCTCAGACACTAACGCCAGACGGTGATGTCTCTTGGGTTGTGACTCCAGCGCAGAAACTTGGAGGAGCCTTTTGCCCGCCGTCCTACTTGGCAACAAACCCTCTCCGAGCAGCGGTAAGAGTTGAATGGTAAGGGGAAAAATATCTTACCAAACCAAAGGACTCTTTTGACTGCTGATTCTTTCACCAGCATCAGGATACGAGTTAGCTTTCCTCGGACTAGGTCTGGCGAGTTATCGGGCACTGGGTATACACATACATATTTTTCCTAACTATAGCGAGAGGCGCCCACGGGCTATCATTAAGCGGTATTCAACACCGGGAGCCGGAGCTTCGCTCTGTCCCTCCCCCAGCTCGGAGAGTTTCTTGGGGTTGGAGGGTGAAAGGCCAGGGGCGTTCTGACAGCTGCGTGCCCTCTTTTCCCTCCTGCGCAGAATGACCATGTGTAGCGGAGCGAGGCTGGCCCTCCTGGTCTATGGGATAATAATGCACAGCAGCGTCTACTGCTCACCTGCCGCCGCAGGACTCCGGTTCCCTGGAATCAGGTAGGTGCTGGCCGCCCAGGCTGAGCTGAGGCTTGGCTTCCCCCAACACTTCCTCGTGGTCTTCCTCCTGCAGTTCCGCGGTCCTGGCTACGACCATCTCCCCACGGGCTCCCAGTACGCCGCTGTCAGCCGGGGTCGGGCCGCGGGTCCGGGGCCCTGGCCGGGTCTCCGTCTCCGCGCGAGGGCCAGGCAGGCGCCACTGCGGCTCAGCGCCCCTCCCCCAGCCCGCCGCAGCCAAGGGGCCGGGGTAGAGCCACCGAGCTTCAGCCTGCTGGAGAAACCTCCCCTCCCCCAGCCCCGCCCGCTGGAGGGGCAGGGCCGGGCCCCGAGCTTGACTTCTTTTCCTTATTCTTAGCTGAGTTAGAACTTCCTCTCTCCCGCAGTCAGGTTGGAGGGTTGAGCGTGAAGCTCCGTGGACTTTGCTTTGTTACAGCTTGTTCTGGACTATCGGGGCGGGGTCTTCCTCTCTCTCCTCTGATCTCCGTTTCACTTCAATTCGAATTGTTTCCCCTGGAAGAGCTTTCTTTCAAGTGATAGGTTTTCCATCTGCAATTTGAGTCTCAGACTGTTTTGGGGAGGGGGAGTGTTGGCCGGGTATAGTTGAGGAAAAGAGATTTGAGAGAAGGAAGAACAAGAATGAGTCTGGAAGGGAAGGGGAGAAACGGATGAAACGGATGCAGGGAAAGAGGAAGAGAAAGCAGGCAGGCAGGCAGGCAGGACCAGGACAATCCTGCCCGCCCGAGGCTGGAGTAACCGTGTTTTTGTTTTTTGGTTTTTTTTTTTCATAACTCTGGTTGTAATCAGTTGGCGCTGCTAGGTTCCTTACGCAGCCCCAATGTCCCGGGGCGGTCAGCTGGGGAGTGGACGCTCCGTTTGCAGCGCAGCTTCCGCGCCCCGCGGTGCACGCGGCTCCCTGCAGCTAGGAGCGCGCTTTCTGCCGGCAAAGCTGCTTCTCGCAGCCGCGCCCAAGAACCGTCGCCTTTAGGCGGGTCGCTGACCACTGATTTGGCCGGAGACATGGGTTCTGGCTTCCACATTAGGATTCCAGCATCGAGGCACGGGGCAGGGATGAGAGTTGCCAGAAAGACTCAGGGAATATGGGACGCCGGGTTATAGGGGAGGTGCGTCTCTAAGGAAGGGCCGGGTGTGGGGCGAACGGAAGGATGTGCTTCCCTCGTCTTTACCTCTCCAGGGATGGAGGAAAGGCAAGCAGGATAACGAAGTACGACTCTAAACCCTACTAGACAGCGCTGCTTGCCCTGGCCGCGTTCCAAGTCTCTCCGGCGGCCCAAAGTGAGGGGGTTTTGTGTTTTAGCCCACCCCTCCCCGCCCTATGTCAAGGATTGAGGCGCTAGGCAAGGGCGACTTGGAGACTGCGGCGCTCCTCCGGGCTCTAGGACCTCTGTTGACCCATTCGCTTCCCGCCGCCCCAACATCGCTAACAGTTTAGCGCGAACTGTTTATTCGGCGGACTTAAAAGTCCTGTTTCACTCCCAGCAGTTTTCGAAGTCGCGTGTGCTTGGCACATCCCCCGGGCGCGTGGCACCAGAGTGCGCGGACCTGCCACAGAACGAGTGAGCCACAGCCAAACAGGCTAAGTTTAGGGGCATCTATTATTCATGTTCCTGCCAGATCCTCTCCCGCCCAAAATAGAAGTCGGAGGTTCTCCGTGACCTACATCTGCGCGGGGAAGGGCTCCCCTGGGCACGGAGGCTGGGTGGGGGTGGCTGCCGGAGTCGGCCGCCCCACACCCCACCCATCCACCGCCCTTCGGTTTCGCCCTGGGCCTCCCGCTCCGGGTCTTCGCGTTGGGCGGCGCCTGGTCTCTGAGGACCTTTCTTTTCCCGGCCCGAGGCTGTCTGTTTGGGGTGGGGCAGGCATCAGGCCCGTAGGGGGTAGTCCTTTCCCGCGGCCCGGCGTTCGGGGTCGGCGCTGACCTCTCGGCTTCCCAGGGTCCTGCAGGGCGACCCTTTATCCTCCAGAGGGGAAGGATCGGAGAGTGGCTTAGAGCGATGGGGAATATCTTCCGCCTTATCTCTACCCCCTCCCGCGCCCCGGAAGAAGTGGCAGTTCTCCGTGGCGGATCTTTAGAAAGAAGGACAATCCGTGCGTAGTGGCCCCTTTCTCCGGGTCCCGGCGGAGCCAGAGAGGGGACTCGTACTGACCGCTCCTTCTGCCCCCGGCTACCCTCGCAGGCCGGAGGACGAGGCGTACGACGAGGACGGACACCCGCTGCAGGACTTCTACGACTCGGACCCTCCCGGCGCGGGGAGCCCCGCCTCCGCGCTGCGCGACGCCTACGCGCTCTACTACCCGGCGGAGACGAGGTACCCCCGCGCGGCCCCCGCGCCGGCCGGGACTGCGACGGCGGGAGGGGCGGGGGGGTGGCCCACCGAGCTGGTCGTTTTTCTTAGAAGCCCTCAAGCCTCTCTTCTCTCGGGCTGGTACCAGAGAGCGCGACAGAGTCAGCAGCGGGACGGGCTTTGTGGACAAGAGGGGGGCGTGGGACCTAGAGGTCTACGGCCCCGGCCAACCCCACGCCTGCCGTTCCTGGGGGGCAGCAGGAACGCTCCGTTCCCAGCAGGCAGTCGCGGGAGCATCACCAAAAAGTTCTGCGCGAGTTCTGTGCCCCCGGAGGGCGCGGGGGGCGGGGGGGGGGGCTGTCAGCCTCCCGGAGCGCCGAGGCGCAGGCGTGCGCAGCTGGGATCCGGGGACAGCCTCCTGGGGACCGAGTCAGTGACCCCGGGCGCTCGCTTTGCCTCCCCGTTAGAGATGTCGCCCAAGGGATCCTTAACAAGGCCTACCGCAAAGTCCTGGACCAGCTGTCCGCCAGGAAATACCTGCAGACACTCGTGGCCAAGGGCCTGGGGTAAGAGTTCGCGCAGGAGTTAAGCGGCGTAGCGGGGCGCGCGCTGCGGGTGGGGGTGGTGGGGGTCCGCGAGCGCGCGGCGTGGGCGGTGCCGCTCCTGCGTCCGGGCGTGCGCGTGGGCTCGAGGGGGCGGCCGCGCCCCGGGTCTGCGCCGCCCGCCCGCCGCCGCCCGCCGGGGTCCGCATGTAGCCGCTCAAGTCGGGCGACGCCGTTCGGAGCGGCGAGAGGCAAGGAGAGGGCCGAGAAACCCTGGAGTTTGATCCGTTTTGAATTAAAAAAAACCAAACCAAACCAAACAAAAAACCCCCAAAGAGAAACCAAATAACCTCTTTCTCCCCCGCCCCCGAGTCATTGAAAACCTTGCAGCTTCGCGGGACGATTTGCTTTGATTTACTGTAAGCCTTTTTTTTTTTTCTTTTCCCTTAATCATTTCTTTTACTGTAAATTCAAGTCGAAACTAACAAATCCTCAAATGTGGGCAGTTAGGGAAACCGTTTTTGCGCGTGCCAGACAGACTCGGGGCACAGGGCTTACGTGGAACCTCTCTCCGCGGAAGGCAACGTTTTAATAAAGCTCAGGGGGAAACAGATTACATTTTTCGCAATGAATAATTCATGCGATGGAAAGTCTTGCCTGCAGCCTGTCGACTTACATTATTATCATCACGTTTTTCGACTTAGCGTGCGGAAGGGGAGGAGGGCCCTTGCCTGACCAGGGATTGCGGGATCGGTGTAAAACTTCCCGGGCCCCCGCCAGCGTGGCACGTGGGGTTATTTTCTTTGCACGTGGGGGCTGGGGATGGCGAGAGGAACAGTTAGGACAATTGAGCGCAAAAGCACGGATAGTCAAATCTCAACGGGCAGCATTTGGAGACAGGGTAGGCGTGCATCGCGAGCTCTGCGCCCGGGCCTCTTCCCGGGCCCCTTCTGGAAGGATTTGGTGCCAGGAAGCCCCGGGAGGGGAGGGCGGGATGAGGGTTTCCATCGCAGCCCCCCCCCCCCCCCCCGCAGCTGCTTGCTGGCAGAGGAAGGCGGCGCGGTGGGCACGGAGACCCTGCCTCCCCCGAGGGCTCCCGCGTGGGTTGGGGCCCCTTTGCTCCCCGCTGCTATTGAACCTGTGTCTCCCGCCCCGACACCCTCTTCCCGACCCCTGTCCTTGCAGTGGCAACCTAGGCGGCGGCGCGGAGGACGACTCGGAGCCTCTCTCCAAGCGCCACTCAGACGGCATCTTCACGGACAGCTACAGCCGCTACAGGAAACAAATGGCTGTCAAGAAATACTTGGCGGCCGTCCTGGGGAAAAGGTATAAACAAAGGGTTAAAAACAAAGGACGCCGAATAGCGTATTTGTAGCGATGAGTTACCAGCCACCTTGTGTATACACAGTCCTGACACAATGAAAAGTCACTTTCCCAACTGACTGAACAGTCACCGCTCATGTGTTCTATCCAAACATGTATTTATGTATGAAGTAAAGCCATTAAATGAATATTTTGATAATAATATTGTTTTTTCTTTTTACAAAGCACTAGAGAATGCACAGAGATACTTTGTGGACCAATTATTGAGATATATATATATATACATTACAAATATATATATTAAGAATTATATATAGGTATAATAGACAGCAGTTCATACAAAGTGTGCACAAGGATTGAAAATTCGCCTGAGCTGTTTATGTTTTTATATAAAATAAATAGAAAAACAGACAATCATTGTTTTGAATATTACTCCTATTTTTGTAAAATGGAATTAAAAGGATAGTATTTTTATCCACGACAGGCCTGAAGATATTAATAATGACCATTTGCTACTGTACATAATGATGCCCTGCTCCAGGGAGATTTGGAGGTAATGATTTGGGAGAATTGCTGAAGGGCATTCTTTCCTCGTGAGTCTCTGGGGCAGGCTGCCACAGTCCCAGCTGAACCCAGCTAGGCACTGTCCCCCTTTGTCCCCCTCGCTGGGTGGCAATTCCAGTACTTCTGCTTTCTTTGATTCTACTTTTATGTGTACTTGTCTCTCTTCAGACTCTCAGCCCAGAAGGAAATTCTCCTGATAAAAACAACAGCTCAATCCAAATTGTGCTTCTCTCCAGAATTCACACCACTCCCTGGGGTAAATGTTGGGAAGGGGGACGTACAGAGAAGGGAGACTTGGGTAGAAATCTCCCTTCTCTGTACTTCCAGGAAACTCAGTGTCCCGAGGTTAGGGCAATTGGACCAGAGTGAAGGAAATGCAGGTATATTGGAAGAGGTAGAGCATAAGGCAGTCAGAGGAGGACCCCAGAGAGGGACCGGTTTGGAGCTGCCCCAGGTCTGGGATGCTGAGGGTAAGCCGAGTCCCACTGTAGGTCCTCTGCCTGACTGACTTTGGGCGCTGGATATTGGAAATGGATGCAAAGTACAATGTGTTTTTCTCCAGTGCTGTCAATGCTTCTCATCTCGTGATATGACCAGGATGCCTCCCTTTGAACCCGGCTCTGTAGGAGCCACTCGTTTGTTTTGTGATTCTCTGAACACTCTTTCCCACCCTCTTGCACTGTTGAAAGTACCGTTTACCATTTTTCATTCATTTTTCTTAAACCTGTGAATGCTACTTACTTTTTTTGTTGTTATGCAAGCACTTATTGTAAAGTTTAGGAACCCCTGTGTAGTTACCACTAAGTAATTATGGACTAAATATGAACCTTTTGTTTCTTGTTTATTGAGTTTGTAGGTAAAATGTATTTTTCTACATTATGGCTTATTGCTTAGTAAAATTTATTTCCTAAAACCAACCTTTGTCATATTAGAATGTGTAGTGTTCACATGTTGCTCAGTTTTACTAACCGATAAATCATTTAAACCTCATCTCCAAATGTATGAGTACTATCTTATATTTGTGGTCAAGAGTGAGGTAAGCAAGCTCCAACAGACCCCGACAACCTCCCCCTTGTATCCTTTCTTGGCTACAGAAAGCATGTCTGTCTGTTTCCTATCGGTTTCTTGAACCTGTGAATAATCTCTATAAACAAGAACCTTCACCCAGCAACCAGATCAAGCTACAACAGGCAAACCAGCCAAACTCCCAAAATTCAGGCACAAATTCTTTTGGAAAAAAAGAGAACAAGAAACGATTAAACATTAGCTTGTAAAGTTTAAAGGACCTTTCCTTTTCCTTTATGGATTTGATTCAGTATGAAGTCATAAATCAAAGAAAACAGAATTGGATTTGCATTCCCAAGCGGGATGGATGCTGCCAGGAGATCACATTGCAGTGAAAGCACAGAGGCATTCGATCTATGCCTGAGTCCTGTGTACGGGATCAATCTTTCTTTAATTCTGCAGTCTCCTCAGGCAATGTGACACGGGATGCAGTTTGCAGCTTTAGTGCCTTTCTTCGCCTTTTAAATCGCCACGAATCACAGATGGCTATTTAGTGGCCCTACAATGCTGCAACACATCGGCTTGCATTTTAGTCTTAATTATTTGTTTCTTGGGTAATGGGCAGAGTTTTCTGTATTTGTGTCAGCTGTTAGTGGTGAAATAGGGCTCTAGTTAACCTTTTATTTATGAAGTCTAATTTAGTGTTCCCGTGGCTAGTTGCAAGCATTTACAGAGATCACCCAGTTTAATCTTTTGTATACTTTTTAGAAATGCCAAGAGCCTTACTAACCTGGAGCAGATTTATGATATAGTGATAATTTAGGTAGATGTTAGTCTTGGAGCTCTTATTTTGTGTGCAACTGATTATAAAAACATCTTAACCAAGTATTATTACACACATGATATCTATAACTAGGACTTTGATAACTGTTATATAAAGTGTGTAAAATTTGTATGAATAAATTTTTGTAAACAATGCAACCTCGTCTAATGTTTGGAGAAAAAAAGACATTTAGGAAATAACTAAAATCTCTTAAAGGATTATATTTTCTTTAGCAACCATAGATCTTTCATGTCTGGACTATAAGCATCCATGTATTTTCATAAACTGTACTTTAATATCTGCTTGATGTGTTAACTGAATTCAACTAAAAATTTAAAGTAGCTACTCAGATGGAGATGGCTAAGAAGATATTAAGTTCATAAATAGGCATGGATGTTGGAACACTTATAGGATGCACAATTTAGATAAATTTCCATCCCCTAGTGTATATATACATTGCTCAGTATTCAGAAAGTTACTATTGATTGGTGGGAGATAATACCTGGGTATATGCTTCTAAAATACCAGTCTAACATGTTCTTTCACAAGTAACTCTGCAGACTAAATTGGTCTCCATAAAATTATGCATAAAAATGACTTAATCAGTCTTGGAGGTTTTAAAATATATTTGGAGATCTACAAACAACTATCTCTGATTAATGTGCTTTGAGTGGAAAGAAAAAGAACATGAGCAAGCAAAGAGTTAATTAAATACTTTAAAAGAAAATGTATTTTGAAAGCTAGGACAAAATGTGAACAGTCATTTGTGGATTCTTTGTTTTATTAATTGATATTAACAAACTTTAAAGTGAAGCCTTCATATGAAATTCCCATGAATTTCTCAGTTGTGTTAATTTTGGAGCCCTTGACGATTTCTGGGCTTAAAATATGTATTGAAAGTCATTTATAATAAATCAAATACCATTTAATTTAAATTGCCAGATTTTCATCCTAAAAATTAATGGATTCAATTAATAAATCAATAAATATGTCACAGTAGTATTAAAGAATGAGCAAAGATCAGCAAGGATTCAAAAACTATCTTTAGAACTTAGCTCAGTATTTCAGGCCGCCCAGAATCATGTAGGGAGGAGCTTATGATCTAGAGATCTCATTTGTAGTAAATTTAAAAAATTAATAGAGTACAATTCATATTTATATTGAATTTTTTGAATAGGTTTTTACTTCTCCATCTTTAACTGCCTACAATGAGCTGCTGGTGTGGTAAATGGAAGAATGAAGAAAAATAATGTATTTGGTTGGGAGCTAATGACTTGTCAAGAAAGTAGAGATAAATTCCAGATTGGCTGACTTTAAGTGAAGTTCATGTATATAGCAACTCGGTATGTTCTCTTATGTGGGATAGATCAAATGATGATTTTTCGTTGGAAGGCTTGATATATTTAGATAGCCAAGAAGTGTGCCTTGTTGCTATTAGGGCTGGGAATATATTCATTCAATACAATAAATATTTATTGAACACCTAAAACCAGGCACATTGGTTGAGAGAGCTTAACTAACACCTGGGAGTTAAGGTAGTATTTTCCCAAAGAATATTCTTCTGCTACAAGATTGTTGTTAATAATGTAGATTGTGGGCCTCCACCAGAACAAGTAAATCTGCGTTTTAAATAAAAACCCAGATTAATAGGCCCTACTTTTTTTTTTTTTTTAAAGATTTTATTTATTTATGAGAGACAGAGAGAGAGAGAGGCAGAGACACAGGCAGAGGGAGAAGCAGGCTCCATGCAGGGAGCCCGATGTGGGACTTGGTCCCAGGACTCTGGGATCACACCCTGAGCAGAAAGAAGGCAGATGCTCAACCACTGAGCAGCCCAGGCATCCCAATGGGCCCTAAGTTTGAGACCACTTATGCCTTGTATGCCTACAAGTGTGCTGGGACTGGGTGGGTTTTTTTTCCATGTAAATAAGCGACAAGTCATGCTACCTGGACACAGTAATAAATATGTCAATAAGCTGTATGCTCCTAGGATGGACATTAGTTTCTTTGAAGAATTACAGTATTTCCTTTAGTTAGCATTATTTTACATGTATGTTCCAGTTGGATATCTCTATCAAAGGGGCTCCTGGAAGGAGAGTGATCCTATAAGTAGAGTCCAAAAAATCCAGTCACATGACTGAGAGATGAATGAAGTTCCTGAGAGAAACTGGACAGCTGGCTGGCAGTAATTCTGCAGATTCAGAAGTCAACTTCCGATTGTATCATATCCAGATTTGGCTTGAATGTATCCCCAGCTGTTTACAGTAGGATTTCAGTTGAATGTCCTGTTATGACCTCAGACTCAACCCTACTGTTCACGCTGTTACAAGATTGGGAACCAAGATCAAGTCTGAACTCTTCTCTTTCATTGCAACCTTTTTGATGAAGGGAGGTGCCTACTTCTCTTGTTGCTGCACTTTGGTTTATAACTGGTCAGCTCAGGGTAGTTGTTCTCACTGTTCCCCAATTCAATCCTTCCTCTTTATTTTTTTTTTAATTTTTTTAAAGATTTTATTTATTCATAGAGATGCAGAGAGAGAGAGAGAGGCAGAGACACAGGTAGAGGGAGAAGCAGGCTCCATGCAGAGAGCCTGACGTGGGACTCCAGGATCACGCCCTGGGCTGCAGGCAGCAGCTAAACCGCTGCGCCACCAGGGCTGCCCTCAATCCTTCCCCTTTAGAAGGACAGATTCACATCAGTCTTTGAAATGCTAATGCTCCTTTTCATCTCCCAACCATCTCTCTATGCCCCAATGTCTTTTCTTCCCTACCCAATCTAAATATTCTGTAAATTTAAACTCAAGCCCTCTTTTTCTAGGACTCTTCCTCAGCTTCTCAGAGTGACCATAGCTTCCTTCCTCCCATGTCCACCCTCGCACTGTTCTCCTGTGACCCTTACCATTTCTGATCTCTAATTTCACATAGCTCTGCTTTGTTTCTTAACTGTTTTATAAGTCCATAGCTTTCTAGATGACCCAGCTAGGTGACCTCCTGGAGACCATGTCCAGAGGCGTTGCGCCTTAATGCCAACATACTTCTGGGAACATTGTAAATACCTCTTTGAGTGACTGAGATAACTAGAGGGCTTATAGAATTTACCATGACATTTCCCCCTTACTTCAATAGGACAGCTACAAAGCGTATATAAGAAGTGAAATTAACTTACTAATTAAATGTTCATCATAAACCAAACCAGATCTCCCTCCGGGAAAAGTTACATAGAAAAGAATGCCAAATTCATTAGATGTGTTTCTTCCATAAGACAAAATGAACTTAAAATTCACATATAGGGAGTCTCTGGGTGGCTCAGTTGGTTGAGTGTCAGCCTTCGGCCCAGGCCTTGATTCAGGGGTCCTGGCGGTGGGTCTCCCTGCGCAGTGGGGAGCCCGCTTCTCCCTCTCCCTCTGCCATTCCCTGTGCTTATGCTTTCTGGTGCTCTCTCTCTGTCAAATAAATAAAAATCTTTTTTTAAATTTTTTTTTATTTATTTATGATAGTCACAGAGAGAGAGAGAGAGAGAGAGGCAGAGACATAGGCAGGGGGAGAAGCAGGCTCCATGCACTGGGAGCCCGACGTGGGACTCAATCCCGGGTCTCCAGGGATTTGATCCCGGGTCTCCAGGATTGCGCCCTGGGCCAAAGGCAGGCGCTAAACCGCTGCACCACCCAGGGATCCCCAATAAATAAAAATCTTTAAAAAAATTCACATATAGGCAGAAGTCCGCAATAGACTCAAGCTCTAGGCCTTTATTTTTCCATTCTGATAAACAAAAGGATTGCATTTTCATACTAAAAAGAATTTACCTTGTGCCTCAAGATAGTAATACCTTTTCCTAGAATAAAGGAAAAAGGGATTTCTTGAGACATAGACTGGGAACTGGACTGCTCTTAAAAATGATAATTTACAGAGTATAGAGTAGTTTTCTGCAGCTGCCAAACTTCTCCCATCAACAGTGATTTGAACATAAAGCTCATAGGAAGGAAAGAGGACATAATGAAAAATATTTTTTAACAACAATGGAACATTATAGTAGGTGGTATTATCTGGTCTAAATTTATTTTCTTCTTGGCTATATCTTTGCTACATATTACAGAATTCTAATTCAGGGAGGAATAGTACCTATAAACCTAAAAGAAAATAGTATGAAATGTACCTGTGCACATTTCCCTTTCTCTTATTAACTACCCTGATCCTGATTTTTGCTCTACTGACCACATGTCCCTCTTGGCTTTTATGGGACACTAGCTCCACTTCTAGATATAACTAATCAGGATAATTGTACTCCTGACCACAGTTCAGGGCTTCGCGTGTGATCTATTTTAGGATAGTGAGATAGCAGAATAATTTTTTTTTCCTGGAATTTTTGCTGGAATTTTTCTTCTGAGAAAGAAGTTTCTACTTCCCTTCTGAGTGGTGTAGTATGTAACGTGACACACCATATAAAGAGCCAGCCTCACAGTGGAGATGATACCATGAAAGAGAAGAGTGACTAGAAGAAACATGTCCTTGACAGCATCATTGAGCCCTTGAATCAAACCAACACTTAAGCCTGAACTACTCCTTGACTGTTCTTGTTAAATAAGCCAGTTAATCCCCTTCATTTGTAAGCCGGTTTTTTGATTTTTTTTTTTTTTTTTTGTAATATCGGTTAGGACTTGTGTTCCAAGTAATGGAAAACCCAACTCAAGCTGGCTCAATATCTTCTTCAGAACTCAGGAGAGGGTGTAAAACTGGTCTGCAGAAGTGCTAGCCAACAGGAAGCGTTAGGAATGCCAGAGCCTCAAGGTTCCAAAGACTTCACATTCTCTGCTAAAATTCCATTTTAATGTTTTAATATTTAAAAATTACAAAATGCCTAAAAGTGAACCCTAGTAACTTTTTTTTTTCTGACTATAGTAAGAACTATCCTATGAGGAGGCCTCTCCATCCTATGCTACCGACTATGTTACTTTGTTGAACCACTAATGCCATAGAAGTACTCTACTCAGAAATTACGTAAGAGCTCTGCACTCTGAGTATAAACTATCCTATCATTGTTGCCATTGCCTATACCTGTGAAACTTGTGATAGAATTCAGCAGAGAGCCACTTTGGAAGACAGTTTGGCTCTCTTACAAACTAAACATACTCTTACTGTAAGATCCAGCAATTGGGCTGGATTTAGGTCCACACAAAAACCTATCCATGGATGTTTAGAGCAGTTTTGTTCATAATTGCCAAAATTTGGAAGAACCAAGATTTCCTTCAGTAGGTGAATGGATAAATAAACTATGGTACATCCAGGCGATGGAATAATCACTATTAGAAATAAATGGACTATCAAGCCGTGAAGAGATATGGACAAAACTTAAAGGCATATTACTATGTGAAAGAAGCCGATCTGAAAAGGCTTCAAAGTGTATGATTCCAACTATATGCCATTCTGGAAAAGGCAAAACTATGAAGACAGTAAAATGATCAGTAGTTGCCAGGAATGGCAGGTGGGATTGGGGATAGGGGGGGTAAGGACAGGAGAATTGAATAAGCAAAGAACAGGGTGGTGTTTTAGCGTGGTGAAAAAAACTCTGTATGTTATGATATGGATTATAATGGATATACTATTATACTTTTGTCCAAACCCATAGAGTGTGTCCAAACACAAAGAGTTGCCTTAAGGTGAACTTTGGGCTTTGGGTGATTATGATGTGTCAAAGTAGACCATTCTTTATTTTTTTTTTTTAAGATTTTATTTATTCATGAGAGACACAGAAAGAGAGGCAGAGACCTAGGCAGAGGGAGAAGCAGGCTCCCCCACAGGGAATCTGATGCGGGATTTGATCCGAGAACCTGGGATCACGCCCTGAGCCGAAGGCAGACGTTCAACCGCTGAGCCACTCAGGTGTCCCAAGGTAGACCATTCTTGGTAAAAAATGTACCATTCTGGTGAGTAATATTGATAATGGGAGAGGCTACGCATATAGGGGTAGGATGGGTTTGTGTATAAGGGTAAGATGTACACAGGAGATCTCTATACCTTCTTCTCAATTTTTTAAAAAGATTTTTATTTTATAAAAGAAAAAATATTTTATTGTATTATTTATTCATGAGAGATACACAGAGAGAGGCAGAGACACAGGCAGAGGGAGAAGCAGGCTCCATGCAGGGAGCCTCATGCGGGACTTAATCCCTGGTCTCCAGGATCAGGTCCGGGGCTGAGCCACCCAGGGATCTCCATCTTCTTCTCGATTTTTTTTTCTTTCTTTCTTTTTTTTTTTTTTTTCTCAATTTTTAAAAAAGATTTTAATTAATTAATTTATTTATTTATGAGCAAGAGAGAAAGCAAGCACAAGCAGTGGGGAAAGTGGAGAGAGAGAGAGAGAGAGAGAGAAAGAGAGAGAAGCAGACTCTGCTGAGCAGGGAACATGATGAGAGGCTCCATCTCAGGACCTGGGTGGGATTATGACCTGAGTTGAAGGCAGACGCTTAACTGACTGAGTCACCCAGGCTCCCCTCTTCGTCTCAATTTTGTTGTAAACCTAAAGCTGCTGTAAAAAACAAAGTCTAAAAAAAAAAGAGACAAAACTCAATAGAGATTCACTCCAAGTTTTCTGACATCCTATCCGTCATTTTCCTAGGTTACCTGCCTCTTTCTCCCTTTACTATTTCCTCACTCACCTTAGATCAGTTTAATGACCCTCCCTGGGCCCTTAATGCTTCCATTCTCTGATCATTTCTTCTATGCTCACTTCTCAAACTCAGATCAACCCAACCATGTGTTTTCTCCTGTTTGCTGAGAGCTATTGGAAAAATCTTGCATCTGTTTTGATCCAGTTCTGCTTATAAATTTATGATTACCTATGTCTGTTGAATCTATAATGCATTCACTTCTAATTAGTTCTTTTTTTCATTTCCTATACTTGTTTTTTTTTAAATTTTTCAAGATCCTCAGTTCATCTTCCCCTCTAACTTCATCGTTAACTTTGCCTCCCACTTTGTAAAGACAAAGAAAAATGAAACTCTCTCAGTTTCTTTCCCTTTACCACCAAATGTATTTTCAATTCTCAATTTCATATCTCAGTTTCTTGCCATCTGTATGTCCTCTAAAATTTTACTTAAATTTCTTCGTATTCAATTGTCCCATATTTTCTGAAACCAGTACCTCTGCAGTCCTGTTCTGTGTTATCTAGCATCTTCTTCATTCTTGAAACTTTCTTTTCACTTGGTTGGAGTCCAAAATCTTTGGATGGCCTCAAGTTTTGTCTTTCCTTTTTTCTTCTAGGACTATACTTTTTCCGTGGAAGAGCTCATCTGATGGTCTGATGACTCCCAATTCCATAGTTCTTGTGAGTGAATTCAAATGTCCAGTTGACATATTCACTGCCTAGCCAGTGGGTACCTCAAGCTCAATATGTTCCCATGAAATCATTATCCACATTTATTCCTCTTCTCTGTTTCTGGCATCTTTATCAGAGTATTTTCTTTCCTTTTCTCCTCTTTACTTCATTTGTTTAATTGGCCTCTCAGTCTTATGAATTTTCCAATCCTATTTTCTGCAGAGCAGCACCACATTACACAATCTTTTGCTGTTTTTGCAATAGCCTCCTAACACTTTGTTTCTAGTTACTCCTTCCTAGTCATTCTCCTCTGTCTCCAGAATGATCTATCCAAAACAAGACCCTGGTCACATTACTTCCCTATGCAGGCTTAAAAATTTTTTATGACTTCCCATAGCCTATTGGTTGGAGTCCAAAATCTTTGGACTGTTGTTAATAATTCCCCTCCCCCCAATCTATCTTTCTCTTCTCATCTATCATCTTCTATTTATGGATCCTTCTCTCTTGAATGCATTTCTATTCTATTATTATTATTATTATTATTATTATTATTATTATTATGAAACGCTACTAATCTTTCAGGGAAAGACCAGCTCTTTTTTCTGTTTTCCTGCTGCATTTTGTCATACTACTAGTTTGGTATTTAAGTGCACACATGTCTTTTGCTGATAGGTTGAGAACCCAACGACCATAATTATTCAAAATCCAATCCTTAGGGCCTGTAGTTTCTGGCACATAATGGGCACTCAATCACTTTGTTGACTTGGAATTAATCCTGTGAAAGTTGGTGAACAATTATTCTCCATATAGACAACAGGAAAAAATAAGTTATAACATGAAGGATTTTGGTTAGATATTAGGAAGGATTTGGGCAGCAACAAATGTCTTTTGAATGAGGAGTCAAAGTTTACTCCTCTGAATGCCCAAAGTGTCTCTGGGCTGAAGTTGTCTGAGTTCTGTAGGACTATTTTCCTCTGCTTTTCTTTTCTTCTGGTCCAAGTAGATGATAAATCTTATGCTCTTCGGTGACAGATGGGAACAGTAAACAGAACTTGCACATAGTGGGTGCTCATTAAAGTTGTAGATTGGTTAAATGAAGAACTTGTTTTCTAAGAAAACGGAGGCCACCAATTTAGAGCCCAGTTCTTTGTAGTTGCTCAAAAGTCCGAAGTGTATTTGACCTTGTGTGTCTCCAAAATTTAAGCTTTAATAAGATATGGGGAAAAAAAGAAAGAAAGCATTCAAATAATAGACATGAGACTTCCTTAAGTGGTTGGGAATTTTCCATCTTGCTTATAGATGCAGATGTTCTTGGATGATCCCCTGCTAAGATCTCTTCTGGCTATTCCACTTACAGTGTAAACAGGGATCATCAGAGGAAGACAGTCTGACTTCTTTACTGTCATATACTTTCTTGCTTGTGGAAACCAGATGCTTGGTCCTACAGTGAGCTGGGGAAATGAATGATGCTTTTTAGCATTAATTAGATGGAAGTGATCTTGGAATTGTGATTTTTCAAGGGGCACATCTTGCTCATATAGCATTCATAATTATGGAAGGAGCTGAAGATCCCATTTGCAGATTCTATGTTCTGATCATGAGATTATTTATTGTGCTTCAATTAGAGAGAGGGAAGGAGAAGAAACAAAAATGTGAACCAATTCAATTTGCTGATTACTAGACATCCTGGTAGAAAGGCTGGTGAGAAGGATATTGAAACTGCTGAAGGAAGACTTCTAGATTCCCATAAATCTAATCAGTACCTGATAATAGGGAGAGGTCCTGCTTTTCTTACTAGGACCTTTGTTTGAGAGGTAGTAAGGAAGAATGCCTTTTTTTTTTTTTTTTAAAGCAGTTTAAAGGTAACAATTCCATTTTAATGAGTAGCTTATGTCCCTGTATTATGGTGACTGTCATTCTATCATAGGAGGGAAAAAATAAACAAATTTATGCAGTAAGGGTTTGTCTAACTATACCTTGAGGTAACTAATTTGTAGTCATTCTTAGCAGTTTATCTCTGTGTAAACTAGAGTCATTTAGACTTTAGGCTTAGTTTCACTTTTCATTCAAGTGATCTAAAAACTGTAGGCAATTTGATCACCCACCCAGTTGTTACAAGAATATTTGACTCAAGTCTCCAAAAGTGTCTATTCTTTCTGGTTCCTTTAAATGACCCTGAAGAAATCCTTCAAATGGGGCTGGACACTTGGTGAAAATGAGTACTTGGACACCTACATATTTTATCATTACTATGATAAGCACAAAGGATCCATTTTTAGTAGAGGATATCAGAAGATATCAGGCTGGAGGAGATTTGATGAGCATGATTTCCAGGCCTTCCAGGTCCTCGGGGATATGTTGGGAGGGTGGCCTTGGTCATTTGCTTGTTCAGGGGTAGGTGTTGTCAGGCAAAGGGAAGACCAAAGTTATAGATTTCAAGATCTCTTTGACTCCCACCCAACTATAGTACCCCATACTCCAGCTTAATTACTTTATATGGTTACAAAAGCTACCTTTAGCAAGCTACCTGTGTCTGATATCCTAATATTTTCTTATTTTACAACCCTTTAATCCCTGTACACAGACTATACAATAATGATTGGACATCACCAGTTTCCAGGCACATGGAATGAAGTATGTGAGGATGACCAGTCTGAAGAGATAATCAGTTCTGAGCAGGGCCAGCTACATATTATGTGGGGCCTAGACAAAATGAAAATGTGGAGTCCTTTCTAAAAAAATTATTAATAATTTCTAGGCAACAGCAGCAGAGTATTAAACCAAGTGCAAGCCTGTTCTGAGCCCAGGGTCCAATGTGATTATATAGATTGTAAGGTCATAAAAGTGGCCTTGGTTCTAGATCTAGGCATATGAACATAGTAGCCTTTCTAGAGCCTACCCCAGAACCCTGTCTTTATTTGCCCTTTTTTTTTTTTAAGATTTTATTTATTTATTCATGAGAGACACACACACACACACAGAGGCAGAGACACAGGCAAAGGGAGAAGCAGGCTCCGTGCAGGAAGCTTGATGCAGGACTCGATCCCGGAATCCTGGGATCATGCCCTGAGCCAAAGGCAGAAGCTCAACCCCTGAGCCACCCAGGCGTCCCTTTATTTGTTCTTAAATGCTCTATTCTTTTTTTTTTTATTTTTTATTTATTTTTTTTATTTTTAAATTTATTTTTTATTGGTGTTCAATTTACTAACATACAGAATAACCCCCAGTGCCCGTCACCCATTCACTCCCACCCCCAAATGCTCTATTCTTATTGTGGCATGTGCGTTTGTCATTTTGATATGCTTATAATTTTATTGTCAGTTCAGTTTGGCATTTACAGTGAAGTAGAGGGGAATAGATTTTTTAATTGTGATGAAAAAACACATGGGATCTATCCTCTTAAATTTTTAAGTGTAGGGATCCCTGGGTGGCGCAGCGGTTTGGCGCCTGCCTTTGGCCCAGGGTGCGATCCTGGAGACCCGGGATCGAATCCCACATCGGGCTCCCGGTGCATGGAGCCTGCTTCTCCCTCTGCCTGTGTCTCTGCCTCTCTCTCTCTCTGTGACTATCATAAATAAATAAAAATTAAAAAAAAATTTTTAAGTGTACAGTGCAGTATTGCTTACTATAAACACAAAGCTGTATAGCATATCTCTAGAACCTTTTCATTTTGCATATTTGAAACACTATACCCATTGAACAATGATTCCCACTTGTCCCTCACACCAGCCCCAGAGCAACCACTGTTCCACTCTTTGATTTGGTGAGTTTGACTTTTTTTAGATAGCTCATATAAATAGAATCATGCAGTATTTGTCCTTCTCTGATTGGCGTATTCATTTAGTATTATGTCCTCAAAGTTCATATATGTAGCATATGACAGGATTTCCTTTTTTAATGATGGAATTATAGTCCAAAGTGTATGTATGTATCCAATTTTCTTTATTTCTTAATCCATCATTGGAAATTTAGGTTGTTTCCACCTCTTGGCTATTTTGAATAACATTGTAATGAACATAGGAGTACAAATACCTCATTGTGTTTTAATTGGCCTAAATATCATTAATAAAGAAGAGTACAAAAAAAAGAAGAGTACATTCTGTTTTTTAAAGATTTTATTTATTTATTCATGAGATTTTATTTTATATAATATAAATGTTATTATTTATTCATGAGAGACACAGAGAGAGGGGCAGAGGCAGAAGCAGGCTCCCTATGGGGATCCCAACGTGGGACTCAATCCCTGAGCTGAAGGCAGACGCTCAACCACTGAGCCAACCAGGTGTCCCAATAACAGTACATTCTTTTGGAAACAGAGTTCACCTATTAAAATGGATAGAATAGGATAATTTTATTGGTTTTGCAGGCTACTCTCTATTGAAATGACCACCTTATGTTACCCAGCTGGTAGTGCAGGCATCAAGCTAACATTCCAGGAAACCAGACTCATTCTGGTTCTGGGAGAATGTGAAATGGTCCAGGCCCCATCGATGCAGAGAATGGGGCACATGGTGCTACCTCATCAGCCTCCATAGGGCTGCATTTCATCAGCAGAGTAGAAAGATACCACTCTGAAAAGGATGCTGTGAGACTGAGTAAATATTTGCCATAGGGCCTCAGTCCTCGGGCACAGAGGCCTGGGATACTCAGCTGGGAAGACGTCTCTATTAAAAGCTAAATCTTGAGTTTCAGGTGCTAGCAATGCCTCCAGCATCATCATCCAGGTCTTTGCTGACTCTGGAATCTGTTTTCTTGTTTGCCTGAATCTTAGTTGATTAGATTCCTGATTAGAATGTTTCTGGGTCTTTTACTTACACAATCTTGTTTTGCTTCAGGGAGAAAAATGAGAGAGTTCAGGTTGTAGCAGTTCCCCTTTGTGAGGAACAAATAGCTTGGTGAAATATGCAAGTGGAAAGGGAAAATGAGAGAACAGGCTAAGTGAATGCTAGTCCAACCATGACAGATCTAACAAGCTCTGGGTACTTCTGGCATTCTCAGTTATGGTCACTTTGCTGATCAAACCTGTGAGCTGGTGAACGAGGATAATGGTTCCTTTTATAGAGACAGACCAGAGTGTATAAATCATCTACAAATGCTGTTAGGCTATTCGTACCTATCGAGGCTTCATTGAGCACCTATATATACTATGAATTCCTTCTTGTGTGGCAATGAACATTCCTTATGTTCTAAAAAACTGTGACTCTCCAATCCTCTGTGATAATGAGGAGTGGCTACTATTACCGTATTTTAAACTTGTGAGCTGCTGTGGCTCTCTCCTCTCGAGCAGTGTTGCTGAGGAAGAGTCAGGATAGAGTTATGTGCAGGAGTACTCAACACAGACCTCTCGGATACTGCTGAGGAGGAAGGGCATGGTCCCCGGGAAGTGGCAACAAGGAGAAAGCACGTTTGATGAATCAGCAAGGCAGTTCTGTTATTTATTAGTGATATTGGGGCATGAACATGACACTGGCTCTTATTTTGTGATCTTTTTCAGGAGCTAGGAAACCAGGCTTTTATTGGTCTATTCCTTAGAGTATCCAGGGTACTGTGTTTTGGTCTTCACATTTTAAGGTGTGTATAATAAAACTGGAAAGGGACCACAGATGAGCAATGGAGTTGATTAAAGCATGAAAAATAGGACTTACACTTAATGAAGAGGTATCAAAGGAGTTGTGGCTGTTTTACTGGAGAGGAGATATGGAAGGGATTCTTAGTAGGCTTTGAAGTATTAAATATATGTTTAAATGGCACTGATTCTCTCTTTTTGAGTGGACCTAAGAAAGCTAGTGGAAAAACATTTAAGTTAGATTCAAAAGAACACCTTAAAAGGAAAGATGACTGAACAAGGGAATGAGTCTCTTAAGAAAATTGAAGAATGCTTTTTTTTTCTTGTTCATGGATAGGCTAGATGACCAGATGGCTTAGATAGTAGAGACTTCTCCCAGAATCTGTATTCCCTGGTCTCAGATCTTCCTCTGACCCCACAAGAAAATGTTAGCAACATTCTGTCTTGGATGAGAGGGGTTGGGATACCTTCCTTACCGATCTTAATATTTGCCTCCCTCCTAAGTTTCTCCTTTAGCCATTTGCCTTGTGTTTCCAGGGACACTGGCTCCCCTGATATAGTGGAGTAGCCTGTTGACTATTGCCAGGGAATTTGGGTCAGTTCTGACCCAAGCAGAAACCGAATGATGCAGTATAACCACATCTGTGCTTTGGAGGGGACAGAGTCCCCCGCTGACTAGCCTGACACATGTAGGTAGAAAGATGTAACAAGAAGACTTGGTGGATTTTGAAGACCATAGTTTGCAGCCTGGTTCTGCCATTTACCAGTTGAGTGGCCATGAATGAGTGACTCGGTCACTGAATTTCACATTCTTTCTTTATAAAATGAGAATGAACATAACAATACCTACTTCACTGGGATTTTATGAGATTCAAATGACACGAGAAAGTTCTCTGTGTATTATGGATTCTCATGAAGCACTCAGCCTTGGTCACTGGCCAGGGTTGGCTTTTTGCTGACACTCACGTGGCTTCTGGTGTCCCTATTATTCTTTGCTACCTGCTCCTTTGTGCTGAGACCTTCGTGTAGCTGCTGGACTATCCAGGTTTCTGACTTCCCCCTCCCAAGCAATATTTGGAGCTTCTCAAGTCTCTGTATGCAGTCTTCCTTTTCCTCATTCTTTCAGAATCCTAATCTCAAAGAGATGACAATAGTGGGTGGTAATGGGTTGATCAGATAAACTAACTTCTCCATTCGCTCAGATTTTAAATGTGTAACCTTTGTGAGCTAACATGTTGTTCTACTCCAAGCAAAATACCTGTGTTTTTAAGAAGATCTGTAAAGACTGAAGGTCATGCTGGTGATAACTGGAACCTCAGCCTTCTGACAAGCCTGTGGGGAAGTATTTCTTGTAGAGGGACCCCATTAATCCCCAAGTTACACTATGAATGGCATTACCTAAGAAGCCAGGGACAGGGTCTCCCTCCCTAACAGGCGCACTTACACAATCACATAGCCTCTCTGAGAACAGTCAATTCGGAGGTCAGGCTGGGGGCAAGTCAGAGAGCTAAAATCAGAACACTTGTCAGTAAAATAATGCTATCTCTTAAAATAGCTCAAGGATGTTTCCGTGCAAGGTGCTTTCTGTGGATATTTGCATATATATTGTATTAATATTATATATAAATATAAAATCTATGTCTATGCATAAGGTGTATCTTTAGCTACAGCATGTATAAAAACACATATTTAAGCACATGCCCAAATATAAGTCATGAAACAAAAATGATTGAACTCACATAAGTTATAATATTTATGTCCTAAGGATGGCTAAACTTAGCTACAACATCTAATTTGCAGTGACGTCTTTCTTTAACAAGTTTTATAAGAGGGATGATTTAAGTCAAGGAAGAACAGTGACTCATTCACATGGTGGGCCAGTGGCTGAGCTAAGTTTAGAATAGAAGGAATGCTAGGATCTTCTGGGGCTTAGAGTTTTACTGTGAAGTCATTCTGCTCTTCCACACTTTCTTTTATCATTCATTTAGGTAAAACTAGGAGCCTGTAATGCAATAGCAAAATTCTCATTTTCCGTATTTAATTAGTTCACTTAATATAGCTCTCTGTTTTAGGTTCTATTTTGGGACATCATTTTAAATAGTTTCGGTTTGGTTTGGTTGTTTTGCAGTTCGTGGTAGGTACTACCAAGTTGATTTCTACTTTTAAATTGTGACAAAGGTGAAGACCTCCAACAATTAGATGTGGCAATGGGGAGACAATTGGGAAGTATAAGAAATTTTTTTGTCCGCCAAAGGGAGGAGTCAGTGATTTGAATAATACATTATCCACAGTCATTCAAAAACCTTTCATTGACTAGATGAGCTGGGTTCAAGGGCCAGAAGGGAGAGAAATTAACCTCAAGGAGCTGACATTATTCTGGGAGGAGGATGGAAATGCAAATAATCGTCATGCAGAGAGAGAAATCTAATAGGAGAGGTGTAGATAAAAACCTTACTGTGGGAACAGGGAGGACGATCGAAGCTGGAAGGGCAGGGGTGGCTATTCTGGGTGATCACTGACAGGGGCCAAGGCTCTGGAATTGGTGTGTGTAGAGCAGTGTGTAGAGTGTGGTCTATGTGCAGCAAGGCCTAAGTGAGTCTCCTTTGGATTTTAGTAGTTGGAGCCATTTAAATGCTGAAAGGTTGCCTCCAACTGAAGTTGCTCTGTGGGAGGCTGAATGGTGTTGCAGAGGGAGGGAATGTGGAGTTCATGACCTTTTAAGATTCTTAAATTTCTCTTTAAATGATTCTTAAGATTTCCAAAAAGGGTTCAAATGCTCTTTCTCCTGGCAAGGTGAAGGATAGGTCAAGACTTGTGACCTATATGCCTTATGCATATTTCAAAATATGCCTTATAGCAGGCATTGGTGGTATAGTGATGAGCATAGCTGCCTTTCAGAATATGCCTTTTACTGAAGGAGAGCAGAATATGCCACCCTAAAATAGGCCACTTTGGCATATTGATTATTTTGAAGTCAAGTTACTTAAGAAACAGCTAGTACAAGAAAGGTACTCTGATCTCCTTTGTCCCCCTGAAAGAAGGAAATCAATCTTCCATGTGAAAGATACCACCCTGTAGCAGGAGGGTAGAAGGCGTCCTTAACACCAGAGATGGGGAAGTCAGGGCTGAGAAGGCTGTGTAAATAAATCTTGTTACTTCTTCACTAATCTGCTACCCTAAGCCAAAATTCCTTTGTCTTGTCAGTTCTTCACAAATTTTGCTTTTTTGTCTAAAATGTATAAAAGCTGCTTGCTTTGGTCACTTCTTTGAATGCCATATTTTTATGGGTAAATTAAATTTGTGTATATCTTGTTATTCTGTCCTATGTCAATTTAATTTTATTTTTTTTCTCACTCAATTTAATTTTTAGACCAGTCAAAGAACTGAGAAGGGAAGACAGGAAAAGTTTTCTTACCCTCTAATATACCATGGTGTAGGGCAGTGGTTCTCAAACTTGACTGCACTTTTACAATCTTAATGCCTGGGCTATGATCTAGACCAATTAATCAGAATATTGGGGTAGAGGAAAACCCAGACATTAGCATTTTTAAGGTTCTCCAAGTGATGCCAATGTACAGCCAACATTGGTCATCAGTGGTGCAAGGTAAAGTGTGGTCCCTGGACCATCAGCCTCAGTATTACTTGGAACTTGTTAGAAATGCCAGTGCCCTGTTCCCACCTGAGATGTACTGAATCAGAACTCTGGAGATAGGGCCCACCTATTTGTGGTTTAACAAACTCTCCAGCTAAGCATGCTAAAATTCAATAATCATTAGTCTGAAGAGAGTGCCTTTTCCAGGAATTTCACTTCCTTAATTGACTCAGCAACTCCATGCTTCACAGATTTTCTACCTGTGACTGACTGTTGCTACCATTACCTGGCCACAAAAAGCTTATTTTCCTGGCTTCTTGCTCTGAATAGGAGTCAACAGTTCCTTACTTGTTCCACCTTATCAGATTGGAATTTTCAGAAGAATCTTTACTGAGGAAAAGCAAAAGGGAACAAATAATATTCAGAAGCATAAAAGTCATTGATTAGTATATGGATAACTAAAAGTTCAGCGAAGTCTATTCACTTATTTAACATCTATCTGCACTGAATATCAGAGACAAAGATAAATTAGAAATGTCTCTAAGGTGAAGAGGCTCAGGGTTCTAGGGAAGGACAAATATGCAAATAAACATGTGTAATGAAGTATGACAGATGCCATCATAGAAATCTGGTCTTCTTCATGGGACTCATCAACAGAAGAGGGGCCAGGTTTTGTGGGACCCAAAGAATACAAAATTATGAAAAAAAAATTGGGTGCAGGCCTTGAAATTCAGTCTGAAACTGCAGCTTCATTAGCCTGCTGGTAAACATGTCTTTCCTTATCACAGATTAGGTGATAGCCTCTTCCAGCCAGGACCTGTGTTAATTTTTCTCAGTGACATATCCTTTGGATAGCCCAGTGCCTGGCACTTAGTAGGGACTCAGTAACTTTGTGTTGAAAGAAAGAAAGAATGAATCTATGAAACAAACTAGTTCTGTCTTTACCCAGCCTAAGAAACCCCCACTGCAATGACTTTGGTTTGACCTTAGTCCTGAGGAAGGCCTGGAGATATCTCTGTTGCCATAACTTACCCTTCCCTCTCAGGATTCCTGTGAAACCTGGATTATCTATATGGATATTATTACCTGGTTCTCTTGTTTCCTCCGGAAGCCTGGACATGTGTGTGAGAAGGGTTCATGCCATCCTAGCTTCAAGAATAGTAGGTTTGTTTGTTGGAATGTTATTGATACATCTATGTAAGCTTCTTTGCTCTGGCCTCTAAACTATTCTACTTGTTCTTGGTCTGTGTCTCAGGGTCATGCTTAATTTAGCTGTGCTTAGTCATTAACCAGATGGTCATAGCTGGTTACACCAATTAGTTAACCTTGGCTTTCTCATTAGTCTTTGGCTATAATGATTCAAAATGGTGAGCTCCATCTTTTCTAAGAATAGAGGATTTATTTCCATATCTTCCATCCATAGTCAGACTGTCACCCCTATCTGCTTCTCCCTTCTGTGATTGCCTACCTACTTTCAGCATTTGGTTTAGTTAGTATGTCAACTTGGACTTCATTTACGTAAACTTCAGGCAAGGCCTGACATGACCCAAGCAGAACTTTTACTCAGAGCCTTTGCTGCTGTGATTCTCCATGGTATTCTTCATAAACGCCACTTGGCACAATTTCCCATTGCCTTCACTACACCTCCAGTAATACAGCTCTTGCAAGTTTGTGATTCTGTGTCTACAGGGATCTTCATATTTACTGCTTTGTCTTGTTGCCTTTGGGATTTCTAGATGGCTTTGCTTAAATTGCTTAACATTTGTCTAGTTTGTCCCATCTTAAATTTTTCTCTTTAGACATTAATCTGTTTCTACTTTTAAAAGCTATTATGTTCTAGGGTGCTGGTAGTAGTCTACTTCTTTATTTGGGCGATGATTACACTGTGGGTTTAGTTTGTGAAAATTTATTGAATTGTATGCTTCTCTATAAATACATTCAGTTTAGGGGATCCCTGGGTGGCGCAGTGGTTTAGCGCCTGCCTTTGGCCCAGGGCGCGATCCTGGAGACCCGGGATCGAATCCCACGTTGGGCTCCCGGTGCATGGAGCCTGCTTCTCCCTCTGCCTGTGTCTCTGCCTCTCTCTCCCTCTGTGACTATCATAAATAAATAAATAAATAAATAATTTAAAAAAATTATTTAAAAAATATATTCAGTTTAATTAAAGGTAGACAACCTTTTAAGTGTTACCAAAAGTACATATTTATACACAAAATTATTTATTTCAGTTTTATATGCATAAAGCTATTGGATTACAAACTTTAAAGACCCCTGCTAAGTTGCTTTCAAAGGAGTGTGTGAGTTCATATCCCCACCTTCAGCAATAAGTCTCACTACTGAAAAAATACTTTGATAATATATAAGCAAAACTATTGCATTATTCTAATTTAAAGTTCTTTAAGTGTCCATACATTTGAACTTGGTCTAATTTAGAAACTTCAACTTATAAAAATAGCCTTCCTCTTCATATGTTTACACATACATACACATATATTCATATATACACACAAAGCACATTAGGATATGCATATCCCTATATACATGTATGTAAAAATATCATATATATATATCTATATATATATATATATATATCTATACAACCATTGTGGAAAAACTGGAAATATAGAATATTAGAAAGAAAAAATAAGTCCAGATGATCTCTAAACTCTGAATGCTATGACCATAATAACAGAAATTTCATATCTAAGGCCATGTAGTGAAAGTCATGACAAAGGAGGCTGGCCTCAAAAATCATTTCTAATTAGAGCTGAATTACTTTTTTTCTTAAATGAAAGCCTTAGGTACATTTTAATCTAATGAAAAGCCACCCTGAAATAGTAGACACCATTGTTGTATGTCTACAAGTTCTATCTTTAAACAATTAAGCTCTTGGGATAAAGAGATTCTCTTAGATAGGATTCCATTAAACATTCAAATGGTGAATATTTTACCCCTACTTAGTTGTATTTTACTTAAAAGTTTAAGTAATTGTAATTTGGGACACCTAAGAAAGCCTTGCTTGTTCTGGAACATTCTGGATTTTGTTCAGGAAACATTTCATTTGGGAACAAGCAACAATGGAAAATTTGATGACTCTAACTCAGGAATGATTGCTGCCCAGAAGGTGCATCTTGTTCCAAAATGCATCACTGTGTTTACACTTCTTGACTCTAATAGTTTTCCATCTTTCATACTGAAGGACATAATACCTATTGCTACTCTCTCCAATTTTCAGAGAATACTAAAAGTTGTGTGTCAAGCCATGCTAAGACTAAAACATTTCTTATCCTAGTGTTTTATTACTAAACCATGATTTTAAAGCAAGACTTAAGCCAATTAACCCGAGCCGGACTTAAGTGGGTTCCTCAGAAGTAGATCTTAAGAAGATTTTTGTGAAAGCGATTTACTTAGTAGAAAGTGTCCCCCGATAGGGGATTGGGAAGTGTGACTTGAAAGGGGAAGAGGGTAGTAGTATGAAGCAAAGTTCTACAAAGGAGAGCACTCATTCAAGTTTTATCTCCATAGGGCTGTAGAGAAGTACCTGTCAGTCATGCATGGGTTACAGCTGTCCCCAGGGGGCATAAATTTGGGTTCAGACAGCTGGCGGGCAGACCACTAGAAAGAGTGCAATAGGATCCAGGGAGCATGAAAATGGTGAAGGGATTCGAGGACATGCAAGTGGGTCATGGACAGCATTTGCTGTGTCAGCTTATAGAGAACACAGGAAAGAAAGGAGCAGGGTCAGCATGGGCAGAGGAAGTAGACATTTTCATCCCGTTGAAATGTCAGTTGCGCTGATACTCCATGGCTTTAGTTCCATAGACTCTAGAAGCCACCATTTCCGTTTGCCAACACAGGCAACATCTGGGAGGACTTCCAGTTGTGGGTGGGAGGGAAATAATGACAATAATAATATAACTGAGAAAACTCATATTTATGTTATGTGGCAGGTACAGCTACATGCTTTACACATATTTCTGCATTTGGTGAGGCCCACAGAATTTTAAGTTGCTTCTTCCAGGTCATACAATTAGGTTATATCAGAGCTGGGCCTCAAAGGGTAGACCGAGAGCAAGTTTATAGCTGTTCCCTACAGCACATCATCTCAGGCTTGTGGATCAAGGGTCTGCATGCTTTGAAGGAGAAGGCTCTGGAGGGCAGAATTTTTCATAAGGGTGAGGTCATAAGTCGTCCTTAGGGCATCATTTCCTTAACAACACTTATCACAATTTATAATCATATATATATTATATAATCATGTATATGTAATCCTATATATATTTCTTATAATCATATATATTGTCTATGGTCTGAGTGCCTTAGTGTGCAAGCCCCTGGGAGTAAGGACCAAGCTTTTGGTTCACTGATGATTAGTCTGTTGCCAGTCAGTGAGGGGGCTGCTCAGCATTTCCCCCACTTCCTGCATTGCAGCAGACCAAAGGACTGGCTCCTTTTTTTTACTTATGTGAATTTGGAGTTAGACTCTGTGAATCTGGACAAGTTTTTTTTTTATCTTCTTTGAGCATTGTTGTTTTTAGTGAAAAGTGGGGATAATTGCACCTATTTCAAGAAGATGTTAAGGTGGCTAGACCTAATAATTGACATACAATAGGATTCAAAAATACTGAATGGGATCAGGAGCAAAGTACAACTGCTGTGAAGGTGGCTGGGAGGGGTGCTTTGTTATGTTCTCTTTGAGTTATAACCAGGGATTCAGACTCCACAGAGGGTTCTTGGCTTTGTTTCCAACAAGCCTGGCCTGTGGCCATTCCTAACTTAGGCTGTGCACGTGTCTGAGTCCGTGGAGAACCGCAGGCCTGGGTGTCCTAGCTGCAGTTGAGAGTTGACAGAGGGCTTTCTGTGAGTCTCACCTGTTCCTTCCATCAGGCAGAAGAATTGAATCAAATGGGTTGTTCCTTAGCCACATAGCTTAGATCCTAGAGAGAATCAGGTTCCTGAAGGCGCTTCTATAAACCACCACTTAATATGTGAAGGAGAATGGAATATGCTGCTCCCAAATATGTCACTTTGGCATATTGATTATTTTGAATTAAGCTTACTTAAGAAACAGCTGGTGCTATACAATTTTTGAATTCTAGAATTATGGAATTCGCTATGTTGTACACCTGGGACTAATATGACATTGTATGTCAGCTATATTGCAATTAATAAAAGGGGGGGGGAGAAACAGTTGATGCAAGAAGGACCCTTCTTTGCTTCCCTAAAAGCAGGAGATAAATCTCCCATGTGAAATATACCCTCCCTGTAGCAGGAAGGTAGAAGGTCCTTAACACCAGAGATAGGAATTCAGGGCTGAGAAGGCTGCATCAACAAACCTTGTTACTTCTTCACTAACCTGCTACCTCAAGCCCCAACTCCTTTGTCTTGTCAGTTCTTCATAAATTTACTGCTCCCTTGTTTAAAAGGTATAAAATCTGCCTGCTTTGGTCACTTCTTTGAGTCTCATATTTTTACGGGCTCCCATTAGTGTGAAATTAGATTTGTTTTTCTCCTATTTCTCTGTCTTATGTCTTTAATCATTAGACCAGCCAAAGAACCTGAAAGAGGAGAAGGGAAAAGTTTTCTGTCTCTGCATACACTTAGGCCAGTAACACTGGAAGCATCGTGCTATCAACAAGAAAGTATTTCTCAAGGAGCTTGAGACATATTTGTTTCCCTATCCTTCCTGTCCATTCAGAGCAGATTCCTGTTGTCATGGTAACAGAAACAAGAGCAAGTAAGAGTTTTTGAGTGCCCTAGACGCTTTTGTATGGAAGGGTGAGGTTGAACTGAAATGTGGATTTAAAATGAAATATCATTTTCATCTCTCTCTCTCTAAAGAGGGCAGATGTCATGGTTGTGCCTCAATCTATTCCCCAAAAGTAAGCATATTCAGTCAGTGCATTTGAAGAAAGAAAAGAGAGAAAGGGAGATGGAAAGAAAAGATGCTCTTCTCTTGTCCCCTAAAACTATTTAATCCTGTGAAATGCCTCTGGGAACATTTTGCCTTTCTGTTTGGGCTCATGGACTGTATCCCAAACACATTTCAGTTTTGAGGAAATTTATAGCTCACCCCTATCCCCATCTCTATATTTCAAAAACACATAGGTTACAGTCTGTTTTTCTTTAACAATCGATTTCATTTAAACAAGAGTGAATTTGGTGTGGAGTTTAATGAGGAAGAGTAAATTTTACTTAACTATTCAGCCTGATTCAAACTGTGCTCCCTACCCTCTCGACTCTCCCTCAGTTTGGATTCCCCTTTCCTCAGCAGCAGCACTGAGGCTCATGTCTGCACACCCTCTCCTGTCCCTTCTTTTCGAGGTGCAGCAGAGATGGCGGGCACTCAGCATGCTTGGGGCACAAGGGTGTGTGGTACGCACCCCAAGCTCCGACTTACCTCACTCCCTGTGGAATCTCCATGACTCAGTTCCACTTCTCTCATCTCATCCCAGGGCATAGCCTGCCTGATTCCATGAATGTGTATTGAAGGGCGTCAACCGCCCTATGGAATCTCTATGTTCAATGCAATAAGCAATTATAACTAGAAATCTGAGTTGGAGGCCTGAGGCCTGGGTGGAAGTGGGCAAAGGCGATAGGGAGAGGGCTGAGGAAGAGAGGATGCCTAGATGGGGATTGTGATGCTGATGCTGGAGGCAGTGGAATAAGGAGCAGAGAACCGGGGAGCTCAGGATGTTGTCCTTTCTGGCTGTGAAAGCTCAATCAAGTTACTGAACTTCTCTATACCTTAGTTTCATCATTTGTAAAATAGAATAATATTAGCACCTACCTTAGAGTTTTGAGGATTGAATAAAATAATGTATGCAAATAGCTTTGTGCTATACTTTGGGGATAGGCTCAATGCTTGATAAACTTCATTATTATTTGTAAATCCTATTACCATTAGAGATGAACTTTGTTGATCTTCATAGGCTGTCTCAAGAGAGTTCATTCATTTGAACCAAGCACCTCTGTTGGTAAATTTGAGAACAAGAAATCTCACATGTTTAAATGGGCAGGATCTCATTTGTAATACTTCATTAAGCATATTCAGTACATTTGGATATCTGAATGTAAGAAAAGAATTTGAAGAAAGCACTCAACATTTGTAAAGCTGAGGGTAGAGAGGTCTATAAACCATATGTCTAAATTCTGAAAAGTTATACACCAAGCTACCAAACCGTATCTACTTTTACTTTCTTTTTTTGACACATACACTTTTTTTCTTTATTAAGTGATTCATGAATCAGGGAGCATTCTATCTAGCAAATAAAGAAATGCTCCTGACACATACTTTAATGGTGACCTGGAAGGATGTTGTTGTTGTTTTAAAGATTTTAATTATTTATTTATGAGACACAGAGAGAGAGGCAGAGACATAGGCAGAAGGAGAAACAGGTTCCATGCAGGGAGCCCGATGTGGGATTTGATTTCGGATCCTGGGATCATGCCCTGAGCTGAAGACAGATGCTCAACCACTAAGCCACCCAGGCGTTCCTGTTTTTGTTTTTTAAATAGGGTTTAAAAATTGCATTTATTGCAATTAGTATGTGTGTAATAAAAATTGTAGTTTAGGCATTGATCCATTGTGCTTCAAGCTTTACGTGCATTATCTCAATTAGTCTTTTTTTTTTCTAAAAAACTTTATTTATTTATGTAAGTAATTTCTATACCCAACGTGGGGTCAAGCTCATGACCTGAGATCAAGACTCACATGCTCTCTGGACTGAGCCACGTAGGCACTCCTCTTGTTTAGTTTTTATAACAATTTGATGAAGACTGTCCTATTATTATTCTCCACTCTACAGCCATAAAAATTGAGGCAAGATAAATATAAAACACATAGAAAAAAGATCACCAACAGTTCTACACTCAAAAGCTAACCAACATCACCATGCATGTTTTCCCTGCTAACTTTGGAAAGACACTTTTGAATTTAGAATTGTTGGTCTCCTTGGGGGTCTGTGACACAGAGAAAGCAAGTCCTGGTCCTTAGCCTGAGGCCAGCCCCCTCTCTCCTTGTCCTTGCCTCTACCCTCATGCACTTGTGTGGGAACCCCTCTCTACTGGGTGCACCACTGAGGCTAAGGGGGAGCACTCTAGTGTGGTCCAGCTTTTAGAAGAGATACTCTGGGAAGTGGTGTTGAACAGGTTCTGGAAGTCACTTGTATTGTTTGACCTGGGAACTCTGGGGTCCCAGACACTCTGAGTGTGGTCTAGGAGAGGTGGTGTAGGCTCTGGGCGTACATGGACCTTTGGCTCTGCAGATGCCCTCATTGGCAGGGGGTGGAGCTGGACAAGTGCCAGAGAAGGGATCCATGACAAGTCCCTTCTTGCTTGGCTGTAAGGGAGATACTTGCTTACTGCTTCTGAGAAATCTGGTAGCTTTAAGCATTTAAACATTTCTGCACACCACTCTTCCCTGCAACTTCTCTTGGCATAGAAGGTAGGAGAGTGGGCAGTGGGGAGAACATGGAGACACTAGCTATGGAGGGCCAAGTGCCAAGAGCCAAGCCCCTGCACAGTGGGGTCCAGGGGAGCCCGCAACCTGCACCCCTGCTCTTCGGGGGCTACTTTCTGGGGCTGCAGCACAGGTACCTCTACCAGCTGATGACGTCAACCCCAACAACTCAGCTCAGGAAGGAAAAACCGCCTCCGGGAGCCAGTACCCTGGTCGTTGCCCCGGGAGTGGTGACGGCTCTTTGAGAGAAGGTTAGGGTTAAAAGGACAAAGCACATTCTAGAGGACGTAATAACTAAAATTAGAAAGTAATTTATCTTGTTAGGAAAAGAATAGTGTCTGCTTATGTCAAAAAAAAAAAGATTTCTACACAGCTTAGGGCTGATTAAAGCATATTAATAGTCTGTATTTAACAAATAAGTCTAGCAATGCGTTACTATAATTATATTCTGGTAGCAAAATTACCTTTGCAGTATCACTATTTCAGTTCTTGCTTATAGTTTAATAAAACACATTTAGAATCAATACCATATGGTCCTGAATTAATTAAAAACACCATTTGTATTTTTCTGAGTAAAGTATGAGTCGCTGATTTCTGCAATTCATTCACTCATGCAATAAATATTTATTGAGGGCCTACTCAAAAGATACTTGCCAGGTAGTGTATTAGGCACTCTAGATACTATTAATAGTTAAATAATGACTGAATTTGCATCTTCTAAACAGTTGACCCAAAGAAGTAAACTGGAGACTCAGGCTTGGAAGAGGGAAAAAGCTAGTTTTCCAGAGAGGATGGAGCATCTGGTAAGAAAATATTTCTCCATTCATAGTATGCTCTTATTTTCCAACACAACTAGTTGATTTCCACCTGCTTAAAAAAATGTGAATTTTGGAATGACTCTTTGCTGTAATTTCCAAATCTTGCTTATCACTTATGTCCTTCTGGAAGTCATGTTCTAGACGTATCTTTTTTTAAAATATTTTATTTATTTATTCATGAGAGACACACAGAGAGAGGCAGAGACACAGGCAGAGGGAGAAGCAGGCTCCCTGCAGGGAGCTCGACGTGGGACTCCATCCAGGGACTCCAGGATCACGCCCTGGGTGGAAGGCGGCGCCCAACCACTGAGCCACCGGGGCTGCCCATGTTCTAAACGTATTGACCTGAGTTGACTCTCCTGTTTGTTTCATGACTATACTGTGTGATACTGGGGTCCAAGGGAGGATATTTAATGGCCCAGTCAAAGGCATGCTGAACACCAGCATCTCCCTCCAGGCAAGAACTGAGATAGAGCTGTAATTCCAAGAGTGAATGTCAATGCTTGACACTTGGTAAATGCTTAATAAAAATTGATGGGGTATTGTAATCCCACACTATGCTGAAGATTTCGTTGAGGTTTAGATCTCACATTCTGATGACCATAAATCTAGTTCCTGTTTCATTTTTCTTTGTGCTTAAATATGTATGTATAAAACAATGGAAGTGGAAAGCAAGAAATAGTTTTTTTTTTTAATTATTTATTTGAGAGAGAGAGAGTGAGCAAGCACACAAGCAGGGAGAACGGCAGAGGAGAAGGAGAAGGAGAAGCAGACTCCCTATGGGGCAGGGAGCGCAATGCGGGGCTCGATCTCAGAACCCTGAGACCAGGGCCTGAGCCAAAGGCAGGTGCTTAATCTGCTGAGCCACCCAGGCACCCCACAGGAAGTGGTCTTAAAAGGAATGGGTATGTGGAGCTGGGAAGACTGAATAACAGACTCATTTAGAGATCACAGCCATATATTCTAGTTAGTTAGAATTCTTTCACCATTTCTTTAAACATTAGCTTTCTGACAGCATTTTGGCATGTCATTTGAAATATTATCTGCATAAATATATGCCTATAAATTATTGGAACCCAGTCAATGTAGAAATAGGGAAAAATGCATAGTGATCAAATCACTTAGGGATCAAGGAGAGTGACTCACAGCCATCATCCTTAAATCATCTTCTAAGTGCTGTAAGGAGTCAAACAGTGAAGCTCCATGCATCATGGGAAATAGCTACCTTCTTTTCCCCCACAATACTGGAATTCTTTAATTTCCTTGGGTACACAGGCTGGAATCATATTTCATCTAGTAGGAATTTATGTGGATAAATAAGCTTTACTTTAAAAAGATGACTACCTTGGAAAACTGATCTTAGAATGAACACTGCTGGTCCTATTGCTTGCTTTCTATCACCTCACCGAAGTCAGCCAACCTCAGTTTGGTGGGAGGAAGAGAGGAATGTTGGTCTTCTTGGTGAAAAGGGAACAGACTGGGAAGGTCCTGACTGCAGGCTTCTGGAAGGAATTTTCATTTTGTTTCAAACCGAGTTATCTAAAAAGGTTTAAATCCACTTGATACTCCCTGCCCCCATACAGGAAGCATATGAATTAAATAGAAGAATGATGTATATCGTCTAAAGCAATCAGACAACTGAGAATGTGTGTGTAACTTTTTCTGACAGTAGGTTGTTACAGTTTTATCTATCTATCATCTATCTGTCAATCATCTATCTATCTATCATCTATCTATCATCTATCTATCTATCTATCTATCTATCTATCTATCTATCTATCTATCTATTTTCTAGCTTTATTGAGATAATTGACGTATAACATGACTTGATACCTGTATATAGGGTAGTCCCCCTGTCAGCCGCAGTTTCGATTTTGCTTTCCATGGTTTCACTTATCCACAGTCCTTCTGATGAATCATCAGAAGGTGAATTAGTTAGGTAGCCTAACTCCGCATCACAGTGCCTAGGTCATTCACCTGACTTTGCTTCATCGTATAGGGTGTATGTGGTACAATAAGACATTTTTGTATATTGTTGTAACTGTTCCATTTCATTATTGGTTACAGTTGTTAATCTCTTACTGTGCTTAATTGACAAATCAAACTTTATTATAGGTATGTGTGTATGGGAAGAAACATAGTATATATGGGTTTCAGTACTATCAGTGGTTTCAGGCATCCCCTGGGAGATCTTGGATCATATCCCGGTGGATATTGGGGACCCCTGTATTGTGAAATGATTACCACGATAGAGCCAGTTGACATTTTCATCACCTCAACTAGTCACTATTTGTGTGTGTGTGTGTGTGTGTCTGTGGTGAGAACATTTAAGATCTCATTAAGGAATTTTCAAATATATAATACAGTATTTTAACTATAGTTACCATGCTGTACATTAGATTCCCAGAACTATAAGAACTTACTGTTTTATAACTGGAAGTTTATACCCTTTGTCCACCATCTCCCCGTTTTCCCTGGTCTCCAGCCCTCAGCAACCACTATTCTACTGTTTCCACGATTTGGCTTTTTTAGATACCACATATAAATGAGATTATGCAGTATTTGTCTTTCTCTCTGTGGCTTATTTAATGGTTTAGCGTAATACCCTCAAGGTCCATCCCTGTTGATGCAAATGGTAGGATTTCTTTTGGCTAAATAACATTCCATTGTATGTATATACCACATCTTCTTTATTCATCTGCCAGTGGATACTTAGGTTGTTTTCATGTCTTGGCTATTGTGAATAATTCTGCAATACACATGGGAATGCAGAGATATTTTCAATATCCTGTTTTCATTTGCTTTGTATATGTACGCAGAAGTGACAGTGCTGGATCAAATAGTAGTTTTATTTTTAATTTTTGAGGATCCTCCATATTGTTTTTCATAATGGCCATACCGCTTTACATTTCCACCATCAGTGCACAAGGGTTTCTTTTTCTCTATATCCTCACTAACAATTGTTATCTTTTTTCTTTTATAATTGCTTTCCTAACAGGTGTGAGGTGATAGCTCATTGTGGTTTTGATTTGCATTTGATTAGTGATGTTGAGCATTTTTCATGTGTCTGTTGGCCATCTGTATGTTTTCTATAGAAAAATGTCTATTCAGTTCCTCTGCCCATTTTATTTTTTATTTTTATTTTTTTTCCTCTGCCCATTTTAAATCAGGTTTTTTCCCCCCTTGTCAGATTGTATGAGTTCCTTATATATTTTGGAAATTAACTTCTTATCAGGAAGATGGTTTGCAAATATTTTCTCCCATTCTTGGGGTTGCTTATTCATTTTGTTGATTTTTTTTTCTTTGCTATTTAAATGGGTTTCCTGAAGTGAATAAGGTCAGGGCTTATGAGTCTTACATGTGTGTTTAAAGCAGTGGCTAATGTAGTCTTGTACAGTTGAAGAGGATCTTTCAGACACCGAGAGCTTTCTTAAATCTTCAAGAGGGAGCAGTTCATAAGGAAATATTTTATTTTCAAGCACACATTGTGTGATGAGCCAAGATGGCCAAGTGCCTCTATTTACCTCCTTCTAAATCAGTAATTTCCAGGAACTGCTCCAAATATTTAACCTTGAACTTGGTGTTGAATTTTGGGAAAGTATTTTCTAGCTTTCCCAAACTCTTTTTGCATGTAAGAACTCAGGTCTAAATATATATATATATTTTTACAAACCCCAAATTGCAGTGATTTTCAGCAAGATATAATGGAAAGAGCACTACAGACCTAGGCAGACAAACCTGGGCTCCATTGCTGACTGCTGCATGAGCTTATGCAAGTGTCTCATACTTTCTGACCCTCAGCTTCCTCATCTGTAAATGTGGATGGTTATTGATCTCTTATAGCCTTGTAATAAGAATAGCGATGCAATATGTATAATCGACTGCACATTTGTATTCCATGCTAAATTCATGTGTTGAAATTGTAACCAGTGTGTTGGTATTAGGAAGTGTGGCCTTTGGGAGATAGTTAGGTCATTCATAAGGGTGAAGCCCTCTTGAGTGGATTACTGTCCTTATTATAAAAGAGGCCCCGGGGAGCTTTCATGTCCTCTTCTGCCTTGTAAGGTCACAACAAGAAGTTGGCAGTCTGTGACCTGGTGGAAGAAGAAGACTTACAAGAACCCAATCATACTAGGACCCTGATCTTGGGCTTCTACAACAAAGAGAGTAGCATACAGTAAGTGCTCAACACGTGTTCACTTACTTCTCTCCCTTTTCCCAGGCTGATGCAGCACAAAGTAAAGGGGATAGTTTTCCATTACTTTATGAATTTGAGAATTGCACTATGGGTTGGACCACTAACATTTTTTTAAAAAACCACTTTTTTTTTTAATTTAAAGATTTTATTTATTTGTTCTTGAGAGACACACAGAGAGAGGCAGAGACATAGGCAGAGGGAGAAGCAGGCTCCTCAAAGGGATCTCGATGTGGGACTCGATCCCAGGTCTCTGGGATCACTCCCTGAGCCAAAGGCAGATGCTTCACCACTAAGCCACCCAGACATCGCTAAAAACAACTTTTTAATGGAGCATAGCATACATACAGAAAAGTGTACAAATCATAAGTGCACAGTTCAGTGAATTGTCACCAAGTATTCACACTTATTTAGCCAGTATCAAGGTGGAGGAATTACCAGTACCCCAGAGGACTTTACCTTACTATTTTCTTGCAAAGGTAGTTCTCTCTGCCTTCTAACGAGATATTTTATCTATTTTTAAAAATATAAGTAGAATTATACAAAATGTGCTCATCTGTGTCATTTCCTTCAAGCAACATTTTATTTATTTGTGTTTAATCTATTATGTTACATGTAGATGGTTTGCTCTGAATCGCTGAATTTTCAAGCCAGTCAAGATCATAGGGATTCTTTCATCTACCCTTCTCATTCATCAGAAAAGCAAAGGATCAGAGATGTTAAATGATTTGCCCAAATTTGCAAAACTAGTTAATAGCAATGATGCTGTTAGATTCCAAGTCTCCCAAGAAAGTATGTGTGCTGTAGCCTACACAATCAAATCCACAGCTCAAAAATAAATAAATAAATAAATAAATAAATAAATAAATAAATAAATAAATAAAATAAAGAAATAAAAATAAGGGGGAGGATGGTGGTGCAGAAAAACCAACGTTAACATGTGTGGATATGTCTGAATCCTAAGACTTGGTGTTTCTACCATCATCTTTGGATCTCATCTGATGAGAATGTCTAGACTGATCTTTGTTTGCCTGGCTGTGCTTAGGGCATGAAACAAGTGGACATTTTAGAGTATCAGGGCCAGGAATAAACAGAAATATCTACACCTAAACTTGCCTGTATTGATGAGACATTATCTTAATTTCAGAAGTTTCTAGAGGAGATTCTACAATTTCTAGTACTTTTTATAGTCATGAGTTGGATCTGCCCATCTAATTCTGAGGATTTGGGGATCCCTGGGTGGCTCAGCGGTTTAGCACCTGCCTTCTGCCCAGGGCATAATCCTGGAGTCCGAGGATCTAGTCCATCGGGCTCCCTGCATGGGGCCTGCTTCTCCCTCTGCCTGTGTCTCTGCCTCTCTCTCTCTCTGTGTCTCTCATGAATAAAGAAATAAAATCTTTTTTTTTTTTTTTTTATAAAGATTTTATTTATTCTTGAGAGACAGAGAGGGAGAGAGGTGAGGGAGACTTCCAGGATCACGCCTTGGGCCGAAGGCAGGTGCTAAATCGCTGAGCCACCCGGGCTGCCCAGTAAATAAAATCTTTTTTTTTTTTTTTTTTCCAGTAAATAAAATCTTTAAAAAAAAAATAATTCTGAGGATTCAGCGTACGTCTTAAGGTTAGTTAACTTTTATTTAAGCTTAAAAGTTTATTGGTGTTACTTTATAATGCCATAGATTTGCATATTTATAATATATTACATAGTACACACATGTCAGTATCATTCAGAATGCTCCTAATTGGATGAATTCTTCTGGAGACCCACTGTTCTTAGTGCAGCTCCCCAAACCTGCTACAGTGCCTGCAATTCTATAATGAAGAGTTGTCCCATTAGGTTCAAGTAGTGTTTGAAGTTCTCTGCTAACACTCATGTGCATTGGCTGTGAGTGACATGCTTTGCTGCTGTAACTTAGAGACAGGACAAATCTGTCTGAATGGGATGGATAAAGGAAGGGAATATTTGATTGGGAGCTGCAGTGGGGTGGAGGTAGGACCATTTTTCCCAGCAGAAAAAAATAAACTATACCTCATATGACACAAAATCCTGTTCAAAGCCAGTTTCCTTTCTTTAATCATTATTATCCTGTAACAGAGGAAATGGTTAAGAGCTCTTGTGGAGGTGGTAAGGATAGGGTGGAGGGTAAGGATGAGAAGAAAAGTAAGGAGGACCTTATTTCCTCATAATTCTTAGTTGTTCAGAGCCCATTCTTAGGAGTTTGAACGTTGGTTCTTCTACTTGCTCAGTGTGACCTTTGTAAGCTATTTAATTCTTTGTGTCTCAGTTTCTTCACCTCTAAAATGGGGATGATCATAGTATCCCCATAGGATTGTTATGAAGATTAGATATTATTTTGTATTAAGTGCTTAAGATTGAGCATTAAATAAGAATATGATTATTATAACTTTTTAAAAGGAATTTATTTTTTTGAGAGAGAAAGAGAGAGAGAGAGGGAAAGCATGAGCAGAGGGAGGGGCAGAAGGAGAAGGAGAAGCAGGCTCCCCACTGAGCAGGAAGCAATATGAGGAACTTGATTCTAGGCCCCCCAGAACCCCCCCCCCCCCCCCCGCCCCATCATGATCTGAGCCAAAGATAGAGGCTTAACCCACTGAGCCACCCAGGTGCCTGATTATTGTAACTTCTTCTTCTTCCTTTTTTAATTTTTTTTTACATTTTTTAAAATTTAAATTCAATTTGCCAACATATAACACCCAGTGCTCATCCCATTAAGTGCCCTCCTCAGATCGATTACTATAATTTCTATTACTACTTCACTTTTCCTATCAAATAGCTTCTTTGTAATTCTTATATCCCTTTAGCCTCCAAAATTATACTTTTTACATAAAGAAATTCCACTTAAATAAAAGTATCTTAAAAAAAGATAGTGGCAAAGGAAAGAAATAGCCCCAGCTGGGCTCTAACTATGTGATTTGACTTGCTTGCTTACATAGTAATGTAAATAGCGTGTCAGTTCTGTTTTACTTTTAGGTCTATTAGGCTAGAGATATGTCCTTTTTTTTATTTTTTTTATTTATGATAGGCACACAGTGAGAGAGAGAGAGGCAGAGACACAAGCAGGCTCCATGCACTGGGAACCCGACGTGGGATTCGATCCCGGGTCTCCAGGATCGCGCCCTGGGCCAAAGGCAGGCTCCAAACCGCTGCGCCACCCAGGGATCCCCTAGAGATATGTCTTTTACCAGAATAATGAAATGAAATTTTACTATAATGAAATAGTAGGGAAGCCCTTAGAGCTCCTTCCAGTGAGATTTTTGTTGGTTTCAGCCTTTCTTCATCTGTGTGTTTTATTCAGGAGGCACTTGGTAGCCATGTGCCCTTGGGCAAGTTACTTAATCGCCCTCAACCTGTATCCCCATTTACAAAATGGCAGTGGCAATATTTACCTTGAGGGGTTCTTATTGGGAATAAGTGAAATGATTTATGCAAAACATTTATCCCAGTTCCAGGCACATACAAGGTGCTCCTTGTATGTGCCAGTAAATTCTTAATGAATGCATGACATTTTCTTTTATGCATAGATGATGACAGTGTTACTTATAATAATTAGTCTTTTCAGTTTCTGGGATTTAGCTAGTCTGTTTAGTAACTTCGTGTTACTTTCATGTCTATTATCGCACAAACCACTCCCTTTCCAAGTATTCCTTAAATTTAAATGACAAGCCTAGGCTTGCTTCAGCAGGGATTTTACTGATGATGTTGTACATGTAAATGTATGGATGTCTTTAAAATACCTCTGTGGACATATGTTAACATATATTCTAGGTTTGAGGGCAGTTCAAATATTTACATATTTGGCCCCACTGTCTAACTCTGAAGTATCTCTATTTTTAATCCCAAAACCCATTTTATTTTATATGCATTGTTGTCTTATCAAATGGCACCTATATGCTCCACTCAGGTAATTAGCTCGGACTGTGCCGGGTACATCTTGAACTTTGGTAGATTGCGTTGGGGACAAAAGGCTATTGAGATAGCTATTCAGACTGTGGAAATGACTCCAGAAGAAATAGCAAGTAAAATATGTAAACACATACACTCAGACACACACTAAAGAATTACATAACTGCTGAGAGGAAAGAGCCTTGGGGATAGATACTCCAGCCCATCTGGAAATCACTTTATGGCTCTGGATAATTCTGATGGTAGTCCTGGGTTTTACTTTTCCACCTGTAATTCAAGGATAAGCATAGAGTTGTTGACAGGATAAGTGAGTAAAATAAGTGGAGTACTTTATGAACCTAGAGGGGAAAAATTTTGTGAAGCTCTGAGTCAGTTTTAAAAAATTAGAAGAAAGGGCAGCCCAGGTGGCTCAGTGGTTTAGCGCCACCTTCAGCCCAGGGCCTGATCCTGGAGACCTGGGATTGAGTCCCATGTCGGGCTCCCTGCATGGGGCCTGCTTCTCCCTCTGTCTGTGTCTCTGCCTCTCCCTCTCTCTCTCTGTGTCTCTCATGAATAAATAAATAAAATCTTAAAAAATAATAATAAAATAAAAATAAAAAATTAGAAAAAGTATTGGAGAATTTGGACTTTTAGGATGTATTTTAGGAATTATCAAAAAAACAGTAGGCTTGATAAAACTAGAAACATTTTGTTGCTTTTAGGCAGTGAGTGGCAAATCAACCCTGCCTTGCTCTGCTTCCCAAGTGCTGATGGTTTAAGCAAAATTGTTAACACTGGGCCCTGTCCATGGTCTCCTGCCAGTGCCATTGTGCAGTCCCTGAGGGGCAAAAGGAGAGAGCCCTTTCAGTTAATAAGGCTAATAAGACAGGGACATTACCAGGCAAATAACACAATTTAGTCACTGCTTCCACAAAAATGCAGGAGAGTGGTTCTGTGATTTTTGTCTTCCCTCCACGTAGCCACTTTGGTTCTGTGCCTGGCTCCTCTGTTCCCAACAGGGGCCAAAAAGGGTATTTCCAGAGCTGGGAACTCAGAGGCCTTTTCTGCTTCCTCTGTTGGTAAGCCTGCATGCTTGTAATCCTGAGCTATAACCCACAGCATCCAGTTTTGTCTGCTTCTGAGATGGGCCCTGTATCAGTTTACTATTGCTGCATGACCGATTGCTCCAAGCTTAATGGCTTAAAACAACACATGTAGATTGTCTCAGTTTCTGTAGGTTAGGAGTCTAGGCACTTTTTAGCTGGTCCCTTGCTCAGGATCTCATAAGGCTGTGATGAAGGTGTTGTCCAGGCTGTGTTTTCATCTGGAGGCTCTGAGTCCTTTTCTAAGCTCACTGGTTGTTGGGAGAATTTGGTTTTCCTGTGATTGCAGAGCTGAGGACTCCTAGAGACTGCCGTCTTCTTTGACCCGTGGTCCTCTCCACAACATGGCAGTTTAGTTTTTCTTTTCTTTTTCTTTTTTTTGTTTTCTTTTCTTTTTTTAAAAAAATTTAAAAAAATTTATTTATGATAGTCACACAGAGAGAGAGAGAGGCAGAGACATAGGCAGAGGGAGAAGCAGGCTCCATGCACCGGGAGCCCGACGTGGGATTCGATCTCGGGTCTCCAGGATCGCGCCCTGGGTCAAAGGCAGGCGCTAAACCACTGCGCCACCCAGGGATCCCAGCAGTTTAGTTTTTCAAGGCTAACTGGAGGTGTCTGCTACTGCGATACTCTCTGATTTTTTAAAATATATTTTATTTATTTACTCATGAGAGACATACACAGAGAGAGGCATAGACACAGGCAGAGGGAGAAGTTGGCTCCCTGCAAGGATCCTGATGTGGGCCTTGATCCCGGCTCCTGGGATCACGCCCTGAGCCGAAGGCAGATGCTCAACCGCTGAGCCACCCAGGCATCCCAATGCTCTCTGATTTTTAAAAAGGGTTCACCTGATTAGGTCAGGCCCACCTGAGATAATATCTCTAATTTAAAGTAAACTGTTAGGGAATTTAATAACATCTATAAAATACTGTCATAAAACACATAGAAGGTGTATATATCAGGGGGCAGGAACCTTGAGGCCACCTTAGAATCCTGTATACCAGAGACCCCTTATTGAAAACTGCTCTGCCCATAATGACCCCTTTTCTCTGAGAACTATTTTGTCATCAACAGTCATGTTGGTAACATCCTTGCTCTTGGGGTGCAAGATCCTAGATGGATCATAATGAGACCTGCCCTTTGAGGTGGCAAGGGAAGGTTACAGGTCTTCACTTTTCTAGGATCACTGCTGTTTCTCCTTACATGTCTACATACTTTTTTTTGAAAGTATTTGACTCTCTTTGCATGTAAGCACTTACATTGTTAATGTCATAGTTTGAAAAGATCGAGGAATCCTTTTAGGGTTATTTTGTACTTAAATGAAGCAGTTTACTCCCAAGTGGTGCCCCAGTAACACAGAGCATTAACATCCTCTGTCCAATGGGCTGCTTTAATCATAGAAGTAGGTTATAGATCAGGAAAATCTAGAGTACTCTCGGAAGCAGCCCAAAGTTCTCTAAAGAAAGAGCGGAATCATATGTTGTGGCCTCTCTCGAATTTTTCTTCAAGGTCCAGGTGACTGGAGCAGTTTCTAGTCTAGTGGCTAGGAGTATTGGCTCTGGAGTCAGCCAAGTGGTTTTAGCCCTGACTTCCCTACTCACTTGCTTATCCTTGGGCATGTTTCCTTAGTTCTCTGCCTCTGTTCCATGCCTACTGATTGGGGGTAATAATACTACCCACATTAGATTATTTAATTAAATGAGATAACACACATAAAGAATTAACACCAGATAACTGGTGGCCCTCTCTATTGGTTCATTGAAAAAGAGCTTTTCAAAAAAACAAAAAACAAAAAAACAAAACAAAAAAAAAAAAAAGAAAAAGAGCTTTTCATTTTATAATATCTATCAGGAGTTGGAAGTTTTCTATGTTATTGATAGTGTTGTATCAGAATGACTTTTGTTTCTGAAGTTAGTCTTGATAGGAGCTTTTATCTAAAGTATAAGAGCCATGTTGCTGACTCAAAAATGTATTTGTCTAATCTCAAAGTCATCTCTTTTTAGAGGAACAAAATTGTTAGTTCTTGAGAATAAGCTTGGGATTCCTTTTATCCTTAACACCTAGCTTTTGGGAATCCTTTCTTTCTTTCTTTTTTTTTTTTTTAAGATTTTATGTATTTATTCATGCGAGACACACAGAGAGAGAGGCAGAGATACAGGCAGAGGGAGAAGCAGGCTCCATGCACCGGGAGCCCGACGTGAGACTCGATCCCGGGTCTCCAGGATCACGTCCTGGGCCGAAGGCAGCACTAAACCGCTGAGCCACCCAGGGATTTTGGGATCCTTTCTAAAGAATATTGAGAATTCCCATTCCACATTGTCAGGCAGAATTCGTAGGTATAGGAGAAGACTATTTTTCATTCCACCAACAGGAAAAGGATTGGATCCCCTAGAGATGCCTGGATAAGTCACTGTTGTCCTGAAGGTTGTCTGGACTTGTCTATAGCCTACACCTTAAGTAAGTGAGCCCAAGTAATTAATACTTTTCTGTTAATGAATATAATGATTTTCATTCGCTTTTTTTGGTTGAAAATTTCAGATGATTTTTGTGTGCTTGGTCCCGTCTTAAGGTATTCCTTCAGAGTGAAGGAAAAGTAACAATAGACAAAAAAGTCTGTTCACCACCCAAGTAACGATATAATGCCTGTTCATATACCAATAAGTAATAAGGGATTACCATGTTAGTATCAGCCCCACTCATCGAGAGAAAAATGATCTTCTGGGAAAACCATGCACAGGTGGCAGGGTGCACCTGGGTCCTTGCCTTGGGTTCTGGGGAAGAATCAATAGCCCTCTCTGCCACTCAGAAGGAGCTTATTAGGAGACTTGTCTATGAGAGATAATATCTGTGTTGGGGTTACCAAGACCCACAGGCTCAATGATTCACCAGGAGGATGTGCAGGACTCGGTGTAGTAGCACTTACGGAGATGATTTATTGCAGTGAAAGGATTCAAAGTGAAATCGGTAGAGAGAAAAGGCTCATAAGGGCAACCAGTCCTGGCAAAACCAGGTGTAATCTCCAAGGGTTCTCTGAAGTGCAGTCACACAGGATGTGTTTTAATTCCCCTGGTAATGAGTTATGACAATGCATGTGAAAAACGCCAAACCTGGAAGTTCATTAGAGATTCAGCACCCAGGGTTTTTTATTAGGCCATGTAGGTGACCTCTGCTTGTCATGTACCAAAATTCTCGACTCCAGAGGGAAAGCAGGTGTTCATCATAGATCATTTTGTTTGTGGAAACAGTTTAGGCCTAATAAGTCACTCTTAGTTCTGGGGGTGGGAATCTTCCTGAAATCCAAGGTCCTGGACAGAAACCAAGGGCCAAGCTTGCAAGCAGGCCTTCCAGGGGTTGGCAGTCAGGCTCACTGTGTGAACCTTTTCTGGCACTATGTATTCCACAGGTTGCCACCTCTGGGCAACCATTTTCTGTAATGTGAAAATAGTGGTTCTATGCATTATTCTCCCCACGGAATTCGTGGATTCTATCTTGTAGTCATGCATATCAAAAGGCTTACTTCTCTCTTAATGATATCTACAATAGCTATAATTGTTGCCTGCTTGTTCAGACAGGTGGACTATCATTTGCACAGAGTTTGAGTTCTGGGTAGAGTATTATATAATGACTGGTGGATCTGGTCTCAGTAATTCAGTCATAAAGGGGAATCTCATGTGAATTATCATCAAAAAGGCTGTTCTTATTCCACAGGAATATGGAGACGATTTAGTAGTGATTAGCTTAAAAGCAATAATCTTTAATGTCTTTATAGGGAAAAACATTTTTCATTTTAGACCAGTGACAGTAGAACTTTTTAGCAGTGATGGGCATATTCACATTTTGTGCCATCTAATATGGTAGCCACCAACCACAAATGGCCATTGATGATTTGAAATATGGCTAGTATGACTGAGAAACTGAATTTTTAACTTTTTGAATTTAATTAATTTTAAATAGCCATATATGTCTGCCTAGTGGCTGCTGTATTGGACAGTACAGTTCTAGATTGTCAATTTTGTGATTAAATGATAAATGATCTGCTGATATAGAAGAAAAGAAGTAATCATGAAGATGATGGTCTTTCTCCAAAAAATTTCCAATATTTCCTCAAATCCTGCCTCTCCCCATTAGGCTTAAATTCTTCTCCCCATGGTCCAGACCTTCATTCAACATCCAAAGCAAGGATACTGTCCTTAAGTGTTTTCATGGCCCTAATATCAATAATAGAATATCAATAATCACTAAGAGGGGCAGAAGGTTTCTTACGGTATATTGTGCATCAATATTACAGGCCAGGTGGGGGCTTTTGGAACTTTCAATTACAGATAGTCTGGTAAAACAAATTCCTTGTTATAGAGAAACCTTTAGAATAGCATTTGTTCTAATAGTAAGTGTGCTCCATAAAAATCATATGTTATTATAAATTGTAGTTTCCCTGGGAAGCAGACTCAGATTTGTGTGCAAGTGTTTCTTCTTTCTTTCTTTCTTTTTTCTTTCTTTCTTTCTTTCTTTCTTTCTTTCTTTCTTTCTTTCTTTCTTTCTTTCTTTCTTTCTTTCTCTTTCTTCTTCTTCTTCTTCCCCTTCCTTCCTTCCTTCCTTCCTTCCTTCCTTCCTTCCTTCCTTCCTTCCTTCCTTCCTCTCTTTCTCTCTTTCTTTCTTCTTTCTTTTTCTTTATTTTTTTTAAAGGGATTGGGCAAAGTGGGAGGGTGAACTGGGATGTAGCTGCAGCTGATCCCATGGTGCACTCTGAAGTGGGATTGCTTTTCAGAGTTGTCCCAAACTGAGGCAGAAGGACCTGGCTTTTGCATCAGCTGGTCACTGGGTGCTGGCTGCAGCTCCTGGTTTGGCTGAGGGCAATCCTCAGAGGGACAAAGCTGTGAGCTTTCAGCAGACCATGTTCCCAGCTGCCCCGGAAATGAGCACGACAGCTATATCACAGCATCCACTGGAATAGATTTAGTTTTCATTTGGAAGGGAAAGTTGCCTGCTTTCCTTATGCTTTAGAGCTTTTACAGGAGGCTGGACAATGTCATGGTTTAAAAGCAGAGATTGGGAGTTGGTGCAAGTCCTGCATTTTGTGACCTTGGGCAAGTTACTTAATCTCTTTAGGTCTCAATTTTTTGGACTAGAAATTGAGGATGACACTACGTATTTATGTGGATTGCCACGGGAATGGAAAAGCACTCAACAAACGATCACTGTTGTTATGATTCTAGAAATTGTTTAAGACACAACTTTTGGGAGTAAGCATTTCTCACTGTGAGCACAGTGGAGCTGATTGAGTTTTTGGCAACAGAAGATGAGAAAGAGCCATGCTTTGATACTCCGTGCTCAGGTACTCATGGGCCTGCCTTCTGCTTCTTGTAGCCTCCCCTTGCTCTCGCAGAGGGGCTCAGCGTTGGGATAGGCTAAGTTGAAAAAATCCAACAATAGGAACAAGGCCACAACGGTCTGGATCCGGAGGGGAGAAAGGCTTGGAGAGCTCTCTATCCTTTGCTCAGGAGGTAATGCAACCAGGACATTCCAAGAGGCTTGCTCATCTATGTTGAGGTTAATGATGCACCCTTAGAGATTTCTTGAAATGCTTTCCCTGCAGGTACACATCCTACTCAGTTCTAATCGCATTTCTGTAATCCTGATGGCATGTAGCATGGACAGAACCATTTACCACTTTCGAGCACTCCACAAATATTAGCTAATTAACTCATTTCATAAAGGAAGAGTCTTGGGACGCCGGGGTGGCTCAGCAGTTTAGCGCCTGTCTTTGGCCCAGGGCGTGGCCCTGGAGACCCGGGATGGAGTCCCACATCCGGTTCCCTTGCATGGAGCCTGCTTCTCCCTCTGCCTGTGTCTCTGCCTCTCTCTCTCTCTGTGTCTCTCATGAATAAATAAATAAACTCTTAAAAAAAAAAAAAAAAGGAAGAGTCTTGGTGGCCCAGCTCTCCATTTTCAATAACCATTTGTTGTTGTAGTTGCAAGAACAACAGCAAATGTCCCAACTGTGTTGGGACACAGTATATGAACTGTGTTAACATCCTTTTCAAGCTGGAGTTCTAGGTGTAGGAAGAAATAGCTGCCAGACTCAGCCCATCTCAAGTGACCCCCAGTTGGAGGCTTTTTATTTTTTTTCCATTGAAGTTCGATTTGCCAGCATTTAATACCCAGTGCTCATCCCATCAAGTGCCCTCTTCAGTGCCCATCACCCCGTTACCCCAACCCCCTGCTCACCTCCCCTTCTGCAACCCTTTGTTCTTTTCCCAGAGTTAGGAGTCTCTCATGGTTTGTCTCCCTCTCTAGTTTTTCCCATTCAGTTCCCCTCCTTTCCCTTATAATCAAAAAAGGTAATTTTTAGCAGAACAAAATGAGGAAAAAAGTCTTGGATAAAGGACTGACTCCTTTTAAAGGTGAGCACATTCAATGTCATGGAACTCTGCACTTTGTATTTTTTCCTTTTACCTCTGATAGGTGAAAACCTCCTCGTAAAAACAAAACAAAACAAAACAATCCCCCAAAAATCTCCTCGTGGTCTGGATCTGGCTCCAGAGCTGTGAGTCGACCATCAGTGGATATACACACACCCTCGTTGTCCTCAGAGCCTCTGAGCCCCAGAAGGGCAGTGGCCAGGGCTATTTATTTTTTATCACTATACACAGTACATACTGTCTTCTATGTAAGTACACTATATAATTATTTATTTATTTATTTATTTATTTATTTATTTATTTATTTATGATAGTCACACACACACACAGAGAGAGAGAGAGAGACAGAGACATAGGCAGAGGGAGAAGCAGGCTCCCTGCATGGAGCCTGATGTGGGACTCGATCCCGGGTCTCCAGGATCGCGCCCTAGGCCAAAGGCAGGCGCTAAACCGCTGCGCCACCCAGGGATCCCTGGTACACTATACACTATATACGTTGTCATACATAAGACGATGCTTAGCACATTTTAGGGACTCTAAATCTGTTGAATAAAGTAATGAATATGATTATCTACTTGTGACCTTGGCCAAGTCACAGCATTGCGGAGGCTGAGGTATGTACAACTACATCTGTGCCATCCCATCTGTATGCTTTGTATAACTGGAAGTCACATTGGATACCCGCCAATCTTCTTCCATTTAACAAAGAAAAACCGAAAGCTAGGACTGAAAAGGAATAGTTGAGTGCTTTCTGTTCCTTTCCCTCTTTAAAGGATAATTCAACTGTTTGGGGCACAATGTCTTTTTCAGAGGTTTGTGGTAATGTTTATTTCCTGAATGACGGTGTTGATTCTTTACAGATGAATCTTGCTTTATAGGGGTCCACAGGTGAGGGAGGGACCCTTGCAGAATGAATTTTTAGTTTAAAAACAAAGTGTTGGAGGATGGGGAACCTTGCTACAGTTTTTATTTAAAGGTCTAGATATTAACCTTAAACAATTGTTCTCTGTTTTTTTTTTCTTTTCCTAGAGAGCAATTTTTAAATAAAAAAGATCTATTTTATTACACATTTTGTTATTATTATTGTTATTTTAAAGTGTCCCATGGTCACTGTGTATAACTGAGCTTAGAGGTCTGAAAATCTTTGATGAATAATACAACAGTCACCCTAGCTTATACATATTTCAAAGCCAGTTAAATCCCAAGAGCTGGCAGCAGGCAGAGGGTTGAATACACATTATGTCTCTCTTTCCACATTTCTACTCAATCCACTTTCTTTAGGGAAAAGCTTTTTGTCATGATCAGCTAGAGGTAAGTGATGAAGGAGAGATGGATTTTCATTAAGAATAGGGGTTTTGTATGAAATTTCTTCATCTGTCTGAACATCTGATAGGGGCAAGCTTTGAAATGATCTCAGATTGGATTGTATATGCATTTTGATTTTGAACGATGCTGAGTTATGCAAACATTTCCCTGAGTTATGGCAAATGTTTAACTGAAAAAAGAATTCTTAAAACAACACATTAATATGGATTATCTGCTTCTTAAAACAATAACCATAGTCTGCATCCGGTGTGTTTCTTTGGGAATATGGAGGATTCGTTTTTCAATTAGGGAATTTCATATGAATTTGATATTTTTTTTTTTCCCCATTAAAATTTCATTGCATTGTTTCTAGTTCAAACATGACTGGAACATACTGATGCTATTATTTGGTACTAGAACAGTTTTAAACCATATTGCTAGATATGATATCTTCAGCCTATTGTTTCAAGTGGAGCTGATGTTTATTGAGACACTGGTGAATTGAGAGTATTTATAAAATGTGATATGTCACTTACAGTGCTATTTCTTTAAAATTGCATGAGGCTTTCTGCCTGCTGAGAATGCTCAGGCTGTCCTTTGGTATTACCCTACTCCCAAGAGTAGTCTGGCTCTACCCTCTGTTGTCCTCACTTTGCTTGGTGTCCTCTTGGACACATTTTCCCAGAGCTGGGATGAGAACCCAAACTTTACTGATGCCACCATATACACTGGTTTTCCGTTTCTCTCAGTTCACTTCCCCGACTCACCCCCTCCCCTCTGTTCTCAGAGGTTTGTAAGGTGGTTTGTGAAGGTAAATGTGAAGATTGGGGTATTTAGTATTGTTGGAGGGGTGTTGTGGGTAACAGAGGAGCTGTTTGATTCCTTCCCCAAAGTTGGCCACACTGCTTCTGTGTGGGTTCAAACAAATTACTTAGCTGTCTTAGTCTCAGTTTCATCATCTGTAAAATGGGAATAAACGTGTACTGTAAGATGAAGATTAGGTGAGATAGTGTATATAAAACACTTAATGGTAGCTCTGGGTACATATGCACTATAGTTTCTTTATCACATGTCTGTTTATTTCTATAATCTGATATCTGAATTAAAACAGAATCATCTGTGTTTTCACTGCTCTAAGAATATCCTTTTCTCATACATTAAAGCTAACTCTCAGCCTGAAGAGTGTGATTAGTGAGATCTGAGGACCAGTGGCTCTATAGGCTGGAATGAAGAGAGCCTAGCAAGAAGATGGAGTTTTAAAAATGTCCTCGGAGCTCCTGGTTGGCTCAGTTGGTGGATTATGTGACTCTTGATCTCCAGGTTGTAAGTTTGAGCCACACTTTAGGTGTGGAGATTACTTAAAAATAAAATCTTAAAAAAAAGTCCTTGTCCAGGTCATCCTATTTTCATTTATAGATTGCTTAAGCAATCTGGAGCTTGGAGAAATCTCTTCTTCTTCTCCTTCTTTTTTTTTTTTTTTTTAAAGATATTATTTATTTACTCATGAGAGACACAGAGAGAGAGGCAGAGACACAGGCAGAGGAAGAACAGGCTCCATGTAGAGGAGCCCAATGTGGGACTCGAACTCGAACCCGGGAATCTGGGATCATGCCCTGAGCCAAAGCCAGATGCCCAACCACTGAGCCACCCAGGCATCCTGAGAAATTTCTTCTTTACAAAAGATTTCCACATTCAACCCACCCTAAGGCAGCAAGAAAGTACCACATTGTTTTTTCCTTGCTGCTGTGAAGTGGAACACAGTGTTGAGAGGGAATAGACTGAGAAAATAACAGCCAGAAAGTGCTATTCTCATTAATGTATATAGGCAGGTAGGTTTCTGGCATCCCACCTCTGCCACCCCGCTGCCTCTTCCTCACCCTCCTTCGCAGTGTGTTTTTGCTGAGCCACAGAGAAAGTCCTGAAAATCAGGCTAATGCAGGTAGGTAAGAGCAATAACTGTAAAAGAATCCTGAAAAACAAAACTAGGTCCAAGTCAAATATTAAGGCTGTAAAATAATTAATTGAAAGCTCTTTGGAATTCCTTTTAATGTTTTATGAAAAAAATGTCTAAAAGGCAAATTTTTCTTCACACATGCCCACTTGAATATAGAATTTGTGTTTATTTTTGAACCCACCCTGGCTATTACTATGCAGAACAAAGTATCACAGTGTTAACCAACCGTACATCCCCAAACCTACACCTACTGTTTGGGTAGCTCTAGTTGGAAATGGAACTCTAGGCCTTTCTTAATCTTTCAGGCAGAGATTTGGTGTTTTGGGTCATGGAGAGTTTTAATAGTTTGGGTGGCTTAAGGAGGGAAAATAGCTATTTGGTCTTCATGGTGTGCTGGGTGTTATCTTCCAGATGAAGTTATGTAGACAACAGTGCATTTTTTTTTTTTTATGTAATGAAACAGCATTGTTTCATTGTTCATGTAATGAACAACAATAGCTACCAGTTTCAATGGCAAATATAATAGCTAATAGAGCTTACTTTGTGGCAGGCCTGTGCTAAGTGCTGTGTAATCCATTTATAATAATTCATTATAATACTGAATTTCATTTTCCTACTGGCTGCTTTTATCCCCATTTCACAGAAGAGGACCGTTAGGCTTGGAGAGGCTAAGTAATTGACTCATTAAGACACAGCCGGCAAGGGACAAAGATTTGAGCCTCAGTAGTCTGTGTTCTCTAACTGCTACATAAGTTTCTAGGTGTTTGATGTAAGCTGAGTCTTAAATTAATTTTCCCTAAATTCGTTTGAATAGCTTTTAGACATGCAGCTAAATTTGACTGCATTTTCCCTGATATTTTCCCAATGTTCACCACCCCCTTCCTCTAGACTGAAAAGTTATTGTTATGGGTAGACGAATGGGTCAATAGGGCACACCTCAGAGATACTGAACATTTGCTTCCAGATCACCACAGTAAAGTTAATATTGCAATAAAGCAAGACAAATGAATTTTTTGGTTTCCCAGTTGCAATATTGTGATTTATAAGAAATATAGATTTAGTCATCTGAATGATGCATAGTTGATCTCTGTCCTAGGTTCCCGGTTTATTGCTTCTAAAACCCTTAGAATTTCCAGGGATGAAAGTTGGCTTTTGTTATGTTAATGAGGTAACTTGAGAATACCATCAGGTAACCTAAGAATGGGGCTAGTTGCCTGGAGAACCAGCCTTGTGATTAGAGGGGTGGGGCTGAAATTTCCTTAACTTCTAAAAGGGGAGAGGGGCTGAGGTTGAATTAGCCAAGGGTCAATGAGTTAGTCAATCAGGACTGGGTTTGGAGAGCTTTTGGGTTGTGAACTTGTGGGGATGCCAAGAGAGTGTGGTGTCTGGAGAGGGCCTGGAAGCTCTGTTCCCTTCCCACACTCCTTGGCCTGTGCATCTCTTCCATCTGGCTGTTCCTGAGTTACATCCTTTTATAATAAACTGGTGATGCAGTAAGTAAAATGTTTCTCTGAGTTCTGTGAGCTGTTCTAGTGAGTTAATTGAACCTGAGGAAGAGGTCCTGAGAACCTCTGCTTTAGAGCCAGTGGGTCAGTAATTCAAGTAACAACCTGGACTAGCATCTGATGTCTGAAACCCAAGGAGGGGGCTATTGGAACTTCCAATCTCTAACCAGTTAGTCAGAAGCAACAAACAACAAATGACCTGGGCTTGTGACTGGCACTGGAAGTGGGAGGGTGGGGAACAGTCTTCAAGGACTGAACTGTTAACCTGTGAAATCTGACGCTATCTCTGGGTAGATAGTGTTAACACTGGATTGAATTCTCAGACACCTTGCTGGTGTCCAAGAATTTCCTGGTGTTGTGTGTATGGGAGGGGGACCCACAACCCTGGCCTCCAAGTTAGAATTGAGTTCAGGAACCTTAGGAAACCAGTGCATGTAAAAGTTATGTTGACACTATACTGTAGTCTATTAAGTGTATACTATGTATACTAGCCTTATGTCTAAAAAACAATGTATATATTTTAATTTAAAAATACTTGATTGCTAAAATATGCTAACCATAAGATGAGCTTTCAGCAAGTCATGATTTTTTGCTGGTAGAGGTTCTTGCCTTCGTGTTGATGGCTGCTGACCGAGCAGGTGGTGGTTGCCGAGGTTTGGGGTGGCCATGGCAGTTTCTTAGAATAAGACAACAATGAATTTGCTGCATCTGATCAACTCCTCCTTTCATGAATGATTTCTCTGTAGCGTGTGATACTATTTGATAGCATTTTACCAATGGAACATCCTTCAAAATTGGAGTCAATCCATTCAAACCCTACCACTGTTTTCCCAACTAACTAAGTTTTGGGAATATTCTAAATACTTTATTGTCATTTTAACAGTCTTTACAGCATCTTCACTTGGAGTAGATTCCGTCTCAGGAAACCACTTTCTTTGCTCTTCCACAAGAAGAAACTCTGCATCTGTTCAAGTTTTATCATGAGATTGCAGCAATTCAGTCACGTCACCTAATTCTGGTTCTCTTGCTATTTCTACCACATCTGCAGTGATTTCCTCCATTGAAGTCTGGGACTCCTCTAAGTCATCCATGAAGGTTGAAATCAACTTTTTCCAAAGTCTTGTGAATGTTGATATTTTGACCTGTTCCCATGGATCATGAAGTTCTTAATAGCATGTAGAATGTCAAATCCTTTTCAGAAGGTTTTCATTTGACTTTACCTGGGTTCGTCAGAGGAATCACGGCAGCTATGGCCTTATGCAACATAATTCTTAAATCGTGAGATGTGAAAGTCAAAATTGCTCCTTGATCCATGGGCTGCAGCATGGATGTTGTGTTAGCAGGCATGACAACAACAGTAATCTCCTTCTACATCGCCATCAGTGCTCTTTGGTGACCAGGTGTATTGTCAATGAGTTGTCCTATTTTGAAAGGAATCTTTTTTTCTGAGCAGTAGGTCTCAACAGAGGCCTTAACATATTCAGTAAACCATGTTGTCAACAGACATGCTGTTTTCCAGGCTTTGTTTCTCCATTTCTAGAGCACAGGCAGAGTAGATGTAGCATAATTCTTTAGGACTCTGGGATTTTCAGAATGGTCAATGAACATTGGCTTCAATTTAAAGTCACCAGCTGCATTAGCTCCTAGCAAAAGAGTCAGCCTGTCCTTTGAAGCTTTGAAGCCAGACATTGACTTCTCTAGCTGTGAAAGTCCTAGATGGCATCTTTTTCCAATAGAAGATTATTTGGTCTACATTGGAAATCTGTTGTTCAATGTAGCCAGCCTCAGTAATGACCTTAACTAGATCTTCTGGATTACTTGCTGCAGCTTCTCCATCAACACTTGCTGCTTCATCTTGCACTTTGATGTCATGGAGATGGTCTCTTGGTCTCTTTCCTTAAACCTCATGAACCTCTCTCTGCCAGCTTCAGACTTTTCTCCTGCAGCTTCCTCACCTCTCTCAGCCTTTACAGAATTGAAGAGGTCAGGGCCTTGCTCTGGGTTAGGCTTTGGCTTAAGGGAATGTTGTGGCTGGTTTGGTCTTCTCTCCAGACTGCTCAAGCTTTCTCCATCTCAGCAATAAGGCTGCTTTGCTTTTTTTTTTTTAATCATTCATGTGTTCACTGAAGTAGTACTTTTAATTTCCTTTAAGAACTTTACCTTTGCATTCACAACTTGGCTTTTTGGCACAAAAGACCCAGCCTTTTGCCTCTCTGAGCTCTCAATATGCCTTCCTCACTAAGCTTAATCATTTCTAGCTTTTGATTTAAAGTGAGAGATGTGGGACTCTTTCACTTGAACATTTAGAGGTCACTGTTTCAGTATTGTTGTGTCTCAGGGAATAGTGAAACCTGAGGAGAGGGAGAGAGAGATGGGGCAAGGGCTGGTTGGTGGAGCAGTCAGAGCACATCCAGCATGTATTGATTAAGTTAGCTGTCCCATATGGGCCCGTTTTGTGGTATCCTAAGCAACTGCAATATTAACATCAAAGACACTGATCACCATAACAATATAATAATAATGAAAAGTTTGAAATATTGTGATAATTACAAAAATGGGACCCAGAGACACGAAGTGAGCAAATGCTGTTGGAAAAATGTCATTATTAGATTACCATAAGGGTTGCCACAGACCTTCAATTTGTAAAAAAAACACAATATCCATGAAGCACAGTAAAATGAGGTGTGCCTATACTAACTTAGGCATTCCATTAGACATGTGGTTTTACTTAAAAAAAAAAATTTTTTTTTAAAGATTTTATTTATTCATGAGAGACAAAGAGAGAGAGAGGCAGAAACATAGGCAAAGGGAGAAATAGGCTGCCCACAGGGAGCCCAGTGCTGGACTTGATCCCAGGACCCTGGGATCATGACCTGAGCCAAAGGCAGACATTCAACCACTGAGCCACTCATGTGTCTCAGACATGTGGTTTTAAAAAATATTTCATCTTACTCTATAGTGAGAAGTGTACTTTTACAGTGTGATCCATATCCATGTATATGTAATTAAAACATGACACAATACCGTTATTACATGGGATATATTTTGATATTGCCTATTTTGCTGTATTCTATTCCATATCATTCCCTTCCATTCCATTACTTTATTCTATTTCACTAAAACCAAGCTTCTTGAGGTTAACTAAATATCACTTCTTATTAATGGATCAGACCCCACATTTTTGAAAAGCAGTCCTTCGGCTGTATAACTTTTTCTATTTAGACATATTCTGCACAGTGTTATATGTTTCAGCATCCCTCTAGAGGATTTTTCAAATTGTAAGGAATAGCCAAGGTGAAATTGGTGTTAGAGGACCTTGAAGAAGGTGGCATTCTCTCTCTGAAAGAGGTCAAGACTCCAAAGCTAGCGTGCTCTGGAACACTGAGAACTCTGACCTTCGAATTTGGGTCCAGCAGGATAATACTTAGCCTGGCACCATGTCTAGTCAGCCAGTGAATAAAGACTTGAAAGCCTGACCAGCTTGTGGTAAGGGTTCTTCAGAAGTATTCAAGGATGAAAGTAATCTTGGATTTTTAATAGTTCCTGAAGCAGAAACACGCCTCTCACCCTTCAGCAGCACATTGAGGGGAGCTGGAGTGGCTCATTGTTGTGACGTTAGCTGTGGAGCCTTTAAGGACCAAGAATTGCTGGAGTGTTGACTTGCTGTTGTCTGGTGTTATGGGCTGCTACCCCTAGCAAACATGATGAAAATAAGGACTGAAAGTAAAAAAAGAAAAATGCTTGCAGTTATTATAGTCTATTTTGACATTCTCAGATACCAAGTTGTTTTGTTTACCTTATTTTTTATTCCCCTTTCTGAGTGCAACTGATGGGAGAGACTTAATGCTAATCACAGTTAACATTTCTCTAATGCCGCCTGTAGCCTAGGGACTTGCACAGTCCCTTATGTGGCTCATGTGGTCCTTATAGAAACCTAATGAGGTAAGTGATTATCTCCCCCATTTTATCGATGAGAACATTAAGGTTAGGAAGGCCAGTAGCCTTCCACAGATTGTATAGTCAGTAAGTGGTGGACATAGGATGGAGCCACAGCAACCTGAATCAAAACTTGGCACTGTGAGTCACTATACCTTAATCTGATTCAAGTTCTCTTCACTTGCACCTGGTGGTCAGTTTTACAGGTGAGGGGCCAGACATCAGGGTTGAGGGTATCTGTGTGTAGTGGCCAGCACTTAGTTGTTTGTTCAATATGTACATATTGAGCATCGTTTCTGTACTTGGCATGGTGAGTGTCCATGGTCTGGCTAGTGAAACTTTCAGACACTGGTTCTTACAGATTGTCAGTATTTTAGGAACAGTTGAACATTCTGGATGCTTACACTCAAGTGCTTGGAACTTAGTACATTGACAGACTGTCCAGGTGGCCAACGAAGGTACTGGAGGACAGTGGCATTTAGGCTGGCCAGGTCTTTGAGGAGCTTGCCTGGTGGCCAGTGATGGAAAATGATCTGGATGGTCTGGCCCAGGAACAAGAGCAGTGAGTAACAGGGGATGGAAATCATGGAAATCATGAAAGCAGTTTGTTGCATCTTTGGGGTGTGTGTGTGTGTGTGTATGTGTGTGTATGTAGAGGAGCTAAAAGCTGAGCCCAGCCTTGGCCTTAGATTCTTGGACTAGTCTTTAGTTCCCAGGAGGCGTTGGGTGGGAGAAGAGCATCAGTGATAAAGGAACTGAGTTTTATTCCAGCATCAAAGTTTAGCTAGCCCCTAATTTCCTGTTGAATAATAAAAGAATTGGCCAAGGATTAGCCAGAGTTTAAGGATGAGGACTAAGTGTTTAGGTATGGAAACGATAGATCCAGGGAGGCCCGGGGGGTCGGTCCTTTTAGGAATGGAGACACAAATGGGCTTTGTCCAAGTAAGCACTTCTGTTGGGCAAAATGCACTGCGAGGCAAGGTTAAATGTTGAGAATGAAAATGTTACAGAAGAGGGGGATACCTGGGTGGCTCAGCGGTTTGGTGCCTGCCTTTGGCCCAGGGCGCGATCCTGGGGTCCCGGGATCGGGTCCCGCGTCGGGCTCCCGGCATGGAGCCTGCTTCTCCCTCTGCCTGTGTCTCTGCCTCTCTCTCTCTCTCTCTCTCTCATGAATAAATAAATTTAAAAAATTAATTAAATTAAAAAAAAAGAAAATGTTACAGAAGAAAAAAAATTCAAGTTTCTTTTTTTGATTTTTGATTTTGAAAGGACTAGGGATGTCCTGAAGGACACCAGATGTGTGTGTATGTGTGTGCGCTTTTCCTTAAATGATAGCTGCCACACCATTTGAAAGTAAGAATGACAACAATGACTGATTTAATGACCAATGATTCTTTCAAGCATATTCAATGAATGCAGAAGATTCCATTATTTTAAGAGATTTAAAATTATTTCAAATGATTTGGCTGTTTTGTATTTTATTTTGTGGCCTAGGGCAAATGACTCTGCAAAGCCCTGTTAGCTTTAAAAAGGAAGTAGATGGCTGTAAATTGATGATTGATACTAAGCTCTTTGGCTCCGCATTAGAATTATATCACCAAGTGCTTTCTCCTCCAGCCTGGAGGGGGCTGCTCCCTTAGCTTGTTATTCAGAATCCTTGTGGGAGAGGTCCTTGATCAAATGTTTCTATTGTGGAGAAGATTCCATCGATAGTACTTTTCACTTGTTCTTTATGTTATTTTATTTTTTTTCCCAAGGAGCTGGCCAACACAGAGAACCAAACTTTTAATTTGTAGAGGAACATTGCCATCTGGATGAAAGATTACATTCTGAAGGCTCAATAAGTGAGTTTTATTTCCAAACTTTGTTTATTACTCACTCTCTGAGATGCCTTTTCTATATTTGTAAAATGGAACAATTAATCACCTGTGTCAGAGTTGTGTTATGAAAATGAGTTACAAAATGCAGTACACTTTGAGGTTTTTTTTGGAGAAATGTAAACCATTACTACTGTGTGAAATGATAAAGCTTAGTATATAAGTGTAAATTTTTAGAGCACTAGAACATGATAAATGTAAATGAAATTGACAAACTTGGATTATAATATATAAATTGTTGTAGATTCTCTGGATAATAAGATAGTCTCCCAAAAGGAAATTTCAAAAATCAAGAACAAAATAAAATAAATATATAGCACTTAAAAATTCTTAAATCTTGGGGTGCCAGGATGGCTCCATCGGTTAGGCTTTTGATTTCAGCTCCAGCCTTGATCTCAGGGTCATGAGTTCAGACTTGGTGTTGGGCTCCATGCTTAGTGTGGAATCTACTTAAAAAAAATTCTTAAATCTTCTTGGCAGTAATTTAAACAGTAGTCCAGCATTTTCCAAACTGTGTTTATATTTTGTTATTTTTTATTGTTTGTTATGATTGCATGAGAAATTAAAAGATATTCAATGAAAAATATGTTCAGTGGTAAATAAGTTTACAAAGTGCTATATTAAACAACTAGGCTAAATAGCTCTCTTTCTGTGCTTGTGTTTTGCCCAAAGAGGGAAATGGTTTGTAGCATTTATGAACTACTTTGGGGAACTCTGGAAAAAGTTCTTATGGGCTAAAAACAAGTAACCTTATGTTTAAAACAACTGCTCTGTTTTGGTTGCTTAAGTGTTGTTGGTATTTAGTAAAATTAGAATAAATTATTTTGGTACTTTCGTGTACTTGCTAAGTTAAGATAATTTAAAAACAATACATTAATATCCTTTCTGTGGGGTTTTAACAACCTGCCTATTGCATTATGTATATAAGTATACAGAATATATATTATATGGTTCTGTTCTTATCTGCGTAAGTATCTACATGATTGTATATACATACACATATATGAACAAAGTATAATCCTCCTATTTGAGTTGTTTTCTGGGCCCTTTTCCTGCCCACATCTGAATTCAGCTTTCACTTTCGCTATGTGTTTGTAAACTATGGAAATGGAAATGGAAAGTGGATTATTTTAGAAGAAGAGGCAATACATATTGTAGATGAGTGCCTCATGAGTTATGCAAGTTACATGGACTTTCTTAGATGTGAAGTGTTAAAAGAATCACTTTTTGTTCCTTGAAAATAAAAAAAAAAATTGTAAAAAACCATGACAATGAAGGTTGTTTCAAAGAAGAATAATAGATATGTCAAGTAATGTCAAGGTCCTAGAATATTCTGTCAAAAGGAGTTATCTTTGTTTGGCAAAGGTCATGCAAGTTTTGGCTGGCAAAGAATTTTTTTGGCTTGGGTCCTTGGAGACTTGCAGGTTGGAGAAATAGCTGTGACATTTAACAGTGACCCCTGGAGGCTAGAGTGTGGAGTGTCATGGGCAAAATTTTGTTATTGTTTTAACTTTGCAGTTAAAGCGTTTGGCTCTCTCTGCCATAGGCTGTGTGGTACAGTCCCCGGTTATCTGCTCAAGGTCCTGTCATTTGGTCTTTCCACCGTGTCTTCTCAGGGAGCCAGGAACACCACCAAAATGAATCCATTTGATGACTGTCTTGCTTAACTCTCTTGGGCTGGGTAGTGATTGTTTTAAAGAGGAAGAGAAAAATTTCTTTTTGAATGAACACAGCTTCTCTAATGAGAAAGTGATCAACAGTTAACATCTCTTTTGGGGAAGGAGCTGGGAAGAAAACATTTTTCTCCGGAGTTTTCTGACTTATCTACCAGTAAGTTACATTGATGTAAAGTGTGGGAGACATTCAGACGCATTACTCCAAATGCTGTGTCTAAAGTCCTTAAAGAGATATCCTCCACCTCTCAGTTTTGCACTGCTTCTTCCTCTTCATTTCAAGATATGAGACGAGAAATGGTTTGCAAAGGCAGCCACCACTGCTCACCTCACACAGAACCTTTAATGAAAATGAATCGTGTTTTTGGACTCTTTGTTTAAAGGAGATATATAATAAATTATTTCTCTCCAAACATCGTATGTATCTATTAAAGCCAAGCATCATATATTCCAAAAAGAAAATGAAGGTAAAGGCAATCAAGGTTTTAAACTTAAAAGATTTTTGTTATTAGTTTGGGATTTGTATCCTCCTAATGGCTGCCTTCCTCTCAGAGAGTAATAGGCAGGATGCATGGGGTCCTTGCCTGGCTCTGTCACTTATAGTCTGGTAACCTTGAGGAAATAAATGTGCTCTCTGTGATCTGTAAAATGGGGTAAAAATATCTGTTCAAATTGTGTTACATAGTTCTCATGTTGTTAAAAAAATCAATGGGGTAAAGCATACGTATTTGGAATATCATCAGGGACTAAACTGCTGTGAGGTTATATTGCTGTTATTTTTCTAATGCTTTGTGTGATATGGAAATCAGTTTGTTTTCTGGTGTCTTTGGCAGCAGCAATAAGTAGAACACCACTGAAAGAGGAGGATTTGTACTTTTGGAGACGAGCATGCAGGCAATTTGGAGCTGTGGCACAGAGTAAATTGCCTTTGCTGAAGGAGGGGGAATTTACATTTGGGAGGAGAGAAGTACTGGGGGACTACAGGAATATTTTAAAGACCCTTCTAACCACTTGGTAGAGGGTGGCACCCTGTCTGAGAGGTGCAGAGGGACAGCGTGAAGATTCATACCCAACTAGCCATTGCTTGGAGAGGACAGGTATTTGTCTCAAGATGAGTTTGGCACAAAGACAGCAGGGGGCTCCTAGCATTAGGTGTCAGCCTGGCAAGTTGATGGCAGGTCAGGAAGCAGAGTCTGTGAGAAGCATGGCCATAGAGCTGGTCTCTCCTCTTTCCCTTCTCTCCCAAATACCAGACTGCAAGGGACCAAAAACTGTCTATATTTAAACAGTTGTCCTTCTCAGAGTACAGAACATCTTTGTACTTATAGAGCAAGTAAATGAAAGGAGATTTAAGGAATAGCAACAAGCAGCTAGATTTCATTGTCTATACTGAATATCTAGTGATGCTATCCAAGTGAGACAGTTCTTAGCTGTTGGCTAAGCAGGAATTCAATTCAAGTCATTGAGTAATGGGCAGTTTTACAGTAACTCATCCTTTCCTTGCCTGGCAACGCATTTTACAAAGAAGGTGCTACTGGAATTGTGCTACTGGAATTGTGCAGAGGTTGGCACAGCCTTTGGTACATATTGGACAACCAATATGTGCTCATCAGCAGTATCATTATAGATACTCATTGTCATCAGTGGTGCGCATGATTCCAAGTGGAAAGGGCAGAGTAGAGCTGGCTGTAGGGACTGGATATCCAGCACATGAAACACCATCTCTCTCATTTCTGCCTCTTTCTGCAAGCCTCATTCTCTCTTACCAGCTGTTTCTCCATTCAGCGGGGGACATGGCAGCAGGTAGCTCTGTCCTCCCACCTTTGTAACTCGTGACCAGAGATAAAGACACATTTCTTCACAGCTCAAATGAAACAAATTCTTAGAGACAGGCCTTGGTTGGTCTGGTGCAGCTCATGTGCCCATGTTTTGAACCAGTTACTGATCAGTTTTCATTAAATGAGATAATCGATACAACATTTTGTGAATTGTAAAGACACATGGAAACACATGGTATAAATATAATTATGTTTTCATCAATTTCTCTTTCCCTTCTTTATCTGGCTCACTTTTACTTGCTCTTCAAAATTTGGTAGAGACCTCCTTTGCCCCTTTGGAAGGGTTATATGTCCCTTGTTTGTGTTCCATAGTACCTTGTGCTATCCCCTGTCCCTGAACTTCCTGTGCTAAATCTGCTTCTAGACTGTGGGCTCTTTGAGAGAAGCCATATTCTATGTCTCTGTCTTTTAACATGCAGTGGGTACTTAATAAATATTTATTGAATAAGTTATTAATCATAGCTGAAGAAGCATTGAACTGAATGCATACTGAACACAGGATGTCACTTAGAAGTTATTGTAAAAAAAAAAAAGGAAGTTATTATGGTATTTTAGAAGTGGTTGAAAATCTGGATTTGAAACCCATGAGATGAAGCACAACAATTAGACTGTCAATTCCTTGAGGATGGGGCAGTGTCTCAGTCATTTTGGATTAACACAGTGCTGGTACAGAGTAGACCCTTGTCTGTGTCGTGAAGTGGCTTGGATCTTAGCTCTGTTTACAACCTGGATGTGGGCAAGTCAGCTGCTCATCTGTGTCCCGTTTACTCATCTTACTACCCTTGCTGTGTTACCTACGAAAGGTAATGGGCTGGCCTTGAGAAAGTTGGAAGCGAGTTCCTAGCACCAGGAAGGGGAGGAGGGTAGGTGCACATTGGTTCAGATGGTTTTGTTAGTCATCTTGTAGCCACTTAGAGAGGAGCAAAGTCTTTAGGACTTTGCTTTGGAAGCTGAAGTACGGCTTAATTGTGTGTGATGTCTCCAGTGACAAACTTCTCCATGGGAGCTGTCTCAGCTGGGTGTCGGAGGGCTCTGGAGATGTAAACTGTGGGGTGAACCCAGACTAAAACTCAAAACAAGCCATCCCAAGTCGGCTGCCAGTTCTTCACACTTCTCCAGACTGAGCGAAGCATTTCGCTGCAAAGTTGGCCCACAAAAAATTTCTGATGAATTCCAACTGGTTCATAATTTGTATATGTGACTGAAACCAAGAACATTTCACGTTCTCTTACATTCTGTTCCCCAGGCTTCTGTGGATCTGTTTTCCTTTTTCCCGTGTTGTTGAAGCTGCGACACCCACCTCTTTTTACTGCCGGAGATCCTATTCTCATAGTGTCCATGGGAGTCTGTAGTCATGATTAGTGACAGGAAACATGCTCGCCACATCTTTTACTTTTTTGCCACTTGCTGGGAAGGCAGTGGGAGGGAGGAATGCCCTCTCTTTGTGGGCTGGAGCTTGCAGGTGATAATTCCAGCACCATGCACCTTAACCTCGCTTTGCATTTGACGTTTAGGTTCGCAGGACCTGGAGCAGTCTGTGCTGGCATAGTCTGAAAATGAAGCAACCCAGAAGATCTTAACCCTTATGTTTCTGCTGAAACTCACCACCTCATTTCTGAAGTTTCTATTCCATGTTTGGCATACTTGCTATCTTTTCTGCCTCCTCTATTGTTTGGGTTGGAGATAAGCAAGAAGGATGGACAAAACAAACAAACAAACAAACAAACAAACAAAAAAAAACAAAAAAAAACGAATCAGCTTTGAATCTTGGCAAATAGGGTTGCTACTGCCAAGTTATATCTAGACCTTGCAGGTTTTGTCTTCTGGGAAGCACTGTTGTAACACCAGTGCTGTAGAGCCTGAGAAGTGTGGGTTTGAATCCTACCTCCACCTGTTAGCAGTACTTCTGTGCCTCAGTTTCCTTATATGGAAAATGGGGGTAGTAATAATATATATCTGGTAACTTTAGTAAGAATTATATGGTATAAGCATTTAAAGAATTCAGTAAGGGGTCTGGCATTGGTTTTATTACGTGGTCATGGTACTGAGCCAATAAAAATTTAGTTAGAGGTTGGCAAATGGATCTCAGCGTTCTTGTATCTCCCTTAAGAGCGTCTGAGCAGACGGATAAAGATGTAAGAGGATCCAAAGTGGATCCCTTTGGGGGATTCCCTTGACCCTTCTTAGTTTCTTTCTTTGGTTCAGATCACCATCCTATTTCTGTCCTTCTTGAAAGGACACACCTGGAGCCTCATCAACGCGACAGTTTTCCTCTAAGAAAATGATCAGATGCCGGGGATTACTGACAACCTCTGGAGCACTGTGACCAGCTGCTGCCTCCTTCCTCTCGAAGTAGTGAAATATTCAAAAGAGAAAAGAAGCATTTTAATGACATTTCAAAGAAAAGCTGTTCTGTGTGCCCTGCAGTCTCCTAGAAGGATGGCGGTTGGATGTTGGGGCCCTATCTGTAGAGTGGTTGGAACATTTTGCAGGTCAACAGCATGATGATGATGGGTTAAATTAGAGTGGTTTGGCCTCACCTGTGTCCACACCTTTTCCAATGTCAGGCCTGGATTTATGTATACATGGACTTCTGGCCTGACTTACTCGCTTCGGATGAGTAGATAGAAGCTTCTGGTTCTCCTGCTGTCATCCTAGGATTAACATCAGTCAGGGAGACCTCTGTAGGTTGCAGATAGTGACACAAATCACAATCATGGGACATCTTTGTAGCTTCTAGCACTTACTAGTGGAATAGGAATGGAGTGATAGCTGATCGAATAACTGAAATAAGTGAAATATGAAGTAAGTGAAAATAAGAATATATTCAATATAAATAGCGAAGTCATAGTCATCTTCTTGAGAAGATGTGGGTTTTTGTAGTGGGTGCCTGACCCACATGTAGAAGCATTTCTATTCTGAATCAGGCCAGATTGAAATCTTGGATTTCAGAAAATGCCATTTTTGAAGTACCTGACAGTATTGTGGATCAAGCTGCCCTGGTTTAAGTGGTGGGCTCTTATCTCAGCCCTCCCACATTTTTTCTTCATGTTTAATACCCAGTGGTTTTAAGATTGAAAATTGGAGAGAGTGGGAGAAGGGTTAGTAGCCAAGGGGAAATAGTTTCCCTCTCTTCTTGTGCCCTGGAGAAAATATGAGGGCCTAATCCTGAGAATTAGAATTCCTTGCCAATGTGCTATTGCTTTGCTCTCTCCACTCCTGAGGTCTCTCCTAAAATCCAGACCAAGAGCTAAAGGTTCAGAATAGGCGGTGAGTCAGTTTACCACTATGTAAAACAAAGTGGCCACGTTTCTGACTTCTTGAGGGGCTGGGGGTGGGGGTGGGGCAGCAAGAGAAACTGTTGCATTCGTTCTCTCCTGTCCTTGTCTCAGTGAGTAAGAGAAGGTCAGTGGGTTGGTCTGGATCTTTTCCTTGTTCCAGTTCACCAGATACTTGTTGAGCAACTATTATGTGACGCAGGGGAGACAAAGAAAAATGGGACATGGCTTTAGGAGTTTGTATTGCAGGAGGAGAGAGAGGAAAAGGGGTAGCAGGGGACAGAAGGGACCAAGCCTGGTTCCTTCCTCAGGGACACAGAATGCAACAATCTGCTAGTGGCTGTCTGCAGAACTTTTATTACTTCATCATGTATCCATAGGATAATGGCTTCTAATTAGGATCCTTCTAATTATGAAAGAAGCATTGCATCTTGTCAGTATAAGAAGTGCTGAAAAACATTTCAGTAACTGCAGCTTTCCTTCAGGTTATGGCTTCAGCTCTGCCATTTGTAACATATATGATTAATGCAAGTTATTTAACTCTGTCTAAGCTTGGTTTCCTCATCTGTGAAATGAGTATAATACCTAATGGTTTTTGTAATGTGCAAATTGTTCTTAGCACAGGGTGGCCACTCAAAACATTTGTAGTAATTGCTATTCTATATTCCTTGAGATACTCTCAGATGGGGTGATTTTCTGCTACTTGATTAATTGTGGGGTTGGTCTGGAGGGTAGGTGTCCTCATTCCACCCTCACGATACTTTTAGACCATAACTACCCTCTCATTTTTCTTAAAATTCCTGAATTCAAACCATTCAGCTGTACCACATTTCCCCCCTTTTCTTCGTTGTAATTTGCTTACTCTTTTGTGAGTAAATCTCTTTGGTATTTACTTTCTGTCACTAAAGATTTTAGAACCATGGCTCAATCTTTCTGTCCACGTTAACTTCTGTTTCCCTTGGTAAGTTAAATATCTATGGCTAAGTTTATTCAACATCCCAAATTTTAGTTGTTGAATGCTTCATCCACAATGGTTTTCTCCTCCACTCCTTTGTTAGGGCAACCCTCTTCCGTGGCTATGTGCCGATGGCTGTCATCAGCAGAGGCCCCCACCTCTGTGGAATATCTAAATTGTACAGCCTGCATCCTGAGACCTGCCATTTGTGTTTTCCCTGCCCTCTTGCTGACATGCCCCCTGCATCCCCAGTCCACTGTCCCTTTCACTTTCTCTCTCCCCATTAGCCCCTCTGGTCTTCCATTGCTCATCACAACCATTCCTTTGTTGCAAATACCCTCATGTGTTTTTCTCTGTCTGTCCTGCCCACCTGATAAAACTCCAGCTCTGGAGGAACTCAGCCATTCCCCAGGCCCGCCCCTGAGTGGCTTGGCTTTGCTGGACAACATCAAGCACCCTGGCAGATGGCAACACTGTGTAGTCACCATAACCAAACTTAACTGGTTTCTCCCCAACACATGGCAAACCTAGCACTACTTTTTCTAGTAAGCTCCATCCTACTTTCCTCAAGGACTGTTTTCTCTTCCATTCTACATAAGACTTTCCACTCTTCCTCAGTCTCAGAAGGTGACCTCGCCTCATATTTAAAAGGGAAACTTTCAGATGGAAACTCCCCATGTTCCCTTCACATGATCTAAATCATAGCCTGCGTCTGTGCCCTCTTTTCACATGTTGTGACAGAGGACACACCCCTCCTCTTATACAAGGCCACTTGCTCCATGTGTGGTTTGAATTCCACTCCCTCTAGCTTTTATTTGATTGGTATTAATATATGTTATAGTATTTCCTACCAGGAAGGACAATGACAGCAGTAACAAAGATGACAAACAACTGCCACTACCACCTTTCTTTGACCCCAGTCTCTCTCCCATCTCTGTACTTTGACTGCCACAAGCCTTGTCTGCCATGCCCTTGGATTTCCTCATGTCTGTCTGTCTTTCTTTCTTTCTTTCTTTCTTTCTTTCTTTCTTTCTTTCTTCTTTCTTTCTTTCTCTCTCTCTCTCTCTTTCTTCTTTCTTTCTTTCTTTCTTTCTTTCTTTCTTTCTTTCTTTCTTTCTTTCTTTCTTTCAGATTTTATTTATTTGAGAGAGAAAGAGAGCTTGAGTGAGAGCACAAGTAGGGACCTGGGCAGAGGGAGAGGGAGAAGGAGAAGCAGACTCCCTGTGGAGCAAGGAAGCCCTATGGACATGGGGCTGAATCCCAAGACCCTGGGATCATGATCTGAGCTGAAGGCAGATGCTCAACTGACGGAGCCACCCAGGTGCCCCTTTATATCTGACTTTCTAACCCACTCCAGCCTGGTTGTATTCCATTATATCCAGACTTCCTCAGGTTACTTGCATGTGTTAAATCCAATGGACTCATTTTGGTTCTCATTTTACTTTATTTGCAGCAACATTCAACATTCCTTTATTGAAATGCTTTCTTCTTTTACCCCCTTCTTCATCCCTACCAAGCACCCTTGGTTTCTTCCCAATCCTATGGCTTCTCCTGCCTGGTCATCTTGACCTACCTTGAAATGCTAAACCCTCTTCTATTCATCCTTTGAACTTTCTGTTGACAAGTGCAGATGCTCCTGTGACTTTATTTATTATTTGTATGTGCCTGTGATTTCCAATTTATGTCTTTGCTCTGACTTCTGTTTTGAGCTCTAGAATCTAGGTGCAACTGCATTCTAGACACATCCACTTTGATGGTCACAGACATTTCAACCTGAAATGTCCAAAATTAAGTTATGGATCTTCTCCCATTGATCTCTCTCTGCAAACTGCTCTTCTGGTATATTCCATTTAGAGGGTAGTACCACTATCTCTATCCTTTTGCCTGACCCCTGCTAATTGAATTTCAGGTTTGATAATTCTACTTCAAAAATGCATATTAAATTCATTTCCACATGCTAGAGTAAGCCAACATCATCTCTTCTTAGGGTGACTGCAATAGCTTTTTAATAGTATCTGCACATCCATTTTATATTTCTGATTCATTTAGTACATTATAGTCAGTTTTTTAAAAGCAAAATTTGATCAAGTCATTGTTTCCCATTACATTTAGAATAAACTACAAAGTAAATAACAAAGCCAGTAAGACTGCTGGGTTTGGTTTCTGCCAACTCTTGCCAGTCTTCCCTTTGCTTGTGATATTCCGGCCATTAAAGCCTGTTCTCAAAATGCCCCATGCTCTTTCCTGCCTCAAGGACTTCCCACATGCTGTTCCCCCTGCCTGGAACTCTCCCTATTTCTTCCCTAGCTGATTCCTACACATACCTCAAGTCTCAGGCATTAGGTTCCTAAGGTATAAAAATTTCATAGTATCCTGTACTTTCCTATCATAGCACTTATCACATTTTTTATCTTTTTATCACAAATATTTATCTGTCTCCACACTAGACTATGGGCTCTAGGAAGGGATCTGGCTTCACTGTATCTTCAGTGCCTAGCATGGGATCTGGCACCTGATATGGGTCCAGTAATATATGCTGAATCAACAAAGGGTTCATAAAAAAACCCTGGATTAGTTGGAGGTGATTGATTATGTCAGGATGTGTTTACTCTTTTGTTCATTTGTTCATTCATTCATTCATTCAACAAATATCTAGGTATTTTTGAATACAAAGGTAGACATCACTTTCTTCAACTTTCCCTCGATTCTTTCATATGTTAATACTTAGCAAGTTTCATGTAGCTCCTCAGGGATCCAGTCCCTTGCGGTGGCCACATTTGTCGTATCTGCCTGGCTTACTGGATATATCAAGTTTTAGGAAAGCACTTTTTTCTCTCTGTATACTCCATGGCTCTGTTCTGTCAATTCTAGTTCTGTCACAAATGATATGAATTCATCAGCCAAAGGTGAAATTAGGTATACCTAGGGGGTCACTTAGATCATCTGTGTAGTTTTATAAACAAATATGTATTGGACACCAACTATGTGCTAGATTTTCATAGACTATTTCTTATTTAATTCTTATAACAACCTCTTATGATGGAATTTGTGATTCCTAACTTATAGGTGAGAAAATTGAAGGTTGGGGAATTAAAGTGCTCCAAACCAGGGATAAAAATGCTTTCTTTTTGTTCTGATATGGAGTGTGCATTTTTCAAAATCATGAATTCATGTTTAAAAGGAGCACAGCCAAATGTTGAATGCCTGGTAATACATTCAGGGGACTTAAACACAACATTTTAAGGGACTCTATTTTACAAGAGTAAGATGCTAGTGACCCAGAGATCCTGCATATTGTCTAGAATTTAGCTGTGTGCTGTGCTTAGGGGGTGGGAGGCAAATGTGCTTGATTCACTCTGAACCAAGTCAGGCAGAAATATGGTACCACCCTTCTAGACAGACATCTGTTCAAATATAAATTTCCTGTTTATTGAGGCTTCTGCTCTATTGAAGTAAAGGTCTCGATTCGGCTGAACAAGTCAATCATTATAAACCTTGTTAGTGTGACAGCCCCCTGTGTATTGTTTAACTGGAAATGAAACACAAATACACCAGCCCCCTGCAGTATCCGCTTCACGGTGCATAAATCTACGGTGCATCATGTCATTTGAAATTTGATGGCAATCTACCAAATGGCAGAAAAGACTTCATCCTCAGAGGGCTATGCAAATGAGTCCAGGCTCTGAACAATCAGGTGAAAGGACACAGCCTGTCCTTTGCTCCCCTCCCCCACATCCTTCCCAGAAAGCATTCCCCAGGGTAATTTCTTAGTGGCAACTGGTGAATTATCCAAATACAAACGACCAGTGTTCATTCAGTTCCACATGCAGATCTGGCTTTAGATGTTCTAAATAGGATTGGAACGTTCTTCCTGCCTTCCACTCTTACTGCTTGCAGCAAAACCTTCTCAGGCCCTTATTAAGCTGTCTTAATTGCTTTCCTCAGCTTTCTTTCTCTTTTATTCAAACCTCAGAGGTGAGGGATAATCTGCTTTTAGGCTAAAATAGAGATGCTCATCTCACTACTCCTTGATTGGCCTCCCTCCCCTAATTTATCACACACACACATCCACACCATAGAAAAGGCTGCAGTTTTGAAAGGACTAAACCAGTCTGCTAGTCTGCTGCTGATAATAGGTCTGGACTGAGGTTAAATTATTTTACCACTAGTCATATTTTTCTCTGTTTATGTTTTAAATGGGTAGGACGTTTTTCTGTCTGGCTCTACTGGGAAGATTTAGCCATAGATTGTTAGAATATTTATTCAAAAACCGCAAGTCTCAAGGTATTACCCTATCCAGCTGCTAGTCTTGAGCAGATTAAATCATTCAAAGCAAGCAGTTGGCTGTCGGATTCGTCCCTTCTGGGCAGGGCCAAACCTTGTCAGGGCTGCCCCTGAGGGCAGGGCCCAGGTGGAGGGAGGCTGGGACAAGCCAGTGTGGGTCCATTAGCAGTTCATGGGAGGAGCAAGCTGGCTGAAGTCTGGAGAGGTTGGGTCCTATGAGAGTACATAAATGGGCCTGCCAAGCTGAGCCGACAAGAGTAGCAGAAGGCTAGAGAATAAAACAAGAGTTAGGAATGGTGAAAAAAAAAAAAAAAAAAAAAAAGAGTTAGGAATGGTGGCCAGATTAGGGAGCGTCTACTCCCTATCAAGCCATTGTCTGTCTCATTAATTCTCTTAGGAGTGTCTAAGGGGAGCTGTGAGTCTCTTAAAGGGCTGAATGTGTGTGACAATTTCTTCTATGTTTGATGACTTTCTTTAAAACATTAATCTTTTTTTCCCTTGTCAACTATAACCTCCCTTTTATCATTAAATCCCTTGTTTTTGAGAAAAAGAAGAATTTATTGAATTTTATAACTGAACTAATTCCTGTTCTTCCTTAAGAAGACATCAATGTAACTCTCTTTTCAAAAATATTTATTTATTTATTTTAGAGAGATAGCACACTTGCTAATATGATGTGGGGGAGGAGCAGAAAAGAGGGAGAGAGAGTCTTTTTTTTTTTTTTTTTTTTTTTGGAGAGAGAGTCTTAAACTGACTCCACACGCTGAGCTCAGAGCCAGATGCAGGGCTTGATTTCATGACCCTGAGATCACTACCTGAGCTGAAACCAAGAGTTGGACACTTAACCAACTGCGCCATCCAGGTGCCTCTCAATGTAACTTTTTATTTTTTATTTATTATTTTTTTATTTTTTATTTTTTTAATGGTCAAAAAGATTTTACTGCAGGTCAATTCCCACCCCCCTATATTTATTATTTTTTAAAAAAGATTTTGTTTATTTATTTATGAGAGACAGAGAGAGAGAGAGAGAAAAGAGAGAGAGAGACAGACAGGTAGAGAGAGAAGCAGGCTCCCTGCAGGGAGCCCGATGTGGGACTTGATCCCAAGACTCCAGGATCACATCCTGGGCGGAAGGCAGGTGCTCAACTCCTGAGCCACCCAGGCGTCCCTCAATGTAACTTTCGGTAAAACATGGAAAATCATATTCCATAGAATATTTGATTATATTTTAAAATACATTCTTATGATAAGCCCTTGAAATAGCCAAGAAATGTATGAAGACATACCTTCTGAGGTAAAAGCAGCAGTCTCTCTTGTAGATGAAGGGAGAAAATAATCTCTTTTTGGAAGGCAAATGGTTTTTGTCCTGGAGAACATTTGGTTCCTTAAGAAAGCTGTTGCTTTCTCAAAAGAAACAGTTTATTTTCTCTTCTCAGAGTGAGGAAATTATTTGAAAAATATTTCATGTGATTCAGGAACAGGTCAATCTTATGGAACTCACAACTGTAGTGTTCTGTAGGAACATGTACATGCCATGTAAATTTACATAATATCAATATATTCTTTTTTTAAAAAAAGATTTTATTTATTCATGAGAGAAAGAGAGAGAGAGAGAGAAAGAGAGACATAGGCTGAGGGAGAAGTAGGCTCCCTACAGGGAGCCTGATGTGGGACTTGATCCCAGGATCCCAGGATTATGACCTGAACTGGAAGCAGATGCTCAACCACTGAACCACTCAGGCGTCCCAATATCAATATATTCTATAGACTTAATCTTTTCATTGCTTCTGGGGCCAGAGCATGTGTCATTTCAGGTGTAGACTGGTTTTCTCTAAAGAGAGTGAAAAGCAGGCAGCCTAGGTGGCTCAGCGGTTTAGCTCTGCCTTCAGCCCAGGGCCTGATCCTGGAGACCCGGGATCGAGTCCCACGTCGGGCTCCCTGTGAGGGGTCTGCTTCTCCCTCTGCCTGTGTCTCTACCTCTTTCTCTCTGTGTCTCTCATGAATAAATAAATAAAATCTTAAAAAAAAAAATAAAAAATAGGGTGAAAAGCACAACTTTAAGCTTTCTGTTTTGGGACTAGAGCAAGACACCCAATCACAGTAACACTTGCTTACAAGTCTGTCCTTGACCCAGTTAATTCTTCCTGAGTAGCATCATAACCCATAATTCTCAACCATGTAATTTTCTGACTTATTATCGGTGGTCTAGAACACTGGCGTGGGAATCCAGGCCCCCACCATTATGCTGCAAACAGCTGGAGGATAGAAAAGCAAAGCAAAAGAAGATGTGGTTTCTGTCTCTAGCCAGAAAGGCAAAACATATACTCTCATGCAGGACATTTAAAGGCAAATATACAAAGATAATGTGTTCATCAGTGTTTACGCAGTAGCATACATATAATAATATATAGCATATAGTAATTGTCGTTTTCAAGTGATTACTATGTACTAGAAATGCTACAGAATATTCTAGAGGACATATTACTATTTCGATTTTACAGCTGAGGAAACTGAGGCTCAGAAAGGTCATGTGACTTCCCCAGGATCACCCAGCTAATAAAAAACAGACTCAGGGTTGGAGTTAGCTGGGTCTGACTCCCATGTCTGATCTCTTGCCCACTGCTGTGTCTCCATCGGCAGCAGCTGTGTGTCACCTTCACTACCTTACTTAGCAATTTGCACGCATGTTTGGCATAGAGTAGGTACTCAAGGATGTTGTACAGATTGGCCACTACTAAAGCTCACAAAGCTGAACTAAATTTGTTTTCTCTGAAATATCCCTTTTTTTAAAAAAAATTATTTTTCCATGAGAAACACACACACACACACACACACACACACACACAGGCAGAGACACAGGCAGAGGGAGAAGCAGGCTCCATGCAGGGAGCCTGACGCGGGACTCGATCCCAGGTCTCCAGGATCACACCCTGGGCCGAAGACAGGCACCAAACCGCTGAGCCATCCAGGGATCCCTGAAATATCCTTTATAGGTTTGCATGTGAGACATTTTTCCTCCATAGTCAAATAGTTCTACTTTCTCTTTTTAGCTTCTTCATCAACTCTGAGGCTAACTTTGGGCTTAGGGAGGGCAGTGTTTGTTGGTACTGGCTGGAGTATCCTCATTCCTGAAGCTCAGCAGACCCACCAGGGCCTGGCTCTGCAGCCTGGAGTGTGGCTGCTGCTGGGGTAGGGATGCCATTCCCTAGACAGCTGACCTCCTCAGAGGCCCTAGGATGGAGAGAGAGTGCAGACGAGCCCTTTCCTCTGAGCCAGAGAGTTTGCTCTGCTTGCTGCTTCCTAAGAGCAGGCTGGGAAATGTGACTTATTATCCCTCATTAGAAGATCACTCTAATTTACAGACCTTAGAATGAAGTTATCTGCATGATGCACTTTTGAACTCATTACTGAGTATATTAAATCATATCGAAATGTGGTTCCTGCAGCAGGTGTACTGGTGACTGGGAGCTCAGACAGGGCCATGGGTATGAAATGGCAGTCTGGCAACATTATTCCCTCTTTTCTATTGTCACATTTTTTGCACAATTGGAACATCTGTTCATATTTGTTTATTGAGCCCTTGGGCCTCACTTATCCAAAATCATGTTTAACTTCATGAAATTGCCGTTTTAAGAACAGTTTTTTTTTTTTTTTTTGCCACTCTGCTAAAGATGAGTGATATATAATAAAAATGAATGAGAGTGGAGAGCAGATCATGGTATTGTCATCTCCTTTGTTTGCTGCAGGGGCCTAGAGGATGCAGACCATCCTCACAGAGGGGAAATGGTCTTGGATGCTTAGGAACTTAGGTGCTCCCTGACTGGCTGGATTTTCAGTGTGCTTTTCAGGGGCTAATTAAAGTTAGCCCCTGGTACATGGAAGTTCCATGTATTGAGAACAGAAAGTGACAAGGATAGCCAAGGTGGAGGGTGCTGCTGCCGCTGGCAGATGGTAGATTGTATTCGTCACCTAGGGCTACTGTAACAAAGCATCATAGACTGGTTTAAATGACAGAAGATGATTATCTAGCTCCTAGTTCTGGAGACCAGAAGTCTGAGATCAAAGTGTCAGCAAGATTGATTCTCTGTGGCCTGTGGCGGAAAATTTGTTCATGCCTGTCTCCTAGTGTCTGATGACTTGCTGGCCGATCATTGGTGTTGGTTGACTTCTGCTGCTGCATCTTGAGCTCTGCCTTCATGTCCATATGGTGTTCTTCCTCTGCGTGTATGTGTCTATGTCCAAATTTCCCCTTTCTATGAGGACACCAGTCATATTGGATTAGGGGCCATCCTCATAACCTTATTTTAACTTGATTAACTCTGTAAAGACCTATCTCCAAATAAGGTCATATTCTGACATAGTGGGATTAAGACTCCAACATACTTTTTTTGGAGGGGTACAATTCAACCTGTAACCCATAGAGATAGGGGAATAGCAAAAAATCTTTTTTGAGAGAGAGAAAAAATTTTTATAAAAATATATTTAAAAAATGTATATGTACAATAGGTGTCTGCTTTTGCCCGGGACTGGGCTCAGTACTATAAATGTTGGAATGAAGTGTCCACCGTGGACTTTGTTGATATTGATATTATTCTGGTATCAGGGAATGCTGTTCTTCTGATAATGTCTCCTGTTCTCCTAACAGTTGAAAACTAACACAGACCCCCAGTTCCCTCTTATATCAGGGCTACCTATCCTCCTTTGGTGGGGTGCATGAACAGTGTCAGCCAGCAGTGTTTATATTGACTCAGCTGAGCAATTAATCAGCCATTATTTGTTTTCTTCTAGATAACTTCTCTAACAGCTGGTAAAACCCAACATAGAAAATGTGAAGTTCACTTCTCTGCCTATCAGGGACAGATTGGCATCCATCCACAGTAAGCTTTCGATGAAAAAGTTGGCATTTGCTGATGAGTGCGGCATCATGTGCAGATATGCTTAATAAATGCTTTATGAGGGTCTGTTAACTTATTCACCAGGCATTTGTTGACATTTATTTATTTATAATTGAATTCCTGCTTTGCGTAAGGCACTAGAGAGTACCTAATGTGATATGGAATTTGTAAGGTAGTCCAATCTCAAATGTAGTCCAGGAATTCCTGCTATAGCACTCCTGATAAGCTTATCTTTTCTTATTTTGTATTTTATTTTATTTTTTCCCACTGAAATAGAATTAATATACAATGTCATATTAGTGTCAGGTGTACAACACAGTGATTTGGCAATCCTATACATCATACAATGCTCACCATGGTGAGTGTAGTCTATCTCTGTCACCATACACTGTTACTGCAGTATTATTGACTATATTCCCTACGTGGTACTTTTCATCTTTGTGACATATATATATATATATTTTATTTTATTTTATTTATTTTTTGGTAAGATTTAATTATTCATGAGAGACACACAGAGAGAGAGATGCAGAGACACAGGCAGAGGGAGAAGCCTGTGCAGGGGAGCCCAACATGGGTCTTGATCCTAGGTCTCCAGGACCAGGCCCTGGACTGAAGGCAGTGCTAAACCGCTAAGCCACCTGGGCTGCCCTATTTATTTATTTTTTAAGATTTTATTTATTTATTCATGAGGGACACAGAGAGAGGCAGAGACATAGGCAGAGGGAGAAGGAGGCTCCCTGTGGGGAGCCTAATGCAGGACTCCATCCCAGGACCCCGGGACCATGACATGAGTCAAAAACAGGTGCTCAACCACTGAGCCATGCAGGTGCCGTGTGGCTTATTTTATAACTGGAAGTTTGTACCTCTTAATCCTCTTTATTGATTTCACCCCTCCCCCTATATACCTCTGGCAACTACCAGTTTGTTCTCTGTATTTGTCTGCTTTTGTTTGTTTATTCATTTGCTTTGTTTGTTAGATTCCACATATAAGTAAAATCATGTGGTATTTGTATTTCTTTGTCTGGCTTATTTTATTTAGCATAATACTCTCTAGGTCTATCCATGTCACATATAGCAAGATATCTTTTTTATGGCTAAGTAATATTCCATTATGTATGTGTGTATACATGTATATATATCACGTTTTATCTATTCATGTCTTGATGGACAATCAGGTTGCTTCCATATCTTGGCTGTTGTAAATAATGCTGCAAAAAACATAAGGGTGCAATAAGACTTATCTTAAATAATGCTTGAGATAGGCAGCTCATTACCTGAATAAGGAATTTATTTCCATAGATGGTCATGGTTATTTCTGAAAGTAGAAAGTACTTAAAAAAAACTGAACCAAAATCTACTCTGTAGTGATATAATATCCACCCAATCATCCTAATTATTTTTAGGGGTAGTTAAAAATTGAGATACATGTAAAAAATTTAAGGTGTAACATACATGATAAAATTTACTTTTGAAGAGTGTACACTTCCATGATTTTTGGTATGTTCACAAAGATGAGCAACCATTACTACTATTTAATCAGTCACTTCCAAGAGGAAGTCTGGACCTATTAGTAGTTGCTCCCCATTTCCCCCTCTTCCAGCTTCTGAGCATCACTACCTTTAGTCTTTATGGATTTGCCTGTTCTGTACATTTCATCTGAACAGAATTATACAATATATGGTCTTTTGTGTCTAGCTTCTTAGCACAGGAGTTGAAGGCTCATCTATGTTATAGCATGTAGCAGTACTTCATTTCTTTTTGTGACTGAATAATATTTCATTATATGGACATATTACATTTTGTTTATCTATTCATCAGTAGATAGATATTTGGATTATTTCTACTTTTGGGCTATTATGAATAATGCCATTATGAACATGAGGATACTATAAGTTTTTGTGTAAATGCATGTTTTCAGTTCCCTTGGGTATATAATCTAGGAGTAGAATTGCTGGCTTATATGGTAGTTCTATATTTAACTTTTTGAGGAACTGCCAAACTATCTTCCATAGTAAGATGTGGCACCATCTTACGTTCCCATGAGCAGCATATGAGGCTTGCATTTTCCCCATGTCCTTGCCAACACTTGCTAGTGTTTCTCTTTTTGACTGCAGCCATTCTAGTGAATGTGAAGTAGTTTCTCACTGGAGTTTTGGTGTGCATTTTCCTAATAACTAATGATGCTGGCAATCTTTTCATGTGCTTATTGCTATTTGTATATCTTATTTTGAGAAATGTAGCCATCTTAATTTTTCATTTTGGGAAACATTTTCTTATTCATTTAGTAAACGTTTGTTGGGCACACATTTATGTGCCAGGCATATGCTGCACACTATGGACATAAAGAGGCACAGAAGAAGCTTCAGAATGAAAGATGGGTGGGGGGTAGTCCAATATTTATTTGTGTGAAGCAATTATTATTATTATCTTAAGATTTTAATGTATGAGAGAGAGGGGGAGAGAACACACACACACACACACACACACACACACACACGTGAGAAACAGACTCCTGCTGAGCAGGGAGCCCAACACGGGGCTTGATTCCAGGACTCTGGGATCACAACCTGAGCTGAAGGCAGGTTCTTAACTGACTGAGCCACCCAGATGCCCCTGCATGAGGGCAATTCTAAAGGCAGATTATCAAATCCTGTGAAGCCTCAGGTGGGAGAGGCTATTCTGAGGAGAAGAATTGTCTGAGACTCATTGGCTTCTGTTTTAACCCCCCATGGGTTTGGGTTCTCACATAGAGGTCAGGGAGCCACAAATAAGACTTAGAATCCTTTTACCAAGATTTCAGTGACGCTTATAGAAATATTGCCACTGTAAAGAAAAAGGCAATGAAGAGTTCACTACTCTTTACTTTTGGAGCTCACTGGATAAAGCCCAGAGCAAATGCTGACGCTTGAACAGAGTGCGGTGGGCCAGCAGGAAGCTAGAACCAGATTGACCCAAGGGCAAGGACAAGGGCATTGGCTTCTCTGGTGGATTTTAGAGGTGGTCAATGTGGTAGCTTCACTAAACAGTGCTGGTGCTGCAATAGCTTCACTGGAGGAACTAGTAATAACAGAAGGCACCATTTCATGTGCTGGGGCAGGATCAGAAGAGAAGGAAAATGGTGGAGAGCACATGGTGACTATTAGGACTATTAGTCCTATTAGATGAGTGACCCGAGGGGACTCCTGAATTAGGCATTTGAAGGGATTTGGAGGATCTCCAAAGAGTGTTTAAGGACAGAGACAAATAATAGCTTTGACTGTTAATTTCACTCTACTTTTTACTCCTACACTGGTGTGGTTTGGGGAAGAATCAGTTACAGATAAATAAGACAAGGTCTCTTCCTTAGACAAGCATATGGAACAGAGAGGGAGACAAATAATAATACGTAATTTCAATATAATGAGATAATTATCAAGAGAGGAATTAGTAAGTGTCCATTAGCTGGTGTCTTGAGTGTCATCTCTTTCTCTATATGTGACTGTCTAGTCTATAGTCACCCCCAAAATTGGCTGAGTTAATCCAGGATTCTGTTCCTACTCTTTTTTTTTTAATTGAAGTTTGATTTGCCAGCATATAGTGTAATACCCAGGGCTCATCCCATCATCTTCCTACTCTTCAATTCTGATATTGGTTATCTCCTGATCTCTCCCATTTTATCCTATCAATTTTTACCTTTCTGTCCGATTTCATAGGAGTGAAGTTTCATTTACATAGAATTTATCTGACTTTTTGAATCTAGCTTCTGTAGCCTCCTGGATGGCTCTCTCTATTGTAGCCCAGGCTGTCCTTGTTCTCCTGCCTGATCCAGGGTATTGGAATACTTTATATGTATCATAGTATGCTGGTGTCCTTCAGTCTTTTCTTTCTGGGGAAGGAGAGCTTTAGGAACTCCAGGGATAGAGGAGAATTTTGAGCAGAATTTTGAAGGGAATGCTGTGTGTGTGTGTGTGTGTGTGTGTGTGTGTGTGTGTGTTTCTCTTCCTTGGATATTGAGGAAGCAGAGATACAGAAGCTTGAAACAGTCTGACATGCTTTAGAGAGCTTGCAAGTATTTTGGTATAAGCAGAGGGTACTTGGGGGGAAAGTAATGAGATGAGAATGGAAATAATGGGCATGAGACAAGTTATAAAGGGTTAAGACTATTGACGTTTCTTAAAGTATATGGTCTTTCTCTGACTTATTTTTCTCAACATTATACTCTCTAGCTCCATCCACATTGTTGCAAAGACAAGATTTCATTCTTTTTTATGGCTGAATAATACTCCTTTGTGTATGTAAATATCACCTCTTCTTTATCCATTTGTCAATTGAAGGACCCTTGGCTATTGTAAATAATGCTGCTATAAACATAGGGGTGCATGTATCCCTTTGAGTTAGCGTTTTTGTATCCTTTGGATAAATACCCAGTAGTGCAGTTGCTGGATTGTAGGGTACTTCTATTTTTAATTTTTTAAGGACTGTTTTCCACAGTGGCTGCACAGTTTGCATTCCTATGAACAGTGTATGAGGGTTTCTTTTTCTCCACATCCTCACCAATACTTGTTTTTTCTTGTGTTGTTGATTTTAACCATTCTACAGGTGTGAGGTAAAATCTCATTGTGGTTTTGATTTTCATTTCTTTAATGTAAATGATGATGAACATCTGTTCATGTGTCTATTGACCATGTGGATGTGTTCTTTGGAGAAATTTCTATTAATGTTTTCTGCCCATTTTAAAATTGAATTATTTGATTTTGGGGTGTTGAGTTTTTTTAAAGATAGATTTATTTATTTATTTATTTATTTACTTACTTACTTACTTATGAGAGACACAAAGATAGAGAGGCAGAGGAAAAGAAAAAGATAGAGAGGCAGAGACACAGGCAGAGGGAGAAGCAGACTCCATGCAGGGAGCCTGATGCAGGACTCGATCCCAGGACCCCAGGATCATGCCCTGGGCTGATGGCGGCACTAAACCGCTGAGCCATCTGGGCTGCCCCGGTGTTGAGTTTAATCAGTTCTTTTTTTAAATTTTTATTTATTTATGATAGTCACAGAGAGAGAGAGAGAGAGAGAGAGAGAGAGAGGCAGAGACACAGGCAGAGGGAGAAGCAGGCTCCATGCACCGGGAGCCCGATGTGGGACTCGATCCCGGGTCTCCAGGATTGCACCCTGGGCCAAAGGCAGGCGCCAAACTGCTGCGCCACCCAGGGATCCCTTTTTATCAGTTCTTTATATGTTTTGGATACTAACCCTTTATTGGATATGTCATTTACAATTATCTTCTCCCATTCCACAGGTTGCCTTTTAGTTGATTGTTTCTTTTGCTGCACAGAGCTTTTTATTTTGATGTAGTCGCAATAGTTTATTTTTGCTTTTGTTTCCTTTGCCGCAGGGGACATATCTAGGAAAAAAGTTGCAATAGCTGATATCAAAGAAAACAAACAAGCAGACAGAAAGGAAAAAGAGAGAGACAAATCGAGAAATAACTATAGAGAACAAACTGATGGTTACCAGAGGGGAAGGGGGGATGGGTTGAATAGATAATGAGGATTAAGGAGTGCTCTTGGGATGAGCACCACGTGATGTATGGAATTGTTGAATTATTATATTGTACACCTGAAACTAATACAACACTATGTTAAAAAAAGAATGTTGGGATCCCTGGGTGGCGCAGCGGTTTAGCGCCTGCCTTTGGCCCAGGGCATGATCCTGGAGACCCAGGATCAAATCCCACGTCGGGCTCCCGGTGCATGGAGCCTGCTTCTCCCTCTGCCTGTGTCTCTGCCTCTCTCTCTCTCTCTCTCTCTCTCTCTCTGTGTGACTATCATAAATAAATAAAAATTAAAAAAAAAAAAAAGAATGTTGATGTTACTCTGAAGGCAGGTAGAGAACATTGAAGGACTTTAAATAGGGGAGCAATCTGGTCAAATTTATTATTTTTTTTTAGAAAGTTCATTTTGGAAGCTGTACTAAGGAGCAATGAGACTAGAGGGAAGAAGACCTGTCCGGAGGTTATTGCAGTGGTCCAAGTGAGAGATGATGTTAGTCAACATTGGATGTGACATTGGATATGGAGAGAATTAGAAAGATTTGAGAGACCCTAAGAAGGTAGAGTCAGAAACCTTAGTAATTTACTGGACATGTGGGCTAGGTAGGGGAAGGGAGTAGTAAAAAATGACTTGGTTTTCTGATACTGACAATTGGGTGAAGGGTGTAATTATAGAGAACGCAGGAGGAGGAATTTTGTGGTGAGGTAGTGCAGAACATTTTGTCCACTTGTCCATACTGCATCAAAAACCTCCATGTTTGAATTAGCCATCATAATTCATTTTGTCTTTTATGACACAACCTGAAAGTAATTCAACTGTTTAAGATTTATCTTTGTTTATAGTCCTCATCATTTTATTTATTTATTTAGTAAGATTTTATTTATTTATTCATGAGAGACACAGAGAGAGAGGTAGAGGCCTAGGCATACGGAGAAGCAGGCTCCCTCTGGGGAGCTTGATGCAGAACTCGATCCCAGGACCCCAGAATCAGGACCTGAGCCAAAGGCAGATGCTCAACCACCTAGCCACCCAGGTGCTCTAGTCCTCATTATTTAAAATGCTACTTATATTTGACTTTTCTATTGTTTTTTCTAAAATATAATACTGTGACCTGGAGAAAACTTACTAAGCAAGGTTCAACCAAGAGACTATAGAATGTAGGGAAGCCTGGGTGGCTCAATGGTTCAGGGTCTCCCTTCAGCTCAGAGTGTGATCCCGGGGTCTGGGATCAAGTCTCACATTGGGCTTCCTGCATAGAGCCTGCTTCTCCCTCTGCCTGTGTCTCTGCCTCTCTCTCTCTCTCTGTGTCTCTCAAGAATGAATAAATAAAATCTTAAAAAAAACCCTATAGAATGTAACTACTATTTTCTATCATACCACAGTGATACATAATTACATGATCATAAATATGTACATCCAAGACATTTTTCACCAGTTTTAGAAACTTCACCAAACTTTCGTTTTCCCAACTGAAAATTCTTAGGTCATTTTCTTATTCTTTTAGTTTTTAAAAATATATCAGGATGTCCTCAGCTAGTAGTGACTCAAACCATAAGGAGATTTATTGTTTACTTGATAAAAGCCTGAAGAAATGTAATCTCAGGCTTGGTTGATGGATAAATGATGCCATCAAGGATCCGGTTTTTATTCTTCTTTCTCCTCTGTTATCATCAGAGGATTAGTTTCATCTTCATGTTTGTGACTTCATGGTTTCAAGATGGCTGCCACAGTTCCAAGCATCAGGTTTTCTTTTCTTTTTTCTTTCCTTTCCTTCCTTTCCTTTCCTTTCCTTTCCTTTCCTTTCCTTTCCTTTCCTTTCCTTTCCTTTCCTTTCTTCTTTTTCTTCTTTTTTTTCTTTTCTTTTCTTTTCCTTTCTTTTCTTCTTCTTTCCTTTCCTTTCCTTTCCTTTCCTTTCCTTTCCTTTCCTTTCCTTCCTTTCCTTTCCTTTTTTTTAATTTATTTTTTATTGGTGTTCAATTTACTAACATACAGAATAACCCCCAGTGCCCGTCACCCATTCACTCCCACCCCCTGCCCTCCTCCCCTTCTACCACCCCTAGTTCGTTTCCCAGAGTTAGCAGTCTTTACGTTCTGTCTCCCTTTCTGATATTTCCCACACATTTCTTCTCCCTTCCCTTATATTCCCTTTCACTATTATTTATATTCCCCAAATGAATGAGAACATACAAATACCCACCATTTGCTTCAACGTGGATGGAACTGGAGGGTATTATGCTGAGTGAAGTAAGTCAGTCGGAGAAGGACAAACATTATATGTTCTCCTTTCCTTTCCTTTCCTTTTCTTTTCTTTTCTTTTCTTTTTTAAGCATCAGATTTTCACATAAAAATATCTATAACAAGAATGAAGAGGCAAAAAGAACATTCACCATTTACATTTTCTTCTTTCATGGAGAAATATCTTTCCCAGAAGTGCACAAACAGACTTCTTTTTATTTCTTATTGGCCGCTCACTGGGCCAAATAGATTGAGAATGATATGCTTGGTATAGAGTAATCAGAATTCATTTCCTGGAAAATAAACTATTACTGTCTAAACAAAATCATTGTTTTGTTACCAAGGAAAAGGGGCACATGGTTGTGGAATGAGCAATCAACAGTTTCTGCCAACAGTTTTAACAGGAAACCAAAGAAATGTTTGATCAAATATAGGAATAGAAAGGATCAGTTTGGACTGATCTTAAATATCTATCTATCTATCTATCTATCTATCTATCTATCATCATCATCATCATCATCATCATCATCATCATCATCATCTATCTATCATCTATCATCTAATTTATCTATTTAATCAGCCCAGAGACCTGGTTTCTACTCTACTAGTTTAAATCCTTATAATTCTATTATCATCTAACTTGAAACATTAAGGGAGAAATTGTCAAATGCTTTATTAAGAAAGAAAATGAGAATAACTTGCCATAATATTTTAGTGACTTGGCAATTTTTTCTCCAAGTTTTCCTGAGATATAATTGACATACATCACTGTATAAGCTTAAGGTGTACAGCATAATGATTTGACTTCTGTTTACCTGGAAATGATTACCACAGTAAGTTTGCATCCATCATCTTATGTAGATACAATAAAAAGAAAAAGCAAAAAAAGGAAAAATACAATTTCCTTGTGATGTGAACTCATAGGATCTATGCTCTTACCTACTTTCCTATATTATGCAACAGTTTTAGCTATAGCCGTGTGGTACATTATAATCCTTATTTATCTTATAACTGTAAGTTTGTACCTTCTGACTAACTTCCTATAATTCCCTCACCTCTCACATAGAAATGAGATCATACAGTATTATCTTTCTCTGTCTACCTTTCACTTAGCCTAATGCCCTCCAGGTCCATCTACATTGTTGCAAATGACAGGATTTCCCCTTTTCCATCTTCCCTCTATTCATCTTTTGATGGACACTTAGGTTGTTTCCATATGTTGGCTATTGTAAATAATGCTGCTGTGAACATGGGAATACAGATATCAAATTAGTATTTTAATTTCCTCTAGATATATATTCCTAGAAGTGGAATTGCTGGATCATATGGTACTTCTATTTTTAATTTTTTTGAGGATCCTCCATACTATTTTCTATATTGGCCACACTAGTTTACAATCTCACCAACAGTGTGCAAAGTTTCCCTTTTCTCCACATCCATGCTAGTATTTGTAATCTCTTGTCTTTGATGATGGCCATTCTAACAGGTATAAAGTGATGGTCTCATTGTGGTTTGTTTTGCATTTCCCTAATGACTAGTGATGTTGAGCATCTTTTCATGTGTCTGTTTGCATGTGTTCTTTGGAAAAATGTCTATTCAGGTCCTCTGCCCATTTTTTAATGAGTTTTTTTTTTTTTTTTTTTTTTGGTGTTGAGTTGTATAAGTTTTTTGTTTTTTGTTTTTTTTAAAGATTTTATTTATTTATTCATGAGAGACACACAGAGAAAAGCAGAGACATAGGCAGAGGGAGAAGCAGGCTCCCTACAGGGAGCCTGATGTGGGACTGCATTCCAGGACCTCAGGGTCAGGCCCTGAGCAAAAGGTAGATTCTCAACCACTGAGCCACCCAGGCATCCGAGTTTTATAAGTTCTTTATATGTTTTGGATATTAACCCCTTGTTGGATATTTGCAAATACAATCTCCCATTCAGTAGATTGTTTTGCTATTTTGTTGATGTTTTCTTCCACTGCATAAAAGCTTTTTAGTTTGATATAGTCCCAACTGTTTATCCTTGTTTGCATATATACTGGCTGGAAATATTTCCCTTGGTTTCCATTTTAAATTATTATTGAGTCTGTTTGTATTAGTGAAATTTTGAATGATAAATGCAGTCACACTGTAAAGTTTTATGTAAGGCAGACCTCTGTTTATGCTGAGTTAAAGAAATGACACTGCCATGCTTATTTTTATTTCAAAGCACCTGACTGATTATCTTAAACTGATTACAGACTCTAAACTCAGGATGGTGCTTATTTATCTCGGGGTGGGGTGAGGGTGAGGATAGGGGAGGAGGGTACAAGCAACTTTCTAGTTGTATCAGTAATGTTTTGTTTCTTTTTTTTTTTTAAGATTTTATTTATTTATTCATGAGAGAGAGGGAGAGAGAGAGAGAGGCAGAGACACATGTAGGCTCCACGCAGGGAGCCTGATGTGGGACTCAATCCCGGGTCTCCAGGACCATGCCCTGGGCCAAGGGCAGGCACTAAACCGCTGAGCCATCCAGGGATCCCCTATTTTGTTTCTTTTTAAAAAATATTTATTTATTCATGAGAGACCTAAAGAGAGAGAGAGGCAGAGAGAGAAGCAGGCTCCATGCAGGGAGCCTGATGTGGGACTGGAACCTGGGAACGTGTGATCACACCCTGAGCCAAAGGCAGACCCTCAGCCGCTGAGCCACCCAGGCATTCCAATGTTTTGTTTCCTAAGAAAGGTGGCACCTTAATGTTCATTGTGCTAGTCCTTATAAATTTTTGTGTATGTTTAATATTGTACACTTAAAAATGATTATGTCTATAAACAGAAAAACATTAAAAGTAAAAGGAATAAATTGGCTGACCAATCTTAGTCATTATATTAAAAACATATATATTTTTAAAGATTTATTTGTTCATTTTTAGAGAGAGACTGAGTGCATGTGTGTGCGAGAGAGGGAGAAGGGGCAGAGGGAGAGAATCTTCAAGCAGACTCCAGGCAGAGCACAGAGCCTAACCAAGACTTGATCTCACAATTCATGAAATCATGATCTGAGCCAAAACCAAGAGTTGGATGCTTAACTGACTGAGCCATCCAGGTGCCCCTACAAATGTAAAATTTTAATCAGTTATTCTTGACAGATTTTTGCATTCTTTGATTTACCTATTCATTCAACAAATGCTTACTGAACACTTATTGTGCTATGCAGTGGAGCTATAAAGCTGAAAAATGTGGCCTCAGGCTCCAGCAGATGTCCCAGTATAGTGGAGTTTTTTTTTAAGTTTGATTGACCAACATATAGTATAACACCCAGTTATTTTAAACATGTTTTTTAAATTCTGTTTTTATTTAAGTTCTATTTGCCAGCATATAGTATAACACCCAGTTCTCATCCCATCAAGTGCTCTCCTTAGTGCCCATCACCCAGTTACCCCAACCTACCACCCACCTCCCCTTCCACAACCCTTTGTTTGTTTCCCAGAGTTAGGCATCTCTTATGGTTTGTCTGCATCTCTAATTTTTCCTCCTCAATTCCCCTCCTTTCCCGTATAATCCCTTTTACTATTCCTTAGATTCCACATATGAATGAAACCATATGATGATTGTCCTTCTCTAATTGGCTTATTTCACTCAGCATAATGCCCTCCAGTTCCATCCATGTCGAAGCAAATGGTGGGTATTCATCCTTTCTGATGGCTGAGTAATATTCCATTGTATACATTGACCACATCTTCTTTTTTAAAAAAATATTTTATTTATTCATGGGAGACACACAGAGAAAGAGAGACAGAGAGAGACAGAGACACAAGGCAGAGGGAGAAGCAGGGTCCATGCAGGAGCCTGACGTGGGACTCGATCCCGGGTCTCCAGGATCACGCCCTGGGCTGATGACAGGCGCTAAGCCACTGAGCCATCGTGGCTGCCCTAGACCACATCTTCTTTATCCATTCTGTCGAAGGACATGACATTGTGGCTAGTGGAGATTTATTATAAACAAATAATTATGTGATACCATGTCCAGTGATATAATAGAGATACAAAAAAAATGTGCTATGATAGCTGAAAGGGATGTGTGTGTCTATAAGTGTATATATGAGTGGCTAAGTGTGTTAGGGCTATCATGGATGGCTTTGCAAAAAAAATACTCTAAGCCCCTCTTTTCCTTAGTTATAACAAAAGTAGGCACTGCGTGAATCTTATTCTTTCCATTGAGAGCTTATGGGAACTATTTATCCTTAGGCCCCAGGAGTTGATGGGAGAGATCTTTTTTTAAGGTTTTATTTATTTATTCATGAGAGACACACACAGAGAGAGGCAGAGACACAGGCAGAGGGAGAAGCAGACTCCATGCAGGGAGCCTGATGTGGGACTCGATCCTGGGACTCCAGGATCATGCCCTGAGCCAAAGGCAGATGCTCAACTGCTGAGCCACCCAGGTGTCTCAATGGGAGAGATCTTAAATAGCACAGGTGGCTGGTCTTGTTTTCAGATGCTGGACTATGTGCCTTCGAAGCTGCTTTATTGATGCGTCTTTTTGTAAATTTCTCTCCAGTCCAGGACCAATTGATGCTTTATCTTAAGGACAAACACTTTATTCCAGTCACATTGGAAGAAGAGGGAATATGGACCTCAGTGATTGATTCCTGCCTTGCCCTGTTTCTATTTTTTTCTCTTAAAGGAAAGCAGTAGAGGGTAGAGGGAAGGGGAAATCAGTTTAGAGATTCAGTTAAACATGTCATGCAATTTGGACATGACTTGCCTCCAAATATTGTCTGGAGCATTTTCACTGAGAGAGGTAACACTTGGGTTTTTATAAATTGAATTTGGTGCTGATGAAAGACCTGGCTGAGAATCTTGGTGTCTGTTTGTTCTCTAGAGGCAGAGCTGCCTAAAGGGCCACAATGAAGGAATAAATCAAACACGATGAGTGCCCTGGGCTCAAAGTCCCAAGGACTTAATGAATGTCCTACATATCTTTGTATCTCATAGTTGGGGATTGCATTACAGGCAAGGAGATAGAGATAGGGAAGTAAGCTGATCAGAGACTGAATTAGAAAATATTTATCCCTCTTCCCCCTCCCCCTGCTATTTGTATGTTTTCTCTGGTTTTCATTAGACTAGTATATTTGTTTATCTGTGTACCACCAGAAACATTCCTCATTCCCTTTCCATTGGTCTCCAGGTTAGAGAGTGGTTTGGGGACCTCATTAAGTGTCTAAGATTGAAGTATGTGAGGCACTTGACTAGAATAGTTATGGAGAAGTAAACCTGGTGGTAATTTAAATCTTTTCCACTGCATAATACTCAGGGCTGATATCTCCTTCCTGGAGAGTATTACAAATATTTTCTTAGCTTCTATTTTTCTTGACCTACTGATCATTTTCCCAGAAGGGTTATCAAGACTCAGTTTTACTTGACATCTTATAACTGTTACGGAAATAGCCAATGATCATTCTTAACAATTTAATTTGATGAGTAGATACCTTTTCTCTTCTAAAATTGATAAAATTTGAGCAGCAGTCCCAAATTATACCTTCATAGTCAAAATGCAGTAAAGAGGAAAACTGGGCATTTCAGCAAAAGCAACAATAAAAAAATGCCTTATTACTTTTCTCTGCTTTTGTTCATTCATTTTTTCACTCACTCATTCATTCAGTAAAGAAATATTTATTGGATGCCTATTATGTGCTAAGCTCTGAGGGAGATGTTGGGGTAACATGAATAACAAATGAGTCTTAGCCCTATAAAACTTACCTGGTAGGAAACACAGATTCTGAATAAATAGCCCCTTGCATTCATCATTACAAACTAGACTAAGTGCTATAAAGAAAATGTATGAGGTACTATGAGAATTTGTAACAGAAAAATCTGATTCAACCTGTGCATCAGAGAAGGGTTCCCTGAAAAAGTGGTTTTTGAATGAGATTCAAGGGAAAGTAGGAGTTAAGTAGGCAAAGGAAATGGAGTGTGTCTTAATCACCTCAGGCTGCTGTAACAAATACCACAGATTAGGTGGCTTAAATGATGAATATTTATTTCTCACAGTTTTGGAAGTTGGGAAGTCCAAGATCAAGGTGCTGTCAGATTTGGGTCTGGTGAGGGGTTGCTTCTAGGTTTGCAGATGGCGGTCTTCTTGCTGTGCCTCACTGCCAGAGAGAGAGAGAGAGAGCGAGAGAGAGCGAGAGAGCACGCAAACTCTCATGTCTCTTCTTATAAGAGTACTAATCATATTCATGAGGGTTCCACCTTCATAACTTAATCACCTTTTAATGGCCCTTCCTCCTAATATTAAATTTGGAGTTAGGATTTCAACATTTGACTTTTGGTAGGGACACAGGAACATTCAGTTCATAACAGAGTTCTGTAGCTCTGAGGCAATATGTGCAAAGGTCCTAGGTGGGTGGGAGCATGTATTTAAGGAACTTTTTAATTTAATTTTATTTATTAATTCATGAGAGACACAGAGAGAGGCACAGACATAGGCAGTGGGAGAAGCAGGCTCCATGCAGGGAGCCTGACATGGGACTTGATCCCGAGACTCTGAGATCATGCCCTGAGCCAAAGGCAGACAGACGCTCAACTGCTGAGCCACCCAGGTGTCCCTATTTAAGGAACTTAAAGAGGCCATTATGGCTGGAGCTCCAAGAGAGTAGAGGAGGATCAACACTAAATAGCTGGTGAGATAGGCAGGGGCCGGATTATCTGGCTTTGTAGTAAGAGGTAAGGATATTGTGATCCTAAGAGAATAGGGAAATCATTTGAGGTTTTTAGGAGGGGTAACAGCATGATCATATTTTTGTTTTGAAACATTACTAATTGTAGTGTGAAGAATAGGTATAGGGCAAGTTCGGATTTGAGAGGCAAGTACGGAGGCTATTGCCTACTGCAGGTGAGAAGTCATCATAGCTTGGATTATTTGGTGAATATGGAGATGGAGACCAGTGGATGGTCTGAGTTATTTAGTGATCAATTGATAGGAATCGATAGATTGTAAATAGGAGGTGAAGGGGGTAGAAGGTGTCAAGTCTTATTCCAGTAACCTAGTTTGTTATATTTATTAGGTGATAGTGCTTGTCACTGTGATTAAGATCACTGGAGGAGAATCAGATTTGAGGCAAAAAGTCATGAAACTTGGTTGAGGGCAGCATTTGAGGTGCTTTTGAGATTTCCAAATGGATATATGGAGCAGTTGTAAACAAGTCTGTTGCTCAGAGGGGGAGTAGGGCTGGGAGATGTAAATTTGGAAATTATAGGCATGCAGAGTGTTACTGAAGCCCTATTTTCAGTTATACATGGGTTGGGGATGCTGAACTAATGCAATTTAGCTCATTGTGAATACCTGGAAGTTCATAAAATTTTAGCATTGGATAGAAACTTATAAATTACCTTTAAATTTTATTTATCAAATAGTAAAGTTTTTATTAGCTCCACTATAAAGTGATATATGCTTATTGCAAAATATTTTTGGAAAAGTTAGCCCTCTCTCTCCTTTCCCCATTTTTGTACACAGATAATGAAGAGGAGACCTCAGGAGAGGAAGGTGGCTCATCTTTAGCAGCAAGTCTGGACCAAGAACCCTAAACTCCTCAGTTATGGTAATTTTATTTATTTATTTATTTATTTATTTATTTATTTATTTATTTATCTATCTATCTATCTATCTATTATTTTTTTGAGAGAGAGAGAGAGAGCACAAGCATGGGGGTGAGGGTGGGTGGGGGAGGGGCAGAGAAAGAAGGAGAGAGAGAATCCCAAGCAGGTTCCATGACTAGTGCAGAGCCTGACATGGGGCTCCATCTCATCACCCTGAGATCATTACCTGAGCTGAAATCAAGAGTTGGACACCCAACCAACTGAGCCACCCAGGTGCCCCAGTTATGGTTATTTTATATCAACATCATAAATTGCTTTTAATCTAGGCATCTTTTTGATATGGAGGGCTAAGATTTTAGGAAACAGAGAAGCCATATGCTATTATTTTGATTTTGAATAGGACTATTTCTTAACAAGGGGTCTTCAACACAAGGACATTTGTAGGTCCTTGGTGACAAAAGTAGTATAGAGCATAGAGCCATCCTTCTACCTTCCCATCTCTTCTCTAAAGTTGCTTGTTATTTAACTCCCTGGACACCATTTTGATATGGAGAGGGCCAGGTCTTACTTAGAACTTTCTGTTATTTTGTATAGATTTGTAGCTTCATATCTACTAGATTTATGGGTTTTTCCACCTGCAGTTAGTTGACTTGAATAGATTTATGTAATTCTGGAGTTGGGAAGACAGCAGTATTTTCCCTTTTAGTGCCATGTCAGGGGAACAGGAAAGACTATTAAAGATAAGAATTCTCTTGTCTTTCTCTAGAAATTAAATGTGAGCTGCTGACCAAACTAGGTAATAGGAGAGTACCCGACAGGAAAAGTGAACTGAGGAGGTGGGAGAGAGCTCTTCTGGGCCTTCTGTTGTCCTAGGACAGCCAAGATGGGGGATCTTAAAGCAAGGGACTTCCAGGAATCGCAAGCAAAGATTTGATTCTAAGTATTGGTGCTGAAAACCCTACCGCAACCTGGTAATGGAAAGAGCTAGCCCACCAGACATTTAATTAGTCTTTTTGGAAATGACTTACTTCCAAAACTAGAGTGAATCTGGTTTTGTCTGGTTGATAGTGAGTCATCTTTGAAGAAAAAGTTTAATCAAACTGGACATCTGGGGCCACCTTGGATAACAGGATTCTGACCCCTTCCATTAGATAGTATTTCATCAATATTTATATTTACTACAAATAAACTATGATCAAATCAATTATAATTTTGCTTGTCTATAGTAGATAATGATGCAGGTAAATTGGATGATAAAAGTATTGGTGTTTATCACATAACCATTCAAAGAGAGAGCTTCTCTGGCAGACACAAATATCTCTGGTGCCTCTGTTTTGGTGTTTATCACATAACCATTCAAAGGAGAGAGCTTTTCTGGCAGACACAAATATCTCTGGTGCCTCTGTTTTGGTGCATAGCACATGTTGAATTCCCTGGGATGAGGCTGAGATGAAGTTGAACATTCAGAGGTTTATTAGGATGTACCCTTGAGGTCAACACCTGTAGAAGGGAAGGCAGCAGGATTGGGCAGAGAGAGAGAGGTCAAGCTGTGATGCAATCTGAGCAGAGGCCTAAGCTGACTCTGTGGGGGTTTTCTGAACCTGAGATGACCCTTCAGAGTTGTCTTGAGTTGAGCCAGGGGCCAGGCCATTACATGCCCAGGTCAATCAGTCATTAGATTCTGGCAATCCTAGGAAGGAAGTGTGGTATCAGGTGAGGCACTTCTCTTCACTGGAAGCAATCTACAGAGGGGGCTGCTAGCTGAGAGCTCCTGCTTTCAACACTTCCAGAAGCTGGGGTTCCAGGTAGTACATGTCAGTAACCACCACAGTCAATCCCTCGGGTCATTTTTATCCACTTCTGTGTATAAATTTTGGATGGCATTGGGCCTTTTTCTCTCTGAGGCATACTTAGAAGAGAAAGGTAATTTGACAACCCTCACCCCTGCATTTGCAACTGGTCTTGGGGCTACACAGTCACCTTCCTCTGTTCTTCATTCCAGATTCTTATCTTTTTAAACATTTCTGCTGGTCTTAATGGCTTACTTGTTGGTGTGACCCAGACCCTCATTGCTCAGGGATCTAAGCCCTTGGTGTGAGGAGCCTATAGTGCCCGGGTCGAAGCTATGGCTATTCAGTGAGATTTTTGCTGCGTCCCCCAGAGGAAGCATTCTTTCCTTCGGTACCAGGACTTGTAAAACCACAGAGCCCCAAGTTGCAGGGCCAGGAAGCACAAGTTTCCCAAATGGGGCTCTGGGAATAATGGTCTATGGAACTAGTCTTGCTTCTATTCCTTGATTCTCAGACCCATTTATTTACTGGCTGGGGAAGTAGTGCTTATATAAACATCAATGATTTAAAATGTACACTGGATTGTGAAGGATGGCCTCCCTTCCTCATCCTTGCAACATTTCTGAGTTGGAATTTCAGCTGTGCTTTCAATAGGCTATTAGCTATCAGCTTCTGGGTATTGTAGTACATTCAATGAGAATAGATTCTATGGTCAGTGCCTCGTCCTATAGGTTCTTTGCTTTAATATGCATTTCTTGGTCTGATGCAGTATTATGTGGGATACTTTGCCAGTGAATCAAATGTTCTGTAAGCCTTTGGACAGTAATGCTGACTGAGACCCCATGGTAGGAAAGGCAAACCTTTCCCAAAATGTATTTTCCATTTTGTATTTCCCAGACAGTATTTATATGTTTGTTCCTATGAAAATGAGTAGCTATTCCTTCTATGCAGGAAGGGGTCCAATGTAACCAACTTGTCACCAGTGAGTAGTTGGCCCCTTGAAGGATGGTGCTGTACGGGGAACTCAGCATTGGTTTTTACTGTTGGTAGCATAGACATTCAGCAGTCACAGTAGCTGGATCACCCTTGGTAGGGTGATTTTTTGAACCCATGCATAACCTCCATCTCTGCCACCGTAACTACTCCTTTAATCTAGTAGTAGTAATGTTAGTTCCATTGTGTCTGCTGTGGGATGGCTATTGACAGAAGCTGGCGGACATCAGCTGGCTGAGTCATTCTGTCTATATGGTTGTTTAGTGCCTCTTCTGTCTTGGATTATTTCTGATGGGCATTGACATGTGATAGGAAGATTTTCATACCTTGTCCCCACTCCCATATGTCCATCCACATGCCTCTATCTTAGACATCCTTGGCCTGGATCTTACATTTTTCTTCGCGGTCGTTGACCAATCAGCCAAGCCATTTACCCCATGAGTTCATTACAGTCTATGCTTAGGCCATTTCTTTTTTCATAAAGTGATCACTGCCCACAGCTCTGCTTGTTGGGAGGAATTTCCTCACCACTGTATTTCAAAACCAGTCCTGAATAGGATAGTAGTGCAGCCAGCATTCATTTTTGGCTTTCATCCACATACTTAGCTGACCCAGGTATGAGCCAAACCCAGGATTTTCTCTTACTTCATCATCAGCTGGTCAAAAGGGACCACTCAAGTGACCAGGGTTGTGCACTAAGGAAGAGGCTCTGGGTAACAGAAGTGGGGCAGGGCTACTTGCTTGTGCAGCTTGCTTGTGCTCTCTGTCCCCACTTATGTTCAATCCCACCTGTACCATTTCCAGTTTACAGCTGGACCTGTCCAACCTATGACTTGGTGGTTCTGATATGTCCAGTTCATAAGGGGCAATTCCGACTTTGTGTCCCATGGTCAGACATTCCATCTCTAACAGGGCTCAATAACAGGCAGGAACCATATCCCAAAAGGTGTGTGATTATTTGTTACAGGGGCATGCCCCAGAATCCAGTGGATCAGTACTATACTTCTTCCATAGATAATTGCCATAAATTGCACATGCCATCTTTTCTCACCACTGAAACCTCTATTATCAGAGGGATCATATATCCCAAGATATATGGGATGTATGTCCAAAAGGCAGGCGGTTGCTTGAACTGCACCCTACACCTGCTGCTTAGCCCTTTGCTGCTCTGATCCCAATAAAAAGGAAAGCTGACAACTTTTCATGGTCTGGACCTACACTAAAAGGTGGAAAATTGGCATATATATTGAAGGAATATTCTTGGGTGTGGAACATGCTGCCTTCATAACTCAAAGAAGCCTACCAGACTTTGTGTTTCCTTCTTCATGGTGAGAAACACAAATTACAGTATTTGCCCTTTACTTTGCAGAGGACCTTCCGGTTTATCCCAGTCTCTTAGATATTTAAATTTGATAATTCTATGTGAAACATTACTGATAAGGTCCTAATCTTCAGAGGGTATATCTCTCATACTCTGGAGTTCATGTGTTTATCAAAGCATCTAATCTACCAGCCACATTTGCTTACCTGCTCTGATGATGATGATGATGATGATGATGATGATGATGATTAAAGATGTTATTTATTTATTTAACAGAGAGGGCAAGAGAGAGAAAGAGAGAGAGAGCACAAGTAGGGGGAGTGGCAGGCAGAGGCAGAGGGAGAAGCAGGCTCCCCACTAATCAAGAAGCCTGATGTGGGGCTCAATCCCAGGACCCTAGAATTATGATGTGAGCTGAAGGCAGACACTTAACTGACTGAGCCACCCAGGTGCCCCTGTTTTTCTGCTGTGATTAGCGCAGTGTCATCAATACAGTGGGCCCATGGGTCAGTGTGATGCTGTCAGATATCCAGTCAGTCTCTTGCTGAATTGTGACAGAGTGAGAGAGTTAACATAGCCCTTGGGTAAGACTATAAATGTTTACTGTTGTTCATTTCAGGTGAATGCAAAATGTTTCTGATTCTTTTCTGGTAGGATGGAAGAGAATACATATGCTGGATCAGTGCCACTTACCATACACTCAGAGCCGTTCAAGCAAAGATTTCTCATGCAGCACAGCAGCTGCAAATGGAATTATACTACTTAGTTGAATTTGTGGTAATCCATGTCTACTCTGGAAGACTTCTAGTTTTTGCAGGGAACAGGATGGTAATTAAATGAATGAATAAAATCCAATTCTTTAAATATGGTGCTAATTTCAGCCTCTGTCCTTGGGAGGCAGTATTATTCTTGATTTTCTGTCTTGGTGGTGGTGGGTGGTTTCTAGGTTCAGAGGACACCACTTGGTCTTACACACCCCTCTCATTCTTACCCCATAGGCTAGGAATCAGCATAGGGGTTCTGGCAACTAGCAAGTATGTCCATCCCAATGATATATTTGGGGATGGGGAGATGACCACTAGCTGGGTCAGTGGACCTACTGCAATGACTGAGCTGGACATAGGTTAGGACTCATTTTTTTTTTTTTAATCTGGCCCATATATCTCTAACAGGGAGGGCATGATGATGGTTTAATTTCCTGGGTTTCTGTATCAGGTTGGACCCACTCAGAGGGAGTGGACCTTTATACCTTATAGGATGCCCCAGGAAGGAGGTGTGTTGCTTGGATGAGCAGCATGCCCCTTGCTGTACTCCTAGCAGTGGGGGAATAAGTTCTTTGTTCCTGAAGAGGTGTCTGAGGAGTGCCTTCCAGTCCTCACCATGGTGCCCAGCTCCTACTGCACCTGCTTTATTCCATCTCCACCATCACGCCTATATTCTTCCAGAGGCACACTTGCTGAAGCTAGTGAAGCATAACTTTTATGTCCACTCACTTGCATGCACCCTTCTACGACTCTCAAACTGATTTTGTATTATTTTCCTGGGAAAAAGCCCCCCAAATATAGAAGCTTCACAAAACTTAATTCTTACCTTCATTCTGCTTCAGTTGCTCTGAGTTGGGGAAGGAGGAAAGAAAGGAGATTGACATTTGAGTGCCTTTTCTGTCCCAAGCATCATGCTCAATGTTTTGTAGGTATTATGTCATTTTGGTTTGGGAACTTTGTTTGCATTTCTCCAGTGTTCACAGGCTTCGAGCTTATAATATCTTTTTTTGCATATGCTTGTCCTTTTGACTAGAGGGTCCTTCTTCACCTGCTTGTCCATGGAAGACTTTCTCATCTTTTTTGATTTAACCTTGATATTGGCTACTTGTTGGAATCCTTCTTGACTGGGTTGAGTGCTTCTTACACAACTTCATAGGTATCCCTTACTAAGCTCTGCTTAGAGATCAGATCATGACTGTTGTTCTCTCTTGTCTTCTCTGAGTTCTGAAATGGCAGATTCTGTGCTGTTCACCTGGATATCCTTAGGGTCTAACACAGTCTGTGGCATAGAGAGGGAGAGCATTAAATAATATTTGAGGATTTTCCAGTCCAGGAAAAAGTCTCAGGAGCATCACATTTCCTTTCTTTTGAAGACTGAGCTCATGAAGCAACTTTTTCTCCCCCCCCCCCTTTTTTTTTTTTTAAGAGAGAGTGTGTATGCATGAGCAGTAGTGTGGTGGGGGGAGGGGCAGAGAAAGAGAGAGAATGTCAAGTAGGCTCCGTGCTCAGCATGGAGCTAAATGTGGGGCTTGATTTCACAACCTTGAGGCCCTAGCCTGAGCCAAAATCAAGGGTTGAGCATCTAACTGAGTCACCCAGGTGTCCCCCATGAAGCAACTTCTGATAAAGAAACTTGATTTCCTAGTTTCTCAATAACCGAGTGAAGGTGTTCTTAAAGAAAAGAAATGGACATTTTTAGTAGCCAAATTTCACTGCATATTTTTCACTGCAAAAGAATAAATCAGCATTGTAGTTTGTCAATTGGACTCTTGAGAATATTTTTCCAGAGTCAGTCTCTCAGATCTTGAGTGCTTCTAAGTTAATGGATAAAATTGAATTTAAAGGATATAATAAAAGGTGGAGAATCTGGACTCTACATGGTGAGTCACCAATCTATACATTTACCAGATATTTTTGTTATAAAAATGACATCCTGTGTATCCTGATTTGCAAATTCCGTATCAATCAATAAGTAAATATTTATAGCATCATTCTTGATTTGAAAAGTATTTCATTAAACAGATGTGCCAGGATTTATTTAACCTCATTTGCCTAAGAATATTTTTTAGGCTGTTTGTAATTTTTTTTTTTTTGCCATCATAAGCAAAATTTTATTGAATCTCTCTTTTTTTAAAAAGGATTTTATTTTTAAGTAATCTCTACACCCAACATGGGGTTTTAACTCAACCCTAAGATCCAGAGACAAATGCCCTACGAATTGAGCTAGCCAGGTGCCCCTCAGTGAAGATCTTTCTGCGTGTAGCTGTTTATTTACTTTGGACAAAATGTAAAAAATGGACCTGCTTGATCAAAGAATATGAGTTTTAAAAAATTATGTACGTATGCATATGTGTATACACACTTTGTATATTTATATGTTTATTTAGCTGCTCTGGTAGAGACAATCTCATGCCCTCCAACCATACTGGAGATTCGTTGCTCGTTAACAGCTGTTCCCAGAACAGCTAATGTATATCACTTTCTGGTGTGCCATCTCTATGGTTTCCCTCTTCTCCCATCTTTCAGCTGAGTATTGATGCCTTGGTGACTCTAGAAGCCAACTGATGATGGTGGAGGCTCTGTCAATCAGGCTCTGTCATCGTCCCTATCAGTGAGAGGATGAGAGGCTCCTTTTCAGACTTGAGGAAAGTAAGAACTACTCATTATGAGAAGCCAGTGACAGTAGGGGTTTATCTGATGGCATATAGTGCTTTCTTAACTTATACAGCTAGCTGGTCCTCCAGAAAGGTTATTCCTTCACCAGCAGTGTATGAGACTGCATATCCTCATTCTCTGAGTCTTACCAACACTTCTCTAGTGCTTAAAAATTGTCAATTTCATAGCTGGTAAGTGGTAGGTATGGCATTGTTGTTTGCTCTTAAAATTCTTTGAATCCTAGTAAATTTGATGCTGATTTGACTACTAGTATTTCTTCTTAGCCTAGAGACTTGTGACTTCAAAAATTCCTGGAAGGCCAAAAAAGAAAAAAATATCTAAGTTTAAAAAGTTCTCTTACATGCATATTCATGAACACTTGGAGATACCATCTTTAAGCCAAAAAAAAAAAAAAACCCAAAAAAAACAAAAAAAACCTAGGCTGAATTAACAGAAATATGAGAGTAACTTCAACATCATTTATTTGGAGCTGCCAACAGCTTCTCAGTGGGGCTGTGAGCCAATCTGATCGGGTGTATATGAGTAAAGGGAAAAAAAAAACACCTCAAACTCAAAGAAAGTTGTTCAATTGCTTTAATGAGTTACGAATCCAGTGGGCTAAGTGTAAATTCATCTTATTTAATTGAGTGATACTAATTGGTGAAGAGAAAGCACTCAAGTAGGCTGTGCAGTGTAATTATTCAAAATTCAAATAAAAAAAACAAAATTCAAATTTTTTCTAATTTACCTCTTATAGTTTACCCTTTTTCCTTTGTGCTCTGTGGGCAGATTCTTTTTTTTCTTTTTATGATACTACTTATTAAAAATTTTAAAATTTAAATTCAAATATTTAATATATAGCACATCATTAGTTTCAGATGTAGTGTTCAATTATTTATCAGTTGCATATAACACCTAGTGCTCATCATATCACATGCCCTCCTTAATGCCCGTCGCCCAGTTATCCCATCCCCCCACCTACCTGCCCTCTAACAACCCTCAGTTTATTTCCCTGAGCTAAGAGTCTGTCATGGTTTGTCTTTCTCTCATGTCTTCCCATTCAGTTTTCCCTCTCTTTCCTATGATCCTCTTCACTGTTTCTTATATTCCACATGAGTGAAACCATATAATTGTCTTCCTCCAATTGACTTATTTCACTTAGCATAATATCTTCCAGTTCCATCCATGTCAATGTAAATGAGTAACATTCCATTGTATATATGTATGTGTGTGTGTGTGTGTGTGTGTGTGTGTGTGTGTGTGTGTATATATATATATATATATCACATTTTCTTTATCCATTCATCTGTTGAAGGACATCTCAGCTCCTTCCACAGTTTGACCATTGTGGACAATGTTGCTATGAACACTGGGGTGCAAGTGCCCTTTTGGATCACTACATTTGTACCTTTGGGATAAATACCTAGTATTGTAATTGCTGGGTCATAGGGTAGCTCTATTTTTAACTTCATGGGAAACTTCCATACTGTTTTCCAGAGTGGCTGTACCAGCTTGCATTCCCACCAACAGTGCAAGAGGGTTTCCCTTTCTCTACATCCTAACCAAGATTTGTTTTCTGTCTTGTTAATTTTAGCCATTCTGACTGGTATAAGGTGGCAACTCATTGTGGTTTTGATTTCCATTTAAACAAAATTTTTTTTTTGATTTGTATTTTTTTGATGACAAGTGATGTTGAGCATTTTTTCCTGTGCCTGTTGGCCATTTGTATGTCTTCTTTGGAGAAATGTCCGTTCATGTCTTCTGCCTATTTTTGATTGGGTTATTTATTATTTGGGTGTTGAGTTTGAAAAGTTCTTTAAAGATCCTGGATACTAGCCCTTTATCTGATATGTCATTTGCAAATACCTTCTTTCATTCTGTAGGTTGCTTTTTTAGTTTTTTTTTTTTTTTTTTTTTTTCTGTTTTCTTTGCTGTGCAAAAGCTTTTTATCATGATGAAATCCCAATAGTTCATTTTTGCTTTTGTTTTCTTTGGCTTTAGAGACGTGCCTAGTAAGAAGTTGCTGCAGCCGAGATCACAGAGGTTGTGCCTATGTTCTCCTCTAGGGTTTTGATGGATTCCTGTCTCATGTTTAGGTCTTTCTTCTATTTTGAGTTTATCTTTGCATATAGTGTAAAAGAATGGTCCAGTTTCATTCTTCTGCATGTGGCTGGCTGTCCAATTTTCCCAACACCATTTATTGAAGAGACTGTCCTTATTTCATTGGATATTCGAAGATTTGTTGACCATAGAGTTGAGGGCCCATTTCTGGGTTCTCTATTCTGTTTCATTGATCTATGCTTTTTTTCTGCCAATACCATGCTGTCTTGATGATTATAGCTTTGTAATACAGCTATAAAGTCCAGAATTGTGATGCCACTAGCTTTGGTTTTCTTTTTTAACATTCCTCTGGCTATTTGAGGTCTTTTCCTGTTTCATACAAATTTTAGGATTGTTTATTCCAGCTCTGTGAAAAATGTTGATGGTATTTTGATAGGGATTGCATTGAGTGTGTAGATCATTCGGAGTAGCATAGACATTTCAACAATATTTGTTCTTCCAATCCATGAACATGGGATTTTTTTTTCTGTTTCTTTGTGTCTTCCTCAATTTCTTTCATAAGTGTTCTGCAGTTTTTAGAGTACAGATCCTTTACCTCTTAGGTTAGGTTTATTCCTAGGTATCTCATAGTTTTTGGTGTAATTATAAATGGATCAATTCCTTAATTTCTCTTTCTTCTGTCTCATTGTTAGTATATAAAAATGCACCTGATTTCTGTGCATTGATTTTGTATCCTGGCACATTGCTGCATTCCTGTATGAGTTCTAGCAATTTTGGGGTGGAGTCTTTTGGGTTTTATACGTAAAGCATCGTGTCATCTGTGAAGAATGAGAGTTTGACTTTTTCTTTGCCAATTTGAATGCCTTTTATTTCATTTTGTTGTTTGATTGCTGAGGCTAGGACTTCTAGTCCTATGTTGAACAACAGTGGTGAAAATGGGCATCCCTGTCATGTTCATAATCTTGGGGAAAAGTGCTCAGTTTTTCTCTGGGGGCAGATTCTAAATAGTTTAGTATTTATTGAAATGTATCACAACAGATTAAAGAATTCTCTGCGTACTTGAGTTTGCTTTTATGTTTTTAAACCAAGGGTTAAGATACTTTGTTCTTTGAGTTGGATCACATTGTGTTGCTAAAAACCTAAGTCCATAAGAGGGTGAGGTGGTTTGCAAAGGTAATAGAAGAGAAGATTTAGAGGAAGAATCAGGCTGGTTTGGAAGAAGGAGGGATACACAGTCTTCTACTAGACTGAAGGCATGATTCTCCTAGTTGTGGGAGAAGCACTGAAGACACAAGCCCACTTCATAGTAGTAAGTGGTGAGGCAGCTGATGCCAAAGTGAATGGTTGCATGGTGCATGGATAGGGGAGGGTCTGACTTCGGGCCTGGAGGTCCGAATCTTACATATATCTTTCTAGCTTTGGCAGAGCAACAGAAGCCATAAGAAGTTTCTGGATCTGAAGAAATGATGTGTTTTAGGACAGTGAATACCTTAGTAATAATTTATCAAGGCAGATGACCTCAACATGGCCCTGAAGAGAAGGGTGTCCCTCTCCAAGCTGTGGGATGGGGACTGAGCCAGAAAGTAGTATGCTTATTTATTAAAAAATTGATTATTTTGCACACCTGAGTCAGTGGACAGAGATTAATGTCCACTCTATCTACATTTCCTGGGGCCAAACATCTCAGATCATTACATGCTCATGAGGAGCCATAGTTTTATTTAATTGCATTTGTTCATTTACTATAATTTGATAATATTTCCTATGAGCACACATTTAAATAATTATTCGACTAAAACAATGTTTTCAGAGTTGGCCTGGCAAAGGGGCTTTGAAATGAGAAGATTCCAGTAATACATGATCCCTCAGCATGAGGCTTAGATTTGAATTTCATCATGACTTAGCAAAAATCAGAGCAGATTTATTGTGTTATTTAACTGTGAGTACAGTTATGTGCAGAAAATCCTTCTTAAAATCATGGAAAGTAGCACAAAGTGTCATTGTGGTCTGATCATAGAACACTGGATCTGCAATTTGAGAAGTGGACTCCAGAGTTTCCCTCTCTGTATTTATATCTTTGCTTAGGGGTGTTTGAGATTTTAGTCACTGTATTAGACTTTGAGTTTACCTTGAAGAGAAGAAGTTAGAGAGAAGCTTCTGGGAATAAGGACTGTGGCTGGCCTGGCCTTAGGGTTAAAGCCTTTATTTTGGAAGGCTGGACTCCTTGTCATCTGAGAACTGACCTTCCCACCAAGTCATGCAATCTCTTGGTTAGATTTGAGACCTGGAGCCCCTCTAATGATCCCCGGGCTTCCAATCTGGGCTCTAAGTTGCTGCCTGCTTTCCCAGGTAGTTGTGTTTTGGTTAGTATTTGGGAATCAATTTTGCTAATGCTGATTACATCACAGGACAGGAAAAAGCAATCCCCAGTCTGTTCCCTGTCAACAGTCTGCAGTATTTCAGAGTCATGGTTGGTGTTGATGTCTGTGAATGGCTAAAAAATAATGTGATTTCTGTCCATTGAGACTTTCAGCTGCTGGCAAGCCTACCTTGACCAAGGTCATCCCTCCCTGCCTCTTGGGCCACCGTTATGTAAGACCACTGCTTTTGCTGTTTTTGTAGGGTCCCAGTTAAGTGAGGAGCTTGAAGCCCTGCTTCAGTATTTTTTTCCTACTTGTGTAAACCATAGTTCCTTCACTTAGATGATTACACAGTGAGCACAGGTACATCATCCACCTGCTTGGCAGGGCTGGTTGTAGCACAGAAGGTCACCGTATTGGTATAACTTTGTAGGGAGGTTACCATGTCTAACATCTATTTTCTGGGTCTTGTAAGGTCTGCATCTAAGGTGGCATGAATCTGGGAGTTCACCTCTGTGCAGAAAAGCAGTAGGAATTCTGTTAATCATCAATGTGAAGAGAGACTTTGCTGCTACTGTCTTCATCCTGTATTTGCCTTTGCTATGAAATTAAATATTTTGATGTGTCCTTAGCAACCTGGGCCAGGGCTGATCTGGAGCAGTCTTGAGATTTTACTCTTGAACTGTGTAATTTTTTTTTTAATATATTTTTTTTAATTTTTATTTATTTATGATAGTCACAGAGAGAGAAAGAGAGGCAGAGACACAGGCAGAGAGAAGCAGGCTCCATGTACCGGGAGCCCGACGTGGGAATCGATCCTGGGTCTCCAGGATCGTGCCCTAGGCCAAAGGCAGGCGCCAAACCGCTGCGCCACCCAGGGATCCCGTAATTTTTTTTTTTAAGACACTGTTTCTTTAGATCCTGAATCCAGAATCATAATATTGGGACTTCGCAGGGAACTCTGTCTCTTTTACATTCTATTTAAAAAAAATTTTATTTATTCATGAGAGACACATAGAGAGAGAGAGACTGAGACATAGGCAGAAGGAGAAGGAGGCTCCTTGTGGGGAGCTGGTAGTGGGACTTGATCCCAGGACCCAGGGATCATGACCTGAGCCGAAGGCAGATGCTCTACCACTGAGCCACTGCAGTGCCTCTTTTATGTTTTTTTTTTTTTTTTTAACCTACAGGTTAAGTTAAAAGAGGTGTTTACTCTTAATTTTTTCGATGATATCTTGGTAGATAAAGTCACAAATCAGGTGATCCAACAATAGTTTTAACCCCACTGTTTACAAAGGATTTGTGGGGGGAGGGATCTAGCCAAGGAGAACAAAGCCTGTTTCTGATTTAACAGTCTTGGTGAGATGCATGGGTAGGAGCAATCCTTTTTCTGACAGTCAGAAATGGGAAGTGGTAGGTTGGGGAGAGGAGGAGCTGAGTCAGGACAGTCTAATGATCTGGTAACAAATTAACATTGCAATCACAGTGGCTTGAGGCAGTGAAGAATTATTTCTTGATCATGCATAGTATATTGCAGACCCTGATGGGTAGCTCTGTTTCAAGCAGTGATTTAGGAATCTCCTTGATTCTTTCTAATGTTTCTGAATATTAGTACAAGTTTTCAGTCCATAGTTACAGGGAAAGACAGACCTGGAGGGTTGTGCAGGAGCTTTTCACTTCCTTTTTCCAGAAGGGACACAAGGTCCCTCTGTGTAGAGCTCATTGGCCAGAATTAGTCAACTGACTCTGTTGAGAGGCTAGGAAGAGTGGTCTCCTCCCAGGAATGAGTGTAGACTATGCTGTTTGTGATCAATAGTAAGGTTTACCCAGTGATGATCCACAATAAAAGGACTAAGGCTCCTTTCATGAGGTGGAGGCTGCTGTGGCTGGCATTTTCTGACAGTTTCCCTCTCTGTCCCCAACAGGAATCATGTTGTTGATTTAGCATTGCCAACACATGATGTCCACCTTGCATGCAGTTTCTGGCACCAGGCTCATGTTGAGAGAGTGGGAGCAGAGGGAGACAGTTGGTGCAATTCTTCATTTGTCTCTTGTGCCCAGTCAGGTCTTTTCCTAAGACTCATTAAAAGTATTCATTTTGTTTAGACTGTGTGGGAGGGTATGTAGGATTTTGAAAAGCTGCTGCTGACTCCTCTTGCTAATTTAGGAGCCATCTGGAAGAGGCCTTAGGGCCGGTAGATGTGCTATTTCCCCAGCCTCTGAGAGCTGTCCCTAAGGAACAAATACATGCACACACACACACACACACACACACACACACACACACACACACAGAGGCTATAAATCACTTCGCTCATTGGTGCTAAATTAACTTTTAAGCCTTTTAAACTCCTGAAACAGCTGATAGCAGGATCCTGGGTGACAGGTTGCTGAGCCCTGTGCTCAGCATTGATTAAATATAAACTGTATTTGTTTTGAAACTTAAAGCATGATTTAATAGAGGTAGCAGTGGTTCCCCAATGCTGGTCTGTGGACTGGCTGAATCAGAATCACCTGGACACAGCTGAAATACAGATTCCAAGGCCCAAGCCCATACCCATAGAATTGGCATCACCTGGACTGAGGTGCCAGAGTCTTCATGTGAATAAACTCTTTAGGTCATGTAGATGCACAGCCAGGTTTGGGAGTCCCACTGTTGTGGGAATAGCAATAGAAGTTTGAGGGTCTGGTGGCTGGGTTCCAGTCATGTTCTGTTGCTATATGGACATAAGAAGTCATTTAACCTTTATGTTCTGTTTTGCCAGCTGTGTCAAGGTGGGTCTGAACCTAGTTTTTCAAGCAAAATATTATTTAGATCCCCAGTAGGTAAAGCAGATAATAGTAGAGTGGTTCTGGTGGAAACCGTGGTCAGGTTTTCCTTTGATTCCCAAAATAGCCCTCAAGGGTTGCCAGAGAATTCTAGGGATTTCTGGGACATAGTTTGAAACACTTCTGGGTGAGTGATCATTAAGGTCCTTTGCAGTCCTAGAAATTTTTGAATCTTGGCCATAGGGGGTGGGATGGCCATGAAAATCGATGAAAAATAAATGTTTAGAGATTAATATTCTTTCTCTGTCTCTGTCTCTTTGTTTCTGTTTTCCTTGCTGTTTCTGCCTCTCTTTTTCTTCCTTTCCTAGAACAAATGAAAACCCAAGATATATATATTTCTCTCCAAGTTCTCAGGTGAAATGTGGTGGGAATTTGAAGAGAGAATATCTGAAACTCATTTGAAGGTACAAAGTTGTTCTTGCCTGTAGATTTATTTTTTACCTTCAGTGCAATTTTCAGGTTATGGTCACAATTTTTTGAAGTTGAATCTATCAGCTTACAGGTTTTAATATTCCCTAACACATTTGACAAAAGTTGTGGCAGGCAAATCAGGCACACATTCAATAAAAATGTATGATGTATAGTATAGTTTGTGTGAGCAGGCTCTGGTTCTATTATTACATCTAACCACTCAAACATCCTCTGGAATCCTGACTATTTTTGTTTTGGGGATGCCAGGTATTTATTATATTAGAATTAAATGAGATTAGCATGACAGAAGTCCTTTAGGAGTAAGAATCTTTAATTAGATTCCAAAATTGTCTTGGTTTAGCAGAGCACTACATCCTACAAAATCTGAATTTAGCACAGTATTTAATAGTTTTATTTAAAAAACACAGTCATTTCCAATATCAATAATAACAACAACTACCATGTGACTTCAAGGTTTCTTAATATTTCACTCTTAAATACTTTAGCATAGTTCCTAAGAGCAAGAACATTCTAACACATAATCAAATAACATCCTAACAATAATATAATTTAGAAAAGTCAACCTTAATATAATACTATTATCAAATGTTCTATCTGTATTCAAATGTTACCAATTGCTGTTCATTTTTTTGGTATTAATATGATTTTTCATATTCATTTTCAAAGTTGAGGGTGACTGCCATGTGGTACATATGAATCAAGTGCTATAGGACAATTTATATATTCATTTATTTAACATATTAAATTTAGGAATTTAGAAAAGTAATTTCTGGGGTATTACATGTCATACATATTATATATATATAAAAACAACACATTCCCTGCCTTAAGATATCACACTGCAGGGGTGCTCCTTAAAACAGGCATAAAATCACAAATAGCAGAACATGTTATGATAGAGAAAACCACAGCTAATATGGAATGAATGGGCACCATTAACAGAAGTGGGGAAATCATGAGAAGGAGATGGTGTGTGGATGCTGAATCAGAATATGTTTTGTAAGTATATGATAACAGTGGAGGAGACTTCCTGTGGGCACTTGGACCTGTAGATCTGTACAGAGATTTCAGGTTAGAGCCGTAGTTTGGGAAATGTCCTAGGGAGAAGAAAGTTGAACCTTGGAGGGGATACATATTTTAAAGGAGAGAATACAGGGATCCCTGGGTGGCTCAGTGGTTTAGCACCTGCCTTTGGCCCAGGGTGTGATCTTGGAGTCCTGGGATCAAGTCCCACATCGGGCTCCCTGCATGGAGCCTGCTTCTCCCTCGGCCTGTGTTTCTGCCTCTCTCTCTCTCTCTGTCTCTCATGAATAAATAAATAAAAATTTTTTTAAAAGAAGAGAATATAAAAAATTGAGGGCAGAAAATTGGAAGATGATAAAGATCCAGAAAGCCTCAGCATATAGTTTTATATAAGAACTACTTTTCTCATCAAATATTTTTGTCAGGTTATTTATTTATTAGAGAGTTAGGTCACTGTAATTCATATTTTGGTATGCCGGAAAACTCTCTGATCCATCTTCAGCCTTGGATTAGACGATTTTAAGGAAACAGACCACGTACAAGTTTAAATAGGAAGTTAAAAATTCACATTAGCCCTTTTCTGTTGAAATTATGATATGAATCACTATTATTAGAGAAGCTTTTTGCCTAAAATAGGTAACATCCAGTAGATTTGCTTCTAACTATTGTATTAATTGAACTGTTGGCATGTTTATGTTTTGAGATCTATTCTAGCACGCTAGATTCGTCAGATGAAAAACACAAAGACTAGTTCAACCTTGGAGATGATCAATTTTTCATGCTCATTATCATTTAGATGAGTCTCTTATAAGGGGAGGGTTGCAGCGTGACGCATTTTAATGCTGAGTAACACCTCATTCCTCTAGATAGCTAAGTGAAAATGTAAAGATCTTAAATTTCAGAGTAAAAGAGAATATCAAAGGAAATTTGGGAAAATGAGACCCAGAGAACCAATAAAATTTATTGCTAGAAAACTTCAGTTTCATCAATATGTTTATAGTTTTGCATAACCGTCATTCTTTGTGTGCTTTCTGACTGTCCTGAAGGAAAAGGAAAAGCCTTCAAAGTTGTAGTATTTTTAAAAATCTTTAATATTTTGACATTATTTTGGAACAGTTTTAATACTTCACATTGAAAGAAAAAAGACATCTTAAGTGTTTCTGAACAATTAAAATGAAAACAGAGACCCAATTACACTTTAGCATCTTGGCCAAATGTTGAACATTTGATGGTCTTGCCACATAGGCCTTTACCTATGTAACCAGTGAGTGACATCAGAGACATTACTGGGAGGGGAGAGTCCTATGGTTCTGGATTTTTGTCACTTAACTAACATTTCCTAGATCTTATATTTAAGATAGGAATATTTCAAGTAATTTTCCCTTCTTTTCTTCCAATATATTTAAGAAAGATGTTAACACTGGATGGGCCTTCCCCTGAAAGAGTAAGATTTACAAAGCTACTCGATAGTTGTGCTTTATCTTATTTTTATTTTTATTTATTTATTTTTTTTGCAATATACTTTATCTTATTTTTAAAATGGCTTTTGGCCTTTGGCTCTGGTTACCAAGCCTACTAGCTTAAACTAATTTTGCCTCCATTGAACCCATGCTGCCCCATCTTCCACAGGATTACCCAGAGAAGTGTGTGTGTATATGGCATGCAGAGACACATGTACATATCCAATGTGTATGCCTATGCAAGTGAAGATGAGGCAGAGGGAATGATCATTTAGAAATGTGAGGACTAAAATGGGACAGCAACGAACATTGCCAACTTCTTTTATTTTTTTATTATTTATTTATTTAAGATTTTATTTATTCAGGAGAGACTGAGAGACACAGAGATAGAGAGAGAGGCAGAGACACAGGCAGAGGGAGAAGCAGGCTTCAAGCAGGGAGCCCGACGTAGGACTTGATCCCAGGTCCCCAGGATGAGGCCCTGGGCTGAAGGTGGCGCTAAACCGCCCAGCCACCCGGGCTGCCCCTGCCACCTTCCTTTAAATATCCAATTGCATTTTTTAAAGTAAAAAAACTAATAAAGTTTAATAAACAATAACTTTTTACCATTAAAGCTTCTGGCAGTGACTAGGGTGATTTCCAAGACTACATAGCACCAGAAGAGCTCCAAATAATGTGCGCAGCTTCAATTTCAGTGTAGCTCATTAGAACAACAATGCAAACCAGCTGTCCCCTGGTGTTTGGAGAAGAAAGATCCAATTAACTGGCCATCATCCACCTGGTTCCAGATTTTGCCTTCTCCTTATGAGCTTGTAAGAGCAGCCAGTTTGCATGAATTCTAGTCATTAAATGCAAGCCAGGGGTGAGGGGAGATGAAGAGAATGGGTATTTTCTGAACTGCTGTAGGAGGAAAAGGCGAAAGGCCATCTTGTTCATGAATAGCTAGAAAGGCAGCAATGAATTAATTTAGCAGGGTATTGACTTGAAAACTTCCTTTTTTTGTATGTTGATGTGAAGGCTAGAAATACATTATGTTTCTATGAATGCAAATATAGATCCTTTTTGTAATGTATTTGTTTGGGTTTTTCTTTTTTACCAATAGTGACATTTAAAGTGGGAACCACACGTCTATATTGTAATTAACCCTGCACCAATATTGGAATATTTAAATTTCACTGGAACTCATCATTAGGGCTTTCCTTTGTGGATTTATCAAAAAATCATGATTAACTCAGAAATAAAAGCAATGACTGGAGCCCTCAAGTCATTATTATTTTATCTTTTGGAATATAGCACTTTATTGGTATTTATCTAACCATTTAGTCCCTGGAATAATACATATAATGATATGGCTCCTGGAAATGTTACAGGTCTACATCTTTCTGGAGTGATATCACATTCTCAATAGATCTGTCAATAAAACAATCATTTCTCAGCACTGAAGACTGAAAAACTTGTTGTATTACACTTTCCAATCTCTTCAAAATCACATTTTAAAAATCCATTTTGTTGCAAGATGACCAATCTCATCTGATTTATAAGCCATGGCCTCGGAGGAAATATGGGATGCTTGGAGTTGAAGCCACAGAACAAATGTGCCAGGCTGGAAGCAGACACTTCCTGCATTTCGAATAGTTTCTAGGACGTGCTTTAGAATGTGTCACTTTGCAGTTTTTAGGTCATGTGGCAGATGATCATTTACTTGGCATCCTGAGTACAATGTTTATGTTTTATTAAAGGCTTATATTTTGGATTTACATAAACCTACCCCTTCTATCTGGTCAAGACTATTTCATATTTTAAAAGCATTTCATTAATTTTCACTTCTCAAATTGTCTGATGATATTAAAACAGTCTCATTTCACATGAGTTTCCCATATTCATCTCTTTTTTCATTCTTAATAATGTTGTAATACATTTTAGAAAAATACCAGGATTCCTTTGATTTACAAGTTGTTGCAGCCTGCTGTGCACAAAAGATAGAGTTCTTTGTCAAGTATACCTATTAGAATTTCTTTAGCTCACTTGAGGATTGTGCATTTTAATCTTTATAATTTTTTAAAGGTATAGATATACAAGTACAAATAACTTGCTGATCTTGGATGTCTACGACCTTAAATAAGACGTTTAATAAAGGAAACAAAGCCCCCCAAGTTACAGCCACAGCCTTTTTTCATCTTAACATTAAAATTTATTCTTATAGGAGGGGTTATTTGCCCTTGTGAATTGACTGGCTAGCACTTGATTTGAGAAGGCCTGATCAACATCTTAAATACTTTTCGATTTTTGATTACTTTATAGTATAGCTTGAAATCTGGGAGTATGATACCTCCAGCTTTGTTCATCCTTCTCAAGATTACTTTGGCTATTCGGAGTCTTTTGTGGTTCCATACAAATTTTAGGATTATTTATTCTAGTTTTGTGAAAAATACTATTAGCATTTTGATAAGGATTGCATTGAATCTGTAGATTGCTTTGGATAGTTTGGGCATTTTACCAATATTTATTATTCTAATCCATGATCCTGGCATATTTTTCCATTTATTTGTATCATTTACCTTCTCCTTCAGACTTAATTTATTTCCCTTAGTTTATTTCTCTAATTCCATGGCTAGCCATTACAATGAAGTCCTCATCAGATTCTTAAAATTTCTCAGCTCACTTTATTATCTTTCTGTGTCTTTTGCTGCTTGTCAAAAATTGCTAGAGAAATTCAGGATGTTACTCAGTAAATCCACATTTAATCATATTAGGATAAAGATCCAAATCCCTAATAAAGTCCATAAGATGCTTTGTGAGCTGGCCCAATGTAGTGTCCATCTCTTCCTAGTTTTCGGTTACATGCTGGCCTTCTTGTAGTTCCTCAGACATGTCAGTCTCTCCTTAATTAGGGACCTTTGCTTAGAGCAGTACCTCCTTTATCTTCTTACTAACTCTTAACCAGCCATTAGATGTCAACTTTAGTATCATTTTTTTAGGGGAAGTGGTAGTTTAAATTAGGCCTCCTCATCCTTCTTGTATATCATAGACCATGTACCTCTTTTTTTTTTTTTTAATCTTTTTTTTAAATTTTTGTTTATTTATGATAGTCACAGAGAGAGAGAGAGAGAGAGAGAGAGGCAGAGACATAGGCAGAGGGAGAAGCAGGCTCCATGCACCGGGAGCCTGATGTGGGATTCGATCCCGGGTCTCCAGGATCGCGCCCTGGGCCAAAGGCAGGCGCCAAACCGCTGCGCCACCCAGGGATCCCTAGACCATGTACCTCTAATGCAGTTGCAATTTTACATTTGTTTTTGTGATTGTACATTTGATCTCACTTTGATGAACACATGAACTAGAAGTGTTTTGCTTTTCCTTATATACTCAACAACTGTACAGTGTTCGATAAATAACTTCTGTGGAGTAAGTGTACTAAATACTTAATAAGTGACACTTTTATTAGTAGTAACTCCTGAAGCAAATGATATGTAGGCTATTAGAAATATTCTCTTTATATTGAAGTGAAATCTCTTTTCCTAATTTTATTCATTGGGGTAATACAAATAAATTGATTTCCTGTGTGATTCTGGCATTGCTTTGGAATAGCATTCAGTTGAAGCTACCATAATTGGAGGCTTTCTATGTGCCTGGCACCATACTCATCTATAAAGTGTGAATAATAGTAATTGTTTTACTCAGTTCAATATAAAAAGCATTTGTTCAACACCTGTTGTGTTTTATACAGTTATTAATATTTGTGATAAAAAATGAAAAATGCATATGCTATGCTTGAGGAGTTTACAGTTTGTTGGAGAAGGACAAGAAGATATGTCAAGTGGGCTTTTTGCTAAGAATATAGTTTATTGAAGAATTGACTTGATTTTTTCCATTCTCACAGTAAAAATAAACACTCAGGAATGTATTGGGAATCAGATTATTTCCAGTTGTCTACCCTTGGTGAAGAGACAGATATTTAGCCAGAACTTCGAGAGTAGTTGTGATCCAGAAATGCATAAAGATTCCTTGAGAATGGCATAGATTCGTGAAATTCATGGAAGAACTTCAAGTTGTATCATTGGCCACTGAAGGTTTTGTTGGAGACTCTGGCTATGGAAACTTACCTGCCTTTTCCTCCCCATACCTATAACTTCACTCTGTTCCTGTATTACGTGGGTCTTCTATGTGCAGATGATTATTTTCCTTCGTATAAACAGATTAATTTTTATACTTTACCCATGTTTGACAGTGTTTACTCATCATTTCTTTCATCCTTGTATCAACTACCTAAGGAGATACACATGTATGTTGATCCTTTAAATATACAAGGTAAGTGATATAATGGGGAACCCTAATGTGCCACAGTGGGAGTAAAAATTGGTACAACCTTTTGTGAAAACTGGCATTACCTACAAAAGTTGAAGATATGACATTATTTTCATACTTAGCTATATACCCAACAGAAGTGTGTCTATATGTTCATCAAAAGATATGCACCAGAATATTCACAGCCACACCCAAATTGGAATACCCAAATGCCCTTGTTAGGACTAGTTCTTAGAAGAGAACACAAGGTGGCATTCCCCAGGATGCTGATGATCTGTTTCTTGATTTGGGATGCTAGGTAGTTTGTGAAAATTTATCAAACTTTATACTGATGACCTGTGCATGCACTTGTATGTGAGTTTATATTTCAGTATAACGTATGGAAAGAGTTGGTTCTATTTTTCCCTCATATTGAATTCAGGACTCCTAAAAAAGCAGCTTGGCTTTCAGGAGTAAAATATGGAAAATTGCCTTCTAGGAAAGGATCTGTCCTGTTACACATTTCAAATTGGCACTTGATCTGAAAAGCAATCATCAAGCTGGTAGGGGGCGTCTTTGAACTGATGTTCCATAGATGATAATAATTGTCTCAGTAATTGCAAGAGCCCTTGAGATGAACTGACTTGGAATCTACTTCTCTAGTTAACTGTGGTTATAGTTGCTATTTTTCTTTTATAATGAATCTGATAGTCTTAAATATTAAATATTTTCACTTTTATTCTGTAATGTGCTCTTAAAAAAATGACAGGTTAGCCACAGAATTGGTATTACTGAAGAAAATTGCCAGCTGCTCCTTGAAAATCCTATAAAATAAAACACTGAAAAATGAGTAAGAAAAAAAAGTTTATTTGAAAAAAATTTATTTGAATCAGGCAGAGCCAAACCAGAAGTATTCATTTGTTGTCCTTCCATTTTTATTGAATTATAATTGACATACAACACTGTATAAGCTTACAGTGTACATCACAACAACTTGATCCTATATATACTGCAAAATAATTATAAAAGTAAATTTATTTAATATCCATTGCCTCATGTAGTTACAATTTTTTTCCTTTTTTTTATTTTTTAATTTTTTTTTTTAAATTTTTTCCTTTGATGAGAACTTTTAGATATACCATACAGCATTGTTAACTAACTATAGTTAGTCATCATGTTGTACCTTATCCCTGCTACTTATTTATTTTATAAATGGAGGTTTGCCTTTTGAACACCTTCACCCAATTCCCCCATACTCATGCCTCTGGAAACCATAAATACGATATCTTTTTCTTTATTCTTTTCTTCTTCTTTTTTTTTTTAGTAAAGATTTTATTTATTTATTAGAGAGAGAGAGAGAGTGAGAGCTAGAGAGCATGAGCAGGGAGAGGGACAGGCAGAGGGAGAGGGAGAAGCAGGGTCCCCACTGAGCAAGGACCCCGAAGTGACGCTCAATCCCAGGACCCTGAGATCATGACCTGAGCTGAAGGCAGAAGAGATGCTTAACTGACTGAGCCACCCAGACACTCCTCTTATCTCTTTTTCTATTTCTTTTTTTAAAGATTGCACATCTAAGTAATATCATATAGTATTTATCATTTCCTATATGACTTATTTTACTGAGTTAACTTTCAACATAAGAGTTACATATTAAGCCCTAAAATTGTTGTAGTCTCACATTTTTAAGAGATGGTAAATTTGAAAGATCCATATAAAATTAGAAAATAACAGATATTGAAGACAGCTTTCAAAAACAAATACATTGATTTTGTCACATGTTTCTTTGGTTACGGACCTACAGTAATTTCTTAGAATCTTGTCCTAATAAACATGTCCAGCAACCTTCACAGGGTTTTGGATTAACCCAGTGGTATGAGCATGAAATGGATCCTATAGAGTCTTAGGGAGGTTCAGTATTTCAGGGTTTTTCAGCATTTCATTTTATTTGAAAATGGTCTATATAGACAACAAAGATCCATTATTTAACTTACAGTATGATTGTAAGATTTCAAGTTACCAAAAAAGATTTTGGAAACTGTTGTTAAGTAAACATACCATAAAACATAATTATCATCGAAAAGTTCATTATAATAATATAGGAGAGAGAGAGAGAGAGAATATTAAGCAGATTCCACACCTTGTACAGAGCCCAATGTGGGGCTCAATCTCACGACCCTGAGATTATGACCTTAGCTGAAATCAAAAGTCAGACACTTAACCACTAAGCCACTGAGGTGCTCCTAGTTTCTATATTTCTAAGAGTATATATGATTTATATAAGTGCTTAATTTTATTTAAGCCAACTAAAGAGAGCCCTTTACAGATTAATTTTGGCAATTTGGAGCTAGAAAAATATTTGTGTGGAGGTAGAAAATATCACACATCTATAGTTTTCATACATAGACATACATAAACATACAGACACAAACAGAGATCTCTTACAGCTTTCTTTAAAAAATTTTAGCCATGAGATGGGTAAGATAATGTGGAACTCACTAGTTTATAAAAGAACAGTGGGATTCAAATTGTGTTTCTGGCAGATGGAATAAATTTAACGTTATCTGCTCAGATCTCTAAAGCTTTTTACTAATATTTGTGGAAGAGACTTAGTTTTTTTTTAAATAAGCTTTTCTTTTTTCTATCCTTCTGATAAGAATTACCAGCTAGAATACTTATATTTTAAAAGGCACAGAGAAAAAATGCAAGGTTTACCAAGAATGGCTTTTGTTCACAAAGTCCATATTTTTTTTTTTACAATATCTACAAATTTTTTGAAATGAATAGGAATGGTTTGGGATTGGTAAAAAGGATAGTGTGCTTTGAGTTGTTTCTAGAGCTGCATTTCTGTTCTTTTGAAGACTCAATTTGTAAGACAAGTACAGTTGTTTTTAATTCCTCAAAGAATTGGTTTGGAACCAGAAAGATATCAAGACTCAGACCCCACCCATTCAACTATACTATTTCAAATTTGCTTCTTTGTATCAGGGAGAAAATCTTAACTAAAATGGAAATCAAATGATTCCTATGTTCTAGATTTAGAGCTGTATGTCTTCAAAATATTTTAGTAAATCTTTCCACAAAGCCTTCAGCATGTTTTTCTTTCCCTCTGGGTATGTAGTTTCATTTTAGCTTAGAGGAGAAGGCCTAAAAAAAAAATATTTCTATTAGGCTCTGAATATCAGCTTCCAATTTCACAAACTTCTGACAATAGAGCCATTTAAAAAACGAAATTCTTTTAAATATCTTGTCAGGTTTTAGCTGGGACAAACAATAAGTATTCTTGGCAGTACTGAACAGCCTGGTTATTGCAAAGCTACTGCCCTTTAGGGGATGACAAGGGTCTTATCAGTTAGGTCTATTACTTAACTAGTGCTGATTAGGCTATTCCTGATTGACTGGTTTAAAATTCCATTTCTGGGAGACCCAAAACTGTAGTTGAGTCTATGTTTGGTGATGTCGAGCTTAGCATAAGTCACTTTGTTTTGTACCTCTTCTTTTGTTTTTAACATACTCTTGTCCTGGACCTGACTCATGAACTAAAAGAGAAACACTTTCAAAATCCACACTCAGCTGTGAGTTTTCACAACAAATATCTATCCTCTTTTAATAACTTAGGGAATTTTAATGATTCTAAATGTGTAACTATGTTGAACTGGTCAACTGAGGTTGCAATCTTTGACCATAGAACTTGGTACAATTAACTGATGTACTATGTACATAATTAGTCTCGGTGATCTAATTGGGGAATGTTAAATAGAATCATCTGGATAGTTGGTTCTGGTGAAACAGAGCTAATTTCTGGAAATAGATCTTCATTAGGATAAGATTACATAGAACCTCATACCAAAGACTTTTCAAGTTAGAGCTGGTAGGGTCTAAAATCCAGTGATGAATAAAACCTCTGGCCTCAAAATGCTCACAGTTAATGGGGGAGCTTGTGTAGTGAACAATGTGCTGATTGCTATGACAAGGATAGACACATCAGGCCAGGAGCATATTTACTAATTGCTGTGTGATACGTATGCTTCAAAATATTATGTTCCGAATGTTATGTTCATAAGACTGAGGACACAATATAATTTTCTGTGTTCCAACTATTTGTTAGAGCAGCAGTTTTATTTTAAAGTCTACATTCTGTTTCTTTGGGAACTTCTTGTTTCAAATCAATTAGGCTTTTATTTTGGTTCTTACTTACTCTCCATTTCACCAAAACTGATGTTGATAATTTTATGTTGGGCAAATGCATCCCTTTCTCCACTAATTTGACCTTGTGGTTAAGATACTTGAATGGTCAGAACAAGTGGATTGCCTCTTTCAGTTTATCAGTGCTTAAAATTAATTTCTTAGTTTGGAATAATAATACAGCATGACTTACCTAACAAATATGCCTTGCCAAGAGGAGAACTTGGGTAAATTCAGGTGTATGAAAAATACTTTGTATTTCTCAGATTTTAAAATCTCAGAATGTTATACCCATGACAGTTGACATCATTTTTTCTTTGATTCTTCCTATATTTTCTGTGGAGAAGGAGTGAACAGGCCCAGTTTGCTTTTTATGAATTGGAACACTTGTCATGGTCACTAAGTTGTGATATTTTTCTAGTGAGAATTCATGCCCTTCGAGTAGAGGATTGCTGATTTGAGATGAGTGCATTCTGTTTGAAAAGAATTTACTTGGAAGATGGTGGATTATATCCTTTATCCACTTTGATTGGAGGATACTGAGTATACACAATCTACTATGCTAGAGGAGCCCTGTGATGGGTAGGAAAGAGGGGAGCAATACAGCTGCTGGCCATTACTTACCAATCTCTGTTTTGCATCGGAAAATCTGCTGACAGTCTTGTGGGGCTTCACTTGTATGTAACTTCTCGTTTTACTCTTGCTGCTTTTAAAATTCTTTGTCTCTGACTTTTGACAATTTGATTACAAGATGTCACAGTGTAGCCCTGTTTGGGTTCAATCTATTTGAGGTCCTTTGGGCCACGTGCATCTGGGTGTTCATTTCTCTCTCCAGTTTGGGGAAGTTTTCAGCCATTATTATCCTTTTCTCTTTCTCCTCTCCTTATGGAATTTCCGTAATGTGAGTACTGTCTCTTTTCATTGTGTCACATAATTCCCATGGCTTTCTTTAGTCTCATTAGTCTTTTTCAGTCTTTTCTTTCTTTTTTTTCTTTCTCCTCTGAGTAATTTCTGATGTTCTATTCTCCAGGTCATTGATTTTTTCTTCTGCATGGTTGAGTCTACTTTTAAAACTCTCCATGGAATTCTTCAGTGCAGTTATTTCATTTTTAGCTGTAGGATTTCTATTTTGTTTTCATGGCTGCTCTTTCCTTTTCCAACTTCTTATTTTGTTTATTCATTATTTTTCTAACTTCATTTAGTTGTCTGTGTTTTCTTGTAGCTTACTAAATGTACTTAGGAAGATTGATCTGAACTCTGCCTGACAGTTCATCGATCTCCATTTCTTTAGGGTCAGTTATTGGAGTTTAATTTGTTAATTTCCTTTTTTATATGTATATATATATTTTTATTGGAGTTCGATTTAATTTATTAGTTTCCTTTGGTGATGTCATATTTACCTGATTTTTTTTTTTTTGTGATGTTTGATTCCTTACATTGTATCTGCATATGTGAATAATTGGGCTCTTCCAGACTTTATGCATTTGCTTTGGCAGAGACAGTTCTTCACTAGTCAGCTCAGTCTGAGTTTCTAGGTATATCTGCTGGTAAAATCTTTAGGTAGGTGGGGTCTACTATTTTATGGTCTAGTTTTGGATGAGGCAACTGTCAGAGGTCCAAGGATGGGAATAGAGAAGTTGTCCCACTTGCTGAGAATAGTTAGATGGGATTGCTGGCTTGATGCCCTACACAAGTGAGGCTATAGGATGGGCTTTGTGATTGCCTGGGTTCTCTGGTCAGACTTACTAGATGATTAGGACTGGGTACTATATTTAGTAGTAGATGGGGCTATGAATTATCTTCCCTATCCTGACAAGGCATCAGGATAGGACCCAGAGCCTATATAGTTCATTGTTTTGGGTCTTGAATCAGGACACAGAGTGCACTGAATTCCCTGGTCAGATGAGTTCACTGATTTTCTCTCCAGAAGGGGAAAGCCATAGGCTATGCTGTCTTTTCAAGTGACACTGTATATAGGGCTGTTGAATCAGCTATATAGCTTCCCCTGTGCTCTGGTTAGATTCCCAGGTTGGACAGGCTGAAGGCTTTATTCAACCATGAGTGGGGCTATGAATTAGATTCCTTGCTCAGGTGCCGTGGGTGAAACAGCTCTAAAACCAGTAAAACTCTTTCTTTATTGTCTTTAAGTCAAGTGGCTTGTACCCTAAGTTCCCTGGACAAACAGGCCTCTGGCTTTGCACTGCAAACTGTGAGTTCTGTCTGCCTTTGCTTCTGCTCAAGGGCCACTGGGCTGCATTGCTTTCAGATGTTCTTGCCAGCTTTTCTGGTTAGATGGGGCTGAAGACACTTTCCACAGTGGATGGGGCTGTCTCTCAGGTATCTTTATTTCTGGGTGGGAGGGTGATGGGCCACTCCAGGGTTCTCTCGATTTCTCACTCTCTCTGGTTGGGAGGGGTTGGCAGTTACCTTTAGCTTTGCCTATGAATTAATTCCCCTTATGTGTGCACAAAACTCCTAGAAGAAAACATAGGAACAAAACTCCTTGGCCTGGGTCTTGGTAATGATTTTTTGGATCTAATGCCTGAAACATAAGAAACAAAATAATTAATAAGTGGGACTACATCAAACCAAAAAACTTCTGTAAAGCAAAATAAAGGTACACAATCAACTTTCTGGCATATAACTAAACAGTTTTCCATAAATGTACCAACTTTCCCCATCCACAGAATTCTACTTTCTCTATATCTTCAATAATTCCAAAGTATTTTCTCTTTCTATCTTCAATAATCCCAAAGTATTTTCTCTTTGTAATTTTTTGTGTTATCTTGTTTTAGCTTTTTAGTTTCTGATGAGTGGTTTTTCATTGTCATTTTATTTTATTTTATTTTATTTATTTTTTAATTTTTTTGTATTTATTTATGATAGTCACACAGAGAGAGAGAGAGGCAGAGGCACAGGCAAAGGGAGAAGCAGGCTCCATGCACCGGGAGCCCGACGTGGGATTCGATCCCCGGTCTCGAGGATCGCGCCTTGGGCCAAAGGCAGGCGCTAAACCGCTGTGCCACCCAGGGATCCCCTCATTGTCATTTTAATTTGCATTTTCTTGATGACTAATGATATTGGGAACCTTGTCATATGCTTACAAGCCATGTGGATACCTTCTTCTGTGAAGTTGCCATTTAAGTCTTTTGGGCATTTTTTCCTGTTGGCTTATCTGCCTTTATTTATTAACTTGTAGAAGTTCTTTATATATTCTGAATTCCTGTGGTAGTTAGTTGTATTGTGAATATCTTGGTCTGTAGATTTTGTTTCACTCTTAATGGCACTTTTTCATGAATTGAAATGATCAACTTTAATGTATGTTTAATGTGCTTTCTATATCTTCTTTAAGAATTCTTTCCCTCCAAAGTCAGAACAGTTGATATTTCCTCTAACAGTTTATTTTTTTTACCCTTTACATTAAATTTGCATTTTTCTTTTTTCTTTTTTTTTTAAGATTTTATTTATTTATTCATGAGACACACACACACACACACACACACACACACACACACACACATAGGCAGAGGGAGAAGCAGATTCCATGCAGGGAGCCCGATGTGGGACTCGATCCTGGATCCCCAGAATCACGCCCTGGGCCAAAGGTGGCACTAAACTGCTGAGCCACAGGGCTGCCCTGCATTTTAATTTTTTTTCATAATTTGAATCACCATTTTGTTGGCATTATAAAGATAATTAGAATATCTATTTCTAAATATAATACAAAGGTAACTTTCCTGTTTTTTGGAAGAACTTTTGCTAAATTGCTGTTTTTTTTTTTTTTTTTTTTTGTTCCTTGAATGGTTGAAAAATGTCACCAGTTAAACCATTTGGATTTAGGTATAATATGTGTGTGTGCGTGTGTGTGTGTGTGTGTGTGTGAGAGAGAGAGAGAGAGAGAGTTTAAACAGTGGATTCAGTTTTGTTAATGAATATCACACTATTAAGATTTTGCCTTCTTTTTCTGATAGCTTTGATGATTGTATTTTTTGAGGAATTTTTCTTTTATCCAAATTGTCAAATTTATTGTCCTGAGGATTTTAATACTCTCATATTTTATTAATTTTCATGGCTGTATTATCTTCTCATGTTTATAGAATCTCTGACACAACTCCCTTTTTCTTTCTGATATTAGTAATATATGTTTTCTTATTTTCTTCCTTGATCAGTTGTAGTAGGGGTAGTCTGATATTATCAATGTTTTTAAAGAAATAACTTTTGGCTTTGATGATTGTTTATCCTACACATTGATTTGAATTATTTTCAAATTAATTGCATTGATTTCTACTCTTCTTTGTATTATTTCTTCCCTTCTACTTTCTTTAGGTTTTGTTTGCTGTGAGATTATATATTTTTGAAGCAAGTTTTATATCCTTATGAAAGCATTTGAAATATATTACATACGTATATATGTATGTGTGTGTATGTATATATGTACATATCTATATCTATCTATCTATCTATCTATCTATCTTTCTATCTATCTATCTATCTAAATGATGGCAGTGAATTTCTTTCACAACCAAAAGGTAAAGGTAGAAGATGAACAAAATAGAATATTTTTGAAAGTCATCATTGAGGAGTCCAGCTCCTGCCCCCAAACCACTGAGTGATCTTCAGGCCTGACCACTGACAATTGTAATTACATGTCAGGCTTCATGGAGGAAAGTTACCCTCCCTAGTCTTGGTGCATTGCAGCCTGTGAAAGGAATTATCCTCAAGGACTCAGGCCCTGTGCTTGGCCATCCTTTTGCACATAGCTGTCGTCTTAACCCAGGTGCTTCCAAGTAGAGAACTCCTTATCTTGGGACTTCTGCAAAGGTATCCTAGTCGGGGGAGGGTAAAAATTTAAAGACATTTTCCTCCACTCTGACTCAGTACTTCATACTTTTCCACTCCTAGAACTTCTACTCCCTTACCTAACCCCCTGGGTCCATGATATTACAAGAACCTTTTGTTTGCAGCTCCTTTGGCAGTAAAATGACCCTGTCTGTGCTGATTCACTTGACCCTCAACTAGCGATTGGTGACTGGCAATGTTCTACAGGGGAAAATGGAACAGATGGAATTGGTTTAGTCTCTTGTTTATACTATTGCAATAAATGATTAAAGGCTTGACTGTTATTTTCATTTTGGTATGTTGTCTTCATTGGTTACTATTACATCTGACAGTTCCGCTCTCTCCAGCTCAGGTTAGAACCACACTGATCATTTTGGAATTTTTGAAACTTTTCATAGTAGATAATATGATATCATACTTTGCGTGTTGAAAAGCAAGAAGCTGAATAAAGCATAAAATGGTAGAGATTGACAATATTCATCTTGTTCCTTTGGTGCAAATATTAAAATTTCCCTCCAGAGGATTATCCCCCTGAAATCAAAGTATTTCCAGAATCTTTTTAGCATTCAGGCAGAGAATTAAGGATTTTCATTAACTTCTCTCATCCCTTAAGGAATGGAAAAGTTAAAAAAAATCCTGCATATTGATTTGGAGTTTTGCTCTAAATGGAAATATGCTTTGATTCTCAAACTGCTTGAGATTTAGGTTTAAGAATTTTGAGGTTGCACAGAGTTCTGTAAACATCAAGAGAAGTATTTGACTGATCTTAATAGCATTTGGGCATTAGCACATTATTTACATGTTTTAAATGTTTCATGTAGTGTAACTGATCTTAGATTTTCAAGATATCTATCTTTCAGTTGATTGTTAAGAATATAATATAAACTTTTCTGCCACTCTGATTTCTACCTTAGTTTTATCATCACATCTCAGACTGATAAGTCAGTAAAAACTGATCTGATTTGCTGATTGTTCAGGATTTTACATAGGATCACTACAATTTTTAGATAAAGAATGCTGATGGAAAAGGGTGCATTTTTTCTGCCACTCACCTCTGTAGCTTTCCTTCATTGTTCAGAGACTCATCTTATGAAACAGCGTTGTTTTAACCATTTCTATCCAACTTCACTAAGGGAGTTGCTGGAAAGCTTTAAGGTGAAAAATAGAGGAAACACCAACACTGCTTTTGTTCTCTCTGCATGAAGGTAAACAGAGTAACAAACCAAGAATGAAAGGTCAGCAAGCAAAATTGTGATTGTGGCTGGCATTTCTCCCTTCTTTCCTTCTGCATTTAGACTTTCCGAATTGGGTTACCTTAAACTTTGGAGAAATCTTTATTTTAGAGAGCTAAGATGAGAAGAAATAGGATTGTTGTTTTGGAAAGAGTTTCATGTCTCAAGAGAGGCAGATCAGCAGCCCTTCAGGTTCACTTGTGGTCACTTAGACTAGGCTATCAGGGTAGAAAAGGAAGATTCTGGGAAGAAGCTGCAGGAGTTATGATTATATGTATGGTTAAGTGGTTCTTTGCTACAGAGTGCAAGTTAATTCCACATGAATAACACCGAGTTATTGAAAATAATATAGCAAACTCATATGACTACTTTTCCCCAGTAAATAATTAAAAGCTCTTTTTTTTTTTTTAAATTGAGGTATACTACAGTAAACTGTACAGGTCAGTGAATTCTTATCTATCTATTTATATCATATTATATCTGGGTATTAAGAAACAGAACAAGAAATAAATCAAGGCATAGAACATTTCCAGCACTGCAGAAAGCTTTCTCATAACCTTTCCCAATTACTATTTTCCTACTCCAAAGTTTCCACTATTTAGACTTCTCTCCCCATAGATTATTCTGCTATTCCTGACCTTTTTGTAATTGGAGCCATAAAAATGTACTCTTGCTGTTTAACTTACTTTACTTATCATTGTGTCTGTGGGATTCATCCAAATTTTTCTCTAGTACATCCTTTTCCTTTCATTATTTTAAAAAATTTCAAACATATGGAGACATTGAAAGAGTTGTGCAGTGAGCAACACACACTTACCTTCCAGATTCAACGTTGCTGTCACTCTGCTACACCGTCTATCCATCCATCAATCCAGCTTTTGATGCATTTCAAAGTACATGGATCATCATTATTGCCATTCGTCCCTTCCCACTTCAATATGCATGTCTTTGCCTTTGTATATTTTCGATTTCTAAAAAGTTTAGTAGACAACCATGTTAAGAAAATTTGTGTGTATTTCTGAGAGATGAGGTGAAACTAATTGGAACATAGTGCTTGAATTTAGGATTCCCTGTTCTAACATTTCATAGTCTGGACTTCAGGAACATTTTTGTCTGTGCAATAGGGGTTTAGAGAAGAAGCAGTTTTAACTTGCAGCTTGTGTTTTCTTTTGTGGTTGAGAGAGTAAGGGGAGATCTGTAGATCCCACAGAGATGAAGTAGGAGAGATTCAGAAATCAGAAGGGAGGATGAGATGCAGCCATGCAGGCAGAAAGGAGTGAGGTCTGAATTATACTCTGGTTTCAGAAATAAAAAATAAAGGCCTGCTTCTTTCATTTAACTCTTTAAATTTGCTCAGGCTAAGTACGTGCTACTTAGAGGAAACTGCTGAAAATACCAGATATTTAGTTAAAACATAACAAATGTGTATACAGAGAGTTTTTGAGAGTGGAATACTTTTTTTTTCCCTCCCAATTTTTACTTTTAAGGTAAGTAGTTGAGGTTGTGGAAAACATCTCAGGGAAGGAAAATATCCAGTATATTTCTAAAATGAAGGATGGGTTGAAAGGGACTTTTGAGATCATCTAGTCTCAATTCAAATTAGAATACCCCAGGGAGCCTTTAAAAAACCACCACAGAGATCCAGATCTAATCCATCTAGGTGAGGTCTGGACATTCCTAGTTTAAAGAAGTTGCGCAGGTGATTCTAATGTGCTGCTGATTTGAGAACTCCGGATGCAGTTCAAACTTTTGGTATCGATCTTTTGCTGATACTTTTTTTTTTTTTTTGCTGATACTTTTAAAGTTCAAGTGTAGGAAGATAAGATGACACTTGATGCCTATTTCTTGGCTAACCAATGCACAATTAAGATCAAGCACAAAGTCAAAAATGTTAGTCACAAATTACCACCTGAAGAGGAACCTTTACACAAATATTTGCGCTGAGAGGAGTTCCTTCTATAAACGGCTTGTTTTCTGATGTCAGCAAACATGACTGATTTGGACTTCTTTTCCACATGAATTGAAATGTTCATATATAGCCTCCATGGGGGTGGATAAGACAGAATAAGACAGAACCGAATAATAGCTGGAGAGGTCCATGTTCTCATATTTGTTCAAACTGCCGTCTGTGGTGATATCCTGATATCTTGGCATTAGACAAAAACAACACTCTATGGAGGGGACAGTTGACATATATTTAGCACCTGCTTTGAGAGCTTTCACTCCACAAAGGCTTCTATGGAGTCAGTCACATGGATCATCTCACGAACCTTGTGAATCTGTTCTTTGAGTAAGGTGATAACCAACAAGCACATTTTTAGATGTTTGCGTTTAAGTTCTCAAATCAGTTGTAACTGTGTATTATGAACTAAGTTTGGCTTAACATCTATTTATATGAAAAAGATTGAGTTGACCAGCTAATAGAAGCCAACAGTATGGTGATCTCTCTAGCTTATCCCTTACTGAACAACGATGTGTGGGAGCAGGAAGTCATGCCATATGAGAAGGGTAATAAAAATGGGATGATTCTGACAAGCTTCGTTGCCATGTGGGGATCATACTGTTTTTTCAGAGAGACAAACTAAAGTGAATGAAAGGATACCAGATAGAATGAACCTAATTTTACTCTTTGCAATAAATATAACATTTATTTATTATTTATTGAGCACTTGGTATTTACCAGCATATGCTAAACATTTTATTTGATTTCCTTAAATTCTAAAAATAGCACTATTTCTCTCTAAGTAGGGAGATTGAGACTTGGAGAGAATATCCTTGGGGTCACACATTGATAGAGATGAGACCCGGACTCAGTCTATTCCAGAACTTGAGCTTCTCATTACTGCCTCCTAAGGAAAAACCTTCCATCATATTTTGTTAGCTGCCTCTCTCTCCTGTCAGAGGGAGCTTGTACCACGGAATTCTTCCAACTGTAAGATCCAAAGCTGAAATGGACCCTGGTTAACTTGAGAGTAGAGCATCATGTGGTAGAAAGAGTCCATACTTTAGAATCAGAAGATTAAGCTTAATTCCCAGCTTTATTCTCTCCTGGCAGTTTAGCCTTGGACAACTTATTACCTTTTCAAGTTTCTCTCTTTTCATTTATGAAATAGAGATAAAGATTTCTACCTTTCATTATTGTAGGTGTTAATAATTATAAGAATTCTTATGAAGTGCAATTCAACAAATAGTATCATCATTAATTTTCCTAATTTGAGACATGTGTGGTCAGGGATGACCATCACAGTTCTGATTGTTGTGATTTGATGTAGGGAGAATAAGGAAGAAAGAACTTGGCTTTTCATTGGCTATTGCTAAACTACGCCTCGGATGAAATTTTACTAGGTTTTCATATCCCTAAGTGATGATGAATAGTTGTTTTGGATTGGGAACACTGATTAATAAAAAAATCAATCTAATCACTTTGAAAGCTGCCCTTACTTTTATCAAGGAGAGTAAGTATACTACACATTGTCTGTAGCCAGAGGTCTTACCTTCTCAGAAAGGGAGCCTATTAACCTGCAGATGTCATGTTTAAAATTTAGTCAGGAAGTTTGTTCATAAATGCACACCATTTTGACCACTTTAGGAAAAATAAGAATCTAACGTGTCCCTTAGGTTAGTTTCTAATCATCTGTTAACTTTAAAAAAAAAAAAATCTGTGTATAGGCAAGGGCCAGGCCTCTTGCTTTTTAGGTGTAGATGAGGAGTTTCCTATGATCCAAGGAAAGGAAGCTATTCATAGCGTATAAGCTGTAAATGCAGTATATACTCTATTTTTTTTTTTTTTTTACCTTTTAAAGTGAATTTTCAATAAGAGGTTTGGATAAATTAGATAATTTTTCTTTATGCCATATGGCTATATAAAATAACTGAATTGCTAGTACTTCTGCCACAGGTGATGTATTTTTCCAAAGGAATTTTTCTTTTTTTTGCCTCCTTTGAGGAGTTTTCCTGATTCTTGGGAGGAAGAACAATGGAAAAGCCTTCAATAAAAGAAAGCAATTTTATTGGGGGTTTCAAAAAGAAACCAGGGGATAAGAGAAGCAGAAAGAAAAATTGTTGAAAAAAAATTGTTGAAAAAAAAGAATTGTTGAGTAAATGGAGGGAATATGTCTGGCTTAGAAGTGGGTTTATGTATCACTTGGTAACTGTTGCATTCCATCATGAGTGAACATTTTAGTCTGGGGAACTATTATCTTTACAACTGGAATAATCACATTTATTTCTGTGGGAGGAGGAACTATATCTCTCCAGATCATAATTAAGGCCCTAGCCTGCAAGTTTGCACCACTGATGAATTCATAATCTGTTAAAGACCAAAGCTAGAGTTAACCACACAGCTGGCCCTGTGTGCCTTTCCAATGGTTGGCCTCATCTTCTCTTTCACGTAGACATTCTTTGGTGTTCTTTTGCTTCTTGCTCTATAATGAAGTGGTACTTGACTATATTTCATATCTATCTACTTCTCACCATTGTCACTGAGACTGTTCTGGACATCATATGTTGCTTCCGTTACTATAATTGCATCCTATCAGTGCTACTCAGCTGCATGAGTCCTTCTCCAAGTATTTCCCCTCACTTGCATCTGGAGTAACTCCTTCAAAGCACAAATATAATTCATAACCCCCCTTACTAAGAAAGCTCCAGTGGGCTCTATTGCTTTTCGGGTAAATACTATGGCCTACTACGCTGTCTCCTTGTCTCATTGCCTCTTTAGCTTCATCTCCTACCATGTTCCCCTTCACTCTTGTCTGGTCTTTCCCCGGTCTCTTTTCAGCATCCTTGTCCCAGGGATTTGCATATGCTTTTCTCTCTTCCTGAAGTGCTCTTCTTTCTCCTCTGTTTACCTATTTAAATCCTATTAAATCTTAACTCTGCTCAAGATTCTCTGCCTGAGAGAAAGTTTCTTAATAACTGTCTCTACCAGTTTATGTCTCCTGCTTAAATGTTCTAGCACTGGGTAGTTTTCCTTCATTTTACATTACTGGTGCAATATTACATTTTAGAGTTTGAATAATGTCTACCTCCTTACTAGGTTGTAAGATCCATGAGGGTAGGGACTTTGTTCTTGCCTACCATTGTATATCTAGCGCCTACACAGTGCTTGGCACAGAGCAAGTCCTCATATGTTACTTGAACGAAAGCTGTCCTATCTTGGTATCATACTCTATTTCAAGGAATTATGTCTAGCAGAATTTATGAGTGAACTACCAACTTGTAGCCCACGCTCTCTAATCAAGTTTGCCTTTAGTCTCTGTGCTTAAATTCTTGTCTTTGCTCTCTGCCCAGTACCCCAAACCATTCTTGCTTTTCTATCTGGTCATTGTAGGGTCTTGAATCATGCCTCTTGAAACCCAGTTCTTATGTTTGCCCACTATCTTCTCCGTATTCAAAGGGTTAGCTATTAATATTTTCTCCATTCAATTTCATATGGTCTGTCTAGCTACCAAGTTCCCACAGCCTTTGTTTTGACATTTCTTTCTTTTTTTAAAAAAAAAAAGCTCCTTAAAACTACGATTAAATATGTGTAAATAACTTTCATTTACTATTCTTCAATTAAAAGAATCATTTGTAACTTTACTAGTCAAGTATAAAAACTGTGACTCAAACTGAGTCAAAACAGAAGAATACTGTCCACAACTGGAGTCCAGAGGTCTGCCAGTGCACAGATGTGTTAAGGTTGTGGCTGAGTGATGATCCTAGCATCCAGGGTTCTTAGTGTCTGTTTTCTGCCATTCTTGATGTTTTTTTCACCCTAAGCCAGGATCTTTTGTGATTGCAAAATGGCTACCAGTATCAGTCAGAGCCATGTATTTCCTGGTTCATGTCTCCTGGTCCCTTACCCCTTACCTTAAGCATAGAATACAAGTCTTTTTCCTCAGTGTGATTGTACCAACTTCTGTTATGTTCCCACCCCAGACCAATAATAGTTGTCAGAGGCATACAATGTGTTGATTGGCTTAAATATTAATCCTGATGTCCTCTGGAGTTACCTGAAGAAAGTCGGGGTTCTGATAGGGTGGAAGAAGGAGGGAGTGGCTGTTGGGTAGGTCATGAACAGTGTCTACTACAATTAACTACCATGGGCAAAAGGCTGCATATGATACCAACCAGAACAAACAGAACTATAAGTTTGGGGAGAGAGACAAGTAAATAAGTATGGTAAAAAAAATCATGATTGTCAAATAAAAGTGTAAACCACTATTGGATGATACAGGTCATTTTCCCAAGCCACACTGAATTGGGGAGAAGTTCAGCTCTAGCAACATCATTTCCTTGCATCCTACTCGATGAGGCCCCATTTCCTAAACCTTGAGAACTGTCTCACGTGGAAGCTCCCCTGTTCCCTAACTCTTCCTCTACTTTTTCAGTTTTTCTTTAACTTGTTCCCTGTAGGTGTCCTCAGTGCCCTTCTGTTCTCCTGGGTATACCTTGAGATGTTCCATGCTTCTCCCTTTCATCCTCTCAAATATTTGAATCTTAGTCTACTTACTCTTTCTGTGTTTTGCTGATTTCACTGCCTCCAATGTCTAATGAATGACAGGACATTCTCTTCTGCTCACCTCTGCTGGCCTCGCAGAGGGAGAGTTGCAGGTGGGTACAGCCCAGGGGTGGGAAGAGAAATCCTAAGGGGTTTTTTACTCTGTTTGGCAGCGGGCTTTCTCCCTGAGCTGGAAATTGGTGCCTCTTTATAGAGAATTGATTTTTTTTCTTCCACATTAAATAAGGAGTTAATATTTTCATGTTAATTACTAATATTTTAAATATTAATTAAAATATTTGAAACATTTCTTCCTAATATTTCTCAGGAGTGACTTGGCTTTATTATGCTAAGGCAGCATTTCCTTCTTTGGCTTATTTTATAAAGCACCCTTACATGTAAGCTCTTAAATGAATAGGATCATTCCTAAATTACTTCTGTTGAATCTCTAGGTTTAGTCCATGATGGGTGAGGGGAAGGCTAGGACTGGGAACTAGAAAGAATGACGTGTGGTCTGATGACACAGAAATTTTCCAGGAAGGAGGTGGCACTTGAACTAGGCTTTAAAGAATAAGATATATGGTTAATAAGAATGGAAGTGAGGATCGGGAATTCTGGGACTGAAGCTGTATATAAAGCATGGAAGCATAACATTTTATATCCTGTGCAAGAAAAGTTATCCCTGAAACACTGAAATTGTAATTAAACAATTTGGTGATTATATCCTTAAATTTTTCCTTTTTAATCCTATACAAATTACTTCCTTGTGAATGTAGTTTTAACTGAGTTCAGGAGGGCAGTGTTCCCCTGATCTTATTTTTATTCCTTGACTTCATTCTGTAGATAAGAATGACAAATGAAATTGGGTTTAATTACATTAATTCCAGTGTAAAAATAAAGGTGGGTGATGACATCATATTGTGGATCAAAAATCTTAGAGTGGAGATAGGGATTAGTGGGCGGGAGTACAAAGTAATTTTTCCTGAGGAGAATTATGGCTAATAAAGAATATTTGATTTTAGTTATGTCTTAATTCTTCATGTGCCAAATTAAAGTTCCAGGCTAAGAAATTAATTTCATATCCTGATGATTTCCCTAAAGTATCAATCATTATATGGTAATTCTCTTAAAGTCTGGGAATATAAAACTACGAGTCATCCAAATACTACATATTAAAATCTGATTGTGCTTCTTTACTGTCTTTTATTGCTTCTCATCCTTCTCTCCTGCCTATAAATCCTTTACTGCTAATGAAATGAAAGGAGCTAATAGACACCTTGCTTTTCCATTTCAGTGAAAGATCGATTAAAATACCAATGGAAAAGTTGTTACAACCCTTGATTAGGTTTGAGGATGGTTGAAAATATATTCTTTTGGCCTGTCTTTTCATGATAATAAAACATTGGCAAGAAATGCACCTAAAATAAAAGAGGACATTTCCTTAGCTCAGAATAGTTTCTTGGTTCCACATTTTGAGCCTGAAACATCTAGTTGGAGGAGATGCTAGAAATAATGTGAAGCCTGTAGGTGGTTGCAGACAAAGACTGTCAAGTATGGCCTTAATGTTTTCTGAGATCTTCAAAGGAAATTTCATCAAATTATGACAGGGGTCATTTGTTATTCTCTTGACCTTCTAGCTTAAATCTTGTAAAAATAAGTTTTTATCCTAGCTTTATTGCCAATTACATTAAATGCCTGATCCATCAAATATTAAATCTGGAAGGGATCTCAGACATCATTTAGTCTTTTTTGTTTTACTCATGTGACAGGCTTAGAGAGTTTGAAGTGAATTCTGATTGCATTTTGAGGAATGGATTTAAAAGTTAAGAGAGAAAATTATTTTAAGTTGCTTTTGGTATGAAGTACAGTTCTTCTCCAGAAAAGCTCAGATTTGAAGGCAAAAGAGCAATGAGTAGACTTATAGATAAAGGAAGTCTAAAGGAACATCATTAAAGCTAGTAAAAGTTGAATTTCAGCTTAGGACATGGCCTTAGAAGTGTCAGGTTAGGTAGTGGATATTCCAACATGGATGGCTCCATGAGGTGGCTGGGAGAAAATGGCCAACCACAGTAAATGCGACAAGGATAAATGTTTTCAGAAATCTTTTTTTCCCAATTAATGTGCTCCAATACTGAAATTCAAGAATGCTCAGTTTTTTTAAAAAGATGGCCATATTCAGGTGAGATTTATTTAATGATACTGGTCTGTTTCCTTTCAAAATTGGTTGTAAAAAAAATTTCAGATCATGAAATTATTTTTACTGTGAATTGCTATAATGTTTTAGAAATATTTTCTCAGGGAAATTTTTTTGGTCTCAATACAAAATGCAAAACAAAACAAAACTCTATACATAAAATATTTGATTGCTTTTTGAGACATGTTTCATAGAACTAAAATCATGTGAAATGTTGTGACTTTGAGTTTCAAAATACAAATACCTTGCCAGAAATTCTACTCTTAAGGGACTGAAGTTATTTGAAGGAAATAGTCCCTCAAATGACCCTGCTTGGAAAGGCAGTCATTAGTGATAGAACAGTATAAAGGAATGCTCCTGCATAACACATAAATGTAGAGGCTTAAAACACTATCTGTCCCTTATCTCACAGTTCTCTGGCTAGAAGTGAGATGAGCTTCTCTGCTCAGGGTCTCACCAGGCCAAGATCAAAGTGTTGGCCGTGCTGGGCTCTTATCTGGAGGCTCCGGGGGAAGAATTTGCTTCTAATTTAATTTGGGTTGTTGGCAGGATCCAATTCCTGTAGATCTGAGGTCCTTGCCTGCAGTCAGCCATGGGCTACTCCCTGTTCCTAGAGGCCATTCGCATTCCTTCTCACATGGTTCTCTCCATCTCCAAAGCCACAAGGATATATCAAGTCCTTCTCACACTTGGACTCTTTCTAATTTTACCTTCTGTCATCATCTGGCCTGAATTGTCTACTTTTAAAGGGCTCATTTGCCTAGATTGGGTCCACCAGGTTAATTTCCCTTTTGCTTTTATAAGGGAACATAATCAGGAATGATATCTTACTATCTTCATGGAGTCTACCTATGCTCAGAGGAGGGGATATGACACAATGATGTGGATCATTGGAGGCCATTCTTAGAGTTCTGTCCACCCAAAAGGATAAGTTTGGATCTCTGTAACCCAAATATTTCCCTTTAAAATCCCAAAGCATGAGGTAAGACTTAGACAAATGTTAGTTTTTGTACTTTTCCTTAGCTAAGAGATTTTTAATAGATTCAACTTAAAAGAGTTTTAAGCTTTTAAATTTTGGGCCCAATTTAATTTTTAGTTTACTACGTATTGCTTGCTGATTATGAGTAGCCTATAGTCATATATAATATATACACATAGATACATAATACATAAGGAACATAAATGACTACTGTTAACGTTTCTGCTGTATTTTATTTAAATTTCTCTTTCTGTGTACATGTATGTCTAATATATTTAATTTTCAGTCATATTTGTGATCACACTGTATTTTTTATACATAACCATTCTGCATACCACTTAGCATTTTTCGTAGACATACTACTACTAGTTGCACAATAAATGCTGCCTGTTAATCTGCTTTATTTGCCCTTTTCTTGATCTAGAACAATGCTGACTTTCCATAAAATGGAAAATATCCACTATATCTTAATGATTCATGTTACTAAATTGTTACTTACTCAACACTGAATTTTTGCATAGTAAATCTTCTTTGAGTGGATGCACACAACTTTTGTCAATCATACATATGTACAGAAGATAGAAAATTCCCTAGTAAACGTTTAAACTTTTATCTTTCACATTAAAAAAATTTTTTTTTCTTTACAATGTCTTGGTTAGAAATTTAGTCAATCTTTGATTTGTCCTTGAATGAAACAGATTCATCCAGTAATAGCACATTGAAATATGTGGTCTAAATTAATCTCTACTTTTATTGCTAACAGAAAAGAAATAGAATCTCTACAAATAAAATTAATTGCTCTGTTTGAAAATTTCAGGTATATTGCGGAGTTTCTGTTGTCAAGCCCACTGTTTGTTATTTATTGGGTCTAAACTTTATTCACCTTGAATGACTGCATTTTGGTAAAAAAGACTTACTCCTTATCATATCCATGGGCTTTTATTTTTTTAAAAAGGATTTCTTATGTTCCATTTGATTTTGAAAATACTATAATAATATGACTAGTATTATTGATTATTTTATTAAACTGTTAGTGTTCCAAATTTGGTAGTTTAAGCATTGTGAATGCTATAGTTTATTCAGAGAATTTTGTACAAGAATCACAATTTTTTAAAAAGATTTTATTTATTTATTCATGAGAGATACAGAGAGAGAGAGAGAGAGAGAGGCAGAGACACAGGCAGAGGGAGAAGCAGGCTCCATGCAGGGAGCCAATGTGGGACTCGATCCCGGGTCTCCAGGATCAGGCCCTGGGCTGAAGGTTGCCCTAAACCACTGAGCCACCCGGGCTGCCCAAGAATCACAATTTTGATTGAACTACCTACTCTTATGAATTCTTTTCACTTCAGCTTCCGCTTAAACTACTGAAATCAGAGATTAAGAGAACACAAATGTCCAATCTACGATGACCTCACTCCTCAGTATGGATTTCAAATGAAGAAGGAGAATGTTGTGTTTCTTTTATATCCATCACCTAATTGCTTTTAGCTTCTGCAAAGGTTCTGTTTTGTCCAGGTGGTTATTTTGAAGCATACTGTGCTTTCAGAATCTCTTGAAATATTTACTGATGAATCTGCAGCCAAAACACTCGATAAACAGCACCTGCAGAACTTAGACTTTGTCTAAATTGGGAGTCAGAACTGAAGACTGATGGTTTGGCTAGGTCTAGGGAATATGGCTTTTGGAAGAGAATTTCAGAAATCTGACATAAAAGTTTGAATCATATTTACAAACTCCCTGCTGGATTTCTTTTTAACAAGCATATTTTGTCATTTTCTTATAGTTACAATTTTTTAAAAAAACTTTAACATGTCAGGTTACCAATCTTTTGGTAATTAAGAGATTTTGTAAATATTACAGATTTGTAGAACTGTACCTTTAAGTTAACATGGCGCTGAAAGTAAGGTTCCATTGTATTTATTACTTAGTAGGGTCCATCTTTGTCTTTGCTTTTGTCATCCATCCAGCAGTGTTTTGGTATATATGTTCAATTACTAGCTCTCCAAATATTAAAAAAAAAAATAAATAAAAGCTCTGATTTGTAGCATTTGATGATTTTCATGTAAAAACTTCCTCCATGGCCCATTTTATGGTACCAAAGATTTAACTGCCAGCTTGCAAAATTTCTGAAAATTTAATAATCGGATAATGAGCTGGAATAACCAGCTAGTATAATTGTGAACTAGTGTAAGTCTGCTACAGTACACCACTGCCTGAGTCTCTATTACTTCCTGACACGCACTCGCCTGTCTCAGGCATTCACAATTCAAGACTTTCATTTTTATTTGTATATATCTTAGTTTTTTTCCCCCATATTTTTTTTTGTGTTAGATTCATGGAAAAGCTGACACTTTAAGATTTTCACTCTTCTAATTTTCATGCAACAAAATTGCCAGTAGCAACTCTGCAAAGAGGTTAGGATGGTTCCTTTGCATTGAGAGCAAGGAATCCTATTTATAGGCAGAAAATAAAATTCATTATTCACCCACCTTTCCCCACCACTCCCCACCCCCGAAGAAGTAAAGAAATGTTTGTGTGAGAAAGAGAGGAAAGGGAAGAGGAATTTTAAATAAAGATAAAAATTTGTTTAATGCTATTTGTTTTTCTTTATGGCATTTATATGAATGAAGTGAACTATTTCCTTGAAGAGTAGTTTCTTAAAAAAGTGTGCTGGAGGAATGAGAAGGCTGCTTGCTTAGCCTGGAGATGGAGAGTCAGCTTAGGCTCTTCCAGGAGTTATAGAAGCTTTCCGAGGTTGTTTTACTGAGGTCTTAAGACAGTGAAGCACAATAAGAGAAGGGAAATGATGTGAAAAATGGCATTATTTTCCCTTGCTCATCACTCTTGTAATAAAATAGACTTCTGAGTTTTGGGGTTTTTGTCCTCAACTGCAGTTAAGTAGACCACATCAGTAAAAGAGGTGGTAGGTTTTGAGCCTTTTGGTCAATACTGTTTAGGTCAAATAGTAACAGAGAATGAAGACTACCCAAGTTCCCATTCATTCTGCTTTACCAACATGTTTTTTATTTACTGGTATTTGGATGATTGCCATTTAATTCACCTGGCCTCCCAGAGACACGTGTATTGCAAGGACTTCTTCAGGAACATTGAGGGAACTTAGTGACTATCAAAGCCACCACTAACATTTAGAACAGTGAAAAAATGAGCCCCTTTGTATTTTCTTAGAAAGATAAAAAAAGTTATTCTTGGAGCACATATAATTGATGCTCACTTAAGTTGTGCTTTCACTGTGATTATCTGGTTTCTTTTGGCCAGCTAAAATTCAAGGTGGATTTTTGGAATGTACTTAGTATAATTGGGGAAACTTGGAGTCATGCTAGCATGAAAAATTTTAGAAATTTTGTTTCCTTATTTCCAGAAACAATTGCATATACCGTCAGAATTGGATTGATTCTTGGTAACTGAAACATGAAATATTCTTCATTAATCTCTCTATTCTTTAGGTTTGATTATAGAGTCATCAATTCAAGGCAAGGCAAAGGTATTCTATTTAAATCTGGGGGAATAATTAGGTTGAATTGTGATTGAGTTAGTTAAGGTTAGAAACAGATGGAGTTTGAATAGAAACCAAATTTAATCCTATGGGAGATTGAAATTGTCAATATGTATGTGATATTCTTAAACTTAGAATAAATTTTACGTATTTAAAACTCACAATAGTGGATAGCCACTTTTTAACAGCTTTATTATGGTATAATTGACATGCAATAAAGTAAACATTTTTAAAGTGTAAAATGTGATACAATCCATCACTTCCCCTTCAGTCCTCAACCACTGAGGTTTGAATATTCTTGAATTTTATGTAATGAAAGCATACGGTATATAGTCTTTTTGCCTGCATTCCTTTACTTAGCATATGATTTTGAAACTGACTCCTTTTGTGTGTGTTTGTGTATCATACATAGTTCATCACTTTTTATTGCTAAGTGTTACTTCATTGGATATGCCAGTTTGTTTATCCATCATTTGTTGATGGACATTTGGATTCTTTCCATATTTGGCTATTACAAAAATGACTGGTATGAAATTTTGTAGACAGTTTTAGGAATAGAATGCTTAGGTCATATGATAGGTATATGTTGAACTGTTAACAACTGTTTTTTCTAAATGGGCTGTACTATTTTACCTTCCCATGAGTATAGTGTAGGTGTTCCCATTGTTCCAAATCCATACTAACACTTGGTATGGTCAATCTTTAATTTCAGCCATTCAAATAGATGTGTAATGGTACCTCACTGTGGTTTTAATTTGCACTTTCCTAAGAACTATTGATATCAAACATCTTTTTACTAAAAGATTTATTTATTTAGGAAAGGGAGAGAGAAGGAGAGAGCATGTGAATGAGTGGAGGGGTAGAGGGAGAGGGAGAGAATCTTTTTTTTAAAGATTTATTTATTTATTCATAGAGAGAGAGAGTGAGAGAGGCAAAGACACAGGCAGAGGGAGAAGCAGGTTCCACGCAAGGAGCCCGACGTGGGACTTGATCCCGGGTGCCGGGGATCACGCCCTGGAATGAAGGTGGTGCTAAACCGCTGAGCCACCCGGGCTGCCCGAGAAGGAGAGAATCTTTTTTTTTTTTTTTTAAGATTTTATTTATTTATTTATTAATGAGAGACACACACAGAGAAAGAGGTAGAGACACAGGCAGAGGGAGAAGCAGGCTCCATGCAAGGAGCCTGACGTGGGACTCCATCCTGGGACTCCAGGATCACCTCCTGGGCCGAAGGCAGGTGCTAAACCGCTGAGCCACCCAGGGATCCCGAGAGGGAGAGAATCTTAAGCAGGCTCCATGCCCAGCACCCAGCTCGATCTCACAATCCTGAGATCAGACCTGAGGTGAAACCAAGTCAGACACTCAACTAACTGAGCCGCCCAGGTGCCCCAGTGTTGAACATCTTTTTGCGTGCTTATTTGCCCTCCTTATATCTTCTTTGATGAAGTATCTGTTAAAGTATTTTGCCCCACCCCCTGATCCTCCATTGTTTTTTTAGTTTTGGGTGTTTATTTTCCTATTATTGAGTTTTGAGAGTTTTTTATATTTTGGATTGAACTCCTAGATATGTGATTTGCAAATATTTTCTCTCAGGTTGTGGGTTTTCTTTTCATTCTTTCAACAGAGTCTTTCAGAGAAGAAATTCCTAATTTTGCAGAAGCTTTTTATCTTGATAAAGTCCCAATAGTTCATTTTTTTGCTTTTGTTTCTCTTGCCTTTGGAGATGTGTCTAGCAAGAGGTTGCTGAGGCCAAGGTCAAAGAGGTTGCTGCCTGTGTTCTCTAGGATTTTCATGGATTCCTGTCTCACATTTAAGTCTTTCATCCATTTTGGGTTTATTTTTGTATATGGTAGAAAACAGTTAACAAAATTATAAGGCAACCAATGGAATGGGAGAAGATATTTACAAATATCTTATCAGATAAAGGGGTAGTATCCAAAATCTATAAAGTACTTATCGCATTCAACAACCAAAAACCAAAAAATCCAGTCAAGATATGAACAGATATTTCTCCAAAGAAGACATATAAATGGCCAACAGACATGAAAAAATGCTCAGTATTACTCAGAACCAGAGAAATACAAATAAAAACTACAATGATATACCACCTCACACCTGTCAGAATGGATAAAATTAAAAAGTCAGGAAAAAAAACAGATGTTGGTGAGGATGCAGAGAAAGGGGAACCCTCTTACACTGTTGGTGGGAATGCAAGTGGTACAGCTACTCTGGAAAACAGTGTAGAGGTTCTGCAAGAAGTTAAAAATAGAGCTACCTTACGACCCAGCAACGGCACTACTAGGTATTTATCCAGAGGACACAAACATAGTGATTTGAAGGGGCAAATGTGCCCTAATGTTACAGCAGCTATGTCCATAATAGCACAGAAGAGCCCAGATGTCCATTGACAGGGATGGATACACGTGTGTCCACTGGTGTGCGTGCATACACACACACACACACACACACACACACACACACACACACACTGGAATATTACTCAGCTATCAAAAAGAATGAAATCTTCCCATTTACAGTGATGTGGATGCAACTAGAGGGTATTATACTAAGCAAAATAGGTCAGTCAGAGAAAGACAAATACCATATGATTTCATTCATGTGCAATTTAAGAAACAAAACAGATGAATATAGGGGAAGGGAAGAAAAATAAAATAAGATGAAAATAGGGAGGCAAACCATAACAGATGCTGAACTCTAGGAAACAAACTGAGGGTTGCTGGAGGGGAGGTGGGTGGGAGAAAGGGGTTATTGGGTGATGGGCATTAAGGAGGGCATTTGAGGGACACCTGGGTGGCTCATCGGTTGGGTGGCTGCCTTTGGCTCAGGTCGTGATACTGGGATCCAGGATCGAGTCTCGCATTGGGCTCCTTCAAAGAGCCTGCTTCTCCCTCTGTCTTTGTCTCTGCCTCTCTCTCTCTCTCATGAATAAATAAATAAATCTTTAAAAAAAATGAGGGCATTTGATGTAATGAACAGAGTGTTATATGCAACTAATGAATCACTAAATTCTACCCCTGAAACTAATAATACAGTATATATTAATTAAATTGGATTTAAATAAAGAATTAAAAAAAGAAATTCCTTATTTTGAAGAAGCTTAATTTATCAATTTTATCTTTTATGGACCATGATTTTGGTGAAATATTCAATAAATCTTTGCTTAAAAACCTGTTGGGGGATGCCTGGGCAGCTCAGGGGTTGAGCATCTGCCTTTGGCTCAGGGCATGATCCTGGAGCTTGGGGATCGAGTCCCACATTGGGCTCCTTGCATGAAACCTGCTTCTCCCTCTGCCTGTGTCTCTGCCTCTCTGTGTCCCTCATGAAATAAATAAAATCTTAAAAAAAAAAAACAAAAAACAAAATCCCATTGGGATTTTGACTGGAATTGTATTGAATGTTTAGGACAATTTGGGGAGAATTGATATTTAAAGCTATTAACTTCTTAGACCTATGATTATGGTATTTATTCAGGTCTTTAAAGATTTTCCTCAGCAATGTTTTATAGTTTTCAATGAACAAGTCTTAAAGTCTTCTGTTACATTTGCCCCTAAGTATTTCACAATTTTGAAGTTATTATAAGTACTAGTTAGAGAGAAGAAACAATTTCTGATTGTTCGTTACTAGTATATAAAGATACAGTGGGTTTTTGTATATTATCTTATATTCTGTAATCTTACTAAACACATTGATTAGATCTATGTTTTTTTTGTTTTGCCTTTTTTTTTTTGTAGGTGCTATTGAATTGTCTATATAGATGAATTTTTGTCTTTGAATAAAGAGAGCTTTACTATTTCCTTTCCAATCTAGATGCCGTTTATTTTATCTTGTTGCCTTATTGTACTGGCTAAAAACTTCTGTCCAATGTTTAAGAGAGAGCAATCATCCTTGCATTGTCCCTGATTTTAGATGGAAAGCTTGAAATGTCTTTCACCTAGTCTTCTGAGAATTTAAATCAGGAATGGATGTATTTTGTAAACACTTTGTGTATCTATGAGATAGTCATACAATTTTTCTTTTTTCACCTACTATTATGGTGAGTTATATTGGCTGACTTTGAAAGATTAAAACAACTTTGCATTCTGGAAATAAACCATGATTCAGGAGTCCTAGTCACGATATATTAGTCATTTTTCTATATTGTTGGATTCAATTTGCTGAAATTGAACTTTTGTAGCTATGTTTATGAAGGATATTGGTAGGTAGTTTTGCTTTCTTGTAATGTCTTTGTCTGGCTCTTCTATGCGAATAATGCTAGCATTAAAGAATGAGTTAGGAAGTATTGCTTGACCTTCAATTTTCTGGAAGAGTTTGAAGATTTGGTAACATTTGTTTCTTAAATACTAGTTAGAAATCACTAGTGAAGTAGTCTGGGTCTAGAGTACTTATTTAGTTACTTATTTATGGAAAGATTTTAAATTAAAACTCCAATTGCTTTGGGGTGCCCGGGAGCTTAGTTAGGTAAGTGTCCAAGTCTTGATTTCAGCTCAGGTCTTGATCTCAGGATTTTGAGTCTCATGGGGTCTCATGCACAGTGTGGAACTTACTTTAAACAATGTATTTCAGTTGCTTTAATGGATAGGGCTATTCGGTTTATTTATTTTTGTTGAGATTTTGTAATTTGTGTCTTAAAGGAATTTTTTTTTCTTAAAGGAATTTTTATACTTTATATTGTCAAAATTTATAGACATGAAGTTGTTAAATTCATAGGCATAAAGTTGTGTATAATATTTCCTTATACTTTTTTTCCTTATACTTTTAATTAGCTGTGGAATCTATAGTAATGTTACATCTCTCATTCCTAATATTGGTCTTTTGTTTCTTTTCTGTTTTCCTGATCAGCCTGGTTAGAGAGGTTTATCAATTCTACTGATCTTCTCTAAAAACCAACTTGTTTCATTGATTTTTCTATATTGTGCGTGTGTGTGTGTGTTGTAGTTCATTGATTTCCACTCTGATCATTCTTGTCTCCTTCTTATTTGCTTTTAATTTTCTGTTCTTTTTCTAACTTCTTAAGCTGAGGTAACTGACTTTATACCTTTATTTTATGATATAATAATTTAGTGTTATGAATTTCCTTCCAAGTACTACTTTAGTTATAGTCCACACATTTTGATATATGTTTTAGTTTTCATTTACTTTGAAGTAATTTATAATATAGCTTTTCATTGTTTTCTTTTTTTAAAGATTTTATTTATTTATTCATGAAAGAGAGAGAGAGAGAGACTGAGAGAGAAGCAGAGACACAGGCAGAGGGAGAAGTAGGCTCCATGCAGGAAGCCTGACGTGGTACTTGATCCTGGGTCTCCAGGATCAGGCCCTGAGCTGAAGGTGGCGCTAAACTGCTGAGCCACCCGGCTGCCCATGTTTTCTAATCTATTCTTCTCTATTCCCCTCTCTCCTATTTGTGTTTAATTTTCACGTTTGGGGATTTTCCAGATATCTTTCTGTTCTTGATTTCTAATTTAGTCCATTGTGAAATACTGGAATTACAAAATGATTTACCCATCACAATTAGAGTGTTCTGAATATAACTATATATTTACCTTTACCACTGTTTCATACTTTCATACCTTTTTATGTTACTAATTACCAGTTTTTCATTTCAGCTTGAAGAAATTCCTTTAAAATTTCTTGTAAGGCAAATCTTGGGGTTGAACTCCTTTAGCTTTAGTTTATTCTGGAAACTTTCAATTTTGGAGGACTACTTTGCTGTGTAGAGTATTCTTAATTTTTTCTTTCAGTACTTGGAATAGATTACTCCACTTCCTTTTGGCCTGCTGAAAAGTCTACTTATTTTCTCATGGGTGTTCTCTTGTACATAATAAGTTGCTTTTCTTTTTCAGTTTTTAAGATTCTCTTCGTCTTTTGACAGTTTGTGTTTCTCAGTTGGATCTCTTTGGATTTATCTTATTTGGTACTTTTTGGTCTTCCTGAATCTGAACGTCTTTCTTTCCCCTGATTAGAGAGGTTGTTAGCCATTATTTCTTTGCATAATTTTTCTGTTCCTTTTTCAATTTCCTTTCCTCTCCTGTGGGACCTCTATAATACATGGATTGGCTCACTTGTTGTCCCATAAGTCCATTAAGCTCCCTTTATTATTTTCATTTTCTTTTTCTTCTTTGCTCTTATGATTAGATGAATTCCTCCACCCTGACATTAAGTTCACTCATTCTTTCTTCCACTTGGTTTTGTCTGTTGGTGAAACCCTCTATTATTTTTTCAGTTCAGTTATTTACTTTTTAGTTCTATGATCTTTGTTTGGTACTTTCAAAATTATTCTATTTAAATTGTTCTATTCTGTTTCTTTGTTAAAATTTTCAATTTGTTCATGCATTACTCCTCAGGCTTCAGTGATGATCTTTATGTCAGATAAATCACTTATTTTTATTTCATTAAGATCAATTTCTTTTTTTTTTTTTAAAGATTTTATTTATTTATTCGTGAGAGACAGAGAGAGAGAGAGAGGCAGAGACATAGGCAGAGGGAGAAGCAGGTTCCCCGTGGGGAGCCCGATGTGGGACATGATCCCAGGATCATGACCTGAGCCAAAGGCAGATGCTCAACAGCTGAGCCACCCAGATGCCCCATTAAAATCAATTTCTGAAGACATATCTTGTTCTTTTGTTTGAAACATATTCCCTTGTTTCTTCTTTTTCTTTTACTCTCCGTGTTGGTTTCTGTGCATTAGATAAAAGGGCCACCTCTCCTAGTCTTGACAGACTGATCTTATATAGGAGATGAATCTTGTCAATCAGCCTGGGCTGAGCTCCTGGTTGCCTCTCCTTTGTGATTTTCTAAAGTGTTCTCTTTGTTCTTATTTGCTCACAGTAGTTGAAGGTGTGCCAAGACCTGTTAGTGTCCCAAAGGTAGGGGAAATGCCCATATGTGTCTTCAGGCCCCCAGATGACTACTAATTACCTTTCAGCTCCCTGATACAGGCTAACTGGAAGAACTTTAGGCAACAGCTGGTAAAGTCAAGATGTTAGATATGCCATCTAGCTTTTATCATGGGGAAACTGGGAGCTGGGTATTTTTAACTTACTTACTCTGTGCTGAGCCAAAGGGAATAGTCACTGGGAAAGCTTGTGTTCTCATACAGAACAACCTCTTTATGTGTTCCAGGGGTCTTGTGAATGCTGAGCCCCATCAGCTCTTAGAGATAGGTGGTTTGAATGTCAGGTGTAATGATTGGTGTGCTAGATATGTGAACAAACTCATTCCAGGGAGAAGCCGGAGACTTTACTGTTTGAGTGAACTGGTAGAAACAAGGAAGATGTGTCCATCAGCTCTTTCAGGCTCCCAGAAGGATCATGGTCAGTTCCCTTATGCAGCTTGATTGAACATTGTAATCCTAGGCAGCAGTGGGAAAGTTTGCAGGCAGATCTCTTTGAGGGAGAAACTAGGAGAGAGCATTTTTGTCTGCTTCCTCTGCACTGCCTGGGAGGTGAGGATAGCTGTAGAAACTGCCTCTATGCCCACTGGAGAGCTTCTTGTTTTATTTAAAATAGTTCTATGGGACTTGTGAATGCTGAGCTTTGTTGACTATCAGAACTAGGTGATTTGAGGGCCCATCCCATGGGTGCAGCTGCAAAAGTTAGAGGGCTAGATGTGTGGATCAGCTCCTTGCAGGGGGATATTGTTACTTGGTTTTATTTTTGGAGCAAGCCAGATGGGGAAGTCAGGAAAGTGCCCGCTGATTCTTATAGGCTCTGGGAACTAGCACAGTCAGCACTTAGATGCCAGCTAATTGGAAGCTAGACCCCAACAGTAGTTGGTAAATAACGTAGTCAAACTCCTTGGGAAAAACTGGGAGAAAGGCATTTCTGTTGGTTTCCTCTCCACTGAGCCTCAGGTTATAGCCATGGAAAGTGCCTGTGTGTCCTTTTAACAACTGCTACTTTGTTTTCTGTAGTCCTGTGAGACTCATGAATGCAAGTCTGTTGGTGTTCAGAGCTAGATGATTTGAGGGCCTGTTTCTTGGATGGCTGTCTTAAAACTTGGGGTGATATATGTATGGCCCCAAACCCTTTATTCCTCAGAGCTGGGGAATTGGAGATTCTTTTCCAATCGGAATGTGCTGTGCCAGGGATGGGATTTATGGCAAGAATTGTCTCAGGCTTTACTACCCATTTCTATGAATATTTTCTCAGTAGCCCATTGTGTAGGAGTCAATTAATTGTTTCTGGATTTTTCTGAGAGGGAATTGTTCCACATGTAGCTATATACTCAGTGCATCTGTAGGAGGAGAGAAATTCTAGAGCCTCCTGTGTTACCATTTTGATAATATCTTATTCTGAGGTACTTTCTTAATTTCTGGTTCTGCAAGATGCTCCTAATCCTGGGAGAACACTATATAAACATGAAGCCAGAGGCTGGAGTGATGCCTCTACAAGCCAAGGAATGCCAAAGATTTATTGCAAACCACCAGAAGGTAAATAACAGGCATGGAACAGACTTTCCCTTTACAGCCTTGGGAAAAACCCAATCCTGCTGACATCTTGATCTTCATTTTCCAGCTTCCAGAACAGTGAGGCAATAAATTCCTGTTGTTTAAACCAGTTGGTCTGTGGTACTTTATTATGGCAGTACTAACAAACTGATAAAGAACCCAACATCGGGGTACTAGCTGTGGTTGTTCCTGCTGGGGTGTCATGGTTACTAAGCCCTCTAAGTGTCCAGGTGAAATAATGTGTGCATCGATACAAACCCATGCGTACACACACATCTGTGATTGTGTCTTACCTTTGTGCTTGAAAGATATTTTCAGTGGGCAAGAATTGTGTATTAAACTTTAAAGGAAAAAAAAAAAAACTTTAAAGGGATCCCGGGGTGGCGCAGCGGTTTGGCGCCTGCCTTTGGCCCAGGGCGCGATCCTGGAGACCCGGGATCGAATCCCACGTCAGGTCCTGATGCATGTAGCCTGCTTCTCCCTCTGCCTGTGTCTCTGCCTCTCTCTCTCTCTCTGTATGACTATCATAAATAAATAAAAATTAAAAAAAAAATAAAAAAATAAACTTTAAAAATGTGGCTTAGTCTCTTCTGGCTTGCATTGTTTTGGAGAGGAAATTGTTGTAATCTTTATCTTTGTTCCTCTGTATAATTTTTCCCCCCTCTGTCTGCATTTAAGATTTTCTTTTTGTCACTGGTTTTAAGCAATTTGATTATGATGTGCCCTGGTATGTTTTTCTTCTTTTTCTTTTTTCATTTTGGTATTTGAGGTTTGTTGTGCTTCTATAGTTTTCATCAAATTTCATTTCAGCCATCATTACTTAACTTTTTCTCCCTTATACTTCTCTCCTTTTTCAGGGACTCCAGCTATAAGTATATAAGGCTACTTGAGGTTGTCTATTATTATGTCTTCAACTTGACTAATATTTTTTTTTTGCAGTGTCTATGCAGCAGTTAATCCCATTCCATTTTTCTTTTCATTTAGGATACTTTAGTTTTCAACTCTAGAAGCTTAATTTAGGTCTTTTTTTAAATTTTTATTTATTTATGATAGTCACAGAGAGAGAAAGAGAGAGAGGCAGAGACACAGGCAGAGGGAGAAGCAGGCTCCATGCACCGGGAGCCCGATGTGGGATTCGATCCCGGGTCTCCAGGATCGTGCCCTGGGCCAAAGGCAGACGCCAAACCGCTGCGCCACCCAGGGATCCCCTTAATTTAGGTCTTTTAAGTATTTTTAGGTGTCCAATTAACGTGATCTTTTTAGACATAAAATAATTGTTTTGATGTTCTTGTCTACTAATTCAATTATGTTATTACTATTTCTATTCTATTATAATATTATTGAATGTCATTTCTAGGTTGGTTTTGATGATTAATCTTTTTTCTTTCTTATTATGAATATTTACCTTCTTTGCATGCCCCATAGTTTTTTGTTTTGTTTTGTTTTGTTTTTTGCCCCACAGTTTTAGATTGGTTACTACCCATTGTGAATTTTACCTTGTTGGATGCCAGATGTTTTTCTATTACTGTAGATACTTTTGCACTTTGTTTTCGTATGTCATTAAATTCCTCGAAGGCAGTACCACAGTCATATTTTTGAATGTGGCTAAGTGGAATCAGAGCAGTTAGTCTTGGTGTAAGTTTTCCTCACTATTTGAGGCAAAATTCTTTGAAGCTTTCTACCCAGTATCTTGTAAATGACTAAATTTTTTTTTTTTTTTTTTTTTTTTTTTTTACCTTATGGACACAGGAGTTATTCCCAGGTCTCTGTGAGTTCTAAGTATTGTTACTTCTTATCCTTTCAGTTGGTTATTTCTTCTGCCTTAGATAGTTTCCATACATGCATGACCAGTACTCAGCTGAAGAGTAGGAACGGAACTTTCTTCAGAGAGGAGCCCCTGAAGATTTCTGGAGCTGTACCCCGGTGCACTCTCTCCTTCTCATTACTCTGCCCTGCAAACTCTAGTCACTTTGCCCTCCCCAGCCTTTCAGCTCCATCTTCTTGAGTCTGAATGACTGTTGGGGTCTGCCTTGGTTCCTCCTTTTGTGACATTCCCTGGAAACTCTCTCCAGACAGTACTCTGGGCAGTCCTAAAACTCCTCTCATTTGTTTCTTATCTCTCAGGAATCACTGTCTTTTCCCTCATGTTTTGAAACCTTTGTTTCATATACTTTTTTTTTTTCCCACATGGGAAGATAAATCTGGTCCTTTCATCTTGGCCAGGAGTGAAAGTTGATAGTCACTTTTGATCTAATTTGCTACCCACAGCATCTTCCTTGCCCCTGATCTCCAGAAGATTTTGTTGCTTTGGAACTGTTTCTTCACCGTTGTAATCAGACTTCAAGATCATCTCTAGTGATTGCCACCTTCTGATATTCAAACTCTTGTTAATTCACATTGTATTTCATTTGGTGAGTGGGACCAACGTATGACAGAAGGAATGGTAAATGATTTCTAAGATTAAGTTACAAAAGACTGAAGCTTCCATCCTGAGTGTTTTGTTGCTTGCTTACTCTCCATTCCTCAAATCACTTACTTTGGAGGAAGCCATGTTGTGAACAGGTCTGTGGAAGCAAAAGAACCGTAGCTTCCTGCCAAAAGCCACTTGAGTGAAACCAAAAGCATAATCTCCAGCCACAGACTTTGAGCTGTATCCACCTAGCTAACCTACTCCTAGATTCCAGATCCTCTGAAACTCTGTGAAGTAATTGTTTATTGTTTTAACTATCAAAGTTTTGGGGCAAATAGTTACACAGCAATATGTAATGAATACATTGATTCAGCAAACACATATTGGTGATATGTGCAGGTTGTTGGATGCTCACCATGCCTGGATAAAGTCTAATTTCTCATCCATAACATCTTTAATATGTGCCTCCTACCACTTCAACCTTTTCTTTCACTATGTTTGACCATCAAACTTCTGGTTCACTTATCATAACTTGTGGCAATTTCTTAAATATATCATGTGATTTTTGTGTTTCTATATGTTCTTTCCTTTATTCTCTTGTTTATTTGCTAAACTCTTGTTCATCCTTTAAGACTCAGATTAACATTACATCACTCCTGACCTTGCCAGTATGATTCACATCTTTTTCCACTGCATAAGAGTCCCATTTCAAGTCACCAAGCCCTATAGTGCTCTTAACACCTTCATATTTCAAGATATTATTTTAAAGATGATTTATTTCATGGAACTTATTTCCTAGCCAAAGTACAATTAGCCCCTCAATGCCTTAGATACTCACTACGCTTGGTGCATTCTATTAGAGCATGTGTGATATACTTTATTTTTGTTTTTTTGCTTCTTTTATGCCTCTCTTTTATTTGACTTTAATTTTATTTGACTTTAATTCTTATGAAAGCTTTGCTGATTTCTCATTCTTTGTGATTTCAAAGTGCGGCATATGGTATATAGTAGGGGCCTAATGAATGTTGATTGAATAAATTTAGTCTTCTTAGCTTTGTAATATTTCCTTTTGAATCAAATATTTGTTACATAAGATACAGTTTTGTTTTTTAAAAAGTAATCAGAAATTTTCATTTAAAACTGTATTGTTAATTTATAATTTAATTGCATTATTGTCAGAGTGTATAACCTATATACTTTATCCTTTTACAACTCTATTGAGTTTTTCTCTGAAGTTGATACAGGAATTAAAAACTAACAAATTTTCTAAAGTTTTCTACTACCATTTATTTTTTATAAGTATTTTAGAGACATTTTAAAGGATAATGTATTCTTTTTAGGAAATATAGCATAAATTATGATTCTTTCAGTTTTTTTCTTGTATTTATGTTAAGCTTTGTTTGATATATTTTAATGTTATGCTACTTAGTGCATGATGGTTCATGTCTTCTAATTTTTTATCAGTAGAAAATAAACTTCTGATTTTATTTATTTCTTAGCTATTAGTTTTTTGGTCTGAGACTCATAGTTTTATGTTAATATGATTATTGAGTGCATTTAGGCAAAATTACTGCCTAAACTTGGGTGGTAATGAGAAGTTGCCTTAACTTGGATATAAAATTGACTTATGAGTGTTAAATTTTAAAATAGTCATAATAGTTCAAAGCAGTGATACAGAATATCAACTTAGGGAATGACTTTTCTAGCTAAAACATCCTTATTTTTGTATCTTTAATTCTGATTCATGTTTTATTATTCTGAGTTATTAAACTCAGGTTTATGAAGCAGTTATATGGGACAATAATTTGCACTGAAAAAATATGTTTTAATTGTAATAATGCCCCTTATGTATTTTTGCATTCTGTACATCATTAGTTGCTTGACTTAATAGCTTAGCAGAGAGGCCTAGAGCTAAAATGTCAGAAAAAAATTGATGATCCATTGGAAATGGAATTGAAGCATCTTTAAAATTATAATGAATACGCTAGAAAAGATTTTGTGATGGTCACATAATTAACTTAATTACTTTTAGTGTATCTCACTATCCTATATGGTAAGGTACATTTGCACTTGATTTAACATGTGGGTTGATGTTTGATTTGTTTGATTTTCTTCATATCTGTGGTTCTGAACTTAAAAATAAATGTTCATAAAAATGCAGTAGTCTCCCCTTATATTACTTTGTAGTAGTTCTTTAGACTTTTTTGAGTTGTAAAATGCTTTTGGTTTAAAGAGAATGGAATAATCTATTTTTTCTTATTGTCAGTAATCTAAGGCTGTAAAATGATGGAAATATCTGTATTTTTGTTAGTATTGGCCAGTAATTTTTATGAGCATTTTCAAGTTAGAAAAACTTTTATATAGCAAATAGTTATCTTGTGTCCACAGTGTTCCCCTGCTCCTCTAAAAATACTTCTGTGAAATCTTCCAATAATTTTTAGTCATACTTTACAGTTCAGTTGTTTTTAAAATATCAACACTTGCCAAGAATGAAAAAAACCTAAATCTTGAGAAAGGATTTAACAGATAGAAGATGATTACAGGGAACAAACATACATAAATAATAATATTAATGCAGTCTAGTAATAAGATTTAAACTACCCCAACTCTGAAATAGAGTCATAATTCTCAGAAAGAATAAGGACAAAACTCATAAGTAAGTAAACAGTTGATACAAAGTTTACGCATCAAAGCCTATGAATTTTGTATTTGACTCTACAAAATTCTAGGCTCTTAAGAATTTGTTTCTGCTTTAGACAAAGCATTAACAAACATTTCAGAGGTTGAAGAGCTAATAAATAGCATAAAGAAATAAAAGATAATGGCTAGTATGACTATAAGGGAAGATATAGAAAACTATAAACTAGATACATAAATTAAAGGCACATCTATTGGGCATATCTCCTTGGTGTAGGGCAATCATTACATTATTATATATAATTAACATATCATTATATTATTTTACAATATGTATTGTTTATATATTCACATACATTATTTTATTTTATAATCATTTATAAAAATTATTCTGAAACACACAGAAGGAATGATAGGGAAAGGATTAAATAAAGCTTTAGCATAATCTGGAAATTTTACCTTGTGAGTTAGCTATTCTATACGTGTCTAGACGAGCAAGTTGCCACACATGGGCACTCACATTGTGCCTCTTTCTATGCAGTTTGCTCTTGACCCATTTGTAGTTCCTTTGTACTGTAGTATACAAACTTTCCTGCTGCTTTCACCCTTTTGGAGCCTGGTCAGGTGGAAACAAACTGGGGTTTGATGACTTTATAAATAGAGATCGGTTGACATATTCTATTAATAGTGGAGCTATCCTAAATCTTCGGCTGATATTCAGAGGAAATTATAACTTACAGTTTGTAAAACTGGACAAATTTAAGGGCAGAAATAAATAGCAAACACAGATATAACTTTATGCTTCCAATTATAGAAGAAACAGGATTTTTTATATCTATGATTTGATTTGAAAATATATATCTCATAGTATAGTTCTTTCTCCTCTGTTGATGTCTTATTTTAAACAATACGAACATTTTAGTGTATTTTCTTGAACTACTGGATAGGTAACACCACAAACATTTAATTTTGTATTTAAAAGCTGGAGTAACTGGGTTTTCAAAATTACAGAATAAAATTTCATTAGATTTTAAGAAACATTTAAAAACAGTGGGAAATGCTTTAAAATTATTTTCAAATTTTATGCAAACCAACAGCATGGAATACCACTGTAGTGCATTTCATTAATAAAATAAATAATTCTCTTATTTGAAGCCTCATTTCAGTTCATCACAGAATACAAATAAGTAAGAATTGTAGGTCTTATGCCTACCCCCCTCACACTTACACACAATTTTAAAACTGAAACCCAGCATTCTTTCAGATTGCATTGTGTTGGATTAGGGTGTTTTCCCCAACAATTAGGTAATTTACCTAGCTCTTATTAAGCATTCAATAAATACTTGTTGGTTGTTTTACTTTTTATTCTAGAAAGCATTTTGTAGTGGGATAGGTAAATATTTGAGTAGATTGAAGTATTATTTTAAATCATCAAAGCTAGGGATCCCTGGGTGGCTCAGCGGTTTAGCGCCTGCCTTTGGCCCAGGGCGTGATCCTGGAGTCCTGGGATCGAGTCCTGCATCGGGCTCCTGGCATGGAGCCTGCTTCTCCCTCCTCCTGTGTTTCTGCCTCTCTCCCTCTCTATGTCTATCATAAATAAATAAATAAACAAATATTAAAAAAAATAAATCATCAAAGCTGAGGGTAGGATATTTTGAGGTCATCTAGTTCAACTGCCTCATTTTACAGTAGAGAAAACAGAGACACTGAGAGGTTGAGTAGTTATCTTCATTATGAAGGCCAGCTAGTAGAGACAAGACAGACCTAAAATACAAGGATCTTGCTGCTTAGCTTCATGTTTTTTACCCCATTATATATACAGTTCACTGGTGTTTCCACATTTGTCAGGCTAAAATTGGAACACCACTTATATATTAGAACTAAGATGGGTTATAAGTCAAGATGATAACATGAAGGCCACTTTATGATGCCATTCAGCTGGAGTATTTTTAACTCTATCAAATGAATGCATAGCAATCAAGTTTTCCCATGAAAGTTTTGGTAACCATGGAAGGTCTTTATAATTCATTTCAGGCTATTTTGTTTTCCTGGTTAAGTGTTGCTTCAAAATTTCCCTATTGTGTGGTGGCTTACCTTTATGTCATCAGAAAAATGTAAGGGATTGCATACCCAGAAGACAATTGTGTTTTTTTCACTTTTACCTTCACAATGTTTGGGGCTGGCTATATTTGAACTCTTGCTGGTAATTTTAGAAGAAGGATAATGCTGTGTATATGAGCATGTATGTATCTCTAATAATATATCCTCTTTGGTGAGTTTGCCACTGATCTGAGAAATTTTAGACTTTCTATGGCAATTTTCTTGACCTAGAAAATTAAGTTTCCTTCAAATGCAATTATAATTAGATGAAGTTATATAACCAAAATAAAGCATTAATTTATGTGGACAGATTGCATTCTAAACCTTTTGAAAACATTTGCCTTTTTTTTATACTATATGTTAGTATTATGTCCCCAGAAGCACTTTTTAACAGATATTGTTGAAATTCAAGGAATCATAGGAATTAATATTTTGTTTGAACATTTTCCCCCAACCAATAAAATTCATTTTGTTTTCCTGTGCATATCGCAATTGCTCCAACTTAGTGTGCCTATTAATTTAGTTACTTATTAAAATAGTGAAGTAGCTTCTTAAGAAATTCTTTATTTGGCTATTTAACAGAGTTCAGTCTTCCGTTTCTAGAAACAGTGACATTAAGACTGTTAGTATGTGGGGTGCCTAGGTGTCTCAATTTGTTAAGGCTTGGACTTGATTTTGGCTCAGGTCAGGATCTCAGGGTTGAGAGATCAAGCCCTGGGCCTTGAGCCTCCAGGTGCTGTGGGCTCTGTGCTCAGCAGGGAGTCTTGTTTATCTTCTACCCCCTCTCTCTCTGCCCCTCCCTCTGCTCACACACACACACACACACACACACACTCACTCTCTCTCTTAAATCAATCAATCAATCAATCAATCAATCAATAAATAAATCTTCTAAAAAAAAGACTCTTAGTATGTGATTCTAAGTGCTAGTATTATTTCTAATTAGTAATAATAACCTGGAATCTCTAGTAATGCTTTCTTATTTGTATTTAACTTGTTTTCTTGCCTTTGTGTTACCACAGTTCAACATTCAGAGCCTTGACGGGTTGAAATAGGCATCTTTAACCACTAAAAGCATAGCTTAGACCCAGACTCATTTATTTTGCATTAGGCAAGGTTGGCACTATCCTTGCATAGATGAATGGCTTTGGACTAAATTGTGTTGCGTTCCCTTCAATAGGAAACAGCTTTTTTTTTTTTTGCCTCTTGAACAAACACTGTCACTTTTATTACCAATCATTAATGGTTAGACATGAAGCTGGCTGTTCTCTTAATGTTACCCTAGCGATTACATATTCATTTACTATATGCGTATAACAAATAGGCTCCATGTCTGGTCTACTTGTGATCATTTTGAGATAACAGCGTACAGCCAGATTGTTCCTGAACCCTGACCCTATGATATTGCTTGTGTGTGTCATCCTATTTGTTAATCCGCTCATTGATCGCATAGCTCTTATGCCTAATACATTTTCATCACACTGTGTAGCATTTTTATTATCGTTACAGCCCAAAGCTCATGCATCCACTTGCAGCAGAGTCAGTTTGGTAGTGACTACATTAGTATATAGCAATACAGTAACAAGATGCTTAAACAGGTTGGGGGAAGGAAATGCTGGGCTATATTTTTAGTTCTTTGTATCCCAGAGACTTGGCAAACAGAGAAGCTATGCCCACTAAGTCTGTTCACAGCCAAGTGTTTTTAGAATCTTGGAATTTTCTTTTTTGGAGTTCTTCTGACTGTGGATCCATTGGAAAGCTGATAAAACAGATTGCCTGTAAGAGAGTCAATGTAAAAATAGTCTGCAAGAATGCATGCCACCATCTGTGTTGTCTTATCTAGAGATTGTATCCCTGTCTCAGATTGACTTCCAAATTATTATGCTTATAAATATTAATTGATGAAAGAAATTAGAAAAAGTGTAAAAGTGTGTCTGTGAATATTATGTATATATATTTAACACATACACAGTTTTGGATGAGAATTTCTTCTGTCTTGGCAGATAAGTTAAATTTGAAGTTTCCTTTAAAAAATGTATTAATTAAAGTACACATAAGAGTTTAAAAAATATTCCCTTAGTGATAGAAGTTTTGTAAGTCAAGGTTAATGATGGAGACACATTAATCTTAGATAGCATCTTTGGTGACTCACAGAAGCACTTAGAAATACATTTGCTTCTGGCTAATGTACAAATGGGTGCATGGTGTATACATGATATACAGCTACCATTTCTTATGACATGAGAATAGAGGAAGAAATTATTTATTAGGCAAAGAATAAGTAAGGCTGATGTTGCATAAAGGAAAAACAATTTCTTGACCAAAATAATATTTTAAGGAAAATAAAGAAGGTAAATATGATTATATTTGGCTCAAGTTGGGTGTTCCAGTAAAAGTGAATGATGTTTCTCTTTTAAATGGCCCCCCTTTTTGGTGAGAAATCAGTAACAATACATCTCAGAAATTCTTCTCTGGCTTGATTTATTGACATTGAAGCTCCATGCCTGGAGAAAAATCTCTGCAAACCTAGTTACTTAGTGCTTATTATGAGTTTTCCCATGTGTTTTTCTAATTAAAATGATTTTCTTTAGCATAATATTTGTAGGATGGAAATATTTGAAAATGAAGTTTGATAATTTCTTGGTCCTTTCTCTACAAGGTTTCATTTCCTACATTGTGCAAAATAGTTTTAATTGGACAATTTTGAAAAGATGATGTGGGAACAGTGGAATGGAGCAATCCAGTTTTCTTCAGTTGTTTGGATCAAAGCAAATGAACCAAATTAAAGGTCAATTTTTTTCCTTTCTTTATCTCTCCATCTAATATTATGATTTTAATGAACACTTAGCTTACTGGTAATCTTAGTATGGAGTGTAGGAGTCAATGGCTCCCTGTTGGGTGTTGATTCAGTTTTGCCAGGAAGGACTACCCATTCAAAAGAAATATCCTTTGCTTGTATATAATCCTTTTAAAAAGAGGACAAAACTTTTAGTTCCACCATTAGATTTGGAGTCTAAAGAGAATATATCGAATTCAACACACACTAGTGTTAAGGTGACTTGTTATATCACCTGTTAAGAATAGGTTTAGAGGGAAAGGATGTAAAGAGAGCATGAAAACCCTTAGTACTTGAAGTGGAGCAACTAAGGAGCTGCAGTGGGGAATGTATGCTAAAGGGAATCTGAGATAACCTGAGACCATTTCCATAAATATGAATAAATAACAATTTCTAATATGTATTGTGTTCAGAAAAATAAGTGAAAACATTCTACCAAAGAGGTTGATGGGAAAGAGAGAGAGAGAAAGAGTATGTCTGAGTAGGATATCTCTGTGTAAATAAGTGAAGAAAATGCTTCTCTAGAACCAGTCATCCCTCCTTCAGTAAACACAGGACATGTGACACAACAGGTAGAGCAAGGTGTTGGGGAACCTCAAACACCATCTCTGAACTTCCATCAGCTGGGTCTGTTTCTCATCTCAACACACCTGGAGACAGCATTGTCCTACCAGTGGTAGAAGTGTCCTTTCTCTCCTAAATGGGGGTGTCTAGGCCTGCAGAATACTCAGAGAGTACACCCATGGCAGAAGTAGGAGCATTGGGTAGAGCCTAGTCCTTAGGCCAGCCTTAACAAGTATCTTTTACCACCATTCTGTGCTTCTTGAATTACCTCACACCTAACTTTCATCTTGTGTCTGTGGTTACAGTATGGCAGCAGTCTTCAGACGGGCTAGGCATTAGAATCACCTGGGGAGTTTTCAAAAATGGTAATACTTGGGTCCTATGTCTGACCTCTTGGATCAAGGACTTTGGTGGTGGGCCTTTTAAAAGCTCCCCAGTTAAGTCTATTATGTAGTAAGGTTGAAAGTTTTTTAAAAATTTAAAAAATCAGGGGCACCTGGGTGGCTCAGTGGTTGAGCGTCTGCCTTTGGCTCAGGGCTGATCCCTGCAGTCCTGGGACTGACTCCTGCAAGGGGCTCCCCCCAGAGAGCCTGCTTCTCCCTCTGCCTGTGTCCCTGACTCTCTGTGTCTCTCATGAATAAATAAATAAAATCTTAAAAAGAATTAAAAAAAATTTAAATTCCTGAAAGGATTCGTGAAACTAGTTAATGATGTTCAAAGATAATATCTTGGTTACTAAAGGGAAAAAAGGATATTAACATCTTGAAATAATGCCTATGAAAGTGGTTTTGTATTTAAATTTTAAGTTGTTCAAAAAAAAATAAATTTTAAGTTGTTCAAAATTTGCTTTTAAATTGTGGCCAATTTTAGGAAAGAAAATTAATAGATACCAGGTAGTTAATTGACTATAGAAGGCAGAAAACTACACATACAGCTTTTATACATTTTATAAATAAATATATAGTAGTTGTAATGGGAGTAACAATTTATATTTTGATTAATTAAGGTTTGATACCTTAGGTTGAACTCATTAAATATTAGCGGTTTTGAAAGCCACTAATTGCCATCAAACTTGGTATTTCACTTTATGAATATGACATGTGCAGAAAGCAGTGTGTTGAAAAGAGATTATTATGTGAAAGAATATATGTCCAAAAAAAAAACTTGCTAACAAATTTAAACTTTATTTTATTACATTACTGGTCAAATGTCTTCAGAAAAAAATGCTTAAAATACATTTAATAAAACCTGAAATTATGTTTTCAGAAGACATTAGGTAGATGTATAGTAATAGTGAAATAGTATAGTATAGTATAGTAATAGTGAAAATACTTATATAAATGTTAAATTTAAATTTCCACCAATATAAAATGCTCATGAGGTGGTATTTGACATGAGGCAATGAGGTAAGGTTGGCACAGAATAAATATTCTTACAATTTTAGGTAATATAAAAACAAATTTAAAATGTGTCTAATTATGAATGAATTCTTTGTTGAGATCTATATGTGAGAATATTCCCTACTATGTGGGGTTCCTTATTATATCACACTGGGATGTGGAGTGACAGAGTTTGCAAGTCTTCTGGTTTCTCCTGGCAAAAAGAGGTGGATAAGAAGGAGAAAAGGAGGTCAAAGTAGGTTGGAGACTTATTTTCTGTGAAATAATGGTGGAAGTAGGTAGGAGTGCAGTCTTGACTGAGCACTGGCATAGTACAGTCAAAGGGCAGCCCAGCTGGGCTTGAGTAACCATGACACAGACTTTCTATCTGAAGCCCAGGCTGGGGAATCCAGTGTCGTCAATCCAGGCTGGAGGAGGACACAACAATCTATGGACAAGTGACCAGATTAGAGTTCAGAGATGGGGCTTCAGGCTGTTGGGAAGTGAATAGCAGCATAAGATGGGGATTGAGGGGTGCCTGGGTGGCCCAGGTGGTTAAGGGTCAGACTCTTGGTTTCAGTTCAGGTCATGATCTCAGGGCTGTAAGATCTGATCTCAGGGTTGTGATATCGAGCCCCACACTGGGCTCTCTGGTCATTGGGGAGTCTGGTTGAGATTCTCGCTTTCCTTCTGTGCCCCCCCCACCACGTTCTCTCTCTCTTTCTCTCTCTCTCTCTCTAAAATAAATAAATAAATAAATAAATAAATAAATAAATAAATAAATCTTAAAAAAAGGCAGAAATTGAGGAACTAAGGCAAAAAGCCCAGTCTTGGGGAGTGTAGCATTTGATGGTAAAGAGAAGATATGTGGAAGTGGTAAAACTGGGAGGCAAGAACAGCTCAGAGGTCCTATGGGGCAAAGAATGGCCAACAAAGGACACTGGCTGAGCAGTGTTCCGTATTGCATCCAGATGAGCTGAGGCAATAGACATTGTGCCTGAAAGTGGGCTGTCTTAGAGGTGCATAGTGTGGAATCTTCATTACCAAAGAGCAGATGTCTAGCTGTCAGGAGCTGGAGAGGCAGGCGATGAATGGAGGCAGAGCTGATGTGTCTGGAACATCTGGCTTTAGGCTCATAGCTGAAGCTGCTTTTTGCAGCCTGGCATTATTGGCAGCTTTACCCAAGACTGCTCAGTGCCTTCCCACAGGGCCAAAGCATTTCTCTGATTGTGGGTTGCCAGATGAGTCTCTTGCATGTTGTATTTTCCAGATTTTCACGTGTATTCTTTGAAGAGAGAATAGAGGCATTTTCCTTTCTTCCTTCTTTCTTTCTTTCTTTCTTTCTTTCTTTCTTTCTTTCTTTCTTTCTTTCTCTCTCTCTCTCTCTCTCTCTCTCTCTCTTTCTTTTTTCTTTCTTTCTTTCTTTCTTCTTCTTTCTAACAGATACTTTCAGGGGCTCATGAGAGACATGAAACCAAATAATGAGGACATTATTTTATTCAACACTTATATTGAGTAATTGCTCTGTGCTGGCTGTGAGGCTGTAATGGTGAGCAAAACAGATATACTTTCTGCCTCCTACAGAGCTTGAAATCTGATAGAGAGACAGACAATTATCAAATAATCACTCAAGTATATAAGGTCCTTATTATCCATGGTAATTGGTACCAGAAAAGTGACATCTAATATGAATATATACTTTAAGATGGGAATTAAAATGTCATAGTCAAAGTAGGAGTCTTGCTTTTCTGCTGTTGTGTAACACATTATCACAAATTTAGTAACTTAAAACAACACACAAATTATTTCACAGTTTACACAGATCTTAAATCTGGGTTTTTGTTGGGTCCTTTGCTCAGTGTCTCACTTGGTGGGTGTCAAGGTATCTGTCACATGGGGCTGCAATCTCATATGGACCTCGGGGCCTCTTCCCAGGTCACTGGTGATTGACAAAACTCAGTTTCTATCAGATGTAGGAGTAAAGTTCCTGGTTTCCTTATGGCTGCCAACTGGAGGCCATTCTCAGCTCTTAGAGGCTGCCCTCTGTGTTCTGCCACATGGCCCTCTTCACACTAAGGCATTTTGCCTCTCCAGTCCTAGGAAGAGAATGTCTCTTACAATTCCAATCCCTCCAGTCCATTTTAAGGGATTGCCTGAGTAAGTCAGGTCCACCAGGATAATTTCTTTTTTCATGAACTCAATGTCAAGTAATTAGAGAGCTTAATTAATCTGCAGCATCCCTTCTGCTACATAGTACAACAATAGTCATGAGAAAACTATCTTATCTTTAGGTATAGGTATAACAGTGGGCAGGAATCTTGGAGCCATCTTAAAATTTTGTCAGCCAAAGTGGGGAAAAGGTTTGATTGGAACTTAGTGTTGAAAAACAAGATGAAAATGAAAACAACATATGAACACCAACTGACAATTAATGTTAGTTTTACCTGTCAATTCATTGTTAATGAAAAACAAGAAATCAATCAGGTGTTTTAGCTTAATTTTTTGGACAAAATTGTCTGTTGTCATGCATCCTTTATATATATATATATATACTACCATTTATGTTAAAACACTCAAGAGCTTTATCAATTTTCCTAAGGACTAATTTTCCCAGGGGATATATACATCTGATAAATAGCTATGGTTGACTGACTATCTATCTATCTATCTATCTATCTATCTATCTATCATCATCTATCTATATCTATTTTACCAGAATGGTCAGTATAGTTAAGTAGAAAGGCACATTTGGGAACATCTGTAAGTGGCCAATTAATAAAAGAATACTTTTATATTTCAATGAATTTTCCTTCTCTCTTCAATAGTGAAGACTCAAATAATAATTATTTTGATAGAGAGCTTTCTTTTTATTATGTCATTTTGATTTTGCTTACTTAAGTCATGTTTTCTAAAGTTATTAAATATTTTTCAAAATGATTTTAATACCTTTACAATATTGTCATAGAAATGTATCTCTCTTTTATGAGATCAGGTATTATTTTTATTTTTAGTTGTTTTATGATTTTATCTTTAACTTGGATCTTTATTTAAGTTAATAGATGTGACTTGAGATAACGACCTGCCTTTCCTCTTTTAAGTGAGTGCTATGTGTTGGTTTCTTCTACGAGTCTGTATGCCTGTATTTTCATGTACAGAAGTTTTATGTATGCTATAAAATATAGTAGATTTTTACATTTTATGTGTTTATAGTCATAAGTTTGATTGTAAAGTTCTTATAGAACCATGCTGCAGACTGTTGAATTTATAGGCTGTTGTGTTTTGTAATACATTTTAAGATCTGGTAAGATATCTCCATTCCTGATAGTCTTTGCTTTTTTTTTTTTAATTATTCAGTCTCAAAGAATTTTGGAATTCATCCATCATGTTTTGAAACAATTTCTGCTAATATTTATATACAACTGAAGTAGATCTGTAAACTACATTTTGGAAGAACTGGAAACTAATTTTGGAAGAATTTACATCCTTAGTTATTAAGTTTATCTATTCAGGAATATGGCCTCTGTATATAATAGTATTTTAAATTTCTTGGTGTAAAGTCTAGTCATTGTCTTCATAGAGGTTTTAATATTTTGTTAATCATATTGCCAAATATTATATATATATTTGTATTATGAATGTAATCTTTTCTCCATTGTACTTCTAAATAGTTACTATTAGTATTTAGGAAAACTCTAAGTCCTTTGTATACTTATATTAGTTTTCTTTTTCTTTTTCTTTTTTTTTTAGTTAATTCTCTTGGATTTTATTAGGTAGATAATAAAATCACTCCTTTTTTTTTCCTTTCCAAAAGACATAACGTGTTAAAGTTTTTGCTCTATTCTTTTAGAACTTCTAGATGGGTCTATAGTAAACAGAGGTAAGAGAGGGGATTTTAAGTGTGTTCTTGATTTTAATATGAGTGTGTCTAGAGTTTTTTTCATGTTTGGTTTTGGCTGTTGAATTAGGAAAATTTTCAACTTGTTATCCACTCAGTTGCTAAAGTTAGAAATCTGAGAATCATTCCTGACTGTTCACTTTACCCCCTCTTGCACCCACTTCTGCCAACTAGATCTACAGGAAGTCTACTATCTTAGTGGAGGGAAGACAAAGTGAAACATGTAAAATTGATGATTTTATGTACTAAAATGTGCTAAGAAGGTACAATAAATAAAGCAAAATTTGGGGGAGGGCAAGGCCTTGCTTTTTCTGGGATCTTATTTTTCTGAGGAGGTGGTATTTGGTATGAGGGACCTGGAGCCCCACAACCTGAATCTTCCCATTGGCTCTGTCATATGCTAAATGGGTGACCTTTTGTGCCTCATTTTCTCATCTTTAAATGGAAAGAATAAATCCTTCTTCATAGGGCTTTGGAGAAGATTAAAGATATGGTGCCCAGGAGAATGTGCCTTTCAGGTTTCTGACTGGAGAGATTGCCATTGCACCATGAAGCCCATTACTGCATTTGTACCAAGATGACAGCTCCTGTGAGGGCTTTGCTCAGCCAACGACCAAACATGGTGGAGACAGGAAGGTAGATCCATTCCTGAGAGACATAGGACTCCTTCTACAGGTGACTTTGACTTGAGCCTTGGTAAACTTTTGTGTGACAAATTAAGATGTATCTCCTTTCTTCCTTATCTCTTTCCTCCTTCCTTTTCTTTAATTTTTAAAAAATATTTTATTTATTTATTCTTGAGAAACACACACACACACACACACACACACACACACACACACAGAGAGAGAGAGAGGCAGAGACACAGGCAGAGAGAGAAGCAGGCTCCATGCAGGGAGCCTTATGTGGGACTTGATCCTGGGTCTCCAAGATCAGGCTCTGGGCTGAAGGTGGCGCTAAACTACCGAGCCACCAGGGCTGCTCCTTCTCTTCTTTACCTGGGATCAGACTTGCATCATGGTCTGGCAGCTCTCCTGGCTTCTTCCTGCTCCCTCCTCATTTTCTCATGAAGATATCTCTCCTAATAAATTTCTTACATGCTTGGTTCTATTTTGGCATCTTCTTCTTAAAGGACCCAGACCAGTACAAATGAGTTAATACTATAAAGCTCTTAGCGTGGGGCTTGGTACCTATGAAGTCTTAGTAAATTTGAGATATGATTATGATTATGATTATTAATTAGTTGTAACAGAGCATTCCCAGCTGTAGGAACTGCAAGCACCATGGCCCTGACCTGGGAAGGGGGATGGCAGATTTGAGGACAGGAAAAAAAGTGTGTATAAATCATAGTAAGAAAAGTAGAAAACAAAACAAAATGAGGACAGAGGGAAGCAGGAGCCAGATCATATAGATCCTCAAAGTCCATGGTAAAGAGGTTGAATTTTATTCTGCTTTAAATAACCTGAACAGGGGGCACCTGGGTGGCTCAGTGGTTGAGCATCTGCCTTTGGCTCAGATTGTGATCCTGGGGTCCTGGGATCAAGTCCCACATCAGGCTTCCCAAAGGGGGCCTGCTTTCTCCCTCTGCTGATATCTCTGACTCTCTCTCTGTGTCTCTCATGAATAAATAAATAAAATCTTAAAAAAAATCCTAAGGAGGATTTTAAGTAGGGGAATCATAAGATCATATATATGCTTTAGATATATCACTCTGGCTGTTGGTTGGAGAATGGACTGTAGGGGAGCAAGAGCAGAAATAGAGAAACTAGCTAGGAAACTATTTGACTAGTTCAGGTGAAAAATAATGGTGGTCAGGCCTGCAGCAGAACAGAAAAGTCAATGAGAAATGGTTAGATGCTGCATACATTTTAGAGGTTGATATGATAGAACTTACTGATGAATTTCACCTGAGGTTGAGGGGAAGAGGAGTCAGGATAATTTTTGGGTTTTGACAAGGTACCTAGATAGTTGTGATACCAGATCCTGAGATATGGAGAATGTTTGGGGGTAGGGGTGGGAAGTGTCTACAGAATGGGAATCAGTAGTTCTGTTTTGACCAGTTTTCACGTGAGATTCCTGCCAAATATCCTGATTCTGATATAGTCTGGGGCAGTGATACAAATTTTAAGAGTTGTTCTACTTACATTTGAGGTATTTAAAGCTATGGGATTGGATGAGCTCCCTCAGGCAGAGGCTGTCGGTACAGAAATCTGTGTATGGAGGCCTTACACTTTAAAAATTAGCAAGCTGGTGGACAGTGAGGACCTGCTCACTTCAGAGAAGCAGAAAAAAGTGGCCAGTGAGGGATGTGGGAAGTTGGATAAGAGTAGTATTCAGAAGCCTATTGTAGACATTGTTTCAAGAACTAGGCAATGGCTAATTGTGTCAAATGTTGCTGAGATGTTTTGGCAGGATAGAGGTCTTTGCTGACCTTCATATATCATGTTTCAGTGGAGTGGTGAGGAGGAAAGCTTGATATGAATACATAGAGAAAAAGGAAATGGAGACAATGAAATTAATTATATTCGGGAATGTTGCTATGAAGGGGGGGAGGAAAACGTGGTCATAGTTGGAAGAGTCTGGAGAAAGGGATGTTTTCTATTTATTATTTATTTATTTATTTATTTATTTATTTATTTATTTAAAAGATTTTATTTATATTTGAGATAGAGAAGGGGCAGAGGGGGAGGGAGGATCCCTCTGCGGTGAGTGTGGAGCTGACATGGGGCTCCATCCCAGGACCCTGAGATCATGACCTGAGCCGAAACCAAGAGTCGGGTGCTTAACCAACTGAGGCACCCAGGCACCACTCTTTATTTTAATAAGTTTACTTCAAGAAATTTAAGAGGAGGTTATGAAGTCATGTTTGTTTGCCAAATGGTAATGAGGCAGTAGAGGGGGAAATTGATGCTAGAGAGAATTGGATGAACAAAATGCTTTAGAAGCCAGAATGGATTCCGAGTACAAGTGGAGAGGTTGTTGACCTTGTAATAGGTAAGAAGGTGGTATGTGTAGCAATACAGGTAAGTTGGTGGAATTGATGGTGGAAAAATGTAGATTTCATCTAATTACAGCTATTTTAATACACCATGAAGTATAAGATAGTAATCTGTGTTGGTGATAATGGGGCAGTTTGTAGAAGAGAGGAGGTATGACATAGATGGTAATGGGGAGCATGGAGTTCTGAGGTACAAGTGGTAAAAAAAGAAAAGAAACAGCCTCTAATGAAGAGAATTGCCGCGAATAGTGTTTTCAGGGATGGAAGAAGGTGAAGGGAAGGATTTGGAAAGGCAGGAAGAAGTGGGACAAGAGTTTGATGGAGGATCTACAGAATTATATGGAAATAATTGAGTGGTTAATAATGGTGGGGCTGGAAGTTTGGTTTCTGAAGGTGGCAAAAAAGAATGGGGATGAGAAGTGTTATGGGAATGATTAGCTTTATGAGTTTGATAATCTTTTTAAGGTTTTAGTGTGGCCAATCTGCCCCACAGCTAAAGATGTTACATATTGTGAATATGTATTATGAATAATTTTGCCTCTTTATTACTTTACTTATAATAGAGCATAAAATTTCTTATTTTATATATCTATCTGTCTACATATGTGTATTTACTTTAAGTGGACACACGATATTCCACTAGGTAGATTTTACATAACAGGGCATATTTAGGTAGTTCCCAATTTTTTGTTCTATGAATTAGGCTTATTTCCCATCTTTAAGGTTCTTTCTTAAGCTTTGAGTTTATTAAGTGAAAGGCAAAGAACATTTTTTCAGACTCTTAAAACATATTGCTAGATAAATCTCCTGAACGGTTTTTTAATTTACAGTTTTATCAGCAATGTGTGAAAAGGTCTGTTTCACAGCACTTTCTCTGAGGGCTACTGACCCCAGATATGAGGCAGTGTAAAGTAGATTCTTTTTTATGGGCTCCATTGAATGGTTCTGGTCTTTACTTTCTTGATAAGGGTTAATTCTGCTTGCTGCGGGCATGAGGAGTTGATGGGGCTTCCTCTTATTCACCTTCCTGTTGTGCAACTTTAGTTTAGAATGTAGACTTTTTAAAAATGATTTTATTTATTCATTCATGAGAGACACACAGAGAAAGGCAGAGACATAGGCAGAGGGAGAAGCAGGCTCCCTGCAGGAAGCCTGATGTGGGACTTGATCACAGGGCCCAGGGATCAGGACTTGAGCCAAAGGAAGACGTTCAACCACTGAGCCATCCAGGTGCCCCTAGATTGCAGACTTTTGGTTGGATGCTCTTCCTAACTCTTTTCCAATGAGTGTGGAATCTTGTGGGAAGTTGCATGTGAATCTGGTGCATATTAATCTTTTAACATTAATTTTGAGTACTGTTGTATGTGTAAGGGTATATATGTACACAAGTGTGAATACACAAATATGTTTAATATGGTTTTGTAAAATAGTTCTTAAAAATTTGGAGAAAGGAGTTTTGGTATTTACTCACTCTATTCCAGCTTTGTGGAAGTATTTACACTTCTGTTTTTAAGTGTTATCATTATGAAGGGAAAATTTATCTGTATTATTACCACAATCATGGGGCTGCCAAACTTAGTAAAGAGTTTGCTGGTATTTTAGACATGTTGATAAATAACTTTTTTCTTACTTTAGACAAAGGTTTTTTAAAGGTGAAGTAGAGCTTACATACATATCAGATAGCATATTTTACTTTTCTCAAGGAAAAAGATCTAAGACACTTGTCAGAGTATCATGATGGTGCATAATTTTTCTACTGTCTAATTTGCATCTCAGTAGCAGAATGTTCATTGTTCTAACTTTAATCACATCAATCACTTGAAAAACACTTGATCTTTCTTTTGGCCTTATTGCACTTTGTTCATTTATTGAGATTTAATTTGTCCTTTCGCACATTACTTTGGTGACTGTTCTTCTCTTGAAAGAACTTTTCTAATACCCAACTTCCACACTAGTGGGACTATTTTGACCAGTGTCACTTAACTGAACAGCTTTTTGCCCAGCCTCTGTACTGAATACAATTCTGGCTTTTCTTAACATGTAGCTTACTAATAGGTTCTTGGTTCCCAGATATCTTCTCTCCATTTAAACCCATACTGCATTTTCATAGGCTTGCTTTATTGTTGTACATCTAACTCTTCTGTGTTGCTAACCTTTAATTTTCTTTATGATTTATTTTATTTTTACATAAGTATCTACAAAGAGTGGAAAACTCACTCACTCACAAAAGGATAGACGTTCTGTGAGCAGAAAAGACAGATTTTTAATATTCTGTTTTCTTAGTTTCATGTTTTATTTTTTTTATTTTTTTAATTTTTATTTTTTTTTACCAAACAGTATGTATTTGTGAATTGATAGTTGTGTGTGAAGGCTGTGGTTTCAGGGCAATAAAGTCCTCTTAGAGTAATAACTTTACAGTGTGGTTTACTCATGATACTGAAACTGTGGGATGAATCACGTAGAACATCTAATCTAATTATTCTTTACCTTCCCTCTAGTTATACACTTGGTGGACACACCATAGCCACATTACTAACACTGGCTCAGTATAGCAGGTCCCAGCAGAGGAGAGAAGTGGGCATAATTTTTGGAAGTAGTTTGAAAAATGATAGTCTTTTTTTAAAAAGATTTATTAATAAATAAAATAAATTTTATTTATTTATTTATTTATTCATTCATTCATTCATTCATTCATGAAAGAGAGAGAGAGAGAGAGAGCATGAGCAGGGGGGAGGAAGTAGAGGGAGTGGGAGAAGCAGACCCCCCGCTGAGCAGGGAGCCTGACATGGGGCTCAATCCCAGGACCATGAGATCGTGACCTGAGCAGCATGCAAAGCTTAACCAACTGAACCACGCAAGCACACCAGGAGATGATACTCTTATCTTGAATCTTCAGAATAACACTCTCATTTTAGAGTGGAAGGAATTGGGTTCACTAGTCTGTAACCCTTCATGTGTGTATTGTTTACCATAGTACCTCTAGTATTTTGCATAGTAGTTGCTCACATGTATCTATTGAATGAATAAAGATGTTACCGACATATATACTGGTGAATGATATAAGCAAAGTCAAATGGCCAATATATTTTATGGCTGGGACTTTTGATTGCTTCCTTTGTGTTTTGGTCAATTCTACTCTGCTTAATAAGAAGAGACATGAGCCCTTCTTGATAGATTGCTGCTCACTTACTCTCATTTTAAAATTTTCCTTGCTAATTCAGAGCTCTAACAGCAGCAGCAGCAGGAGCAGTAACGATACTGTGATAGTGCTTTCTATGTGTTAGGTAATCTTCCAATCTTCACGACAATGCTATTACTATTAATAACACTAGGTATGACTATCCCCAGTTTATAGCTAGTGACCTTAACTGAGGCACAGAGAGATTGATTGAGGAGATACAGCTAATAAGTTGCTGTGTCTCTTATATTGCTGTTGTTATTCCAATATTCAAAGCACCTTTTGGGACTTTGTATAATTCTTCTTAGACTTGGTCTGTATAAACAATTGAAGAAGAGCTTTTCACTCATTTGCTAATTTGTTAAATATTTATTGAGCATATGTATTTTGGCAGAACTTGAGCTAAGCACTAGAGGAAGAGAATGAATATGATAGCTTCTATTCTTAAGGAAATACAGAATATAAATCATTATATTAGAACATAAGTCTTATTATAGAGGAGTTCATTTATTCAAATATTTGAGAACTTGTGATGCATTAGGCACTGTGTTCTTGGTGTTTTTGGGAAATCAGTGATTAAGAGGCAGTACCTGCTCTCAGGGAGATTTTAGCAAATGGGGTCACTTGCCACACAAGCAGCTAAAATATAACAATACATGTTATGATGCTGGTTTGCATAAAGTACATTGGGAGCATTATGATGGTGTGGCTAAGCCTCCTGGGCATATTCAAAGCCAATTTATTTGTGTATGTGGGGGTGATATTGAATTCTGTACTGAGGAGAGTTAAATTTTCTGAGTGAATTAAGAAAGAGAATGCCAAACAGAGGCACAGAACTGTGACAGTGTGAGTATTTCTGAGGCATGAGGCTGAAGAGGCAAATGAGAACCAGGTTGGGAAGGGTCTGATCTACCAGGAAAAGGACTTCTGCCTGAGTCACTATTTTTTTGCCTCCTGATACCTTACCCTGGGATCTGGATTACCTTCCTTTACCTTCTATCCTTCCATTTCTCCAGTCTTTGGGTTTCTTCTTACCTTGACTATACCATCTTGGTTGATCTTCTTGGTCTTTGTTTCTGACCTGTCTGAACCTGACACTTGTACATTCTATACACTTTTTATTGTTTGGAGATGCTGAGTCTGGGCTGGACATCTTGAAATCCTCTAGCAATTTAAGAGTCACATGCATGGCCATTAGGGGAATTCTTTCCTTATGGAAAAGGTTTATTATCTGGGAATCATGTAGTTACTATAGAAAATATTGGCTAGATCATGGTATCTTCTGGAGTGCACATTAACCCACTGTTCTGTTTTTATTTGAGTAATTTTCTTTTTTTAAATTTTTATTTATTTATGATAGTCACAGAGAGAGAGAGAGAGAGAGAGAGAGGCAGAGACACAGGCAGAGGGAGAAGCAGGCTCCATGCACTGGGAGCCCGATGTGGGATTCGATCCCGGGTCTCCAGGATTGCGCCCTGGGCCAAAGGCAGGCGCTAAACCGCTGCGCCACCCAGGGATCCCTATTTGAGTAATTTTCTTTCCTTAAATTAGGCAGTAGGATTTTGTTGTTGTTGTTGTTGTAATGTCATATAGTAGTAATACATATACAATCACCTCTGGTAATAACTGAACAAAAATTATGACCAAACATTCTTATGACAATTAAATTGTGATATGCAATTTCTTTTCCCCCAATTATTTGATGAATAGAGTATTCATAATCTTCTCTTTTTCTGTATTCCTTGCCACTCACTTGTGCTAATTTCTCACTTCTGCTTTTTAGAAATTCCTTTCTAAGTTTTGTATGATATCATATCCATGTTTTAAAAAGTATTTTATGAGTTTTTTTGGGAAGTGTTTGGCTCTCTAAATATCCTTCTCTGTTTCTTTGTATAAAGGCTGGGGCATTATTTGCAACAACATTTATAGACCTTGAGGGCATTATGCTAAGTGAAAGAAATCAGATAAGAGAAAAATACCAAATGATCTCATTTGTGGGGGAGATATAAAACAATCTAAAACAAACAAATAAATAAACAAAGCAAAAACAACCTGAGCTCCTAGATAGCAGAGAATAAGACTGGTGGTTGTCAGGGACTGGCAGTGGAAGTAGATGAAATGGGTGAAAGGGGTCAAAAGGTACAAACTTCCAGTTATAAAATAAATAAATCCTGGCAATGTAGTGTACAGCATGGTGATTATAATTAATAACATTATTGTATATTTGAAAGTTGCTAAGTGAGTAAATCTTAAAAGTTCTTATCACAAGAAAAAAGTTTTGTAACTATGTGTGGCGATGGGTCTTAACTAGATAATATACACATATATTGAATTGTTATGTTGCACACCTGAGAGTAATATAATGTTATCTGTCAATTATATCACAAACAAACAAACAAACAAACAAACAAACCAATCCTAGGGCGTCTCACCATTTTACCTCTAAACACTATTAGGTCCATTTTTGTGAAATTCTGTTTTGGCATTTAGAAAGGAAGAGTCTTTGGTGAGAATTCAGAGTAGAGTTTGAAAGGGATAAGTTAGCAAACTTAATAAAATGTAACTTAAGATATAAATGTCTGTGTGTTTAGAATTTAGAGTGTGTGGCCTAAGGATCATAGATTATTCTTTCTTACACAATCAAAATTATAAAATCACATAGCATTTTGATAAAGTAAAGGTTTTCTAGACTTTCAGTTTCTGGATGGAGTTAAGAAATAAAATATATTTGAAAAATAATAGAAATAGGAATAGATTTATAAAAATTTCTATTCTTTTTCAGTAGAAACCAAGAAAAAAACCCCAAGAATCTTAGTTAAAATTCAGAGGCAACAGTTAGTTCTTTGTTCGCTTATAGTTATGGTAGAACTCTTTTTGCCTCACTTACACAACAGTGGTCAAGTTTATCTAAAAGACAGCTAGAAACACAAATTCTATATGAAGCAGATTAGTATAGTGGAAAGAACATTTTATATGTTGTCAGAAGTTTTAGGTTCTAGCTTTGCCTGTGTAGCTTTGGAAAAGTCCTTTGGCATCTCTTGGCTTTCCTTCTCATCTGTGAAATGAAAGGTTACACTAGATGATCCTTATGGAACTTTCTAGAAGAATTCCACAGATTTATCCTAGAAGAAAAGGGAAGTATTGGTAGTGGGAGACACCAACCCTACAACTCTGACCCCTCCAGGAAAACACAGTGAACATGAAGGCAATCAACAATTCTCTAACTTGGGTTTGAGAATGACATAATATTAAATAACAAATTCTATATATTTTAGTATATGTGCTGCCGAAGCAAGCACTAACAAATTCTAAATAACATAATATTTAAAAAAAGAGTTTGCCTATTGCCCTTGAGGTTCAGTCAGAAGATAAGTATTTTTCTTCCTAAATTCTCATCTTTTTTAAAGTTCCTTAAACTTTTTAGGTTTTATATTAAGAAGTTAAATCCCACACTGATTTTTGTATTTATACCTTTGCTAGCAAGAGGATGCATGTATTTGTTCACTATTGTACCTAACTTTTATTAAAATGCTAGTTATTGGGCAGCCCCAGTGGCCCAGCAGTTTAGTGCCACCTTCAGCCTGGGGTGTGATCCTGGAGACCGGGGATCGGGATCGAGTCTCACATCAGGCTCCCTGCAGGGCGCCTGCTTCTCCCTCTGCCTGTGTCTCTGCCTCTCTTTCTCTCTGTCTGTCATGAATAAATAAATTAAATATTAAAAAATGCTAATTAGTGCTGAGCTGTGGTCATTAGGGTGAACCCATTTACCACAAAATACCAGTTTTGTGACAAGAATAAATTGCTGTGTTGTGAGAAAAATGACCATGAGATGATTCCCACAGTGGTATTTCTAAAAAAGTAAACAATTTAAGGCTATAAATACCTGGCTACCAAGGGGGCAATTAGTTAAATAAATTTAAATGTGTTTATGCATTTGCTAGGGTGCATCATGCTGGTACATCTTTTTTTTTTTTTTTTTTTTTTTAAACTGGCTTAATGTTTTCTAATTTAAGATGGAGGCCAAGCAAGAATCCTCCTGCAATGTCACAGTGTATAATTATTGGACAGCAAGCAGCAATCTTTAAAGCAAATTTCACACTATCTCTGAGACTAGTGTCATACAATGCTAGTTTGAATTAGTTTGTGAAAGTTATTTATATATCAAACACTTTAAATTAATGAGACAGCATTTCATTAATAACTTAGGCCTGGAAACTTATGTTTGCAAAGGTAATAGAGCTACAAATAGTATGTTAAGCAAAGATAAAGTATTTATATTTTTATTTTCTTTTGTGTTAAATAACTTATAAATTATTTCCTCCCTTTAATGTGTTTTTGTTGCTGTTGTTAGGACCTGCTGCTTAGCTTCCAGAATCTACTAGAAAACAAATAGCATGATTTGGGCTTAGCTTCCCCATAGGACCTTCCTTGTATCTTTTGCTTTGCACCACAACCCAAGTCAGTTTCATCAGTGTCTCCCATGCTAGTTCTTCTCTTCTCATCTATGACTTCATTTTAATAACAACTTTCAAGTAACACTTGGCTGAAAGCTTTGTGATTACTAGAGGGGGGGACCCCCTTCCCTATATCTTAAGCAATAAGAATGGACAGATGACAAGGGTAATCCTCATATCCCTACTATTTACTCTGTAGTCTAACTTATATTTCCATTTCTTTTTTTTTTTGTATTTTTTTTATTGGAGTTTGATTTGCCAACATATAGCATAACACCCAGTGCTCATCCCGTCAAGTGCACTGCTGGGGATTTACCCCAAAGATACAGATGCAGTGAAATGGCAGGACACATACACCCCAATGTTTATATTTCCATTTCTTAAAGAGTACCTTAGACAAGATAGTTGTCAGCTGATTTGTCAAGAATCCAAGCAGGAAATGAAGCTATGGTGAGATCATGGTAGTGCAGGCAGGGCTTAGAAAAGATGCATGGTCAGGAGGTGGAACTCTGGACAAAGCAATATTGTAATAGGACTGAAGATATGTAAAGACTTGTTTAGAAGCAGGATCTATGGACAGGAAGACTGGAGTTTGGTTAGTAGACAGAATCTGAGTGGAAATAAGTGAAAGCAGACTGGAGCTCGGAGTTGTCAGTCAGGACTATGGACAGCTCCCAGCGCTGCCTCTGAGGGCAGGAGTCTGCAGTGATAGCTGCCTCTGGCGGCTGTGGTATGGACAGTGCATAGCACTTGGCCCAGTGACTATAGAGACTGGCTAACATATGCTAGTAATAGTACTTCACTCTGAAGTGGATTTGAAGTTGATCCTAATTAGTGAATGCTTCATTGTGAGCACTTTTAGAAATACAGTTGTCAGTACTCTAACTCATGCACGGCTTGCAGTTGTGAGGTTGAACAATTAAGCTTGGCCTCAAGGACACTGCAAAGATATAATAATACCTTGTAGATCTCCATGGAAATCGGGAAGCAGTAAGTCACAATGCGTAATAGTGTAGGCATTTCTGGCTTTGGATATCACTGATTATCTGAGTTACTTAATCCTTCCAAGGTATAATGTATGCATCCTGAGAATACTCTATTTATAACACATGGATGATAATAGTACTGACACTAGAGGGTTGAGAAGATTAATTGTTAGCACTTATTACTATAATAATAATAATAATATTTGTAGTAGTATATGGAATTTACTATGTATTATAATCCTACTTATTCCATCAAACTTAAAAACTGGCCACATTGTCACATGGAGCTGAGGATCCTGGTGAATGTCTTAAGTATACCAGGCTTATTTGTATGAAAGGCTTTACAAGAGTTAGTAGACACTATATCTTACCTTAGAAAAGTGTGGTAAAGTGCCCATGGTTTGGCCTGTATGAAAACAACTGTTAAAATACTTTATAATACAGATTAAAGATCAGAACTACAAAACTAGAGGTATAAATGTGGCTGGATCCTTGAGCAACCAAAGCTAAGATCGGAAGCTTTAATTTAGGGATGTGTACATTGATCTCAGATTTACTTCTTTTACGGTTATCTTCCTCTTAATCATGTAAGAAAAATCTTAATTCTATTTGAGTCTACTGTACAGTATACAGTTAAAATAGTTGAATGATCTGGGTGGGAATAATAACGAGTTTGCTGTAAAAACTCATAGTTCTAATAACCGGTTGTTGTCAGTAGGGTATATGTATGTGTGTGTGTGCGCATGTGCCTGTGTGAGTGAGGGGAAGGAAGAGCTCTGATAAAGAACATATAATGCACTGATTTGATTTTGAGTGTCCACATTATACTGTCATTGCTAAACGTGCAGGTAAGCTTCGGATATCTCAGGAAAAGAGTATGGAATAGTGAAGAATTGTCAGGATTATTTTGGAACAAGAATAGCTTAAGTTTGAATTGCAGACCAGAGGCTTACTTCACTTTGGACAAATCATTGAACTTTCTTGAACCTCCAAACCCTCCTCAATAAAATGCATATAATTTATTTTGGGAGTTGTTAAGAAAATTTGAGATGGTACATAGTAGGCATTCAATAAATGGCAGCTGTCATTATTTTTGTTAAATTAATGTATGAATTTAGCCAGCCATTTGCACCAAATTGCTTATAATAAAAATTCTCTTCTTTTGTGATTTTGCCAAAGGTGAGTATTATTCTCTAAAGGAGTCCTCTTTAATGATAGTTAAAGCTTTTATTTACTTATTCATGAGAGACACACAGAAAGAGGCAGAGACAAAGGCAGAGAGAGAAGCAGGCTCCATGCATGGAGCCCAATGTGAGCCTCGATCCCTGGACTCCAGGATCACTCCTTGGGCCAAAGGAGTGATCAACCGCTGAGCCACCTAGGCGTCCCTAGTTTAAACTTTTAAAGTTAAAATGTTTTTAGAGTTTAGTTTATTTATATAGGTTAAGGTGCACATATCCCTGCTGTATCCATGCTCTTTTGATGATGTTTTTAACTGAAATCTTAATAGTTGTTTTCAGACATTTCTATGAACAGTGTTCACACTTTATTACTTTTTTCAGGTCATGTGACAGTACATATTTGTATGTTTAATTGAGAAGCCTACATGGCTGTTGAATTTAAACAGGCTGTTCTTTTCATTAACTTTTACATTTTCTGTATTATTATGTTTAAAATGAACTTCTCCGTCACAGGGAAAACACATTTTCCTTGGTGAGATGAATCACTGTTGACTGATTCATCTCCTTCTCAGGGCGGAAGCTCGGTCTGGTGGTTCAAGCTGTGATGCATGAGTCAGTTGTTCAGGCTCCATTCCCCTCTGGCTCTCCAATAGTTGGTTAAATCCCTTGCCCAATGGAGATGGCACCTCCCCTTACAGGGGGACTGTCAGAAGTGATGAATTTGCTCAAGGGAGAGTGGGAAATGGGATGATGGAGAAAAGTGAGAAAACATCAGTCCTCATTTAAAGCCACGCATTTGGTATTCACCTTTTCCCTTGAATCAGCATGGACTTTAGGGACTTAATTGTAAATCAGAAGTGGTTGGATATTGGGACTTCAATTGCAGACCAGAACAGATAATTACCTATATAGCCCTTCTCCAATAGTGACATCGAAGTGACTTAATAAGCAATGAGGATTGATTGTTAATCTGAAGAGAGGAGGCTTGTTAAAGCTTTTATTATATGGTGTTTTCCTTTTAAACAGCATTGAATTGAGGATTTTCTCAGTGTGGTTTTGTTCTCTGACAGAAGGGATATATCAGAGCTAATAGCAAACATATTGTTAGTACTCTATATCACTCAGTAAGCTTTTAGTTCTAAACAGGCTGGAGATTTTATCTTTAGCATATAGAGTAAGGAGAGCTTTACAGCAAACTGCAGTGGTGTTAGTGCCACTATGAAGCTATTTGCGAAAGAATCCATAAAAGAAGATTTTCTTTAAAGATACATCAATAGAATTATAAAGCCAGCTTTACAATAAGCAGTCATGTATTTATTAAATAAAGATATGCCAAACCACACTTCTAAGTTTTATGATTTGATATATTGTTTATTTAAATGTATAGGCACAGTATTGCAAGCCAGTTTGTGTATGCCCACTTTTGTATTGTTTAATTTTTTTCCAACTCTAGGCCACGTGGATGTTAAAATGAGTATTTTTTTTCTCTCATGGTATGCCCCTTTCTGTGCTGTTTGTGGGGGTACTTTCATCAGGGCCTTACAATTTTGTGTCTTGGTTTTGTTTCATCCAGGACTTGAATGCAGACAGTTTATTTGGGAGATGATTCTAGGGAATATAGGGGAATGAAGAAGGGAGACAGAGAAGAAAGCCAATGGTGTGTTATCAAGCAAGTTACTGAGGTGTCTGACTGTAGCTGTGTTACTAGGGATTTCTGGGATACATGTAGAACATAGCTCAGTTATCCTCACAGAGAGGCAAAGAAGCTGAGATACTTGTTCCCATCCAGCAGTGGCTTGAGGGTGCCTTCCTGGGGCATTAACTCTCTAACAACTTATTTCCATGGTTAGAAACAACTTGCAGACAAGGAGACACAGGTGTTTCTAGTAAGCAATCTTCAACATGTAGAGACGGATATGAGCAGGCGTTGACCCTGTTTGCCACATACTCTTTCCTTTATAATTATTTTTTCTGGCAGAAATTTCTCCCAGGTCTTTAAGAATATATCTGTTTTGATTCTTTGTTTCTTTCTTTTAAGATTTTATTTATTTATTCATGAGACACACACACACACACACACACACACACAGAGAGAGAGAGACAGAGAGAGAGGCAGACACAGGCAGAGGGAGAAGCAGGCTCCATTCCATGTAGGGAGCCTGATGTGGGACTACACCCTGGGCCGAAGGCGGCGCTAACCACTGAGCCACACGGGCTGCCCTGTTCTTTCTTTTAAAAAATTGTGGCAAATATAGATAGCAAATTTTACCATATTAACCATGTTTAATTGCACAGTTCAGTGGCATTAAGTACATTCACAGTGCTGTGCAACCATCAGCACCATCCGTCTTCAGAACTTTTTTAACATCCCAAACTGAAACTCTGTCCTCATTAAACAGTAACTCACGTTTCTCCTCTCCTTAGGCTCCGGCAACTGCTATTCAACTTTCTGTCTCTATGAATTTGACTACTCTAGGTACTTTATAAATGTGGAATCATACAATTTTTGTCCTTTTGTGTCTGGCTTATTTTATGTAGCATAATGTCTTCAAGATTTATCCATGTTGTTTCATGCATCAGAATTTCATTTTTTTAATAAATTTATTTTTTATTGGTGTTCAATTTACCAACATACACAATAACACCCAGTGCTCATCCCGTCAAGTGCCCCCCTCAGTGCCCGTCACCTATTGAACCCCACCCCCCGCCCTCTTCCCCTTCCACCACCCCTAGTTCATTTCCCAGAGTTAGGAGTCTTTATGTTCTGTCTCCCTTTCTGATATTTCCCACACATTTCTTCTCCTTTCCCTTATATTCCCTTTCACTATTATTTATATTCACCAAATGAATGAGAACATACAATGTTTGTCCTTCTCCGATTGACTTACTTCACTCAGCATAATACCTTCCAGTTCCATCCACGTTGAAGCAAATGGTAGGTATTTGTCGTTTCTAATGGCTGAGTAATATTCCATTATATACATAAACCATATCTTCTTTATCCACTCATCTTTCGATGGACACCAAGGCTCCTTCCACAGTTTGGCTATTGTGGACATTGCAGCTCTAAACATCGGGGTGCAGGTGTCCCGGCGTTTCATTGCATCTGTATCTTTGGGGTAAATCCCCAACAGTCCAATTGCTGGGTCGTAGGGCAGGTCTATTTTTAACTCTTTGAGGAACCTCCACACAGTTTTCCAGAGTGGCTGCACCAGTTCACATTCCCACCAGCAGTGCAAAAACGGTTCCCCTTTCTCCGCATCCTCTCCAACGTTTGTGGTTTCCTGCCTTGTTAATTTTCCCCATTCTCACTGGTGTGAGGTGGTATCTGTGGTTTTGATTTGTATTTCCCTGATGGCAAGTGATGCAGAGCATTTTCTCATGTGCATGTTGGCCATGTCTATGTCTTCCTCTGTGAGATTTCTCTTCATGTCTTTTGCCCATTTCATGATTGGATTGTTTGTTTCTTTGGTGTTGAGTTTAATAAGTTCTTTATAGATCTTGGAAACTAGCCCTTTATCTGATACGTCATTTGCAAATATCTTCTCCCATTCTGTAGGTTGTCTTTTAGTTTTGTTGACTGTATCCTTTGCTGTGCAAAAGCTTCTTATCTTGATGAAGTCCCAATAGTTCATTTTGCTTTTGTTTCTTTTGCCTTCGTGGATGTATCTTGCAAGAAGTGACTGTGGCTGTGTTCAAAAAGGGTGTTGCCTGTGTTCTCCTCTAGGATTTTGATGGAATCTTGTCTCACATTTAGATCTTTCATCCATTTTGAGTTTATCTTTGTGTATGGTGCAAGAGAGTGGTCTAGTTTCATTCTTCTGCATGTGGATGTCCAATTTTCCCAGCACCATTTATTGAAGAGACGGTCTTTCTTCAAATGTATAGTCTTTCCTCCTTTATCGAATATTAGTTGACCATAAAGTTGAGGGTCCACTTCTGGGTTCTCTATTCTGTTCCATTGATCTATGTGTCTGTTTTTGTGCCAGTACCACACTGTCTTGATGACCACAGCTTTGTAGTACAACCTGAAATCTGGCATTGTGATGCCCCCACCTATGGTTTTCTTTTTTAAAATTCCCCTGGCTATTCGGGATCTTTTCTGATTCCACACAAATCTTAAAATAATTTGTTCTAACTCTCTGAAGAAAGTCCATGGTATTTTGATAGGGATTGCATTAAACGTGTAAATTGTCCTGGGTAACATTGACATTTTCACAATATTAATTCTGCCAATCCATGAGCATGGAATATTTTTCCATCTCTTTGTGTCTTCCTCAATTTCTTTCAGAAGTGTTCTATAGTTTTTAGGGTATAGATCCTTTACCTCTTTGGTTAGGTTTATTCCTAGGTATCTTATGCTTTTGGGTGCAATTGTAAATGGGATTGACTCCTTAATTTCTCTTTCTTCAGTCTCATTGTTAGTGTATAGAAATGCCACTGATTTCTGGGCATTGATTTTGTATCCTGCCATGCTACCAAATTGCTGTATGAGTTCTAGCAATCTTGGGGTGGAGACCTTTGGGTTTTTTATGTAGAGTATCATGTCATCGGTGAAGAAGGAGAGTTTGACTTCTTCTTTGCCAATTTGAATGCCTTTAATGTCTTTTTGTTGTCTGATGGCTGAGGCTAGGACTTCCAGTACTATGTTGAATAGCAGTGGTGAGAGTGGACATCCCTGTCTTGTTCCTGATCTTAGGGGAAAGGCTCCCAGTGCTTCCCCATTGAGAATGATATTTGCTGTGGGCTTTTCGTAGATGGCTTTTAAGATGTTTAGGAATGTTCCCTCTATCCCTACACTCTGAAGAGTTTTGATCAGGAATGGATGCTGTATTTTGTCAAATGCTTTCTCTGCATCTAATGAAAGGATCATATGGTTCTTGATTTTTCTCTTGCTGATATCATGAATCACATTGATTGTTTTACGAGTATTGAAACAGCCTTGTTTCCCCGGGGATAAATCCTACTTGGTTATGGTGAATAATTTTCTTAATGTATTGTTGGATCCTATTGGCTAGTATCTTGTTGAGAATTTTTGCATCCATGTTCATCAGGGATATTGGTCTGTAATTCTCCTTTTTGGTGGGGTCTTTGTCTGGTTTTGGAACTAAGGTGATGCTGGCCTCATAGAACGAATTTGGAAGTACTCCATCTCCTTCTATCTTTCCAAACAGCTTTAGTAGAATAGGTATGATTTCTTCTTTAAAAGGTTGATAGAATTCCCCGGGGAAGCCATCTGGCCCTGGACTTTTGTGTCTTGGGAGGTTTTTGATGACTGCTTCAATTTCCTCCCTGGTTATTGGCCTGTTCAGGTTTTCTATTTCTTCCTGTTCCAGTTTTGGTAGTTTGTGGCTTTCCAGGAATGCGTCCATTTCTTCCAGATTGCCTAATTTATTGGCGTATAGCTGTTCATAATATGTTTTTAAAATCGTTTGTATTTCCTTGGTGTTGGTAGTGATCTCTCCTTTCTCATTCATGATTTTCTTAATTTGAGTCTTCTCTCTCTTCTTTTGAATAAGGCTGGCTAATGGTTTATCTCTCTTATTAATTCTTTTAAAGAACCAACACCTGGTTCTGTTGAACTGTTCCACATTTCTTCTGGTCTCGATTTCATTGAGTTCTGCTCGAATCTTTATTAACTCTCTTCTGTTGGGTGTAGGATCTATTTGCTGTTTTTTTCTCTAGCTCCTTTATGTGTAAGGTTAGCTTTTGTATTTGAGTTCTTTCCAGTTTTTGAATGGATGCTTGTATTGCGATGTATTTCCCCCTTAGGACTGCTTTTGCTGCATCCCAAAGATTTTGAACGGTTGTACCTTCATTCTCATTAGTTTCCATGAATCTTTTCAATTCTTCCTTAATTTCCTGGTTGACCCTTTCATCTTTTAGCAAGATGGTCCTTAACCTCCACGTGTTTGAGGTCCTTCCAAACTTCTTGTTGTGATTTAGTTCTAATTTCAAGGCATTATGGTCTGAGAATATGCAGGGGATGATCCCAATCATTTGGTATCGGTTCAGACCCAATTTGTGACCCAGAATGTGGTCTGTTCTGGAGAAAGTTCCATGTGCACTTGAGAAGAATGTGTATTCAGGTGAGGTTGGATGTAAAGTTCTGTAGATATCTGTGAAATCCATCTGGTCCAGTGTATCATTTAAAGCTCTCGTTTCTTTGGGGATGTTGTGCTTAGAAGACCTATCGAGTACAAAAAGAGCTAGATTGAAGTCACCAAGTATAAGTGTATTATTATCTAAGTATTTCTTCACTTTGGTTATTAATTGATTTATATATTTGGCAGCTCCCACATTCGGGGCATATATATTGAAGATTGTTAAGTCCTCTTGTTGGATAGATCCTTTAAGTATGATATAGTGTCCCTCTTCATCTCTCACTACAGTCTTCGGGGTAAATTTTAGTTTATCTGATATAAGGATGGCTACCCCTGCTTTCTTTTGAGGATCATTTGAATGGTAAATGGTTCTCCAACCTTTTATTTTCAGGCTGTAGGTGTCCTTCTGTCTAAAATGAGTCTCTTGTAGACAGCAAATAGATGGGTCCTGCTTTTTTATCCAGTCTGACACCCTGCGCCTTTTGATGGGGTCATTAAGCCCGTTCACCTTCAGAGTTACTATTGAGAGATAGGAGTTTAGTGTCATCATGATATCTATTCAGTCCTTGTTTTTGTGGCTTGTTCCACTGAACTTCTTCTTAAAGGGGAATTTTAAGAGTCCCCCTTAAAATTTCTTGCAGAGCTGGTCTGGAGGTCACATATTCTTTCAGTTCCTGCCTGTCTTGGAAGGTCTTTATCTCTCCTTCCATTTTGAATGAGAGCCTTGCTGGATAAAGTATTCTTGGTTGCATGTTCTTCTCATTTAGGACCCTGAATATATCCTGCCAGACCTTCCTGGCCTGCCAGGTCTCTGTGGAGAGGTCTGCTGTTACCCTAATACTCCTCCCCATAAACGTCAGGGATTTCTTGTCTCTTGCTGCTTTAAGGATCTTCTGTTTATCTTTGGAGTTTGCAAGCTTAACTATTAAATGTCGAGGTTTTGAACGGTTTTTTATTGATTTTAGGGGGGGATCTATTTCCTGGATCTGAATGCCTGTTTCCCTTCCCAGATTAGGAAAGTTTTCAGCTAGAATTCGTTCAAATACATATCGTGGCCCTCTGTCCCTTTCAGTGCCCTCGGGAACCCCAATTAAATGTAGGTTTTTCTTCCTCAGGCTGTCTTTTATTTCCCTTAATCTATCTTCATAGTCTTTTAATTGTGTGTCTCTTTTTTCCTCAGTTTCCCTCTTTGCCATCAACTTGTCTTCTATGTCACTCACTCGTTCTTCCACCTCGTTAACCCTCCTTGTTAGGACTTCTAGTTTGGATTGCATCTCATTCAATTGATTTTTAATTTCTGCCTGATTGGATCTAAATTCTGCAGTCATGAAGTCTCTTGAGTCCTTTATGCTTTTTTCTAGAGCCAGTAGCTGTATAATAGTAGCTGTATAATAGTGCTTCTGAATTGGCTTTCTGACATTGAATTGTAATCCAGATTCTGTAACTCTGTGGGAGAGAGGACTGTTTCTGATTCTTTCTTTTGAGGTGAGGTTTTCCTTCTAGTCATTTTGCTCAGTACAGAGTGGCCAAAAGCAAGTTGTATTGGGAAAAGGAGAAAAAGAGAGGAGAGAAAGAAGGAAAGAAAAGAGAAAAAGAAAAAAGAAAAGAGGAAGAAAAAAGAAAGAAAAGGAGAAGAAAAAAAGAAAGAAAGAAAAAAAAGGGTGGGGGAAGGAAACAAATCAAAAAGCAAAGAAAAACAAACAAGCAAAAAAAACAACAAAAACAAAGACAAAAACATGGGGGAGTATCTTCTGATTCTGTGTACTTTAAGTCCCTTGACTTCCCCTGGAAGTTGTCCGTCTAGCTGGTCTTCTGGGGGAGGGGCCTGTTGTGCTGATTTTCAGGTGTTAGCACTTGGGGGAGCTGCTCTGCCCCTGCCTGGTGCAGGGCTCAGTGGGGGTTGTTTACCCCGTGAGGCCCCAGGAGGAACAGCCCTAGTGGCGGGGCCAGCTCTGCAGCCCTGGAGTCAGCTCCCGCAGGAACTCCGGAGCTCTCCGTCTGCAGGGCCTGGAGGCTCCGGGCGGGGCCGCTGATCTGCTCAGCCCGGGGCAGGAGCGTCCTTGCTGTCCTGGGCCCTCCCGGCCTCTGCCTGTCCCGAGGGGAGGCGTGATCCTGGGCTGTGTCCCCGAGCCCTGTGCTCTGGGGCCTGCGCTGGTGGATTCGCGCTCCCGCCCCGCAGCCCCCTCCGGGGAGCCGCCGCCCGAGCCCCCCGAGCTGCTCCCGCCCCGCAGCCCCCTCCGCGGAGCCGCCCCCGATCCCCCTGAGCTGCTCCGGGTCCCGCCGTGCGCTGCAGCCCTTAGGGAGCTCGGCGCACTCTCCCGGGGCGCAGGTGTCTGTTAGTGTCCCCGGGAGCCCGAGGGCATCCCCTCCCTCCTGGGGTCCTGCTCCACCTCCCTGCGAGCCCCTTTCCGCCCGGGAAGGTTGGTGCAGCTCCTGCTCCTCCGGGGCGGGGCTCTCCTGTCCTGGGGACACTCGCCCCGGCCTCAGCCCGGCTCCTCGCGGGCCCCTGCCCCTTGGAGGCCTTTTGTTTCTTTATTTCTTTTTCCCCGTCTTCCTACCTTGATAGAAGCGCGAACTCTTCTCACTGTAGCATTACAGGTGTTCTCTCTTTAATTCTCAACCAAATTTGTAGATTTTCAGGATAATTTGAAGGTTATCTAGGTAATTTGGTGGGGACAGGTGATTTGGGGACCCTACTCTTCCGCCACATTGCCCCTCCTCTCATTTTTTTTTTTTTTAATTGAGAGGCGCCTGGATGGCTCAGTGGTTGAGCATCTGCCTTTGGCTCAGGTCGTGATCCCAGGGTCCTGGAATCAAGTCCCACATCAGGCTCCCCGCAGAGAACCTGCTTCTCCCTCTGCCTATGTCTCTGCCTCTCTCTGTGTGTCTGTCATGAATAAATAAAATCTTCAAGAAAAAAAGATTGAGTAATATTCAATTACATGTATCACCTTTTATCTGTTCATTTGTTGGTGGAAGTTAGGCTATATTCACCTTTTGGCTGTTGTAAATAATGCTGCTATGAACACTGATGTACAGATACATATCTGTTCAAGTCCTTACTTTTAGTTCATTTGGCTATATTTATACCTACAAGTAGAATTGCTGAATCACATAGTTATTCCATGTTTAAGTTTTGAGGAACTACCATACATCTTTCCATAGCAGTGGAACCATTTTCATTTTCACTGATATACAAGAATTTCATTTTAACCACATCCTCATCAATACTTGCTATTTTCTATATTTTTAAAAATAATAGTCTCCTAATGAGTGTGAAATGTTAACTATCTCTTATAATTTACTTTAATCTTATTTTTCTGTATTCTTTGAACATCTTTGGTGTAAAGCAAAGCATACTTTAAAATATTTATATAAAATTTGGTTGATCTAAAAAAAAATAAAATTTGGTTGATCTAAAATTTCTTTTAGATAAACATTTACATTTTATGTTATAGATCGATACATTAACATTATAGACAATTTAGAAAATATAAAAATACATGAAGCAAGTAAAATTCACCTATAGTCTTATGGATTAAATATAATTGATGAAAAAGATAATTTATTCAACACATATTTATATGGTGGTGATTTTTCAAGCTTGGACTTCAAAGCCACATAGTCTTGGAGTTATATCCTGACTCACTATCTGTTTGCAGGGAGCCCGATGTGGGACTTGATCCCTGGACTCCAGGATCACGCCCTGAGCGGAAGACAGATGCTTAACCACTGAGCCACCCAGGCGTCCCATGCAATGGTATTATCAAGCAAATTACTGAAATAATAAACCAGAGGGCTGCCACTGAGACTAATGGGGAAAGAGACCTTAATAAAGAAATCATTGTATTGAATATATAATTGCAAACTAAAGAAATTCTGGGAAAGAATAAAGACACAGTTTTGAGATAGCTTTCCCCCCAAAAGAAGCCTGATGTAATTAGGAGTCCCTGAAATCTTCTTTAGGAAGTGATGTTTGGATACATCTAAAGATTGAAGAGGCATTAACTGTATGGATATTGGATAAGGATTGCCATGGGGGAGTATTATAGGCAGAAGAAAAGGTTGTGTTATGATGGGGAAAGGAAAAGATATGGGAATATACAGGAAATAGCATTACATTCAAGATTGGAGCATAAGAATATTATTTATAGAAGGGGAGATATTTAGTTCATTTTTGAAGGAGAAGGAATATTTTGCAGGGTAGAAATTGGAGGAAAGAAGACAGTGTGCTGCTCCAGGCAGAAGGAGCATTTTAGAGGCTTCATTCAGACTCTTAAGAAGTCTGCTTATCATTTGGTGTACTGAGAGCCTAAAGGATGAAGAAGGTAGTGGTGGTAAGTTAAAATGGAGAAGTAGGCAGAGACCAGATGATGAAGAATGTCAAAACCATGCAGAATTTAAACTTTTATCCATAAGCATTTGGGGAACCATTGAAGAAGTCATCAAGGAGTATGACCAGATTTGCATTTTTGAAATAACAATGTAGGAAATGTGAGACATGGATTGAGAGTTGAAGTGAGATTGGAAGCAAGGAAAAAAATTAGGGATTAGGGTAATTATTTGGATAGTCTTCAGGAAATGATGAGGAACTGGATTGGAGCTGTGATTTTGGGGATAAGCAGGATGGAGAGTTTTGAGAGATTGTTAGAATAGCATTTAGTGACCTATGGGATATGGAGAATGAGGGAGAGGAATACAGAGTAAAGTAAGCTTTCTGGTTTGGGTGATTAGGAGGATTGGAAATATGGATTAAGCATGCCCCCTTCCTCCCATCCTTTTGATTGTAGAGGAAAAAAAGGAGACAAAGGATTTCACTTTGGAGCAGATAGTTCTAAATTTGTATGGAACCGTTAAAGATCCCAAATAGCCAAAGCAATCTTAAAAAAAAAAAAAAAAAAAAAAAGGCAAAGCTAGAGGCATCACAATTCTGGACTTCAAATTATAGTACAGGGGGGATCCCTGGGTGTCTCAGTGGTTTAGTGCCTGCCTTCAGCCCAGGGCGTGGTCCTGGAGTCCTGGGATCGAGTCCTGCATCGGGCTCCAAAACATGGAGCCTGTTTCTCCCTCTGCCTGTGTCTCTGCCTCTCTCTCTCTCTCTCTCTCTCTGTCTTTCATAAATAAATAAATAAATAAATAAATAAATAAATAAATAGATCTTAAAATTATAGTACAAAACTATAGTAATCAAAACAGTCGTTATGGCACTGGCACAAAAATAGTCAAATTGTCAGTGGAACAGAACAGAAAACCGAGAAATAAACCCACAACTACATGGTCAATTAATCTTTGACAAAGCTGGAAAGAATATCCAATGGGAAAAAGACAATGATGCTGGGAACAAATGATGTTGGGAAAACTGGACAGCAATATGCAAAAGAAAGTAGACCACTTTCTTACACCATACAGCATACATAAAAATAAATCCAAAATGTATGAAAGACTTAAATGTGAGACCTAAAACCATAAAAGTCCTAGAAGAGAGCATAGGCAGTAACCTCTTTGACATTAGCTGTAGATTCTTTTTTCTAGATATGTCTCCAGAGGCAAAGGAATCAAAAGCAAAACTATAAACTATTGGGATTGCATCAAAATAAAAAAGCTTCAGGATGCCTGGTGGCTCATTGGTTGCGTGTCTGCCTTTGGCTCAGGGTGTGATCTTGGGATCCAGGATTGAGTCCCACATCAGACTCCCTGCATGGGGCCTGCTTCTCCCTCTGCCTATGTCTATGCTTCTCTTTCTCTCTCTCATGAACAAATAAAATCTTTAAGAAATAAATAAATAAAAAAGCTTCCACACAGTGAAGGGAACAATTCAATCAGTGAATGGGAGAAGATATTTGCAAATGACATACCTGAAAAGAGGGTTAGTATCCAAAATATATAAAGAATTTATATACACACACACACCCACACACACACACCCACACACACAAATCAACACCCAAGAAAACAAATAATCTAATTGAAAAATGGGCAGAGGACATGAACAGACATTTCTCCAAAGAAAACATACAGATGGCCAGCAGACACATGAAAAGTTGCTCAACATCATTTATCATCAGGGAAATGCAAATCAAAATCACAATGAGATATCACCTCACACCTGTCAGAATGGTTGAAATCAACAGCACAATAAACAACAGGTGTTGGTAGGATGTGGAGAAAAAGGAACCCTTGTGCACTGTTGGTGAGAATGCAAACTGGTGCAGCAGCCACTATGGAAGACAGTATGGAGATTCCTCCATAAAAAGTCAAAAATAGAACTACCCTACAATCCAGCAGTAACACTACTGGGTATTTACCCAAAGAATACAAAAACACCAATTCAAAGATATTCTTGCATCCCTATGTGTATAACAGCATCGTTTACAATAGCCCAGATGTGGAAGCAGCCCAAGTTGCTGAATGGATCAATTGGTAGATGGATAAATAAGGTAAATAGATCAATTGGTAAATGGATCAAATGATAGAATGATAGAATATATATATATATATATATATATATATATACATATATATATCACAATGGAATTCTTATTCAGGCGTAAAATGAATGAAATCTTGCCATTTGCAAAGACATGGATGGAGCTAGAGAATATATTGTTAAGCAAAATAAGCCAGTCAGAGAAAGACAATTACCATATGATTTCACTCATATGTGGAAGTTAAATGAGCAAAAGTAAAAAAAAGGGTGGTTGTGGAGAGAAACAGACTCTTTTGTTTGAAACAGACTTTTAATTATAGAAAACAGGGATGCCTGGGTGGCTCAGTGGTTGAGAATCTGCTTTTGGCTCAGGGAGTGATCTCCGGGTCCTGAGATTGAGTCCTACATCGGGCTCCCCTTGAGGAGCCTGCTTTTCCCTCTGCCTATGTTTCTGCCTCTCTGTGCCTCTCATGAATAAAGAAAATCTTAAAAAAAAAATCCAAGTATTGATCATGACCACTACTGTTTGTGTCTCCTTCTGTCTTTTTTTTTTTTTTGGCATATAGTTAAAAAAAAATTCAACACAGTTTTCATTCCAGACATGCAAAATTTATTTTTTCCCACTTAGTATTTTAACATAAGCATTTTTGTCATTACTGAAGTATCTTTATTTTTCACTTAGACTTTATTTCATTTTTGTAGGTTTTGTATTTTAGTAAGTTTGTAGGAGCTTATTTGCTATATAGCGGTGTGTTTTATTCATATTGGAAGGATTTCAGAATTCCTATCACCTAGTTCTTATGTGCTGCCCATTCACACATTCATATAGACATTTAACAATCTGAGTTTATATATAAGATTTAGATGTCAACCTTGTAGAGCACATAGTAGGTTGGAAGAGACTGACATGCACATGATTAATTGGCAGAGGTCTATGCCAAGTACCATGAATGGACAGAGAGTACCCTGCACATGTTCACGAAACTCTGCCTCAGGATGATATTTTAAATTGAGTGCAACTGTGTTCTTTTCTTAATATTGAGCAACATAAAAATTCTATTTCTAGATATTTGTCCTTTAAAGCTTTAGATCATATTTTTGCTTACTGCTATGTTTAGAGAGAAGGAAAAGTGGCATTTATTAGTTACTTGCTATGTACCTGGCATTGTACTAGGTTAACTTGTTCATATCATTTACTTTAATCTTCACTATTTCCTTCAAAATAGTCATAGTTATCCTTGTTTGACAGAAGAAATTGAGGCTAAGAAAAATTAACTTTTCTCCCGTTTCACATGAGTCATAAGTAGGAATTCAGAGAATTCAATATTCAGTGCAATTCAGTATTCAATATAAAGTCTACCTAATACAAAGACCTTGTGCTTTTATAATATTCTAAATATGTAACTCATTGTGAGTCTTAAACTGGGACCTTGAAAAGAGACTTTTTATATATAGAACATTTATATATCTGTATCATATTTCTCATATAACATTTTAATATGTTATAGTGCCCAGTAAAGCTATTATTTGATTTTTCATACTAATCCAGAAATGTTATAACACAAATAGGACACTCATAGATAACCTTATACGTTCTTTCTATTAATAGTTTTTACCTTTTTCCCCTCCTCAGCTATTGAGACTTTTCTCAGATCTATTAAATAGGAGAAAAACAACTGAATTATTTGGTTTCCAATTCTCTCAAATGCCTTGTGGTAGCAGTAACAATAGACAGTGAACCCCCTAAGAAATTACTGGTCAAAAGAAGGAAGAGCACAGCAAAGCTTGTGTAGTGATCTTCAGTTGTTTTCCATACGTGCACTTCAACCAGAGCAGCATTCCTCAGGCATGATCTGTCTGTCTTCCTCTCTCCCTCTCCCTCTCTCCATCACTCTTCGTCCCTCTGCAGCTTCTCACCACAGTGTTAGGTATAGAGTAAGGCCTTGATAAATATGGGTTCAGTTGACAGGAGCAGGAACCAGGGGCTGAGCTGATCTCATAGTATAATGTCAGCTGCTGAGTAGTGGAGCATGCTCTGGATGATTAGTGTATTTATGTATTCAACTTGTATTAGCAATATCCTCCCTGCCATCTTTCTACCCCATGTCCCTCATCTCTCAGCCCTGTATTTGGTAAAGGTATTTTGTAAAGTGGCTTGTTAATGAAACAAGAAAGAGGAGGAATGTGCTGGGCTAGGGGTGATAGGGATTTATTTATTTATTTATTTATTTATTTATTTATTTATTTATTTAAAGATTTTATTTATTTATTCATTAGAGACACAGAGAGAGAAGGAGAGGCAGAGACACAGACAGAGGGAGAAGCAGGATCCATGCAGGGAACACGATGTGGGACTCGATCCCGGGTCTCCAGGATCACACCTTGGGCCGAAGGCGACACTAAACCGCTGAGCCACTCGGGCTGCCCAGGAGTTACTTATTGGAAAATATTTAAACAATTCATGTAACATGAGAGACTCCTAACTCTGGCAAATGAACAAGGGGTGGTGGAAAGGGAGGTGGGCAGGGGGTGGGGGTGACTGGGTGATGGGCACTTGATGAGATGAGCACTGGGTGTTATGCTATATGTTGGCAAATTGAACTCCAATAAATAAAAAAAAATTCATGTAAGTGTTCTGCTTCATATATCTATGTATGTGTGTGTACACACACGCACACACACACACACACAGATTGTAGATACGGCTAATCCACATTTTCTCAGCAGTAGCTGAGATTGAAAAATGATACATTCATGAAAAGGTAACTTTACTCCATCAGTCAGGGTTAGTTGTTGTTGTTTTTTAATCTTTTTTTCGGAATTTAACATACAACATAATTAAAGACAATGTCTCTAATCAAGGTCATAAGTGCTGTTTTATTTTGTAGAAATGCATTGTATAAAGCAATAAGCAATAAACAGTGATTCCTGTTACCTAAAATAATCCAAGATGGAAAACAGCACTAGAAAAAATGACAAGTAATTGCTGTTAGCAGTAAGAGAGACAATTGTTTCCTGGATGATTCTTCTTCTCCCCCTCTTTTTTCCCTTCCACTTCACCTCCCCTCCTCTTCCTCCTCTTCTCTCTTCCTACTTTACTGAGACATGATTGACATGCAAAAAGCTGTACAAATTTAATGCATACAACTTGATGAGTTTAGGGATATGTATATACTTCTGAAACCATCACCACTATCAAGGCCATAAGATATCCATCACCTCTCAGTTTTCTCCTATCCCCTTTATTATTATCACTTTTTTTGGTGTGTGTGGTAAAAACATTTATGAAAGATCCATTCTCTTAACAAGTTTTCATCTTTTATCTTTTCAAACCTGGAGGTGGATCAGTTATAGAACCAATTAGAATTATAGTTTTACATGCTTATTGTTACAGAAAGGATGTTATTGTTCAGTTCTACTTGGATTTAGACATATCAGCAGTTCCCTACAAGATACATAAGGCAGTATATATCTTTTAGGAAAAGGAGTTGTATAAGAAATACTTGATTCATACAACTTGTGGAGGGTTATAACAATGTTTACAGAGCAGATATAGCTATCTACATTTTTTTTTTTTTTTGCTTATACTGTGAGCTTTTTAGACCACTGAAACCTTTTTTTTCATCTGGAAAGTTGGCATCTTTCCACTGGCCAGAAGTAGCCAGTCATCCTTAATGAAGCACATGTTGTTTTTTTGGCTCAGTTTTCTGGGGTCCTACTTTATCCTGATTTCTGGATCCATTCCACAATGTCTTGATCTATTTCTTCAGAAACTCTGGTTGTTAGCCTCTAGAGAATTGTGGTTCTGGTTGCTAAGCAAATGGTAGGGACTTTTGTGTTTTTACTGTAGACCTTTTTGGGTCAAAGCCAGGGCTTTGCTAGTTGTTAAAGACCTCATCCTTCTGGATTTATTGTGGGGGTTGTCCTTGTCCTTGCTGGTGGCTTTCTATACTTTACCCTAAGCTATTTGGTGTGTCCTCTGTCTCTGCACCTGGTAGAATAGGAGAGGTAGTATTTAGTTCTAGAAAACCAATCATCTTTGGCCAAGAAAGTTTTGCTGGAAGTATCACGTGGAAGATTAACTCCTTTAGGAAATACTGCCTGTATAACCTGGTACCTGGGAAGAGAGAAGTACCTTTACTTTCTTTACTTTCAAGTCTTTCATCGTCATAGCTATGCTATACTAGTAGCATCAAAGGGCCTTTGATCATTCTTTTACTTTAAACAATATTAGTTGTTAGCTGCCATACGTGAGTAACACTTTCCATTCAGATGTGTTTTATTTAATCTTATTTGTTCATTCAATTTTAGGATTACAGTTCTAAAGGATTCTTTTTTTTTTTTTTTTTTTGGTGACTCCTACCTCTTTTTGCAATTTTACCATTCAACTCAATATTGGTCAGAGATGGACATCTGACCCAAAGCCACTCAATGCATTGACTTGCTAATGAACAGTTAGATTCTCTTTCTGGGAATTTGAATGATGAAGGATCCAGAGCAGTTCTTTGGCAGTGACCTATTACTCTATCTATGGCCATGAAGACTTCAGGCTGGTGACCATATCAGAGCTTTGATTGATTTCACTTTGGTCAAATTCCAACTCTAAACAATCATATGACAAAAAGTGTCTGGTGGTACATTGGTACCTTAAGGGAGTAATTTTTGCACCAGAAAATGGGAAACAGAAAACACTAATAAATATCTCTCCATATTTGCTTATAATATTTGAGTGTTTGCTATATTATTTAACTGTCTCACTATCTCACTGACTTTTCTTCCCTCCTAACAACTGTGAGTCTAAGAGGCTAAGGTCATTCAGGTGAGTAACCTGAATTATCTAGATGCAAGAATCATGTGATCATTCCTAGAAAAATTGTAAAGATATTGCAAGGTAGGCTAGTTTGGGAACATGCTTAAAATGCAACTGGGCTTGGGGTAGTGACAATACATGGCATCGTGAGGCGATTTGCTAAGCTTGTCTTCTACTCAAGGGAAATGAACTGCAAGGCAATGAATAAACAGCTAGAGTCCTTGAAAGAGTAGGGGTTAATTCCATGGAAAAGAAACACCAGGCCAGTTTGGAAGAATGTCAGGGGTGAATCACCACTTTTGTTCTGTATCTAGACAGTTGGAGGTACTGGCATCTTGTTTCCCAGAGTAGACTGTAAAGTGGAAGTGGGAGGCCTCTACTCTCCTAAAAACATGAAGACTTTATTCCTGGAGGCACTGGTTAAGTATGGTTAAGTAGAGGCAATAAAACTGAAGCCAATTGGGACAACCTCAAAGGGTAGAATTCTCTGTTCTATGGAAGAAAATAATAACTACCGTTTGTTGTATTCCAAAATGTACTGAAAATAGTATTAGGAAACATTATTTCTATCCTTGAGGTAAACATGCAACATTGATATTATTATTTCTATTTTGCAGAACAGGAAATTAATGCTTAGAGAGATGGTTTCATTATTTGTTGGTAAATGAAATGAAAATCCAGGTCTTTTGATTCCACTGAAAGTCCTGAAAGAACCCTGCTTTGTCAGACTCTGGTGGATTTCTTATATTTTCCAGTAAAACCCAGAGCAGAGAACAGATGATCTAGTCTTCATTTTGGGACAAATGGAAAAATGGCTGAGTCCTTAGATGTATCTCCAAACAAAAAAACCCACCTCCAAATGCCATATTCTGACTTTCATAACAACCATTTTCATGATGTCACACTTCAATCAAAACCATTCAGTGAGTCTCCTGTAGGAGGAAACCTATGCTCTTTAGATTGGCATTTGAAGCTCTTGGCTCAAGTGGTCTTTAAAATTCCCAGTAGAATCAATCCTGTCTTTCTAGACTCCTCCTGCTAGAAAACTAATCTTGGGCTGCAGTAAAACCTGTCATTCGGTTAGTCTCTTTTCTTCTGTTTACCAGCACCAGTCATCCCCATAGCCTCTACCACCATCTGTGTGAAACATTCCTCATTTGCTTTATTCTGTGGATTTTTGTTGTGTTTTTAGTCTGTATTTCTTATATAGCCAAACATAGTCTAGCCTGTTGTAATTACTTATGAACCTCTACTAGAGGTTATACATCTAGAAGAAGGACGCTTGTCTTAAATGTCATGTGAGCACTCAAAGATTTCTTCAATGATTTATAATAAAGTTTATAGATTTTCACTTGATATGATGATTGGTAATAGTAATGATAATAGCTAATACTAAGTATGGATTGAGTGCAGGACACTGTTTTAGGGATTTTATATAAATCATTTATTTATCAACCTATAGTAGCCTTCCTGAGGAGGAAGGAGTTGAGGTATCTGGCCTGTGACTATCTTCCCTGACTACTAGGGGAATCTTCCTGGGAAGCAAGAGAAAAGGAAGGTGGCTCAGTATAATCTCCTTGTAAACATGAAAATAGATGGACCTTCAGGGAGATAGACTAGTGGTATTTTCTCAGAGGATATTCCTAATCTATGGATGCCTTGATTAGGATATCTCTGGTTTAGGATTGTTTATGGTAAGCAAACCAACAATCTCTCGATTTATAAGGCATGGCTCCCTGGCAAATGTCATATACGTCATACAACTATTTGGTGGCATAAAATGGAGATGTTTTATGACTTGAATGCTCCTTACTATGTGGGGTGTCCTTAGAGATCTCATCTATTATTCTGCACCAGAGAGCATATGTCCAAAGCAGGAAGGGGAACCCAGGGAGCCAGTGTCTTAGACCTTTCCCTGGTTTGCCTTTGCTTCTTAGTTGTTGTTTTCTCTTGGAATCTGGGAACGAATATATTATATTACATGGGAAAGGGGAATTACAGTTGGAGATAGAATGAATATTGCTAATCTTCTGACCTTAACATTGGGAGATTATCCTGGATTATCCAGATGGGCCCAGTATAATCACGAAGATCTTTAAATGTGGAAGAGAGGGCAGCCCGGGTGGCTTAGTGATTTACTGCCCACTTTCGGCCCAGGGCCTGATCCTGGAGACCTGGGATCGAGTCCCACGTTGGGCTCCCTGCATGGAGCCTGCTTCTCTCTCTGCCTGTGTCTCTGCCTCTCTCTCTCTTTATTTATTCACAAGAGACACAGAAAGAGGCAGGATCAGGCCCTGGGCTGAAAGTGGGCACTAAATCGCTAAGCCATCCAGGCTGCCCCAATAAATAAAATCTTAAAAAAATGTGGAAGAGAGAAGATGCAGAGTTGGTGTTAGAATGATGGCAGTGTGAGAGACTTGATCAGTCATTGCTGGCTTTGAAGATGGAAGTGGCCATGAGCCAAGGAATGGGTGCAGTCTCTAGAAGCTGAAAAATGCAAGGAAAGGGATTCTTCCAAGAGCTTCTAGAAGGACTATAGCCTTGACAACATCCTAATTTTAGTCCAGTGAGATCTGCTTCAGACTTCTGACTTCCAAACTGCAAGATAAATTTGTATTGTTTTAAGCCACTAAATTTGTGGTAATTTCGTATAGCAGCAATAGAAAGCACATAATAGGCTAGAACTCCTGTATCTCCATTTGTAAAATCACTTATCCAATCTGATGTGACTATCAAGTAGCACATTCTGCATTTAAAGCCTGATTCATCTGACTCCAAAGTCTGTGCTCTTCTACTCTGTTTCATGTTGCTCTGCTATTATTATAAGATGGGCCTGTGAAATTTTCTCTTGGACGATAGCTACAGTTTTTGGTTTTCTTTTGTTTATAAAACTTCCTTCTTTTGCATTCAGGTTTGTTTGCTTCCTAGTGGGAGAAATAATTTCTACCCATTGTCATGGCTCGCAGTGAGTTTTCCTCAGGTTTTTGGATGGGGCTTAAAAAGTAGAATTAAGATCACTCTGAATATTAATTTGAGCTGTTGAGGTAAAAGATTCTGACTCAGCAGTCATATTAATTAAAAATATATGCAAGTCTTTGAGAAAAAAGATTTCTTATTAGCCTGAATTAAATAAACTTCTGTTATACAAACATGCAAGTTTAGTACTGCATAGTTTTAAATGGTATCCTATGTCAAGAACAAATTTTAATGTTTATGAGATTAGATAAGAAGTAGTTGGCGTCAGAAAAACTTTTGTTTAAATCGAAGCATCTACTTATTTGTGTGATACTGGAATAATTATCTCTGAGCTTTAATGTCCTGATTTTTAAAGGGGGGGGGGTGGATAACCTAACTAAATAGGCTTCAAATGAGAATTCATGTTAAGCAGATTACAATCCATAAAACACTATGCAAATATAAGGTATAATAATTATTATTGTTATGAGATTTGAGAGAGAATGTATGCGTCTATTTGAATGCAGTTCACTTGCTGTATGAAAAGTTTGGCTGATTATCATACCCCTAAGGAATTACTACTGTCAGTTTTGTTTGAACAATTACTGGCTGATCAAAAAAAAAAAAAGAATCAATTTCAACAATACACATTATTATTAGCTTTCCCAAACTAATTTAGAGCTCAGAGGTCCCTTAGTGTTCAGAACTCATAACATTTATTGTTTATAATAGTGGTTCACAAACTTGACTACACATTAGAAACTCACATGAGGAAATTAAAAAAAAATTCTTGGGCCCCATGTTGAGATACTCTGCTTCTATGTTTTTGTTTTGTTTTGTTTTTTTAAATTTCTGATGACTTTCATTACTATCCAGATTTGGGTGCCATTAACATATGCCAGTCTTTTGATAGTTAGCAGCCTTATTTAACTTGTTCTGATAGGTAATTTTTCATGTTTTTAAAAATTTTCTTAGTCATATTGTGAACTTTGTATCTCCAAAAAGTGGTTTGCACTGAATATTATTGCTGATGATGTTTACATGGGGAAAAGTACTGCAGTGCATACAGGCCACAGTAGTGGTTTGCTTCAATTATTTGGAGAGATAATAGCAACTTTTTAATTATTCATAACATATGCTTAGAAAACTTGGAACTTGAAGAAACCATAGAAATTATCTTCTTCAATCTTTTTATTTTTCCATCCCCAGATAATGAAACTTAGGCCAAGAGAAGTTAAAAGGCCCATCTAAGGTGACTCTACTAGCCATCCAGGATGAGAATTTCCAGATCTTGTATTTTTCCTCTATTTGTGGTAATTATAGAGGGCATAATTGACATTCACAAATAGCCAAATCTCTAATCTTAGCAGAAACTCAATCATCTTTCTTTTACGGTAATTCCTAATAAGTGGCGGAATCCACAAACTGGAGTTAAAGTTTTTTCCCCCTTGAATAGTCTCTGGTGGGTGTCCTAAGCAAGCATCTACACAATTTGAGAAGTGAAGTGGTAATTGGAATTACCAACTGTTTGTACCTTCAATTCTTTTTATGTTATTTTATCTGTTCTCTCATGTGGAGGAAATTAAATAACTGCAGTATTAACTCTGGAAATTACTGCAGTATTAACCTCTTCCAGCATCATTAATGGGACTGATTCAAACTAACATGAACAAATTGGACATTAAAAGGCATAATAAAAACCACATACTGAAAGAAAAGAAAACTTTCACCTTGCTAAATAAAGAAGCACTTTTCTACTTGAGGTTTCACACATCCAGATGTAGGAAGAAATTTTTCTCCTATAAATTTTTGACAAGTGGACTGGTTATATTTCAGGAACTCTACATTTCAGGAAGAAAGGTTTATTTATTCTAAATTCCTCTTTTGTCTGCTCTTGAAGTAGCATAAATGATCTGTGTCTTTTTATTTCTACCAAACAATACATTTAAGGTATAGATTGTATCTTACTCATCTTTACCATTATAACATCTACATCTGGAAATATCTATTCAGCTATGCTGATAAAGGAAGAAAACAGAAAACCTCGAGAACCAGAGTCAAACAATATTTTTCTGACTTCAAAGCTATATTTATTTCCAGCCATATTCCAATGAAAACTTTCTGTACTAAAATTTGCATAGAAATTGGTTTCTTTGCTTTTTTATCAGATTAATTTTGATTTGACTTTTGACAATGAGATATGTAATATCAAGAGATGATAATGTTTTGAGTTTTAAGGATTAGAGATTAGATCGTTGTTTGAAAGAGTTATATTAAAAGCAAGACTGCTAAAATAAAAGTAATAATTAGGAAAGGATAATATTCACTCTTTTAACCAAAACTAGGCACTGTCTCAGGCAATGGGGATGCAATAACAAATAAAAAGAGTTCTAAGGCTTTATCTTCCCCAAGAGGAAGATGGAATATGGACACACAGATACTATTAGGTGGTAAGTTTTAGGAAGAAAATCAATGGAGTAAAAGGATAAAGGATGGTTGGGGAAAGGATGCTCCTTTCGGTAGAATGGTAACAAAGATTTCTTTGAGGAAGTGATATTAAATCTAAAAATGTGATCACTAAGCATAGGTATAATTTTAGGGGTAGAATACATAATTACGTTGCCAGCCTCTAATTTTTGCAAGTCTAACAAGACAATGCTGTTCTTTTGTAGAGACAATGAGAAGAAATTATGTCACTGGCCAATTTTGTGTATTTGAGCCTCAGGTATGTTTTCTTAGCACTAGCTTGTAGCACAAGCAAGTTCTTTCTCACTGTGTTTCCTTAAGTTGTTACTGAGTCACTAGCACCATGGAGCCCCTAAATGTTGAGGCCTTGAAGAATTCTCTTTATTTACTCTATCCTTACCCTATGAATGGCTTGTCAGGTCATTTTTGCTCTTAAGAGACATCCTCTTATTGATTTAAACACAGACACACACAGACACACACACCAAAAACAGGATCATGGAACCCAGTAAAGGCAGTCAACCAGAGGCTCAACTGGTTCATACTCTCTTGTACCTGCACTAACTTTCAGAATTTACTGTGTGTGGTACATTTGAATCCAAGGAAATTGAGAAGATAAATAGTGTCACTAGTTTACTTAAATTTCTTTGAATATCATCTATATCAGCATATCATTAAAAGAAAAAAGTTAATGTACTCTGTCTTAGTCTATTCAGGCTGATCTAACAAAAATACCAGACTGGGTGGTTTACATACCAAACATTCATTTCTCATAGTCTGGGGGTTGGGAAGTCCAAGATAAGGTGCTGGGAGATTCCATGTCTGGTGAGGAGGATCTGCTTCTTGGTTCATAGTCAGCTATATTCTTTCTGTGTTCTTACAAGGTAGAAGGACAAGGGAGATCTCTGTGGTCTCTTTTATAGGGCACTAGTTTAATTCATGAGGGCCCCACCCTCATGGCCCGATTATTTGCTTTACTTTACTCTGTACATTTATTTCAAATGGCTCCACACTTTGTTGGCATAACAAAACATTGTTCTTTTTAAAAAAACCTGAGTCAATATAGCACTGTTATTAATAACATGGTTTCTGGTGCCAGATTATGCCTGGGTTCAAATGCTAGTTCTATTTATTTTATCCTAGATGTTTGACCTTGGGGAAGTTTCATAAGTTCTCTGTGTCTCAGTCTTATCATCTATAAAATGGAGGGAGTAGTAGTGTTTATTTTATGCAAATGTTATAGAAATACAAGAAGTTAACACATGTGAAACATTTAGAGAAGGGCCAGTAGAAATATACTCAGTGAATATTGGCTGTTTCTATTATGTATATTTGGGGTTGTTAGAGGGTTGGACTAAAGTTGCCAATTAGGCCATTTTTTCCCCTGGTTACTGTCTGTTCCAAAATGGAGAATACTATCTGTAGGGTGGTCCATGAAGGAAAATTTGGGGTTGAATATAGAAGGCAAAACGGAGTATTTTGATCTAGGTAAAAGTAGGATTGGAGAACGGAGTGAGGACAAATTGGGAAGAAGATAAGCATATTCTTATCTGGGTCAAAGACATTACTTAGAGATGAGTCTTCTAGATGGATTCTTTAATATTAATTGATATCAAATTACTCTGTGAATGTAATTTTAAACTTTCTCATTATCAGAGGGCTCTCTACCCTCTGATGTGTGATGCATTGCATATACCATGGTAAGGAAATTATTATTATTTTTTTTTGAAAGAAAAAAATTTGGGATTTTGCCTACTGCTAAGCTATAGGGATTTATATGTTTAATTGAGATATGCTTATATTAAGGAAAAGAGCTATGATGACCTTTTGGTAATGTATTCTAATTATAAAATGTTCTCTCTCTTTTTTTAAAAAATATTTATTTGTTTATTTTAGAGAGAGAAAGTGCAGGGGTGAGGGGGAGAGGGCGAGGGAGAGTCCTAAGGGGACTAGGTACTGAGCATGGGGACTGACATGGGGCTCAATCTCACAACCCGAGGATCATGACCTGAACCAAAACCAAAATTCTGACCTCAATCGACTGCACCACCTAGGTGTCCCTATAAAATGTTCTTCTAATAAGACAGAGTGATGGTGTTAGAGAAGCTTTAGCTGAATATGGAATATAAAATGATTCATGGATATAATAGTTTTCAGAAGTGCTATAAGTTATTGGAAAAACATTTGTTAAGTAGAATGTCCTTTTTCTACCCATGAAGAATAATTCAGCTGAGGTTTCCTGTATCTGCTGCTCTCATGGTTCTTTTCTAGTGAGGCAAATTAAAAATGTATATGTATCCCCCAAAATTACCACCTGCCACTAAACTATACTCCAGAACAAATAATGAACTGTATGTCAGCTAACTAGAATTTAAATAAAAAAAATAAAGTTTAATAAAAAGGATTTTTAGATTAAAAAAAGGAATTGGTATAAGAAAGTGATTATAATATTTTGTTTGCTATATAAAAATATTATGTTTGCTATAACAAAATACCATAAACTGGATAGTTTATAAACAATGGAAATTTATTTCTCACAAAATAAAATGTTTTCAAAGAACCAAAAAAAAATTACATACCTAGCTATTTGATTATATATCTTCAGAAAGGTATTTAGCTTCTATGTGGACTAAAGCTCAGCATTTTGTTGGTCACAACCTATTATGCTTTTCACAAATGTTGCTTGTGTGGCATGTGGTCGTAATTGTTCTTTGACAATTCAATTTTCTTAGCTTAAAAACCAAACTTAAAAAAATGCATAAGTTACAAGTATAAAAATGAGATATATATTTTGAATATCCCAGTTTTTGTTAATTGCACTAATGGAAAGGAGAGGAAGGTTGTGTTTTCTCATTAATTATTAGATCTGGGATATTATTTAAGAATGACACTTGCAAGGAATACAGTTAATATAATTGTAAGAGTAATTCCATTGACCTTCCACTTTTGCTATATATGGGATTGGGTGAACAGAGGCCAAATGAGAAACAGAAATCTGTTAAAAGTAGATAAAGGAATTTGGGAGATCTTTATTTGCATATGTATTAAAAACAACATATTACCTTGATGTCACCAAAGTCTTGAGACTTCAGAAACAAGAGATAGTCTGTGATTTTCATTTTCTCTTGAAGTTAGCTTCATGGAGTTGTGGATCACGAAGAGACCTGCAAAGTGTTTTATTCAGAAGACCGGCTCTTTCTTCTGCTAAAGTAGAGTTTTCCAAATGTAGCTCTTAGTAGCTTTCTCTTGTGTGTTGTGACTCAAAATGTGGGCGACTTCTTTATGTCTAGCGTTCTGTTATACAACTCTTCTTTTCTTTTTTAATCTTCAGGGGAAACAAAGTTTGATATCCTTATTTTAAATTCAGAGCTACGACTGACCTTCTGTCTTCTTAAAATCTCCAGATTCTGTAGTTCACTGACCCTTTATGAATAGTCATGCCCCTCAGGACTTTGGGATTTGGAGAAAGGCAGCTGTTGTCAGGCCAACTGATTAGAAGTAAATACACGCACATGATATTCGGATATTCAGTGGAGTTCAGAGATGTTTATAAAAGCTTTGTTGACACAGATTGTGTCATTTACACCCAGAGTACAGCCCTGAAGGTGAATTTCCTGAAAATACAAACCATATTTAATGATCCAAGGAACTTAAAAATCTATGTCTAATGGCATGTGGTGAGAGATATGAGTGATTATATCTTCAAAAATAGAGTTTAACTCTTGTTAAAGTTGATACAACTAAGATGTGTAAAACCTGTCTGCACAGTAGCTAAGGAGTGATGTTTTTGTAGTAAATTTTTTTTAGCATGTAGGCCATGATGCACTACTGGATTGAGGGTTATCTCTAGTTATAGCTTAGTTAGATGGAGCAGAGATTGTGTATTACACAGACTCTTGTGACAAAAGAGAATCCAACCATTCTCACACTTTCTGTTTGCTTCCTTAGAACTCTTGTTACCATAGAATGCACTGAAAGGAAAATTGACTAAAGTTGTTGATCTCTTCCTAATGAAATAATGAAATGGCCCACTTGCTTTCCCATGACTCTTAAGTCAGAAATCCCTTAATGCAACATTTGTGAAATGAAATACACGCATACACACACACACACACACACACACACACACACAAATCCCTTTTGGTAAATACATTATTAAGAATTAAAAAAATAAATTAAAAAATTTAAAAAATCAAAATACTTAAAAATTTAATTAAATACGTTTAAAAAATTAGGGAATGTTACATTGTGAGACTGATTAGGATTAGAAGAAATCTGTACTAAAAATCAAGAAACAAGGGTGCCTGGGTAGCTCAGTCAGTTAGGCCTCCCACTCTGGATTTCAGCTCAGGTCATGATCTCTGCTGCACCCTATACCTTCTCAGCCCCAGCACAGTGGGGAGTTTGCTTATGTCCCTCTCCCTTTGCCTCTCTCCCTGGTTGCCTGTTCTCTCTCCCTCAAATAAATAAATCTTAAAAAAAAAAAAAAATCAAATCTTGTTATTGATGCTTACTAGCTTTTAACCTTGTGGAAATGACTTCAGCCTTTATCCTTAGGTTTTTAATTGGTAAAAGAGGTGTGTGTAGGGGTGTGTGTGTGTATGTGTGTGAGGGAGAGAGAGAGAGAGAAATATGAGTGGGTTCTTAAATAAGGTGATAACGACCTCCCAGGGAGCATTTTTATTTGTCACAATGACGGGATTTACTAGCAGTTGTCAGTTTGGGTTGGAAAACAAGCTGCAATGCACAGGACCATCTTACACAGTGAAACAGTGGCCTGCCTGAGATGTCAGTAATCAGGACCCCACTTTGATGAAGCTGTAGATAATTCTCTAGGATCTCTTTCAATTTGTATCCAAATTACACAATTAGTAAAAACAACAGTAGATTAAATAAAAAGGCAAATGTTGGGATCCCTGTGTGGCGCAGTGGTTTGGCGCCTGCCTTTGGCCCAGGGCGCGATCCCGGAGACCCGGGATCGAATCCCACATCGGGCTCCCGGTGCATGGAGCCTGCTTCTCCCTCTGCCTGTGTCTCTGCCTCTCTCTCTCTCTCTGTGACTATCATAAAAAAAAAAAAAAAGGCAAATGTCATCAATTCAAAACTGTAAACACAAAGAAACCCTTCAAATTCTTAGGAAAAGCTTGAGGCAAATGTAGTCTCTATGATTCAGGAGGGAAACTTGTTTATTGATGTTTCTGTACCAGCCATTTTCCCAATTGTAGTCACATACATTTTAATGAGGACTGCCCAAGTTAGATGTTGCCATTACTATTTGCCAATAATAAGCCTGAAGCTTAGGGAGGCTGAACAACTTGTCTAAAATCAGATTATAAGTGCAGAACCAAATGTTAATTTGACCCCATCTGGCACCAAACGTGGGGCTCTTTTCCCACTTTATGCTCCCTTGAAAAGAGAAAATGGTAAATATGATGGTAGGAAAGTAGTAGTGACACTAAATGTCAGTGAGCAGTCATTATGAACTTGTTTTCCATTTCTTGAGCATATACCCTCTTTTGCCTCTAAGCCTGTGCTGTTTCTGAACTCCTCCTCCTCACCTGGCCAACTCATCTTTATCCTCAGGTCTCACTTGTGCTTTGTTTCCTCTGGGAAGTCTTCCTGACCATGCGGAACTTATTTCAGATGCCCTGAATTGTGCTTCAGTGGCTTCCTACACATCCTCAGTCATATGCACTCATCTCTCAGTGCTGTCGCTTGATTGCCTTCCATGCTGATTGTGTGTGTGTGTGGGGGGTGTGTGCATTTCCTTCATTCCTAGCATTATATTTTGTGCCTCCCAAATATTTGTGGAACAAAGGGATGAAAAAGACTTGATGTAGCAATTTATTTATTTATTTATTTTTAAAATATTTTATTTATTCATGACAGACAGAGAGAGAGAGGCAGAGAAACAGGCAGAGGGAGAGGGAGAGAAGCAGGCTCCATGCAGAGAGCCCGACATGGGACTCGATCCTTGGTTTCTAGGATCACACCCCAGGCCAAAGGCAGCGCCAAACTGCTGTGCCACTGGGGCTGCCCAGTAGCCATTTATTTTAAAAAATGAAGTGAATTTAATTAATTGTGAACATTTTGTGTATTTGTTCTTTGATCATTTGTTTTATAACATCAGGACATAATTCATTTTATATGCATATATAATTTTTTAAAATAAATTTATTTTTATTGGTGTTCAATTTACCAACATACAGAATAACACCCAACATATATAATTTTTATATCACATTCATTATTGTAATTCTTCATAGTACATGTGTATAAAATTCAATCCTCCTACTTATGTTTTCTTTCTCTTGTATGCTTACTATTTGATATCTTTTATTTTATATGTCTTTGTATTTGTGTTCTTTCTTTAATCATATTGTGTATGAGAATTAAATGTACGAAGCTAATATATCCTTTGGGGGAAGAATAGCAGAAATGTAGGAGAGCAGATTATGGAGCCAGGCAGCCTGAGTCTGAGGATCTTGGTTCCACTATTTATTAACTGCACAAGTTTTGGCAGGTCACTTGGCCTTTCTTCATATGTAAAAAATAAGGAAATAGAATCACTTATCCTTAATGATTGTTTCGGACTAATAAGTGAGGTAATACATTAACATTTACCATACAGCTAAAAACATGTAAGGGGATTAAGAAAAAGTGCCATGTAATATCAATGCAGTTGTTATTATTATCTTTTTCTTTAACTAAGACTTTTTAGATAATTTTTTTTGGAAAGTGCATATTATGGGAAAGGGGAATGATTAAACTTGGTTATTGCATTTAAAGGAAGTTTAGAGAAAATTTTGATCCATAAAATCCAAGGCAATTTAAACCAATTAGTACCAGTGCAGACAAACAAGAAACATGCTGGCTGTCCTAGGATGAACTTAGGAGTGGAACATCCCAGAAGATGACATCAGGCCTTTGGTGCCATTTCCTTACTCACATATGGTTTTGTTCTTACTCACCTTGTTTGTGATGTCACTGTCAAATTTAGGCTCTTCTATTTCTTTATTGAAATGGTAAGATTGAAGGCTGGTAGGTCTACAAAGAACAGGTCCCTGGGGATAATTTTGGTGATGGTAATTTTGCAATATAGCTGTATGCAATTATAATTCTCTTTTTGAGGAAGTTTCTAAGAGATTTTTTTAAAAAAGATTTTATTTATTTACTTATGAGAGACACAGTGAGACACCGAGAGGCATAGGCAGAGGGAAGAGAAGTCGGTTGGTTCCCTGCGGGAAGCCGGATACAGGACTCATCCCAGGACCCCAGGATCACAACCTGAACCAAAGGCAGATGCTCAACCACTGAGCCACCCAGGTGCCCCAATTCCTGAGCATTCTTAAAGATAATTTAACAATTGCCTTATGTATACCTGAGGATTTAATACATCATCAAAGTCCTTCTCTCTTTTGTGTACTGGACCTAGATTAAGCCTCACAAAAACTAATTTGATGCAGACCCAGAATTAAGACTTTTATGGTTCTGTTGTTTTAGTGTATAGATCACCATACATCTCTAGATTCCCACAGCTCATAGATGACAGTTATGCTGCTTTGCTCAATACTATTTCCTATCAATGTTTTCTTGTCCTGCAACTCCATGGGGACTCACTTTAAATCATACCAATAAATCCTAGTTAGTCAAGTGTGTATGAAGATTTCCTGAAGTGTCAAATGCTGAATTAACAATCATGTAAATGTTTTGTATAGGCCTCCTCATATTATAGATGGTCTGAGAGGTGAGGAATTCTAGATTAAGTAAATTTTTTCTTCCTCTTGGAAGTTTTGAGAATTTATATTTTAGTTGTTTACTAAACTATGAATGGTCTAAACAGCCAAATTATTATCCTATAATATTAAAAGAAAGCTAAGAAAGCTTGTCTCACCATGTGACAGATTTTGATTATAGAGAACAAGTAGTGTACTATGACAAAAACCAGGTCTTAGAAAAAACCTACATGGTAGGACTAATGGCATTCTCTCCATTTTTAATTGAGAAAGCTTATTTGCTCCACCAAAGGGTATATTATATCCTTAAATGGTATGCATGAGTGGAAATAAATCAGGAGAAATGTTCTTTGAAAAAAAGAATCATATTGGTACCAAATAGTGGTCGGGTTTTGCTTTAATACTTACCAAATAAATATCATTCTAAGGCTATATTCACTGGTAACTTTGTGGTGTTTGTAATTGAGTACCTTTGCTAATTTGGAATTGGGTGAATAAAGTGTGTGTGTGGGAGACATATCTATATTCTACACACATCTGTGAATGAATTTTTATGACATCATATAAATGCTAAAATTTCCCACATGTAGCTAGTGCTGTGGCTATACTATTTGGTAATTATAGTTTCAGGAATGTATTGGAATACCTCTTTGCTCCTCGATGGTTATGAAGAACTACAACTAAATTAAGCTGAAACAAGAGAAAAGGACATGCATATATTCATAGAGTTTGTTATATTGGCCTTCTTATTGCCATTTATGGTTTTTCATTTCTTCTTATGCTTTTGACTTACCATCTGGGGTTGTTTTCTTATTCCAATACAGCTTTGTTTTTGCCCACCTCTTTTGTGCTGTAATTGTCAAATACATTGCATTTCTACATGTTAAAGCCCAACAATACAATTATATAGTTAAGTGAAGAAATATGCAATTAAACTGTCTTTTATAATTACCTACAGAATTACCTTTACTGGTACTTTTTCTTTTCTTATATGGATTCAAATTGCTGATATCCTTTATTTAGTTTAAAGAATATTCCTTAGTATTTCTTGTAAGGTGGATCAACTAGCAACAGATTCCCTTAGGTTTTGCTTATCTGGAAATGTTTTTTCCTCCTTTTTTTTTATGGTACTTCCATTAGACATTATTTGGAATGCTCGATAGTATCCTACCATTCCCTGAGACTTCATTTTACTTCATTCTTTTTTCTCTGTTTTACAGATTGCATAATTTCTATAAATTTTTTTTCAAGTTTGCTGATTCTTTCTTCTGCTGTCTCAAATCTTCTGCTAAGCACCGCTAATAAAATTTTCATTTTTTTGTTATTACACTTTCAAACTCCATTTTTTGTCTTTATAGTTTCTTTTTCTCTGTTGATATACTCTATGTGATAGGACATTGGCATCATATTTTAAAAAATTTCTTAAGTGTGGTTTCTTTTAGATCTTTGAATATATTTATAATAGTTGCCTTGAAGTCCTTGTCTACTAACTCCAACATCTGGGTCCCCTCAAATATAATTTTCGTTGCCTGCTTTTTCTCTCTTGTTTATGGGTTCCTCTTTCTTTAAATGTCTGTATATCTCACATGTACACCAAATCATTTTTGGATACTGATCCCTTGCAGGCTTTTTGTTGTTGCTTTTTTCCTTACTGTTTAGTGTCTTGGCTGGACTAGTTTGATGAGATCTATTTCCCCTGAAATGTATAGCCTCTGATATCTCCTCAGAAGGCAGAACCTTGGGCATGCACGTAGTTTTCCTGACTACCAGAGATGATTGTGTGTTTAGCTAGACTCTTTTTGACAGTCCCTTTTCCCCCTTTAAGTTTCAGATCTTCCTCTCTTTGTATCACACCCACCTGTAGCCTCCACTAGTTGCTAGATAATTGCTTTTTCATTTTTGACAACATCTTAGGGCATTAATTGTTCCATATTCTGATACAATGATAGTTAAATCCATTGATAGAAGTTGTTACCAGTCTTTGAGGCTTGTTTTGACCCTTTCCGGGGAAGAACCTCTTATCTAATGAAGCAGGAACTAGTTGAGGGATAGAGAACTTATTTTTCACTTCTTTTTTTCCTAAAAATTTTATTTATTCAAGAGAGACACACACAGCCAGACGGAGAAGCAGGCTTCATGCAGGGAGCCTGATGCGGGACTCAATCCTGGGTCTCCAAGATCATGCCCTGGGCTGAAGGCGGCGCTAAACTGCTGAGCCACTGGGGCTGCCCTTATTTTTCACTTCTTGTCCTGCCTGGATCCTTTCCATTGGAGATAGAGCTTTATTTGTGTATTTGTGGGAAGAGGCAGGCCCTGGTGCCACCGCCTGGCTGTGGCCACTACCCAGTATGGATCTTCTATAACTCAGTGCTGAAGATGAAGGAAAACTGCTGATATTTATTAACTGCTGCATGGTCTCTGTATTAGGAAGCTGGGGGAAATGGGAGCTTCCACTTGACTGCAAAGTACAGTTGGGCAGCTCAGAGCTATGAAGGAAAGGGGGACTAAACTGCTTGGCTCCATATTAAATAGTGAGAGATGATTTGGCATGACAGATGACACCCAGCTGCCACCAACTCTATGTAGGCCCTCTGCAGCATGGAGCTGTGGGAGATGAGATTTGCTAATGCACACTGGCTGCTGATACTACCAGAGTGCTCTCCCATCTCAAGGAACTGGGGAGATGGGAACTGCTCTTTGGCTACTGAGCCCACTGGGCCTGCTGAAATAGTTCTCAAGGCAGAATTGTTGGTGGATTGGTGTAGTCACTAGCTCAGATGCAACAGCATCCCACTGTTCTTTTTTTTTCTTTTAAAGATTTTATTTATTTATTCATGAGAGACAGAGAGAGAGAGATAGAGACACAGGCAGAGGGAGAAGTGGGCTCCCTGCATGGAAACTCTATCCCGGAACTTCAGGATCACGCCCCGGGCCGAAGACAGGCGCTCAGCTGCTGAGCCACCCAGGGATCTCCTCATCTCACTGTTCTTATTAAGTTTCTATCAATTTTGTTGAATAAATGTTTGCCAATTTGTTGTAAACTTGCTACAGCCCTTAGGTCAGTTGTCACCATGTATCCAATTGTTTTTATTAAATTTCCATTAATTTTGTTAAATACATGCTTGCCAATTTGTTGTAAGCCCTTTGATCAATCTCCAGAGACTTTGAATAATTGTTTTTGTTAATTTTGACCTGCTTATCTTTCCAGGAGAGAGGTTTCACTGAGTTACTCACAATATCATTCCAGAATTGCCTCCCACACTTAAATTACATAACCAAGTAGCAGAGTTACAACAAGGAAAAGACCAAATACTTATACAATGAGATGTTATATTTTCAATAATTTAAAAGAACCTGCCTTATTTTTTAAGGCATTTCTTATGTGTTGAAGAATTTTCCAATAAATTAGCCCATTTCACCTCCACTGGGGTGCAGAGAATTAGGTTGGGAAGTTATCTTTCCTGTTTTACAAATGGCAGGAATGAAAGTACTGGGGATATGTGACTTGCCTAAAGATACATAGCTAGAAACTGGCCAAAGGGGACTCAAGCAGAATGTTTTATTTGGAACCAGTTTATTAATGTTTTAGATTAACTTCTCGTATGAGATCATGGCTAGTTGTATTTGATTTTGTTTCAAGAAAAACAAACTCTCCACTGGCCAATCTACTTGCACTTTAAACTGACTATGAACTCGATTTTTAATGTCCTCATTCACTTTGGTACCTTATCTTTTCCATTTGGAGAAAGACACCCAGAAATAAAAATCTCTTTTTCATACTATTTTCTTTTTTACTTTGGGAAGTGGTGGCTAGCCTTTCTTGTCTTGTGAGTATTGCCTTGTTAACTAGGAGGTGAGAGCTCAAGGTAATCCTGAATCTGCACCTGCAGCAGCAATGTTTTTAGTATATGCCGCAGCATCAGCCTTTACTACAGTGTGCTGGGGCTAACAGAGGCAGAAACGCAGTCACGATTTGCTCTGGGTCCAAGAATTATCACTTTATTTTCAATACTCAAAGGCCTAAGAGTATTTTTAGTAGGCTACTGTGATGAACATCAATTAAAAAAAGAAAAAAAAACCCCTACTTCCCACCACTGTAATAATTATTTCCACTTTTGCATATTATTGTCTTATTCTTGTTCATGTGCAAATGATTTGTACATAATTGAAATCTTAATTTTTGACATTTGAGAAGTGACATTACCAAGATGGTGACATAGGCTGCTTGAGCTTCAGTCTCCCTCATTAGAACAACTAACAACTATTCAAGTATAAGATACCACTGAGAGGATCCTAGAACATGAGTGTGTGGCTGAGGCACCCCTGCACCATAAAACAGAGACAAGGCTATATTAGAAGGGCAAGAGAAGTGGCTACATGTCAATTACATTACCCCTCCCCCAGCATCATGCAGAGAGGTCCTCCTGAGCCTCCATTTCCTCCAGTGGAAAAAGAAACCCAGGTGGAACAATCAGCACCTCCTCCCACCAGCATTGTGAGTTGTGTGTGGAAGCCCCTCCTGATCTTGAATCACAGGGACTGCAGGGCAGTCAGTGGGATTCAACCACTGGGAAAGCATTTGACAAAATTCAACAACCATTCATGATAAAAACTCAACAAATTAGGCATAAAAGGAACAGATCTCAACATAGTAAAGGGCACATATGACAAGCCCAGAGCTAACATTTTAATGGTGAAAGGTTGAAAGCTTCTCCTTTAAGATCAGGAACAAGATAGACATGCTCAGTCTCATTGCTCCTATATCACATAGTACTAGAAGTCTTAGCTAGAGCAATCATGCAAAAATAAAAAAAAAAGTATCAGAATTGGAGAGGAAGAAGTAAAATTGTCTCTATTTGCAGATAATAATATTTTGTATGTGGAAAATCTTAAAGACTCAACCAAAAATACTATTAGATTTAATCCAAGAATTCACTAAAGTTGCAAGATACAAAATTAACATAGTAGTGGTTGTGTACACTAACTATGAATTTTCTGAAAAAATTAATTCCATTTATAATACCGTCAAAAAATAAAAAATAAAGTAAAATAAAAAATAAAGTAAATTTAACTGAGGAGGCAAAAGATGTCTACTTTGAGAACTGCAAGACATTGATGAAATAAGTTGAAGAAGACACAAATAAGTGGAAAGGCATTCTGTGTTTATTGAAGGGAAGAATTGATGTTGTTAAGGAGTTAATACTACCAAATTCCATGTATATATTCAGTGCAAGTCTCATCATGTTTCCAGTGGCATTTTTTATGGAGGCAACAAAGACAAAAACAATGCTAAAATTTATATGGAACTGCAAAAGATCCCCCCAAAATCCCAAGAAAGAACAAAGGAGGAGGCATCACGCTTACTGACTTAAAGCTATATTATAAAGCTATGGTCATCAAAACAGTATGATCCTTGCATAAAAAACAGACAAATTGGCCAATGGAACAGAACCAAGAGTCTAGAAATAAACCCAAGCATATATGTATATGTGGCCAACTAATATTTGCTAAGGGAGCCAAGCATACTCAATGGAACAGATAGTCTCTTCAATGAATGGTGCTGGAATAATTGCATATTCACATGTAGATGAATGAAACTGGACTCATATCTTATACCACTCACAAAAGTTAGCTCAAAATGGATTAGATACTTAAATGTAAGACCTGAAACCATGAAACTCATAGGAGAAAGTATAGGAATAAAGCTCCTTGACATCTTGGTAATGATTTTTGGATATGATACCCAAAGCACAAACAATGAAATAAAAAATAAATAAGTGGGGACTATATCAAACTAAAAAGGTTTTGCACAGCTAAAGAAATCATTGACAAAGTGAAGAGACAACCTATAGAGTGGGAAACAATATTTACAAACTATACATCTGATAAGGGGTTAATACTCAAAATACATAAAGAACGCCGCTCCAAATAATCCATTTAATAAAAAAATGGGCAAAAGACCTACATAGCCATTTTTCTAAAGAAGATATATAAATGGCCAACAGGAACATGAACTAGTGCTGCACATACTAGTCATTAGGGAAATGAAAGTCAAAACCATGATGAAATATTACCTTACATCCGTTGGAATGGCCATCATCAAAAAGACAAGAGATAATGTATGTGATGTGGGTGTGGGAAAAGGGAACCCTCATGCAATGTTGCTGGGAATGTAAATTGGTACAGCCACCATGAAAACTAGTATGGGGGTTCCTCAGAATTTAAAAGCAGCGTTACCTTATGATCCAGCAATTCCACTTCTGAGAATATATCCAAAAGAGATAAAAACACTAACTTGAAAAGATATATGTACCCCTATGTTCATAGCAGCATTATTTACAATTGCCAAGACATGGAACTAACTTAAGTGTCTATCAAAGGATGAATGGGTAAAGAAGTTGTGGTTTTTATAACAATAGAATACTATTCAGCCATAAAAATGAGCAAATGCTACCATCTGTGACAACACAGATCAATATTGAAGGCATTGTGCTAAGTGAAATCAGAGACAGAAAGGCAAATCTTGTATGATCTCACAATGTGTAGCAAAAAAAAGAAAACAAAAAAACTCCAAACTCACAAGAGAAGAGATGAGACTTGTGGTTACCTGGGGGTGTGGTGGGGGAAGAAATTAGAGGAAGATGGTCAAAATGTACAAACTTCCAGTTATAAGATAAATAAGTATCTTACATTAGATCATAATGTACAACATAATCTTACTGTATGATATATAAGAAACTGTTCTAGGAGATCTCATCACAAAGAGAACATTTTTTTCTTTTCGTATCTATTTGAGAAGATGATGTTAACTGGACATATTATAGTAATCATTTCACAATAGATATAAAACCATCATGCTGTATGTTTTAAAGTTATACAGTGATGTGTGTCAATTATTTCTCAAGAAAACTGGAAAAATATTAATTTTTAAAAAACTGTGTCTTAACCATTTCTTTTAGATCCATAGGCTTTTCAGACTGTTAGAGATGTAAAACATCCATTGCTCTTCTTTTTTTTTTTTTGTAACGCAAGCTCCATTGCTCTTCTTATTAAAGAAGTAAACAATTTACAAAGTGTATATAATATTTTAAGAAATTCCTAAAAAAAAAAAAAAAAAAAAAGAAATTCCTGAGTGTAGTTGGTGAAATTTTGGGAGAGGAAGGAAAAGATCATTAATTCAGCTATTTCTTTTTATATAAAAGTAAACAGAATCTTACGTTATATGACTTGCCTCAAGAGAAAAGTAGCCAGTAGTGGCATTAGATCTTAATTTTTCTGACTCCTTGGTACTTCCTTACATTTTTAACAACACACTGTATACTAACAAACATCATCAAGAAACAGTTAAACAAATTTTTAATTGAATCATATCTCCCCCACCTGACAATTGGTGTGGAACACAAATAATGACTTTTGGGTTTTAAACATGTGCTCTTCGAGAGCCAAACTTTTGCACGCCATGAGGATATGAAGATGCTTTCTCTTTTCTGGAAATTTTAGCTTGTCTAGGATATAAACAAAAGGGCTGCCAGGTTGCCCAAAGCACATGCTGAAGCATGCCAAGGAAAGCTTCCGATTGGCCCCAGCCTTCTGGGTCTCTGTGGGCCTCATTAATTTGATGCGCTTTGCTTCTATGACAATAGAACACTCGCCTAGTCAATTACTTGCACCTGCATTTCTCAGCTTGTCACACTTCCCTTTTCCTTTAGGGTCTGGAAATAAGTGGGAAAGAAAAGCCTTGTTGAAAGGAGACACCTCCAGATTTGTTTTCCTCTTACACCCAGTAAAATGATATAGATTTCCCTCAAATTAAGTAAAGGTGAATATACTTATTTAAAATTTAAAGATTGTTTTTATTGCAATGTATAGGAACATCCAAATTTTAAGAATAAGCGTGTTCTTTGATATAATTTTTATTTATCTCTTTCTCGTGCTTTTATTGGAGATTTTTGTTTCTACATGTCAAGGTAAGCAATGTAGTTTTATTATGCTTAAAAGCATTAGACCAATAAATACTGCCAACTCCAATATTTTAAAATAGCTACTGTTTGAAATAGTTTTATTTCAGGCAGATATTAACACAACTTCCTTCCTTCCTTCCTTCCTTCCTTCCTTCCTTCCTTCCTTCCTTCCTTCCTTCCTTCCTTCCTTCCTTCCTTCCTGCTTTTCTCTTCTTTCTCTTCTTTCTTTCCTTCCTTCATGCTAATTGTTACCACTTCACTTCCCATGTAAGGAAAGGGCTATAGTGAAAACAAAGACTAGTGAAAACTGGACTTCCTATTCTAATACTATATTCCTGGAAGTCGGAATCTCAATATTCAGTGTTTTATAAAGGGCCTGAGGGATCCCTGGGTGGCACAGTGGTTTAGCGCCTGCCTTTGGCCCAGGGCGCGATCCTGGAGACCCGGGATCGAATCCCACGTCAGGCTTCCGGTGCATGGAGCCTGCTTCTCTCTCTCTCTCTGTGATGTGACTATCATAAATAAATAAAAAAAAAATTAAAAAAAAATAAAGGGCCTGAGGATCTCTTGTGTAAGAATTGAATTTGGCTCTATTTTAGTAAAAGATAATTTCACTGTGAAAAAGTAAAGAAACTGCTACTCACATGCTATTTAAAACTTAATGTTTCTTTTTTCTGTTTATTATTTCCTTCTTTCCTGATATTTCATAAGTTCATTTTCTATACCTATGTTCTTAATTCTGTTCTTCCTAATGGCTTTGAGTAGATAGAGTAGCATTTATTGAGCTCACAGCTCACAGCAACACTTAACAAATTAAGATTATTTCTTTCCATTTCATAGATGAGGAACTGATCTTGAACTGATTAAGTACCATGTGCCTTATAAGGAGTAAGTGATTGAGGTGAGACTGGAACCCAAGACTAACATGAAAGCCTAAGCTAAACTATCAATTCTAGGTCTTTCATCATCTCTCTCCATTACATTTTTGTATCCTAACTTCTGAGCACGTGTCAGTGTCTCCTTGAACTAATAACAGGAATTTTTTTCTGTAGATCCCACTCCTCAAGTTTATCTTTTATCTTACTTTCATTTTTCAACATCTTTTGAAAGATTCATCTATATGGACAGACTCTACTTCTTCACCTCTGTATTTACTCTTCAGTTCAGTACCACTTGGCTCTTGCCTCTACCATTGTGGAAAACTCCTTTATGAGAATTAAAAGTTAGTTAAAAGCTAAACCACATAACTTTTAAGAAAACACTTTAAATGAAATATAAATGCGCAGATCTTAAGTGTACAGTTTGATAAAGTTGTGCCCATTTGTATCTGGTTTTGTTCACTCAATATTATGTCTACTAGGTTTTATTTTTATTTTTTTTCTACTAGGTTTTAAAATGTATTATATTTAGAAATAGTACATTCTTTTAAGTTGCTAAGTAGTTTTTAAGGTATAAATAAGTTCCAAATTACTTATTCATTCTACTCTTGATGGGCATATGGATTATTTCCATTTCTTACTATTATGGGTAAAGCTGCTATAAACAATCTTCTACATGACTGTTGGTAGATCTAAAGCAATCATTTATATTGGGTATATACAAGGGAGTAGAATTGTTGGCTCATAGACTAGGCATATATTAAATTTTATTTATTTATTTAATTTATTCATGAGAGACAGAGAGAGAGAGAAAGAGGCAGAGAGAGAGAGAGAGGTAGAGAGAGACAGAGACACAGGCAGAGGGAGAAGCAGGCTCTATGCAGGGAGCCTGACATGGGACTCGATCCCAGGTCTCCAGGATCAGGCCCTGGCCTCAAGATGGGCACTAAAGTGCTAAGCCACCTGGGCTGCCCTATATTAAATTTTCATAGATACTGCCAAGTAGTTTTCAAATTTGATTTTACTAACCTTCACCATGACTGGCAACACAGGAACGTTTTAGCTGCACCACATTATTTTACCATCTCTTGGTATTGTCCGTCTTCTATTAGGTGGTATTATTTTAAAGGTTTTATTTATTGAATGAATACATGAGAGACACAGAGAGAGGCAGAGACATGGGCAGAGGGAGAAGCAGGCTCTGTGTGAGGATCCTGATGCAGAACTTGACCCCAGGACTCCAGGACCCCAGGACCTCAGGGTCATGATCTGAGCCAAAGGCAGGTGCTCAACCACTGGGCCACCCAGGTGCCCTAGGTGGTATTGTTTTATTTAAAATTCCATTTTCCAGAGTCTATACCCTTTAGCCATCAGTTCCCCATTTTCACATTACACCTTCCCTAAACCTAGGAAATCACTAATTTACTTTCTCTCTGTATAGATTTACCTATCCTGACTATTTAACATATGGAATCATTCTATGTGATCCTTCTTTCGGTTAGCAGAATATTTTTAAGATTCATGTATGTTATAGCTTGTATGAGTACTTCTTTTTTTGCAAATAACATTCCATTTTATTGATATACCACATTTTATTTATTCATTTATTTGGCTGACAAATATTAGATTGTTACTCATTTTTATAGTTTCGTCCTTTGGAGTTGGAGTCCATAGTTCTTTAATGTGTTTATTTTTATTTTTTTGATGTGTTTTTAATAAGCCATGATTTTGTAGCTTATACAGTTTAAGTTGGTCAGGTGAGGATGATAATATTTTGTGATTTTCTTCATCTAAACCAGAAGTGAAGCCCTCCCAAGGATTTTGAGATACTTTGTTTTTTTCCCATCATACAAATCCTTTGAAATGTGAGTTTTTCTCTGAGTTTTTCACAGGTGAGAAAATATGCATTGCTTGAAGTTCATTGATTTGTCCAGGGCCAGAGACTCAATGAGCACAGTTTTAAGTGAAAGAGCACAGTCCCCCCCCCCCCCCCCGCTCCAAATTCAGTGCTTTTCCTATTCATGGTATTATGGGCCCAAGAGAGTAAGAATAATTTATACCTCAGAACTGAGCTGACAGACCATTGTTGTTGGATTCTCTGGTGGGGTATAACTGGGAAGGTGGGGTTTAAAGTCTTCTGTCTTGGGATGCCTGGGTGGCTCAGTGGTTGAGCATCTGCCTTCGGCTCAGGGCGTGATCCTGGGGTCCACATCGGGCTCCTTGCAGGAAGCCTGATCCTCCCTCTGCCTCTCTCTCTCTCTCTCTCTCTCTGTCTCTCTCTCTCTCTGTCTCTCATTAATAAATAAATAAAACCTTTAAAAAATAAAGTCTTCTATCTTAAAGTAAATTGTGAATCATTCCATGAATTTTTCTATTTAGAAAATTGATTTTGATCCTAATTTTGCTGCTCTTCTCAGCAGCTGGATAAGTAGACTTCAGAGCGTATTCCATTCTGGTATAAGAGCAGCTGTTCCTGTGTACTTGCACTTTGGAGCCTGCTCTCTGATGTGCCTCATTAGCCTGTCAGCAGCTGGCTTAGCAGAAGTTTTGAAGAACTTGCACTTCTAAGCCAACGCCCCAGAGAGAGAGAGAGAGAGAGAGAGAGAGAGAGAGAGAGAGAGGTGAGAGAGCTCAGCTACTGGTACCTGAAGCACAAATTAACTCCAATTTAGAGGAAGCATTTCTCAGCTCTAGAAAGTCAGTATAAGTGTCATGATGTTTCCAAAGAGAATGCACCTGAAATCCTCCAAACTGTATATTTTGAGGCTTCTAAGGTGATAATTCTTTGATTGCTAAAGGGCATCATTAACAGAAATATGTGTCTTGTGCCACCTTGGAATTTTTTAAGTGGGGTCTAATTTTCCACTTTGAGATTAATATAAAAAGAGAGAAGTTGATTTTAGATTTAAAGGCATCATGTCACCTAAAGTCATTTTTCAGTGTTTTCTCCCCTTGCTCCCATCTCCTTGTGTATTTCCTTCTTTGTGACTGCACCTGTGCAGCCTGCTTTGGCTTGAAGCATCTTTATATGACTTTGTCCCACTGGACTCTTAGATCACCCCACAGTCTCTATGTTAGGAGGAAGCACACTCATGGGCAGGTTGTATCTTCTCTACTTTCTTTTCTCCCTCTCAGCCTCCCTTTCCCTCAGTCTTCATCTAGTCATAGATTACATGATAAAGAGGAAGGCAAGAATGTATTTGTTATAATAATATGGGAGTGAAGATTTTTCTGTCTGTGAACTTAGAATGACATTTCTAAAGTGTGTATCATGCAGATTTGAACAGACAATGCCCCTGCTGGCAAATGCCTCAAAGGCTCTTGACCTACCTAAGGAATCAAACTCTCCTTGATACACACAATTCCTTGGGGTCCGGTGCAGCTTATTCTTGAAGTCACACCCTGGGCACCAGCCCCACTGTCCTCCTTACACATCTAGGTTTTGCCTAGCATACTTGGGATAGCACAGTTATGTATTTGATCTCTTATCCTTTTTAATTTCTTTCCAGCATTGAACATGGTGGATCATCTTTTCCTTTTGGAAACGTTCTGCTTCTCTTCTGATGCTTCTCTTAAATCACTTGTCATTTTGTCTCAGTTTCGGTTTTGGACATGTTAATTTTGAAATGCATGTGAGAGACAGCCACATGGGGATCATAAGTAGGCGTTTAGATCTATGGTTCAGGAGATCCTCCTAGAATCTTTCTCAGGCACCTCCTTCAACTGAGCTTTAAATATTGGCGCTCTTAAGCTCTGGGTTCTGGATCTTGCTCTCCTCTCCTCTCACTCTTTCCCTTTTACATTCCCCCTTCTCCTTTTTTTTCCTATGTGGCATTGAATTTTACCACTTATGACAATTCCCACACTTTCCTCCTGAGCCAGTCCTTCCAAAGCACAGACTTTTATTCTCAGGGCTATTCGGAAACGTGTTTCTTGACCAAAATGTGAGCTTCATAGGAACAGGAACTTATTTTGTTTATTCACTATTGTTTCTGTATTACCTAGAAAGAAAGATTGGGACTCCATAGATATTAAAAAATATTCAACTAAATAAATTTGAAAATTGGTCAATCTGTGATGTTTTCTGCATATGATGTCCTTAGAGACTCCTGTAACCGAAGACCAGCAATCTTCCTTCCTCTGGTAGATGTGTGGTTGGGTGTGTAGATGGTGCAATGAGAAAAGAAAAGATATGTGTAAACCAAGCACTGAGATCATTGGTAAAGTGGGAGTCATTTTGTGGAAGATTGCAAGACAAGGCTGTAAATATATCATTAAATTTAATTCAGTTTATTATATTGCTATATGGATATACCAGTTTTATCTATCCGTGCTTTGTCAGTGGATATTTGGGGTGTTTCTACTTTTCTGTGATTAAGAATTTTGCTCCTAATCAAAGTATTGATAAAGTCAAATTAATGAACTTGATGATAATGTCCTAATGTCCTGGAAATGTTTTCTGAATAACTGAACGGAAGTAAAGTTAGGATTGTGATTTTTTTTTTTAAAACTTTTTCCCCTTTGTTATCTTTTAAAATCTGTAACATTTGCAAAAATAATGTCCTATACTACATATGTTAGTTACAAATAATAATTGCATAAGGAACATTTATGAGTTCACTTAATCCAAGAACTAGAATACTAAAACCTTTAGCTACCTATTAATTACCTTTCTTTCACTGTCTCTCTGCCTTCTTGTCACCTGTATCAATCATTCTGTGTCACAAAGGCAACCACTCTTCCTAAATTGATATTTTCACATTGCTTTTGAAAAAATATTTTTATAATATGTATGTGTATGCCTAAATATATCAATTAGCTTTGCTTGTCATTCAGCTTCATGAAAATATATTTTACTCTATATAATTTACTGAGACATGCTTTATTTGTGTATTTATTTATTTTTTTGCTAAACATTATGTTTTCAAGTTCTTATGTTGTTTCAGGTAGTTGTAATTCATACATTTTCATTGTTGTATGAATATGTCACCAAGTTTTGTCTGTTCTCTCTCCATGGATGTTTGTGATTCTTCTTTTATGTCATTAAGAACTTTGCTCTTATACAATTTTTTAACAAAGTAACACCAATTTTTTAATAGTTTTTATTCATTTTCTAAAATGCATATGTAATGCCATTATATTATTTTTTCCTTGATAAAATTTTGCCCATGAAATCTTTACTAGTGTCTGTAATTTTTAGACATGTATGGAATTAGTATTTTGAATTACTTCTACAAAAACACCTTATTTTCTCCTATCCCTGGGCCATTGCATATGCTGTTTTCTCTATCTTAAAGAATTTTTGGCTCTCTACCCCTGACTTTGATTTCCCTGAGTACCTCCTATTCATCCTTTGTCTTAGATGTCACTTTTTCCAGGAAGCCTTCCTAACTGCCTCAGGTTGCTGTAGGTGCCTCCAATCCCTTTCACAAACTCATGCACCACTCCATATTTCCTTTTAAAAACACCCAATACAGTCATATGTTTATATATTCTGGTTTACTTCTTTGACTTCAGCACTATCATGTATACTTGGAATGGCAGATATTTGCCTCATTTTGTGATACGTGCCTAGAAGCCAGCCCATAGCCTGACATGAGACAGATATTCAATAAACATTTGTTAAATAAATGAAAAAAATTGCTTATCTCTCATCTTCTACTCACCAAAATAATCATTAAAGGCACCTTATTGGGCACCTGGGTGGTTCAGTGGTTAAGCGTCTGCCTTTGACTGGGGTCGTGATCCCAGGGTCCTGGGATTGAGTCCCATAGCAGGCTCCCCATGGGAAGCCTGCCTCTCCCTCTGCCTGTGTCTCTGCATCTCTCTGTCTCTCACGAATAACTAAATAAAATCTTTAAAAAGAAGAAAACTTATTTTGTTATGTCAAAGGACAGCTATTTGTTGGTAAATGGAATATTTAATAATGTTTTCTCTTTGGACAGTGTTATCAATTTCAATGCTGTCAGCTGTCAAAGATGGAGATCATCAAGGAACTAAACAATTGGGGCCACCATTCACTTCTGGTGTCCTTTGGTCCATGGAGATACATTTCATAAGGACAACTATTGATTTCTACTATTATATTGCCAGGAAAGCCAGCAATAATTGCTTTAGAAATTTTGTCCATGAATTTTTCTTCTTAATTTCCCAGGAGCAAGACCAGCTGCTCCCCCTCTCTCAACAAAAAATTAAAGAGCTGGTAGAAATTAACATACTCATAATTTTTTTTAAAGAGGAGTATTATTTACTTGAGTTTGTGGTAATGAATAATGAGAAGCAAAATAAAAAAGTAATGTTTTCAAAGGATTTTCAGCTGTGTTTAAAAAATTGATACATTTATTTATTGTAATAGGATTGCCATTGTAGTGATAATTATCACTTCTGTTTAATGGTTGGAATAATTTTGTTCTAGTCTTTTATCAAGTTTGATGATTATAATTTGACATTGTGCTTATTCCCTATACTGTGTATTAGGTCCCTAGGACTCATTTACTGCTGGTTTTAAGTTTGTACCCTTAAAAAAATACCTGTTTTATCCCCTAAGCCCTTTTTCTACTGGCTACCATTTTACTCTCTGTTTTAACAAGTTTGGGTTTTTTAGATTCCACAAACAAGTGACAGCATGTATTACTTATCTTTCTCTGTCTGACTTTTCTCACTTAGCATAATGTGCTCCATCCATGTTGTCACAACAGCAGTGTATCTTTCTTTTTCTTCATGGCTGAATTATCACATATATATCATGATTTCTTTATCCATTCATTTGTCTGTGGGTACCTAGGTTCTTTCCATATCTTGGCTATTGTGAATAATGCCACAGTAAACATGGGAGTGCAAATGTTTCTTTGTTGTTGTTGTTTTTTAAGATTTTATTTATTTATTCGTGGGAGACACAGAGAGAGAAAGACAGAGACACAGGCAGAGGGAGAAGTAAGCTCTATGCAGGGACCCCGATGTGGGACTCGATTCCTGGATCCCAGGATCACGCCCTGAGCCAAAGGCAAAGGCTCAACCGCTGAACCCCCCAGGTGTCCCAACAAATGTTTCTTTGATAGCCTGTTTTACTATTCTTTGGGTCTTTACCCAGAGATGGAATTGTTGGATCATATGGTAGATTTATTTTTAATTTTTTAAGGAAACTCGTTAGCGAATTTACATTCCAACCAACAGTGTGCAAGTGTTCCCTTTTCTCCATATCTTCACCAACATTTTTCTGTTGTCTTCTTGATGATACTTATTTAAATATGTATTAGGTGATAGGTCACTGTAGTTTTTGATTTACATTTCCCTGCTTATTAGTGATGTTGAAAATGTTTTCGTGTATCTGTTACTATGAAAATAAGTAAAGCAAAGACCAACATAAAATTTTCTGCTTTATGGGAACACTACTATTCCTATTTTTCAATATGTAAACATCTTTCAGGGTTTGGTAAATTTGCAAGCTTGCTTGTCATTATTAGCAGCTATGGAAAGAATCTTTATCTCTTCTCCAAATCCTCCCTATCTTTCATCTTCGGTTTCTCCCCTCCATTTCCCATAAATATCTGGTTGTTGAACAAGAAATATTAGGGTTGTAATGGGACAGACATTTGGAACATTATACAACCAAAAATTCATTTTGTCTCAGATCATATATGTGTGGATGTGGTATACATTACCACATCCCATTTTTGTTATTGAACCCCATAAAAAGAAAGTTTCATTGTTCTTACTTGACTATTCCGGAGGTATGTATTACATACATGCAAGAACTTTTTCACAGGGCCAAGACATGAGAACTATGTGGATAATGGGTAGAGTCTTTTTTATTTATTGGGGTTTACTTCCCAATTCAGAAGAAATGAATTGCCATTTTATTTCCTGATGCAAAAATTAACTAAATGTCATCCATTTTGTTGACATGTAGAATTAATATATGGGAACTGGTTCCTATTAGCTCATACGAGCGAATTGTTCCCAATTCAGCATTCAGTGATGCCACATTGATAACTTAATGTTTGGTATAGTGGGAGTATTTACACCGTGGAAATTGGCAATTGCTACAAAACAGGAACTTTCCCCCCATTTAAAGAGCTGGTTGTTTATTATTCATCAGCACTCCATTGCAGGTAGTAGACAACTTAAAAAAATACTGATTATGAGTGCAGTATTCCTTCCTCTGAGGAAGCACCCTTTCTCAATGAATGTGGTTCTGGTATGGTGGTATGTCCGTCCTTGAGCCCCCACCTCTTTAATGATACAGGCAGATTAGAGTTTTCATCTGTTCTGTGAACATATCTTTTCGGTTTGCTTTCATTGTGTCTAGAAGATGTATTTTAATACCTATTCTTTTCTTAAAATGATTTTTCATGGAATTGGAGAGATTCAGAAACTATGCTGTGGCTTCTCTCTCTCTCTATAATCATTTCCCTTAATTATATTTTCAACAGATAATTCATTCAGGAGGAGTGTTATAGAGTTATGGAAATTGTTTCCTAGAGTTGTGCACAGGTTGACAATAGCTATTGGAAACATATATTAAAGTTCTCATACTCTTTCTCTTTGGAGATTCATGCCATTGTGATTTTTCTTTTTCCAGAAACTGTTATATTTACCGTAATATCCCTAGATAAAATTGGTAACTTGAAGCTCTCCTTTAGTTAATATGTATCTGAATCTATTAGGAATAATAATCGAGAATACTAATTCCATTTTTAAATACCTCTGGTTACTTAGTGCAAAGTTTTTCCATCATGTCAGAGAAATTTTAAATCTCTTTCCTCAAGCTATATATCTTCTTAAAGTTACACTGGTCATGTCACAGAATAATTCTCAGTCCTAGAATAACAAGAGAAGTTAAGCAGAAAATACATATTATATTTGGAATATATTTCAACACAGTAAAAATGTGATGATTTCCCAGGACTCTCATTTAGATGACAATTATAGGCTGCCATGGGATCTCCTTAGATGTTGTTTAAGGAAAATGAAGTTTCTTGAGTCTTATGACAGACTCAGGACTTTTTTTTTTATTTGGAAAAAAATCTCCTTTCAGAGTTTTATTCTAAAATTCATTTACTGAAGATACAATGTTTATCTTTAAAATGTATTTATATATTTCTTTAGTCCTCTTCCTTTACTCAAAAGACAACTTGAAATCTATAATCTCAGGTTTATACAGAAACAAGATATTCGAAGTTTTTGGTTAGTTGAGACTCCTCAAGGCTTGAAAGTTACAACAAATGTCTTTATTTTTATGCATTCATGTTCTAGTAATCCACATCAAAGCAATATAGAATGAAAATTTCATAGTCTAAACTACTTCAATTAACAAAATTATGACTATCAATTATGCAGTTTTTATCTATTTTAATAGTGTTCTGCTTATTAATTTTTCATCAGATATTTTAAAATGATACATTGTGATCATTGATCCTTTGCTCATACACTTCAGTGATTTCCTTTCTTAATCCACATATTAATGATAATTATCTTTTTAAAAATTAATTTTTTTGAATGTAATTGTATGTACTCATTTTACTTGTTCAGTTTGAAGCATTTTCACAAACCCCTAATTTTGCATAACCATTACCAGTTCTGAATTGGTTATTTATCTTTATGCTAATACCATATTTTCTTGATTACTATAGCTTTATATTAAAACTTGAATCCAAGTAAGGTAAAATATCCAGCTTTATTTTTGCATTCCAAAATTGTTTTGGCAATGCTATTTTCTTCATTTGAATTTCTATATTAATTTTAGAATGAGTTGGCCAAGTTTATCAATGAAGCCACTTGGCATTTTTATTGCATTAAATTTATAGACCATTTTGAGGAGAACTGACATCACAGCAACACTGACTCTTCTAGTCCATGAATATGGTGTATCTTTCATTATTTTAGCTTTTCTTGAATTTATTTAAATGATGTTATATGATTTTCAAGGTAAAAGGTGTTGCTCCTATGTTGAATTAATCTCTGGTTAGTATATGTTTTTGATGATACTATAAATAATATTTTCAAAACTTTGATTTCCTGGTTACTCATTACTAGTGAAAAAATTAGAATTGATTTTACATGTTGATCCTGAATCCTATGACTTTTCTGATTTAATTAATTGGTTATAATAGCATTTTGGTAGAGTATTTGTTTTCCTATGTACACAATTAGTCTGTGAATAACGAGTATTTTATTTCTTCCTTTATAATTTATATGTCTTTTATTTCTTTCATTTTGTTCTTCTTTCTCCCCTTTATTGAGCATGTTGGAACTTTCAGTCCAATGTTAAATTACAATTGTGAGAGTAGACATCTTTGTCTTGTTTTGGTTCTTGGAGAAGAACATTTAGTCTTTCACTATTAAGCATGACCTCACCTGAAGCTCTTTATGGATAGTCTTTACCAGGCTGAAGAAAGTTTTTGTATTTATGCCTTATTAGATTTTTAAAAACTCATAAAAGTGTGTTAAATTTAGTCATCTCTGTTCTCCGCATCTACTAAAAGGATTATGTGATTTTTATCTTTTCTTCTATAAACGTGGTTAAATTACATCATTTGATTTTTATTTTTATTTTTTTATTTTTATTTTTTAAAGATTTTATTTATTTATTCATGATAGTCACACAGAGAGAGACAGAGAGGCAGAGACACAGGCAGAGGGAGAAGCAGGCTCCATGCACCGGGAGCCCGACGTGGGATTCCATCCCGGGTCTCCAGGATCGTGCCCCGGGCCAAAGGCAGGCGCCAAACCGCTGCGCCACCCAGGGATCCCATCATTTGATTTTTAAATGTTAAATCAGCCTTGTATTGCTGGTCTTGTTAGAGCACTTCAACAGTATACTTCTATTTCTTGCTTCAAATCTTTGTTATTATTGTCATACATTTTCCAGACCTATTAAACATATCTTCATTTTATACAGTCATTTGTCTTTTAAAGAAAATGTAAAGTCCTTTATGTTCTCTCACTTACTATCTGTCATTTCTGGCATCCTTCATTCCTTTGTATAGACCCTAATTTTCATTTGGTATCATTTTCCTTCAACCTAAAATCTTCCTTTAACATTTCTTATAATGAAAGTCTGCTGGTAATTAACTTTATAATCTGTGTTTTATGAAGATATATTTGCTGTACTTTTATTTATTTATTTATTTTTAAAATTATTTTTAATTTATTTTTAAAGATTTCATTTACTTATTCATGATAGACATAGGGAGAGAGAGGAGGCAGAGACACAGGCAGAAGGAGAAACAGGCTCCATGCAGGGAGCCCGACGTGGGACTTGATCCTGGGACTCCCGGATCACGCCCTGTGCCCAAGGCAGGCGCTAAACCACTGAGCCACCCAGGGATCCCCTGTACTTTTATTTTTAAAGAGTATTTTTATTTAGGGCATATAGAATTCTGGGTTGATAGTTTCCTCTCTGCCTCCCAGCACTGTAAACATATGGTTCCATCATTTCCTGCCTTGTATTATTTCTGATGAAAGTCAGTTGTAAAGCAAAAATGAAGTATTAGGATTTCATCAAGATAAAAAGCTTTTGCACAGCAAAGGAAACAGTCAACAAAACTAAAAGGCAACTTACAGGATGGGAGAGGATATTTACAAATGACATATCAGATAAAGGACTAATATCTATAAAGAACTTATCAAACTCAACAGCCAAAAACCAAATAATCCAGTCAAGAAATGGGCAGAAGACATGAACAGACATTTCTCTAAGGAGTACATACAAACAGCAAACAGACACATTAAAAAATGATCAGCATCAGGCACCCTGGGTGGCTCAGTGGTTTAGCACTGCCTTCAGCCCAGGGTGTGATCCTGGAGACCTGGGATCGAGTCCCACGTCAGGCTCCCTGCATGGAGCCTGCTTCTCCCTCTGCCTGTGTCTCTGCCTCTCTCTCTCTCTCATGAAGAAATAAATAAAAATAATTAAAAAATGATCAGCATCACTTGACATCAGGAAAATACAAATCAGAACCACAATGAGATACTGCCTCACACCAGTCCGATTGGCTAAAATGAGTAAGTCAGAGAACAACAAATGTTGGTGAGGATATGGAGAAAGGGAAACACTCTTACACTGTTGGTGGGAACGCAAGCTGGTACAGCCACTCTGGAAAATGGTATGGAGGTTCCTCAAGAAGTTAAAAATAGAGCTACCCTATGATCCAGCAATTGCACTACTAGGCATTTACCCGAAAGATACAAATGTAGTGATCCGAAGGGGCATCTGCACTCCAATATTCATAGCAGCAATATCCACAATAGCCAAACTATGGAAAGATCCCAGATGTCCATCGACAGATGAATGGATAAAGAAGATGCGGTGTGTGTGTGTATGTGTGTGTGTGTGTGTGTGTGTGTGTGTGTGTGTATCACTTTCTGATGGCTGGAATATTACCCAGCCATCAGAAAGGATGAATACATAATGGAATATTACTCAGCCATCAAAAAGAATGAAATCTTACCATTTACATCGATGTGGATGAAAATGGAGGGTATTATGCTGAGCAAAATAAGTCAATCAGAGAAAGGCAATTATCATATTGTTTTACTTATATATGGAATATAAGAAATGGTGCAGAAAGTCATGGGGAGGGGAGGGAAAACTGAATGGCAGGGAATCAGATAGGGAGATAAATCATGAGAGACTCTTAACTATAGGAAACAAACAGGGTTGCTGGAAGGGAGGTGGTTGGGGGATGGGGTAACTGGGTGATGGGCATTAAGGAGGCACATGATGTGAGGAGCATTGGGTGTTATATGCAACTGATGATTACTAACACTACATCTGAAACTAATGATGTACTATATGTTGGCTAATTAAATTTAAATAAAAAATAAAAAAATAAAGTCAGTTGTAATTTATATAGTTGTTGCTCTGTGTATAACAAATCTTTTTCCTTTTGGCTGATTTTAAGATTTTTCTCTTTATCATTCATTTTAAATAATTTGTTTATAATGTGATTTGGTATGGTTTTCTTTGTGTTTATCCTTATCATTTACTCCCCGTATTTGTCTTTGCTAGAGCCATTGTTCCCCTTAGCACTCCTTTTAGATTGTCAGACTATCAAACCTCTTTTCCATTTATCAAAGGCCTCATTGTCCTTCTCTTTACTGTTCTTCTTGCCTGATATAAACAAATTCAAGTTTCATTTTACTTCCAAAATTACTTGGGGTTGGGGTTGTCTATAATTGTCTTAGCTCTTCTTAATCTCTTCTCCACCCCTTGGGGATTGCTGTAGTAGAGACCTATGAACCCTGAACTTGGATTCACAAGACTGAAGTGTGCATCCAAGCATCACCACAGCTGTATGATTGTGCAGACAAATCACATATCTTCTCTGAGCTTACCACTTGTAGAATCAAAGTGAGAACACACCCTCTTCTTAGAGACTTGACAATGAGAATTCACAAATATATTGTTCGAAGCATGTTGTTATCATGGTACTTTATAGCAGAGTCTCAAATAATTTAGTTTTTTTATATCTGTTCTTTTTCACTAGAAAATTATATTCTGATATGTCAAACATGACTTACACATTTTCACTGACCTCATAAAATCAATTAAAAATTGAGAAGAAGACACTGGGTTGAGTGGTGGGGGGGAAAGGCCTGGGTGGCTCAGTTGGTTAGGTGTCTGTCTTCAGCTCAGGTCATGATCTCAGGGTCCTGGGATTTAGCCCCACCTCATTGTCATCATCTTTGGACTCCTTGCTCAGCTGGGATTCTGCTTCTCCCTCTCCCTCCGCCCCTCCCACCTGCTTGTCCTCTCTCTCTCTCTCTGTCAAATAAAAGAAAGAAAGAAAGAAAGAAAGAAAGAAAGAAAGAAAAGAAAGAAAGAAAGAAAGAAAGAAAGAAAGAAAGAAAGAAAGAAAGAAAGAAAGAAAGAAAGAAAGACACTGAGAGGGATATTAGCCCCTGGTTACTCATTTGGAACTAAGGTGCACTTGGCTCTCTTTCCAGAAGATTTCATACATTTCTTTAACATTGGGTCTTTCAGTTAATTTTCCTTTAAATTCTTTAAGTTCTTTCAAAATTAGTTTCTTTAAAACAGTTGTTTGGGATTTAGAACATGTTTCCCAAGGTACATATTATTTTAGGTTGCAAGTAAACCACCCACAAAACTTTCTTCTGCATCATGTAACTGCATTGCAGGATTAACTGAAACATATAAACTAATATTTGTGTCAGAGATATTTGAACTATGAAGATTAAAGGCGGTTTTAGCCTAAATATCTGAACTAGGGGTATCTCTGATTGGTGTGGTTTCCTAAGTGTGATGGACTCATAGGTAATTCACTTTTAGCTTTCATGTTAGCCAATGAGTATTTTTCAGATCTTAGCTCCTGCTCTCAGCACAAGAGTGTGGATTTTTTTTTTTCATTCTGTATGTATACTGAGAGCTGAGGATCTTTTATTGGTTAGTCAATGAGATGAGGGGCTTGCCACTCATGGGATTTCATGGTTTATTCTTTAAGTTTTCTAATATTTTCTAATTATGTGAGTATATATATTGCATATATGTTCTAGACTGAATGTTTATTATTCCCCCAAATCTATATGTTGAAGCTCTAATTCCCAATGTGCTGGTACTTGGTGGTGGGAGCTTTGGGAAGTAATTAGAATTATATTAGGGTAATGAAGATGCAGTCTAGTGATGGGATTTATGCCCTTATAAAAAGAGGAAGAGACTTGAGTTCTCTCTGCCATGCATGCGAGGATACAGCCATTTGTAAACTAGCAAGAGGGTTCTCATCAGATGCCAGCTCTCCTGGCACCTTGATTTTGGACTTCCCAGCCTCCAGAACTGTGAGAAATAAATATCTGTTGTTAAGCCACCCAGTCTATGGTATTTTGTTATAGCAGCCTGAATAAGATGATATACATGTCTTATTGCACATACTTTGCAATATAAATATGCCATATATTAAGTATAGGTTGAATAAATAAGTGAACTTTTATATTCACCTCACCTTCATGGCATTCTCTTATCCTCATTCATTCATTCATATCAAATCTAAATTCTGAAAAGTAAAGCAAGACTTATTTTGCTCTGCCCCACTGCTCTTTTGGACTGTTCTTTGCAACTGGGTACCTGCTTTCGAAAACTCAGACTCCACATCATTGCATTTTATTCTTCATAGTCACAGTTTTGAATAGGAAAAAGTACTTCCCTTGGTATCCTGTTATTTTTCTTAGGCAGAAAAGAGTAACCTAGAATGAGTCTGTATTGATGACTGTGTGGGGAATTGGTTGGAGGGATAACTGAAACACTTACTAAGCTTAAGGTATCACTCCATGGGGACTTGATTGTGATGTATGGTATTGCCTACAGTTATAGTAGCATCAATTAGGATTTTGTTGGTGATTGTGGGAATTGCACACTGGTGCATACAACAAAGAGTATAGTAAAAACAACTTTACTGTAACACGGTGGAGCCCCCATAGCTTTTCCTTCGTACAGTTTTGTATTCCTTCTTCAGTGATGATTCCTCTTCCTTAATTTCCCCAAAATAGAAATAAAATGTGCTCCCCATCTCCCTCTCAGTTTAAGTTTTTATTTTTGGAGTCATTTTAAGGTGGAACTGATTTATGTTAGCAATAGTCAACCAGAATACTTCTGAGGGCCCCAAGAAGACTACTGTCACAAAGAGTCATGATATCCTCTAAAACACAGAAACAACTCACAATTCCAGTAGGTATTATCTTAGAAGTTAATATTTTAAAGAAAGCTAATATTTATTTATTTTAAAAATATTTTATTTATTCATTCATGAGAGACACAGAAACAGGCAGAGACATAGGCAGAGGGAGAAGCAGGCTCCCTGCAGGGAACCCGATGCAATACTCAATCCTAGGACCCCGGGATCATGACCTGAGCCAAAGGCAGATGCTCAACCACTGAGCCACCCATGTGCCCAGAACACTAATATTTAAAGAAAACTTTTAATTTTTGTTTCTACAAGATTTTATAAAATTACTAGACTTCACTAGCTCACATAAATTTTATATACTTATTTCTATTTTCAAACCCCAAAGTCCTAACTTGTTTTTGCTTTTGTTTCTTGACCTCAGTTTCAAGGTAATTGATGCCTCCAGAAAAAAATCGATTTATTATTTGTTGTTTTACTGGTAACGTTTTTTTTTACTCTGATTCAATTCTGTTTTTCCTTCTTAACCAACCATTTACCTAATCCCATGCTCCCCACCTCCCATTTCCTAGATCAAGGGTGAGAACTCCATCTGTGAAAATATGCTGTACAGGGTCCTTGTCCTTCTGTTTTAGCAGATAGTCTATGCCATTTAAAATACTGTAAAAAGCATGCAGTGGTGTTTTTTAATACATTGTAGCACTTGGGGAAATTTTACCCAAGTCCGTATCCTCACGAAACTCACAAATAGAACAAGAACAAGAGATTAGAGTCATAGAGGCAATAAAGAGTGCTTCTGAGTTACAGATTTGAAACATAAAAGGAATAGCTCAATATTAAAAAACACAATAGTATAACTCACCAAATTAGTAGATACAAAAAAAATCATAAGATTCTTTTTAAAATGGTTCTTTCATCTCTCTCTCTCTTTTAAAAGGTTTTATTTATTTACTTGACAGTAAAAGGGGGAGAGACAAGCAAGAGGAGAGACAGGCAGAGAGAGAGGGAGAAGCAGGCTCCCCAAGGAGCAGGGAGCCTGATGCAGGGCTGGATCCCAGGACCCTAAGATCATGACTTAAGCCAAAGGCAGAGAATGGACTGAGCTACCCAGGGACCCCACTATGATTATCTTTTTATAGCTGAAAAAGCATTTGATGTAATTCATCCTCCATTCTTGATAAGAAATTCTTGATACCATGCAATATATCAACATATCATTAACATAATAAAAATAGAATTATTGTTCCATATTTTAAGGACAGTGTCTAAAATATATAGAAATCATTTCTTTAGGAAATCATTCCCTCAGGAAAAGAGAAGGATGTTCATTAAGACACTGTTCTTTTTTTTTTAATTTATTTTTTATTGGTGTTAAATTTGCCAACATATAGAATAACACCCAGTGCTCATCCCATCAAGTGCCCCTCTCAGTGCCCGTCACCCAGTCACCCCCACCCCCCCACCCACCTCCCTTTCTACCACCCCTAGTTTGTTTCCCAGAGTTAGGAATCTCTCATGTTCTGTCTCCCTTTCTGATATTTCCCACTCATTTTTTCCTCCTTTCCCCTTTATTCCCTTTCACTATTTTTTATATTCCGCAAATGAATGAGACCATATGTTTGTCCTTCTCCGATCGACTTATTTCACTCAGCATAATACCCTCCAGTTCCATCCACGTCGAAGCAAATGGTGTCATTTGTCATTTTTAATGGCTGAGTAATATTCCATCATATACATAGACCACAGATTCTTTATCCATTCATCTTTCGATGGACACCGAGGCTCCTTCCACAGTTTGGCTATTATGGACATTGCTGCTATAAACATTGGGGTGCAGGTGTCCCGGCATTTCACTGCATCTGTATCTTTGGGGTAAATCCCCAGCAGTGCAATTGCTGGGTCATAGGGCAGTTCTATGTTTAACTCTTTGAGGAACCTCCACACAGTTTTCCAGAGTGGCTGCACCAGTTCACATTCCCACCAACAGTGCAAGAGGGTTCCCCTTTCTCCACATCCTCTCCAACATTTGTTGTTTCCTGTCTTGTTAATTTTCCCCATTCTCACTGGTGTGAGGTGGTATCTCATTGTGGGTTTGATTTGTATTTCCCTGATGGCAAGTGATGCAGGAGCATTTTCTTGTGTGCTTGTTGGCCATGTCTAGGTCTTCCTCTGAAATTTCTGTTCATGTCTTTTGCCCATTTCATGATTGGATTGTTTGTTTCTTTGCTGTTGAGTTTAATAAGTTCTTTATAGATCTTGGATACTAGCCCTTTATCTGATAGGTCATTTGCAAATATCTTCTCCCATTCTGTAGGTTGTCTTTTAGTTTTGTTGACTGTTTCTTTTGCTGTGCAGAAGCTTTTTATCTTGATGAAGTCCCAATAGTTCATTTTGCTTTTGTTTCTCTTGCCTTCATGGATGTATCTTGCAAGAAGTTGCTATGGCCAAGTTCGAAAAGGGTGTTTCCTGTGTTCTCCTCTAGGATTTTGATGGAATCTTGTCTCACATTCAGATCTTTCATCCATTTTGAGTTTATCTTTGTGTATGGTGCAAGAGAGTGGTCTAGTTTCATTCTTCTGCATGTGGATGTCCAATTTTCCCAGCACCATTTATTGAAGAGACTGTCTTTTTTCCAGTGAATAGTCTTTCATCCTTTGTCGAATATTAGTTGACCATAATGTTGAGGGTCCACTTCTGGATTCTCTATTCTGTTACATTGATCTATGAAGACACTGTTCTTTATTGAAGTCTGGCTAATGTAATAAAATTAGAGAAAGAGGGGTAAATTCCAAAAAAAGAAGACAAAGTAAATATTTGCAGGTAGTGTGGAATGTTGCATTAAAAACCCAAGTTGGAAAAAAAAAAAAAAAAAAAAACCCAAGTTGGGGGCAGCCCGGGTGGCTCAGTGGTTTAGTGCCGCCTTCAGCCCAGAGCCTGATCCTGGAGGCCTGGGATTGAGTCCCGCATCAGGCTTCCTGCAAGGAGCCTGCTTCTCCCTCTGCCTGTGTCTCTGCCTCTCTGTGTGTCTCTCATGAATAATTAATAAAATCTTAAAAAAAGAACAAACCCAAGTGGGTAAGGGGCGCCTGTGTGGCTCAATCTGTTAAGTGTGACTCTTGATTTCTGTTCAGGTCATGATTCTAGCTTCATGTGCTCAAACCCTGCATCAGGCTGCATGCTGGGCATGGAGCCTGCTTAAGAGTCTCTCTCTCCTTCTTTCTCTGCCCTACTCCCCTCCCCCAGCTCACTTACTCTGTCTCTCTCAAAAAAAAAAAAAAAGTAAGGAAAGATACAGGTGGGTCACTTGAAAATCTACTAGAACAATAAGAAAATTCAGTGGGTTGGCTGAATGAATCAAGAAAAAAGTAGTTGCAGGGCACCTGGGTGGCTGTTGGAGGCTCTGTTTTTAGCTCAGGTCATGAGCCTGGGGAACTGGGATCAAGCCCCACAACGGGCTCCATGCTCACAGGGAGCCTGCTTCTCTCTCTCCTCCTTACTCATGATCTCTCTTGCTATCACTCTTTCAAATAAATAAATACAATATTTAAAAATAAAAAATAAAAGGAAAAAGTAGTTGCTTTCCCACATAGAAGAGAAAACAGAATGGAAAAATACGTTTGAAGGGAAGCACCTATTAACCATACCACAAAGTGATTAAATATCTGGGAATAAACTTAATAAGTATAAAACATATAAATAAGTGAACATTTAGAATACCACTGAGATACTCAAGAAGAGTTAAATAAATAGAAAGACATTTTCTCTTAGATATGAAAACTCAATATTATTAAAATATTTATTCTCTCCCAGTAAATCTGTATGTTTAACATTCTCCTTGAAAACTATCCTTGGAGTATTTTAGAATAAACTACACAAGCTGTTTTTAATTTTCTTATGTTAAAATAAATACTAATTACTAGTAAACTTCTGAAAAAAAAGTTGTTGTTTTTTGAATGTACACACTGAGGGGATGTATAGTTTGTCCTATAGGATATTAAATATATTATAATAATATAGTTATTTAAAGGTTGGTTTTGGTTCTTGTATAAATAATGTTGAATAAAGCAAAATAAAATGTCCAGATGCAGGATCAATAAATTTGTGAATCTGGTGTGTGTTAAAGGTGGTTATTGAGATACCAGTTGAGAAAAGATGACTCATTCAAGGCACGATGCTGGGACAATTGCATAGCCATCTGGAAAAAAAATAGAATTGGCTCCTATCCTGAATTCATAAGAAGCAAAAATTTTAGTGTAAAAAGTTAGTCCATAAAAGTATTAGGATAAAATATAGAAAAAATTTAAAAAGTAATTTTTGCTGTAAAAAAGTATTTCTAAATGCCATATAAAATCCAGAAGCCATATAAAGAATGATTCATAAGTTTGACTAAAAATAAAAATAACATTTGCATGGCAAAAATAACTATTAAGAAAATAAAAATAACAAGAAATTTAGAAAAAAATTTGTAATGCCTATCATTGGCAAAAAGCTAATTATCTTAATTATAAAGACTTTATATTCATCAATAAGGAAGCAATAAATAATCCAACAAAAATAGGAGTAAAATCATAAATAGTCCACAGAAAGAAATAACAAGTGAAATTACAAGTATGAAAACATACTTAACTACTTCTGAAATAGGAGCCTAATATAAATTAAAACCATGGTATGTTAGGGGATAATGCTATTAGATTGTCAAAGGTGAAAAAATTTGATAATGCAAACTTGCATTTGTGTGTGCTATGGGCTAATAATTGAACTAAAAATACTTAGCATTTTTGAGTGCTTATGTTGTGGCAGGCACTATTCTAAGAGTGTTATATATATTCATTAACTAGTTCTTAAAATAATCCTGAAAAGCAAGTATGATTATCATTTCTTTTTTAGATGGTGAAATTGAAGTCTAGAAAGGAGCAATTTGCCTAATCACTAAGTAAGTAAGTGGCAGGGACGACCTGGGTGGCTCAGTGGTTGAGTGTCTGCCTTTGGCTCGGGGTGTGATCCTGGGGTCCTGGGATCGAGTCCCACATTGTTCTTCCCACATGGAGCCTGCTTCTCCCTCTACCTGTGTCTTGGCCTCTCTCCGTGTGTCTCTCATGAATAAATAAATAAAATCTTAAAAAAAAGTAGAAGTAGTGGCAGGAGTAGAAATTGAAACAAACAAGTCTGGCTAAAGATATGCAAGTAGGTATACTCAGCCATTGTTGTCCTCTAAATTATATATACTAAAAATTATACATACACGATTGCTTTAACCCTGGAATCTCATAGTGAGGGTTTTATCCTGAAGATTTACTTACAAATGTACAAAATGACGAATGTGCATAGATATTCACTGCAGCCTTGTCATGATAGCAGTAGTTTGGAAACAGAGGTTCATCAGTAGGAGCTGGTTATATATACTATGGAAAAGCTATGTATTGGAATCCTAGGCAGACAAAAGCAAAATGAGGAAGCTTTTCAGTTTCTTCATTTGTACGTATATACCATTTTGTAAGAAAAGTATATACTTCTAATGTGTGTGTGTGTGTGTGTGTGTGTGTGTGTGTCTATGATATAAGTCCTGTGGTAGGATGCACAGGAAATTGATATACTTAGGCATAGGAGGAAGTCTTACTTTTCATTGTATATCCTTTGATATTGTTTAAATATTATACACATTAATATGTTATTGTTCAAAAATGAAAAAGATTGTTTAAATTTTTACATGGTTTTGGGAAATGGCTTTACCAATATCCTGAAGCAGTCTATAGGGAGGAAGGGGGCATGCAACTCTTGCGGGGATAGCTGCCTCTGATGACAGCAGGTGTGATCAGAAAGAGTTGTGTTTCAGGATGATGTTGAGTCAGATCAAAGTTTGGCTTTGATCAAACCCAGTTTGATTGAAGGGCTTCCCATTTACTTACAGAAATATTTTGCACATCCTTACGAGAGACATTCAGGTGCTGTTGAGAATCACCCTCCATGTTTTCACTTTTTCCTGCTGCCAACTTACACACCAGATGCTTGAGCTATGTCTGTATGTCTGTATGCACTATGTCTGTATGTCTGTATGCACTATCATGCCTGGGCCTCTGGAGACACATTCTCCAAACATTGTACCTCTGCTCCATTTTGCACTCAGTCATTAGCTGGTTTGTTTTCATTGTCCAGTATCTTTGTTATCTTTTTCTCCAACATCATGGTTCCCAAGCACGGAACTTCAGAATTCCTAGAGATAATCTAAATCTAAGTGTCTATTTAAAAAATAAGCTATTAAAGGCTAAGAGGCGAAGAGATTTGCTTTTTTGGATCTCACTTGCCCAATGATTGTGGCTTCCTTTGTGTAGACCCAACTACTCTCAGATGCTTTTGATCTGTCTCCTTTCTGGATGGCTTCGCTCTTTTGGGTGTAACTGAAGGGCTCCCTATCTTCTGGACAGAAATTAAAAACATTTTATGGTAAAGACATACAGCAGATTGGATGAGATAATAGGATATACTTAATAATGATGCAAGTATGTTTATTCTCTTATTCAGTCTAAGTTGGGTTTTAGGCACTTTTCTGGTTCATATTTTTGTGTGTTGCTTCGAGTAATGAAGAATAAGTACTGGAGTTGTCCTGGAGACACAGCTTCCCTTTGTCACCTTACTATAAATGTCTCCATTGTTATTTTAGTATTTGTGATGCTGTAAGAATGGTGTTCTTGAGAAAAAGATGACACAGATTCTGGGCTTTAAAATAAGATAAAATAAAATAAAGTAAAATAAAAGCAAAATTAAACTATTGGGACTACATCAAAATAAAAAGCTTCTGCAAGACAAAGGAAACAATCAACAAAACTGAAAGGCAGCCTCAGAATGGGAGAAGATATTTGCAAATGACATAGTCATAAAGGGTTAGTATTCAGAATAAGTAAAGAACTTACAAAACTCAACACCCCAAAAATAAATAATCCAATTAAAAATGGACAGAAGACAGGAACAGATATTTCTCCAAAGAAGACATCCAGATGGCCAGTAGACACATAAGAAGATGCTCAACATCACTCATTATCAGGGAAATGCAAATCAAAAAGCTGTAATGAAGTATCACCTCACATCTGTCAGAATGGAACACAAGGAACAACAAGTGTTGGTGAGGATGTGGAGAAACAGGAACTCTTGTACACTCTTGTAGGAATGCTAACTGGTACAGCCACTGTGGCAAACAGTATGGAGGTTCTTCAAAAAGTCAAAAACAGAACTACCCTATGATGTAGCAATTGCACTGCTAGGTATTTACCCAAAGAATACAAAAACACTAATTAAAAGGATACATGAACCACTATGTTTATAGCAGTATTACTTACTTACAATAGCCAAAACACAGAAGCAGCCCAAATGTCCTTTGATGGATGAAAGGGTAAAGGTTATCTATCTATCTATCTATCTATCTATCTATCTATCTATCTATCATCTATCTATCTATCTATCTATCTATCTATCTATCTATCTATCCATCCAATGGAATATTACTCAGCCATAAAAATAATGAAATCTTGCCATTTGCAACAACATTGATTTAACTAGAGAGTAAAATGCTAAGCAAAATAAGTCAGAGAAAGACAAACACCATATAATTTCACTCATATGAGGAATTTAAGAAGCAAAACAAGCAAAGTAAGAGAGAGAGAGAGAGAGAGAGAGAAACTAAGAATTAGGCTCTTAACTGCAGAGAACAAACTGATGGTTACCAGAGGGGAGAGGATGGGTGGATGGATTAAATAGGTGATGGGGATTAAAGAGTGCATTTATCATGAGGGAAAAACAAAACCAAAAACAGCCATAGGATTGGAGCATTGGCATTGGTACATAAGTTGGAAAAGTGTTTGTTTTCAGGTCAATTAGGATATATTCTGTGCTTGCTTTTTGGTATTTAGGTCAACACCACACACTCATTGCATCTAAAAATTCATAGATGACTTATGAATCCATTAAAATTTTTAAACAGTCAACTCATTATTTTTAAGTTAACTGTAGAAGGTTGATCATGATTAATAGATAACTGAATTTTAAAAATTAATGAAAAAAGAACTGCATCTTGTTATTATAACACTGTAGTATGAATATTCGAGTGTAATTAATGATAAAAGTGATGTCTATAACATTAAAATGCATGGGCAAAATGTTATCATCATTAGTCCTGACAATCAAAGGCTCATTCTACAAATCATCACTGTGGCCTATTATATGCAAGGCACTGCTAAATGCTTCTTGGCTGCTGCACTCACTATCATTTTAAGCATCTATTTTATAACATAGTAAAATTAATTTTAGATGAATTAAAGGATGTAATTTTAAAAAGTCAATAAAGAAGAAAATATTGCTGAAAACAATACCTCCAAATAGGGAGCAGATTAAATCACAAAAATAAATAATTAATAATTTTAACCAAATTAAACTACTCTACTTCAAAGTAATCACCCTGAACCAAATTAAAAACTAGAGAAAATGGTAAAAACAAAATAATTAGAAAATATTTCATCAGAACTGTATATATAATAGTTCTAACTTGCTATATCAGCGATGCTGCAGTATATGCTATTTCTAAATCAAATTTAGTGAAAAAAATCCATGCCTAATAGTGATTACACTTTTAGAATCTAAGAAAAAAATTAGAGTAATCATTTAAAAATGAAATTATTTTTATGCATTCCTTAACATGAAACTTTTGAATGGATTCAGGATAAAGACTAAGGTCCTTATTTTGGCTTATGAAGCCCTACATGTCTACACCCATGCCCTCAGCTTAAAAAAACTCAAAACCTATTTAACCTTATTTCTGGTCATTGTTTCCTAGTACATTTTCTCCAGTAACATTAAGAAATCCAAATGTCTGTGTTCTCTCTTACCTACTTCATTGTCTTTGTTTCTGTATCTGAGAGGATGAGAGGGGTTGTTCATCGGGTGTTCATCTGGACCCGGACAGTTTATACTCTTCTCGTTGCTTTGGCCTGTAGGTACAAATCCCTGAATGCCCCAACATACTTAACTCTGTCCATACCTCTTTTTTTTAAAAAAATATTTATTTATTTATTCATGAGAGACACAGAGAGAGAAGCAGAGACATAGGCAGAGGAAGAAGCCCATGAGGAGCTTGATGCAGGACTTGATCCCAGGACCCCAGGATCATGACCTGAGCTGAAGGCAGATGCTCAAACACTGAGCCACCAAGGCGCCCCTGCACATATCTCTTTTAAAATTCCCTTCATGAAATTTTCTTCAAATTTTAGGTGAGATTGCCCTATCTTGTTAGCACCCTGGATAACACAGCATTCAATATTCAGAATTTAAAACTATCAATATTTTTCATATATTTTAAAATATTTTAAAGAAATCAACATTATTGAGATGTGATTTATATGCAATAAAATGCACCCACTTTGGTCATATGGTTTGATGAATTTTGGTAAATATATCACCTGTGTAACCACCAACACAATAAAAAATGTATGTCCATTGCTCCCCAAAAGTTTCTGGTGCGCTTTTTTTTTGGACTTTAATTAATTATTTTATTTGAGAGACCAGTGGATACAGGCAGAAGAAGAGGGGAAGAATCCCAAGCATAGAGCCCCCTGATGCAGGCTTGATCTCATGACACTGAGATCATGACCTGAGCCAAAACCAAGACTGACTGTGCCATCCAGGTGCTATCCTGTACCCTATCTTGGTCCAATCTCCCACCCTAGACCCCCCCAGGCAACCTCTAATCTGTTTCCTATAATGAGATTAGGTTTGTATTCTATAGTATCTAGGTGGAATCATAGTATGTGCTTATTTGTATCTGACTTCTTTTGCTCAGCGTAATGTTTTCAAGATTCATCCATGTTGCATTTATCAGGAAATTATTTTTTATTGGCAGGTAGTGTAAAGTTATATGGATGTATACTTTGTTTATCCTTTCTCCTGTTGATGACTGTTTGGATTGTTCCAAGTTTAGACTATTATAAATAAAGCAACTAGGAACATTCAAGTACAATTCTTCATGTGGACATAAGTTAAAAAATGCACTGAATACTAGAAGAAGGGTTTCTGGGATGTATGATGTTAGTCCAGTTTAAAAGAGCTGCCATATTTTCCTCCAAAGTGTACCAGTTTATATTCCGACTAGAGTTCTAGTTGCTCCATATCCTCACTTAGTACTTGTTATTTTCAGTCTTTTTAATTTCAGCCATTCTGATGGTTGGTGAAATTTCATTGTGGCTTTAATTTGCACCTCCTTGATGGCTAACAATTTTGAGCATCTCATCATGTATTTGTTTCCCATTGGAAAATGGCCTATTTATTTTTCCCATTAGAAAAATGACCTATTTATTTTCTTATTTCTGAAAAACTATATTCTGGATACAAGTCTTCTGTCAGATATATGCATTGCAAATACGTTTTCCAGTTTCCTTTATGTTTATATTTTCTTAGTAATGTTTTGCAAAGAGCTTTTAAAAATTTGATGAGGTCCAATTGAACAATATTTTGTTCTTTTATGGTTTGTGAATTTTGTGTCATAACACTTTTGCCCTAGAGTCATAAAGATTTTCTCTTATGTTTTCTTCTGGACAGTTCTTTTATTTTTTAAGAAAAATGATTCTATAGGTAATTTAAAAATTGCTTCTTCATCCTTTCCTACTTGTATTCCCATCCTTCATTCCAAAACTGATCACTATCATGAACTTCCATGTGCATATCTCGATCTGTGTTTAATAATTCTGCTAAGCAAGTTACACAAGCCTTGTTTTGTGAACTTATGAAAATGATATAGTTTCATTTTTTTAATAGATTTTACTTATTTATTCATGAGAGACAGAGAGAGAGGCAGAGACACAGGCAGAGGGAGAAGCAGGCTCCATGCAGGAAGCCCGACGTGGGACTCTATCTTGGTTCTCCAGCATCAGGCCCTGGGTTGAAGGCGGCGCTAAACTGCTGAGCCACAAAGTTGGCTGCCAAAGTTTCATTTCTACATGGGCATATCACTTACTTTTCTCTGTATAACAAATCATCCCCAAATGTAGTGGTTTAAATCAATAGCCATTTGTTTACCTTATGGTCTGTGAGTCCGTAATTTGGGCTGGGCTTAACTGAGCATTTCTTGGTCTACTCCCACATCTATGTTCTGCTCCCAAGTTGGCTGTGCATTGGTTGGACCAGAAGGACTCGTGGGTAATGCTTGCCTTTGTTTCACATTGTTTCTTAGCCTGCAGCAGCAAGGCTTATTCCCATGGTGGTAAAAGAGTTCTAAAATCCACAAGTGGGGACGCCTGCGTGGTTCAGCGGTTTGGCGCCTGCCTTTGGCCCAGGGCCTGGTCCTGGAGTCCCCGGATCAAGTCCTACATCAGGCTCCCTGCATAGAGCCTACTTCTTCCTCTGTGTTTCTGACTCTGTGTCTCATGAATAAATAAATAAAATCTTAAAAAAAATAAAATAAAATCCACAAGTGGATGGAATTGTTGAATCACTATATTATATACCTGAAACTAACATAACATTGTATGTTAACTATACTGGAATTAAAATTTTAAATATATTAAAAAAAATCCACAAGTGGGTCAGCACTAAGGTTGAAGTGGTTTATAAGTCTCCTCTTGGGTCATACTTTCAACTGGCAAATTGAACAAAGAAATTAACAAAGATGAGTCTAGAGTCTAAAGAGTGTCTCAAAGTTACTCAGCAAATGTATAGAATAAAGGGAAAATAATTTATGAACATTTGTACAACCTATCAAATTTTTAAAATAATTTTTTCATTCAATTTTCTCTTAAGACTTTTATCCATATTGATACAGGTATGATTTGTTTACTTTAACTACTTTGAAGTATGTATGGTATGACAACATTACAACTTATTAACTCACTTCCCTTTTGATGGGCATGTCTGTTATTGCCTTTAGTTTTGGTTTTTACCGTTTCCCCCATTGTTGTAATGAATATCCCCATATTGAACGCTTCTTACATATTTGTAAGAATTTTTCTAGAAGTAAAATGTTTAAATTTTTTTAGTAAGTATATTTTTAGGAAATATTGCTACATTTCTAATTTGTTTTTTGTGCATTATAGGCTGTTATGACCCTCTTATTAGTATATAAAAATTTGATATTCATATAGTAGCTATCTTTTGATTAATATTTGCTACTACATCTTTTCCCATCCTTTCATCTTAAATCTTAAACTGTTTTAGATATATTTTTTTGCAAAAAAGCATATGGCTGGATTAAAAAATGTTCACTGTTTTTAATAAAGTTTATTCTATTTATAAATATTGCAATTAATAATATGTTTGGACTAGTCTCTTTCAATTTTATGTAAGAGTGTCTTTATTTATCCCTCATTATTGGTTATTGTTTTACTGAATGTGATGTTTTGGTTGACAGTTTTCTCCCAGCAATTTGAATACTTCATTTTATTTTATTTTTGTAGTTTTTAATGTCACTGTTGTCAAACCGATTTTTCTATTTTTATCTGTAATTCCTCTAAGTATTGAATATAAGGGAGGGACTTAAATATCTGCTCATTTAACCTTTCAAACCAGTTTTATTTACTTTTTTGAAAAAGATCTATTTATTTGAGAGAGAGTGACAGCATGGGAATGGGGGAGGGGCAGAGAGAGAGAGAGAGAGAGAGAGAGAAACTTGAGCAGACTCCCCATTGAGTGCAGAGTCTATTGCAGGGCTCGATCTCGCAACCTGAGCTAAATTCAAGAGTTGGGCATTTAGCTGATTGAGCCACCCAGGCACCCCTATCTTATTTAGTCTTAATCAAAGACAAAGAAATAGTCTATATATCATCCATCTGTCTCTCTCTCTCTTTTTTTTAGAGTGTGAGCAAGAGAGAGGGAGAAGCAGGGGTGTGGAGAGAGAGAGAGAGAGAGAAAGAGAGAGAGAGAGAGAGAGAGAGAAACTCTTAAGTGGGTTCCACCCCCAATGCCTGATTCGTGGCTCCATCTCATGACCCTGAGATCATGACCTGAGCTGAAATCAGGAGTCAAATGCTTAACTGATTGAGCCAGCAAGGCACTCCTATCTTTCATCAACTATTTATTGAGACAGATAGAAATGGACACACACAGAATGTTTTGTTTAATTTTAGAAGAATGAGTAAAACCAAGTTTTAAACAATTCTTTAATTGTTCTCTGCTATGAAAATTTTATGTTTTACCTGTTTATGAAAAATGTTAAAGTAAAAAACCGAAGTATTGTTTAAACATAAACCATAGTTTTTACAAACACAGTGCTGATATCACACTGGAAGATTCTACAGAAATAGGTAAAGTGAGAGATAACTAGCCACTGTACTCATAACCTTTTCTATGCCTCATGAATACATTTAAGCTATCTTCCTGACCCCACTGCATGTAAGTGGGGTCATGTAACTGATTCTTGAAAACAGGATGTATGGGGAAATAATGTGCCCCTTCCAGACTGTCTCCCTCATCATGGTGATGATTCTCCACCTTCTCTTTCTTTGCTTCATTAGCCAGCTAGATGGAGACAATCCAGCAGATGACTTGTAGGTCTTAGGAGGAATGCAGAGTTCCTCAGTAGAAGGAACCTGGACTCTAATGCTACTTATCCTGAGCACCACAGTGGCAGAGTTTCGAAGCCTGATGAATTTCATACATCATAAAATCTTTCAAAATTTTAATGCAATTCATATATACATATATATTCACACACAAATACACATAAATACATATACATAAATAAATATAAATTTATATACATACACAAAAATAATTTAAGGCCATATTTTGTGTATCAAAAATATAATATTTTTTTCTAATGTCTAAGGAGATCCTGAAGCCTTTCATCTCCTCATTTCTTTAAAAATTAACTCAGATGAATTAAAATAGTTAGATGTGTTTTAAATATTTCTAGGTTCTGAAGAGTTTAAGAAGGCTATAAGTTAGATACACAGTATCAATCAAGGAATATAAGGATGAGAAACTTTCGCCCTCAGCCTAATTTTTTTTTTTTCAAGATTTTATCTATTTATTCATCAGAGACACACACAGAGAGAGAGGCAGAGACACAGGCAGAGGAAGCAGGCTCCATGCAGGGAGCCTGATGTAGGCCTTGATCCTGGGACTCTATCCCGTGACTCTAGGATCACACCCTGGGCGGAAGGCAGGTGCTAAACCGCTGAGCCCCTTAGGGATCCCCCTTCAGCCCATTTTTTTTGTTTATTTTTATTTTTCTGACCCTTGATGTTTCACTATCAGAATCTTATTTATTTGAATGAATGATTATCTTGCCTTTTAGATTTCTCTTAAAAAAATGCAAGCTCTTCTCTACCCCCACTCTGGGGTGGTGGTGGTGTCAGCAGTGGTGGTGTGTGTTAAGTGTCCTAGGTTATATGCACAGAAACTGAATTTGAGTGATTTAAGCAAAGTATGTGATATTATGAGGTGACTGGTCAGAGGTGACTGATTTAAAGACAGAGGTGAATAGTCCTTTCTCAGAAAGGGTAAAGAGCTAGGAAGGCTTAGGTTGTTAATAGTGGGAACTTGTGGGATTTCTCCCTAGAGAGTTGAGTACCATTGAGTACTTGGCACCTATTGATTATCTGTCCTTTGGCTCTCTGCTTTAGATTCAGATATGTGTCAGAGGAACCCAGTCAGCCTAGAACAGACCACTGGCCCACTCTGGCACCTAGAAAGAAAGATGTGCTGGGATTGGTACCCGCCCCCCCCCCCCTCCCCGAAACATGGAAAGGAGAAAGGAAAATTCTTTGAAGAAAAACATTTAGTTGGTATAGGAGAGAGAAGTGGTGCACCCCAGATTTATAGCAAAATGTATCCACTACAAAGGGAGAACTGGAAGGCCATTGATACCTTGGTGTAAAGTAATTTACTAGATTTCATCTTGTAGTTAGTCAAGCAAAGAGGAATGGTGTTGAGTGCTATAATCTGGCCACATGCTAGGTACTTGTATAAAAATCATCTCATTTAATGGAAAGTGATGGCAGCGGAGTCCAGGAACATATAAAAGAGAAATGCTATAAAGAAGGAAAGTAAGGAAGGACCAAGGGGGCTACCTGAAACCAAATTATGCAAATTTTGCCTCAATATAGAAATCATATGATTGTAGGCTAGTGAGTTTGCTGTTGGATGGTTTTTCATCCAGACACAGCTTGATTTTATTTAGATATTTTGTATCACTTTCCAGTACCAATGCATCAGAGACTTTAAAAATAAACAACTGTGAATAGACTTTTCTTCGAAATCTGGATGATTTATTTTGTGGTAGAAATGAGAAGTACCAGTGCCATGTGCCAAGAAAGAAGGGTAATAGCATAAATCAAAAGTTACATATACAGCATTAAATGAACTGTAATACTTTAACAAATGCAGTTTCAGGAGAGAATAAAATAGAGAAGCCCAGAAGAAGCATAAGTGCACAGAAATGCATTTCTTAAGGAGTCTGAGACTACATTTATGCATTTCAGTGTTACACAAAACTGAGAGGTCAGAAAACCTTTACGAGCTTTTGCTTATAGAGCAGGTTCACCTTGCTATGGATCATCTTTGCAGCTCTGACTCTGAAAGCTGATATTCGATATGTTTAGCTAGAGATCTTCTGATTTTATTCCCTGTTGTGTTCATTTCCTTCACCAGGACTCCCTAATAGGTGGCTAACTCATTTACTGAAGATTCAAACTGGCTTTTGATAGCATTCTAGGGTTGAATTATTTTGGCAATTTGGTCTTTAAGCTGAGAATGGATGATGTTCATATGCCCATAATCTTCTAAAATCTTGAGTCCCCAGTGTTCCTTCAAATAAAACTACACTTTGAGTAAAGAAATATAGCTTTTTTCTATTATTAAAAATAGTTGGGAATGATTTTTATTCTTTGTCAGATTCCCTTAGGCTCTAGGACACTTATTAAGCAGGCCCTTGACATAGAATATTCTTTTATTCCAAAGTAAAATAAAGCCACATCAATTCAGACTTTTTAAAATTAAGAATTTGTGATTACTTGGAAGGGACTGACATTTACCTTTGTATTACGAAAAAAGAATAATATAAGCAATATTGTTGGGATATGTTTAACCTGGATAAGGAAACCAAATCTCTCAGTCATATTCAAAGCACTTATTTAGTAGTTACGGATAGATTACCCTGGTGGGACTCCAAATATCTTCCTAACACAGTCACCCCTGAGGAGGTGTTGGTGCTTATTGTTTTTGTATCAGACAGGAAACAGTTTCAGAAAACACTTTTTGAGAAGCATGAGGTTTAAGCATTTCTGAATCTTGCCACAGGAAAGAAATGGTAACTGAAGATGCACCATTGAGAACATCCCCAGAGCTGCATTGAAGGCATGTGTATGCCTACATGAGTGTAGTACACAGATACTATTCAGGGAATACAAACCATCTTTAACATCAAGACTGGGATGACATACTGAGATAACAAAGTAGTAGCTTGCTTTTCTGGGTACGAAGGGACTGTTAAGGCACTGAGTCATTGCCAGAATTGTAAGGAACAAATAATTCCCCTATCACTGGTACGTACATTTTGATAAGAGGAAGTTGTTTTCCCTCAAGATAGATGACATCTAAGAAATTTTATAAGTCACAATGAGTAAAATTATGCCTGAAAAATTGGTAGAGTTTGTGTTCTTTGGTTACTACTGTATATTTATGCAGGTAAATATGGTAGAAGGCCTGAGATTGGTAAAATGAGAAGGGCTTTCAGAGGTCTTACTAAAAGTTCCGTTTCCCACTTTGCTTCTGCAGATAAGATCTCCTAGTCAAACAATGCTCTGTATTAAAATGACCAAATGCAGTTCTAGATTATTTCTGACTGTTGGGTTTCACTTCTTTCACATTCTATGAATTATTCAAACAAGCCAATTGCATTCTTCTGTGGGAACCTTGAATTAAGAGGGGGCCATCCCACCTGCCTCCCACAGTCCCTGCTGTTCACTGTTTTGTCCCCCAGTGCAATTGCTGCGTGGCCCAGTATAGTGTTCTCTCCTGGGCCATTGTTCTTCTCTCCTAGTGTATGTGACTAATACCTGCTCTTGCTCTCATTTGTCCTCTGTTGGGTACTGTGTGTTGGGCCATTTGCCCAACTCTAGGGTGGGAATTCCTCTCTCACCAATAGAGTGGGAAGGAGGTGATTAAAACAGTAAAATATCAATGTAGAGAATAAAGAAGATTCTAGTATCTATGTAATCTCAACATTGTTAAAAATGAAGTCATCATTTTGAAAGACAAAAGAAGAGAGTATGTAAAAGTATAGTAAAATGTATATGTGGAATTGTTGAATAGTAAAATCCACAAATTACTTCAATTGCTGGAAATGTTATTGTTGTGATACAGCTTGTATTCTAACCATGATATTTCAGCTCATTGAAGGATTAAATGTGAACTCACAACCCAATCTAGAAATTAGTATTTCTGCCACTGTAAATTAAATATAATATATTTCATCATGACAGTGTAGAATAAAAAACAAAGGAATAGAATGGGGGAAATCTTGGAGTGCTCCAATGACTAAGTTGAGTTGATTCTTAAGGAAATAAGTAGTAAGAAATATGTGTTTTAAAATAACATTTTTGTGAAACCAGTTTCCTTAAGTGTGTAGTAAATGAATCCTAGATATATAAGATTAACATCAAATTATAGATTAAGAGATGGAATAATTTTAATGAATAATAATAACAAAGAATCGGGCATAAGAAAGTCCTGTCTCAATTTAGAATATTTTGGTAGATACATAGAAAAGGAATAGGAGAAAGTAGACAGTGAACAAAAATGAAAATTCAGAGAACCAGATTAGATACTGTTCTCTTAGCTTTGGTTGGTTTATTTAAAATAACTAGATTGTTATGAAAAAATTAATATCTCAATCCTACTGTAACATTATAGTTTTTATACACATTTGCTTATTTTGTAATTAGACTTCCATTTTGTTCCTTTTTCATGGGAATCATTTAATTTTTCTCAATGCCTCTTTTGTTGACTTCATAGGGTGCTATTACTCCAGCTCTAATTACCTTTTGTAGCCAAGATTCTTGTGTGCACAGTGGACAAGTCAGAGGAATGGTGTGTCACTTAGGGAATGTTGCCCTAGAAGTCTAATTTTTCTAAATATGTATCACATGTTTTGAAAAATTAAGTATAAAGTAATAATAATAAGTATTCAGATTAGAATTAAGGAGTATGAATAGAAGAGTCTACCAGATATGTAATATTATCCACAACTGCTTACTTTTCTTTATTCATTTGCTTTGGTAATCCTGTGAAAATTTTAATGAATTTTCTGAAATAATTCTTTTCATCAAGTACTCCTTGATAGCTTATCCCCTTTGTAAATGGCCTAGGTTAATGTAGGTGTAGATATTAAACATACTCAAAGCAGATAAAATGTAAGTTTAAATGGAGGCCCTAAAGAAGAAAATGGAAGTATTAGATTGGTACAAAGACTTCTGAAAACATTCTTCATGAACAAAAGCATTAAATCTACAGAGTAAATGAGCACAGCAAGTCTCAAAAAACACAAACAAACAAACAAACAAAAAATAAGAAAAACCCTAAAACAAAACAAAACAAAACTGATACAAGATGGATCTGCCAGAGACTGCTGACTACCAAAATCTTCTCTTCCTACTCCTGGGCACAGAGCTAGATCATACTTTTCTGCTTAGTTTAGGAGTGACCATGTGACATAGTTCTATTCATTGGATTGAATCATATTTAATGGCTTGCCCTCGCATAACATGGGTCTCTAGCTCTTTAGCTTATGTCATTTTCTTTGCCACTCACTGTCTAACCTCTAAGCCAATATCATATATTTAAAGTCAGATTTACGGCATTGTCTCATTCCTATTATGAATTGCCATATTAATTAGTGAAGGCTAGAGTACTTTAACAAGTATAATCAAAATACAAAAGAATTCATTGCTTATTAACATAATCGTCAAGGTCAAATATTCCAAGTTCATGAAAGAGGACCTCTTTTCCATAGTCGTTCAGGGATTCGGGCTTCTTATTCCATCAAAGTCTGCTACATAGGCCCAATCAACATTTTCATTAATCCTTTGCTCTGGGTCACATTGTTGCCATTGTAGCCCATAGAAAGGGTATGGGCTGGATCTTGGACTAATATACCTCTCTAGCACACATTGTTTCCAATATACAGTTTCCAAGGGGGTCATATTTCCCAATCCTCACTTCAGATATGGTCATGGATAAGAGACAAAGAAGAATCTTCTGGAGGGTAGAGTAAGAGGATATGGGAAACAGCAAACTCTTTAGAGAGAGCAGTTCTGAGATATAATTGAGAAACTTCCAACTTTGCTAAGACTTCACAATGCTTGCCTAGCTGGATTCCATCATTGCTGTAATTACTGGGTGCTTCTCTTCTATCCTTTTTAAAATGGAAATTGTTATTGTGGTTATCATGTCTGTAATCCATTATTGTATGTTGGATGTGTGTTTTTTCATGAGATTGGTGATTAGATAACTTGTATTTTTAATCTGTAGATGGTTAATTCTTAAGGAACCAGAATTGGACCTGATATAAAGGATAGAAATCATGGACTTTCAGTTAGATTAAATTAGTGAATAATGTTGGGGTGTTTCCCTTGGGGAGAAGTGAATGTTTTTTATGTGTGGTCAGTAGGATCTGCATAGTTATATGGTGGTCCAGGAGCAGATTGTGGCTAAAATTGCTAGTGCCCACCTAAAAAGCTTTTAAAATTTTTCTTCTTGGATACTTAACACATTTTCTGGCCTCTTTTGTGTCAGATGACTGCATTCTAGTCAATGGCATGTAAGCAGAATTTATGTGTCTGTCCTATTTTTAACATAGCCCACATAATATACATGAGCATTCCTCAGTGCTCCTTCTTCCTTCCATTGGGCTGCTGTTGTGACCACAATGATCAAAGAAACAAGAACTGAATGGCCACGTGGATTAGAAGAAGTTCCTTAAATTCTAACCTGGATTATTTATCCCCTAACAAGAAAATAATTTCTATTCTTTTTTAGCTCTTACATAATGAGTTTGTGTAACTTATGACAGCAGTTTAGCCTATGCCAACGAGGAAATAGGCAATAATGAGACATCAAAAATAAAGAATCATTTGGGAAGCTAAGCAATAAAATTAAGTCACTTAAAAGTGAAAAGAAATCAGCCTGTCTTTAAATTGTTGTATAGCAGCATTTGATACTAATGAAACAATTCTTAATAGTCTTCAAGGAAAAGAAACGTGTTCCCCAAATTTTATACTCAGACAAGCTGCCATTTAAGTGTAAAGACAATACGTACATACATCAAATATGTAAGAACTTAGGGAATATTGTTCTCATGAATTTTTCTGGAAGAAATCATGAGAGGATGAACTTTAGTTTTCCAAGTGATGAGAAAAAAATGATGGCAGAAGGTTTAACTGCGAGAATTTGGCCTATTTATAAGTAATTTATGGCAAAAAATAAACACACCAAAGAAAAGTACCAATACCGTTAATGGGAACACTTTCAAATAAATACAAAAATTATGATTATTGAGCCCTAAGTAATATAAAATCAACATTTATAAAGAAAATGCTAGGAAATTATAGGAAGAAGTAGAAACACAGTAGTCATTATAGATTTTAACTCATCAAAGGGACAAAAAATCAAGTGGACAGAAACAACTAAGGATTAAAAACAAACACTAAGGGGGTTCCTGGGTGGCTCAGTAGGCTAAGCATCTGCCTTCAGCTCAGGCCATCATCTCAGGGCCCTGGGATCAAGCCCCACATTGAGCTTCCTGCTCAGTGGGGAGTCTGCGTCTCCTCTCTTTCTACCTGCTGCTCTGCCTGCTTGTGCTTTCTCTCTGTCAAGTAAATAAAGAAAGAAATAAATAAAACCTAAAAACAAATTGTAAAAACAAACACTAAGGATATGGAAAATACAAGTACAAGATAGATTTATGAGGTGGATTTACTGGTATATGTTGAACTTTGTGCCTTAAAAATAGATAATATGCTGTATTTTCAACTGTCTTGGGATAGTCACAAGGAATGACTATATCATATGTCATAAAATAGTGTAGACAAAATTGTGTAATATAAATGCAATAAATTAGAACTTAAAATCAGAAAATCAAAAGTCCCACACAAGAAAAGGGAACCTTATGCACTGTCGGTGGGAGTGTAAATTCCTTCAACCACTTTGGAAAACAGTATGGAGGTTCCTCAAAAAAATTAAAAGTAAAAATACCATATGATCCAGTAATTTAGCTAATGAATATTTACCCAAAGAAAACAAAAAACACTAATTCAAAAATATATTCACCTCTATGTTTATCACAGCATTATTTACAATAATCAAGGTATAGAGAAAACCCAGGTGTCCATCCATACATGAATGGATAAAGAGATGAATGAATCTATAGATCAATGGATTGTGATATATACATATATATTACATATATGTGGTATATATAGTACATATTTAAAAATGATATATGAGATATATATGTGATGATATATATATATACACACACATATATGTTTGCGTGTATATGTATATATAATGGAGTATTACTGAGCCATAAAAGAGAATGAGATTTTGCCATTGCTAACAAGATTAGATCTGGAAGGTATTATGCTAAGTGAAATAGGTCAGACATGGAAAACAAATACCATATTATTTCACTTATATGTGGAACAAACAAAAGCAGAAACAGACTAGAGAACAAATTGGTGGTTGCCAGAGGGGAGGGGGCTAAAGGGTTGGGCCAAATGGGTGAGGGGGAGTGGGAGGTACAGGATTCCAGTTTGGGAATGAACAATTTACAGGGATAAGAGTTACAGTATAGGGAATAGAGTTAATGGTATTGTAATAGCATAGCATTACAGTTAGTAGACCTGTGGTGAGCATAACATGACCTACAGAGTTGTTGAATCTCTGTGTTTTATACCTGAAGCTAATATAACATTGTGTGCCAACTATATTTCAATCAATTAAGCAATCAATAAAAAGGTCCTACCACATAGAAATGTTGACATTTTCTCTTAAATAATTCATAAACATGAAGTAGCAGAGTGATAATTTCGTTGATAATGAAACTACTACATAATAGTACAGAGGGTTTATAGTGAAAGCGAGGGTTACAGGATAAAGCATTATGTATTTACATTAATGAATAAGAAAGCATGATCATAAATGAATTAAACACATAACTGAAGCAGTTAGGAAAAGACCAAAAGGACAACAGAAGTATGGAATTAGTAAGGTAAAGTAAAAATCAATAAACTAAAAAACTGAAAAGTGGTAAAGCTGTATGTGTATCAAAGCTGAGTCTTGAGAAATAAATGAGATAAATGTCAGTTAAATAGGAAAGTAAAGGCGAGAAAGCACAAATATACGAAATAATAAACAGAAAAATTACTTCAGTTGCAGATGAAATTAAGTAAATCACAGACTGGTTTTCTAAGCTCCATGTTTATACAGTTGAAATATTTTGAAATGGATAGTTTTCTAGGAAAATAAAGTTTACCAAAATAGATTCCAGAAAAAGGAAGACAGCTTTGAAAAACTAAGGAGAAATAAAGTTCTTAAAGTTAATCCTTTAAAAAGGACCCTGTTCAGACAGCTACACAGGGGATAAATCCAATGCTAGTTAAATTGCTCCAGAACCTAGATGAAGAAGAAAATCTTCCAAATCCATTTTATGAAGTAGTATACATAACATTATTACCAACAAAAATCCAGCAAAAAATCACATAAAACAATATGCAACACAATATTGGTTTAAAAATCCTAAGTAAATTACTAGCAAAAGGTAATTCAGTTGTCATTTAAAGAGGTCATTCCAAGAATGTGAAGGTGGTTCTAATTAGAAAATATCAACATACTTTGTCTTAGTAATAGATGTAAAGTGGGTCATATGACCATCTGTGAATATTTTGTTGTAAGCCAGTCCCAAAGACCATATATTGTATGATCTGCTTACATAAAATATCCAGAATTGGCAAACCTATAGAAATAAAAGTAGATTGGTGGTTGTCTAAGGTTGGGGCTGGAGTCAGGAAGGGGGAGACTACTAATAGACCTGAGGTTTTTTTAGGGCGGGGGTAATGAAAATCAAATTCTAAATTAGATTAGATTATTTAGATTAAATAATCTAATTTTATTAGATTGTATAGGTTGCACAACTCTGAATATACTAAAAGCCATTAGATTGGATAGCCTGTGAATTATATCTCTGTAAAGCTGCTAAAAAAGTCCATGTTCATTCTTGACTTAAAACCTTAAGTAAAATATTCTTAATGATAAAAAAATATGGTTGGGTCAACTCCAAAGATAACATCAATCATGATGGAGGAAGCAGTACTATTTCCTCATAAACACATGGAAGAAGGTGAGGATTTCCATGATCAGCACTATCATTTTAAAGATACCAGCTATTGCAATTAGACAAAAGACAGAAATTAGAGGCACAGAATTTGAAAAGGATAAGGTGGAATGATCACTCTTTGCAGCTGCTGTTATGGGACACATGGAAAAAGTAAAACTAATCAAGAGAAAAAAAATGCAAAAACAATAATAAAAGCGAGATGGGCTAGCATGAACTTAATGTAACTTGTATTTGCAAGTTACAACTACTTAGAATATCTAGATGAGGAAAGGCACTCTATGTATTTATAGCAGACACCACCAGATACAGTTAACCTCTTTGCACTTCATTTTCTCAGCTTAAAAATGCAGAAAAAGAATCTTTAGCTGTAAGAGCTTTTCTAAGAACTGAATGTAGTAATCATTCAATAAACACTGGTTCTGTCCTTCCTTTAAGAATGGGACCTATTGTAATGTCTCTCCTAATTGGTTCATATGTGGTGGTGGTAGAGGGAGTGCAAACTTATACTCAGATGTCCATTTCTACTCTAGAGTCAATAATACTCATGTGTCTTCTCCTAGGATAGGAGATGAGCTTCATCTTTAGTGCCAACTTTAATCTGCTAAAAGCATAAGCTGGGGTTATTATATTGAGAAGAGTTGTGAGGCTTCCTGAGGACTACGTGGGGAAAAAATGTCTGTGAGTGACTTTCTTAGAAAAAGACATAGCTGTAGAGGTGCCATGTATTGATGGGACTAGACTGCCAGAGTGTGTATCATAAGTTTCTTCTTTTCTCCATTTCAGCACCACAATTCTTGTATCATTGGGCCTCCAAATTACAAAAACTCTGGTTTAAATGCATACTTAGTACTCATTGATGGTCTATGAATAGCAGATACTTGCTTTTATTAAAATGGCAGTCAAGATTTATTAGACATAAAAACAAATTTTTCAAAAGCAAAACCTAGGAAGTGCTGATTTATACTGAATAATCTCCCCTGGCTTTCTCTCTCTGTCTCTCTCTTATCATCTTTACAGTAGTACTTTCATTTCATCAGACTGGGAACTAGTGTTTTTTAGCATTTGAATTTACTTAAAGTCATGAAATCAATAGAACAATATTATTAACTATGGTATAATTTCTAAAACATCAAAATATACCAGAATTTTTACATTTAAATAAATGTCCTTCAGATTAGTCATATTAGAATGCTAATTACTTATTCCATTGATACTATTACTGTTCAGGTTATTTCCCAAGCTCTTATCTTAAAATTATTGATGTAGCCTGTGGCATTTTCTTATGAATATCTTCAATAACGACAAATTTTTGTCCTCTCTCAAAAGATCACATATGTAGAAAATAGAAGTAACTTAGAGATGACTCTTAGGGGGAAAGATGTATGTTGAAGGTGAATTATATCATTTGGATTTAAAGCAAAGAAAACATTAGTTGCAAACTAATATGACTGACCTTTCAATATGTGTCTGAAATCATTTGTATACAAAATAAAAGAAAATCCAAAATGTTTTGAGTGACAAGCTTGTCAAAGTAGATTCCCCTTGACACAGTAGGTACCTGACAAATTATTTTGTCCCCTTATGTTGCTTTTGCTACCTGAGTCAGCTTTAAATCAGCAGAAATAGGTTTGCCAAAGAGTTTCATTCAGAGAGATTCTGGCTGCTGAAAGCATGGTGTTGTGATCGACTGAAGTCTAACAGATGTAGGTTTCAATCCTAATATTGCTTCTGTGTAATATTCAGGGTAACCTCAGACAGCCTTGATTTCAGCATCAGTAAAATGGGAATTTTAAAATATAACAAATTGTTAGGATAAATGAGAAAATATGCAAAGTACAAGACTCATTTCATGATATACAAGTGCTTACTAAGTGTTAGTTCCTGGCTGCCTTAAATCAAGTATGGAATAAGATGGAATATAATGAAATACTAATGCTATCTTTGAATTATTTTTTAATTCTACTATGGAATCTAGTAGAATAGACTATTGAAGGATAGGAATGTAAGCTGGTTATTTGTGAATAGATAACCATCAGTTTCTGAATATTTTTTATGCCATGGGCAATTTTCTTTCTGGACAACTTTTCTGCATTCTAAGACATGAGTTAATATGTGATCCTGAACCAGCTAGCCTGAAGAGATGATCGAGGAGGGATGTTCATAGCTCCTGTTCCACTCAGGGCAGAAGACATCTTCAGAGATCCAGGGACAGAGTGCTGCAGGGAGGGGTCAGCATCAGAACGTACATTCTCAGGGTGCTTGGGTGGCCCAGTTGGTGGAGTCAGTCCTGATTTTGGCTCAGGTCATGATCTCAGTGTCATGGGATAGAACCCTGCATCTGGCTCTGTGTTTAGCACAGAGTCTGGTTGAGTTTCTCTCCCTCTGCCCATCCTACTGCTCTTTCTCTCAAATAAATAAATAAATCTTGAAAGAAAAAAAAAAGAACTTACACCTTCTGTTTCATAGTTATGTTTGTAACAATAAATGCTGACCAAAGAGTTCAACACTCAGTATTGATGACCTAATTAAAGATAATCATTTTCAGAATACTGTTCCTAAAGTGGCCTGATATAGGTACATTTTGTAAAGAATTATAGAAGTTGTTACAAGACTTGACTCCTATAGAGATAGAAGGGACTTCAGTTCTGATTTGCGTTTTTGCTCTGTTCTAGATGTGACTTTGTGAACAGGAAGCAACTGATGCTTGTCTTAAGGGCTTCTTTTCCTTATTTTCCTTTGGTCCTAGAAAACTTTCATATGGCTTAGTATTTGGAAAACACTGGGTTGTCCACTAGTATGTGTTTCATAAACTTTATTTTATACTTAAATATCTCAAAAAATTTTCTCCTTAAAATGAAAAATATATAATTCTTCCAATGAATGGTCCTTTGGTTGGATCTAAATAGAAAAACACAGACTTGTTTTGGAAGATCCTGTTTTTGCTGGTGAATTTGTTGGCAGTTTTAAGTTGGATTGTTCACATGACAGAATTTCTGAGACTCCAATTTCCAGTGGTGGAATCTATTTCCTTCCTAGAAGCTGCTATAGGGAGCTGACTATAGTGCATGCCAACAAACTGTGGAAGAAAAAACAGTGCTCTATTATCATAAGGAATAAACAGCTGGATATAAAATTCTCTTGTAAGGACTTGAACAAAAGTCTGTACTAAAGCCCTGGCACCCATTTGAGCACAGCTTATGAGGTATCTAAATCTAGGACAGATGATGTAATCAAAAGATTTTCCTAAAAAATCAGAGTTAAGTCATTAGAATTAGTCAAAGGTTATCCAATGAAACTTTGCAGTTCTTCAAATATTGCTTTCTTCTCTTTCTTGTGTATTATGTATTATTTCACAGAACATAAATATATTTTCAGTAAAGATAAGATCCATTTGAAAAGCTAACTTAGTGTAAAATCCGAATCAAAATATTATGTCATTTCATATATTCATCCATACATGAAATTAATCATAGTAAAGGGCAACCATGCCTCTAAACCTCTTGAGGTACTCTCTTGAGAACAGCTACCAAGTATCTCATTTCAGAGTTTCTCAAACCATTGTCTGTGGGCCATCTGCCACAAAATAGCCAGGATGCTAATGAAAAGGGTTGATTCTTGGGCCTTTCCTTCAGACCTACTGAGTTGGAACATCTAGAGAGGAAATCTTTAATCGATTTCAATTCTGGAAGTAGCACATCTTGGATTAGGAAGCGATTCTTATCTTCAAGATAGTGAAATTAAACATAAATAGTTGACATAGCTGAAGATTTTTTGCTGATTAATGTGTTAATTTATTCAATAATCACATATTGAGTGCCCACTATGAACCAGGCAATAGGAATAAAGAGATGAATGTGAAACTGTTACTCTTAAGAGTGAATAGTTCATTTGGGAGAAGATAGATGAATAAACACATAATTATAATACAATGTGATAATCTTAAACTAGATGGATAGCCACTATTCTGCAGGGGAGAAGAAGAAGTGACTTAATGCTTGGTGAGGTTGGGAATGGCTTCACCACTGGAAAACCAAGGCAGGTATGCGGGAGTTGTACTGAGCAGAGGAAGAGAATAATAATGAGATTTAGATATATTAGGCAAATTCTGGTAGATTGATGTAGTTCAAAGTCAATTCCAAGGGAAAGCTAAAGAATCAATAAGAAATGGTTACCTTTTAGGGAGAGATTTCCAGGCTACTCTCAACAAAATTTTAAATGAACTGTAATGATTTTTTTTTTTAAACTATGAGTATAGGGAATAAAATACACTAGTATGTCTCTCTTTTTAAATTGGGATATAAAAAAAATAAATTGGGATATAATTGACATACATTATATTCATTTCAGATGTACAACCCTAATGATTCAATATTTGTATATATTGTGAAATGATCACAGTAAGTCTAGTTAACATCCATTACCTTACAGTTATATATATATATATATATATATATATATATATATATATATATATTTGTGATGAGAACTTTTAAAGTTACTCTCTTTCTTAGTGACTTTCAAATATACAATACAGTATTTTTACCTATACTCACCATGCAGTACATTACAACCTCAGGACATACTTATTTTTTAACTGGTAGTTTGTACCTTTTAACCCCCTTTACCTATTTTCCCTACCCCCACTTCCTGCCTCTGACAACTGCCAATCTGTTCTCTGTATCTATGAGTTCATTTTTTTGTTTTGTTTTTAAGATTCCATATATAAGTGAGTATGCTACTCTAAAATTTTTAAGCACAGTTGTAAAATATTAATGAAAATATTATTTAGAGTTTGTTCTAGGGGCTACAGAATAATAGGCTCACTTAGAAATAGGAGACTTAGAGATAAAAAAGCATTTTTATACCAGGCATAGAAGCGATGAGGATCTGATCAAAGTGAGGAACAGTCCACATGAAAACAAGGGGTTAAGCAAAGAATAGTATTTTGGAGGAAGAAACATTAGCATTTGATGGACCTATTCTGACCTAAAACTCATCCATGAAATTATCTACTTTTCTATTCTTAGCTCAAGATTCAATCTTCATTTTTAAAGGTGTCATTTTATCCCTTTTCGTGTGTTTTCGCTGCAACAAACACATAATTCTTCCCTGATGTAGTGATTTCTTTAAATACTATAATTTTATTAATACTTCCCTAATATGCAGCCTACATGGAAATATATACTACCATTAAGTTGTTGATAATACCATAACGGATTTAGGAAAATGTATTCTACTGGCAATTATTTTGTGTCCTGTAGCTTCATTAAGTTCTTCATCTAGATTTCAGGAAGATATATGTGCTGCATTAATGGTTTATTGCCTCGTAACAAGAGTTTTGAAATGAAGGATGAAATTACCAAGGAGCAATCTGTATGAATGATGGGAAAAGTGAGATAATGAAAACATAGTGTGGGAGCCTCCTTGACACCATGTATCAGTTGAGGATGTGCAAATTAATTTAAGTATTAAATGCTTGGAGCTCAGATCTTTCGCAGAGAATTTCTTTTTTCAGTTAGCATCAGTATAATAAAAGGAACCTAGTATTTTTAAAGAGATACTACGTTAGAATGATAATATTTTTGAAATAGAAGTGAACCGCACAGATGTGAAATTCTTTAAAGATTCTCGTATAGGGCTCAGCAAACCTACAGGTCAAAGCTGGCCCACTGCCTGTTTTTATAAATAAAATTTTATTGGAACATAATCACCTTCCTTCATTTATTTATGTAACAGCAGCACTGAATAGTTTTGACAGAGACTTTATGGCCCACAAAACCTAAAATATTGATAACTTAATCCCTTTTCAGCCCCTGCTTGAGAAATAAAAAGTTTGCTGACCCTTTCTCTAGAAAGAAAAATAATCATAATATTAAGGGAGCACAGAGATTGTTCTATTCTAGCACCTTTGAAGCTCCACTTTGCCTCTCCCTGTTCCTGGATAGAAAGTTGGAAATTATATCCCTCCCCCATGTCCTCTCTTCCTGTAGACATTAGGGTTGGGCCACTTGTTATAAAATTAGCTTCCTGACCTTAACTCCTTTCTACTACTCTTACCTTCTGTTAAGCCACACCGGCCCTACTGTTCTTCAAGAATGCCACATTCCAATTCATTTCAGATTTTTCAACAGTCTGGAACACTCTTCTGTTGTCTTAACATAGATGGTTCCGTCTTTTAGTTCTCAACTTAGGTATCATATGTCCAGAAAGGGCTTTTCTGATCACTCTATTTATAGTATTGTCTTCATACCCCATTACTCTTTAACTTATTACTCTCTTGTTTGCTGCATGAACCACAATCTGGAATTATTTAGTCTGCTTCTTAAGTTATTTATTGTCTATTCTTCCCCTGGGCTGTGAGCTCCTACACCTAGCCCAGTGTTTGGCACATAGAAGGTCTCAGTATTCATTGAAGGCATTGTTGAAATGCTCTGCTATGAGATAAAGTTGACACTATAATCCAGAGACAGTGATAGAGCCTGGATCTAGATTTATAAATTTATTTGTCCTTATGCAAATAGATGTGTGCAAAGGTTCACAATTTCACAGATGGTTAAGGCCTAATTTTACATACAAAATACCCCAGGGAACTTCAATAAGCTTCCAACTGTAAATAATTGTCTTAGTATAGGTTTTTATAATTCTGAATATTCTATTATCAGCAAAAATTCTATACTTTGCTCAGCTCCAAATTCTTACTTGCTGAGTTATTTTAGTAGCCATTTTTAGACATGTCAGTTTTCAGCTATACCATTAACCTGGGAGTGAAAATGATTACATAAGTGAACATCCTCCTTGACTCTGACTAACTTTATGTATTGGTCTTATCATTTATATATGCAAGAATATATGTGCTGGAAATCCTAGTGAAACCTAAACTACCTCTTTTTAAAATCAGTGGTGTCCTTATTAGATTTCAAAGTAATCCTCCCTGGGAAAGAAAACTCTGTTACATTTGCTGCTTTAATTTTCAGACCAATTCCATCTACTGTGACACACTGTTCTCATTAGCTAAGCAAATTAGTTTACAAAATCTAGGTGGGCAACACTTAGTGTCAAAGAAACAGCTATTTGACTCCAATTAGAGAGTTATGGCTTGGCAAAGTTCTAGTGCCTTCATAAATTTGATGAGGTAGTTCGGGATATTGTCAAAGTTATTAGTATGGTTGAACAATTGTGTTATACCACAGAATCAACAAAGCAAAAAAAAAAATGTATGCCAACAAACTTTCCTTGCTCAAGATACTTGAAATGGAGTGCAGGTTATAAAGCTTGTATTCTAGCAGGTTTGAACTTTGCAACGTTCAACATGCCTAATTCAGGATAAAATAGTGTTGTTTATGTAGTGTTGTTGACTTATGAGACATTTGGGGCTCTATACACTTAAATGCATGACCTGAGTCACTCTTTAATTAGTAACAAGCTAAAGTACTATTTAGTAAATTACTCCTACAGTGCATTAAATGTTCTCCTCTCTGAAAGAAAAAAAAAACAAAGTTTGCTGCTTATATGCTTTATTTATACCTAATTTATGATAAGTGAATTTTAGTAACAAAAAATAAAGCACATTATTTCATTTAAAGCTGAAGTTGTGATGTATTTTGCTCTGACTGGCATTAACTAGATTTACAATGTTGTCTACAAAGTTCAGCTCAGTTTACATGTCCCATAGTGCCAAATTTGTGACACCACTTTTAGTTTATAGTTCAGTTATTTGGGTCATTTGGTTTTAACAGACATTTATGTTAAGATGCTTCTTTTAATATTGCAAAATCTCTTTGTTAGGGACTGAACTGTGTTCCTTCCAAAATTCATATGCTGAAACCCTAATCACCTTGTGGCTATCTCTAAAGATAGGGCCTTTAGGTAGGTAATTGAGTTTAAATGAGGTCATAAGTTTGAAGCCCTAACCTGATAGGACTGATGTCCTTAGGAAAGGAAAAGACATCAGAGATTCTCTCTCTCTGGGCATGCATAGAGAAGAGGATATATGAGGATATAGTGAAAAGGTAGCTGTCTATCAATGAGAAAGAGAGACATCTCTAGAAACCGATCTTGTTAGCACGTTGATCTTGGACTTCCACCTTCCAGAACTGTGAGGAAATAAATTTCTATTGTTTAAACCACCTAGACTGTGGTATTTTGTCATGACATCTTAGGAGACTATATGCTTATGCTTAGGAGACTATATACTATATGTTTATTTAAAGAAGGATTTTTGCTGTTATTTATACTCTCAAAAGTGGCTAAATCCATAATACTATAGAGCAATACATAGGAGAAATCACAGTTTAACCCTAGAGAAGTTCAAACTACCATTGAAACTTCTGAGTAGCAACACCAACAACTATGAATAAATGCACATTGGAGCCCCATCCTGAAAGTTCCCACCATTGGTCTGGGTTTGGTAAAATGTTACCTGTTTTAGGCTACACTCAATATCCTTCAGGTAATAAAGTGCCCAAAGGATTCAATTAAAAGTCTTAGAACTTAATAGTTAATATTGAAAAGAGCTCCCAAGATAATACTTTAATGAACTTTCAGTGCAATTCAAGTTGTTTTGCAAAGATAAAGGAGATACTACAAAGAAATGAAATATTGAGGCGGATCATTTCACAAGCTCCTTGTAGGTGGTCAGTTTGGGGACAGAATAGTCACAGGTTGGAGATCACATTTTGGGATGAAGAATTGTTGGGGTATATGCTGTGATATCCCAGGATAGCTATTCAATTCCATGTTAGTTCTTCTTAGATCCTATGCTCTCTATGAGAGAGGAATTGCAGTTTAGCGTTTTCTCATTAACACCTTAGATTTTTTTTCTCTTGAGGTGATTATATTGTAAGTGAAAATCTCCAGTTCTTAGAAAAGTAGCCAAAAATGAGTTGGAGGACTCGCTTTCCCTAAACACATTTTCCTTTTCTGAAGGCCTTTCAATGTTTTTAAAACGTAACTAACATGTATTGCCAGCCCTATCTCTGTAGTCTTACTTGCTGGTATTAGACTCTAGAGAGTTAGTCAAGGTAGATTATGTAGTGCCTTATAGGTGAGGGTGGTGGGTTGGGATTTTTTTCTCTCTGTAGTGAGAAAACAGTGCAATGACATTATTTGGTTTACATTTTAAGAAACTATTTGGAAGAGTTTGTAGCAGGTCAAAAGTGAGCTGCTGCCATAGAAGAGGCAAGGAATCATGGTACTTGGATAAAGGTGATGGTAGTGAACTTGAAAAACAGTGGGTGAATGAGGGTAACATTTTGGAGATAGAGCCAATAGAAATTGCTGATGAGCTAAGTGATGGTGATAAAAGAGAAAAGGCAGAATGAGGATGACATCTTTATCTGGGGTTTTAGTAATTGGGTAGTGGTTTCATGTACAGGAATGAAAAATGCTGTGTGGAGCAGGTTTTCGGGGGGGGGGAGGAATAAGGAATCCTGCTTTGGACAGGCTCATTTTAAGATTCCTATTAAATTAAATATCCAGGTCAAATACTTAGACTTGCTAGTATGGAGCTCAACAGAGACCAGGCTGTAGATACGAATTTTGAAAGTCATACATTTAAATGCCAATATACATTGCTTGTCATGATATACACTGGCATTTAAGGTCCCAGGAATGGCTGAAATAATCTGGAACAGGGGAATTAAGGCTGATGCAAAAACGATTAACCTATGACCCTTGTTCTCAAAGAATATAAGTGAGAATTTTCATATATAATTTAAATATCTACATCTATATCCTTTATATTTCAGTATGTAAATACTTTATAGAATTCTGAAATTTTACCTGCCTTCGTCACCCCACTGCCTCCAAGTTTCATGTTTGGTTTTCCAACCTTGGGTAATTTATTCCTTGATAAAGTAGTTAAATCCATAGCCAAACCTTGATGTCCTTTCTACTTTCCTTGTATAAATTGAGTTAACCTTGAATTAGCAAGAATGGTTAAAACTTTTGTTCTCTGAGAACAACCATGACCATTGCATCATCAAGCTCTTTACTGCATATCTCCTAAATATGCAAAAAATATTATATTCAAGAATGATGATTCTCTAGGAGAAAGAAATCTAGAGTCAACATGACATATTGGTACTTGCTCCTCCACTTCTGCCCAGTGATGTTTGCAGGTATCTGCTCAAATAATGGGCATTCATTCTCATCTTGGTTGACTTATTTAATGAAAGAATGAGTTCACCTGACAATGAAAATAGAGGCAGTAGGAGAAATTGCAAGGGAGGAATGACATTTTGTAGTTCTCAAGAGATGAGGGAAGGCATCTCATTTAAAAAAACAAAAATATGTTGTTTGGAGTAAGATTTCCAATTTCACATTTAAGATTTCATGTCTGTTCACAAACAATGCCTTCTCCCTGTTTTTTTCTTTTGTTTAGGTTTATTTATTTATTTATTTATTTGAGAAAAGGTTGGGGCAGGGTAGGGACAGCAAGAGAGGGGAAGAGAGAATCTTAAGCAGTTCCATGCTCCAGTGCAGAATCCCAAAGCAGGGCTCACTTCACAATCCTGAGATCATGACCTAAGCCGAAATCAAGAATCGGATGCTTAAGCCACTAAGCCACCCAGGTGCCCCTCTTTTGTTTCATTTTATAGTCTCACCATTTTTTTTTTTTTTACAGCTTGAGCTAGATAAGGGAAAAGTTACATTTTTGATAAACTTGGATGAAAACAAGACTTTCTTTTTGTAAACAAGGGAAAGCAATTGCAAATATGGTACCTATGTGGCTATTCCTCCTTGTCACCCCTTGAACCTCCCAAAACATCAAGGAAATGCTAAGTGTCTTAGTGAAGCTTACAGGGGCTATGACAGGCTACATTCTATCCAGAAGAGTAAGGGAAAAAGGCTTCAAATAGCGGTCTCAAAGGGAACTCTTTGGGACCAACCTTGGTCTTTCCCAATCTGGTGGGTGATGGAAAAAAAAAAAACCCACATAAATTCAAATAACAGAGAAGATTTATATCTAATATTGGCTTTTTGTCCCAGGAAGTATATTTAAAAGTTCAATTCAAACTCTCAGAAAAGCAAGCTCATTCTAGCTAACCGTGTCCACCTAATATCTCACCCCTCAAGTCTGTGAAATTATATAAATATCACTGATAAAATGTGCTTTGCTAATAGAATGTCCTCTTGCTGAAATTAGGGATGGCCATTGACTAGGTCAGTAGATATATTCTCATGCTATCTTGTTTTCAGGATTTACCTTAGTATTTTCTTGATGCAAACATACATTACCTTCTCTTCAGATTTTGACTTTTGCAATTGATGCCTCTTTGAGAAGACTGTCAAAGTGGCTTCCAGGCCACTTGCGACCTGGACTACCACCTTAATTCCATTCAGACAGAATACTAAAACAGTCACATAATCATAATTTATGACTTCCAATGTCCTTATGTAGACAGAGCGAATCCCCCTTGCTACTAACTTCCTAGAGTCACAAACTATCTAAAAGTGAGTGACCTTAAAAACATAACCAATTGCCATCTTTTCCTCTGTTCAAGATAAGTGATTAGGAAAAGCTTTGGAATGCAAAAATGTGCACAGTAAAAAATTGGCCCTTCTTCATTCCATACAGTGTGTCAAATGGTAGCCTTGAAAGACATTGAAAATCCCTTTATTCATTAGAGAAAAGCTAATTTGTCTTGTATTATTCAAGAAGGGTTTTGTTTCCCATCTGCATAAGGGAGTAGCAGAACCCTTAGCAAAGGGACAAAATATTTCAGTTCCAGCTCTAGTAATGGTTCATAAGTTGATAGAGTAGAATATTATGGAAAAACACTAGAGGCCTTCTTCCTCCACTGTCATGGCACCCAATTATGTCTTGCATTGACTGTATAATGTTTGCTTGAAATCCTTATATCTGATGTGATTCTCTTCCACAGAAAAGACAAATGAAAACAATGAACTTTAAAATATAAAACCTTCTGCTCATCTGCTGCCAGTCTTCCATTGCCAGCTACCCTGTTAGTGAGTAGAACCTGGTAATCAAAATTTAAAAATACTTCAAAGTTCAATTTCCAGGACTCTGTCAAATAGCTAGAAAAAGTCGCTTTGACACTCTTAAGTCTTGGAGGTTTATGTCTTATACTGAAAGATTATTTGAGATTTATTAAAATCAAATAAGATTTTGCTGGAAGAGAAAGAGCTAAAATGATATATCCATGAAATGCCCTGGGAACAGTACTTGTTCTAGTTGAACTGACATCAAGATAAAATCTTCTGGTAACTCAGACATCAAGGTTATACTATTTTTGACTACTGTTATACAAAGGTTTTAAGGCAGCCTTTTTGGCTTTTAAGTAATGCTCTGAGTCACACTGACTGTATTATCCAATATGAATTCTTTTCAGGACAATTCTAATTGGTACTTTTATGCCCCATGTTGTCATATATTTTATTTTGTTTTTGTGGTTAATATAATATATGTAGCACTCCCTTTTGCAAAGTTACTTCACATAGGTTATTTTATTTTGAAAACTCATATGTATTATATTTGAATAATCTATCCGCTTAACGGATTATTTTGACACTCATGTAATCAGAAATTTCTTCATTAACCAGAAAAAAATTTGGTAAGCTTCAGATGAATTTATCAATACAGTTAATAAGCATGACCTACTATATGGCTCCTATAGCCCCCCTCCCCCCCCATAATTCACATTATTTTCAAGAGTATATTCCAGAATGTATTTCCCATATATTTCAAGAACATATGGGAAATTTACCAAATTTGATCATAGAATCAACAAATTCTTAAGAACAGATAACATGCAGAGCAACATATATGAAATTAATGCAGTACAACTGGAAACCAGTTAAGATAATACAAATCTCTCTATATTTCCCAAACCATATAAACAAAGGAAAACAAATAAAATTACATATAATTTACAGAGTAAATACCAGCCAATTCGATAAAACCCAATTTTCACAAGTTTGGAAATGAACACCAGAAGATCCATCTTGGAAGCTCCTTCAGAATGGAATATGGTGGGAATTGCATAGAATGGAAAGAATAGTGATGTTTTAGCATGGAAGAACAAACTTTCTGAAGAAAAGGGTCCCTGTCAGATCTGCTCCTACTCAGAGCAGATCGAATCAAAGTACTGGCTACACGAAAATCAAAATGAAGGGAGTTGGCGGGTAAGTGGAACCAGAGGTGAAATCTTAGCTAAGGCACCATGTTTGGGAAAGAAGGTTAAGTGAGAAGCAAAAATATCTTTTGGAGGCTTAGTGCAAAAGTAAAGAAGGCATTGAATGGTGGAAGAGTCTTAATAAACCAGACAGCATCACAAAATTGGACTTCCTTCCCTTCACAGTTTGTACTATTTATTTAAATCAGGTTTTATTAAAGTATAATTTACATGAAGGAAAATTCACCCTGATTATATGATAAAGTAGGTTTTATTAAAGTATAATTTACATGAAGGAAAATTCACCCTGATTATATGATAAAGTCTGATGAAATTTAACAAACATATGGCATGTGACTACCACCATAATGGAGATATAGAATATTTCCATCAGCCCAAAAGTTCCCTTGTGTTTATTTATAGTCAACGTCCTTCTCACATCCCCAGTTCTGGGCAACCACTTATGTCTTTCCTGTTCCTATAGTTTTGCCTTTTCCAGTGAATCCTATAAATTGATCATAATATATAGCCTTTTGAATATGGCCCTTTTCACTTAGCATAATGTTTTTTTTTTAATTGAAGGCAGCTTTTAAAAAATTTTTTTTTATTTATTTATGATAGTCACACAGAGAAAGAGAGAGAGAGGCAGAGACATAGGCAGAGGGAGAAGCAGGCTCCATGCACCGGGAGCCTGATGTGGGATTCGATCCTGGGTCTCCAGGATCGCGCCCTGGGCCAAAGGCAGGCGCCAAACTGCTGCGCCACCCAGGGATCCCAGCATAATGTTTTGAAATTTATTTGTATTGTAGCATGTATCTGTATTTTTCAAAAATTGCCAAATGGTGATCCATTGATGGTTATACCACAACTTGTTTATCTCTTCACCAGCTGATGAATGTTTGATAGTTTCCAAAGTTTGAATAAATCAGTAAGAGTAAATGCATAAAGTTTTTGGTGTGGATGTGCATTCCTATGTTTTTCAGATAAATATGTGAGTAAGCATGATGGTTAATTTTATGTGTCAACTTGACTGGGCCTCAGGGTGCCCAGGTATTTGGTTAGATACTATCCCCAGTATTTCTGTGAAAGTATTTTTAGATAAGATTAGCATTTAAATTGGTAGACTGAGTAAAGCAGGGCCTCATCCAATCAACTGAAGACCTGAAGAAAACAAAATGACTGATCCTTCCCTAGTAATAGAGAATTCCTCCTGCCTGACTGCTTTTGAATTGGGGCATTGGCTGTTCCTGCTTCTGTTTGTTTGCTTTTAATTGACATATAATTGACACGTAACATGTGTAAGAGACTTCGAGAAAGAAATGGAACTTTACCTGTACTTTAGAGAAAAAAGACGGTAAAATATTAATAGCTTTTGTGGAGGTACTAATTTTTTTTTAACAAATTTTTGTAGAGGTACTACAACCAATAGGTTGTGGAGGTATCTGAGTTTGTTATGTTATTTTTCTCTATTTTAAAACTAAGAATAATGAAAAATAGTAACCTCTGAGATTTCACATATAACCACTTAATCATTGCTATCAAGTTTATTATAGAGTCATCATTGGCAACAAAGCCTTAATTTCCATATCATATCAGAAAACATCCTGACAATTGGATTTCTCTTAGCAAACCTGTGCCTTTGGGTCTTGAAAATGGTAAACTCCCAAAGCAATGCTAAATCCACAACCTTACAAGCTCTCCAAGGCCCTGGAAGAGACCTCTAATCTCACATGATTCAGAGGAATCCTTCCTAATGATGATAGTCACATCCAGTTTTGAAACACTAAACCATTAAAATTGAAGGATACTCATAGTTCTTGTTTTTTGTTTTTGTTTTTGTTTTTTTACTCATAGTTCTTTTACTCACTGACTGCGCTTTTGTAACTCTCCCACTGCTCACTGAGAATGTTATAACTTATCTATTGTATCTTATCCTCTCAGCAACCCAGTTCTTCTTCTTGCAGGGTTTCTAAATTACAGTTCTAGTTGAAGACCACTTAGAGAGGAGGAGGATGAGAATCAGAGGTGGTGTCTGGTAGGTAGGCAAGCGAAGAAAAACACTTTTAGTGTTGAATTGCAGGTGGAAGTATTCAGGGAGAGAAAGGTAGAAGAGAGCTTCCCTATTTCTAAGAGATTTTCTTTGAAATTTATCGGAAGTGGATGAGGATAGTTAAAATATCCTCATAGATTTGGAGCTATTTGTATATGACTATTGATGCTCTTTCCCACTGATCAGTAGCTTGGTGAGAAGTGTCCTGTTTGGCTGGAGATTATTCTGCTTCCACTTATCACCACTTGAGGTGGTTTATGGGATGTCTAAGCATCCCCTTTGTCCTGTAAGGCAAGAGGATATGGTGAGAAACTGGGAAATGTGTAATCTGGTAGGAAGGTGGTAGAGCAAAGGCAGCCTCCAGTGGGAGTTTATGGTTAAGGACAGTAGTCACAGCATACTGTGCAGTTTGATACCTAGGAACAGAACTGGCCACAATTCAGGAGACACCTACTTTGCCTCAAAGGGCAAGAGACATCTTTCTGGATGCTGTTATGTCCCAAAAGACAGAATAAAGACTATTATAAGCCTCTGTTTGGCTGCCGTATTTCCCTCAGCACCCAGGTCTCAACACGTAGAGGGTGAAGGGTACGGGAGGAGCTAATGAGATGGTGTGAACACTTCTCTAAGAATTTTAACTTGTACTTGAATGAGTATTTACTTGAAAGAGACTATATTTTTTGAATGGGACTTTATTAACTTGGAAGAAACTGAATTACTTTTAATTAGCATTTAAAAAAATCCTTTTCTCTCCTCCACCCTTGGACTGCTGCCATCATGGAAATAGGAATGCCAAAGCAAGAGAAGATACAGAAATAAAAGTTACAGTTTTTACACATGGATTTGTGACCTTTAAAATTTGACTTCAGGATATACGATAATTCATTCTTAAAGTAAAACTATCCTCTATTTTTTTGGAGAATAAAGTCATCAAAAAGACCCATTATGATTTTTTTCTATACTCTGTTCTGGGCACCAAGATGAAGCTGTTTCAAACTGGCAATGTTCATAATATTCTTTTTTAAACCCATGCCAGGGCTACAGTAAATGTAATCTAGTATGTTTCTTCCCTCATATAATATATATAATCTATAATTTGTTGGACAGGATTTTCACAATCTTAAAGGCTGCTTTATCTGTGATGTTCAAACCCGTAAATATATCAGGTACTTGTCTGAGTTGTAATTTTAGTTTTCTTTACTAATAAATTTGATATTTTATGTAATCTTTGCTATGAATAGTAAGAAATCTTGTTTTTAAAAATTATCAGAAGTTCAATCTAAATCAGTTCAATTTGTTTTGTGTTAGATGCATCCAAGACACTCTTCAAGTCTTTATGGAATTACCAAGGAAGACCACATTCTGCAGGCTTGGATTACCAAGGAACAAGGTATGACCTCGTCTCCACCCCTCTGTCTGTATCTTGATGTCAGCACACAAGCTTTGTGACAACAGTGGTTGTACTGAGGCCACATTGATTCAGACAAATATTGACATGCATTATTAACATTTAGAACATTTAGAACTATTAACATTTCCATTACTAGTTGACTCATTTACAAACTAACAAATTCATATGACAATCCATAGTAGATACTTAATAAATATTTGTTGAATGAATAAATGAACACATGGGCTGATTTGCATGAGATCTAAAAAAATGAAGTGTGGCTTGTATTTGTGATGAAACAAATCATTGTGTGCTAAGTTCCTTTTCTTTTTCTCTTCCTGATGTTCACGGTATTCATTTTTCACTTATATCTGATATTTGGTATAACACATATAACCATAATGACAATTAATGGAAATTGTAATAGAGAAGGAGAAAGGAAAAGAGGGATTTAAAAAATTAAATTTTTTTCATTTGTTTTTATTGAAGTTCGATTTGCTAACATATAGTATAACACCCAGTGCTCATCCTATCAAGTGTCCTCCTCAGTGCCCATCACTCAGTTACCCCAACTCCCCACCCACCTCCCCTTCCACAGCCCTTTGTTCATTTCCCAGAATTAGGAGTCTCTCATAGTTTGTCACCCTCTCTGATATTTCCCACTCCGTTCCCCTACTTTCCCTTATAACCCCTTGCACTATTTCTTATATTCCTCTTATGAGTGAAACGATATGATGTTTTCCCTCTCTGATTGGCTTACTTGACTCCGCATAATACCCTCCAGTTCCATCCACGTCAAAGCAAATGGTGGATATTTGTTGTTTCTGATGGCTAATATTCCATTGTATATATATATACCGCATCTTCTTTATCCATTCATCTTTCGATGGACACCGAGGCTCCTTCCACAGTTTGGCTATTGTGGACATTGCTGCTATAAACATTGGGGTGCAGATGTCTTGGCTTTTTCACTGCATCTGTATCTTTGGGGTAAATCCTCAGAAGTGCAATTGCTGGGTCATAGGGCAGGTATATTTTTAACTCTTTGAGGAACCTCCACACAGTTTTCCAGAGTGGCTGCACCAGTTCACATTCCCACCAACAGTGCAAGAGGGTTCCCCTTTCTCCTCATCCTCTCCAACATTTGTTGTTTATTGTCTTGTTAATTTTCTCCATTCTCACTGGTGTGAGGTGGTATCTCATTGTGGTTTTGATTTGTATTTCTCTGATGACAAGTGGTGCAGAGCATTTTCTCATGTGCTTGTTGGCCATGTGTATGTTCCCTTTGGTGAAATTTCTGTTCATATATTTTGCCCATTTCATGATTGGATTTTTTTTTTTTGTTGTTCCTTGGGTGTTGAGTTTAATAAGTTCTTTATAGATCTTGGATGCTAGCCCTTTATCTGATAGGTCATTTGCAAATATCTTCTTCCATTCTGTAGATTGTCTTTGAGTTTTGTTGACTGTTTCTTTTGCTGTACAGAAGCTTTTTATCTTGATTAAGTCCCAATAATTCATTTTTGCTTTTGTTTCTCTTGCCTTCATAGATGTATCTTGCAAGAAGTTACTGTGGCTAAGTTCATAAAGGGTGTTGCCTGTGTTCTCCTCTAGGATTTTGATGGATTCTTGTCTCACTATTTAGATCTTTCATCCATTTTGAGTTTATCTTTGTGTCTGCTGTAAGAGAATGATCCAGTTTCATTCTTCTGCACATGGCTGTCCAATTTTCCCAGCACCATTTATTGAAGAGACTGTACTTTTTCCAGTGGAAATTCTTTCCTGCTTTGTTGAATATTAGTTGACCAAAGAGTTGAGGGCCCATTTCTGGGTTCTCTATTCTGTTCCATTGATCTATGTGTATGTTTTGTGCCAGTACCACACTGTCTTGAGGATCACAGCTTGAAATCTGGCATTGTGATGCCCCTGGAATTGGTTTTCTTTTTCAACATTCCTCTGCTATTTGGGGTCTTTTCTGATTCCATACAAATCAAGTTTATTTGTTCCAACTCTGTGAAGAAAGTTCATGGTATTTTGATAGGGATTGCATTGAACGTGTAAATTGCCCTGGGTAGCATAGACATTTTCACAATATTTTTTCTTCCAATCTATGAGCATAGAATGTTTTCCATCTCTTTATGTCTTCCTCAATTTCTTTCAGAAATGTTCTGTAAGAAAAATTTTTAGGGTATAGGTCCTTTACCTCTTTGGTTAGGTTTATTCCTAGGTATCTTATGCTTTTGGGTGCAATTGTAAGTGGGATTGACTCCTTAATTTCTCTTTCTTCAGTCTCATTGTTAGTGTATAGAAATGCCACTGATTTCTGGGCATTGATTTTGTATCCTGCCACATTGCTGAATTGGCGTATGAGTTCTAGCAATCTTGGGGTGGAGTCTTTTGGATTTTTCTATATACAGTATCATGTCATCTGTGAAGAGGGAGAGTTTGACTTCTTCTTTGCCAATTTGAATGCCTTTTATTTCTTTTTGTTACCGGATTGCTGAGAATAGGGCTTCTAGTACTATGTTGAATAGCAATGGTGAGAGTGGACATCCCTGTCATGTTCCTGATCTTAGGGGAAAGGTTCTCAGTGTTTCCCCATTGAGAATGATATTTGCTGTGGGCTTTTCATATATGACTTTTAAGATGCTGAGGAATGTTTCCTCTATCCCTACACTTTGAAGACTTTAAATAGGAATGGATGCTGTATTTTGTCAAATGCTTTCTCTGCATCTATTATGGTTCTTGTTTTTTCTCTTGTTGATGTGATTTATCATGTTGATTATTTTATGAGTGTTGAACCATCCTTGCATCCTAGGGATAAATCCCACTTGGTCATGGTGAATAATCTTCTTAATGTACTATTGGATCCTATTGGCTAGTATCTTGCTGAGAATTTTTGCATCTGTGTTCAACAGGGATATTCGTCTATAATTCTCCTTTTTGGTGGGGTCTTTGGTTTTGGAATCAAGGTAATACTAGCCTCATAAAATGAATTTGGAAGTATTCTGTCCCTTTCTATCCTTTGAAATAGCTTTAGTAGAATAGGTGTTATTTCTTCTTCTTTTAAAAGATTTTATTTATTTATTCATGAGATACAGAGGCAGAGAGAGAGAGAGAGAGAGAGAGAGAGAGGCAGAGACATAGGCAGAGGGAGAAACAGGCTCTGAGCCTGATGTGGGACTTGATCCTGGGACTCCAGGATCACACCTTGGTCTGAAGGCAGGCACTAAACTGCTGAGCCACCCAGGGATCCCAGGTGTTATTTCTTCTTAAACATTTAATAGAATTCCCCTGGGAAGCCATCAGGCCCTGGACTTTTGAGTCTTGGGAGATTTTTGATGACTGCCTCAATTTCCCCATTGGTTATTGTCCTGTTCAGGTTTTCTATTTCTTCTTTTTCTAGTTTTGGTAATTTCTGGTTTTCCAGAAATGCATCCATTTCTTCTAGATTGCCTAATTTGTTTGCATATAGCTGCTCATAATACATTTTTAAAAATTGTTGTATTTCCTTGGTTGTGATCTCTCCTTTTTCATTCATGATTTTATTAATTTGAGTCTTTTTTCTTTTTAATAAGGCTGGCTAGGGATTTATATATCTTATTAATTCTTTCAAAGAACCAACTCCTGGTTTTGTTGATCTGTTCTACAGTTCTTCTAGTCTCCATTTCTTCAGGTTCTGCTCAAATATTTATTATCTCTCTTCTACTTGGTGTAGGTTTTACTTGCTGTTCTTTCTCCAATTCCTTTAGGTGCAAGGTTAGCTTGTGTATTTGAGTTTTTTCCAGTTTTTTTGAGGGATGCTTGTATTGCAATATATTTCCCTCTTAGGACTTCTTTTGCTGTATCCCAAAGATTTTGAATGGTTGTATCTTCATTTTCATTAGTTTCCATGAATGTTTTCAATTCTTCTCTAATTTCTGGTTGACACATTCATCTTTTAGTAGTATGCTCTTTAACCTCCATGTGTTTGAGTTTCTTCCAAATTTCTTCTTGTAACTGAGATCTAGTTTCAAAGCATTGTGTTCTGAAAATGTGCAGGGGACAATCCCAATCTTTTGGTGTCAGTTGAGACCGGATTTGTGACCCAAATGTGGTCTATTGTGGAGAAAGTTCCATGTGCACTTGAGAAGAATGTGTATTCATTTTCATTTGGATGGAAAGTTCTGTATGTATCTGTGAAATCGATTTGGTCCAGTGTATCATTTAAGGCCCTTCTTTATTTGGTGATGTTGTGCTTAGAATATCTGTCATTTGCTGAAAAGTGCTGTGTTGAAGTCTTCTACTATTAGTGTATTATTATCTAAGCATGTCTTTGGTTATTAATTGATTGATATACTTGGGAGCTCCCACATTGGGGGCATAAATATTCATGATTGTTAGGTCTTCTTGTTGGATAGATCCTTTAAGTATGATATAGTGTCCCTCTTTATCTCTTACTACAGTCTTTGGGATAAACTTTAATTTATATAAGAGGAGAGCTACCCCAGCTTTCTTTTGAGGACCATTTGAATGGTAAATGGTGCTCCAATCTCTCATTTTCAGGCTGGAGGTGTCCTTAGGTCTAAAATGAGTCTCTTGTAGACAGCAAATAGATGCGTCTTGCTTTTTTATCCAGACTGAAACCCTGCATCTTTTGATGGGATCATTTAGCCCATTTATGTTCAGAGTTACTATTGAAAGATATGAATTTAGTGTCATCATAACCCCTATTCAGTCCCTGTTTTTGTGGATTGTTTCTTTGGGCTTCCTCTTTCTTTTACAGAGTTTTCCTTAATATTTCTTGCAGAGCTGGTTTGGTGGTCATATATTCTTTCAGTTTCTCCCTATCCTGAAGCTTTTTATCTCTCCTTGTATTCTGAATGAAGCCTTGCTGGATAAAGTATTCTTGGCTGCATGTTCTTCTCATGTAGTACCTTGTGTATATCATTCACACTTTCAGTCCTGGCCGGTGTCTGTGGAGAGATCTGCCGTTAATCTAATATTTCTCCCCATATAAATTGAGAATCTCTTGTCTCGTAGTGCTTTAAGAATTGTCTCTTTATCTTTGAAATTTTCAAGTTTCACTATGAAATGTTGAGGTGTTGAATGGCTTTTATTGTTTTGTTTTTTTTTTTGTTTGTTTGTTTTTTTGTTTTGTTTTTTTTTTTTGGAGGGGTCCTCTCTATCTCTTGGATATGAATGACTGTTTCCTTCCCCAGTTTTGGGAAGTTCTCAGATATGATTTGTTCAAATATACTTTGTGGTCCTCTCTCTCTCTCAGTCTCATCTGGAACCCCAATTATACGTGTGTTCTTCCTTCTCAAGGTATCATTTATTTCCCTAAGCCTTTCATCATGGGCTATTAATTGTTTTCCCCTTTTTCCTCTCTTTCCTTCCTTACCATCAACTTGTCTTTTATGTCACTCACTGTCTCTTCCAGCTCATTAACCCTAGCAGTTAGAACATCCAATATGGATTGCATCTCATTTAATCTGTTTCTAATTTTGGCCTGATTAGATCTCAGTTCTGCAGTAATGAAGTCTCTAGAGTCCTTTATGCTCTTTTTCAGAGCCACCAGTAGCTTTATAATTGTACTTCTGAATCTAATTTCTGACATTGTATTGAAATCCAAATTCTGTAACTCTTTGGCACAGAGTACTGTTTCTGGTCTTTCTTTGGGGTGAATTCTTCCTTCTAGTTGTTTTGTCCTGTGCAGAGTCGCTGTATGAGCAGGCTGAGTCAAAAATACCAACCACAACTTAAATAAAATACACTCTTGTTAGAAGCTTAAACTTTTCTCTCTGTAACATTCCAGATGTTCTCTTTTTAAATCTCAGGTCGAATTCATAGGTGTTCAGGATGTTTTGAAGGTTATCTAGGTAAGTTTGTGGGGCCAGGTGAGTTGAAGAACCCTACTCTTCCATCTTGAGAGAAAGACCAAGAGGGATTTCTTTTTTTTAAACAAATGAGATGGTGGGAGAAGCTTTGGGTCATTTATCAAGTAGATCTATCAAGTGCTGCTCACAGAATATCACTTTTGTACAGTTCAGAATAACTTACTGAAATTGGCATTGACTAGTCTGAATTTCTTAGGGGATAAGTCACCTCCCAGAAATGAGATGCCCTCTTCTTTCTTAAGACTTGACACTTTGGAACCGAAGATGAAGTGGTGGGGAATGTGGGTCAATAGTAGTGGGATATTCGAGTAAAATTCCCCCTTAGGTAGCATCAGAGTAAGGGGATAAGGAACTGCAGACAAAAGATCCCTGACTGTAAGAATTTCATGATCTTTGTATTTTTCAGTTTATTTTTGCTGTTTTTGTCTTTTTTTAATGTGATTATTCTTAAAATGCTTGTGATGAGATCAGACCTTGAAAATGCCAGAGAAAGACTTTTTTTTTTTTTAAATGGAAAGGCTTAAAAAAATCATTTCATGATCTCATTTGGTTGAAAAGGCAATTGTGAACTACTGTGGAGTTTGGAATAACACAATGGTGTAATCAAAGGTATTGTTGAAAATATGGCTTATTTTGTGGATTGAGCAGATTGAAACTGAAGGAAGGGAAGCTGATGAAACAGTAGGGTTTGAGACAATTTTATGGCATTAGAAATGGAAGAGGAAGGAATGATCTGTGAAATTTTCGAATTTTCTTTAGGAGCTGAAAAAGTGACAAAAAAATTGAAATCTTTGTTAAACTTTGTTGGGTCTGATCTAAAAACCATTCCCCAGCCTTTTCCCTGCAACTACTGGCTGAGTATGTCACTCTTCATAGAAGCTGAAAATGCCACATGCCTGGTTTTACTGTATTTCTTTCACCTAGAGCATTAATATATGTTTAAATGGCTAAAAAGAAGTCATATAAAATGGATTTCTGGGAATGTTTTTTCCCCTAAAAAGAACAACATTCAAAAACCAAACCAAAAAAAAAAAATTCTCTTGTCATTGAATGTGAGGCCCAGAACTGCAGCAACCATCTGTGGTACAAAGCAACAAGCTTGAAGAAAAGTTTTAGAAACTGAAGATAGTCAAGCAGAATTATTGCTATCACTAAGATGCCAAAACAAACCTAAAAATGTCCTCCTTCTGGAATTATTTTGATGAGATTAAATAAGTGGGTTTACTGTTAATTTTTTTAGCCTTGGGATGCCTGGGTGGCTCCGCCATTGAGTGTCTGACTTTGGCTCAGGGCGTGATCCCAGGATCCAGATTGAGTCCCACATTGGGCTCCCTGCATGGAGCCTGCTTCTCCCTCTATGTCTTTGATTCTCTGTGTGTGTGTCTCTCATGAATAAATAAATAAAATCTTTAAAAAAGTTTTTTAAGCCTTTTTCCATATGATTTTTAGATAGGGGAAATTCTCTTGATCTGGACTACATTTCATTGATTCTATCCTCTGTCATCTCCATCTACTGTGGTGCCCACCCATATATTTTTAATTTTTTAAAAAGATTTATTTATTCATTTGAAAGAGAGAGAGCACACGCATGGGTTCATGTGCATGAGTTGGGGGAGGGGCAGAAGGAGAGGGAGGGAGAATCCCAAGCAGAATTTCTCCTGAGCACAGAGCCTGATGTGGGGCTCCATCTCATGACCCTGAGATCATGATCTGAACTGAAATCAAGAGCTAGCAGTTAGCTGAGCTACCCGGGCAACCCTGAATTTTTAATTTTTGTTACTGTATTTTCAATTCTATAATTCCTTTTGGTTCTTTTGGTAATTTCTGCTTTTTATTGAGATTTTTCGGACTTTTTTCATTTGTTTCAACAGAACTGTTACTTGTTTGCTGAAGCATTTCTATGACTACTGCTTGAAAATCTTTGTCAGATAATTCCAATATTAGATTCATCTTGGTAATGGTGTTTTTTTTTTTTTTTTTTTGTTGCCTGTTCTCATTCATGTTTGTTTCTTGGTATGATGAGTGATCTTTTCATTATATCCTGGACATTGTGTACTTTACATTATGAGACTGTGGATCTTATTTAGTCTTCATTGTTTAGTAAGCAGTCCTCTTGTTGAAATGTAGCACTAGGAGGCTGGTGGGCTGTATATTCAGCTCTCTGCTGGGCCCTGATAATACCACCTCTACAAAATTGGAGTGCTGACTCACATTGTCTCATTGTACATGGATAGATTCAAAGTTTAGCAACCATCTCAGCTCTGTTGACACCTTCCCAGTAAAAATGGGGACTGATTTGCACCTCCTGATTGCTTGTAAGTAGAGGCTTATGATCAGCTCCTGGGTGGGTTCATTGTCACTAGGGGAGGGGGATGCAGGGGCTAACTTACATTGCTTTGCTGTTGTAGAGTGAGTGCAGCAACTTGCCTCCCACTGGGCAGCCTAGCTCCCATGGTAGGAAAAGGGGGCTGGGGTGTTGAACACCTCACCTTGAACCATGTCACTCAGTTTCATTGATGCTGAGTGGTGGTGAGCCTCTCTGATATCAGAAGAGGAGGAAAATGGAGTTCTTTCCACCTTAATTTGCATGGCCTTGGTCACTTGTGGATGTCAGGTACAGATGGAGGCCCACTAGACCTTGCTGCTATGGGAGTGGTATTGAAGCCCAATGGTAACTAGCTCTGCCTTGAACCACCTTATAGTCTTTTAGCTAGTGGGTGGAGATGGAGGCTCAGCCTATCACTGGACCTCACCAGCCCTGTCCTGATGTAGAATTAAATCACCACGTGCTACCACCAACAAGAAACTAGTTTCCTGCTTTGCCCCCCCTCTTAAACTTTGAGATGGGGTTGTGTGGTTGGAATAGGGTTGGTATTGCCAAAAACATTTTCTGATTTTAAGTTACTCTTTTCCCAGCTTTCTGGCTAGGAGAAACAGGCATTTCTTGGAGCTCCTTTTTGTCTGTACTTGTTGACAATTGGATCAGAAGCTTCTGTAGCACCATATCTGGGAAATGTAGGATGATAAGGAAACCCAGAGAATTCACCACCATGACATTTCTCAAGGCTGAGGTCACTATTTTCTCCCCACCTTTCAGAATCTTCCTGTGCTTGTTTATTGTGTTAGGCAACATTTTATTCTATATAAGGGGATGTATTACTCCATGTGGGCTGAAGCAAAAGTCTTGATTTTACTTTTTAATCATGTTTTAGTTGGGTACACTGTTACTTACAGTCAAAATCATCCTAAGTGATACAGTAATAATGCTGAGCAATAGATACACTGCAAGGATGTGTGACCCAAATCTATTTTAAAGTTTCAATAGTCAAAATAGGCACTCCATTGATGTTGTATAATTGGGAATTAAAACACTGGAAGTATCATTAATATCAGTCACATAACAGTATCTTAGAGACAGGAGTTGTCGTTACTTAACTAAAATATATTTTCTACTTTCCTTCCTCTTAGATGGAATAGGTTTTGTTCTGATCCTTTTAGGTCCACATTGCTTGTGTGTGTGTGTGTGTGTGTGTGTGTGTGTGTGTGTATGTATGCCTTGTTTTGTTTAGAACCACATACATCTTGACACATGTACACAGGAACACTTTCCTTTGTTAGATTACCAACCTTTCCCTCACTTAGGCTTTATTAGTGCTACTAACTCTTTTCTTTTTTGGCTGCCAAAATTATTACTTACTGGTGTACTGCTGAGATATAAGATTCTTTCCTCCCATCAGTGTAGATTGGCTTTATTAAAACAGCTTCCTTGTCAGAAGATTTATTTATTACTTGGGCCGTCACTTTAGTAGAACACTAATGAGAATATTTGTAATAAATCTACTGACTTCATTTTTGACATTTGACTTCTGACAGAATTCAAGACTGACATCTCCCTCCTTCCAGTTTGTCCCACATCTGGATAAGAAAAGGTGTGTGCATTCCCTCTTTTGGAAGTTCAAAACAAGGAAAGCCCTACCACCTATTGGGACCTGATAGCCCCACCCTCAAATCACAATAAAAGCCAAAGTCAATAATCCCTCTTTATTCTCTCAAATCATTTTCAGACCTGTTGGGCTCTGCTCCCCCTAGAAAGCCTTCTCATTTGAGTAATAATTATCTTCATACCCTCTTGGTGTATATATGGCCTTATCAGTTTTGACATTTGAACCAAAATTTAGATGGAGTGGTGGTCTATCCCACTTCTGCAGTTTGGCCATGATATGCTTATTTTGGCAACACAAATATCATAGTGGTGAGATGTTAGGGAATCATTGAAGATTTTTACCATCAATTCCCATTGGGACAATTTTTTTTTCAGAAGTAGTGGCAGGAAGTGCAAAAGGTTTTATTGCACTCAGTAGGTAGAGATTCTAGATATCATATTGGCAAATCCATGAGAACAAGGGCTGTGATTGTATTGTTCATTGTGTATCCTTAGCATTTAACACAGTACCTAGCACATAAGAGATGGCCAACAAAGTTTGAATGAATGAGTGAGTTAAGCCCTACCATTTTCTACCAGAAGGTTCTAATCTCCAGGGAGGAGAACCAAGCCCCCTGGGCAGTGTCCTGGTTTTTATGCAACCAGACATGTGGCCTAGAGCTGTTGATGTGATTGATAACCAGCATGGATAAGATGGAGATGAATAACTCGTGAATATTTAATACTTTCTATTGAAAGACATCATGAATTGCTTTATTAAGCAGGGACATCCCTGAGATTGCATAAATCAGAGTTAAGAATCGTTAAGAACTGTTAAAAAATGAGGGTCTGCAATGACATTCATAAAAGGAAAAAGTAGGAGTTAACGTGAGAATGTGCATATTTTTACAATTCTAAGTGACTGTGTGGGGAGATTTATCAGGTGTTTGAACATAGGGCTATGTAATTAATTAATGACTGACAGAAAAATGCCAAATCGATATCTCTGCTTTTGTTTCACTATTTCTCAGACTTTGGGTAATTTGCCCATTCTTTAAAAATTATTCATGTCTCTTAATCCAGGAATAGGCAAATGTAAATTGGTCATAATCTTTGCTCTGTAGCTATATATAGTTTAGTAGGGAAGCTAGACAAATAGACAAGTGATTGTCTATGATTGAGCGCTATAATAGTGGTATGCGTGGAAGATTAGTCGAGCCTATGATACCATTCATCTGGGGCTCTCAAGAAAGATTTCTCAAAGGATGAATGGGGTATGGAAAATATTTTTATAGCTCAGCAAGCTAGTTTTTTCTTTTGTAGTCATGCAGGTAAACCACCTTTCCTAGCTACCTTTCACCAACTCATTTTTTTATATAAGTGATAACCCAGGATTGGATTCTGTCCAGTTAAATGTGCACATGAAACAAAGAACTCCAAGGCCCTGGACCAGGGGTTGGACAAACTATGGCTTTGAGGCCAAATCTTGCCTGTTGCTTCTTTTTGTAAATTAAGTGGTTTTTGTTTTGTTTTGTTTTGGAGAGGGAGAGAGACAGAAAGTGAGAAAGTGGGTAAGAAGGGCAGAGGGAGAAAGAGAATCTCAAGGAGGCTCCATGCCCAGCACAGAGCTCAACGTGGGGCTCAATCTCTCATGACCCTGAGATCATGACCTGAGCTGATACAGTTGAAGATAGAGACCAGTATTCACAGAGCAAATGTGGCTGCACTTTTGCAAATGTGAACTTAGATTTTTGCAAACTTAGATGTTGAACCATGAACTGATGATTGACAAGAATCAGTCTGTTGGGCAAGAAATATTAGTGAACAACATTCAGAATAACACAAGAGGAAGGAAGCTGGATATAGAAATATAGAGGGGGAGGGGCAGCCCGGGTGGCTCAGTGGTTTAGTGCTGCCTTCAGCCCAGGGTGTGGTCCTGGAGATCTGGGATCAAGTCCCACGTCAGGCTCCCTGCATAGAGCTCTCTGCCTGTGTCTGTGCCTCTCTCTCTCTCTGTGTGTGTGTCTCTCATGAATAAATAAATTAAATCTTTAAAAAAAAAGAAATATAGAAGGAATGAATGTTCATCTTCTAGGGTATAAAGTAGTCAGCTTTTCTTGTTCAGTTTTGGATTTGCTTTTGAGAAAGTATCCATCTCTTTAAGTTTTTGCACTTCAGCTTCTCATTTCTCCTGTTATAGTCCTCAGTGTTTGTGAGGTCTATCAGTGATTTTGGAAAAAGTTGAGAGATACTTGGATTTATTCATACTAATGAGCCTCTTTAGACTCACAAATTTAGTTTTTTTTAAAACAGTTTTTAAAAACCACTGAGGCATGATTGACATACAGAAAACTTTACATATTTAATATACAAGTTGATGAGTTTAGAGATAAGCATATATACGAAACCATCACCACCATGTATACTATAAAAATATCATCAGTTTGAAAGTTTCCTTCTGCTCTATTTATTATTATTTTTTGTAAGAACACAACATAAGATCTACCCTCTTAGCAAAATATTAAGAGTATACAATACAGTATTGTTTGCAATAGTTCTATGCTGTGTAGTAGATCTCTAGGAACTATTCATCTTGTATAACTGAAACTTTGTACCCTAGGACTAATAGTTCCCTATTTCCTCCTCCCTCCAGGCGTTGGCAACCATCATTCTAGATGGCTTCTATGAGTTTGACTATTTTAGATATCCCATGTTAGTGGAATTGAGCAGTATTTGTTTTTATTTGACTAGCTTTTTTCATTTAGCATAATGTCCTCCAGGCTTGTCCATTTTTTCACAAATGGTGAGATTTTCTTCTGTTTTAAGGCTGACTAATATTATATTGTATACCACATTTTCTTTATCCATTCATCCATTGACAGACAGGTTGTTTCTGGATCTTGACAATTGTCAGTAATGCTATCATAAACGTGAGAGTACAGATACCTTTTAGAGATCCTGATTTCAATTTCTTTAGATATGTATACCCAGAAGTAGGATGACTGGGTCATGTGGTAGTTCTTTATTAAAATTTTTTGAGGAAACTCTAGATTTAGTTTTAACAACCCAGGCAATCAGTAAACATCTTAGAAGATTCAGTACAGAACCAATGTTGTGTTAAGTGAAAAGAGAACAAAAAAATTGAGGTAATAATGTCCAGTTCTTGTTAAGTTTTCAAACCACTTGGAATGCTAATAAAACAATAAGAAAACAATATTGCACAGGATAACTTAAAGGTATTTTTTTTGGTATACAGTATTAAAGTATTGTAGCAGTTTAAAGAAGGAAATTTTCAAAATACCTTAATTTGGTTGGTGTGTCTTCCTATTTGCTACTGTAACAAATCACTACAAACTTAATGGCTTAAAAAGGTGCAAAGTTCTATAGGTCAGAAGTCTGACACAGGTCTCACTGGGATAAGATCAAGGTATTAATATGCCTGTGTTCCTTTAGAACACAGCCTTTAGAGGCTTCTGGGGGAGAATCCATTTCCTTATCTTTTCCAGTTTCTAAAGGCCATCCGTATTCCTTGTCTCATGGCTCTTTTCCCCCATCTTCAAAGCCAGCAGCATCTGGTCTAGTTCTTCCCATACTGGATCATTGACCAATTCTTTTACCTCCTTGTTCGCATTCAAGGACCCATGTGACCACATTGGGCCACTTGGACAATGTGGGACACTCTTCCTCTTTAAGATCGGCTGATTAGCAACTTTAATTCCATCTGCAGACTTAATTCCATTTTCCTTTGTAAGATAATATATTTCTGGGTTCTAGGGATTCAGATGTGGGCATGTTTGAAGTGTTTTTATTTGGCCTACCAAAGATGAGGAATGAATTGTCATTCTGAAACCATTTGGGAATACCTCTATGGGCTCTGTATAAATGCATGAGCCAGAAAAGAAAATGCCAGTATTCTTTGGATATGAACTAGACACTCAATTTTCCATTTTGTGGTTGTCTGTTTTCTTGTTAGAATATTGTTTATCTTCCTAATAAAAGGAAAGTAAAATTTCCTGTTCCTTTAGATTTGTTAACTTTTGGTTAGTCATTTTGAACAAGACCCTTGGAGAGAATCTAATATTGTAAAATGATAGATTCAGATTGTTCTAATAACAGGGTCAGTAGGCTTGAATACAAACCATTTTGTATTTGGAAAAAATTTATTGCTTGAGTTTATTGCTTTTTTGAAGCAGAAGAATTTGGTCACGGAAGCAATAGAAAGATTCACTAAGGTAGTGTATTATTCTTGTATAATTTAGGATATATCTTGGAGGGAGATTAATGCTCTTATTTCTTTAAATAGTTAATAAAAAGATTAGTTTTATTTTCTCACTAAAGAGTAAGCTAAATTTTGAGGAAGCCTCCAGATTTTGTGTTGTTACCTTCTGGAACACTTTTACAAGGATTGGAAATCTTGTGTTATATTGGATTACTTAGTTATAGCTTTGATATAGCTTAGCTTATCTATGATTTAGCTCTTTGGCTAAGAGAAACTTCAATAATTAAGTAGATAACTACTCTAATCTGGTCTAGCCTTTATGTCTACTTCTGATTCCACTTAATGGATATGGAGATAATTAGATAATAGTTATATTATTTGTTCAATAGATATTGTGTTGGGAAAAACAATTTTTTTCTTTCTCTTTAGCAAAATGTTTTTAAGTCAATGTTTCTCTGGAAATTGTATTTCTTTTATGGTCTCTTTGGTGATGGAATGCTTATAGCATGAAATCCATTGTTGCTTTTCACTCATGCAATCCATCTATGCTGCTCTTGTCCATTCTCTATTGCTTTATTTCATTATTATTATTGTTTCTAAGTAGGGCCCATTTTTGTGTGCATGAAGTACAGATTATATGAAACAATTGAAGCAACTATGGTTGCAGCCTGGAAAATGGCTTTGATTCTTTAATTCCTGCACAGTGAATCATGTGGCATGTAGTTTAGGAATCCAGAGCAGGTATAGAAACTGTGATGAGGCCTCCTGTGCAACCTCTCCAGATCGGAAACAGCTCTTGCAAATGCTGATTGCTTGCAAATGCAACTGTCTAGGTTATGCACAAAATGAACATAATAATTTTTTATTTCCCATGGTGATACCCCAACAGCTACGTTTGGCTTCTGATAGTTTGCAATTCAGTAATAATAGCTTGGTTCAGTTTAGTTTATTGAAGACATAAAAATACTTGGCAGCGAGAGGCTGCAATGTGTGGTTCAAGAGAACAAGATTCCAACAGGGAGCACAGGACTTGTACATGGAACATGGGTATACTCAGCACTTAGCAACTATGATTTATTCATTTAGTGAAAAAGCAGCATCTCATAAACATGATTTATATAATTACTGAGGGGGGAATTCAATCTCTAGCTATGTAGAATGGTATCTCAGAACTCTGTTGCACATAGCTTACCTTTTAATAGCATTCCTTTTGGCTGAAAATATTTCAGCTTCTCACTTTTCTCAGGAGAAAACTCTTCATTTTTATCCTTTAGAAAAAAAGAGAAAAACACCAAGTTCTTTTACTTATAACTGGCTTGAGAGCTTAGGCATTATAGATGTCTGCAGTGAAGATGAAGGATTTCCTGAATTCAGCTGAATATCTTAAAATAAGCAGAACTCCTTGGGAATATTTTTCTCCCCAAAAATATGTTTTTCAGAAGTAAAGTTCAAAACCTTGAGATTGGAAATATTCACTAAATATGGGATCTTATCATTAGGCAGAAACATTTTAGATAACGTTGGTAATAAAGTATGCTCTTTTTATCTTCTACATTATTGAAGTAAAATAACTCAGGGTTGGATTGAGAAAACCTAGACTTCGTGAGCATATCCCAGCTCAGCTATGCAACACACTAGACTGTGTGAGTTTTGGGAAGTGCCTTGGCTTTCCCCAGCTTTGACTTCTCCATTTACCAAATAAATGGGTATGTTAACATTTGTCCTATCTGCCACCTCACAGGGATGTTGTAAGAATCAAGTGGGATGATGTGTGCAGAAGTGGCAGGTAACTATAGAAGACTTTGTGGCCTTCTTATAATGTGCAAAAAGTGTGTCAATGGCCACCAGTAAAATGTATTCTTTGAGGTGGTTTCTCCATTCCATACACTTTTTCTGCCAGCCTTCTTTATTGCTAATAATGAGCTGGGGCTAAAAGTTGCCTGTCACAATAGCTAAGAAAGACTGTGTGGGGATGATGCAAAGAATCTTGGTTTAAGATGGAGGTCTTTTAGTGTGAAATCATAAGTAATCAGCTGGAATTCCGTAAACCTCTGGTATCTATAAAATATGTGAATAAAAGCCACCAACATTGTCACAAGACTGTCCTCATCAAAAGAAGCAATGTATGTGGTAACTCTTTGGAGACTGAAAACCTACAAATGCAGTTACTATCATTAGTTTTATTTGGCCATTGTAACCTTTAGCAGTGATAAATGAAGCTGTGTAAAATATAATTGTTTCTTGATAAAAACTTAATGGTATCCTGGGAAGGGGATAATACCTTCTGTTTGCTTTCTGTGAGAGATAGCTCTCAATATAATTGCAGTAAATAAAAGGTGTAATATCTTTATAGATCTTTATTTAGTCAGAACCATGACTATTTCATAGAGTGACCTTTTCTTTTGAAAATGATGAATTTTCTTTGTGAAAAAGGCTTTAGGAGTCTACAAATGAACAATTGAATCATCACTTTAAGAAAGCTCAAACAAAATGTTTTTAAAACACAGGTGTTTATTTAAGAAACATCATGTGTGAAAAATCCATGGCTTAAAATAGAATAGTCCGGAGTGTTGGGATAATAACTTCATAAAATGGTTTGTTGCTTTTTAAGACGTTTGGAGGATTTTTAGCAGAAGCTATGTTATCTGATGAAAACTGAAATACATTGATGTCATAGATTTAAAACCAAGGGTTTCAGGCAAAACTAAGTGAAAAGAAGTGGCTTTTTTTACTTTCAGTATGATTAAACGCTTTTACATGATGTGAAATCATTTAAATGTATATATAGATATTTAGGATCTTGAATATTGAATCAATGCATGTATTTTTCTCTATTTTTTGTGATGAAATATATTTAACATAATATTTACCATTTTAATCATTTTTAGGTATACCATTTGGTGGCATTAAGTACATTCACACTGTTTTTTAGCCATTTCAATTATTCACTTCTTCCAAGTTTAGCAAGCATTTATCAAATAAAACAGATGCATATATAGACTTGTTCATAGCATTTTAATTCAAAATAGCCCCTAAATAGCCTTGTAGTTGGCCATCTACTGGAGAATAAATTGTGGTATACCCATATCTTCAAATGCTACTCAGCAATAAAAAGGAATGAGCAACTGACACATGCAACAACCTGGATAAATCTCAGAAGCATTATGCTGAGAGAAAGAAGTTAGACATAAAAGAGTACATAATGTATGATTCTACTTATGTAACATTCTAGAAGAGACAAACTTATTGTCTTTTGACAAGAAAGAGATCAATTGTTAAATGGGGCTAGGCTGACTGTAGATGGGATACTAGGAAATATTTTGAGGTGATGAAAATTTTCTGTCATGATTGTCATGGTAGTTACATGGGTGCACAATTTTTTAAAAAAAATTATTTATTTATTTGAGAAGAGAGAGAGCAGAAGGAGGGGCAAAGGATAAGGGAGAGAGAGAGAGAATCCCAAGCAGACTCCCCACTGAATGTGGAGCCCAACATGGGCTCAATCCCACAATCCTAAAATCATGACCTGAGCTGAAATCAAGAGTTGGACACTTAACCAACTGAGCCACCCTGGTGTACCATGGGATTGCAAATTATTAAAAACCTGTCAACCCATTCATTTTAAATGGCTACGTTTTATTATATGTGAATTACATCTTCATAAAGTTGATTAAAAGTAATGATAGTAATCAGTGGCCTCTGAATAGAATAGAAAACCATGAGCCTATACTGATATAAGCAAATAGATCGAAAGTTTAATAAAGATGGAGATTTTACATAGTTTCAAGGCACATTCACACAAAATTCATTACAAAAAGAAAAATCTTAGTGTTACAATGAAAAAGCCTGGCCAGAACCCCTTAATGAAGTGATCAAAGTGAGCATTATCAGTCTTAGGATAAATGAAAATCAAGCACCATCTGATAAGATGGAAGGAGAAAAGCATTGTGATATTGTTGCCAAAGGTATACTATCAGCATCTAATCATAAGGACAGTTCCAGCAAGTCCAAATTAAAGAATGGCCTACAAAACAACCAGCCTGGGATCTTCTCAAGTGTCACAGTCATAAAAGTCAAAAGAAAGATTGAAAAACTCTTCCAGCCTAATAGACTAAAGAGACATTACAAAAAAGACATTTTCAAAATAAAACAATTCTGAACTAGATATTTTGTCATAAAGAACATTATTGGGACAGTTGGTGAAGCTTGAATGGTTTTGAGGATTAGATAGATGTTAGTGTTAGATCAATCAACTCTTGATTTTTTGTAGTTGTATGGTGATTGTGAAGGTGAAAGTCCTTGTTTATATGAAGTATACACTGTTTTGAGGTTGTGACATCTAGTTGGAAACTTACTCTCAATTTGTTGCAGGAAAAAGGATCTTTGTACTGTACTGGAAATTTTCTGTAAATTTGACATTTAAATAAAACCAAAAAAATTTACAGAATATAAGAAACTCCCTCTAGTTTCCATGATTCCTCTAAATTTTTATATTTGTCAGAAATATACACTGGAAGAACTTTAGTTCTGCGTGTGAGTTGATCAATATGTTTGAGTATTTGTTTAAAGACCTAGTTATTGGGGGGATCCCTGAGTGGCGCAGCGGTTTGGCGCCTGCCTTTGGCCCAGGGCGCGATCCTGGAGACCCAGGATCGAATCCCACATCGGGCTCCCGGTGCATGGAGCCTGCTTCTCCCTCTGCCTGTGTCTCTGCCTCTCTTTCTCTCTGTAACTATCATAAATAAATAAAAATTTAAAAAAAAAAAAAGACCTAGTTATTGGAAAAATATAGATGGCTTTTCAAGTTTTGTAAGAAATGATGTTATTCACTTTGAATCAGTAATAACAGAGAAATAACTAATAACTGCCTTTTGTAATATTTATTACCCAAAGCCTCAGAGCTATTAGATAGTATATGCTATATTAATTCCTTGACTTGGCATTTAAATATGTGAAATTTACTTAAGGAGAAAAAATAGCCACGTAGATGTGAAAAGCTACATGTATAGTGTGTAAATGATTTATTGACAAGTTTTATAAGTAATATAAACTCCATAATTAGTATGTGGCAATTTCATAACAGAGATTACCTTATACTGAATTTATACTTTTTAAAATGAATGGGCTTCAATTTTGAGAACAATATTAGGTTTACACAAAATGGATCATGGAATTCTCTTAAGTCCCCCTTCTATTGGCCTGTAGTTTTCCTTTCTTGTAATGTCTTTATCTGATTTTAGTATTAGGGTAATGCTGGTCTCTTAGATTGAGTTAGAAAGTATTTTCTGCTTCTAAAATCTGAAAGAGATTGTGGAGAACTAGTGTATTTTTTTTCCTTAAATGTATGATAGAATTCATCAGTGAAATCATCTGATTCTATTGTGTTTCTTCTGGAAATTTATTCAATTTTAATTTATTTAAAAATTAAATAGGCTTTCAGATGTAGGCCTTCAGATTTCTATATTTTCCTTTGTTTGCTTAAAAAAAATTTTTTTTTTGTTTAAATTCAATGTAGTTAACATGTTATTAGCTTAGGGGTAGAATTTAGAAAGCTAAATGTGAGACAGGAATCCATCAAAGTCCTGGAGGAGAGCATGGGCAGCAACCTCTTTGACTTTGGCCACAGCAACTTCTTGCTCAACACGTCTCCAAAGGCAAGAGAATCAAAGGCAAAAATGAATTGTTGGGACATCATCTTCTTGAGTAAGCTTTAACAGATTGTGCTTTTCATCTAAGTTATTAAACTTATGGGCATACTGTTGCTTATATTATTTATTATTTTTTAACATCTATGTTAAAATTATTAGTGTTGCCCTCTCTTTCATATCTGGTATTAGTAATTTTTTGTGTTCTCTTTTATTAGGATAGTTAGAAGATTTTACTTTTATTGATCTTTTTGAAGAACCAGCACTTGTAGTCATTGATAATCTCTATTGTTTTCTTCTTTTCAATTTCATGGGCTTCTGCTCTAATTTTTAACATTTTCTTTCTTCTACTTGGTTTAGGTTTATGGCACTCTTCTTTACTAAGGTGTCAATTTGGATTATTAGTTTTAAATATTTCTGCTTTTCTAATATATGCATTTGATATTGTATATTTCCCTCCAAGCACTGCTTTATCTGAATGCTGAAAATTTTGATGGTTGTACTTTCATTTTCATTTAGTTAAATTATATTTAAATTCCTCTTGAGATGTCTTTGTCTCAAGTGTTATTTATTTATTTATTTATTATTATTTAAATTCAGTTAGGCAACATGTACTATACATTATTAGTTTCAGATGTAGTGTTCAATAATCTATCAGTTGTGTATAATATTCATTGCTCAACACATCATGTGCCCTACTTAATCCCCATTACCCGATTACCCCATCTTTCCATCTGCCTCCCCTCCAGCAGCATTCAGTTTGTTTCCTAAAGTTAAGAATCTCTCATGTTTTTTCTCCCTCTCTGATGACTTCTTATTCAATTTTCCCTCCCTTACCCTATGATCCTCTGGTCTGTTCCGTATATTCCACATATGAGTGAAACCATATGATAATTATCTTTCTCTGATTGACTTATTTCATCCAGTATAATACCCTCCAGTTCCACCCATGTTGATGTAAATGGTTAAGTATTCATTATTGGTTAAGTATTCATTATTTCTGAAGGCTGAGTAATATTCCATTGTATATTCATACCACATCTTCTTTATCCATTCATCTGTTGATGGACATCTTGACTCTTTCTAAAGTTGGGCTATTATGGACATTGGTGCTATGAATATTGGGGTGCAGGTGCATCTTCAGATCACTACATTTGTATCTTTGGGGATAATTACCCAGTAGTGTAATTGCTGGGTCATAGGATAGCTCTATTTTTAACTTCTTGAGGAACCTCCATACTGTTCCAAAGAGGCTGTACCAGCTTACATTCCCATGAGTAGTGGGAATGCAATATCCTCGCCAAGATTTATTGTTTTCTGTCTTGTTAATTTTAGCCATTCTGACTACTGGTCTGAGGTGATATCTCATTGTGGTTTTGATTTGTATTTCTCTGATGGCAAGTGATGTGGAGCATTTTTTTCATGTGTTTGTTGGCTATTTGTATGACTTCTTTGGAGAAATGTCTGTTTATGTCTTCTGCCCATTTCCTGATTGGGCTATTTGTTCTTTGGGTGTTGAGTTTGATTAAGTTCTTCATAGATCTTGGATACTAGCCCTTTATCTCATTTGCAAATATCTTCTCCCATTCTGTAGGTTGTCTTTTAGTTTTGTTGACTGCTTCCTTTGCTGTGCAGAATCTTTTTATCTTGATGAAATCCTAATACTTCATTTTTACTTTTGTTTCCCTTGCCTTTGGAGACTTTGTGGCCAAAGTCAAAGAGGTTGCTGCCTGTGTTCTCTAGGATTTTGATGGATTCCTTTCTCACATTTAGACCTTTCATCCATTTTGAACCTATTTTTCTGTATGGTGTGAGGAAATAGTCTAGTTTCATTCTTCTACATGTGGCTGTCCAATTTTCCCAACACCAATTCTTGAAGAGACTGTCTTTTTTCTGTAGGTATTATTTCCTGCTTTGTTGAAGCTGAGTTGACCATAGAGTTGAAGGTCCATTTCTGGGTTCTCTATTCTGTTCCATTGATCTATGTGTCTGTTGTGCCAGTACCACACTGTCTTGAAAATTACAGCTTTGTAATATAACTTAAAGTCAGGCATTGTGATGCCACCGCCTTTGCTTTGCTTTTTCAACATTCCTCTGTCTATTCAGGATCTTTTCTTATTCCATACAAATTTTAGGATTATTTATTCCAGCTCTGTGAAAAATGTCAATGGTATTTTGATAGGGATTGCATTGAATGTTAGATCGCTCTGGGTAGCATAGACATTTAACGATATTTATCCTTCCAATCCATGAGCATGGAATGTTTTTTTTTTTTTTTTCATTTCTTTGTGTCTTCCTCAATTTCTTTCATAAGTGTTCTGTAGTGTTTAAGAGTACAGATCCTTATCTCTTTGGTTAGGTTTATTCCTAGGTATCTCATAGATTTGGTGCAATTGTAAGTGGAATTGATTCCTTAGTTTCTCTTTCTTCTGTCTCATTGTTAATGTATAGAAACGCGCATGATTTCTGTGCATTGATTTTCTATCTTGCCACATTGCTCAATTGCTGTATGAGTTCTAACAATTTTGGGGTGGAATCCTTTGGGTTTTCCACAAAAAGTATCATGTCATCTGTGAAGAGTGGTAGTTTGACTTCTTCTTTGACAATTTGAATGCTTTTATTTCATTTTGTTGTCTGATTGCTGAGGCTAGGATTTCTAGTACTATGCTGAACAACAGTGGTGAAACTGGGCATCTCTGTCATGACCTTTGAGAAAAAGCTCTCAGTTTTTCCCCATACCCACATGTTATTTAGAAGTGTGTTTGATATTCTGGTATTTTGGGTTTTCCCACTATCTTACTGTTATTGATTTTTAATTTAATTCCAATGTGGTCTGATGGTATATTTTGTATGGTTTATATTCTTTGAAATTTGTTAAAATGTATTTTATGGCCCATAGTGAGGTTTATCTTGGTAAATGTCCAAGTGAGTTTGAGATAAATGTATATTCTGCTGTTGTTGGATTATGTATTCAATAGGTGGCAATTTGATCCATTTGATTGCTGATGCTGGTCAATTCAACTATGTTCTTTCTTACTGATTTTCTGCCTCCTGGATCTGTTAACTAGTAATGGAGAGGTGTTGAAATCCTCAACTATAATAGTTGATTCATCTATTTCTCCTTGGAGTTCTTTCAGTTTTTGCTTCACGTGTTTTGATGCTCTGTTGTTAGATGCACAAACGTTAAGGATGGCTATGTCTTCTTGGAGAATTGATCCCTTTATCATTATTTAATGTCTCTTCTTACCCCTTATATTTTTTCTTGCTCTGAATTCTGCTTTTCCAAACATTAACATAACTATTTTTCTTTCGATTAAGTATAGCATGGTATATTTTCTTCATCCCTTTACTTTTAATCTATCTGTGTCTTTACACTAAAACTGGGTTTCTTACAGATAACAAAGTTTGTCTGTGTTTCAAATTCAATCTAATGGTCCATTTTTTAATTGACGTTTTAAATGCTAGACATTTAACGTGATTATTCAGTTGTTTTGATAGCTTTCATATTTATTAGTGTTTTCTATTTATTGTCCTTTCTTTGTTTCTTTTGTATTCCATTATTTTTCTGACTTCTGTAGTTTTAATTGAGCATCTTGAGTGGTTCTATTCTGGTTTTTCTTTTTCAGTATATAAATTATCCTTCTTTTTCTTTCTATTCCTCACTTTAAAAAAAAATTTAAGTGGTTGTCCTTGAATTTGCTGTATATGTTTATACTAATCAAAGTCTTCTCAATAACACTATACCATTTCATGGGGAGTGCAAATGCTTTATAAAAGAGCATTCCCAGTTCCTCCCTCCAGTATCTTATATCATTCTCATTTATTTCACTTATCCATAAAGCATAATCACTGAATACACTGTTGCTTTTATTATTTGAAACAAGCTCTTATCTGGTTGATCAATTAAGAATAGGAAAAAAAATTTCGTTTGTTTTACTTATTGCTTCTCTAATGCTCTTCATTTGTTTATGTACATTAAAATTTCTGATCTGTATCCTTTTCCTTTCTGAAAAATCTCTTTTTTTAAAAAAATATTTTATTTATTTATTCATGAGAGACACACAGAGAGAGAGGGAGAGGCAGAGACACAGGCAGAGGGAGAAGCAGGCTCCAGGCAGGGAGCTCGACATGGTACTCCATCCTGGCTGGGTCTCCAGGATCATGCTCTGGGCCGAAGGTGGCGCTAAACCACTGAGCCACCAGGGCTTCCCTGAAAAATTTCTTTTAGCATTTCTTGGAAGGCAGATCCATTGGTGACAGATTCCTTACATTTTTGTTTGTCTGAGAAACTCCTTTTTCTCCTTCACTTTTGAAGAATAATTTCATTGAATACAGAATTTTGGGTTAGTGGTTTTTGCTTTCAACACATAAATATTTCAGTTCACTTACTGCTTGCTTTTATGGTTTCTGAAGAGAAGCGCCATGTTATTTTTATTGCTGCTTTTCTATATGTAAGTTTTTATTTCTTTTTGCTAGATACTATTTTTTTTAAAGTAAATAGGTTCACAGCAAAAATTGAGGGAAAAGTACAGAGAGTTCCTGTTTGCCTTGTACCCTTGTACATACAGAGCCTCCCCATTATCAACACCCTCTACCAGAGAAGTATATTTATTATAATTAATGAGCCTACATTAACTCATCATTATCACAGTGTCCATAATTTGCACTAGGCTTCACTCTTGTTGTATGGATTTGTACAAATTAATAATAACATGTATCCACTATAATATCACTGTACAGAGCAGTTTTACTGCACTAAAAATTCCCTGTGCTCTGTCTTTTCAGCCCTTTATTCCCTTTTACCCCTAACAATCACTGATCTTTTCAGTGTCTTGCCTTTTCTGGAATGTCATATAATTCATATCATATGTATGTGATCTTTTCAGATAAGGTTCCTTTATGTCTTTTCATGTCTTGGTAGCTTATGCCATTTTAGTTAATAATATTCTTAATAATCTTAATAATCACAAAACTTATTAGTCAATACTCCTAATAATTGGTATTAATATTTTAATAATCCTAATAATATTCCATTGTCTGGATATACCATAGTTTACTCATTCACCCACTGAAACACATCTTGGTTATTTCGAAGTTTTGGCAGTTATGAATAAAGCTACAGCAAACATTTCTGTGTAGGTTTTTGTGTAGATAAAAGCTTCCAGTTCCTTTGGGTACATAACAAGGAGTGCAATTGCTGAATCATACTGAGTATGTTTAGTTTTATAAGGAATTGCGCCAGCTGTCTTCCAAAGTGGCTCTACCATTTTGCATTCCTATCAGCAATGATTAAAAGTTTTTGTTGCTCCACATTCTTTTTTTCTTAAGATTTTATTTATTTATTTGAGAGAGAGAGAGAGAGAGAGAGAAAGAGATTGAGAGAGAGAACAAGCGAGGGTGGGCAGGGGCAGAGGGAGAGGGAGAAGCAGACTTCTCACCCAGCAGGGAGTCTGATACAAGGCATAATCTCAGGACCCTGGGATCATGATCCTACATGTAACCACAGACTTAACTACCTGAGCCACCCAGGCACCTCCTGTTGCTCCAGATTCTTGCTAGCATTTGGTGGTGTCAGTATTTTAGATTTTGGTCATTGTAATAAGTGTGCTGTGGTATTTCATTTTAAATTTGTATTTTCCAGATGATATATGATGTGGTGCATCTTTTTATGTTTATTCGCCATCTGTATATCTTATTTAGTGAAGTGTCTATTAAGGTCATTGGCCCATTTTTAAAGATCATTTTGTTTTCTAATTGTTGTTTTAAGAATTCTTTATATATTTTAAGTAACAGTCATTTATCAGATATGTCTTTTGTAAATATTTTCCTAGTCTGTTTCTTGTCTTTTCATTCTTTTGACCGTGACTTTTGCAGAACAGAAAATTTTATTTTTTAATAAAGTCTAGCTTATCAATTCTTTCTTTCATGGATTGTGCCTTCGGAGTTTTCTAAAAAGTCATTACTATATCCAAGGTCATCTAGATTTCTCCTATGTTGTCTTCTTGAAGTTTTATAGTTTTGTATTTTATATTTAGGTCTATGACTCATTTTGAGTTAATTTTTGTGAAGTGTGTAATGTTTGTGTCTAGATACTTTCTTTTTGCAAGTGGCTGTCCAGTTGTTCCAGTGCCAGTTGTTATAAAAACCACTGTATTGGGATCCCTGGGTGGCACAGCGGTTTGGCGCCTGCCTTTGGCCCAGGGCGCGATCCTGGAGACCCAGGATCGAATCCCACGTCAGGCTCCCAGTGCATGCAGCCTGCTTCTTCCTCTGCCTGTGTCTCTGCCTCTCTCTCTCTCTCTCTCTCTCTCTCTCTCTCACTGTGTGCCTATCATAAATAAATAAAAGTTTAAAAAAAAAAACACTGTATTTTTTTCCACTGTATTGTCTTTGCTCCTTTGTTAAAAATCACTTAACTATATTTATGTGAGTCTATTTCTGAATTTTTTGTTCTGTTCAATTGATTTATTTGTTGATTTTTTTCACTAATACCACACTTGATAACAGTTTTTTAAAATAACAATCTTGATAATAATAGATTTATCATAAATCTGTGTGTGTGTTTTCCTTCAGATCTTTCTATATAGACTGCAGAATTAGTTTGTCATTATCTGCAAAATAACTCAGTATTATTTTTATTTGAATTACATTGATCTATAGATTATGTTGGGAGAACTGGTATCATGACAATATTGAGTCTTCCTATCTGTGAACATGGGATATCCTTACATTTACATAGTTCTTTGAATTCTTTCATTAGAGTTTTATAGTTTTCCTCATATATATCTTATAAACAGTTTGTTAGATTTATACCTAAGTATTTCTTTTTGGGAGGTGCTAATGTAAATAATATTGTATTATTAATTGTATCAATTTCAAACTCATTACTTGTGTATAGGAAATTGACTGGCTTGTTTATTGATCTTGTCTCCTGCAACAACACTATAATCATTTATTTGTTCCAGGAATTTTTTTGGCTGATTCTTTTGAATATTCTACATGATAATCCTGTCATCTGAAAAAGACCATTTCATTTCCTCTTTTTCAATCTGTGTCTTTTACTACCTTTTCTTGTCTTCTTACATTAGCTAGTACTTCCAGTACATCATTGAAAGGGGCTGTGAGAGGAGACATCTTTGCCCTGTTTCTGATGTTAGTGGGAAAGATTTGAGTTTCTCACTATTAAATATGATATCAGTCAAATGCGTTTTATAGATTTTTTTTTATCAAGTTGAGGAAGGTCTTTCTATTCCTAGTTTACTGTTCTTTCTATTCCTAGTTTACTGAGAGTTGTGTTTTTCTTCCTTTTTTAAAATTATTATTATTTTTTTACCATGAATGTTTGTTGGATTTTGTCAAATGACCTATTGATACAATCAATACAATGGCTACATGTCCTTTTCCCTTACCTGAAACATGTGGATATTATTCTCCAATCTACTTGTGAGAATCTGGTAGGATTTCTGGAAGTAGAACTCACAGAAGTATGGGGCCTAAGACTGAATCTCCCTAGAGTTTTTAAACTCGACTTGTTCACATTAATTATCCAGCAACTTTTATTTTTATTTATTTTATTTTTATTTATTTATTTTTAAAAAAGATTTTATTTATTTATTCATGAGGGACAGAGAGAGAGAGAGAGAGAGAGAGAGGCAGAGACACAGGGAGAGGGAGAAGCAGGCTCCATGCAGGGAGCCTGACATGGGACTAGATCCCAGGTCTCCAGGTCTCCAGGATCACACCCTGGGCCGAAGGTGGCGCTAAACCGCTGAGCCACCGGGCTGCCCTCCAGCAACTTTTAAATTATAATTTTGGTTTTCCTACCCCAGTATTAGTTTCTATGGTCATTTCTGCTCCAGTAAATTGTGATGATCTGTATTCGTCAGTTTGCCTCTCCAATTATTGGGCAGTAGTTTGCCCCATGATTTCGAATATCCAATGTATCTAAGAAGGTTGTTGATTATCAATTCATTTGGCTTTTTTCTTTGTTGTGTGAATGGGAGTAATGACCTCCAAATTTCTTACATGATTTGGAAACTAAAAGTTGAGTCCCTCTACTTAGAAAAATATATATCAGTGAATTATTTTAAAATTGTTAGTCTGAATGATCATAGGATCTACTCCTGTTGATTATTTTTCTTTTCATAATTGGTCATATTTTCTTGCTTTATTTTAATTATAAAACAGGCATTGTGATGTGTAAAAGAATTATAAGTCTCAGGATGAGTTTATTATCCACCAGAGTGTTCTCATTTTCCTCTTTTAGGCATTTAGGATTTAGGATTAATCACTTCAAGCCCATTAAGGATTGAACTGGAGTTAAGAGGGTTAAAGTTTTAGTAAAGTTCAGTTTACTTCTCTTTATCTCATGTTCTTCACAGAACTTTCTAAGGTTTTGATTAAGTGTTTTTAAAGTATTTATGTCTACATTCTTCAAACTGTCTACATTCTACAAACTTCAATCTGTTCAACTGGCTTAGTTGTGTCTTTCTGATTTTCCCAGACCCAGACTCCAAAATCCAGCCCTTTGCCACTTCAAAATATGGCAAATGCCTTGAGGAGGAGACTGGCTTTTGTTGAGGCTTTTCTCAACACATTTTTGTTTCATCTGTACTGTGAGACTGTATCACTATTATCTTTTAAAGTTTTATTCCTATCTCTTTGGCCTCAAACATAGCTCCAAAACTCAGCAGATGTCTTTTGGAAGAAACAGTGCATTTGAGGTTGGAATTTATTATTCCACCTCAACATGGTCACTACAGTCTTGATAATTTTCTTTTACCTCCAGCAGAGACATTTTGCTTGAGCTAAACCTGATCCTCAACCCACTCTCAGCATTGGTAAATGCCTATAGGTGATTGTAAGCTCATCTAAGAAATGTTCTCTCTTTGGAATTTTAATTTATTAGATTTTTCTAGTTGTCTTTGCAGTAGCATTAGCATACTTTGACTTACTACATTCACTTAAGATGTGGAAATATCTAACTGACCACATTTTGATTGTGAGACATATTGACTAAGATATAATGCGGTCTTACTGAAAATACTATTCTTTTTATTTTAAATATTTTATTTATTTATTTGAGAGAGAGAGAGAGAGGGCACACGAGTAGGGAGGAGGGACAAGAAGAGAAGCAGATCCTTCACTGAACATGGAGCCCAACATAGGTCTTGATCCCAGGACCCCAGGATCATGACTTGAGCTGAAGGTAGATATGCTTAACCGAATGAGCTACCCAGGCACCCATGAACATACCATTTTCTTGCCAGCTTCTGTTTTTTAGGAATTGTAGTCTCTGAGTCATGATGATTAGAAGTACTAATGAAGTAAATAAGAAAATTATGGTCCTCTTAAAATCCTAAGTAGTGGGGAGATGGAAGGCAAGTTTCATAATTGGTACATATATGTGTTTATAAACAAGACAATAGAAAATGCAGCATAAATGAAAAATGTTTCACTTATTTTAAAGGGATAATTGTACATTGTTTCCAATATCATAACATTAATTAGCCACTGATTGTATTTTTAGGCAATTTCCATAAACCTAGTAGCTATCTGGAATTATTACTGCATTGGCAAAAGTTTGGTCATTGTCAAAGGTTAGTTTTTTAGAGGTGGCAGAGGATGGTGGGACTGGTTTGGATTATTTCATCAACAGTGGGCCAAGGTCTGTTAGTCAGGCATTAGAACAGTGACACTATGTGTTTTTTATTCTCTTTTCCACTATAGTCCCATCTTCTGGCATAGTTCTTGGTATAAGGTAGGTGCTTAATACATATTTATTCAATAAATATACAAAAAATAAATGAATTATAATGTTAGTGACAGAAATAAGAAAAGTTGAATGTGGCATAGAAGTGTTGATCCTATTTTGGAGAATAGGAAAAAAAAACTTTATTGGTAAGAAGAGATCTGACACAATGTTACCTGGCTGGCTCAGTCGGTAGAGCATGCTATTCTTGATCTCAGGGTTGTGAATTTGAACCCCTTGTTGGTTGTAGAGATTACTTTAAAAAAAAGTGACCTAATACAGGTTGATTGTGTTTGGCGATTGTCACCTTTCTATTGAGTTTGCTTTTTCTTTATCTATTTTTTTAAATTTATTTTTTATTGGTGTTCAATTTATATCTGGATGAATAAGGATAAGATTCCTTCCCTCCCACCCCCAGATAATTAGGGCTAATATTTGTTGTTCTACATGGGCATATAGCATAATGCATATTTTAATATTCTGTTCTCTGAATTCAGAGTTATCTTGTTATGGTTTAGTCTAATGTAAATCATTGAAAAGTTAACCATCATTTTCTTACATCATTCTCTTTGGCCCTAAACCTTTTATAGAGAATCAGATTGAATATATGGGTTAATATATTCTACTAGAAGTAGTTTTAACTATTTGTAGAGCTAACATGTATCTTACAGGTTACTAAATATTGTCATCTACCATGGAAAAAAATTTCCCAAGTGTATGAATGCAGCAACAAAGAATGACCCATAGCTGTTTTGATGCTGGTTGTTTAAATGGGCTTTTTTTTTTTTTTTTTTTTTTTTGACAACAAATGAAAGTTGGTAAGAGATTTATTCTGTTCCTTTTGTTTCTTAGTTTTCCAAAGAGTATGTTTGCTGGTTCTCACTGCTACCATCTTCCTCACTGAGTTTCACTAGAGACTTTCTGCTGATACTGTAATTCAGCTTTTTTAATGGAGATATTTGCTATACCTTCCCTATGTTTTGTACCTAAGGTTAAGGTACACTGCCTCATACTTGGCTCCAATGTGTTCTTGAACTTATGTTTGTCATTTTTTTCTGGTCTGCATTTTGTTAGGATTGCTGTTTATTGAATCGTGCATATCAATGTGCTTTGTATGTGCAGAGTGTTTCTAAGAAACTTGACAACCTACTTGTACTGGAGTTATATTATGGACTTGAAAATGATGTCTATAATTATTTTCCACAAGGAGGGGCTTATAGTTATTACTGACCAGCACGAAACATTTATACTTTGTGGTCTGGTGATGTAACATTAAAAACCAAGGTCTCAAAAAAAAGTCTTTTTGCTGCAAGAAAATCAACAGAGAAGAGGAGAAAAAGAGCTATTTTGTCATTCTCATCACTGAAATTAGTGAAGAGGCAAGTGATGTTAGATGGTAGCTGACTCACTATTGCAATCAGGTTTTAGTGCAAGAAAAACATATCACTCCAATTTTATGTAGAAAAGGATTCAATAAAAGGAATTAGGTGTATAGAAGGATTTATAAGAGCAGATTATCACAGTTGTAAACCAAACAGAAACTGTGTGTGCCACTCTTGCCTCCACAATTACTGCTCTCTCAACTGCTTTCAAACTCCCAAAAACTGGTCACCGGACACTAAGGTACTTATTCCAGTCACCAGAACTCTTTTACCCTTCTTGTCACCATGACCTGTTTGCCTGTAACAATAGTTTTTATTTTCAGATTTCATTTGAATGTATTCAAGTAATGAAACCTAATTTATATCTAGAATCTTAGCTGCAAGGGGGTCTGGGCATTTGGTTTATAGGATTCTAGGCTTTTCTAAAAAGGAAAGGCAAAGAAGTAAGTTAAAAGAATAATCCACATTATCTTGAGGGACCTATCTGCACCCTTGAGGAAGTAGATGGAGAAGGAGAAGGAGAAGGAGAAGAAGAAGAAAGAAGAAGAAGAAGAAGAAGAAGAAGAAGAAGAAGAAGAAGAAGAAGAAGAATCATCCACATTATCTACCAAACTATTTTGCCCAGGCAACCTGAATCTACAAATAATTATTTAAATAATTATTTAGATTGACTACAACCAAATTCAGCAAAAAATACAATATGTTTTCCATATATAAGTCATTTGCAAACACAAAGATGCAATTTAACTCCTTGGTGCAAAATGTAAGCTCATGCTTCTTGTGTTACTATACTTTGCTTATCATGCATACCTCTCCTACCTCTCCCTGCAGGCCTCCTTCAAGGTAGGGTGGTGTAGACTGGGGGTCTCTAATCTCTTTTTGTAAAGGACTGGAAAGTGAGTACTTTAGGTCTTGTGGGCTACATATGGTTTCCTCTTCTTCCTTCTTTTTTGTTTTGTTTTTACAACTCTTTAAAAAAATGTAAAAACCATTCTTATCTTGGAGCTACACAAAAAGGGGCCATGGTCAGTAATTTGATCCCAGATAATACTTGCTCTACCTTGGATTCATAGTTAGTTCATTTGTTTAAGTCTTTTCTCATCATCAAATCCTTATTGTGAGAAGGTAGTACTTTTACTAGATTAACCAAGAATTAGGCCTCTATGGTTTATTGTTTATTGTAAGCTGAATTGTATGCTCCATTGTCAATTTCCAACTTCATTTCTTGCTTATCTCATACAGAGTCATAAGAAAGTAAATATTTTATGGTCTTCATGTTCTTAGACTACTTGTTCCTCTACAGTGACCTAGAGACTTGTAAATATTCACCAGCTTAATACAGTCTATTTCAACAACCTAATCCTGGTACATCTGTCTCTTTAAATTCAAAAGGTTTATTTTCTGGTCAATATTATACAACATCCTACCTCTCAAATAACCAGTAATATAAATCATCAAGGACTGAGGTGAAATTATTACTGTAGAGAATGAAGTATCTAAACACTGTTACTGAATTTGACATACCCACTTTTAGTGGGTATGTCAAAAAAGGGAAAATATACTTTTATTGCCCCTTAAAATTTGCAGAAAAATATACTATAAGGCAAAAAAAAGTTCTTGGGTTGTGGTTTATCTCTTCTGTTGCAACAGCATTACCGGTATTAAAATATAGAACACAATACAGGCATACCTTGGAGATACTGCTGGTTCTGTTTCAGACTGCCACAATAAAGCAAGTCAAATAAATTCTTTGGTTTCCCAGTGGATATAAAATTATGTTTACATGATATTATAGTATATTCAGTGTGCAATAGCATTATGTCCAAAAAAAAAACCCATTGTAGACACCTTCATTAAAAAAATACTTTATTGCTAAAAAGCTCTAACTATAATCTGAACTTTTAGCAAGTTAATCTTTTGCTGGTGGGGGATCTTGTCTCCATCTTGATGGCTGCTGACTGATCAGGACGGGATTGCTGAAAGCTAGGGTGGCTTTGGCAATATAAAAAAATCAAACAATAGGGACACCTGGGTGGCTCAGTTGGTTAAGTGTCTACCTTTGGCTTAGGTTGTGATCCCAGGGTCCTGGGATTGAGCCCTGTAGAGGACTCCCTGCTCAGTAGGGAACCTGTTTCTCCCTCTCCTACTCCCCCTGCTTGTGTTCTCTCTTTCTCTGTCAAATAAATAAATAAAATCTTAAAAAAAATAAGACAACAATGAAATTTGCCACATTGACTCTTCCTTTCACAAACTATTTCCCTGTAGCATATGATGCTGTTTGATAGCATTTTGCCCACAGTAGAACTTCTTTCAAAATTGGAGTCCTCTTTTCAAACCCTACCAATGCTTTCCCAACTAAGTTTATATAGTATTCTAAATTCAATGACATTTCTACAATCTTCATCAGAAGTAGACTCCATCTCAAGAAATCACTTTCTTTGCTCACCCATTAGAAGCAGCCTCTCAAACATTTCAATTTTATCATGAGATTGCAGCAATTCAGTCATATCTTCAGGCTTCACTTCTAATCTAGTTCTCTTGCTATTTCCACCATATCTATAGTGACTTCCTCCACTGAAGTCTTGAACTTCTCAAAGTCATTCATGAAGGTTGGAATCAACTTCTTCCAAACTTCTATTAATGGCTAATAGTATTTTAACCTTTTCTCATGGTTCATGAATGTTCTTAATGGCATCTAGAATGGTGAATCCTTTCCAGAAGGTTTTCAATTGACTTTGCCCAGATCCATCAGAAGAATTGCTATCTATGGCAGTTACAGCCTTATGAAATGTTTCTTAAATCATAAGACCTGAAAGTTAGAATTACTTCTTGATTCATGGGCTGTAGAATGAATGTTTTGCTTGTAGGCATGAAAACAACAATCATTTCCTTGTACATCTCCATCAAAGCTCTTGAATGATCAGATATATTGTCACTGAGCAGTATTAGTTTGAAAGAAATCTTTTCTGAACACTAGGTCTCAACAGTGGCCTTAACATATTCAGTAACCATGCTATCATCTAGATTTTGTTGTTCCATTTCTAAAGCATAGATAGAGTAGATTTAGCATCATTCTTAAGGGCTCTAGGATTTTTGGAATGGTAAATGAGCATTGATTTCAGCTTAAAGTCACTATTTGCTTTAGCCTCTAACAAGAGAGATAGCCTGTCGATTGAAGCTTTAAAGCCAGTCATTCTCCTCTCTGGTTGTGAAAGTCTTAGCTGGTACCTTCTTCCAATAGAAGGCTCTTTTGTCTACATTGCAAACCTATTGTTTAGTATAGCCACCCTCATTAATGATCTTAGCTAAATCTTCTGGATCACTTGTTGCAGCTTCTCCATCAGCATTTGCTGCTTCATATTGCACTTTGATGTTATGGAGATGGTTTCTTTCCTTAAACCTCATGAACCTCCCTCTGCCAGCCTCAGATTTTTCTCCTGCAGCTTCCTCACAACTCTCAGCCTTCACAGAATTGAAGAGAGTCAGGGCCTTGCTCTGTATTAGAGTTTGGCTTACGGGAATTTTGTGGCTGATTTGGCCTTCTATCCAGACTGCTCAAGCTTTCTTCATCTCAGCAATAAGGCTGTTTTGCTTTTTTATTATTGGTGTGTTCATTGAAATAGATTTTTTAATTTTCTTGGAAGAACTTTTCTTTTTTATTCACAACATGGCTGTCTGGCACAAAAGGCCTTGCTTTCAGCCTATCTCAGCCATTGACATGCCTTCCTCTCTCAGCTTAATCATTTCTAGTTTTTGATTTAAAGTGAGTGACATATAGCTCTTTCTTTCACTTGAACTTGGAGACCATTTTAGGGTTATTACTTAACCTAGTTTCAGGATTGTTGTTTTTCAGGGCATAGGGAAGCCTGGTGAGAGAGAAAGAGGTAGGAATGGCTGGTTGGTGGAGCAGTTAGAACACACACTACATTGATCCATTCAGTTTGTGGTCTTAAATGGGCATGGTTTATAGTGCTCCAAGAGACCACTGATCACAGATCACCATAACAAATATAATAATAATGATAAAGTTAGAAATATTGTGAGAATTACTAAATGTGATACAGAGACACAAAGTGAGCAAATGCTGTTGGAAAAATAGTGCCAACAGACTTGCCAATGCAGAGTTAACCACAGACCTTTAATTTGTAAAAAACGCAGTATCTGTGAAGTGCTATAAAACAAAATGCAATAAAACAAGATATGCCAGTATGTAGTGATTAGGAGAAAGAGATGATGTCCATACAATTTAGACATAAATTAGTCATTAAGGCATCAGTGACTATAATTAGCATATGAATTTCTGAAAGTTATAGAATAATCAATAAAGCCTATTAAGCTCTCATTTCTTGGAATATTGCACAGTTGCATGTGTAAACTGATATTTTGAAAATTTTATAAAGCTGTTTAAAATCACAGCATGATGATGAATGATCTTTAGGTTTAAAGAAGCCTCAAGACCTGGACAGTATGTGGTATGTCATCTTACCGACTTACTTAGGAAGCTTTTCCTTCTTTGCTAATATGACCTGAGAAAGGAATGATTTTATTCTCAGGCAACTCACAAATTCTCCTCTCACATTAGATTATCAAAACCACAGAAACTCAGGGGGTTTTCAAATCTTGCCTGGTGTCATGATGCACCCACCCATGTGGGGGAGCTTCACTGACTTGAAACACTTCAGCTCATCTTTAGCCATATGGAAAGGCACAAATCTCTACAGTCTATCTTAGGTTTGGAATAATTTTTCCTCTTAAAAATAACATACTAAACCAATTAGCTTTCCTAAATTGAATTAACCTAATAGCATTCAAAAACTGACAAACATAATCTGCTTGTTTTAAGACAGAAGTGGATTAGTCAACAGAATCATATCTCTAGTCAAGTCCAAATCAAGTTATAAATTCTAACCAAATAGTGAGTGCTGAAGTAAGTCATATTATTAGTATGCATAGTCATACTTGTCTTCACTGTAAGCAAGGTAGGCCTTTTCAGTAGGGAGATATAAAAATTTATAGTTGAAGAGTCTTTGTCTTTTCATGTTGTGGTAAAGAGATAGTTTTCCTTTGATGTCCATGGCTCCCTCAAGCTTTGGTCCATTTTGATATATATATAAAATTTTTATTTATATATAAAAAATATATATTGTGTCATATTATATATTATTTATATATATTATATATTTTATAACAAAAATAAATATATGTATATATTTATTTTAAAGATTTTATTTATTTGATAGAAAGACAGAGAGAACACAAGCAGGGGGAGTGGGAGAAGGAGAAGCAGGCTGCACACTGAGCAGGGAACCCAATGCAGGGCTTGATCCCAGGCCCCTGGAATCATGACCCAAGCCAAAGGCAGTTGCTTAGCTGGCTGAGCCACCCAGGCACCCCGGTTTGTTATATTTTGAAGTCATGGGAAGGAATAGTTTTATTTCTCTGTTCCATCTTTTAGGCATGTTATTGTTTAATGTTTTTTTCCCCTGCCTACTGTTTATTACAATATGTACCAAAGCAAAAGATATACGAGTCAAATGTGTCAAATGGTTTTTTAAAAAAAATCTTTTTATTGAAGTATGTGACAAATGCTTGCTATTACTTTCTTTCTAAAATTATTTTAAGAAGGAATAGTGATTGATAATACTGACATGAATGAAGATACAGGAATTATCTATACATTTCCTTTATTTGAACTCTACAGATACAAAAAATTAAAAGTCAAATACATTTTCATTTGCTAATATTATCATTATGAGACATTATCTTACAAAATCTGTTTATATTCCCTACAAACTTTTTGAGCACCGACCACTTGAAATATAATTTAGAAATATTACTAATTCAGTTGAAATATCACTATTGTTAAGCAAAGTGCTGGTTTCAGCCACCGAGTTTTGTGATCTCTGTTATACAGCAATAGGTAACCAAAACACAGATACAGACTATTTGTTTTTTGGTTTCATTTTTTAATCATAACATTCCATTGATTTTAAATAAATTTTGCATTTAAAATATTGTGAATTTATTGATATTCCTGCTGTCTTTGTTTTGTATATACCACTCTTTGCTTTGAAAATGTGTGTGTGCGCGTGTGTGAATGTTTCACTCTATTATTTAAGTAGGTCTTGAAGAACAATTAAATTGTTTTTTTAAGAGAGGGGGAAATGCTTCTGAATATTTTAAGTAAATACTTTGATTTGCAACAACTCTGGTGTAAAATTGGCAGTTTAATATAATTGTGAGCCTGCATGCACTGAAATATGTAAAGGCAATAAAGACAGTCTTTCAAAGACAAAAGGAGGAACAAAGGGAAGAAAACTAAAAATAGACTCCATAAGAAGAGCATTTAGCAAGTAAAGATTTGGTGAGAGGGATATTGCTCTAGGACTAATATTTTGGTGAGAAGGATATTGCTCTAGGATTAATATTTCTTTAGACAACTGATGCTTAATGTCACCTTTCAATCAGCAGATATTTTAGAGCTGTTAACAATCTAATTTGTGGGAGGAATAGGAAATTCTTGTGTGTTAGTAAGCCTGATTGATATGTGTAACACAATAGAATGGAGAAGCCCCTCTCTTTAAAGTCCATAGAACTAGAAAAAAAAATTAGTGTTAACTTCATAAATACTTGATGTTCATTTAGGGGCTTACCAGGCAAGATGCTCCCCCTATTGAACTGGATGTTATTAACTTGCTATACTAAGAGTGGTCCCTAGATAAATTGGAGATAAGTTGTATTTGTTTCATATTTAATTTATGTAATTTAGACAACATGAATTGGATTTAGTACTTAGTAAATGTCAGTGTCCAAATATAGTTAGTAGCTAACATTTCTTGGTTCTTTGAGAAGATGGATATAGGTCTTGGAAAAACTAAACTGACAGAGTAATGTTCAGTATTCTCAATGCACAGTCATTCATCAAAAAGAAAAAGCCACAGTTTTTCTATTTGCTAAGCATTAGGGTAGGTGTAGGGGCATAGAGCAACCAAATCTGTCTGCAGTGTATAGCAAAGGTGGCATCAGAGAAGCTGAAAATTAAGCTGCATCCTTTACAGTAAGTATATTACCAGGATGACAAATGAATATGTGGATAAAATAAGAAGTGAAGGATGCATTTCACATAGAGGGAATTATCTAGGAGTGGGCCAAAACGCCTCTCTTATGTTGCCAAATATTCTATCTGAATCTTTAGTATAGTTTTTATCATATGATGACATAAAATCAGTTTCTTGTTATCTGCTTCCTTCACTAAATTGTAAGTCTGGAGGATACAGACAATATGGAATTTATGTTAGGGTCCTTTTTCCTAGTGCAGTCTCTGGCATAAATAAGCCCTCGATAATTACAATAAATAAATGAAGCAATTATTAAGCGCAAAAAAATCCTGTCTCATAGCACTTAACTATAGCAGTCTGGTTTAGATATTTACATGCATTTTAGAGTTCCTCATTAAATTGTAAGATATTTTAGGGAAGGCACTTTGCCTTATTTTTCTTCTTTAAATGGTGCTTGACACATAGTTAGAACTCTATAAATGGTGATTGAATGGTTAGCAAACTATAGTTTACTTTTTTAAAAAATCAACCAAAGACTAATTTAAGCCTTATAAGCTTATACGAAATGCTGAAATATTACAATAAATGATCTTGAAGCCAACATGATTCTACATTAGAAGTATGAGGTTGCTGTGTTTCTGTCTTCCTGGTTGCCTAGAAACAACGATGTGAAGTTATATGAGACTACAAGAGCTTGTACCAATAAGATTATCTATGCAAAGTTCAGCCTGACTCTCTGGATTTGCAAGGCATCAGTTCTGAAGAGCTTCAGACAACACTGTGCTCCTCATAGTTTCAAGTTTGAAAAGCTTAGCTTTCTTTCATTATGGTACCAACATATACATTTTGCTGAAAGAAATAATTCTTCATGTAAAGTAACCACCCTAGGCCAAAAATATGACTATATTTATTGATATATAATTGTTTAAAGCCTGCAAATATCTATGACATAGAGGGGAAAAAAAGAAAAGGACAAAGTTCATATTTAACAAACTGGTATTGTCAAAATGTAGGATTAAAGTATGTAATAAGTAACCAATGGGTGAGTAGAGGTAGTCTGGCAATGGTAGGTAGTGGGCTATTGAATTTTTACTTGGAAGTACCTTTTTTCCCTGTTCTAGCCATCTGTGAGTATGTTGAGATGCATCACAAGAGTGAGGGGCTGGGAGTCAGGAGTCCTAGGCTGTATTTCTGGCCTTAGGTATTTACACAAAGAAGTCAAGATAATTCTGTTTCCATGGAAAGAAAGGCAATTCTACTGATTTGATCTTGCTTTTTGTAACTGCTGCAGGAGGAGAGAGGGCTAGAAGGAAGAGAGAAGAAGGTTAAAATTAGTTTCTGAAATAAGAGCAGGAAAACTGGAGGATCTGTTCTGGGGAAATCGATGAACATTTAGCAACTGTTTTGGACACAGCTGGGAGCAGCTTCCCAGCAAGAGTCTGTTTTCTTTAAGAGCAATTTCTCATGTGTCAACTCATTTTAACATTCACCACGGTGCCTGAGGAGTCAGACTACATGGTATATTACTAGTGAGCAACTTGAGGCTCTGAGAGATTAAATGACAATATAAACCCCACCCACCCCACTCCCAAATAGCTGGCTTATAAACCAGGGTTCGACATCAATCCTAGTACTATTTTCATTGTAACATGCTGCTGCATTTGTTAGTGCTGGAGATCTTAATTACAATTTCAAAGACAAGTCTAAGTCTGATTACAGTCATTTGGAATTTATCATGAACCATATGTTTACTTTTTCGTACATACTCTACCATTCATATCATAAGAACCTGGATGACACTGTTTCATAGTACTTAGCATTTGGTAGATGTTGAGTAGAAATTTATTATTTGCTTTATATAAGCACCAATGCTATATACAACCATGACTTTTAAAGATAGTTCACAATTGTTACAGAACCATACATTTATGACATCATTGGGAAGCAAGAATTAATTGTTCATACTTTTTAAATGAAAGGCTCCTTAAAAATATTGCTAAGAAAGTATCAAATATTTGATGTATTAGGTCAACTTCTTTTTATTTTCCCCTTTCTATACTCCAGTGTTTAATGTCCTTGTTTAAAGTCTGCAAGGATCTATAATATATCAAAAGTAAAGAATTTACTTAGTTATTTCACAAGTTTATGTCAAGATGGTCTACCTTTAGCTTGCCTTGGATGTGTTTTATAAAGACTAGATTAAATAAAGTTTGGAATACTATTTTTGAGCTAATATAAATAAAACATGTTTTATAATATACAACATGAGTGTACCTCATGTTCCAATTTTATATTATCAACCGCACACCAGAGGAAGGGACTTTAGATCAGGATGTTCAGAGAAGTGAAGATGTCCTAAGTTATATAACTAGTTACTTCTGGGATTTCTGAATCTTTTTGACTCCACAGACTGGAATGTGTGTGTTTGTGTGTGTCTGTGTATATAATTTTAGAGAAATATAGAGGATAGTACATTTGTATATTAACCATTGAGATTTAATGAGTATTAATACTCGATCTTTTTTTCTTCCTTGGAGCTTTCAGTTCATTTTAAAAGTTTTTTTTTTTTTAAATAAGGCACTTTTGTCAGTACTATAATATTGCTAATTAATATATTATCGTTTTTTTTTGTTTATCAATTTTAGGTATTACATATGATATCTTGCTGTGATGGAATAAGATTTACCTTAGTTACATTAGTCCCTTTTCTCTAAGTATCATTATGTCATCTCTTTTATTTTCCCCAATATTACTTTAACTCACTTTGAATAATTTATTAAGCATCTAATAGATATTATTTCTAAGCCCCCATTGATTTCTTTAATTATGGTCATAACTCTTGACTCTACAATATAAGATGATGGCTTAGTATCTTCACCCTTCCTTCCATTCACATCCCCTTTGCTAACCACTTGCCAACTTCTGTCGTTTTTAGTTTCACCTTATCAAAATTTATATTTTTATTTCTTGCAGCCATAATTAAGCCTTTCAGGCTTTGTATATAGGTTGATTCTGAAAGTTGAAATGATAAAAAATGTTTAAATTATCATGATGATCTGTTATTGCTACAAAGGTATTTAATGTGCCATTATAATTTCCATCTACATTTCTATTATAGATGCCACTCACTATTTCTCTTCCTTTGGATATCCAAAAGGAAGTATTTTTAGCATCACGTTCAAAAAGATGAACCTCTTCATACTCATCCAATTGCTTAAAATAATGATTTTTTTTGTTGTTGCTTCATATTTTAGCCATGTATTTCTTAACTTTTTTTGTTTCCTTATAATTTCTCACTATTGTTTTTTCCCCCATTGCTGATAGGAAAAACTTAAATAGTATTTTCCCAATTCATATGTATTTTATGCATTGCCTATAGCCCGTTTCAGTCCGCTTGATTCTTATTGACTTGGTGTCCTACACTGATGTTTTATTTCATATGAGGACTAATATATTATGAATTTCTTTCATAGCCTTTTTTTTCCACCTGAAATTTAAGTAACCTTTTTTTTTCTTGCATTTTTTTTGGCCTTTTTTCCCCATTCTTAGTATTTCCAGTCTCTCTCACACAGTAACTATTTTATGGTTCTCTCTTTGTTTTCCAGAGATTTTTCCTTGGAGTTTTGCATCATCCTGTTTCATTATAAATTGGTTGTTTTCTTGTTCTGCGATGCAGCTGTATGTAGTCCTGGGATTTCGATTCACTCTACTCCTGTGTGTTGATCTACTATACTATTTCCTGAATCTCATCATTCTTGTTTTCTCTCTTACTTGTTAGAATGCACCCTCAAGTAACTTCCCAGGAAAGTGAATGAGGGTGGTAAATTTTCTAAATCCCTGATCACTGAAAATATATGTAATCTGTCTTTCTCCTAGTAGAATGATTATTGTCCTAGGTCTATTTTTCTAGATTGAAAGTCATTTCCCTCAGAACATTTTGGTCTTCATTGTGTATTGCTAATGGAAAGTATAACACCAAGTTGATTCTGGATCTTTTAAGAACATAAAAAAACTTCATTTCTCTATGGAAATCACAATGGCACTTGATATAAAAATATTTTACAATGATGAGTCTAAATACATTTGATCTGATGAATACTTGTTCAGTGTCTAAATCTGGAGACTTACTGCTTCATTTAATTTTGGAAGATTTTCTGTATTCCCTTTCTTAATTTCCTTCATATTTTCTTTTTAGAATTTTATTAAGTTGATATTGGAAATCTTGTTTTATATAGATATTATATATTTGTTAGTTTTTGCTTTTCTCATATATCTGTTTTAATTTTTTTGTAATATACTCTGGAAGATTTTATTGATTTTTTTAATATTCCAATTCTGGAAATTTTTATTTTATTTTTTTATTTTCTATTATTTTGGAAATTTTATTTTTGGGGGGCAATCACAAGTTTTGTCTTATTTTATGTTCCTTATTCATGACATCCTTTTCTTATTTTAGGCATGAAACATCTTGGATATTTGTGTGGTTCTAATTAGAAATAGAATTTAATGTTTTTTTAATCTTTCCTAACAAATGCTCCATTCTTGGGCCAGTTTCTGTGGGCTTTCCTCAAAGGCTTAATGTATAGTTGCCTATTCAAACTCAAGAGTGAAGATTTAAGATGGATAATGGATTGTGTACTCTGGGCCTGAGAGCAGGATATTTTTGGGCCTGAAAGGGCATTCAACATATTAGAATGCTAAAATTTTACTCTGGTTATCAACAACTAAATTAGTTGTTCTGGTGGTTCTCTTTAGAAAGTCTGCCCAATTTTATTTTAAAAATGACTTATTCTTTTTGGAACCTAGATATGGATGTCTAGACAGAAGTCATTCATGTCCTTCCATCACCACTGCTGTGTCTTCTTCAGGGCTTTCTCTTAGGTTCTCCTTGGTAGCTATCTTCTTTTACAATAAAATCTCCTTGCAGATATTTCTGGCCACTCAACAACTACTGGAAATTTCTTGAGATTTCTCTTTCATTGATATTTCTCCCTCCTTTTTGCTTAATTATTATAGTTTTATGACTTTTATTTTTTATTTTTATTTTTTTTAGTTTTATGACTTTTAAATTTCTTACCTTTAATGGGGATTTAAAACATATAAAAACATGTGTTTTATCTACTGTATTAGTTTCTTGTGGCTGCTATAACAAATTAACATAAATTTGTTATTTAAGACAACAGAAATTTATTCTCTTACAGTATTGGAGGACAGCAGTCTAAAGTAGGTATCACTGACCTGAAATCAAGGTGTCAACTGGGTCATGCTCCCTCTAGAGGATCTAGTTGTGAATTTACTTCTTGGCTTTTTCCAGCATCTAGAATTGCTTCCTTGTATTCTTTGGCTCATGTCCCCCTTTGTCATCTTCAAAGACAGTGTGTGTAACGCCTTCTTCCTCTGACTCTACTTTCCTCTTCTTCTGTTCCGTGGTCCTTTTCTATTCTGTGTCAAGTCTTTCTCCAACTCTCTCTTATACGGAGACATGGCACATAGGACTCACACATATCCACATAAGAGGAAAATTCAGGATAATCTCATCTCAAATCTTTAACATAATCGCGTATACAACTTCTCTTTTTATCTTGCCATATAATATAACATTTACCGATTCCAAGTATGTCAACGTTTATGGGGCTATTATTCAGCTCCCGCATCTACCATTTTGAATCCAGTATATATTGCCTTTTTTAAAGTGCTTAGGAGATCAGAAGAGGCAGAATTAATGTGGTAGTGGCAAGAAATCTTTCTGCTACAGAATTATCATGAAATATTTAGACTTTGAAAGTTGGGCTTATCTTTCTAATGTCAAAAATGATTCTCAAAATTATTTTCTCATGAACTATGGGCATAAGAATCCTTTCCATTGCCATCCTACCTGAGGTAATATTCAACTTTCACTACATAAAACACCAGTGTTTTTATATTATGAGCAATTACTCCTATAAATTTGTTGCCTGTCCTATTTATTTAATTCTTTATTATGTATTGTTTTATGATACCATCTATATTATTTTTCTTCATATTTTGGGTCTCTAAGCTAAACTTGACCATGTTTTTTTTTCAATATTCTCATAATACTTTTCCATATGTTCTGCATGTTCCACCAGTTTCTTTCTCTAATAAAAATAATAGATATAATTAATGAACTCTTTCTAATTTGTAGTCATTTTATATCCACTATCTTCTATAATCCTCATTAACTCTATGTGGTCATCATTTATTATTATCTTCATTTACAGATTGGGAAACCGACTTTGGAATAAGAAGTGATTTGTTTAAAACCACATAACTTGTGAATGACAGACCTAGATTTTTAAATTAAGTCTAACTAGTGTCAGAATTTGTAGTATTTAAATTATACACCACTATAAGGACTAGTTGTGAGCAAAATATGTTATAGATTTGACTCACAAGATTCTGCTTATTTGTGGATACATTTAGTAATGTAACTCTAAACACAGCTTTTATAGCAGCAACATTTAAAATATGAACCATAAAAAAAGAGAATCTGTGAGCTACTGGAAAGACAGCTTCAGCAACCTCTTCCATGTGTTAAATAATTTAGAAAATGCCTATGTTTGGAAAGATTTCGTTCTTCCTTCTCTGTTTGTTGCAGGCATCTCTTTTTGTCATTGCTTTGGCAAAATAAATTAGAGCAAAATTTAAAAGTGTATCTAAAAACATATTTATCTGTGGTAGGAAGTAAAATTTTAGAAGTTTGACAGTTGGGCATCCAGATTTGAAGAAGAAAAAAAATATAGTAAGCATGCCAGCATTTCACTTTGAAATAGAAAACATAATCCAAAATTAGGAAAAGGTGACAATCAATTTGGAAAATCACTTATGAGCAGATATATAATAATATGCTGTGAAATTTATTTTTAATATGTAACATTTCACAGAGTTCTGAGTAAGGATCTGAAATAGATACAATGGTCCAAGTAGTCTCCCTTCTCATTGCCAAAAGATATTCTGAATTGGCATACGTTTAGGAAATATTTCCAGTGAAAATATTTCTGCTGTGACTGAGAAATTAGTGTATTTTTATTAGAATTGACAAAATCAATCAGAGTTTTACATATACTTTAGCTTAAAAAAGAAAACAAACTATTTCTCTCCTACTTGAATTTTTATATTTCACATTAATTTTTTCTCTGCCTGGAAATCTCCCACTGCTTCCCTCCTCAGTCCAGGTCCTTCTCATCCTTTATTCAGCTAATGTTGGTCATGTGCTAAACTATGTCAGACATTATGTTCAGGCACCTCATTTCATTTTATTTTTGAAAGAGTTCTCTGAAATAAATAAGTACTATCATTTCTTTTTATCATTCTCTTTTTATAGAAGAGATTACCAAGAATCAAGAGATGAAATGACACCCCTGATATCACACACTGGGAAGTAGTGGAGGCCAGATTCAATACAACATCTGATTACAGGTTAAGACTTGATTTTAGTCACTTCAACGTACAATTGTCTTCTTCATTAAATTTTTGATATATTTATAGTGTATTCTTTGTGATTTAAATCATGAAAATAATATACAAACAAAATGGTAAGTGTAAAAGATAGAAATCATTAAAAAAGAAAACCCAAATAGAAATTCTGGACCTGAAGAATACAATGAATGAAATGAAAAAAAATGCAATAGAGAACATCATCAACAATCTTGATTAACCAGAATAAAGAATCTGTGAGGTCATTTAAAACAACCAGTTAGAGGAGAACAAAGAAAAAAAGCATGAAAAAATGTGAATAAAGCCTATGTGGTCTTTGAAACACCAATGAGTGAAACAATGTATGCATTACTGGAGTCTCAGAAGGAGAATAAAGGGGGAATGAGGTGGGAAGCTTATTTAAAGAAATACTAGTTGAGAACTTTCCAAATCTGAGGAGAGTTTTGGATATCCAAGTTCATAAAGCTCTAGGTACCCCCTTCCCCCTGCCAAACTTCAACCCTGAAAAATAAAAGTAAAACTGTCTAAAATCAGAGGCAAGAAAATAATTTTAGAAGCAAGAGAAAAAAATTCTTCACACACAAAGGAGCACCTATAAGAATATCAGCAGAATCCTCAACAGAAACTTTACAAGTGAAGAGACAGTAGATGATATATTAAAAATACTTAAAGAAAAAAATGTCAACCAGTCATTTTCTTTTTTTTTTTTACCTGGCAAAGCTGTCTTTTATAAAGGAAATAGAAGCAAACACTGTCCCAGACAAGCAAAAACTGAAGGAGTTCATCAAGACTAGACCTGCCTTACAAGAACTGAAAGGAGTTCTTGAAACTGAAATGAAGGGGATCTAATTGGAAACATATCAACATATGAGAATATAAAATATACTAATAGAAGTAAGTATATATAATTCAGAATACTGTAGTACTATATAATATGATGCTGTGTTAACAACTCTGGTACAAAGATTAAGGACAGAAGTATTAAAAATAACTATAGGTATAATAATTTGTTAAAAGATACACAATATAAAGAGTAGTAAATTGAAACATCTGGATGGCTCAGTTGATTGAGCATTGGACTCTTGATCTCAGCATAGGTCTTGATCTTGGGGTTGTGAATTCAAACCTGCATTGGGCTTCATACTAGGTGTGGAGCCTATTTTAAAAAAAAGTAGCAAATTGTGAAATCAATAATATAAAATGTGGAGAAAGGAATAAAAGGGTAAAGTTTTTTATGTGAATGAAGTTATCATTAGCTTAAAATAAATTGTTATAAGTAAAAGATATTTTATATGAATCACATGGTAACCACTAAGCAAAACCTATAGTAGATCCACAAAGATAAAGAGATGGGAAAGAAACAAGGAAAGTACAAAAAAAAGAGAAAGGGAAATAATTGATGAGATGGCATTAGTAAATCTTTGTCAGTATATAGTTACTCTAAATATAAATGTATTGACTCTGCTAATCAAAAGACAAAGAATGATTGAATGAATGAAAAGAAAAATGACCCAGTGTATGTTGTCTACAAGATAGACACTTTAGCTTTAAGGACAGATAGACTTAAGTGAAGGGATGGAAAAATATTTCAAGCAAATGGAAAAAAGAATTAAGTAGGGGTAGCTTTAGTTATATCAGACAAAATAGACTTTAAGTAAAAAAATGTAATAAGAGAAAAGAAGGTCATTATATAATGATAAAGAGGTCAACTCATTAACAACAATCCTAGTAGAGGATTTCTGTACCCCACTGTAAAAATCAAGACAAAATCAATATGGAAACATTGGGTTAGAACCATACTTCAGATCAAATAAACTTAATACACATTATAGAACATTCTATCCAATAGCAGGAGAATATGTATTCTTTTGAAATGCACACAACATTCTCCAGGATATGTCAAATAAAAAGTAAAAAATTAAGCCTTAGCAAATCTAAGAAGATGTATTATCACATCAAATATTTTTCTAACCACAATGGCATGAAACTAGAAATCAATGGCAGGAAGAAATCTGGAAAATTCACAAATATGCTCAAAATTAAAGAAAAAAACATACTTCTGAACAATGAGTCAAAGAAGAAATGAAGAGGGAAATTAAAAAGGAAACAAATGATAAATGGAAATACATTAAGAAAAAAGAAAGATCTCAAATAAATACCTGAACTTTACATCTTAAGGAATTAGAAAAAGAACAAACTAAACCTAAACTTAGCAGAAGGAAGGAAATAACAAAGATGAGAACAGAAATATTGAATATGAGATATTCATATTATGTCATTCACATTATATACATTCATATCAGAATGATGAAATAGAGGCAAAAAATATAAAAGATCAATTAAATGAAGATCTTATTAAAAAATATAAACAAAATTGATAAACAATTAGCTGGACTAAGGAAAAAAGGAATCAAAATCAGAAGTGAAAGAGAAGACATTATAAATGATTCTGCAGAAATGCATCAGATTGTAAAAAAATTCTACAATTATATATATAAAATTTGGATAGCCTAGAAGTGGATAAATTCCTAGAAACATACAACCAGTGAGACTGAGTCATGAAGAAATAGAAAATCTGAATATTTTCACCACCCCATCACCAAAGTAAGTTATGTGAAGTGATAGATGTGTAAAAACCTTTAGAAAAAAAATGATTTTCACAAAGGGTATTAATCAGATTTTGGTGATCATTTCATAAAGTATATGCAAGTCAAATCATGTACATGTTAAATATATATGATTTTGTCAATTATACCACGATAAAGTTGAAAAAAGATTAATAACATAACCTCTACCTTCAGATGCTGCTAAAAGAATGAACTAAATATCTGCAAGCAGAAAAAAGAAATTGTAAAGATTAGAATGGAAATTCATGAACTCAAAAGGAGAAAATATAGAGAATATCAGTTAACCAATTTGGTTCTTTGAAAAGATCAACAAAATTGAAAGATCTTTAGCTAAACTTACAAAGAAAAATCAAGAATTCTCACATCTAAAATCATGAATGAAGAGTATACATTACTACCAACCCTACAAAAATAATAAAAGATATAAGTTAATTCTGTGAACAACTCTATGCCAACGTATTAGATATTTAAATGACATAGACAAGTTCTTAGAAAGACTTTAATGAAATTTATACAAGAAGAAATAGAAAATCTCAATATATCTTCACCAAGTAGATATTAAATCTGTAACTAAAAATCTCCCATCAGAGAAAAGCTGAGCCAAGATTTTCTAGTCAATGTTATTAAATATTTAAAGAAGAATTAAAACTAGCTCTTCAAAAACTTCCAAAAATAGAAGAGATGAGAATACATTTAGTATCATTCTGTGAGGCCAGTATTACCCTGATGCCAAAGTCAGACAAAAAGCAAAACAAAACAAAAGGTATAGACCAGTATCTACTATGATTGTAGGAAAGAAAAAATCCTTAACAAATATTAGCAAACCAAACTTGGAATTATACACCAAATGTGGTGTATCCCAGGAATGCAATATTAGTTTAGTGCCCAAAAATTAATATAATACAGTATATGAATAGAATAGAGGATATATAAAATGATCATTTTAACAGACACCAAAAAAGCATTTAACTAACTCCAGTATACTCCTACGAAAAACATATATTAAACTAGGAATAGAAAAACACTTTCCTTAACCCTAAAGGGAATCTGTGAAAATCTGGCAGCTTAAAACATCCTTAAGGATGAAATTGAATGCTTTCTGCATAAGATCAGGAACAAGTTAAGGATGTCCACACTCACTACTGCTCTTCAACATTGCACTAGAGATTCTAGGCAGGCAGTTAGGCAAGAAAAAATAATATTATTCCTATTGGGAAAGAAAAAATTATTTAAATGAAAGTAAAATGATCTCTATTAGCAGATGACATGACCTAGTATATAGAAAATACTAAAGAATACAGTAAAAATCTTTAGAAAAAAATAAATGATTTTCACAAAGTTATAGGGTATAAGATCTATATGCAAAAATAAACTGCACATCTATACATTAGCAATAGACAATTCTAAAATGAAAAGCATCAACATTTACAGTGGTCAAAAAGAACAAAAATCTAGGAATAAATTTAACCAAAGAGGTGCAAGATTTGTACACTGAAAACTACAAAAAATGCTAAAAGAAATTAAAGAATACCTACACAAATGGAAAGCATGCCATATTGATGGATCATAAAGTCATAATATTGTTAAAATACAATACTCTGAAAGCCGATCTACCTATGGCAAATTCATCAAAATCCCTACCAAAATTAAAGCTGTATGCTATCTTTTTCCAGAAATTGAGTGGATGATCCTAAAATTCACATACAAATGCAAGCATCCCAGAATAACTAAAAGAATCTTGAGAAAGAAGAAAAAAGTAAGAGTCACACTTCTTGATTTCAAAGCTCAGTATGAAAGTATGGTCAAAACACTGTGGTACTGGTATAAGGATAGACATATATGTCAATAGAATATAATAGAGTCCAGAAATAGACCCTCACATTTAAGGTTAATAGGTTTTCAACAAGGGTGCCAAGAGAACTTTTTGTGGGAAAAAATAGTGCTGGGACACCTGGATATCACATGCAAAACAACAAAGATGGATCTGTTTTTAGCACCATAACCAAAAATTAGCTTCAAATAAATCACGGTCTAAATATAAGAGCTAGGGGCACCTGGGTGGTTCAGTCTGTTAAGTGTCTGCCTTTGGCTTGGGTCATGATATTGGGGTCCTAGGATTGAGCCCCATGTATGGCTTCATGCTCAGTAGGGAATCTGTCCCACACCCTAAACCCCTCCTCCCACTTGTGCCTGCTCTCTCTCTCAAATAAATAAGTAAATAAATAAATAGATAAATAAATAAATAAATAAATAAATAAATAAATAAATAAAATCTTAAAAAAAATAAATATAAGAGCTAAAACTAAAATAATCTTTGAAGAAATGAGAGGAGTGAATCTTAGTGATCGTAAGGTAAGGTAAGCAGACCTTCTGGTATATGATTACAAAACACAAGTAACAAAAGGCAAAAATTTATAAACTGGATTATAATAATATTGAAAACTTTTGTACTCCAAAGGAAATTATTAAGGAAAGGAAGAGACAATCTACAGAAGGAAAGAAAATATTTTTAAATCATATATCTGATAAAAGATTTCTAACCACAATATAAAGAGAACTCTTCTAACACATCATTTTTTACTAAAAGAGGACCACAAAAATGAGCAAAAGATATGAAAAGATATTCTGCTAAAGATGACTTACAACTGGCCAATAAGCATCTGAAATGCTCATCCTCATTAGCCAATGCAAATCAAAATTACATTGTGACATTATGTAAAAACATAAAAGATGGATAATAACAAGTGTTGGTGATTATGTGGAGGTGTTGTAAGCCTCATAAATTGCTGGTGGTAATATAAAAGGGACAAGTACTTGGAGAACAGACCAACGGTTCCCAAAATGTCAAACTTTGAGTTACCAGCAATTTCACCCTTATATATGTACCCAAGAGAAATGTGAAAATGTCTACTCAAAAACTAGTACAAGAATGTTTTTAGCACCATTATTCCTAATAAGTAACCAAAAAGTGGAAGCAATCCAAATGCCTATGAATCAATGAATGAATAAATAGAATGCTATGTCTATACTATGGAACAATATTAAGCAATACAAAGGAATGGAGTACTTGGACATGTTACAATTTGACTGGACATTAAAGACATTATGTGAACTGAAAGAAACAGTCCAAAAGACCATGTGTTGTAAGATCCCATTTATATGAAAACTAAGAATAGGCAAATTTATAAAAACAGAAGGTAAATTAGTGGCTGTCTAGGTCTGGGGAAAGGGAGTGGATAGGTGGTGGCAGAGTGACTGCTAATGGGTACATAGTTTATGAAGTGATAAACGTTTTAAAATTAGATTGTGATAATGGTTGCACAACTCTGTGAACATACTAAAAGATATTGAGTTGTGCACCTTAAATGAATGAATTGTATGGTATGTGAGCAATATCTCAAAGCTATTTTTTTAAAGGCCAAGTATACAGGGAAAGTTGAAATTGAAAGCCAAGTTTTTATTCCAAAGGAAATACTAGTCTAAAGTGTAGACTAGTGTAAAGTAGTGTAAACCAGACAGACTTCAGCCAAAGACAATGAGCACAGCATAGTGATTCTGCATAAACCTTAAGGACCTAGAGAGAGTTCTGTAGGAATGGAGCAACACTGAAATCCTAAACACTAGAACTATTAGATACATAGGTAGTTGTGGACTTACTGAGAACAGAGTTTTACTAATGATTAGCACAAAGATAAGTCATAAGCAACAGCATATCTGGGAGTCCTGACTCTTTCAGACTAATGTCTTAGATCTCCTTTTCATATATATATATATATATATATATATATATATATATATTTAAAGATTCTATTTATTTATTCATGACAGATAGAGACATAGAGGGAGAAGCAGGCCCCATGTAGGGAGCCCGATGTGGGACTTGATCCCAGCTCTCCAGGATCACACCCTGAGCCAAAGGTAGATGCTCAACTGCTGAGCAGGTGTCCCTTCTTTTCCCATATTGAGATGCAGTTTAGTTTTCCGTGAGTAGTGCTACCTGAATGCAAGGGAAGTTAGTAGAGGGAAATCATTGAGTTTTGGGATCTCTTTATTTTTATGTCTTTTTAGTCCATGTCTGGTCAAATGACTAATATGCATTATCCAGCCCAGTTGCAGCCCATGAATTGCAAGATAATTTATAATAAATAATCTAGATAGACCAGGCTTATCCAGCTACAAGCTGTCCTAGATAAGAAATCATTACAAAGCAACTCCTTGGGTCTCTTTTCATTCTTAGCTAGTAAATTCCATCAGCCAGTATTTGCAGGCAGTTCTGGTTAGGATCAAAACTGCCTTAGGAACCTTTGAGGAAACACAAGTTATGACTCCTGTTGACCCTTTTCTTCCTCATACCCATAAGGTCTGTTTATTTAGGGTGCCTGCAACTTTTCTGGAAAAGAAATTTGACCAGTATAGAGAATTATACAGGCTTTACTCTTCTATTAAATCTTTAAATTTCACACATATATATGTCTATCAAATAATAACCATTTGAGGATTACCTTCATTGACTTTATATTATTTTTGAAAATGTTCAGATGTGAGCAATTGCGATGATGAGAGAACTCAAATCAATGACATGTGAGGCAAGACTTAAAAAGCTGAAGCGTATTCAATGTGGCATGGAAAAAGTTGGCTTCAGAAGAGAAAATGTGGTTGCCAAGGAGGCAACAAGATATATTTCTCCAAATATCTGAAGGACTTGTCTATGGAAGGGATTAAATTCTTATGTCTGAATTCAGTAGATAAAGTGAGGAACTAACAGGGAGCATTTTCCAGTTGTCAAAACATCTAAAGCATTGTCTTGTGAGAAAACGAATTTCTTATACAGGTAATGAGGTGTGGACTCTTATTTCTAATCTCTTACCAGGAACATTGTAGATATATTCAGCATTGGATATATGGTAAAGTGACCATACTGCCCAATTTGCCCATGACAATGACTGTTTGCTCTTTAATTCAGGTGAAATTATTAATGGGAGTCTTTTTCTCTCTCAAATGTGCTTCAGTTAATGATATGGCTGGTCACTTCCTTAGAACGATGGTATCTCACTCGTGGTTAAATATTGGAGGAACGCTTATCACTTTTCAAAAGTACTAGCAGTGCCCTACATCAACAAAAATCAGAATACTGATGATGAAATTCAGGCATCAGTAGTTTTAAAATCTTCCTAGGTGATTCTAATATGCAACAGGCTGAGAATTCCTTGCCCGGAGGATCTTCCATTCCATTCCAAACTTTTTTTTTTTTTAATACTTTATTTATTCATGAGAGACACACAGAGAGAGAGAGAGAGAGGCAGAGACACAGAGGGAGAAGCAGGCTCCATGCAGGGAGCCTGACATGGGACTGACTCGATCCCAGGTCTCCAGGATCACGCCCTGGGCTGAAGGTGGTACTAAACCATTGAGCCACCTGGGCTGCCTCCTTCCATTCCAATCTTAAATGAATCCCATAACTCTATTTTCTGAAAATATATGTCGTACCCCACAAAGAAAGCAAAGTTTGGAACTCTGCTACTGTTATGAACAGTAGGGAATAAAACAAATAAATATATAAAATTTCCTTCATTTTTCTAAAATTCTATTGATACGCTTTTATTTTTATTTTTTATTTAATTTTAATTTTCTTTTAAAGTCCCTTTTCAAGTCTTCAAGAAACCTCCTGGCATTTTTATTTTTATTTTTATTTTTTTTATTTTTATCTTTATTTTTTTTCTCCTGGCATTTTTAAGCTTACATCTTCTCCTATCAAGTGAAAAATGGATTATATAAAGCCTTTATTTTCCTTGGGAAAACCTGAGTCCATGAAGATTTCTAACTACACTTACATGCTTCCTCTAATGAGGTAATTATTTTGTCAAGTGTTGGGCTAAGAGGTTTACCATGAGTGCAACATTGAATTAAATCAGTGCATAGTAGCTATGGCATTCATTTAGCTTTCTTATTAGTTTATTAGATTTGATCTTCTGAAATATTTTACCACTTAGCTATGAGCCTTTGAATTCACTTTAATGAGTATAGCCCTTTATCAGAAGTTTCTTAAAAATGGTTTCATTTCTTACCCTGGGAGTCAAATGATTGTGAGGTACATGTTAATAATGTATTTTTCTTTTGGTAATTCCTGGGAATAAAAATAAAACCGATACTTCACATTGTTAGAAAATTTTTAGAGATAAAATTCACTCAAGATTTTTAAAATCTTCACATAGAGGAATATATTTTGTGAAGTTGATACTATTTTACAAACATTTTAAAAGGTACGAAGTACCTCTTTTTGGTTTTATTATAACACATTAGGAAGTAGAGGCTAAAATTACTAGATTTTATTTTATTTTATTTATTTATTGATTACTAGATTTTAAAAGGAGAAGTTTTTTTTTTTTTTAAAGGAGGTTAGCTATTTTGTGTTTCCCCATCATGCATGGGAATCATTGTTCCCTAACTCAGAGTCTTTGTCTTGAAATACTGAAAATCCTTTGTTTATTAACATTTGGCTTGAAGAATGAGTAACAACACAGAAACCAACTCTGCTTTCAATTGCTGATATACATTATTTGTTCCTGCCAGAAATAGCAGGCAGCTGGCACTCCTCATTTTCTTTCTCTGTGTGGTCTAAGGTACCTCACTTGCCCCAGATCCTCAGAAAACATTTAGGCAGAGAGGACATCATATAATATAATCATTTAACAAAACAAAACAAAATTAGTCACCCAAACAACTCATACTAAATAACTTCATGTAGAAAATGGATTTCATCCATATTTGTCTTGCAAATGTCTAATCCTTTTCTGGCTCCTTCTGGCTCATCTGATGACAGAGTGGGATCTTTTCCTATAAAACACATGCACACATACACACACACACACACACACACACACACACAAAACAAAAAATTGGTTAACTGTAAAATGTGGGACCCAGGAAATTTAACAAAAATCCCCTATCCCTGGACAAGCAGAGCAGGACTAACTCCATTTTGTGCTGCACCCGCCACCTCCTGTATCGCCCCCACATGACCTTATTGCCTAAGGCTCTGCCCCACCCTAGTCAAGCCCAGGGCACACCCTAATCGGAAATCTGCTCAGTGATAGGCCAGTTCAAATGGATACTTTAGGGTAAAATGTAATTCAGTCGGCCACCTGCGTGTGGACCGACATGACTGTACAACTTTCTGCGTATCCCATTGGCCACTGGCCCCTATAAAACTGCTACGCCTCTTAGTCTCAGGGTCCAAGTCCCTGCTCCGCTGTGTCGGGTATACTTGGACCCAAGCTCAAACTTATAAATAAACCCTGGTGTGTTTACATTGGTGTCGGCCCCTCGGTGGTTTCTCGGTTTCACAATCTTGAACACAACATAAAACAGAGGGAAGTAAGTCATGTACATACTAAAATTCTGATTTGCTAGTTGGTCCAAATCAGTAGCTGTAGTTTTTGTGCTTAGTAAAGTCAGGTCTTGATAGAAAAAACAAAATTAGCATGACCAGAAAAATCATGTATGCTTATGATTATTTCTATTTTAGTTGGTTGAATAGTATTATATCAGTTCTTTGGTTTCCATAACCTCTGGCAGGTAATACAATGTATTTTTGTTCAGTACGGAGGAACAGGCTTCCTTCTGAACTAATCCTGGAATAAGTAATAAATACCATTCTTGTTTCCTACTGATAATTAATTTTCACGAACTTCTCTTACAATTTGCCCTGACATTGAAACACAGATAAACCATCTTTAATCTTAAACATTTTCCTTTCCAGTCTTCCAGCTAATCTATTTGTGTTTATGTATGTGTGTATATATGTATGTGTATGTGGTTATTTGGTGGCTTGGTCATTTATTTGTATCCCCACCTTGTTGTAGAATAGATAATAGGTGACTTGTGAGAATACAGAAAATATACCAAAATTATAGGAGTTAATAATGGCAGTGAAAGGATAAACAGAAGAAAATATGAGACATAGGGAAGCAATCCAAGATGATGTTGTAGAAAGATCTTGAACTCACTTCTTCCCATAGACACCGAATAGACAGCTACATATTAAACAATTTTCTTTGAAAAAAATACCAATAGTAAAAGGGCCATACCAAGATGGGTAGGAGAGGCAGAGATGCAGTCTCACTAGAAATCCCACCCTGGTGCAGTCACCTGCAATTGCGAGGATCTCACAAATCCAGAGCTTCTCTCAGAGGAGTGAGGGGTTCATGCTCCTCATCAAGCATCCCAACCCTTGGTGATGTAGTTTTGGAATGTTGGTGAGGTCTAGAGGCAATGGCCAAGAAATAATTCTGAGAGATCTTTGGTGATTTTATTATTAAAGCATGGGGACAGTTCCTGTGTCCAGAAAGAGCTGCTGCACTGGGGTTGTGAGGGATGACTGATTATATACTTAGGAACTGGGGGATGTAAGGAAAAAGGAAGGTGTCCAAAAGGACTTTGATATGCTAAAGAAGACTCTGAGGCTACTACTGGAGGCCTTGCTATTGTCAAGCTAGGGCTGCTTATCTTTCTAGTAAGGCATTACCATAAAGACAGTTGGGCGCTTCCCGGAGGAATATTGTACTCTACCTATCTTAGATCCTTGTCAATGGGCTGCAGGTCATAAAGAAATTTAACTTTGGTTGTATTCCCTTCTGCTTCTGTTTCCCACATTACTTATGGAGGTGAGGGTTATGTTAGGGAAATTGAGTTACAGGTCTCTGAAAGCTAGGCTATTGATAATGCTTTTTCCTTATAAATCCCTAAGACATTGGTAAACTGAGACTCCTGTCTTGCGGGACTGTAATCTTTATCAGTTAACCATTTTCTTTCCCTTCCCTTAATTTTAGAGCAGCCAAGAATGCCTGAGGAATGTCACACATATCCCACCTGGGAGTGGGAGTGGGGGAGTGTCCCAGGGTGTCAGCTGGTGCTTTGCCCTTAGCTTGCCTTCTGTTCCCTCATCACTTGGGACCTGCAAGAGAGATGAGCCCCCAAAGATCTGGCTTTGAAAACCGATGGGCTCACAGCAGGGACACCCAAACACTGTGGGGAACAGAGATACTTCTCTTAAAGGGCTTGCACACAGACCCTCTCGCCCCAAGACCAGTGCAAAAGCAGCAGTTTGAAAAGCTCCTAGACTATATGAGAAGATTTATTTGCTAATCTCAAAGCATCTGCCAGGGAAGCAGGGGCCTTTTTGGACTCTCTGAGGAGGGAGACATTGGCAGGTGTTAATTGTGTCTTGATATTTTCCCAAGTAACTCGATAGTATTGGCACGTGAGCCCTAGTTCTGCGTTCTCCTGCTGCCTTCTCTGGCCGGAATGTAGCTCTTTGATTGCCTGGCTCTAGTGGCTAGGAGATCTTGAGTTTCTGGATCCCACAGGATTCTAACAATTGGATAGATAGTTCTTTGCAGGTTATCACCTCCAAGGCACTGCACAGATAGCTGATTAAACCACACCCTCAGCCTATTTGTTAAAAAGACCTATTTATTTGTCCTGGAGCTTCAGCCTGAGGGGCGGACTTCATGTTTCCCACATAGAGGCTACAGACCTGCTCTCAGGGAACGTAGGAGGGGGAATACCATCTTTGCTGCATTCTCCCTTGGCCTAGCTAGCTACAGCTTGCCATTATCTCCCAGAAAGGAGCTTATACATGCGTCTGAAGCCCAGTTTTTGCACCTCTCACCCACAGGACATATCTAGATTGTCTGGTGTGAAAGCCAGCAGAATTTAGATCGCATTCTCAGAAGACTGTATATGTTTGCATACTGTAAAAGCTGTTGCTTGAGGGTCTGGCTTCTAATCAGCCTGAAAATTGGTGCTCACTGAGATCCCTCCTTTTGGAGCCCTGACAGTTCTTAGCATACTCTCAACAACTGTGACTTACCATTCATAAATCAAGGCTGCTTAAATAATTAACAAAAGTTTAAGAGACAACCAAGAGCTAGGGCAAAATTGAAAGACAAGGTTCTCCCATACATGGCAATTCCTTCAAGACTAGGAGAGGTAGCTTTTTTGCCTAATACATAGAAACAAAACAAATAGAGTCAAGCAAGCAGAGGAATATGTTTCAAATGAAACAAGATAAAACCTCAGGGGGAAAAAAAAACCCTTAATGACATGAAGATAAGTAATTTACCTGGTAAGGAGTTAAAAAAAAAAACCCTATTATTATATGTCAGATAGATCTTAATGATTTATCAATGATTTTAAGTGGGAATAGAGTGCACAAGTCATTAAGACCTCATATCTGTTTTTGTTTTTTTGTTTGTTCATTTGTTTTGCTTTTTTAGATTCTAGTTATAAAATAAATAACTCATGGGACAGACCCGGTGGCTCAGCGGTTTAGCGCCACCTTCAGCCCAGGATCGTGGAGACCCGGGCTCAAGTCCCTAGTCCGGCTCCCTGATTAATATGCCTCTGTGACATTCAAATGTAAAATTTAAGATGGTATTTGGATATGAGAGTCTAGAATTCAGGAGGATAGTCTGGTAGGGAGTTATAAATTTAAGAGTCTGAAAGTATAAATAGTATTTAAAGCCATTAACTAAATAAATGAGTATAAGACAAAGAAGACAAGGGGGCCAAGGGCTGAATCCTCAAGCATACCACTTTTATTTATTTTTTATTTTTTTTGTATATTTTTTTATTGGAGTTCGATTTGCCAACATATAGCATAATACCCAGTGCTCATCCCATCAAGTGCCCCCTCAGTGCCTGTCACCCAGTCATCCCATTCCCCCCACCCACCTCCCTTTCCATTACCCCTTGTTCATTTCCTAGAGTTAGGAGTCTCTCATGGTCTGTCACCCTCACTGATATTTCCCACTCATTTTCTCTCCTTTCCCCTTTATTCCCTTTCACTATTTTTTATATTCCCCAAATGAATGAGACCATATAACGTTTTTCCTTCTCTGATTGACTTACTTCACTCAGCATAATACCCTTCAGTTCCATCCACGTTGAAGCAAATGGTGGGTATTTGTCGTTTCTAATGGCTGAGTAATATTCCATTATATACATAGACCACATCTGCTTTATCCATTCGTCTTTCGATGGACACCGAGGCTCCTTCCACAGTTTGGCTATTGTGGACATTGCTGCTATAAACATTGGGGTGCAGATGTCCTGCTGTTTCACTGCATCGGTACCTTTGGGGTAAATCCCCAGCAGTGCAGTTGCTGGGTCATAGGGTAGCTCTATTTTTAACTCTTTGAGGAACCTCCACACAGTTTTCCAGAGTGGCTGCACCAGTTTACATTCCCACCAACAGTGCAAGAGGGTTCCCCTTTCTCCACATCCTCTCCAATAAATAATAATTGTCATTTATTTCCTTTATTTATAACCCTTAACCTTTCCTCATGGTATTTTAATTGTTTTTTTCCCTTTTTTCCTCAGGTCCTTCCTTGCCATCAACTTGTCTTCTATGTCACTCACTCTTTCTTCTACCTCATTAACCCTCATCATTAGGACCTCCAGTTTGGATTGCATCTCATTTGATTTTTAATTTTAGCCTGATTAGATCTAAATTCTGCAGTCATGAAGTCTCTTGAATCCTTTATGCTTTTTTCCAGAGCCACCAGTAGCTTTATAATTGTGCTTCTGAATTGGCTTTCTGACATAGAATTGTAATCCGAATTCTGTAACTCTGTGGGAGAGAGGACTGTTTCTGATTCTTTCTTTTGTGGTGAGTTCTTCTTTCTAGTCATTTTGCTCAGTGCAGAGTGGCTAAAAATGAATTGTACTTGTTAGAAGCGCAAACTCTTCTCTCTGTAGCATTCCAGTTGTTCTTTCTTTAAATCTCAGGTCGAATTTGTAGGTTTTCAGGATGATTTGAAAGTTATCTAGGTAAGTTTGTGGGGACAGGTGACCTGGGGACCCTACTCCTCCACCATCTTTAGGAGTTGTAGCATGCCACTTTTAGGAGGTGGAACAATGAGGACAAATCAGCAAATGGAACTGAGAAATGACCAGTGATGCAAATGCAAAACCAGAAGAGTAAAGAGTCTTAGAAACCAAATGTTCTAGGAATGATAAGTGATCAACTGTGTCAGTATACCTGAGTGGTTCAGTAGGAGAACTGAGAATTAACCATTAGATTAGCAATATGGAGGCGCTCATTGACATTGTTCAAAGCAGCTTGAGTGGAGTAGTGGGGGAAACCCTGACTACAGTGAGATAAGAGAAAATGGAAGGAGAGGAATTTGAGCTGGGAAATCTAATCTTGGAGGAAGTTATTTTATAGAGGGGAGTAGAAAGATGGAGTTACAACTGGAGAGGGATATGAGGCAAAGCAAAAAATCAAACCTAAGTTGGAGGAAATCACAGCATATTCCTATGTTGATAGGAAGTTCTGGTAGAGAGGCACAGTTGATAGAGGGAATTTCTGGAGATTATCTTTGAGTAAGTAAGAGGGGATGGGTCTAGTGGAGGCATTGGCCTGAGTGGTGTGAAGTCAGTTTATCTGTGGTGCAGACAGAGAGAGCACAGTGGGACTGATGCTTATAGGTATGAGCTGTAGTGAAATAGGAAATTAAATCATCATCTGAGAGAGAAGATTGGAGAGAAAGGTTGCATGTTTGAAGAGTAAAGAAAAGATATGTAATAGTTACCTAAGGAAATATATTATGATTGCCAGGTTTCCTTGAGAATCCAATTCAAATTAACACTCAAAAATTTCAAGTGAGACATGATAGTCAACATCCTTGAATGTCCTTCTCAAGCAATGTAAGCTGTCTGTGGAGGGGGCAGTGGCATAGAAAGCAGTTATTTCTAATCAGTGTTAGGGTTTCTATGTATTTAATATTTATGTATTTACTAGTATGTAATATTACTATGTATTTATTATTTTACATTTAGGATTATCATCTAAAAATGCCAAAAGCATTGTGAACATTACACATGGTATCTACTTATTCATTTATCCATTAAATACTAGTGTTGGGCTCCGTGGTTAGTAAAACAGACATGATTCCTGTTCTCAGGGAATTCACCCATAGCTTGTGCTAAATAAGTGTTGCTGGAAGGAAAGACAACCTAGGTGACATAGGTTTGGGATGTGGAAGGCTAGGACAATCTACTTATATTAGAAGATGAAGAGCTGTTTTGAAAATATAATGTATAGGTACAAAGAAATTATATGGAACCCGATTATTTCTAATATCTTTAGTCAGAAGTGGTCAAATGTTGGTCTTAGGATCCTTTTATACTCTGTCTTTTTTTTTTTTTTTAAGATTTTATTTCTTTATTTTTGAGAGAGAGAGAATGCCAGCACAAGCAGGTGGGGAGGGACAGAAGAAAACTCCCTACTGAGTGCAGAGCCTGACACAGGGCTCAGTCTCAGGACCTTGGGATTCTGACCTGAGAGCAAGGTAGATGCTTAAGTGACTGAGCCACCAAGGCACCCTGATCCTTTTATATAGCTTAAAAAATTTTGAGGTTTTTTTTTTTAAGTACTTAAAAAAAATGTGTTATATCTACTGATATTTAAATATGAGAAATTAAAACCAAGACTTTTGAAAAATATTTATTTAATTCATTTAACAATAAACTCATTATGTGCTCACAAGATTAATATACTTCTTATGAGAAATTACTCCCAAACAAGATTTGCTCAAAGTAGCATTGTTGTATTATTTTATCTATCTCTGACTTAATAGATGTGTCCAGATTCTCATACTTGCTTGGACATTTAATATGTTGGGATAGTATGAGTCATATAGCTTCTGGAAAACTCCACCGTACATTTGTCAGAGAATGAGAATAAACAAGGCTTAGTATTTTTATACAAATAATTTTGACCTTCTGGACTCCCTCAGTGGATCCTGGAGGCCAGGGTCTCAGAAGCGCACTTTGATAATGGCTCCTCTCTGTGAAAGCTAATGAAAAACTGAGAGAAACATGGCCATCAGCTATGTAAGTAGCATGTGGGTGTTGCATTGGAAAACAAAATTGGCTGACAGTTTACTTAGAACAAAAAGGCATTGATTGATAATTTTTCTCTTTTTAGGTTTTATTTTGCTCTTTCTTTAACTGTGTCTCATTAAAAACATAGAATTGATGAAATTTAAGAGAATCTGGAATTCAACTATTCCAGTTCTTCACTGTGCAATCTGGGAAGCTGAGGTCAAAGAAGTGATAGTGTGTTGTCTCACTGATGTTTAGGGATGGCTAACTGTTTCAAAATAAAAAATGTAAATCCACTAATTTGAATTGTTGTCAAAACAATTACATGCAATTAGTATAAAAATTGAGTACTTCAAATACTGTATCAACTAAATTTGATGAATTATCCATTGTGAAACAATTATAATTTTGGGGGGTTCTTCTACTCACACACAACCAATTATCCAGAAGCAGCTGTCTAGAGAGTACGCAAAAGGTCTAGAAGGGATTAAGAAGTTGCCCTTGGGTTTTCTTTGTAATTTCAAATCATTTAAGTCACAGAGACCATGTGATGTTTTAGTCACTTGCTTCAAGCATATCAAAGGCAAAAGGAAAGAAATGAAAGGAAATGAATAAAAAGCCATTACAGTGTTTAGAGTTTTCTAAAATCTATATTCTTTACTATCCATGGCTATAAACATCCGTGTGACAACAAATGTTATTGAATGGTAGGTACTGCAATGACTTGTAGGTGCTGCAAGTCTTCTCTCTTTTTTTTAAAAACATTTATTTATTTATTTATTTTTAAAAAGATTTATTTATTTATTTATTCATAGAGACACACACAGAGAGAGGCAGAAGCAGGCTCCATGCAGAGAGCCCGACGTGGGACTCGATCCCCGGTCTCCAGGATCAGCCCTGGGCTGCAGGCGGCGCTAAACCGCTGCACCACCAGGGCTGCCCTGCAAGTCTTCTCTACCCATTGCATACTTTAGTTACAAATTAAGAAACAGCATAATCCCAACTGCATCTTTAAGAGAAGTGCAAATTCAATATGTTATTACCCAATACTAGAGGCAGCTGATATATATGTCTGTCTACCTATCTGTCATCTTTTATTTTCTCCCTCACAGTACAGGAGTAGCATCTGGAGGCAGGAGTAAATATTATCTGCTGTGTTAAACCGAAAGGTCATTCATCAATCTGAATATTTTTGTGGTGGAGGTAATATATATTCAGCAAGCTAGTTAGAAATTTAAAACTTATAAATAGGAATTTGGAAAAAAAACAAGACAATGTGCTTCAGTATTTTTTTCTCCTTACTTTTAAAGATGGCAACTTTTCTCATTTTTGAGATGGTAGAACTTACATGAGAGAGAAAAGAACAATCAGCTTTGTTCAGATGTGAGCTCCTTGTCTATTACCATTTGTTTCTTCCAAGGTACAACAGAGTAATATATCTCATTAAATGGCCATCTTCAGTAAGGTTATAGGCTTCATTAAGGTTAAACAAGGAGAAAGTTGTATATAAATGAAATATTTAGAAATGCCTCGGAAAGATTTAGAAACTTGGAAACGCCCTGTAGAACAACCAACATTCATTCAACAAATCCTTGAGCAACTAGTACAGTGATTGCTAACCCTTGCTGCGCATTAACACCATCAGGGAAGATTTTGAACAACACCCACAATGCCTTGGTGGCACCCCAGATTAGTTAAATCAGTATCTGTAGAGTAAGATTCAACAATAAGTATTGTTTTTAACTCCCTGGGTAAGTCTAATATGCTAGAAACTGCTCTACTCGCTGAAGCTGAATAAAGCATGGTCCCTCTTCTAGAAGCTCACAGACTAATATGGAAGGCAAAATATATATGCAGAAATGTGCACTATTATAAATGAAATATATGATAAGTATTTTAAACTATTACTGTGTTCTGGGAACTATATATACATACATTTCTAATCCGTAAACCCCGAGTTAAATATCTTTCTCAGAGTTAAAAGCTTGGACTCTTTCCATGGTGGCATACTGACTCTCTGGTGGCTTTTCAGAAGTAATAGCACTTGAGTAGATTTTGGGAATGAGTAAACTTGGGTACTCCGACAAGTAAGGAGATTCCAGGTTGTGTCAATGACACAGAGTCACGAAAGAGTGTGAATTGTTTGGAAATCATGCATAGTTCTCTGTAGCTACTTAGAATAGTCACTAATACTGCTTTGGTGAATGATGGGAGGTATAACTGTAAAAGTAAGCAAGCATTATATTCTGTTGTTAAATTGTCTTATTTAAATGTCAAAATAGGAAGGAGATAAAAAGTAAATTGACAGTGACTTGGTGTGGATGACCATTATTTTGTTTTCCCAGGGAGTCCTTTTGTCCTGGGAACGTTACTGAGCCATTTTGAAGATATGCCCTGCTATCTTCCCTGACTCTGATGCATTGACCTCTCCTTATTGTTCAGGAGTGTATTTGTGACAATCAAAGTCCTTCCCTGTGGTTTTCTGACCCAGAGGTGTGGAAGAAAGTTAGCCTCCTTCAGGTGACAGAGGCTGTGGGATGTGAAGCATAGGAGCTGCTGGCAGCCATTTTGCTGTTAAATAAAGGGCAAGAGAAAGAAAAGTGGAAAAGTGGAGATGGGAGCTGAGGCAGATCCCTGACTTCTAACTGTCCTTTAGATCCATCCCATTGTAATAATTAGGATAGTCTGTGTTTTTCCCATTGTAATAATTAGGATAGTCCCATTGTATTCCCCATTGTATTAATTAGGATATTATTCCCATTGTAATAATTAGGATAGTCTGTGTTTTTTGGTATAATTAACCATTGTCAAACCTGGTTTCAATAATACAGACTTGTTTCTTGACCATCATATACATCATGGATGAGTGGAGCATGTTGTTTATCACAGGCACATAGGGATCCAGGTTTACGTATGGAGCAGACCCATGTCAAATTTTGCTGTACCAGAGTGAAATGAGCTAGCTCTGTAGGGTCTCTCACTAATAATTAAATGTTCAAGCCCAGAAAGGTTACTTATCACTTTCGTTTATAAAATCATTGACCAGGGGTAGTTATGTTGTACAACCTAACCAGAAGAGGGCGCCACGAAGTACATGCCATAGGTTCAGATTGGGGGAAAATCAGAAAATAGCTGATCTAACGGCATTAATGACTATCATATTAACCTTCCCACAGATTGTTTTTTTCAATCCTTCACATTCCCTGAGATGTGTTTTTATCTCCTTCTTATAAATACCTCTTTTGATTTTAATTTAGTACATTAATTTTTTACTTTCATGAACAGATAAATGTCTATAAAGTAAATGAAACTAAAAGCTTTTAAGAAAAGCGGGAGTTGCCTATTACTCAGGTCCTGGTCCCAAGAGACAATCACATTCAGACCTTTACGGTGCTTCTTTCCTTTGCTACGTCAGTTATATCTTTACTAGCTGCCTTCACGCTGCCCTAAATGTGTTGATACCTCTTATGTGAATTACTCTCATGAGCCAAGGTTTTTCTTAGTTATGGATATTTTGAGCCACAAACATGAAATGTATGTTGCTGTCTTCTTTCCTACTTATATCTTTGAGAGTTTTTTTTTTTATTTGAGAGTTTTCCTTTTTTTTTTTTTTTTTTTTAGTTTTCCTTTAAAAAAAAGTCTTTACTATTATTTTTATGGGGTTTCAGAAAGAAACAGAAATACGGCATGCATATTTACATTCCTGATTTTTTTTTTAAGATTTTATTTATTTATTCATAGAGATGCAGAGAGAGAGAGGGGCACAGACACAGGCAGAGGGAGAAGCAGGCTCCACGGAGAGCCCGACACGGGACTCGATCCCAGGTCTCCAGGATCACGCCCCTGGCTGCAGGCAACCGCTGTGCCACCAGGGCTGCCCCATTCCTGATTTTCTGATTTCCCCTAGGTTCTAACGTAGTTTCACTTAGTTGAGATTAAAAGGATCCTCCATAATGGAACTCTTTAACCTGTTGGTCTTCAAATTGTGCAGCAGTAATACAGTTCTATGGATTAAAATCTATTTGAAAGTAAATACTATAAATATTATTCCTGGGAATTATGGTCTATTTTCTTGTTGCACTAGAAAAGCCAAACTTGAATTTATAGGTAGAAAATTTGATTTGCAGACTCTATGAACTATTCTCAGATTATACTTATTTGTATTGTGTCATTTCCCAGATTCTTATCACCTAACTCAAGAATCGCAATGTGAGAGGTAAGCTAGAACTGCAACTCATCTATGAGAAATACAATTTTTAGTCTTGTCAGGTCATGGATTTTATGACACTGATTTATATTTGCCTAGGCTTCAAAAATCTTTCCAACTTTTATCCCTCTTTTCCTCTATTTGGTTTTGAAAATCCTTCTGGGGGATCTTTATAGATTTTTTTCCCCCTAAGTGTTAGAAGCTGCTTGCGAATCTTTCAAGAGCACATTAGACACAGTAAAGGACAGAATTTGTTCTCAGAAGAGTATAAACTGTCTATTCTGTATACAGAAACTATTATAAATAATAGTTTATTATTATAAATAATTGAGTTTTGTAGCTATTTTTGTATATTTCACAAATGATAATTAAGAGAAATATTATCTTTTTATAATATTCACAGTGACTCAGAGAGAAAAAGCCTTCATTATTGACCATTTTCCCAATTCTCAGAGAAAATTTTATCAGACTGGGAATATATTTTTATAATTTTACTTAGGAGCTTTGTTATATTGATATGAAAAAGTATTGTTTCCATTAGAAGACATGAAGCATCTCAATTGTAAATAATTATTGCATTGTAGAACTTCCTTTTTTTCTTTCTTTTTAAATTAAATTCAAGTTAGATAAATATAGTATAGTATCGGTTTCAGGAGTAGAATTTAGTGATTCATCGCTTACATATAACACCCAGTGTTCATTCGAACAAGTGCCCTCCTTAATGCCCATCACCTATTTAGCACATCCCCTACCCTTGTCCCCTTCAGCAACCCTCAGTTTGTTCTCTATAGTTAACAGTCTTTATGATTTGCCTCCCTCTCTGTTTTTAACTTATTTTTCTTTCCCTTTCCCTATATTCATCTATTTTGTTTCTTAAATTTCACATAAGAGTGAAATTATATGATATTTGTCTTTCTCTGACTGACTGACTTCACTCAGGATAATGTACTCTAGCTCCATCCACATTGTTGCAAGTGACAGGATTTCATTCTTCTGATGGCTAATATTCCATTGTATATACATACTACATCTTCTTTATCCATTCATCATTTGATGGACATTTGAGCTCTTTCCATAATTTGGCTATTGGTGATAGTGCTGCTGTCAACATTGGGGTGCATGTGCCCCTTCAAATCACTATGTTTGTATCCTTTGTATCCTAGTAGTGCAATTGCTGGATGGTAGGGTAGTGCTATTTCTATCTTTTTGAGGAACCTCCATAGTGTTTTCCAGAGTGGCTGCATCAGTTTGCTTTCTTACCAATAGTGCAGAAGCATTCTCCTTTCTCTGCATCTGTTGTTTCCTCAATTGTTAATAGCCATTCTGACAGGTGTGAGGTGATAGCTCATTGTGGTTTTAATTTGTATTTCCTTGATGAGGAGTGATGTTGAGTATTTTTTTTTATGTGTCTATTGGCTATTTGTTTTTATTTTTTGTAGAAATGTCTGTTCACATCTTTTGCCCATTTCTTTACTGGATTATTTATGGTTTGGGTGTTGATTTTGATGAGTCCTTTATAGATTCTAGATACTAGCCCTTTATCCAATATGGCATTTGCAAATATCTTCTTCCATTCCCTCAACTGCCTTTCAGTTTTGTTGATTGTTTCCTTTGCTGTGCAGAAGCCTTTTATCTTGATGAGGTCCTAGTAGTTCCCTTTTGCTTTTCTTTCCCTTGTCTCCAGAGACATGTCTAGGAAGAATTTGCTGTGGCCAAGGTCAGAAATATTGCTGCCTGTGTTCTCTAAAATTTTGATGGTTTATTGTCTTACATTTAGGTCTTGCATTCATTTTGAATTTATTTTTGTGTATGGTATAAGAAAGTCCAGTTTCATTGTTCTGCATGTCCAGTTTTCCTAGCACCATTTTTTGAAGAGACTGTCTTTTTCCGTTAGATATTCTTTCTTACTTTGCCAAAAATTAGTTGATCATATAATTATGGGTCTATTTCTGGGTTCTCTATTCTGTTCCATTGATCTATGTGTCTGTTTTTGTGCTAGTAACATACTATCTTTTTCTTTTTTAAAGATTTTACTTATTTAGGGCAGCCCCGGTGGCTCAGCAGTTTAGCGCCACCTTCAGCCCAGGGCATGGTCCTGGAGACCGAGGATCGAGTCCCATGTCGGGCTCCCTGCATGGAGCCTGCTTCTCCCTCTGCCTGTGTCCCTGCCTCTCTGTGTGTGTCTCTCATGAATAAATAAATAAAATCTTTAAAAAATATATTTTACCCATTTATTTGAGAAAGAGAGAGAGAGCAAGGGGGAGGGGAAGAGGGAGAAGCAGACTCCCCACTGAGCAGGCAGCCCAATGTGGGGCTCAATCCCAGGACCCCAAGATCACAACCCCAGCTAAAGGCAGACAGTTAACTGCCTGAGCCGCCCAGGTGCCCCAGTACCATATTGTCCTGATGATTACAGCTTTGCAATATAACTTGAAGTCCAGAATTGTGATGCTTCTAGCTTTGCTTTTCTTTTTCAATGTTACTTTGGCTGTTCAGGGTCTTTCATAGTTCCATACAAATTTTAGGATTGTTTGTTCTAGCTCTGTGGAAAATGTTGGTGGTATTTAGGTAGGGATTGCATTTAATGTGTAGATTGCTTTGAATAGTACAGATATTTTAACGATTTTTGTTCTTCCAATCTATGAGCATAGAATGCCTTTTAATTTCTTTGTGCTCTCTTCAATTTCTTTCATAAGTGTTGTATAATTTTCAGAGTACAGAAATTTCACCTCTTTGATTAGGTTTATTCCTAGGTATCTTATGGTTTTTGGTGCAACTGTAAATGGGATCAATTCCTTGATTTCTCTTTCTGCTGCTTCATTATTGGTATATAGAAATGCAACAGAATTTTGCATGTTAATTCTAAATCATGTGACTGCTGATATCATGTATGAGTTCTTTTTTTAATAAAGATTTTTATTGATTTATTCATGACAGACACACACAGAGAGAGAGGCAGGGACACAGGGAGAGGGAGAAGCAGGCTCCATGCAGGGAGCCCAATGTGGGACTCGATCCCAGGTCTCCAGGATCAAGCCCTGGGCTGAAGGCGGCACTAAACTGCTCAGCCACCCAGACTGCCCTCATATATTAGTTCTTGTAATTTTTTTGGTGGAGTTTTTAAGGTATTCTACATAGAATATCATGTAGTCTATGAAGAGTGATAGTTTGACTTCTTCCTTGCTGATTTGGATGCCTTTTGTTTCTTTTTTGTTGTCTGATTGCTGGGGCTAGGACTTCTAGTACTATGTTGAACAACAGTGGTAAGAGTGGACGTCCTTGTCCTATTCCTGAATGTATAGGAAAAGCTCTTAGTTTTTCCCCATTGATTGAGGGAGATATTAGCTGTGGGTCTTTCTTATATGGCATTTTTGATGTTGAGTTATTTCCTTTTATCCCTTCTTTCTGACGATTTTTATCAGGAATGGATGCAGTTTTGTTAAATGTTTTTTCTCCATCTATTGAGAAGATCATATGGTTCTTATCTTTTTTTAATGTGGTGTTCACCTTGATTGACTTGTGGATATTGAACCACCCCTGTAGCACAGAAATAAACCCCACTTGATCATGGTGAATAATTCTTTTAATGTACTGCTGGATTTGATTAATTAGCATCTTGTTGAGGATTTTTGCATCCACATTCATCAAGGATACTGGCCTTTAATTCTCCTTTTTAATGAAGTCTTTGTCTGTTTTGGAATCCTGGTAATGCTGACCTTGTAGAATGAGTCTGGAAGTTTTCTTCCATTTCTATTTTTTGGAACAGCTTCACAAGAATAGGTATTAATTCTTCTTTAAATGTTTGGTAGAATTCTCCTGGGAAGCCATTCAGCCCTGGACTCTTGTTTGTTGTGAGATTTTTGATTACTGATTAGATTTCTGATTAAGAGTGTTCAAATTTTCTATTTTCTCTTGTTTCAATTTTGCTAGTTTATATATTTCTGGGAATTTATCCATTTCTTCCAGATTGCCCAATTTGTTGGCATATAATTTCTCATATATTCTCTCATAACTGTTTTTATTTCTGCAATGTTGGCTGTGATCTTTCCTCACAAGTGTGATCACTTGTGATTTTATTTATTTATTTGGGTCCTTTCTCTTTTCTATATCTATATTCTATAAAATCTATATCAATTATTTCTGCTCTAAACTCATTTTTCCTTTCTTCTGCTGGTTTTAGACTTTATTTGATGTTCTTTTTCCAGCTTCTTTAGGTTTAAGTTAGGTTGTGTATTTGGGACTTTTCTTGCTTCTTGCGGAAGGTCTGTATTGCTATATACTTCTCTCTTATTACCGCCTTTACTGCATCCTAAAGGTTTTGGACTGCTGTGTTTTAATTTTAATTTTTATTTTTTTTTAAGATTTATGTATGTATGTATGCATGTATGTATGTATTTATTTATTTATTTATTATAGTCATAGAGAGAGAGAGATAGAGGCAGAGACACAGGCAGAGGGAGAAGCAGGCTCCATGCCAGGAGCCCGATGTGGGACTCGATCCCAGGACTCCAGGATCACGCCCTGGGCCAAAGGCAGGTGCTAAGCTGCTGAGCCACCCAGGGATCCCCTGCTTTCATTTTTAAACAAATTTCTCCTTTAAAGTCCTGGGTAACCCATTTATTCCTTAGTAGGATGTTCTTTAACTTTCATATATTTGTGGTCTTTCCACATTTTTCTTGTGGTTCACTTCAAGTTTCATAGGATTGTGGTCTGAAAATATGCATGGTATGATCTCCATCTTTTTGTACTGGAGGCCTGATTTTATGACTCAGTGTGGATCTATTCTGGAGAATGTTCCATGTGAACTAGAAAAGAATGTGTATTCTGCTGCTTTAGGATGAAATATTCTGAATATATTTGTTAAGTCCATCTGATCCAGTGTGTCACTCAAAGCCATTGTTTCCTTGTTGATTGTTTAGATGATCTGTCTCTTACTGTGAGTGGGGTGTCAAAGTTTCCTACTGTTTTTGTATTATTATCAATGAGTTCCTTTATGTTTGTTATTAATTGACTTATATATTTGATTGCTCCCAAGTTGGGGACAAAATATTTAAAATTGCTAGATCAACTTTATTATGATATAGTGCCTTCTTCATTTCTTATTACAATCTTTGGTTTATTATTTTGTTTTTTAAAAGTTAAAAATTCCTTAATTTTTTATTCCTGGTACCACTACCACAATTTACAGGGCAATATACCTGATGTAATGAAAAGAAAAAGAAAAAGACAAAGCTACAACAGATAAAAGACCTCAGGAATGTACATCTAATTGACAATCTATGGTTTAAAATCTCATTTGTCTGATGTAAATATGGTTACTCCAGCTTTTTTTTTTTTTCATGTCCATTAGGATGATAGATGGTTCTCCACTCCCTCACTTTCAATCTGGAGGTGTCTTTGGGTCTAAGATAGGTCTCTTGTGAGTAGCATTTTGATGGGTCTTGTTTTTTTTTTTTTTATTCCATTCTGATATCCTATGTCTTTTGATTAGAGCATTGAATCCATTTACATTCAGAGTAATTATTTATAGATATGAATTTAGTGCCAGTGTTTTACCTATAAAATCACTGTTCCTGCAGATTATCTATGTTCTTTTCTAATTTTTGTGGCTTTTGGTCTCTCCCACTCAAAGGATCTTCAATATTTCTTGCAGAGCCCAATTAGTGTTTATGAATTCCTTTACCTTTTGCTTGTCTTGGAAACTCTCTAACTCTCCTTCTATTCTGAATGGCAGCCTTGCTGGATATAGTATTCTTGGTTACTTATTTTTCCCATTTGGTACATTGATTATAATGCCACTCTCTTCTGGCTTACAAGTTTCTGTGGATAAATCTGCTGCTAACTTTCTGTATCTACCTTTGTAGGTTAAGGTTCTTTTGTCCCTACCTGCTTCCAGAGTTCTCTTTTTATCTTTGTATTTTGCACATTTCACTATGATATGTCTTGATGTTGACCTGTTTTTGTTGATTTTGAGCAGAGATCTCTATGCCTCTTGAACTTGATTGCCTGTTTCCTTCCACAGATTAGGGAAGTTCTCAGCTATAATTTGTTCAAATAAACCTTCTACCTCTTTTCCCCCACTCTTCTTCTTATGCCACTCCTATGATACAGATATTAGTATGCTTTATGGAATTGCTGAGTTCCCTATGTCTATATTCATGCTCTAATAGTTTTCTTTCCCTCTTATTTTCAGCTCCATTATTTTTAAAAATTTTATCTTCTATATCACCCATTCAATTCTCTGCTTCTTCCATCCTTGTTGTGATTACACCCAGTTGGTTTTGCATCTCAGTGATGGCATTTTAAATTTTGACCCTACTAGTTTTTAGGTCTTTTATCTCTGCAGCTGGAGTTTCTCTGATGTCTTCTATGCTTCTTTCAAGCCCAACTAGTATTCATATGGCTATTATTCTAAGTTCTTGTTCATATATATTGCTTATATCTGCTTGAGCAAATTCCTGGCTGTGGTTTCTTTCTTGATCTTTCTTTTGGGGAGAATTCCTCCATTTGTCAGTATGTCTAGGTTTCTATCTTTTATGTGTTATGAAAACTTATTATGTTTCCTGCTTCCAAAAGTTATACTATATTAAGAAGGGGTCATACACTGCCCAAGGCCTGGTGCTTCAGGAAGTATTTCTGGCATACTCTGCCTTTGTGTTTGGCTGCTCTTCCCCACAGGTCATTCATCTGTAGAGGTCCTCCTCGCTTGCAGTGTGGAGTGTTTGGCCCTTTGACTGGTATGTTTTGATTTGTTTGTTAAGATAAGCCTGTTAACAAAAACAAAAACAAACAAACAAAAAAAACCAGAACACCTGATCAAAGAAAAGAGAAAAGGAAAAGGAACAAAAAAGCAAACAAGCCATGGTGCCTGGGTGGCTCAGTTGGTTAAGTGTCCATCCATGGCTCAGGTCATGATCTCAGGGTCCTGGGATCCCTAGGGCTCCCTGCTCAGCTCAAGCCTGCTTCTCCTTCTCCCTCTGGTTCTTCTCTCCCCTGCTTATGTTTGCTCTCTCTTTTTTCTGTCTCTCAAACAATTAAATAAAATCTTAAAAAAAGGAAACAAGCAAAAAATTATAGACTTGATTTCAAAGAAAAAGAGAGAAGAAAAGAAAAAATAACAACAAAACCAAAAAGAGAAGCTTGATCCAAAAACCAAGAAAAGATACAAACAAACAAACCAACAAATGAACAAAAATCTATAAGCCTGATTAAAAAAAAATAAACAAACAAAACAAAACACTAGTCCTATTTCCAGCAGAACTGAAGCTGACACTTTGGAGTATTCGATGATTAGTAGACTTGATACCTGAAGGGGCTTGTGTTGAGCTTTTGAAGGAGAGTTCCTCTACATTGGCTCACAATCAACCTACCCTAATAAGGAAGCCCCTGTCAATGTAGGGGTAAGATTGGAGCAGGGAGAGGATGGGGTTTGTGTAAGTGATTCCAGCCACTCCTGGAGGTACTGTGTTTCTCTCTGAATTCCAACCATGTTGGTGGGTGGGTGGGGTGGGGTATGGAAGTTGCTATCACCCCACCCTCTAAGTCCTCGTGGAGAGGAACTCTTGGCCACTGCTTTTCAGATGGCCCTTGTAGAAAAGTGAACAACTGGGGTGTCTGGGTGGCTCAGTTGACTAAGCATCTGCCTTTGGCTCAAGTCATGATCCCATGGTCTTAGGATGAAGCCTTGCATCCCTGCCAAGCAGGGAGCCTGCTTCTTCCTCTCTTTCTTCTCCTCCCGCAACTTGTGCATGCACATTCTCTCTCTTATCTCTCTCAGAAAAATAAATAAAATCTTAAAAAAAGAAAAAAGTGAACAATCTCCCCTCCTGTGTTCCAGATCCTCATCAAATCCCTGTCTCCGATCTGTCTGTGCCTGGGCTGTTGGCTTGGCAAGCACCACAGTTCTGTGTTTTATCTCTGCTGGTTGCTGGGATTCAAAACTCCAAACGTCAGAGGATCTGGCAAGGCTCAGATCTTTTCCCCTCACACAAAGGAGAGCCCCAAAGCACTGCTCAGCATCATTCTGTCCCAGAAAAGCAGTCACATGGCAGCACAGGTGGCTGGAGTCTATGGTGAAGCACAGCAAAAAACTGCTTCCAGATTATCTGCCCTCTATGGGCACCTCTATGGGCATTCAACACCTCCTGCTGTTGAATGGCTGCTCAGTGGTGTTCAGTGGGCCTTTTGTCCTTGGAGAGGCAATACACCTTCTTCCAAATGTACTCCAGGAAAGGGAATGTTCCATCCTAGTGTGACCCAGGGGATCCCCACACCATCATCTTGCACAGACCCCATGCACTGCTCTCTCTCCCACTCTCTCTCAGAAAAAGGCTCTCTCCACTTTGGGGCATCCTGGCTTTTATCTCCTCCAATTCAAACCTCACATCTGCCACATACTCTCTCTCCAGTTGTGCAGATTGTTTTCTTAATCCTCAGACTGATTTCCTAGTTGTTCAAAATGATTTGATGAGGGATGAGGCAAGCTCAGGGTCCCCCTACCACTTTGCTATCTTAACTCCGCCATGGGGTGTATTTCTTTCTTTTTTTGGGGGGGTGTATTTCTTTCTTAATAAAGAGTTATAACTTATTACAATGAATTATAGCTACAATTGCACATATGACTATCTTTGTATGTATGTATGTATGTATGTATGTATGTATGTATTTATAAGTGGACCCTAAGCCCAGTGTGGAGCCCAACATAGGACTTGAACTCATGACTCTGAGATCAGGACCTGAGCTGAAATGAAGAGTCAAATGCTTTATCAATTGAGTCACCCAGGCACCTGAGACATACAACTTCTTAAAGTTTTGAGGCACTGGTATCCTTAAGAGTTAAAATTAAATATATTTAGATAAAAAGAATTCCTTTGGTCATTAGACTAATCTCCCCATCCCTTCCTCCTCAAGGATCTATGTTAGATGCTATTAATAGTACCTAGTACCTCATATTAGTGAAGTTATGGAGATTTCTTTTTTTAAAAAAATATTTTATTTATTTATTCATGTGAGACAGAGAGAGAAAGAGAGAAAGAGAGAGAGAGAGAGAGAGAGGCAGAGACACAAGCAGAGGGAGAAGCAGGCTCCATGAAGGGGGTCTGATGTGGGACTCGATCTTGGGTCTCCAGGATCACACCCTGAGCCAAAGGCAGGTGCCAAATCACTGAGCCACTCAGGGATCCCTGAAGCTATGGAGATTTCTTATGACAGAACTAATTTTCTTTTTTTTGGGGGGGGGGGGGCTGAATAAGGCTGATATATTACAAAGGTGTTATAAGTTTCAGAGTAAAGAAATTGTATTTAAAGTTGGGCAGTGATATAACTAACATGTATTTCTTGTCTTACAAAATCCACATTTTTCTGTATGAGTATAGTTTTATGTGTGCTACTTTGGGTCCTTCTGTGATCGTCTACAAAGAAATAGATGTCATACTGAAGTATACACACATATAAATAGTTTCCCTTCTATTTTTTAAGTTTAATTCTTACATGTTTTTTTTAAAAAAAATTAAGTATGATTGACATACCGTGTTGTAATAGTTTCAGGTATATAATATAATGATTCAGTAATTCTATACATTTCTCAGTGCTCCTCCTCCCTACTTTCCATCTGACAACCACCAGTTTGTTCTTTGTATGTAAGAGTCTGGTGCAAAAAGACACATAGATCAAGGAACAGAATAGAAACCCTAGAAATATACTCAAGATTATATAATTAATTAATCTTCAACAAAGAAGGCAAGAATACACAATGAAGAAAAGATAGTTTCTTCAACAAATAGTGTTGAGCAAACCAGATAGCAACATATGAAAGAATAAAACTGGACCATTTTCTTACACCACAAACAAAAGTAAACTAAAAATAGATTAAAGACATAAATGAAACATTTGAAACCATAAAATTTCTTGAAGAAAATATAGGCAGTAATTTTTTTTGACATTGTCTATAGAAACATTTTTCTAGATATGTCCTCTGGCAAAGGAAACACATGCAAAATTAAACTATTGGCTCTATACCAAAATAAAAAAGACTTTGCACAGTGAAGGAAACCATCAGCAAAACAAAAAGCAACTAATGGTTTGGGGAAGATATTTGCAAATGGTATATCCAACAAAGGTTTAGTATCCAAAATATATAAAGAACTGATACAACTCAACAACAAAAACCCCCAAATAATCTACATAAAAATAGCAGAGATCTTGAGGATACATTTTTTTAAAGAAGACATACAAATGGCCAACGGATACATGAAAAGATGCTCAACATCACTAATCATCAGGAATATGCAAATTAAAACTACAATGGGATATCACTTTACACTTGTCAGAATGGCTAAAATAAAAAACACAAGAAATAACAAGTGTTGGCAAGGATGTGTAGAAAAAGGAACTCTTTCTAGGAATTTATCCATTTCTTCTTGGTGGTCCAATTTCTTGCCACATAATTTTTCATAATATTTCATTATAATCCTTTGTATTTCTGTGGTGTTTGTTGTTATTTTTCCTCCTTCATTTAAAGTTTTATGTTTTTGAGTCCTTTTCTTTTCTTTCTTTCTTTCTTTCTTTCTTTCTTTCTTTCTTTCTTTCTTTCTTCTTTCTTTCTTTCTTTCTTTCTTTCTTTCTTTCTTTCTTCTTCTTTTCTTTCATTTTTTGAAGAGTCTGGCAAATGGTTGGTAGTTTCCTTTTTAAGTAATGGTCTTTGGGTTTCATAGATAGAAAAGGAAAAATGAAAAGTACCCATTCTCTTTTTATTCTGGCGTGCAAATTAAGATACTCTAATGTCTGGGGGTTGTTCTCCTTCAGTATATAATTGGTGTCAGGTGTTACCTGCCTTCTTGTAGATTATGACCTGACCTCTCTTGCAACACCTTCCCCTACTCTCCACTTGTTTTCAATAGTTGTTTGCTAGGAAAATTATAAAGATTCAAGTTGGAGCTCAGAATATAGATGAACAAGCAGATGGGCACCATAGCAGCCTACATTTTCAGAAACTCAGACACATTTTAGAGTTCTTCCCACTCACTCATGTCCACCAGAAGTAGGCCTTGCCTTCAGTGTTCCATTTCCCCAAATTTTCTAAGTCAGAATTAGCTCCTTTTTTCCACTTTGGTTTGTTTGTTTGTTTGTTTACTTAATTTAGAGAATACTTTATTAGTTTCTGTAATCAAATCCATGTAGATAAGACCTTACATATTTAATACTGTGTGTTACTCCTGTACAAATGGAAAAATTATGTTTAACATTTCTAGACCAATATGGCTGTTAATTTCTGTACAATGCCAACCCAACATGGTACAACTGGGATACTTTTTCCAAAGTTTTTATTTATTATTAAGATCTAATTAGGGCAGTGGAAAACTAATTAATATGATCTGTGTTGCTTTAGCTTTCTTAGTATAACAAAATTTAACCACCGGTTAAGATCAGCATAATTTTATGGGCATATCTTTATGGCTAGTTTAAATTATTTATTTTTAAAAATTAATTCAAAAAATATTTATTGAAGTCTGTCAATAAATTTTTATCAGTGCTGTGGATACATCTCTGAATTATATTTATAGCCTGGCGATATAGCTCTGAACTGGAGGTGCATTTTAGGTGGGGGAGACTATAAACAAAAAGATATGTAACATGTTGGGACATGAAAAATATTAAGAATACAAACAGAGCAGGGCAGTGGGATCAAACGATGTTTCCATCAAAAGATCTTTGATAACTTGTCATTTGAGCCCAAACTGAAATGAAGTGAATCAAAAAGTGTGTAGATGTATGGGGCAAAATGTTTCTGACTGTGGTAACACCAAGGGTAAAGGCACTGAGGTGTGTGTGTGTGTGTGTGTGTGTGTGTGTGGTTGTCATAGTGGAAATACAGCAGAGGCCAGTGTGGCTGAAATGGGTATAGGAAAGGTAAATGTTATTGATGAGATTAGGGAGAAGGAAGGTGGCTAGAGAGGAATTGTAATCATGTAGGCCAGGATAAGGCTTTAGATTTTATTTTGATCATTTAAATGATATCAGTTTGGAAGCTTTTGAATTTGGAAATGTGTGCATATCAGTGTGATTTATAAAAAAAAGTTTGGAGCAATAAGTAAAAACATTGATGAGAGTGGGTTTAAGAGAGTACAGAATGAGAGGCACCTAGGTGGCTCAGTCAATTAAATATATTATTCTTGGCTTTGGCTCAGGTCATGCTCTCGTGGATTGTGGTATCAAGCCCCATGTTGGCCTCCACACTCAGCAGAGAGTCTGCTTGAGATTCTCTCCCTCTGCCTCTCCTTTCTGCATACTCTCTTTCTCTCTAAAATAAATAAATAAATCTCTAAAACAAACAAACAAAGAAACAAAAGAGAATAGGATGAAATTGAACAAAGAAAATGACCATGCTTTGGAGAAGTTTTGTTATGGAGGGGAGCAGAAAATGTTGATAGGAGAGCAGAAAGGTTTATTTGTTTATTTATTTAGTGGGAAATGTTTAATTTTAAGGTAGCCTTGCATTACAACACTTTTATGTGCTGAGGCAATTAAGAGTAGGGGGATATATTGTTATTCCAAGAATTAGTAATTTCTGGAGCTAGGTTCTTAAGTAGGTGAAATGGGATGGAATTCACTTACCCAAGTAGAGGGATTTACTTTAAGAGCTTGGAGAGTGTATTCCTTGCAACAAAAGGAAAGACAGACTATATGAACATAGATGCAGGTGGGTTAATAAATGTGGTTGGACAGGGATCCCTGGGTGGCGCAGCGGTTTGGCGCCTGCCTTTGGCCCAGGGCACGATCCTGGAGACCCAGGATCGAATCCCACATCGGGCTCCCGGTGCATGGAGCCTGCTTCTCCCTCTGCCTGTGTCTCTGCCTCTCTTTCTCTCTGTAACTATCATAAATAAAAAAAAAAAAAAAAAAAAAAAAGGATTAGCTAAAGAAAAAAAAAAATAAATGTGGTTGGACAAAAGTATTGGTTCTTAGATATCTGAAAAATAGAATTAAAAATATGTTTTCTAGCTTTTCTAGTTGTTTACATTGAGAAGGTTGTTACATAGTCCACCATTGTTAAAAGTTCTGTGTATACTTTTAAAGCATATGAGGAAGTGAAAAATTATGAGATTGAAATCTAGAAGAGATATAAGCCTAGTAACCATAGATTTTTCCCTACGGGGTATCTGCCAGCTCCCAAAAAAAACATGGCCAAGGGAATGAAATTATTAATAGACTGTTCTTTTTTTAAAAATTTATTTATTTATTTATTATTTATTTCTTCATTTTTAAAGATTTTATTTATTTATTCATGAGAGACACACAGAGAGAGGGGCAGAGAGAGACACAGGGAGAGGGAGAAGCAGGCTCCATGCAGGGAGCCTGACATGGGACTCGATCCCGGGTCTCCAGGATCAGGCCCTGGGCTGAAGGCGGCACTAAACTGCTGAGCCACCCGGGCTGCGCCTTTAATTTTATTTATTTATTTGAGAGAGATAGCAAGAGAGAGCACACAAGCAGGAGAGAGGGACAGAGAGAGAGAGAGGGAGAAGCAGACTCCCTGCTGAGCAGGGGGCTGGAGGTGGGGCTTGATCTCAGGACCTGGGCATCAGGACCTGAGCTGAAGGCAGATCCTTAACTGACTGAGCCACTCAGATGCACCACTTAATAGAATGTTTGACAATTTAATGAGACTGTGGGTTAGGGGGAGATGGGATGAGAGCTTTAGTAACTGTTCTTGATCTAGTCTCCTTTTTGGGTTGGGATACAACTATTTACAATTAGGAAAGGTACCAAGAGAGCTCATGTAAGGACTTAAGTCCAGCTTCAGATCACCTTCGTTTCAATCTCTGTTTTTACATTAGATGCTCTGGGATTGCCACCTATAAGAATCAGATGTAAATTTCCTATGGTTTCCTATGGAGGATGATAATATTGTATTATGCCTTACATTATTTCCACAATGTGGTAAAACATGTCTGGCACTTAAGCAAAACACCCAGGCCCATGAAGAGACACAATAATGTAGCAAAGGTAAAGAAAAACTACACAGTTGGAAAAGATTCACAGTGTTATCATAGTTAGGCTTTTTAAAAAAAGTCAAATATATTCATTGGAATAAAAAAGTTTGAAAACTCTTGCAGAGGACAGCAAATAGTAAAGATGGAGAAAAAAGGAAATTCTAGAATTGCAAAATTCATTACTTGAAATTTAGAATTTAATTGATCATTTTAATGACAGTAGGGGGAGAAGTACTGAAATAATAAGTGATAGGTCAAAAGAAGTAAAATTATCAGTCTGAATCATGGAAGACAAAGGGATGAAATATACATTACAAAAAAAGAAAAAGGGGAACATAGAAAGAAGGAAAGAAAAAAGTATTAACCAGAGGGAAATGGAACTGACAGGTATCTTCTCAAAAGAATAATGGAAGCCAGTTTACAATGGAATGATATCTTTAAATGGCTGAAAGAAAATAACTGCCAAGCCCATATACTACTCTCAGTTAAAATAACCTTCAAAATGATGGTGAAATAAATATATTTTGGGACAAACAAAAATGGAGAAGCCATAAGGTAGACAGTCCTCCAAGGTGTTCTGAAGGACATATATTGGTAGATCTAAGCTCAAAATGACCTTATAAAAAATTCATAATGTCTTTTAAAGTTTTCAATATATATAGAATTAAAATAAATCACAATCAGTAGAAAGAAAGGATAGATAAAGTTAAAAAGTCTTAAGGCTCATTCATTAGGAAGGCATACAAATACCAATTTATATCAGACCTGAATAAGTGAAGGATGCATTTTACACAACCTTAAAGATAACAGATAAAAGATGAGTATAATTCCTATGATAATGGGGCAGAGATAATAACGATTGCAAGAAAAAGAAAAAAAATTAGATAGAACAAATACAAAACAAATAAGACGGTAGGTTAAAAAATGTAATTACATTAACTGTAAATTTTAAAAATGTATTATCAGGATAATAACTCCAAGTCCAAAAATATGCTAGTTAGAAAAATATTTAAAATATCTGCATACTTGGGATCCCTGGGTGGCTCAGCAGTTTAGCGCCTGCCTTTGGCCCAGGGTGCGATCCTGGAATCCCAGGATTGAGTCCCATGTTGGGCTCCTGGCATGGAGCCTGCTTCTCCCTCCTCCTATGTCTCTGCCTCTCTCTCTCTCTCTCTCTCTCTCTCTCTCTCTCTCTGTCTATCATGAATAAATTTAAAAAAATATCTGCATACAAAAAGGTTGAAAGTAAAAAGGTAGAAAAGATAAAGTATGTAAATATTAGCCAAGGAAAGTTTTTTTAAAGCTATTTTAGTATTTTAATAATAGACAATGTTTTTAAAGACAAAAATACATTAGTTACCAACAATACTATAGGACTCTATAATGCTAAAAGGTTCAGTTCTAAATTTGAATATACTTAATAACATAATCTCAATAAAATAAAAGAAAAAATACTGTGATCATAGTAGGGCATTTTAATAAGCCTCTCTCATTATTTGGTAGAATAAACAGACCAAAAATAAGTACGTTCATAGAATATTTGAACAAAACAATCAACAAAATTGGCAGGATAGAACATTGATTCTAACAACTATAATACGCATAGAAAACCTCCCAAAATTGACTTATGCTGAGTCATAAAGAAAGACTCAACAAAGAATTGAAAACATATAGTATATATATTCTCTGAACACAGTGGATAGGCTAGAAACCAATCATATAGAGGTAACTAGAAAATATTCATTTCTAAAAATTAAAAAACAATAATTCACTTTTAAATAATTCATGGATCAGTGGTAATTAGAACATACTTTGAACTTGGTGATAAAAAAATCAAACATCAAAACTTGTGGTTGAAGCTAAAGCAGTGCTTAGGAGTAAACATGTTAGAAAAGAAGCAAGACTAAAAATCTACATCACAAACATAGAGAAAGACTGAAGGAAGAGACTAGCCACCTGAATCTAAATCTTATATATCCTCTTCCCAAATCATAAGATCAGTAACAAGTGCAAATAGAACTTCACATGAGCCACACTTTCAGCATTACCAGGAGGCAGAGACTACCATGAGCTCTAATTGCCTGTAAGTGGAGAAATAAACACCAAATTCCACCAGAGTTTACATTATTACTACAAACCCTAGATATGTGGAGTGGAGAAGGATATTTGGAGCTCTGCAAGAAAGAGGAGAGAAGGTCAGAGGACACGGATGAAGCATGAACAAAGTCACCCCCAATATGAGAAAGTCCAACACTAAAAGCCAAATATACAACAGAGTTCTGGAACTTGCTAATTCACACCCCAGCCACAGGGAATGGGCTTGAAAGTGAGCAGGAGTGGCAGCCCTAGAGAAACATTGCTTCTGGGTATAATTAGATACATAAGAAAGGTGTGGCAGGGAAGGAAATAGAGGATGGAAACTAAGGAAGTATGGTCCACCTGAGTCCTTCTTGAGGAATCTAATTAATGTGTTTCCCCCAACCTAGAGATAACCAGGAAGCCTTTTAGTAAGATGACAGATGGTGAGCATTTATTGTATTTCATTGTAGACCTAAGACTGAAAGGGTGGAGCCAGGGTTGGAAAAATAGTGTGTAAACATCATGTGTTCTGACAAAGTAAACAAATGCAACTAAATAACTAGGAGGCAAATGCTGAGAGGAAAAAAAAGTAGACCACCATTGACTGGTGAATAGTAGGTAGGAGTCAAAGGATACCATTTGAATTGGTAGCCTAGATAGTAAAAATTTAACTAAGAAAAAATAGGATTCAGAGCACAATAGAGGTACATGTATAAATGGCCAATAGGATAAAAATACAAATGTTCCTAATACAAGAAAAAAAAATTTAAGAGAGAGCGTGTGCATGCTGGCAGGGAGGGGTACAGGAAGAAAGAGAATCTTTTTTTTTTTAAGATTTTATTTATTCATAGAGACACAGCTAGAGAGAGAGGCAGAGACACAGGCAGAGGGAGGAGCAGGCTCCATGCAGGGAGCCCAACGTGGGACTCGATCCAGGGTCTCCAGGATCATGCCCTGAGCTGCAGGCGGCGCTAAACCGCTGCACCACAGGGCTGCCCAAAGAGAGAGAATCTTAAACAGGCTTCATGCTCAGTGTGGAATCTGACACAGGGCTCAATCCCGCTACCCTGAGATCATGACCTGAGTCGAAATCAAGAGTTATACGCTTAACCAACTGAGCCACCCAGGCACCCCAAGAAAAAAAATTTAATTAATAAAGAAGATACACCAAATAGAGAAACATAAACATAACACACATAGCACATATAAAATAAGATGATATAATCGAGACCAATATATCAGTTATATCAATAAAGATCAGGCTTAACTTGCCTATTAAAGGAAAATATTTTAATATTGGTTTATGTAGCAAAAACCAAGGCCAGGCAATCTACAAGAGATCTAGCTAAAACACATTGATTTAAATCCCTAAAAATAAAAAAGATGGTCAAAGTATAGCAGAGAAATGGAAATAAGAAAGATCATGTTCTGATCCTTATGTCAGATAAAGCTGAATTCAGGCAAATAAACATTAAATGAGACATAAAATAGATGCTAATTTTAAAAGCTGCAATTTGCTATGAATATATGTTATAAATGCCTATGCACCAAAAAAGCACAGCAAGCCTTAAATAAAGAGAATACTGAAAAACAAAATTCCCAACTCACAAAGCTAGAAAAAGAAAAACAAAGGACACTTAAAGAAAGCACAAAGAGGCAAATAGTAAAGATAATAAATAGATATTAGTGAGAAGAATGAAAAGGCAGATAAAAGCAGTAAATAAAATTCTGAGTCCCTAGAAAAATCAACAAAATTGTTAGTATATATTTAATCAGGAGGAGAAGGGAGAGAAATATATGAAATAATAAACAGCAAGCAATGATGATAGATATAGAGGAAATTTTTTAAAAATCACAAGATGTTACTCTATACACCTCTATGCAAATAAAGTAAAAAACTTGGATAAAACCACCACAGAAAAGCAATAGGGCCAGATGGATTGATTGATTGATTTATAAGATTTAATTTATGTATTCATGACAGACCGAGAGAGAGAGAGAGAGAGAGAGAGAGAGAGGCAGAGACACAGGCAGAGGGAGAAGCAGGCTCCATGCAGGAGCCCGATGTGGGACTTGATCCCGGGTTTCCAGGATCACACCCCAGGCTGAAGGCGGTGCTAAACCACTGGGCCACCAGGGCTGCCCCAGATGGTTTTATATTATCATATTATATACCTAAAACGAACCCAATATTATATGTCAATTTTATCTCAATAAAACTGGGGAAAAGAAGAAAATAACAAAGTGCATCACACGTAGTGTGGATAAATATTATTTGGTGAGATTTTTGTTTCAGTTTTGCATAGATACACTTGTGAACTGGGTCACAATATAAAATGGATTTCTTACTATGAGACTCAGTCAAAAAAGTTAGAAAAACACTGCCAGAGTAGTTAAAAGGACTACTAGATTAGATTAGATTGATACTTTGTGGTAAAACTAGATCTCAGAAATGTAATATTAAATGAAAAATGCAAGTTGCAGAATATACAATGTGATAGTATTTTTGAAAAAGAAGATGGTATCATTTTTTTCCACAGTATCATATTCTTGGTGGAATAATGTTTTCATACAAAATAAGCCTGAGAGATTTGCATCGGGCCACAATCAGAGGTGCCTTCTGGGGACTGGGGTAGTATATAGTGTATAGACAGGCTTTGAATGAATGGTCAGTGGTCTGCTTTAGTTTGTGAATAAAAGCAAGCGTGAATGTTTAACTTGATTATTTAAGAGATTAAAAAATGATTACACATTATGGAAAGAATTTCCAAGGAACCCCTGAAAGCTCAGGTGCTTTTCCCTTGGTTGTTTTTGTCTTTTTCTAATTCATTTTCTGTTGGTCAGTTTATGTTTTGCGTATCTTACAAATTTGTAATATGCTCTTGCTAACTTTGTTTTTCATTTATTAGCTTAAGATTGCACAAAGAATCCCTTAAACATTAGGGGGGAAAAGAAAAGAGGGTTACCTGTTAAGGTATTTTGAGGTCTGTGTTTTTTATAGCATTTTCTTAGCCAGGCACCAATGATCTAGCACATTCTATATTGGGACAATTAGGCTGAGAAATCTTTGAGAATTAAAGTGTTTCTTCCACAGAGAGTCACCTTGTCCCACATTTCCAAAGGAATACTCTTTGTGCCTGCTCCAAAGCTCTCCTTTTCATGTGAGGAATACTCTTTCCACTTTAATACTCTGTCAGATAAAACACACGGTGAGTTGCAGCTCCAGTCAGGGCAGACTGATTCTAGATGAGGGTTTAAATATTCTATAATAATGCTAAATGTTAACAGGATGAGTTAACTCAGTTGTAGAAAACAGAATTGAATCAGAACATCTCACTTGTTAGGTTAAATAACTAATTAGCATACTCAAAATATTAATGTATCTTATAACCTGTAATTATCTATCATCTATCTATCTATCTATCTATCTATCTATCTATCTATCTATTTATTTTAATAATCTCTATCCCCAATATGGGGCTTGAATTCACAACTCTGAGATCAAGAGTCACACACTTTACTGACTGAGCCAGCCAGACACTCCATAAACTTATTCTATTTAAATCTTCTGAACAGAATCTATATCAACTTTTCTACTAGCCTTCTTAGTGTTTGGATTAAAATTAGACCAGGGGAATTCTTGCAAATATTAATCCTCAGTTATTAAAAGCACAGCAAAACAATATAAGAAGTTAGAATATGAAATTCTTCTTTTACTGTGTGGGGGTGATGAAGTAATCATGAGATCTTAAATATAAGAAAGAGACCTATACCACATTTGATATTGGAGGGAGATAGTTGTTTTTTTTTTAATATTTAAAATATTCCTTGGAAAAGACCATGTTATTTTTGCACATTTGTTTATTGTTTGTAAAAATGCTGTTTCTACTATTTTATAATAATTTTAATCCTTAGTTTGGAAAATGGCAGAATTTGATGATTGCAAGTCTTATATTATATACTGTGATCCCTATGTTCATTGGTTATATCCTGTTGATTATGTTGTCTCACAACCAGGATTTAAAATATGCATATTCTGTTTCTAAAGTTTTATGATAATCATTATTGCTCTCTCATAGCTTTGCAGACTTTGAATTTATCTTCGATAATCTCCTTCTCTCTAAGAATAAGCATAATATAAGCACATTATTCCATGTCTCCAGAGAAAAAGTTTTCTAGCATGTTAATCTTAAGTATATGAAGAACACACTTTTATTTTTTATTTTATTTTTTTGTATATTTTTTATTGGAGTTCGATTTGCCAACATATAGCATAACACCCAATGCTCATCCTGTCAAGTGCCCCGCTCAGTGCCCGTCACCCAGTCACCCCATCCCCCTGTCCACCTCCCTTTCCACTACCCCGTGTTGAAGAACACACTTTTAATAAAGAAACTTTACTTTTTTGTAGGGAGGGTTATCATTGTTATTTTATTTTATAATTTTTTCCCAAGATTTTATTTAAATTCAAGTTAGTTAACATATAGTATAGTATTAGTTTCAGGAGTAGAATTTAGTGATTCATCAGTTACATATAATACCCAGCGCTCATCCTAAATGCCCTCCTTAATGTTTATCACCTATTTAGTTCACTCGCCTGTGCCCTCATCTTCCTTTCAGCAACCCTGTTTGTTCTCTATAGTTGAGTCTCTTATGATTTGCCTCCCTGTTTTTATCTTATTTTATTTTTCCTTCCCTTTGCCTGTGTTCACCTGTTTTGTTTCTTAAATTCCACATATGAGTGAAATCATATGGTATTTTTTATTTTTTAAAAGAAATTTAATGGAGATATTTTTCAAATGTGATTATCTTTACCCTTTCAATAAAATGTCTAGAACCTAATACAATGATGATATGTATTACCCTACATGAGAACTGGTAGTATCTTCCAACCAATCTTTTAAAATTAACATTATTGGGGGACAGGGTGACTCGGTGATGGGCACTAAGAAGAGCACTTGACGGGATGAGCACTGGGTATCATACTATATGTTGGCAAATTGAATTCAAATAAAATACTAAAAAAATAAAGTACATCATAAAAATTAAAAAAAATAAAATAAACACTATCATTATTGCTGTTATGATTATTATTGTTTGATGCATGGAATTTTGAGGCATAAATAATCTTAATGGTTTTGTGGCATAAATAATTTTAATGGTTTTTATTGTCTTGGAGTACTTTAAATTTTATTTAACAAAAATTTTAATAAGAAGTTTTAAAATTGTGGTAAGAAACATAACAAACATTAAAATTTACCATCTTACCTATTTTTAAGTGTACAGTTCAGTAGTGTTAAGTATATTCAGCAAGACACCTCCAGAACTTTTGGAGTTTTTTAATGGTCTCATTAAGAAATCAAAACTAATATCAAAATATTACATTTTAGTTGGAAGTATATAGAATAGACCTGTTATTGTCAGTTTATGCATCATCAGAAATCTGGATTTTTTTTCAATAGACTCATCTGCAGGAGTCGTTTGCTATACAAAGGCAATTCTGATTTTTTTTATTTGTCTCTCTTTTTCACGAAATTAAGGCATGGGTTTTAAATCCAGCTTCTCTATTCGAGATATGAGTTTTAGTTAATTCCATTAAGAAGTTCACAGTCATAGTTATAAATAAGTCCAATTCCTGCTGCACCACAGATGCATGAAATGCATATGATTAAATGACACGTCTGGTGGCCTATCCCAGGAAACTCATCAGCTCGTGCCAATAGCAATGACAGAAGACACAAACGGGGCACTAAAATAATAATAGTGTTGGCAGCCTTCACAAATCAGGGTAAATGACTTTAGAGTTTTGACTTCAGACTTCTTTAACATGAACCAATAAAATAATTTAAAAATTATTTCAGAAAATGAGTGTATTAGGAGAGATGAATAAATCTTGAACGCCAAATATTCAAGACTCCAGAGGCAGTTTGAACTGATTAGCATATTAAAGCTAAACTCAAGCCAAGCAGACAGGGATGCTGGTTGCCTAGGTTATATTGTGTCTCACAGAAGCAGGTCTGAAGATGAATGTACAAGCTCCCCCATGGGCACACTTTAGCTTTGGTGTCTTTCTGTGGCCCTTGTCTGAATCTTCCTTTTCTTTCTTGCTAAATTACATTCCCCATGTCATTACTCTGGTCACATTCTTGTTCTGGGCTGTCTACCAAAGCACCAGAGACCGATGGCCTGGATGACCAGGCAAAATTACTGGACTTTCTCAGATCAGTCTTCTTTTCTGTAAAAATGGAGGAATAATGTTTGCTTCAGAAGTTTGTTGTTAGGATTAAGTTGAGTAATACTTACACTGTACTCTGCTCTTGCTAAGAGAATATTCCACATTTTGACAACTTTGGCAATTTTTATGCCTAGGAAGTGGGAGTTGGTGTGCAGAGCTATGTTATATGTTAACTGAATTGAATTTAAATAAAACATTTTAAAAAATTGTCAACAGGTTTTCTGATTTTAAGGGGCAAATTACTCTTTCATTTAGTCTAAAATCTCTTTTATTTACTTTTTGGTTATACAAATAGAAAAGCCAAGATCCTATTCTGGCATGGAGACTTTTGGCACTGTGGAGGGGTTAAACTGCTCTAGGTAATAACCTAGTATAAGATTTAGTCCTTTTTGTAAGGATTGTTCTATATTTTATATAGAACTGTTCTATATTTTAATTGGCATATTACATTGTTTTTTGTGGTTGTAGGAGAAATAATCATATCCTGCAGTTCCAACCCAAGAAAATCCCACACATTTCTCAGAAGCCTGGGTGTGTGAAGACAGCATTGAAAGACACGTTCATTCACTGTGAGTTGATGGATTCCTTCCTCAACCTCAGGGGGAGCTGGGGAGATGAGAGGATGGGAATTTACCACGTTACTCTTGGTGGTGGGTAGCTCAAGACACGGAGGTATTCTAGTCATATCTAGCTCCCAGTGTAATGCATATGTTAAGTTTTACCTTCTACTCTGTTATGCACAAACTTTTGGGCTAAATGTTAACATTGTGCTAAATGCCAAAGGTTCTAACTTAGCTGTGCTTTGGGGAGGGGCTTGTGTCTGTGTTTTTAGACTGAAAATTGGAAAGAGGCTGAGAGATAACTTCCTCAGGGGCATGGTTGCTGAGGTGACAAGTGACAATTAATACACAATTGTAGAGTATATGTTCTTTAGGGATTTCCAGAGATATTGGAATTCTTGAAGTCAAATAGGATGCATGTTTGGATTATTGTTATTTGGGCATTAAGACAAATGGAATGTCAGGGTAAACAGTATCTACTTTAGAGTAATTTGTACTTTAAAAAGGTTTGAAAGATGGAAAGAATGGTCTCCACAAAAGATGAATCAAAAATGGTGAAATAACACCTGTTGGTGATATATTAGGAACATATCATGCTTAGTGAGCCTCTTCCCCCTTTAAAATTTTACCACACAGGTCACTGGTACTTGTACATTGGTTTCTCTTTTGTTCCAAAAATAAAGTAGACTTCAGAGCCTTGATTCTCCCCACCCCCACCCATTCCATCTCTTTGAAGCCATCATAGAGCTGGATCTGTATTTCTTGGCTCTATTCCTGAATTTAGTCAATGAAAGGAATAAAACATCTACTTGGCCACCATCCTATGCTACTAGACAGAAAATTCATTTAGAGTAAGATTCTATCTGTATCTCTTATCTTCCTCTATCTGCCATTTCCTAACCTTGCCATTGTCCATTCTGGGGCTCTCTTAAAATTCTGTTGAGTAAATGATATGGGAGATAGAGAATGAGAATATTGCTGGTGATAATGAGATGCTACCAACAGGACTCACATGCCTCTGAGAATCTCTGTGAGGGAATGTGCAACCTTGAGCATACCAAGATTTCAGTTACAGACACAGGAGACAAGTTGGGAACTCAATAGGAATGTCCCTAACCTTTTCTCTTGGTGTCTCCTACCATTGGTATGTAGAGTTGAGGGTTATTTCTGACTATAATCTGAATGCTCACAGATGACCAGAAGAGTAGGATCTGAAGATTATGAAATGGACTGATTGTTGGGATGTCCATAGTTTAGAATTGAGTTACAGTGTCCTTTGACACTGTATGACATTTAGGAATCTATGTTTGGATTATTGCAGAAAAGTTAGTTTTCGGTCTAAGGTGAATCCTGTTTCATTCTGGATTTGTAGGTAACTTTTTTTTCTCTACATGGGTTTTTATCTAAAGTGATTTGTGGAGATATAAGTGTTTGCTGGAATAAAAAAAATTTTGCTGTGTTTTAAGACGATTTAAATGCCTGGTAATTCCTGGTTATCTAGTATCAGCTGAAGATTATCATTACCGGCCAAACTTGTTTTCTATTTCTAAAATTATATGAAGTTGTTCTATTGTTAGGAGAATTAGTAGCATGCTCCTTTAGGGAACCTATGCCTTTTAACTCCTAAGAGCCTGTGACCCCTCAAAGTTAATGCAGGAGAAATAGAGAGGCTCCAGAACAGAAGTGGTGGCCAGTGTACTTGAAAGAAATCTTTTGTACATTTGTAACTGCCAGGCAGGTAGGACTTGAAGTTTGCCCTCTAAAGCTTTTATCCAGGGACTGATTTGGTAATTTAGACATATTGAGACATTTTAATTTCAACATCAGGGAAGGGAGAATGATGCCTTACAACATTATTAGTTGTTGAGGCTTTGAGGCACTAAAATCCAGAAGAACACCAATTTTGCCTAGATTTTGGGCTGTTTGGCTGTTTACAACGTTTCCATGGTGAATTTCCAACACATTTCACACTTAATCTTTAAAACCAATGTTTTCTGCAACATCTTCCACCCACTATTTTTTTTTCTTGCAGAAACTGTTTTGGGTGATACATAATAGCTAAATATATTCATATATATTCTGGCAGTTATGTTTACAAACAGATATAATTGCCTAGCAATATGGTTTGCTATTTCTGAGATAAAATCTTACAAATTAAATATCATTTTTAAAAGCATAAAAATTTAAACAAATTTTCCCACTATCACCTTCCTTATTTTAATAATTATAAATGAGTTTCCCTGATTTAATGCATGAGACTCATCATGACATTTATTTGCATTTGCAGTGCAAAATGCATTTATGCATTTTTCATTGGAAAAAATGTAAGGCATATTCTTTAAATTATAGTAACAATACCAAACATTTAATTAGTGTTTATGATGAGCTCAGCACTTTACAAACATTATTTGATTTCTCACAGTAATACTCAGAGGTAGGCAATGCCCTTTCCAGATTTATAGATGAGGAGATTAAAGCTGAGTGAGGTTAAGTAAATTTCTCAGGCTCACACAGCCAATAAGTGATGGAACTGGTAATCTGAAAAGATTTGTTCCTAAAGCCAGCTCTCCTTTTTATTTATTTATTTTTTAAGATTTATTTATTTATTTGAGAGAGAGTGAGAGGGAGAGCGTAAGCAGGAGGGGCAGAGGGAGAGGGAGAGAGATACTCAAACAGGCTCCACCTTGAGCATAGAGCCTGCTGCAGAGCTTGATCTCAAGACCTTGAGATCAGGATCTGAGCCGAAACCAAGAGTCAGATGCTTACCTGACTACACCCCCACAGGTTCCTCCCAAAGCCATCACTCCTAAACTTTATGTATTATGTCACTTAGTAATTCCGTATGTAGACAGCATTTCTTTGATTTTTAAATTGTCTAGAAGCTATGTATTATGATATAAACTAGATGTGGGTGAGAATGGACTTTTGGAATCAAATTCTCTTACAGATGATTCTTGATATGAGTATTACTGATAGTAGATACTTTTGTTCATTGCTTTTGTTGCTCATCTGCTCTGATTGGTATTACATGTGGATACACCCTGGCAGGCTGTAGCTGCTTGAGCAACTATGAACCTATGGCCTCTATTGCAGTGACCTGTTTTGCTTGCAGGCAGAGATGGTACTCTAAAGTCCCTCTTGGTATTCCTTGAGATGTATTCCTTTTTATTCAAGATGCAGTTCCTCTTATATTTCCTCTTTCATTTGAACAAATTGCACTGTGGTAAAACCCAACAACTACAGTAAAAGTCCTAACCAAACAATTCATGGCAGTCTTCTTAAAATCTCACCTACTAAAACAGGTCAGATAGGCCCAGAAGACCAACAGGCCCCACCAAGAGGAAAATTTTGCATCGGAGGACATTTCTGTTTCTAGACTGGAATGAGGTGGAAGAGCACTGGTCTAGGAAATAAAAGATGCAATTTTTAGTACCAAGTCTGTCAATAAATTTTCATGGGACTACAAACAAATGATTTAATCATTTGGGCACCAAACTGGTGTCTTCATTTGTAAGACAGGGATAACAATGACTGCTTGACTTTACTTCACAGGGTTATGATGAAGATTAATTTTGGTTAAGGATTTTGAAAAATGTAAGGCACCACACACTCAAAAAAATTTGAAGTATGTTTCCATGCAGCACATTGATAACAAGCATAGTGATGCAAGCTTGTAGAAAATGGAATCAGGGCAGCCTGGGTGGCTCAGTGGTTTAGCACCACCTTCAGCCTGGGGCCTGATCCTGGAGACCATGATCGAGCCCCACGTCGGGCTCCCTGTGTGGAGCCTGCTTCTCCCGTTGCCTGTGTCTCTGCCTCTCTCTCCCTCTCTCTCTCTCTCTCTCTGTCTCTCATGAATGAATAAAAAATCTTAAAAAAAAGAAAATGGAATCAGTGTCTAGAAGGTGTGCATTTGTGCATCCTTTCTTTGCATAAAAGACTCTGATAACTATAAGAAATTAGATGGAGGACAGGTTCCAGGGAACTTTGGCCACTTCTCTCTGATCTATAGCATGATATTTCATTTATACATTTCAGCTTAGTTGTCTGTAGGCTTCACTACAAAGGCACTGCTCCCAGGATAAAAGGAAAAGATACCTGCCATACTTCCAAGTGGAAAGTGTGAGGCTTAAGCTAATTAATTGTAAGGGTAAGAAGGAAATCCCAAAGAGCAAGTCTTGTAAGTTTTATTGGATACCTCTGGTTTGGAATTATTTGTGATAAGCAGAATTTTAAGATGCCTCCCCACCTCATGACTTCCTGCCCTAATCTCTGAATACGTTAATGTAATACATTATTATTCCCACAGTTATGTATGTACTTAAAGTTGCTGATCAATTGACCTTGAGTTAATCCAAAGGGTATTTATCTGGGTAGGCCTTAGTCTAATTACAGGAGCCCTTTATAAGCAGAGACTTTTCTCTGGTTGGTAGCAGAAGTCAGTGAGATTCCAAGCCTGAGGTGGACTCAACATGCCTTGTTACTTTAGAAGATGGAGGGAGCTAATTGGCAAGGATGTGAGTGGACTCTAGAGGCTGAAAGTAGCCTTCCCTTTTACTACCCCCATCCCACATCCAGCAAGAAAGCTTCTATGTCAGTCTTACAACTTTAAGGAACTGAACTCTGCCAGCAACTTGAATGTGCTTAGAAGTGAATTTTTCCCCAGAGGTGCCTGGCGGGTAACTTGATTTTGGCCTTGTGAGATCCTAAGCAGAGGATATAGTCTGGCCTGCCTAGAGACTGACCTACAGAACTATGAGCTAATAAACAGATGCCATAATTGGTTAGGCAACAGTAGAAAAAAATACACTACGGCTTTTATATGTTTCTACATTCCAGTTTTTTTTCTATTTTGATTCCCTTGGCTCTGCCTCTGAAACCTTTCTTGCAGCTGTGGTTAGGATTTATTTTTTTTATTGAATTCATCTATCATGAATACATCTTATTTGAATATGGATAAGAAATAAAATACTCATGCATTCTTTATTCAAAAAATAATCATTGTCTATAAGAGTTCATGGGCTCTTTTTTGATAACTAGGGATAGAATAATAAAACCTATATTGTTTTGGACACCTAGGTGGCTCAGTCTGTTAAGCATCTGCCTTCAGCTCAAGTCATGATCCCAGGCTCCTGGGACCATGTCCCACATTGGGCTCCCTGTTCAGAGGAGAGTCTGCTTCTCCTTCTGCCTTTCCCCTCCTGCTCATGCTCTCTTTCTCTCTCTCTTCTCTCTCTCTCATGCTCTCTTTCTCCTCTCTCTTAAATAAATAAAAAATAAAATCTTTTAAAAAAGAACCAATATTGTTTCTATTCTCATAGAGCTTGCATTCTGGTAGGTAAAACAGGGAATAAATAAATATAAATGATAACATTAGATATTGTGACATAGTATAAGAAAGTGTGCTTGGAGATGTAGTTATAAAGAATTTAGATTTTCCTGGAAAGTTGTTGGAGGAGAGTGGGAGCAGAGTGACCAGATTAGATTTTTATTGTGAAAGAGTCATTTTGGCTGCTTTGTGGATAATAGACCAGATCAGGAGGTGGGGAGTGTGAAGGTGGGACCGAGGAGACAAGGAGAAACAAGACAAAAATTAAAAGTTTGAAAGGCACAGGTCCAGAGGAGATATGAAAGTGGCTGCACCAGCTGGGGATGATGGAGATGACAGGACATGGTTACATTTGGAATATCTCTGAAGGCATAGGAGGCTGAGGCAGAAAACAAGTCTTCAGTTCTTGAGTATCAGTGACTGAGAGGTGGTTCTCAAGTGATATCAACTCCTTCATTCTGCATTGATCAAGTACTAACTGCTGCATTCTGGGCAGGCATTCTGGAGATTCCAATTTTGACTTGACATTTCACATATGTAATCTCATTCACTCCTTAAAATAGCCTATATGAAGTAGGTATCTTTATTTTATTTTTATTATTTTAAAAAGATTTTACTTATTTATTCATGAGAGATACAGAGAGAGAGGCAGAGTCACAGGCAGAGGAAGAAGCAGGCTCTCCATTGAGCAGGGAGCCCGATGCGGAACTTAATCTCAGGACCATGGCCTGAGCTGAAGGCAAATGCTCAACCACTGGGCCACCCAGGCACCCCGAAATAGGTATCTTTAACTTCACCAAAAATTATTATATATTATAGACCTTCAGAGATGAGAACAGAGAACTGTGTGTGTGTACTAGCAGTTTGATATTGACTCTTGTCTATAAGTTTTATTCTATTTGAAAACCATATGCTCTTTCTTTCAAGGTTTTTGATGATTTATTTTGTTTTGGCATATGGTTCTTGATCCTGATGTCAGAGACCAGGACCTAATCAAGGGTGGATAAATGTATTTGAATCTGGGGATTCTGGAATGGAATTTTTACTTTTGGAATTTCCTTCTGTATTTAAAATATTAAATCATGAGCCAGAGAAGAGATGGTCTTTAGCTCTGGTCCCAGTTTCCCTAAGCACCAGTGTCTTTTCATTGTGCCACCAGAAATGAAGAGCATCCTGAGAGATTATTCTAAACGAGGGAGTCAGAGCACAGTTTCTGTAGGATCATTAGTTGAAAGCAGAATGCCATTTTAGGTTTCCATTTCCGTCATTTGGTTTTTCAATATCTGTAAGATATGAAAGCAAAAGTGTGCCTGAGTGTCTAAAATGATCTGTTATCACTTCAATACAATTCTTTCAAAATCTGATTGTTTAATAAAGAAAACTCAACCTGAAAATATAGTGCTGATCCCTTGGCATGCTTTTAGGATATGAAGAGGGTAATTTCTGTTTTTTTGAACAATTATTTTGAGTGTCTACTATGCACTAGCCACTGTGCTAGAAAGTGAAGCTACAAAACTAAGTAAAGAATATCCAGGCCCAGCTCTCACAGAGTTTTGAGTATAATAGAATAAGCCATCAATAATGAAATGCCCATCCAAAGGATGTAGTTGCAAACTGGGAAATGCTGTGAGGGGAAAGAAATAATACAAATGCTACTTTCATACTGAATATGAATAAGATCTTGCTGTATGTATGTTTATGTCCTGAGAAAAATTGGAGAAAGAAAGAAATGAATTTTCAAAAATCTGAATGTTAATAACTTCTGGCTAGGGGCTATTAATTTGAATGTTTCATTTAAAATCAAATAAAAATTGTTATTTCTTCATTAATGAGGCACAGCCTTCCCATTTGACCTTTTTTCTTTGTGTTGCTGCCATCTCACTGAGGTAGTGTGGCACATGGCATTTCTTTATATATCTTTGGCATTTTTATGTCTTCATTCATTCATTCATTCATCTATTTTCTTTCAAGAAAGAATTCTATTATCTTTTCTGAACAATTGCTAGCCCTTGGGTAAATCTCCAAATTATATGATGAAAGTAAAAATGACAGCTGTCATTAATTGCATTCCTATTCTGTGCTGAATATATGCATATACATTTAAAATCTCATTTAATTCTTTTAGTAACCTTGATAGGTAGATATCAAGATTATTTTAGTATGAAGAAATAAGCCCACAGGAGTTAGTAAATTACTCAAGGCCATGTAAATGGTAGTTTTCTAGGATTCAAATCAGGTTGATCTGCTTCTAAAATCTGCATCTTTTCATTAGGCTGTTTTAGCAAGGATGATACTGTGTGAACAACAGTTATATTACAAGGTGGTATGTGAATAGTGCCATGTTCCCACATTAAGATTATTAGTGGGGGCTAAAGCTGTCTTTTTGCCAGTTCTCTGAATCTTCTTTGAAGACCTCTTTACCTAGTACCATCTTTTCTTTCTCCTTTATGTAAAACGTGGAGAGTGATTATAAATCAAGCAGAAAAAGACACTGCTGTCTCTTGAAGTGTTCTCTGTTGAAAAGTTTTATCATAAATGTAAGGGATAGGTTTGTGGCAGAAAGTAGTTCTAGTTTTCTTAAGTTCTAGTTTTCTTTCATTCTAATTTTCTTAAGAGACACTTTAATTGTGAGTCCAGGCTGATTCCATGTATCAAATAGGTATGCAATGTCATTTTCTTGTTTTTAACAGTAATGACATATTTGATGACACTGCTCTCAATTTCACTGTTGATTTAGGAGGCTCATGAAGACCCATCTGGCAGGATCTTGTCAGCCAGTGCCAGCTGGTGAGGCAAATGGTGATGGGGACTCCAACGGTGTCTTCCCAACCTGGCATCAAATTTGGATCACTTTTTGGTGTATACCATGCAAGTATGCACTCACAAATAGTCTGCAATTATAGGCACATTAATTCAACCACTATGACTAGAGTGGAGGCAAAATAATAGTGAACTATATTATTACACTGCTGTTTTGCAAAACTATTAAAAACCTCTTAAACTCAACAAATATTTAAAACAAAGTTGACAAAGATAAAGCCATTGTTAACAATGTCCCCACTTCCTTGTGATTCTACCTGGATTTCTTCTCTTTCCCTGGACGTCCATGGTTTCCTGAATAATGTGTATGTGTTCTAGGCCATAAAATGATGATTGGGTGCTTTAATCCAAATCTGTCATTCACATTTAATCTTGTGCAAGTCACTTACATTCTAAGACCATTTAGTTCCCTTATTGGAAAAATGAGGGACAAAGTGATCTTCCCTACTTACTTTTCAGTTTTAAAAAGAGAATATAAGTTAGTATATCCAAAGAATGCTTTGTGACTAGTAACCCCCATAGAGGTATTAGTAGCCTTTCTGTTGCTAACCTGTTCATTCCAAAAATATGGAAATTGATCACCTAAGTGGAGGAGTAACATTTTAATTGTCGAAATCATTTGATTGAAGTTAAGAACCCTACAAGACTTGATTCTTGCAAGTGCTTTAGGATTCCTGTGTGTCATTTTTCTCATGGTAATTGAGAATTACACCTGGCTTATTTACTTCATTAGAAAATCAAAGAAAATATGGGATGACGTCATTTTGTCCTTTGTATATTCTTGATTGACTAGAAATGAGATGAGATATGGGGAAAAGATGTTTATCAGTGCTGACCATCATTTACCTATAAACTTTCCTGCTAAATCGAATGTACTAACTTAGCTTTCTGAAGAATGTTAGTTTTTGCATATTTGTTGTTTGGGCAATCAGATCTTTCTTAGTTTTCTGATTTCAATTGTTAGTGAAAGTGCTTTCTCTATTAGTTTTATGAAGAAATAGCAATGGGCGTTTCCTTTGTAATATATAAAGTAACAATAATAGAATTAAGCATTTAATTCTGGCAGGTATGTGCAAAACATTTTATGTATATTATCTCAATCCTTACAACAAATTTATATTGCAGGTATTCTTATTCCATTAGTGGTAGGTTCTTGATTTAGAGATGAAGAACTCAAGACTTAGTGAGATTTCAGTAAACTTATAGTTATATGACAAAACAAAAAGGGAACTGGAATTGTAAAAATCACTTGAAACTAGATTCTGCACTTTTTTTTAACACTTTTTTTTTTTTTTAAGATCTATTTATTTTAGAGAGTGCACAGTGGAGGGAGGAACGGAGGGCGGTGGGGAGAAAGAGATGTGGACTCCTTGTTGGCCGCAGAGCTCCACGCATGGTTGATCTCAGAATCTCAAGATCATGACTTGAGTTGAAATCAAGAATTGGCTGCTTAACTGGCTGAGCCACCCAGGGACCTCTAGATTCTCCACTTTTTTTTTTAAAAAAGAAGATTTTATTTATTTATTCATGAGAGACACAGAGAAAGAGAGGCAGAGACAGAGGCAGAGGGAGAAGCAGGCTCTATGCAGGAAGCCTGATGTGGGACTTGATCCTGGGACTACAGGATCCACACCCTGAGCCAAAGGCAGATGCTCAATCACTGAGCCACCCAGGGATCCTAGATTCTGCACTTTTAACTTCTACCTTGTAAAACAGTCTTTTATCATAATTGAACTTAAATGGTAAAATATGCAATTAGTTGTTTAATATTTTTCTGCTGGTTAGTTACTACCTATATCTCCAGCAATTGGCACCTTGCATTGCACAGTACACAAAATAATATTTGTGGATAAACGAATGAAAGGAAAAACTGGACTCCTCTGAATGGAAAAAGAGTCATGGTGACAAGTGATATTTTGATGCTATGTTTTCTCTGCTGGTTTCTACCTACCTGTGTAAGTCAGCTCTGTTTAGGGGATCCCTGGGTGGCGCAGCGGTTTAGCGCCTGCCTTTGGCCTAGGGCACGATCCTGGAGACCCGGGATCGAATCCCACATCGGGCTCCTGGTGCATGGAGCCTGCTTCTCCCTCTGCCTATGTCTCTGCCTCTCTCTCTCTCTCTCCCTGTGACTATCATAAATAAATAAAAATTAAAAAAAAAAAAAAGTCAGCTCTGTTTATAGTATTTCTGATCTTCTGTGGCCTGAGATATCCTGTGGCAATCAAAAGGTTTCTCTTTCTGGAAGAGAGGCTTTCTGGATTTGCAAAAAGGTTTTAAGAATTTGCAAACTGGTAGGGTTGCTGAAACAGTGTAGGTGTGAATTTTGACAATGCATTCTGTAGTAGATAACTACTTCATCCTCAGATTTTTGTATTTATTTAGATTGCAGTAGAGTTATGAATCCCCCTTAAAATTAATAATACTGGTTGATATTTATACTTTATTTATTTTAAAAAGATTTTTTTTATTTATTTATTTATTTATTTATTTATTTATTTATTTATTTATTTAGAATCTCAAGCCGACTTCATGCTGAGTATGCAGCCTGAGGCAGGGCTCAATCTCACGACCCTGAGATCATGACCTGAGCCGAAATCAAGTGTCAGATGCTTAACTGACTGAACCACCTGATATGTCCTGATATTCATACATTTAAAACAAGGAATCCTACGATGGTTATATAAAATATTTCTAGTTTTTCTTCTGGATGCATGGTAAGGTTGCATGTCTTTGCTCCTTTGGGGCTGTGTGTGACTTGCTTTGGATAATGGAATGTGAATAGAAATGACATACATAACTACTAAGTGGAAGTTTTAGTAGGCTATGTCTATTTGCCATTTCTCTCTCTCTCTCTCTTTTTTTTTTTTTTTGCCATAGGCAGGTAAATCTGATATAATGGCTGTTCATCAGCCTTTATCTTACAGTACAAAGGCTTGGAATAAAGCTCCCTGTCAACCCACGATGGACATGTGGAAGAAGTGAGAAATAGATGCTTAATGATATAAACATTTTAGATTTTGGCTTTAAAAATATTTTATTTTGTTAACAACATTTAACATGGTATCTACCCTCAACAATTTTTTTCAAGTATACAATACAGTATTGTTACACACTGTTACACAGTGTTGCAGATCTCTAGAACTTACCTTGTATGAATGAAACTTTATTCTTTGATTAACAACTCATCATTCTACTCTGATACTATGAGCTTGATGATTTTAGATATTTCATTATATAAGTAGAACCACATAGTATTTGTTCTTTTATGACTGGCTTATTTTACTTAGCATAATGTTCTCTAGGTAGATCCGTGTTGTTGCAAGTGAGAGGATTTCATTTTTTTTCTTAAAGGGTGAATAATATACCATATTTTCTTTAGTCATTCATCTGTTAATGGATATTTTAGATTGTTTCCATATCTTGGCTATTATGAATAATGCTGTAATGAATATGGGAATTCTAATATCTTTCTGAGATCCTGATTTCAGTTTTTTGGGGGTATTTACTCAACAGTGCTATTGAAGGATTATGTGGTAGTTTTATCTTTAGTTTTCTGAGGAAACTTCATACTATTTTCCACGGCAATTTCAGTATTTTACATTCCTACCAACATCGTACAAAGAGTTCCAATTTCTACACATTAGAACCAACACTGTCTTTTTTGATAATAGGAATTCTGAGATGATATCTTATTGTAGTTTTGATTTGTTTTCACTGATTATTAGTGATGTTGAATATCTTTTCATATACATGTTGGTCATTTGTCTTCTTTGGAGAAGTATCTATTCAAAGTCTTAAGTGCATTTTTAAATAGAATTATCACCTTCTTTTTTGCCTATCAGGTTATAGCAGTTTCCTATATATTTTGGAAATCAGCCTCTTATCCAATACATGGTTTGCAGACAACATCTCCTATTCCATAGGCTGCCTTCTATTCTTTCCTTTGCTGTGTAGAAGTGTTTTAGTTTGGTGTAGTCCCACTTGCCCATTTTTGCTTTTCTCTCCTGTCCTTTGGTATCATATTTGTGAAATCATTATCAAGACCAATGTCAGGAAGTTTTCCCCCTATCTTTTCTTTTAGAAGTTTTACAGTCTCAGGTCTTACATTTCAGTCTTTAATACATTTTGTATTGAATTTTGTGTATGGTCTAAGACAAACATCCAGTTTCATTCTTCTGTATGTAGATATCTAGTTTTTCTAACAGCATTTGTTGAGAGACTAACCTTTCCTCTATGTATTCTTGGCACCCTTGTTTAGGATCAATTGACTACCTGGCAGGGTTTTATATTTGGATTCTTCTATATTGTGTTTCGTTATTCCATTTTTATACCAGCACCGTACTGTTTGTATTACTCTATGTTTATAATACAATTTAAAGTCCGGGGGATCCCTGGGTGGCGCAGCGGTTTGGCGCCTGCCTTTGGCCCAGGGCGCGATCCTGGAGACCCGGGATCGAATCCCACATTGGGCTCTCGGTGCATGGAGCCTGCTTCTCCCTCTGCCTGTGTCTCTGCCTCTCTCTCTCTCTCTCTGTGTGACTATCATAAATAAATAAAAAAAAATAAAAAAAAAAAATAAAGTCGGGAAGTGTGGTGCCTCCAACTTGGTTCTTTCTCAAATTTATTTTGGCAATGCTGAATCCTTTGTGAATGGTTCTGTATGGATTTTAGAATTGTTTCTTTTATTTTGAGGAACATTTGATGGGAATTTTAATAGAGATTGCATTGAATCTATGTATCACTTTGGGTAGTATGGACATTTAAACGCCATTAATTTTTTTAGTCTAAAAATTTTTTTTTTTTAGTCTATGGGTGATTGCTAGCCTTACCATTGGGCTTCAGAAATGAAGATGAGGGAGGTGAGAAAAATAATATTTAGGACTGAAGATAGGTTCAAAAACTGAAAAGAGAGAAAGGGTTAGGCAAAAGGAATGAGCCAAAAATGCAAAGGGATGGCAACCTGTGGGATACTAACGTGGAGAGAGTGGGATAATTAAGGACAGTTGAAGGCAGAGTAGGGAAAATCTTTTGAAGCTAGTGTGGGACAAATGTATCCATTGAGAGGGAGCTAAATCCTCTCTGCACAGACCTAATTTTGAGAGTTGATCAAAAGCATCAGGAACAACAAATTTTGATTATTTCTGGGAAAGAAGAAAATCTAAATAACCAAATATATATTTTAAGTAAACTTTTAAAAGAATAAAATTTTGTAAAATCTCAAATTATAGGTATCTTTCAAATTAATACTTAACCTTCATTTATAAGGATCATTGAAAAAGGACTTGGTTTAGAGAGAAAGATCAGATTCTATTTAATAAAGAAAGAGATGAATGCATACTATAAAGGCTCCTTGAATATATGATTCCTAAAGGAAATATTACCAGTGGAAAAATAGTTACATTTTTGTTTAAAATAAATAGAATAAGCCTCCCAAGTGTTTTTTGAATTCTCTATTGAAAAGGCATTAATAAAAAGTGGAATTCTCCTACAAGTTGAAATAGATAGAGAACAAACTGAGGGGTGGTGGAAGGTGGTGGGTGGGGAATGAGCTACGATAAAATAAGAGAACAACTGAGTATTTCTAGTTTATTATTTTAAAAAATTAAATCTGTAACACACAATCAGTGTCTGATTAACAATAGTGACTAATAATTGTGGATCTGCTTTTTTTGCTCATTTCAGTGAAGAATCATTTTTAAAGTTTTTATTCTGTTAGTGAGCTTGTAGCCTCATAGTGGTATTAGATATTGTAAGAATCATAGTTATGGATAAATAATATAAAGAAGAAATAAAACTAGATGTATTTGAGATCCCAACGCAATCAATCACTCAATCAGTTAATTTATCTTTTATTTTTGTAAATCAAATTTGTATATATTTAAGGTCTACAATATGATGACGTGATATACATATGCGTAATAGAATGATTATAGCAGTCAAGCTAATTAACATATTCACTTGGGGAATTTGGGCTTCTTATCTGTGCAACTCTTGGCTTTGTGTGTCTGGAAATCCTGGTTCCCAGGGGGGATAACTTTCTATCTTAGTGCAAGAGTTCTATTTTATGTAAGCTTAAATCTCATAAATTGCTGCCAATTTGAGCTCCTGTGGCCAAGAGATCCATGGGCAAGGGAAAGACTCTGATTCTAGGAAGGTAACTAACCTTGCTCATCGGAAAGAGGTAGGGCTGATGTACATAATGCAGGCTAGCATTGGGCTATCTTTTGATATTCCATTGGCCAGTTTTGGTGGTCAATGGACAAGTGCCCCAGACAAGGCCTGAAACGGGCATGGTAACCTGGAGCTTAGATCTTTCAGATTTGAGGGCCTAACTTAGTAGATGTGTCGGCCAAAGATAAGGGAGATCTAGAAAGAATTGTTGAGGGGAGCAATGTGTATCAACTGTGGTTTTGACTCCAGCTGCAGTGGTAGTGACTACGATTTGTTTCAATAGCTTTCTTCTTGTGTATTTCTTCAAGGATAAAGACCAACCAAAACCCCAGAAAACTCATCTCTCAGGTATGAACTTGCTCTGTAAGGCACCTGGATCAGTGTGGCACACAGGTGGACTGTAGTGAAGGCCACATGTGGTTCCCTCTCCAGCACAGAAACTTACTCCATCAGCTCTCTAGAAGATTGGCTGCTGACAGCGCACATCTGAGTCCCTGTTTTAGAACTGTCCTTGGCCCATGGGAACTGTCTTGTTTGATGACCAGTCTCCTCCCCAGGACAGTATATGCCCAATGACTAAGGGGCTACTTATCTCAGTTTAGTACCACTTGAAAGGTCCATCCAAGATATAGATATTCCTGTAGAATTGGTTGAAGTCTATTGTAACTACATTGCTCTTCTATTCTCCCTTCCACCAGTCTGCTTCCCTCACTCTCTTATAGGTATTGTTCCAGAGAATATATTCTGTATATATTCTGTATGCAAATCTTCATCTCAGAGTCCATTTTCTGGAAAATTTGATCTGAGATAGTAGATATGTCAATGTATTACATATCCATAGAAATATCCCAGATTTTACCAAGATTTGTCTTGGGTGATGGGATATTGGATAATTCTAAGTTTCTACTTTTTACTGTTCTGCTTTTACAAATGTTTCTATATTGGTCATACATTATTGTTATAATTATAATGAATCAATAACTATTATAAATTAAAACAAAATAATAAAGGATACTGTTTTGAAGCCACGAAATTTAGGTTCTGTGGCTAAGGTGCCTCATGAGCACAGGAGGTAGTTCATCAGTCTTGTACAATACTGGCTGTGTGGCTTTTTGTCAAATTATCCAGCACTTTTTCTTCTGTAATTCGGTTTTGTCTTCTGCCAGATGTGGATAGTCATTATTACATTGCTTGGATTTGTTTTGAGGAGGTGCATAATGAATATAAAACACTTAGAAAAATTGTAATGTACTATGGAGATACTATTTTGTGATTTTATTATGTCTTGGAACTGTTTCCTACTATTCTTGCTTTTATATGTTTGTGCCAAGTGAGAGTGATACTGGCTTAAATGACTAAGAGAATCACTATTTACTTTTTATTTACCTTTTAAGTAAAGATTAGAGCTGGTCCAGTTCCCTTAATCAGCCTGTACCCTGATCAGAACTGACATCCTTTATAGGTTAAAGGAAGTCAGTATCTTGTGTGAATTCTGCAACAATTCTGCATATCAGGTCTATGATTATTACCTCTGGGACGCAAAGCCAGAATCCTCAACACCTCCAAAATAAATCATTTCCAAGGCATTTCTTTAACTGTTAGGAAATAATAAATGAATGCTCTTTGAAGAATCCTACTTTTATTCAGCTTCCAGAAAGAATTCTACTTGCTGTAAGATCTAGTAAGATTGGGACACTTTGAATCTCATTTAAAGGAGTCTTTAGATTGTCCCTTGGCAGCAGCACAGGAACATGAAGTTATTACAATCCTGTCTGCCTCTAATGTGGAAAGCAGCTGTTCACCACTGTTGAAGGAATCCTTCTCAAATGAAATTTATGATAACTACTGATAAAGTCAACTAGCTTCAGTAGTTAAATTAGTCTGGCTTTGGTCAAAACTAATTTGAAAATATAGCATGCATTTCTATATCCAGTACTTGACTAAATTGTTTTCCCCTCTGTGGTAAGTAATAAAAGGAGACAGAGCATAGCGAATAAAAGGCTTAATTGAAACTAAAGCTGATGAGGCTCTATTTTTATACTAGTTAGTCATGACATGCATTGGGGATTTGTGTTCACAGAGAACTGTGACAAATTTAGAAGAAGCATTGCCGTTGTACAAATACATGCTTTGAGCAAGTGTGCAGTGTCCAAAATTCTATATCTTGGGAGTTACTACTGGGGAAAGTTTCACATAGAGAAAGCTAAGTAAGAGCTCTTAGACACAAGAATTTGTAGCTTTGTTGCTGGGTTTTCTTCTTAGAGAAATTTTTTAAATGGGAAATTTTTTAAATGACAGGTATCTCTTGTCAGATTGGCAAACTATCAAGGCCAATATGTTAAGAAACAGTCTCTGTGGGTCTCTATTATTCTCAAGGGAGAGGTGATATGTCATTGACTACCATATTTCCTGATGATAGGAACTATTTATTATACATACCTTTGTAACTTTCTGTGGCAAAATATTAGTACTAATACTAATAATACTAGAATGCTAGTATATAGTATTCTCTCTAGTTATGGGAGAGGTTAAAAGGAGAGAGAAATAACTTGTTATCAGTATAGTATATGGCCAGGTCAGATGAAAAATTATGGTTGCTACTTTGATAAGTTATGAAAAATTGGGCCCAGAAAGGGAGAGCTTTTAACTTTCTGAAACCTTATTGTAAGTCTTCTTTTCTTTAAAAATAATATAATAATATTTTAATTTTTTACTCAGTTTTATTGACACATAATTACATATAATAAACTCTACAATTTGATAATTTTTGGCCTATATGTACACCCATGAGTCATAATGAAGATATATATCACCCTTGAAATTTCCTTGTGACCCTTTGTAATTCCTCGCTCTTTCTATTTTCCTGTTTCATCCCTGGATAGACACTGATTTGCTTTTTATTCCAATAGATCAGTTTGTACTAATTAGACATTTATGTAAGTGGAGTCATAGAGTAGGTGCTTTTTCTGTCTTCTTCTTTCATATAACATAATTATTTTGAAATCCATCCATATAATTTCATGAATATATAGCATATTTTTAATTGATGAATAGTATTCCATTGTTTGAATTTACCACAATTCATCTATTCAAGTGCTGATGAACATTTGAGTTCTTTAATAAATATTCACTTTATTTTTCCTATAAGCTTTTGAAAGGACAGAAAGCAGTTAAAAGAGCATGTAATGAACTTATGTCTGACCTCAAAAGCAAGCAAGCAAGTCAAATACCATTTGGAGGAACCATGAGAGAAAATGAACATGTTCTTAGAGTTTGCTGTAACCTGGCCAGACATGTATCTAGATTTTAGAAAAGCAAATTTAAAAAAGCTTAGGTAACATATAGATATCTAGCCACAACAAAGATATTAATTAGAGAGGATAACCTACTAAAATAAATAATCAAATATGTAATGACAACACAATGGAATCATGGCTTTCAGGGTGTGGCCCTAGGACTCCTGGGAGTCGCTGAGGTCTGTGAGGTCAAAATTAGTTTTCTGTTGAATCCAACAGCATTATTATTTCTCATTCTCATTCTTTCAACTGTTACAGTGGAGTTTTCCAGACAGTACATAAAAACGTGCTGTTACAACAGATTGAATGCAGAAGCAGATACAGGAATCCAGCTGTCTTCTTTTGAACCAGACTTTTAAAGAGATTTGCAAAAATGTGTAAACTGTACCACTAATTTTTTGGGAAAAATTACTTTTCCTAAAAATATGATACTAATGATCACATGTAATTAGTTTATTATTGTTGTTTTACATAACTTAATAAATATTATTAGATTTTTCAATGAAAAGATCCAATATAGTTTATTATTGTTATTTTACATGACTTAATAAATATTCTTAGATTTTTCAATGAAAAGATCCAATATAGTAAATACTGACAAGTGTATATAAATAAGAGCTCTTTAAGATTTTCAATTCTTTTTAAGAGTGCAAAGGGAACGTAAGATCAAAAAGCTTGTGAAACATTGCAATGGAGGTTTATTTAGCACTCAGGTAACAATCTAAGATGGATTTTCCTGGTTAATGGGGATTTTCCTGGTTAATGGGTAGTTTTTATCTATGAAATTATTCATCAACCCAAGCTCCTTCCCTCTTGTAGCTTCTGTATGCTCTAGGACCTAAATATATCTAGCCAACAAAAGAACAAAGAAATATTAGGGAAGTTTCTTAAAAGTCTTGTGAGAAAAGTAAGTTCTCTCTGGAAAACTCCACCATTTTTACTCACATCTTATTAATTGAGAATTTAATATGGAGCCCACTCAGCTGCTAGAGGGCTGGCCTGGGGAATACAGTACGTAGTGGGGCAGCCATTTTCCCGCTACAGAGGTATTTTATGGAAGAGGAGGATGGGTTTCGATGAATCATTAGCAGGGGTGTGGCTTTAATAGTACTATTTTATTGAGTAGAAAATCTAAACTGTGATATTTATTGAGCATTTTCATGGCAGAGGTCATGACTTATTCATCTTTCATTTTTTTTTTTTTAATTTTTATTTATTTACTTATGATAGTCACAGAGAGAGAGAGAGAGGCAGAGACACAGGCAGAGGGAGAAGCAGGCTCCATGCACCGGGAGCCTGATATGGGATTCGATCCCGGGTCTCCAGGATCGCGCCCTGGGCCAAAGGCAGGCGCCAAACTGCTGCGCCACCCAGGGATCCCTTATTCATCTTTCATTCTCCTAAATGCCATACTTGATAGAGTAAGTGCTAATGATGTTTGTGAAATAGTGGCTGATCCACTGAATGGGTGAATGGATTAAAAGAGGCTAATTTTAATACAATATAACTTATAAAAGTATGGTGTAATTAAAAAATTTTGGCATTTCTTCCCAATGGAGAAGTATCTTCAAACTGGAAAGTGTTAAATTTTTATTTTGTTTTTTAATTTTTTTTAAAGATTTTATTTATTTGAGAGAGAGAGAGAGAGAGAGCAAGAGAGAGTGCATAAGCAGGGAGGAGGGGCAGAGGGAGATGGAGAAGCAGACTTCCCATTGAGGAGGGGGCCTGATGTGGGGCTCCTTTCCAGGACCCTGGGATCCTGACCTGAGCTGAAAGCAGAAGCTTAACTAACCAACCAATCAGGTGCTTTGGAAAGTGTTAAATTTTTAGATGATAAAATTGGGAAGAAAAATTAAGGTACTGAATAATAGTCTGTCTCCCAAATTGGGCAGAAAACCTGATGAATTGAATATTTCCCATGAAATTGATAAGATTATATTCAATTGAAACCCATAAAATCTTGCTTTGGAGTTTGAGAAACATAAATGCAAAGATAGTAAAGAGACCAATTTTAGCACTAGTTCAAGGAAAAATTTGCTTAGTTAAGTTAGTTCATCACAAGTCCAGTTTGAGTTGAGATGTGAAACGGTTGATAAAAGAGATTCTACAGGTTTAGTCAGTGTTATTATAGGCAGAAGTAGATCTGGGAATAAGTGATTTTACTGCATTCTGTAATTCTGACCCCCCTGCCTCATTAAGTCATTCTGGATCCAAAGTTTAAAGAGTAAATTTGACAAATAGAACAACCATGTTATTAAGAGGTCCAAAAAAAAAGCATGCTCCTGGGAGGGACAGTTTTAGACTTGGGAACATTTGCCACTGGAAAGTGAAGATACAGGATGGAACAGGATACCTTTAACAAACATTTGGAAGGTGTTGATGAGAAAAGGGATTAGATTTATTCTCTAGATAGATTTTGAGCATAAAGCGGAATTTGTAACCTCTGTATTGTACACATTTTTGGCTCGATAATCCTTGGAGGTTGAGGGGCTCTCCTGTGAATTGTAAGATGTTTAGCAGCATCCATGATCTGTATCCACAGGGTGCCAGTAACACCCCTGGACAATCAGAAATGTGTCTAGACATTGCCATGTTTTCAGATGGGCAAATTCATCCTCTTCCAGCTTAGGTTAGGAACCATGGAGTGGAATAATGAACAAATACTAATGGGTGGCCTTAAGTATTAGTTCATCTTCAATGTACAGAAGGATTTTTTCTTTTTTCTTTTTTTGTAAATGATTTTTTCTTAATTAGAACTCTCCATAATGACATTGTCTGTCTTGGTAGACATCTCATTACTACATCTGTTTTAGCAGAAGCCTTTTGATTGTGTATCAAGTATATCATTGAGGGAATTTATATTTTTGATGTGAGGTTGGATTAACCTATTTATGAGTTCACATTCAACCCTAGGTTCTGTGATGTCATAACTCGGTATAGATTATTATCTGCCTCTTGGGGATTGCCCATTGTTTATCATACTTTTGATTAGTATCATATATGGATGCTGAATATCTTTAAGTATCTTAAGAAAATTAATTGTAACCATTACGTTTTATTCGATATAAGAAATATGGAATAAATAGAAAAGTGTGGAGTCAAAGGATTCTCAAATTGTGAGTTTGTATTTTGTCTTGCTTCTGTGACCCTAAGTATTTTTCTTCACTCAGTGTCTGAATTCCTCATTATTAAATTGGAAAATAGTCTAGGTCCTCAGTACTTGCCAAAGTTTTTTGAGAGTTAAGTGAGATAACATGTGAAAACACTTGGAGACACTTGTAGTGTTGTATAAAATCATTAAAATAAGCTGATTCCGACACATAGATCAGTGGAACAGAATAGAGAATCCAGAAGTGGACCCTGAACTTTATGGGCAACTAATATTCGATAAAGGAGGAAAGACTATCCATTGGAAGAAAGACAGTCTCTTCAATAAATGGTGCTGGGAAAATTGGACATCCACATGCAGAAGAATGAAACTAGACCACTCTCTTTCACCATACACAAAGATAAACTCAAAATGGATGAAAGATCTAAATGTGAGACAAGATTCCATCAAAATCCTAGAGAAGAACACAGGCAACACCCTTTTTGAACTCGGCCATAGTAACTTCTTGCAAGATACATCCACGAAGGCAAAAGAAACAAAAGCAAAAATGAACTATTGGGACTTCATCAAGATAAGAAGCTTTTGCACAGCAAAGGATACAGTCAACAAAACTCAAAGACAACCTACAGAATGGTAGAAGATATTTGCAAATGACATATCAGATAAAGGGCTAGTTTCCAAGATCTATAAAGAACTTATCAAACTCAACACCAAAGAAACAAACAATCCAATCATGAAATGGGCAAAAGACATGAACAGAAATCTCACAGAGGAAGACATAGACATAGGCCAACATGCACATGAGAAAATGCTCTGCATCACTTGCCATCAGGGAAATACAAATCAAAACCACAATGAGATACCACCTCACACCAGTGAGAATGGGGAAAATTAACAAGATAGGAAACAACCAATGCTGGAGAGGATGCGGAGAAAAGGGAATCCTCATACACTGTTGGTGGGAATGTGAACTGGTGCAGCCACTCTGGAAAACTGTGTGGAGGTTCCTCAAACAGTTAAAAATAGACCTGCCCTACGACCCAGCAATTGCACTGTTGGGGATTTACCCCAAAGATACAAATGCAATGAAACGCCGGGACACCTGCACCCTGATGTTTATAGCAGCAATGGCCACGATAGCCAAACTGTGGAAGGAGCCTCGGTGTCCAACGAAAGATGAATGGATAAAGAAGATGTGGTTTATGTATACAATGGAATATTACTCAGCTATTAGAAATGACAAATACCCACCATTTGCTTCAACGTGGATGGAACTGGAGGGTATTATGCTGAGTGAAGTAAGTCCAGTCGGAGAAGGACAAACATTATATGTTCTCATTCATTTGGGGAATATAAATAATAGTGAAAGGGAATATAAGGGAAGGGGGAAGAAATGTGTGGGAAATATCAGAAAGGGAGACAGAACGTAAAGACTGCTAACTCTGGGAAACGAACTAGGGGTGGTAGAAGGGGAGGAGGGCGGGGGGTGGGAGTGAATGGGTGACGGGCACTGGGGGTTATTCTGTATGTTAGTAAATTGAACACCAATAAAAAATAAATTAAAAAAATAAGCTGATTCCATTGTTTCTGTATTTTGCTCAATACTTATTTGAATTTTTCACTTCTCAGTAATATCAGAGAGCATCAGAAACTACACTCAAATGATTTTAAAGAAAATATAGTTTTCATATACATTTAAAAATGATTATTCTATTAATATTGTGTGATAGTAAACCTGTAATTCATGGGTTAACTAAGATGCAAATTGGAGATTCTGAGGACACTCTTAATGGTCTCTGCACTTATTATATCCTGCAGATTTGCACCTATCATTAACTTAGTTACCACACAGGTCTAAGGAAATGCATAGCAGTGGCAGCCCTGGGAAGGACAGATGGCACGCAGGTGTTTATATTGGCAATCTCATTGCGTTGTCCATTGAAATGGTCAGCATGTTCCAGACTTTGATCTTACTGACCTCTGGGAAAGAACATGCTTGTTCTGTTTGGCTACTAATTTTTCAGTGGGTTATAAATCATTGCTACTGTGTAAGAAAAATAGGTTTTCTTGTTTAGCTCTGTTATTTCCCTTACTGATCTTTATGTTTGAGAGATGATAGAATTTTATTGGGGTAAGAAAAGGAACTACAGACAAATGGGCTTTTAGGATCGGTATATAAAGATGCATGCAGAGATCTGACCAGTAATATCTTCTAGCCCAAGCCATATTCTTGAGTAAATTATCTAGAATTTACATTTGAAAGATCTTTTTGAGATCTGTTTCTCATCTGTGACTTGACAGACTGTAGGTGAACATATCCTGTTTTAAAGAGCCACCATTTTATATTGGACACATGCGTATGTCAAATGAAGGCACAACCTTTTCATTCTCTAATCTCCTTTAAATTCTCCTTATGAATGGATAATTACAGGACTTCTTTGTGGCATCTGCTATGTGAGAGGGATGATGTCTGTTACTGAAGATCACTCAAAAGGATTTTGCTATTTGTTGATAATTATTTACTTAACAATTGTAGTATTTATTCTGCATGTGTAGGTGTCTGTCCCTCTTACTCTATCTTTACATCTCATCTTTAAGTTTTGCCATAATCCTTCTGCCTGAAGGGTACATGATTTATGCTTCTACTATAAAGTAAGCAAGCATTTTTGAATTCTGAAGATAGGATGATTCATTTAATATTTCGTTCTTTTAGATATAGCAGTTCATACTGTGAACTTATTTTGCTGTTATTATATAGGATAATCATCAGCTTGAAATTCTCTTAGAAATAGTAAAAATGTAATACTCCGAGTTTAACATCCTCCAAGAAAATATACTTGGTAGATTTATTTCATTGTTATTTTTTAAATTAATGTATTTTGACTGAATTCATCTTAAAAAAATTTTTAAAAGCTTGTGTTTCTGAGGTTTACAATTTTACACTCATTTTGTCATTGATCCATTATTTTCTTCCCTTGCGTTTACAAAATCATGTGTTGACATTAAAGTCAATTTTTAAGACAAAAGACATCTCACAATTTCAATTATGGAACACAACTTTTAAAAAATATTCTTTCTAGTCTTTGTTTTGTTAATATACTTATATAATTATAATTTTATATTTTTAAAAATTCTTATATTATTTTTAGTGTTTCTACAATTATTATTGTCAAGAACTGAATAGTATTTTGTTAGATATTTCACTGTGATTTACTTGACCATTTCTTTCCATCTTATCTTTTACTGATTTATTTTTTTTTTACTATTTTTGATAAATGCTGTATGAATATTTCTGCTTGGATAGTTATTCTTTCTCTGCTGAATTAATTACTTATGAATATTTTATGACTTGAAACTTATTATCATTTTGTAGCCAAAAATAATCAAAGACACAATATTAAAATTTTATAATTATTTATAAATGTATTAGTTTTACCACATCATCACAATTTCGTGTTAATACTTTAATTTTTTTCATTATAACATATATAAAATTATATATTAATCATGCTTTAATTTTCATTTCTTTGATTATATCAAGCTGAGACTGAGTATTCAAAATTTTGGGAACTTTTTGTATTCCCTCTTACGTGAATTGTCTCTGGGATCTTGGTGTTCTTGGGGCATTTACATAAATTATTTTGTATAAGTGCTAATACTTTGTTGTACTTACTTAAGTACTTTCCCAAATTGGTTTTCTTTGGTATTCTATTTTTTTCGTTTTCAAATATTTTATAAATGTTTTGGTAGCTAAATATGTCAGTCTTCCCTTTGTGATACTGTTATTGCAAAGCAGTTTTCCATTTTATTTTATTTTTATTTTTTTAATAAATTTATTTTTTATTGGTGTTCAATTTACCAACATACAGAATAACACCCAGTGTTCATCCCGTCAAGCGCCCCCCTCAGTGCCCGTCACTCATTCACCCCCACCCCCCATCCTCCTCCCCTTCCACCACCCCTAGTTCCTTTCCCAGAGTTAGGAGTCTTTATGTTCTGTCTCCCTTTCTGATATTTCCCACACATTTCTTCTCCCTTCCCTTATATTCCCTTTCACTATTATTTATCTTCCCCAAATGAATGAGAACATATAATGTTTGTCCTTCTCCGATTGACTTACTTCACTCAGCATAATACCCTCCAGTTCCATCCACATTGAAGCAAATGGTGGGTATTCTCGTTTCTACTAGCTGAGTAATATTCCATTGTATACATAAACCACATCTTCTTTATCCATTCATCTTTCGTTGGACACCGAGGCTCCTTCCACAGTTTGGCTATTGTGGACATTGCTGCTAGAAACATCGGGGTGCAGGTGTCCTGGCGTTTCACTTCATCTGTATCTTTGGGGTAAATCCCCAACAGTGCAATTGCTGGGTTGTAGGGCAGCTCTATTTTTAACTCTTTGAGGAACCTCCACACAGTTTTCCAGAGTGGCTGCACCAGTTCACATTCCCACCAACAGTGTAAGGGGGTTTCCTTTTCTCCACATCCTCTCCAACATTTGTGGTTTCCTGCCTTGTTAATTTTCCCCATTCTCACTGGTGTGAGGTGGAGTTTTCCATTTTATTTTATATCTTTTCTTTAAATTTTTAAAAAATTTTTATGTATTTTATGATAGTCACACAGAGAGAGAGAGTGAGAAAGAGAGAGAGAGAGGCAAAGACATAGGCAGAGGGAGAAGCAGGCTCCATGCACCGGGAGCCCGACGTAGGATTCGATCCCGAGTCTCCAGGATCGTGCTCTGGGCCAAAGGCAGGCGCCAAACCGCTGCGCCACCCAGGGATCCCGAGTTTTCTATTTTAGAAATGAACTTTTTCTATAGTTGATCTCAGATCACAGAATAAATTCATGTAAAAAAGGTTCCAATTCCTTTTTGTGCAGGTAGGACCTAAATCATTCAGGATGGCTTTCATCAGTGCTTTGGCAATTTTGAAAACAGAATAAAATGTTTTATCATGGGTATTATGTATTATGGGCTATTTGGAGATGGAAAGTCAGAGCTATTCTTGGGATGGGTATCTGTTTTTCTCTTGGTTAGAAGCAGTAGAAATGGATTCATTTACCTAAATAAAAGGTGAATTACTGGAAGGATATGAAAGGCTCACTGAATGGAAGAGAAGCCAGAGGCTCATCATTAGAAATTGCTTAGGAACAAGGGAGAGGAGTGACACTGTTGCTGAGCCCCACCACTGTAACAGTCTGGTCCACTGCTGCTGCCAGAATATGGATGAGGCCTTCCTGGTAAGCACTGACTGGACTACACAACACAAGGAATTCCCCAAAGTGGAGATCAGAGTGCCAATAGGAAGGAAGCTTTGTTTGTTGAATGGCCTTGAAAAATTGTTTACAATAGCACTTTTGCTGAGTCAGCCCTGCTTATCCCTAGATTCCAGATTATTGCTCTGAAAGTTTTTCATCAATGAAATTCACTAACAAAACTACATAGAAACCAGATTTTCTCTCCATTCCTACATTTCCCCTACAATTTGAACAGAGTATATAAATAGCTTAAGAATGCTGACCAGTCATCTATTCAAAGTCTTCTTTTTTATATCAACATATTACTCCAGGTAACTATTAGATGTTTGGTCTGATGAAGTTTGTATTAGAGTGAGTGAAAAATAATGATTTTAGGAGTCTTTTCATTCTGTTCTCAATAACACTTGGAACTTTATTGTTTTCTACTTGTGTACTTTTATTCAGAGGTCTAAACTTGCCCATTTTATTGTAAACTTTACTGCAAGTTTCATGTAAGGTGCCTCTTCTATTTGCTCATGGCGAGAACTATCGGCTTATATATAAGAGTGTCCTTCTTTGAACTCCACCAGGTTTAACCTTTATCTTGGTCTTAAGGCATTGAATAATTGAAATCTTTGAATTCTATTGTTTACTTAGTTTAACTATTTGTGTAACTTTTTAAGTGATATTCATGAGTCCCCTCAGCATATTAATTTCAAATTAGGCCTAAGAACTATTAGGCAATTTTACAGATATTCAATTGTTAGAGTTGCTACAGTTGTTTGAATTGAATATTATTAAAATATTTGAATTATTTCTTATAAGAAAGTATAAGTATGTCAAATGTTTTCAAAGTTATATAATCTAAATGTTAAACCAATGTTTTTTTTTTTTAACCGTAAAAATATACTTCTGGAAAAATGTGCAGAAGAAGTTAAAGGTAACAATTATTTCATTTTTGGGTTCTTTTATCTCATGGCTCTCAGATGGGGTTGGGACTTGGGTCATCTTGGAGACTTTCTCACCCACATGTCTCCTAGTTAATGCTGGTTAGTAGATAGGAGCTCAGCTGTGGCTGTTTGCCAGAATACATTCATGTGGCCTCTCTATGTAGCTTGGTTTTCTTACAGCCTGGAGGCTGAGTTCTAAGAGCAAGCATCCCAAGAGAGACAGTCTGATGGAAGCTATATCACCTTTTAAGACCAAGCCTTTGATGTTAATAGTGTCACTTCTACTGTACTCTGTTGGTTGGGGGCAATCACAAGAGAATATCATGTAGTAATAAGAGCATATGGAGATATTGTTACAAGCCATCTTTGAAAAATACAACTGCCATACCTATTTAATTTTGTATGTGGTATACACAAGAATATCTATGGTACACACTAAAAGTGAACTTACAGACATTGATTTGTAGCCACATATTAGACTAACAGGGGATAGAAATGAGGAAGGAAAGATTAGGAGGCAATTTAGGATGAGGTGAGTCATAAAAGGGAGTGAAAAGTTGGAATCTAAGAAACATTTTGTTAGAAAAATAAACAGGACTTAAATACTATTAGATATGAAACACAAATTAGAAGATTTAAAATGATCCTAAGACATTAATTCTGGGTTACTGGAATAGTAATAACAGAGGTGATACATTGAAAAGTACATATCATTTCATGGGATGCATAGAGGCATTCATTTTACATACTTGAAGTCTGACATTATGTTTGAGCTTTTAAATATAGATGCCTTGTATTTACAGGGTCAACATGGCATAACATCAAAAATATCTTGGATGAGATATATAGGGGATGGAAATATATATATTTGAGATTATCAGTATAGGAAGGAGAACCCATAAAATAGAATGATTTATCTGAAGGAATAATATATGAATACATAAACCTAAGCTCATGAACTAAATCAGGAGTTTTCTGTAGTTAGATGTGTTGATAAATAATTTGTGTTTCATTGGAAGACTATGCGTTATCTGTAGCACACACTCCCCTAGAATCAGATTCTAGTCCTGTTCACTGAGCTATTTTGTAGCTCTTCATAAGTTCTAGAAACTGGTAGATATATATAAATGCTGTCCTGTGATTTTAATTGGCCCTCCTGACTATAGAAAAATCAGTTTTGTCTTCATTTGCAATTCATCCTAATATTCCTTTATATAAATTTGTGCTATTTCATGTTCCCTTTGAACCTGTTATATCATCTGCCTTGTATCATATGAGTAAAAACAGTCCTTAACATATATTTATGTTTATATTTGTATGTTGTTAAAGACAAAATTATTCTGACACTTATTAAAGCAGTAGGTGTCAAAGTTATCATAATAGGAGAGAGAGATGGGGCACAACTCAAAAGCAAGGAAAAGCAGGGATTTATAGCCAAGGAACAGGTTGAGAGGGGTCAGTGGATAGAGAATTATGAAGAGGAGAGACATCCAGGATAGTAGGGAGAATTCTTGTTAAACTGGCCTATCAAGATTCTTGCTAAAGACAAGCTAGGGTGGCCAGATACTACTTGGAGGATGGTGTGGGATGAGGGATTCGATAGGATGTTATAGGTGATAGGATATCATGGGTAGGAGGATTCTCTCTAAGCTGACTTAGTACGGTTTTGTCACAAGAGAGCCAGGCAGACTTGAGGACAAGGCCCAAGAATCAGACTTAGTTAGGAAGAGGGCTCAGAGGTGTTCAATTTATTTGCTCAAGGAGAGAGTCTTTGTCAATATGTATCATGATTTTACTTGTCCTGAGAATTATCTTACCAGATGATAGAAGGGTAATCTAAAGTTGTGGTGTTAAAAAAAAAAAAAAAAAAAGTTGTGGTGTAATGGTGAACAAGTTGCATCTAGAGTGAAACAAAGGAAAAACAAGATCAAAAATAAATTCATGTGTGTCCTGACTGTTGACAAGTTATGATTCTCTCAACCTCTGGTTCTTATTAGTAAGGCTGGAAGGTAAGAATAATGCCTACTTTAGAAGACATACAGCTAAATATTATAATGTGGGAGACGTTTCCCAAATCAGTGTGGGCTCTATTTGCATGAAGTTATGACTACATTTGAGGAGTCAAGGAGGTGAATGTTTCAAGAAGAGCTGTGGAATAGGAACATGGCAGAGACTGCTAGCTGCCTCCTAATACCCACTTTGTCCTTTCTCTGTCTTAGAACTTTGACTTAGAGCTGAGTAAATTACTGCCCACTCACAGTTTACTTCTCCTAGCCAATTTGATCACTTAATGTGGCCATGGAATTGACTTTTGCTCATGAGAAGTGAGCAGAAGCGTGGGGTATGGTCATACATGTTTTATTACAATCCTCATCTAGAAGCTGAATTTGCTTTGTAATTCAGTTCCTTTTGTCAAAAGTACTCTGTACTCACATAGACTGTGCCTTCCAGACTTTTAATTCCCCAGCACATGTTGTTATTGCAAATTTCTTTTACAACTAGCTTTTTTCTCTTGGCTTATACTATTTTTTTTAATTAGTTTCAGAGGTAGAATTAGTGATTCATCAGTTGTGTATAAGATCTAGTGCTCATTACATCAGGTGCCCTCCTTAATGCCCATCACCCAGTTATCCCTTCCCTCGTCCCTCTCCCCTCCAAGAAACCCTTAGTTTGTTTCTTATAGTTAAGAGTCTTACAGTTTATCTCCCTCTCAATTTTCTTATTTTATTTTTCCTTCCCTTTCCCTATGTTCATCTATTTTGTTTAAATTCCACATATGAGTGAATTGATATATTTATCTTTCTCTGACTTATTTTGCTTAGCATAATATTCTCTAGTTCAATTCGTGTTGTTGCAAATGGCAAGGTTTCATTCTTTTTGATGGCTGAGTAATATTCCATTATATATAAACACACCACATCTTCTTTAACCATTCATCTATTGATGGACACCTGAGCTCTTTCTATATTTTGGCTGTTAATGGACCTTGCTTCTATAAACACTGGGGGGCATGTGCCCCTTCAATCACTATGTTTGTATCCTTTGGATAAATACCTAGTAGTGTAATTGTTGGGTCATATTGTAGCTCTGTTTTTAACTTTTTGAGGAACATCCAAAGTTTTCCAGAGAGCCTGTACCAGTTTTCATTCCCACCTTTTTCCACATCCTTGCCAGCATCTGTTGTTTCCTGTGTTGTTAATTTTAGCCATTCTGACTGGTGTGAGTTTGGTATCTCATATGATTTTGATTTATATTTCCCTGATAAATGATGTGGAGCATCTTTTCATATGTCTGTTGGCCATCTGTATGTCTCCTTTGCAAAAATGTCTGTTCCTATCTTTTGCCCACTTCTTAACTGGATTAATTTGTTCTTTAGGTGTTGAGTTCGATATGTTCTTTATGTATTTTGGATGTCAGCCCTTTATCTGGTATGTTATTTGCAAATATCTTCTTCCATTCCATAGGCTGCTTTTTGGTTTTATTGACTGTTTCCTTTGCTGTGCAGAAGTTTTTTTTTTTGTTTTATTATCTTGATCAAATCCCAATAGTTCATTTTTGCTTTTCTTTTCCTTGTCTCCAGAGATATGTCTAGTAAGAATTTGCTGTGTCCAAGGTCAAAAAGGTTGTTGCCTTCTTCTCCTCCAGAATTTTGATGGTTTATTGTCTTACATTTAAGTCTTGCATTCATTTTGAATTTATTTTTGTGTATGGTATAAGAAAGTAGTCCAGTTTCATTGTTCTGCATGTCCAGTTTTCCCAGCACCATTTGTTGAAGAGCCTGTCTTTTTTCCATTGGATATTCTTTCTTACTTTGCCAATTAGTTGACTATATAGTTATTTCTGGGTTCTCTATTCAGTTCCATTGATCTATGTATCTGTTTTTGTGCTAGTACAATACTATATTTTTCTTTTTTAAAGATTTTACTTATTTATTTGAGAGAGAGAGCACAAGCAAGGGAGAACGGAAGAGGGAGAAGCAGACTCCCCACTGAGCAGGCAGCCCAATGTGGGGCTCAATCCCAGGACCCCAATATCACAACCCCAGCTAAAGGCAGACGGTTAACTGGCTGAGCCACCCAGGTGCCCCAGTTCCATACTGTCCTGGGGTTGATGATTGCAGCTTTGTAATATAACTTGAATTCCAGAATTGTGATGCTTCTAGCTTTGCTTTTCTTTTTCAGTGTGACTTTGGCTGTTCAGGGTCTTTTCTGGTTCCATACAAATTTTAGGATTGTTTATTCTAGCTCTGTGGAAAATACTGTTGGTATTTAGATCAGAATTGCATTTCATGCATAGATTGCTTTGGGTAGTATAGACATTTTAACAATATTTGTTCTTCCAACCCATGAGCATAGAATGTTTTTCCATTATGGTGTCTTTTTTAGTATTTTTCATAAATGTTCTATAGTTTTCAGGAAACAGAATCTTAGGTTTATTCCTAGGTATCTTACGGTTTTTGGTGCAATTGTAAATGGTATCAATTCCTTGCTTTCTCTTTGTGCTGCTTCATTATTGGTGTATAGAAATGCTATAGATTTCTGTACATTGATTTTATATCATGTGACTGCTGAATTCATGTTTCAGTTCTAGTAATTTTATGGTGGAATATTTCAGGTATTCTACATAGAGTATCATGTAGTCTGTGAAAAGTGATAGTTTGATGTCTTCCTTGCTGATTTGGATGCTTTTTATTTCTTTTTGTTGTCTGATTTCTGAGGCTAGGACTTCCAGTACTATGTTGAACAACAGTGGTGAGAGTGGGCATCCTTGTCCTGTTTCTGACTGTAGAGGAAAAGCTCTCTGTTTTTCCCCAGTAAGGGTGATATTAGCTATGGATCTTTTTTTTAAGGCCTTTATAATGTTGCATATGTTCCTTCAATTCCTACTTTCTTGAGCGTTTTCATCAAGAATGGATGCAATTTTGTCAAATATTTTTCTGCATCTATTGAGAGGATCATGTAGATCTTATCCTTTCTTTTACTAATGTGGTGTATCATGTTGATTGGTTTTTGAATATTTTTTTTAATTTTTTATTTTTTTTTTATTTATGATAGTCACACAGAGAGAGAGAGAGGCAGAGACACAGGCAGAGGGAGAAGCAGGCTCCATGCACCGGGAGCCCGACGTGGGACTCGATCCGGGGTCTCCAGGATCACGCCCTGGGCCAAAGGCAGGCGCCAAACTGCTGTGCCACCCAGGGATCCCAGTTTTTGAATATTGAACCACTTTGTGGCCTGGGAATAATCCCTCTTGATCATGATGAATATTCCTTTTAATGTACTGTTGAATTCAATTTGCTGGTATCTTGTTGAGAATTTTTGCATCCATGTTCACCAGGAATACTGGTCTATAATTCTCCATTTTAGTGGGGTCTTTGTCTGGTTTTGGAATTGAGGTCATACCTGGCCTCATTGGGTGAGTTTGGAGGTTTTCCATCCATTTCTGTTTTTTGGAACAGTTTGAGAAGGATAGATAGTCACTCTTCTTTAAATATCTGGTAGAGAGACACCTGATGGCTCAGTGGTTGAGCATCTGCCTTTGGCTCAGGGCATGATCCCGGAGTTCCAGGATCGAGTCCCACATCGGGCTTCCTGTGTGGAGCCTGCTTCTCCCTCTGCCTATGTCTCTGTCTCTCTCTCTGTGTCTCATGAATAAATAAATAAAATCTTTAAAATAAATAAATAAACAAACAAACAAATAAATAAATAACTGACTGAGAATTCCTCTGGGAAATCATCTGGCCCTGGACTTTTGTTTGTTGGGAGATTTTTGATTACTAATTCAATTTCTGGTTTTGAGTCTGTTCAAACTTTTTATTTCTTCCTGTTTCAATTTTGGTAGTTCATATGTTTCTAGGAATTTATCCATTTATTCCAGATTGCCCAATTTGTTGGCATATAATTGCTCATAATATTCTTCTCTAATTATTTATATTTTTGCGGTGTTGGCTGTGATCTCTCTTCTTTCGTTAGTGATTTTATTTATTTGGGTCCTTTCTCTTTTCTTTTTGATAAGTCTGGGCAGGGGTTTATCAATTTTACTAATTCTTTCAAAGAACCAGCTTCTAATTTCATTGGTATGTTCACCTGGTTTTTTGTTTGTTGGTTTCTATATCATTGATTTCTGCTCTACTCTTTAGTATTTCCCTTCTTCCGCTGGATTTAGGCTTTATTTGCTGTTATTTTTTCAGCTCCTTCAGGTGTAAAGTTAGGTTGTATATTTGAGACTTATCTTGCTTCTTAAGATACACCTGTATCACTATGTACTTTCTTATAAATGCTTTTGCTGCATCCCAAAAGTTTTGGACTGTTGTGTTTTCATTTTCATTTGTTTCCATGCATTATTTTTATTTCTTCTTTAATTTCCTGGTTAACCCTGTCACTCTCTCTTTTTAAAAAAATTATTTATTTATTTGAGAGAGAGAGATAGAGAGAGAGCATGAGTGGGGGAGCGGGCAGAGTGAGAGGGACAAACAGACTGAGCCTAATGGAGGGCTTGGTCCCAGGACCAACTGAAGTCAGACACTCAACCAACTGAGCATCCCTGGTGCCCCTAACTCATTCATTTTTAGTGGGATATTCTTTAACCTCCATGTATTTGTGGTGTTTTCAAAATTTTCTTGTGGTTGAGTTCAAGTTTCATAGGATTGTGGTCTGAAATACGATCACCATATTTTTCTATTGATTGAGGCCTGATTTATGACTCATTATGTGATCTGTTCTGGAGAATGTTCCATGTGAACTAGAAAAGAATGTGTATTTTGCTGCTTTAGGATGAAATGTTTTAAATATATCTGTGAAGTCCATCTGGTCCAGTGTGTCATTCAAGCTATTGTTTCCTTGTTGATTTTCTGCTTAGATGATCTATTTCTATGAGAGGGGTTGTAAAGTCTCCTATCATCGTATTATTGTCAATGAGTGTCTTTATGTCTGTTATTAACTGATTTATATATTTGAGTGGTCCCAAGATGGGGACACAATTATTTACCATTGTTAGGTCTAATGAGAATGTCTTGGACATTGCTTATAGGCAAACTCCTACCTCCTTCCCAGAAAAGTAAATGAAATCCAACGAATGATTGTATCAAAATTGTCTGGTTCATTCATTTTATTAGTCATGGTTGAGAAAACTTTACTGAATCTTTCTACCCTTAACAAAGTAAACTTTCCCCCTCAAGATGGCTCCATTTTGTAAATCCATGTAGGTTGTATTTTTTCCCTTCTAAAATTTTAACCTTTTGATATTTTTGTTGTTGCTCATTTATGCATATTAAGAAAGAATCTCAGATTCTGTGTTTCCATGACAAGGGCAACATAGAACCTTACCAAAACCAACTAAATTAATGTTTCATATGATTTTTATATTTTTATATTTTACATACATAAAATGATTGATTCATTAGCACTTGTTCTTAATGCATCAATTCAATGAAACTTATCTTAAAAGGATTTTATTTTTCTTCTTCATAGCTTCCTTTCCTGAAAGGGAATATAAATGTTTGAGCCAGACACCAGCTCCAAAAATGCTTCTGAAAATTTACTTTTAATACCCATTAGTATATCAACTAATTTTAACTCAGAGATGATATTAGAGGAAAGCAATATGGATTCATTTATAATAATTCCCTTGCTTTAGGATATAATTAATTTTAGAAACTATACAATTATTGTGGATACATTTCTTTTTAAAATAGCACAAGTTAGGGAGACTTATGGGCTGGTTAAAAGTACTAGTTCTAAAGTGTAGAGGACACAAGTGGTTTAATATATTCATGATTAGACCATAAACCAGGAAGGGACTAAAATCTAGTCATTTGCGGCTTTTCTGAGGTACCACACTATATTTTACTTGCACAAACACACAAACCTAAAAATCTTGAGTTCTCACACTTTCTTCTGGTTCTCTTGATTATGACATATTTGTAGTTTTTTCATTGGCTTTTTGCTGTGCTTTGTTTACCACATCACCTTCGTAGGAGATATCACCTATGAGTTGTCCTGGCCACCTGCTTATTATATAAGCAGGAATTCTTTTCTAAATTCTAGTTGTCTTGTAAGCCTTGATGAGTTGGGCTGGATAAAATATAAAGCTTTAAGGTGGCACCTCCACTCAGCTCCTTTAATGAGAGGAAGTCTAAGTAAGTTGTCTGGCTTCTCTGTGCCAATTCTGGCTTCTGCAGCCACACTTGACCCTGGTCACTTAACATTAGTCACCCAGGGGATCAAAAGGCTCCCAAATACTTGAAGCACTTCATAGGATATTCCCCTACAATAAAGGGTTGTTTCCCCTTGAATTATGGAGCCACCCTGAACTCTGAGAAATAATGTTTTTTGGGCAGTGCAGGCAGGAGAGTCCATTGTTTGCCAATTCTGTTCTATCTTTTTCCTACCTTCCAATGTCAGTTGTGACTAAACTGTATGTTTTTTATTATTTCTCTTGTTCTTTCATGAGTAGTCTGAGATGAGAGTAAGTGCATTTATTTGTTAGGTGCCCATGTCAGAAGGGGGACAGCAGAACTTGAGATTTTCTGAGTAGCCATACAGAACTGATGCAGAAGATCATTATAATAAGGACTCCTGAACATGTGGCTTTGCAATGTGAAATTGTTGCTTTTCTGAGCTAGAGGTAGAGTTTGTCTACTACTTTGAATCTGGCCAACTTTAGTACTTGGTTTAGACAATAGAAAGTAGTAGAAATGACATCGTATAAGATCTAAAGCTTAGGCTGTAAGAAGCCTTACAGCTTCTGCTCTCATTCCCTCTTGGAACTTCACCATTATTGGAAAGTGTGGGTACACTACTGAATGATGGGACTTGTGGAGAGAGGTCCCTAACCAAGACCCCAAGGTCCCAGATGTGAAAGTGAGGGTATTTTAGAACCTCTAGTCTCAGTCAAGTAAGCAATAATTAATGATGCTTAAGTAACCAGGTGAGACCAACAGAAGAACAAGCCACCTGAGGCCAACCAACCCATAGACTCAAGAGCCATAATACATTGTTGTTGTAAGCCCTTGGCTATGAGGGTTATGTGTGCTAAACATCAATAGATAGCTGACACACCAGACCAGAGGTGACTGGGCTTAAAACAGAAGTGGCAGACAATGCCTTGAAAGCCTGGATATATTTAGCAGGGACCTCATTTAGACATGAAGATTTTGGAGCAGGAATTTAGTTCCAGGAGTGAGTTGGAGGCTGAATAGGGCAGATATGGAAACAGAAAAGGTGGTTAAATACTGTGGCGGTAATAAAGACCTGGCTTTTTAAATTGATGTATAAGGTGAGGATAAGAACATTACTAGTGTGAATTACTATTGATTTGCAGACATGCTGCATACTGGACTGGGCTCTTAATTTTCCAGGCCAATATTACAACTGGTTCCAGACTAAGGTAACAGGCAGAGTGGCAAAAATATCCAGTTACTCTAAGACAGTGAACTCTTTTTTTTTTTTTTTTTTTTTTTTTAGTGAACTCTTTTTTTTTTTTTTTTTTAGTGAACTCTTTTTAAAATACTATTTTAGGGGATCCCTGGATGGCTCAGTAGTTTAGCGCTGCCTTCAGCCCAGGGCATGATTCTGGAGTCCTGGGATCAAGTTTCCCATCAGGCTCCCTGCATGGAGCCTGCTTCTTTCTCTGCCTTTGTCTCTGCCTCTCCCTCTCTCTCTGTGTCTCTCATGAATAAATAAATAAATAAATAAATAAATAAATAAATAAATAAATAAAATCTTTAAAAAATAAAATACTATTTTAGGCAAGATTTAATCACATCATTTTTTAAAGAAAAATAAGGTTAGGTAGTCATAATTTTCTGGCAGCTTGTCTTCATGTATTAATTTATCAAATGGTCACCCAGAACAGACACAGGAGAAGTCCCCTGCTCTCCAGTAGCTTATGGTGTGGTTGCAGGGATAACAGGTAGTTATGGGGTAGGAAAGGTGAGATGCAGTTAAGAGATAAATGTGTGACAGGATAGGAGCTGAGTAGATTTGTGCATCTGGAACTTAGTGAGAGGGACTTAGAAGAGAAGCAGTAATGTGGGGAAGACTATCTGATGAGCAAGTCTGGGAGACTGGGGACAAGCCTTGGTTGGTCCAGGGCAAGAGAAGATCCTGGCTGGAAGCATGGGGTTAGTGTGGGGAGGAGGAAGTAATTAGATCAGGTTATGTAAGTCCAATTCTCACTCTAAACCAACCCATAGTATGTCCCAGGGTGACAATGCTAGCACTAAGTAAAATAAAGTTAGTTGCAAGCCACAGTCGGCCAGGGGGAGGAAGTGGATGCTAGCTATCTCAGGTGGTATGTGCCCTCTGACATTCTGGGAGGACATATTTGTGATTATGGTTCTATGAAGTTTCAATCACTTTGGTGGGTTTTAAATTGTGCCATGACACAATTCCCTGTTGCATATCTGAGTTTAGCGAAATGCCACAGGGAGGTGAGTTGTCTGACATGTAAGGGCATATTCAATAGATTTTCAGTTATGGTTAAGAAGATAGTGTTAAGAATATGCCTGATGGGTGGACTCCCATTTTCATTGGCTACTCTAAGCAGAGACTTGGAACATTTGACATTAAAAGCCATTGAAGTTTTTTTTTTTAAAAGCATGTTCAAAGATCATATGTATGTTTGCTGCACACCATTTTATTTTGCTTCCTCTGTCAGTGCTAAAGTTTTTACTGACTTTGCTCTGGCCCCTTTGGAAGCTGCTAAGGTGAGATCTCAAACCAAGCAAGGATACGCTAATGTTCTAAGAGATGCTGCTTCCAAAAGGCACAAAGCAGGAGTAAGGTGATTCCTCATGAGTGACACAGATAAAGAGACCATGATAAAATTGCCTGCTTAGGATATGCTGTCCATGTACACACTTGCTGACCCCACAGATTCTGTAGCATCTTCGGTGAATGAAGACAGCACCATCCAAGTGCTCCACCATCCAAGATGTAAAAGATGGACAGGGCTTATGAGGTACCATCATAATTGGGAATCTGACTAAGCTATAGCAGTTTTTCCAGAAATTCAGCTCTCCAGCTTCTTTGTATTCTACCACTTGAGATTAAAGCCTTTAAAGAGAAGCATGCTTTCCCTCAGGAAATAAAATTAAGACAAATATGGGCTGAGTTGCTTGCTGGCTTGTGTTGGCAAAATACAAAAATAATATTTATGCATTTGACAGTGTTGGACTGTTCCTATTAATGGTATCATCTTTGCCTGAGGTGAGGGCTCTACATTATTTGTTGAAAGACACCAGCTATCTGTGACTTATCTGTAATATGAAAATTATTTTAAGTTCACTATATAAAGATGATATATTGAGTCTGAAAATATTTGTAAAGAACCAAGTTTGCTATTTAAAACCTGCTAAAGAGACAATGAAAGGGAACCACTTTTAGAGTTGAACATTGAGATTTCTACTCATTAATTGTCAGATGTGCAAGTATTGCCACTTAACTAACTTTTTATGCCCTTTTAAAGGTTGCTAAAACTTACCAGTTACTTTATGAAATTTTTTTAATAGGAGTGTTTGGTATAAGGTTTTTTACAAGAAGAGTAAAATATAAATAAACCTGGCCTTTGGTAGAATAAAACAATTAATAAAATGGGGGTATTTTAAAGTGTTTTAATGAGTTAGTAAGAATCACCAGATACTTACCGGTAGGTAGAGTCAACTAAAAAGTTTCAGATGAATGATTAGTAGTCCTAAACATAAAATGCAATGGGAGCCATGTGCAAACCATACAAAAGAATCTGGCCCACATCAAATAAGTCTTCTGGTGTGTCTGTGAAAGGGTATTTTCAATATTACGAACATAATAAAGAATTCACCTCTGAGAAACCAAAAGAAAACAATATATCTAAACCTATTTAACAAGTGGGACCAAATATTATTTGGAACATATAGGTAATTAAGTTGGCACCAAATCAAAAGGCATTTTATTTTCAAATAGTTGATGGAGAATTAAAATGATTTAACCTATATTGTAACTTTATCAGTTATAAATGTTTAGAAACAATAATTAGGAGATAATACAAAAGTAATAAGAAAGGATAAAGATTATTGCACTAATTTCTTCTGCTTCAAAGAAAGTCATGGGTGAGAGCTTTTATATCAGTTTAAAATAAAATATGAAAGAGTAGTATAAGACAGAAACTAATGCTATGTTGTACATCGTGGTTAAAATATAGCCTAAGGGTTTGTAGGGAGATAATGGGGGGAATGATGGTGCTGAGAGAATTATGATTAATCGTACTGCAGCAGCTTACTGGCTACATCATTTCAGGCTAATCTATTGATTTTTTTTTTTTTGAGCCCCATATGTTCATCTTCTAGATGATAAAAGTAACGACACCTATCTGGGTGTTTTATGAGTGTTACGGAGGATGGAATATCTAAAATTCACTGCACAAGAAATGGCAGTGAATACTCAAAATTATTGAAGAAAAATACAGTATGATTCTGAAAACATGGCCTGTGGAGGCTAGCCTAATTTCCATACAAGATAAACCCACAATTTTGATGAATTTGAACAAATGTATACACATTGACCACAAATCCAATCAAGATAAACATTTCAATCACCACCCAATTTCTTTCGTGCTCTTTTGCATTTAATTTAGTTCCCCAACCCTTTCCTTGCCCATGGCACCTGCTGATTTATTTCCTGACAGTGTAGTTTCAATTTGCCTTTTTAAAAGCATTTCATATAAGTGGAATCATACACTGTAGACTCTTGTCTGGTTTCTTTCAACTCCCCATATCTTTGTGATCCATGTATTTTGTGTATCGGTTTTGTTGCCTTTATTGCCAAATTGTATTCTCATTTATGAATATACCACCGTTTTTCTCTTTCCAATTAAATGTCAGTGGGCATTTTAGTTGTTTCTATATGTTTTGTAAACATATGTTTTCCCTTCCCTTGGTAAAGGTTAAAAAAGATCAAGTGGCAGGATCACTGGATTTCACTTTATGAGAGTGCTTCACTTGATAAGACAAGTTTCATTTTTGACCAAATTCTCTTTTTCCCTTAGTGTTTAATACCATTTTTCACTGCCACTATCAGTGTACGGAAGCCCCAGCAGCTCACATCCAGTCTTTGGTATGGTTTGTTATTTTGATTCTAGTCATTTAACTAGGTGTAGAGTGGTATCTCATTATGATCTTAATTTTATTTCCCCGATGACTAATGATATTTAGTATATTTTACATGTACTGATTAACCAGTCATATCTCTTTTTTAGTACAGTGTATATTTAAATATTTTGTGCAGGATCCAAACCATATAACCTAGGGTCTGTAGGTTGGCTTGATAGTTTGGCTTCATTTGGCTCCCAGGTGAAACCATCTGTAGTGTTCCAAGATGGGGGGAATTTCTATAAAGAGTGACATGGAGCAAAGATAAATCTAAAGTTCCATCAATCAAGTGAGAGCTTATCAAATTTTACTGATGCTGATAACAATGATTAAAAACTTTATAATAGTATCTGGGAAAGATTTGACATGGATTCTTTTATGATATCATGTTTGACTAATCTACACAAAATACATACTTGGTGACTGCTTCATAAACACATTCTGTTATAAATTTTTGTGATTTTCTATATGAGACCCATGTGAAATCTAGTTCATAGGAAGTGTCAGGATCAAATAGAACAAAGCTTATGAGGAAAAGGAATCCATGGTGTAATTCTCTCCTCCCTCCATTCCTTCCATCTCCTTCCATGTCCTTGGCAGCTCCTCCCCTTCAACCTCCTCCCTCTTCAGGCTGTGGTTGGGGAAAAATCTATTAGAGCAACTGCAGTTAATAATTGACCTTACTGCTTTTCTCAACTGTGATTAACATAATCATTTTTGTTTTTGTTTTTGTTTGATTTTTGGTTAGCTTTACATCTAAAGAGAATATTTTTCAGTAGACAGTACTGTTTCCCGTGTGTGATAAAATTGACAAATTACACCTGTGCAAGCACGATATTGGCTGTTCTATTTCTGTGAAGGCACTAAAGCAAGTTCACGTATTTTCCTGGGAATGTTAAAATGTCAGTGCTGAGTGCTTTCTGCAGTATTTATGCTTACCCAGGTGTATCTGTGCCACAAAAAATGTGAGAAGAGATGCATGCATTGTTTTTAGTTTGATCATTATGACTGCTTTTTTGCATCTGAGGGAAAATATATTCTTTAAGTAGAAACTGCTACTTCTCACCCATGATGGGCTGAATTGTGATAAAGCGTAAAGTTAGAGCTAAAGGAGAACTAATTCTCATTATGCTACAGCTGTGCAGCCAAGTCAGAGACTGCTGATGAGATTGTATACCACAGGGGGCTTTGTTACTTCTGCTCGGGCTGGGGGAGTTTGAGAACCACTGACCCATTTGGAAACTTTAATTATGCAGCAGTTACCTGGCCTAAAAATTATATCAACTAATTCTATCCCCAGAGCAAAATATTCTGTATAAACCACTTTTAACTGAGTCAAACCCTATTCTCATCCTCCTCCCTAACAAATTATAGTGGCTCACTCCTGTGTTTGTTTTACTTGATATAAAAAAATATACTTATACAGGTAAATGAGTTAAAGCATTTGGCTCTTAACTCTGACACAGTATTAGTCTAAGATCCCACTTGAAGGCTGATTTATAACATTTATATTCAAGGATATAAAGAGAACACAAAGAGAATAACTACACAATCTTCCATGTCATTTTCCATTTTCATGTCTTATTTTTTTCAGAAAAATTGTTTCCCAGTTGAAATTACCAATGCACAAACTGATTTTTAAAAATGGCTTTGGATGCACATTGGTTATATTTTAAATAGTTACAAAATATGAATAGAGGAATTATAATACTTTATGAAAATAGAACCACAAAATATTCTAGGTTGAGTATGACTTAAAAACAAAGGGTCTTAAATTTTTTTATTGCCAATTTTATTTTGAATTCTTTTCCCTAAGAATTCAAGGTTCATTCTACTTGAGAGAGAAAGATCTGAGGCATGCCAGAGAGCACATATTGACAGCTCTCCTGAAATATTTTGCTATTAAAGATTTATAGGTGAGAAAAAAACCCTCACTCTGCCAGAAATTGGTGTTATAATGTTGGAGAAGTAGGGGCTCATCTCCTTGTGAACTGCATGTCCTAGATTTTCAGGTTTTCTGGGTTTGCAGTTAGAAAGAGGAAAGCTTCTTATTCATCTTACTCAGTATGTCACTCATGTGTCTAAGTGTGGGTTTCCTTTATTTTGACCCCTGATTCCTGACTCTTATCTGTCTTTTTTTTTTAGATTTTATTTAAGTTCAAGTTAGTTCCCATATAGTTATTATTAGTTTCAGGGGTAGAATTTAGTGATTTATCAGTTGCATATAATACCCAGTGCTCATTACACCACTTGCCTTCCTTAATGACCATCACCCAATTGCCCCTCTCACCCCTACCACATCTTGCCTCTAGCAACGCTCAGTTTGTTTCCTATAGTTAAGAATTCCTTATGGCTTGTATTACTTTCTGATTATGTCTTATTTTATTTTTCCTTCCCTTCCCCTATGTTCATCTGTTTTTGATCTGTGTCTTATAATCTCAATCAAGATATGGACAGGACAGTGGCTGGCTCTTTACTCATTCATACCAATAATTGGAGTTATGTGACATGAATTATATTTTGGGAATTAATAATTTCAAATGCTAGCCATTCCTACAGTTCTGGCAAATGTCAAACTTTTAGACAATTGATGCTATTTGTCGTTTTATGTAGGCTTTCATTTTTGAGCACACTTTAAAATTTTCAAGAGCAGTACTTATAGGCAAAATGTTAGATGTCTGGGATTTACTTCAGAATACTTCCATGTGCCAGCAAATACTTGTTTGATTCATATCTATTTTCCTACCTTCTCCTGATTTTCTCTCTATTAAGAAAGCACATTTCCCTGGCTCTCTTTCACCCTGGCTTCCAGGGAGGTTTGTTCAATGTGGGGTACTGGTGGAAGATTGGAAGGTGAAAGGATGGGATAAGCCAGGTTATTCTGCTCCAAATCACTCTGCCTCTTCTTGCAACATCTCTGGCTGTGAATAATCTTGTCTGTAGCTCCAAGCCTGGTGGAACTACTCCCACCTTAGTCCCAGTGGTGCATCTTCTGATGTTCTAGCTCTTACCAGAGAGCCCTGACATCTGGGATCTGGTAACATTTCTTTCTATCATCTTTCCAGTCCCAGGGTTGGCATCAGTTTTTAGCTGTTGTCAATATCTTTATTTTCTCAGATCTTCCATCACCTGTGGAGCCAATCCACTTATACTTAAAGTCCTTGTGTTTGAAAAAACAAAAGTGGTTCTCGTTTCTTGGCCAGGCCTTTCTGACATTTCCACAAAGAAACAGAAAGGTGGGAGGAGCATCCTATTCTGGTATGGTGGTGGTATCCCACTACAGCCTGATGACACTTAGAAACTTAGAACAAAATAAACAAATGACAACATGAAAACTGAAAAATAAACTAAAGCACAGGATTGTGGAAGGGGATCACGACTTGGAGAAGTCAAATGCTTGGGAGAGGGGCTTTACTACTTTTTTTCCCTCTCACAGTTTTATCTCAAGGGCAGGCCCCATCTGTGCAGTTGTGCAGTGGCATACACTGCTAAAACTGATAGAAATTTCATCTTTCTAGACAGAGAAATCAGAAAAGGGAGCCTCATTTGGTCAGGAAGTTTGAGGAAAATATTGTAAGAGAAAGAAAGCCAGAAGAGGGTTCTTCTAATTCTACGTATTAACTTGAACTGGTTTCTGACTAACCGCTGAAAAATCCATGCATGAGACACAACAAAAAAACTAAAACCAAGGTTTAAGGAGCTTAGCTGAAATTTGAACACCTCAACAAGTCTCCTGACTAACACATCCATGGAATGGATTGAAAACAATGTAGCAAAGGTCTAAAGAGCTAAATGGAAATTTGAACTACCCCAACAGAGGGTAAAACATACTTTAAGTTATGAGCCGTATCAGGTTAAATGTCTTCTAAAATAAAAATTTTATTTTTTATATAATAAAAACTGATGTTTCAGTCAGTTCAGTCAGTCAGTTAAGCATCTGACTCTCGATCTCAGCTCAGGTGTTGATCTCAGGGTTGTGAGTTCAAGCCCTGCATTGGGTTCCATGTTGGGTGTGGAGCCTACTTAAAAACAAACAAATAAATAAAAATAAGATAGAAATATCACCATTCTCTAGAATATTATAATTGGACCTAGAACCTATGGAGGATAAAATTCATAAAATATAGAATGCAATCCAAAATACTCAAAATACAAAGAATTAGAGAAAAATATGACCAATTCCCAGGGGAAAAGCAAGCTTTGCACACACATACACACACACACCAACCATGAGAGGACTCAATGTTGCAAGTATCAGATAATGAACATAAAGGTAAAGGAAAGTACACTTGGTACCACATAGTTGTTGCACGTAATTGGTATGGGAGCAGGATAATTATGAGGATTATAGTTTTGGATTGTTGCTTTTTTATTGTGATAAAATATACATCATGGGAAATTTATCATTTTAAATATGTTTAAATGTATACAACTGTGTCATTAAGTACCTTTACACTGCTGTGCAACAATTACCACTATCCATCTCCCAAACATTTTCATCAACCCAAACTGAAACTGTATATATTAAACAATTACTCCCCATTTCCATCTTCCTCTGTCTTATGAAATTGTAGAAGCCAGGTGGGGGTACATAACTATAAAAGGAAAGGTAAACATAACAGCCATAATAGGTGATAAGGCTGGAAAGAAGAAAAAGGTGCCTTGAACTACAGAGAGCTATGATACTAGCTAATCAATCATGGAGTTTTTAGCAAGAAAGCTGACAAGTGGGAAGTTGGTGTCAACTACTGCAATGGAAAATTCATTCAATTTTCAAATCTAAGTTCATGGACCTCAAGCCCATTCCTTTCAGGTGAGCTCTGGAAAAATAATCCTTAATGTTGTTAGAAATATCTCTAATAAATACTCTTTTGATCCTTTATTAAAAGACCTGATGCCATTTGCCAAGATGATTTTGCAATGAATAAACAGGATTGCCGGTAATGAAGTATGAACTGACATTGATACTTAGGGCACCTAAAACACAATTTCACATTTTCACATTTCAAAAGCATACTCTACTGGTCTCTGGATCCATTTGCAGTTGTTTCTTTGGATCTTGAATGTGTAATGAGATAGATATAATTAGCAACTGGCAAGAACTTCTGACTTGTACATGTTTGTTTGTGGAGTAATGATGGGTTAGTCGAAGCCCCTGAAAATGTTCTCCCCTGTCTGACCATGATGGATAATGTGAAGGGCTTTGGGAAAGGATTAGTCCTCTAAGCAGAGTAAACAGCCAATCCGAAGGCTCTGAGATGGGAATAAGGTCAATATCTTTAGGAGAAAGAAAGGAGGACATTGTGCCTGAAGGGTAAGGAGAGAAGAAAGTAGTAGAAAAAAGGTAAAGTTGTAAAAGAATAAATGATGCAAGGGGCTCTTAGGCCCTAATAGATAATGTGTGTTTTATTTTCAGTATTATTTATTAGTAGAGGAAGAAGTGCTAGGTACAGGTAGCTAATAGGTGCAGCAGGGTAGTGACACAGTCAAGAAATATGTAAGGAGCTGGTAAAATGCAAAAGCCTTGGATATTCATTGAATCTGGTCATGAAGGGGGAGGATTCTGGGATAATTATTGGATTTCTGATTTGGACTACTATGCTTTCATTATGCTAATATTATCTTAAAAGAAAAAATAGGAGTAAGAACAAGTTTGAGGGGACAGAGTAATAGCAAGATTTGAACATGCTGCATTTGAAGTAATGTACAGGTGATATATGTCTATATTAGAATATTTGTAAATATGAATATGTAAATATTTAGCTAAGTATTTGACTGAAAATAATAGTGATTTAAATAGAATAGGGGTTATGTCTTCTTTTCTAAAACGTTTTTATTTAAATTCCAGTTAGTTAACATACAATATTAGTTAGTAATATTAGTTTCAGGTGTACAATATAGTGATTCAACACTTCCATAAAAATACCTGATGCTCATCAGGACAAGTTCACTCCTTAGTCCACATCACCAATTTAACCCCCACCCTCACCCACCTCCCTTCTGGTAAGCATCAGTTTATTGTCTAGAGTTAAGAGTCTGTTTCTTGGTTTCTCTCTCTCTCTCTCTCTCTTATTTTTTTCCCTTTGCTCATTTATTTTGTTTCTTAATTTTCACATGTGAGTAAAATCATATGGTATTTTCCTTTCTCTGACTTATTTCACTTAGTATAGTACTCTTTAGCTCCATCCATGTTGTTGCAAATGGCAAGATTTCATTCTTTTTATGGCTGAGTAATATTCCACCGTGTGTGTGTGTGTGTGTGTGTGTGTGTGTGTATAATTATAATAATATAATGCACTTAGAAATAATAGAGACTTATTGGTAAATAAAAGCAGAAACATTTAAACATTAAACATTTATACACACACACACACCACATCTTCCTTATCTATTCGTCACTTGATGGACATTTGGGTTGTTTTCATAATTTGCTATTGTAGTTAGTGGTGCTATATACATCAGGGTGTATGTATCCTTTTGAGTTACTATTTTTGTATTCTTTGGATAAATACCTGGTAGTGCCCTTACATGTCTTCTTATATTAATAAAGTTCAGAGATAAGAGTACAGGGCTGATTTGTATGGGGGTCTTAATTTACAAAGGTGATTTAATGATGACAGGGAGAGGTCAATGCCATTGAAAGAAAAGTTTATTGTTACTTGCAGTTCCAATAGAGGTGAGAGGCTTGGCATGATGTTCAGGGCCACATGGAAGCACCAGAGTTGGTCAGGAGGTGGGAGCAGAAGTGAGAGGAAAGCATAGGTCACAGCCTTTTTGGGGTTTCTGTGGAGAAGGCAAAGCAGGGCTGGGTTAACAGTTTAGAATCAGCTAATTTGAATTATCTGGTACCTGGTCCTGGGTTGATTTAGGGCAGGAGAAAAATTGGCTTGGTGTGTAGTTGGGGATGTGGGCTCTGCATTGGTTGGTTTTCATATGAAATGCATATTAGCATGTTGTTTATTTTCTCTAGGAATTAGTTAGCCTTGGGAGGTGTGGTCTCCTCAGCCATCCAGTACCCTGGATCATAAGATATCATAAGAAGTCAAAATATCATAAGATAATGTGATTAATACAAGGACCGGCAAGAAGCTACATTATTGTTAACATCCCCTTCTATCTTATTTATCCTCTTTCCTCAACAGATGGACCAAGATGGCTTATTCATCTCCAGAAATCACACCTAGCTGGTGGCAAGGAGGTGGTGATGAGCACATTCCAATCCTTTTAGGATGGTCTTGGAAGTATCATAAACCAATTCTTTATATCCTATTGATGAACATCTGAGAGTGTGAAAGAAAGTGGAAGAACTAAGGAATAAAAGCACAAGAGCAGGGGCATGGAAGCCAAGCAAGTGGATACTTTAAGAAAGGAACAAGGGGGATGCCTTGTGGCTCAGCGGTTGAGTGTCTGCCTTTGGCTCAGGGCATGATCCCAGGTCCGGGAATCAAGTCCTGCGTTGGGCTTCCTGTGAGGAGCTTACTTCGCTCTGTCGATGTCTCTGCTTCTCTGTCTGTATCTCTCATGAATAAATTAATAAAATCTTTAAAAAAAAGAAAGGAACAAGGGGTCAATGGTGCATAATGTAGCAGAGAGTGCAAAGTGTTCTTTGGGTAGTCCAAGTGAGGAGTGACCACTATGATTACAGCAGTTTTAAGGGAAGTGTAAGAAGTGAATAAAAGAGAAGTGAGGAAATACACAAGGTAGCAAGTGTGGATTGCTCTTTCCAGAGGGTTGGCTGACACAGAAAAGTAGGAAATTGGAGTACACATAGGATTTAAGGGATTTGTGTTGTAGATATTAGGTTGACAGTTGTGAATGTGATATACCTAAGTGCAAAGGTAATGCATTTATTGGTAGACTTATTGGGAGACTTATTGGTAAATAAGACTTAAAGAGACTTATTGGTAAATAAAAGCAGAAACATTTAAATAATAGGTGAAAGCTATTCTCATGGAGATGTATTGAAATGTATAGTAACTTATAACGTACTAGAATTAGCTAAAATAGTGAATGGTTTAGGTGCAAGTAATTGAAGACTAACTTTTATTTCTGCAGGCTCGGCTGGCTGGGTTGATATAAACAGAAAAGGAAGGCTATGTGATTTGCCTCTAATTTGGTCATATAAACAAGTACTTTTCTTTCGTAATGAGGTGGCTTTATAAATATCAATTTAGTGGGATGTTTCCTGTACTTTGTATATTCTCCCAGAGGAAATACTTAACATGAGATTTTATTTAGAAAGATAGTGAAAAATCAGAGTGATATATTATGGAAGAGAATGTGAGTGCCATATCTAAATAAAAAGTTTTTAAGGGAGGGTTCTTTGGGACTACTTTACTATGTAAGCTGTCAGAGAGTCTCAGTGCCAAAAAGGCAGAGTTTAAAGACCGTTAAGAGACTTAAATATTAATGTGACTTGTACTTTCATGGATGACCAAATTATTGGTATTCAACTAGCATTTCTTACTCCTTATCAGGTAAAAAAAAAAAAAACAAACCCTTTAGTTTTCATCCTAATACTCAGCAGTTTTCTTAATTATGTCACTGATCTTGCTACAACTGCTACACTTGACATCTAATAAATCTGATTTTAAATAGGTTTGTAGTAGAATTATGAAAAGGATCAATAGATTCATTTATGCTGCTTCTTGCTGTGTTACCAAACGTGCCTGTACATGCAAAGAATGAGATTATCAGATCTAATTCACAACCTCTTGGCTCTCTCAGAAACAGAAGTACACCTGGAATACTGTATAGCAAATGAAGAATTAAATTAGGAGTACTGGTTGATCCTGACACTGTCATTTGTGCCTAATCTACAGCAGCAAGTAGATAAGATGTTGATTTATCCTAGCAATAGAAAATGTCTTGTTTGGATATTTAAGCTGCAAAAATAAGCCGTTAACCACCACCATTGTCAATAATGGTAATAATGATGATCATGATAGAATCAAATGCCATGTTATTTACAATTATAACTTCAAATAGGAAAACCTATATCAGAAGATTATCCTTTTAAATTTAACTTGAAGAATTTAAGGAAGGGATGTCTCAGTGGCTCCTTCAGCTCTGGTCTTGATCAAGCCTGCTTGATCAGGTACTGGGATCAAGCCCTGAGTTGGGCTCCCTGCTCCATGGGGAATCTGCTTCTCCCTCTCCCTCTGCCCTTCCCCCTGCTTGTGCCCTCTCTCTCAAATAAATAATAAAATCTTAAAAAAAGAATTAGAGAGAAACTGATTAAGATAATTACATGTCTATGAAACCCATTAAAGATTTATTTGCTATTTATTTGAGTAAATTACTAGATTCAATGAAAAGATTATTAAAAGGATATACTGGGCAGCCTGGGTGGCTCAGCGGTTTGGCGCTGTCTTCAGCCCAGGGTGTGTTCCTGGAGACCCGGGATCGAGTCCCACATCGGGCTCCCTGTGTGGAGTCTGCTTCTCCCTCTGCCTGTGTCTCTGCCTCTCTCCCTCTCTCTCTCTCTCATGAATAAATAAATAAAATCTTAAAAAAATGGATATACTATGCCATTGTGTATTTTCTGGTGGTGAATAAAAATACATGTAGGATAGACTCTGTCTTCTCAAGTAACTTTTAATTTAGTATATAGAGAAGAGGTATAGTACAGGACAGATTAAAAGAATTTCTCTAATAAAAGTCTCAATACTCTACAATGGTTTCACCAAGAAGAGGATTTTGGAGATGGCTTATGTGCAAGTAAGAGATATTTAAGCTGCTTTTGAGGGTAGGAAAATATTCAATAAGCAGAAAAGGCTGGATGGTGTCTTGAGATAAAGATATGATCATAATAAAGGTAGTATAATATCAAATGACATATCATGCTTGGAAAGTGCTCAGCATATTGGAGTAAAATGTAGAAGATAAGGTGGGGAAGGTTGTAGGCAGCATGAAGGCTCTTAAATACTAAAGCTGAAAGCCTGAATTTTTTTTTAACTTTTTCTTTCTTTCTTTCTTTCTTTCTTTCTTTCTTTCTTTCTTTCTTTCTTTCTTTCTTTCTTTCTTTTTTCTTTCTTTCTTCTTTCTTTTTTTTTTTAATGATAGTCACACAGAGAGAAGAGAGAGGCAGAGACATAAGCAGAGGGAGAAGCAGGCTTCATGCACCGGGAGCCTGACATGGGATTCGATCCCAGGTCTCCAGGATCTCGCCCTGGGCCAAAGGCAGGCGCTAAACCGCTGCGCCACCCAGGGATCCCTGAAAGCCTGAATTTAACTTCAAGTCAACAGAATGTGAGGGCCAGCATTTTATGTAAAAGAATCAGAATCAACCTGATTAATTAATGACAAATTAATATCAAATTGCTCTGGACATTCTCAAAGTTACTAAATAAACCTTATATTCTATGTGAACCCAATGTTAATATCACTGTACTTTTTGGTCCAAACTTCTGAAATCAGAAGACCCAAGTCCTATTCCTGGATCTCCCAATGATTAGTCTTGTGGCTTAAGGAGTCATTTCCCTTCTGAGTTCCAGCTTCCTTAACTGCAGAGTGGGAATAGGAGGTTTTGAATGTCATATGAGGTTACAGAAGTGCCAGTTGTATATATAAGATATAAATTCACTCCCTAAAATTATGTGTATAAATTAAATTTTTATAATGAAATATTTTATATTCATAAAATATAAAAATATGTAAATATTATAGGATTGTATTTATGTATAAATAAAAATATAAATGTTTATGCATAGCTTAAAGAATAATAATAAAATGACTACTTATATCCTCACAACCAGACTTCAGAAACAAACAGTAAGCTGAGGTCCCCAATTATACCTCTTTGCCCACTTGTAGATAAAGGTCATTCCTTTTGAAAAAGGGTCTATATTTCAAAATTTTTGTTTCTGATCTTTATATAATTTAAATAATGTGGGTATTATTCTGTTTTTTTCTCTAGTATATATATTGACTTCTTAAGATTCAGCCACATAATTTTATTTTAATTAAGTCACTTATAAAATAGCTATTGAGCCCATTGTGTGCCAGGCTTATTTGTAGGTGATGGAAATCAATAGTGGATGAGAAAGAGAAAAGTTAGCCTTATTGAGCTTATATTCAAGTGGGACAATATAGTAAATTAAAAACAAACAAAAAACAAATTAAGAAAAATTGATATGGTAAAAATATAGCAGGATAAGGGAATAAAAGAATGCTTAAAGGGGAGTGCTATAATTTAACAGAGTAGTCAGAGTGGGTGACTCTGATAAAGAGCTTTTCAAGCAAAAACTGAATTGGAAGGCTTAACCACATGGGTAAGTGGAAAGGAGTATTTGGGGAAGAGAGAACTGCAAGAGCAAAAGCCCTCAGGTTCCCACATGTCTGACATGTTTGAGGAACAGCATGGAGGCCAGTGTACTGGAAGTGGAGTAAGTGAAGGTTGAAACTGGTAGAAGATGAAGTCAGAGAAGTAATAAGGCCAAATATGTAGGATCTTCTAGACAGTTTTAAGGATTGTAGCTTTTATTTTTTAATGAGAAAACACTATAGGGTGTTGATTAAAGAAGGGATATGATAAGACATGACATTTAAAAAGAATCCATCTGGTTGCTGTGGTGCCATGAGAAGACAACTGTGGAAGCAAAGCGAAATGAAACATAACCCTAGTTTGGGAGTTATTGCAGTAAAATTTCACAAAAATAATGGCGATCAGTCCAAGGTGATAGTACTGGAGGTGATGAGAAGGGATAGGTTTGTATATATATTCAACCCAAATTGAATTGGATGAGAGAGAAGAACAAAAGCCAAAGATGAATCTAAGAATTTTGGCCGAATGATGATAAGAAGAAAGATCCTCAGCTGAATTGGGGAAGATTGGGAAGGGTGCAGATTTTTGTAGAATATCAGAAATTTAGTTCTGGACATTTAAATTTGAGATATCTCTTAGACACCCGTGTGGAAATATCAAATGAGAAGCTGGAAATGATATAAGAGTCTAGAGTTCAGGATGGAGGTCTCAGCTAAAGATATAGATTTGGATAGGTTGACATATTGATGGCATCTAAAGTTTGAGATTGGATGACATCAACAATGAAGAGAAGTAATGGTATCCAAACACTGTCTTGGGATATCTTAACATTAAGATTTCAGAAGGAAGAGGAGAAACTCCAAAGGAGATGGAGGAAAAGTAGTGAGTTAAGAAGAAAACCAGGAGTAGTATCTTTGGGCCAAACAATGAGAGTATAAAGGAAGACAAAATAATCAATTGAGTAGCTCCTTGGCCAAATAAGACATTAATTGAGAACTAACACTGGATTTAGAAATGTAGACATCATAGATTATCTTGAAAGGGTAGTTTCAAAGTAGTGATGGTGGGGAAGTGAGTATCTGATTAGAATGGATATATGAGGGACTAGGAGAAAAATTGGAGGAAGCCAGTACTGGCAAATCTTTTGGGGGATTTTGCTGTAAAGGGAAGCAGAGCAGCAGGGTGGTAGATGGTAGAGAAAGTGGAGTCAAGAGAGTTTCTAAGATGGGAGAGTTAACAGTATGTTCATAAGCTAATGGAAATATTCCATCAGAGAAAGGAAAAATCAAGAATGTAAAAGATGCAAACTTGCTTATATGACATCCAGGAGCAGATGAGAGGAAATGGAATTTAGCATATAAAGAGTTAGTTTTATGAAGCTGTATGGCAGTGTCTCTAAAGCAGAAAGAAGATAGTGGAGAGAGCACTGATGCTTGTAGCTGAAAGATGGGGTTGAGAAAATCTTTGGAAACATTTCTCTGATGGCTTCAAATTTTTTGGTGAGATAGATTGGTCATCAACTGAGTGGGAATGAGGCAGGATTATTGATTTGATGATACAGGAGGAAGTTGTCTAAAAGAGTTAGAGAGATAATGGATCGAGGAAATATATAATTTGTGGGCAACATTAAATTTATGGCTGTGAATTTAAAATCAAAGCTCAGTGTGGTTGTATGCATTCTCCTAGTCCTGTTCAGTTAGAAGAATATTAAAAGACATGTTTTTAAAGAATAATTCTGATTATTCTGATTCTGTACTACCTCTTAAAATCCTTCGGTGGTTTTCCCACATGCTTAGAATAAAATTAAAATTCTTCACCAGGGCCTATAACTCTGATATCACACTCTCCTTTTTCACAGTACTCTAGCCTTATTGGCCTTTTCCTAAACTGTTGCAGTCCCATGTCTTCACTCCATCGATGGGGCTTTTGAGAAAATGTCAATTCCCAGAGAGGCCCTCAATGATCATTCTAGCCACAGTAGTCTTTTCCTTACCATTTGCTCTCTATATAGTTTCCTTTTCTTTCTTTCTTTTTTTTTTAAAGATTTTATTTATTTATTCATTAGACCTGGACAGAGGCAGAGAGAGAAGCAGGCTCCCTGCAGGGAGCCTGATGTAGGACTCAATCCCAGAACCCCAGGATCAGGACCTGAGCAAGGCAGATGCTCAACCACTGAGCCACCCAGGTGCCCCCTATATTGTTTTATTTTCTTCATAACATTTATCACTGTTTGAAATGAACATAAAGAAGTAATTCTTTAAAAATCTCCTTTCTCTAGTTCAAATATAATGAAAGCATGGGTTGGATCTATATTTTTCTCTGCTGAATCTCCAGTAACTCTATGAAGGAACTCAGTAACTGTTGATCGAAGGCATGATTTTACCTAGATATAATCTGGCAAAATGCTAGAAGAGTAAGGATAGAAAAAGAAATGCTTAACATTAACAGAAAATAAAAAATAAAAATGAATTTTTACAAAGGAATGAAATAATATGACTTCAAGGTAAGACCTGAAACTCTAGAAACTCCTGGAAGAGGGGCAAAGCTCCTTGATAATTGTATTTGGCAATAAATCTTTGGATATGAAAACAAAAGCACAGAAAACAAAACTAAACAAATGGGGCTACATCAAAGTATAAAGATTCTGCATAGCAAAGGAAACCATCAACAAAATGAAAAAGCAACCAATGGAATGGAGAAAATATTTGCAAATCATATATCTTACAAGGGGTTAATATCCAAAATACATCACAGATTTAAACAATTTAGCAAAACCAAACCAAACAAAACACCTCCTTAAAAGATGGTTAAAGGACCTGAGGAGACTTTTTTAAAGATGATAAACAAATGGCCAATAGGTATATGAAAAGATACTCAGCTTCACTAATCAACAGGGAAATGCCAATCGCAACCACAATGAGATAACACCTCAAATCTGTTAGAATGGTTATTATAAAAAAAAACAACAACAATAACAAATATCGGTGAGGATATGAAGAAAAGGGAACCTAAAAAATTAAAAATAGAACTACTGTGTAATCCAGCAATCTCACTTCTGGGTATATATCCAAAGGAAAAAAAAATCAGTATCTTGAAGAGATATCTGGACTTCCACATTTCATAGTAGCCAAGATATGGAATCAACCTAAGAGTCCACCAATAGATAAGTGGATATAGAAAATATGGAATATTTTTCAGGCATGGAAAAGAAGGAAATCCTGACATTTGTGACAGCATGGATAGACCTGGAGGACATTATATTAAGTGAAATAAGCCAGATAGAAGAATTTTTAATGTTGACTCTAGACAGTAGAGATGATAGTACTTTTCTTGTCAAAATTAATATATATTGAGGTTCACTTGGGAGCTTATCCATCTTTGTTCATTTACCAAAATGTTTAATAATGACATGCCACTGTGCTTGGTATAGGGGATAGATACAGCAGAGACAATAGCTTGTTTCTGCCATCCTAGAGTACAGAGACAATCTTAAATGTTTAATTTAAATTGTCTTCTTCTAACTGTCCAGCAAGATTGCACTATTTTGTTAGTTCTATGCCCGGAAATAGCAAATATTTGTGGAAAGCAAAACATAATTTGGAAAGTAAATGTTTCTTCCCAAATCTGAAAATGAATTCCAGAAAGTAAAGAGAATTTCTGTTTTTCTATAGGGATATCTAAATGTTTTCCATTGTCATTAAATGAGGTCGACTCTATGTGTACATGTGTGTCTGTGAGCATGTGTGTACATATGCTCACCCCATCTGTGTGCATTTGTATATGAATTTCAGATATATAAAATTTTGATATAAGCACAACTGTTCAAGATGAGTCAGTAAATAAGCTTAATCAAACTGAGCACTTTCCCATCTTGGCTTGTCTTTCTAGCTGTGGGGTACATGACAATCTGCTTCCAGGCTTGCAGGGGGGAAGAAAATGCTCTTTCCAAGGTTCTTCTTCATTGAACTAAACAGAGAGGTGATTCATTCATTTGGAGCTGATGACCTCTGGAATGGATGACTGATGAAGACTCCCTATAAAGGTCCCTAAGGCTTGTCTTTGGAACACACACCTGGGTGAGGGGATTCCTTAATTGTTTCCATATATGACCTTTTTACAAATTATTATTCTCTATGGAGATATTCAGATTTGGACTTCTTTTTTTAAAGATTTTATTTATTTATTCATGAAAGACACACACACAGAGGCAGAGACATAGGCAGAGGGAGAAGCAGACTCCTTGTGGGGAACCCAATGCAGAACTCAGTCCCAGGACCCCTGGATCATGTCCTGAGCCAAAGGCAGATGCTCTACTACTGAGCCACCCAGGCATCCCCACATTTGGTCAACTTTTGTTGAATGTTTATTAAGTTCCAGGTATTGTAGGAAGTATTGTATACTTTTTCTCACTTAATACTCACAACAACACTCTGAGATGGGTACTATTATTGTCCTAGTTAGATGTGAGGAACTGAGGTTCCAAGATGTGCAGTAATTAAACTAAGTTGGTATAACCAGTAAATGGGGGAACTAGGACTAAAATACAGATGTGATTTGACCTATGATTTATGATTTTGATGAATGATACTATCATATGATGTCCCCAATTATCCTCAACTCTTTATCTTTTGCTCCTCGTTTTATTTTTCTTTTCTATTGCTATCATTTGTGTATAGATACTAGAGTAATGATGAGGATTGCTTGGTCACGGGATACCTGGGTGGCTCAGCAGTTTGGCCCCTGCCTTCCGCCCAGGGTGTGATCCTGGAGACCTGAGATCGAGTCCTGCATTGGGCTCCTTGCGGGGAGCCTGCTTCTTTTTCTGCCTGTGTCTCTGCCTCTCTCTTTGTGTCTCTCATGAATAAAAAAATAAAATCTTAAAAAAATTGCTTGGTCAGAAGACAGGTGAGTTCAGTGATAGCTCTAAATATGACACAGATCATTTTAAGTTACTATCTAATAAGGAAATTTATTAATATTAATAATGATTTATTAAAACTAAACATCTGTCTTATGTTGAGTTCAATAAAATCAACAGGCAGTAATGATTCATATTTCAAGCAGTTTGCCTTCTAGATGGTAGAAAAAGGCCGTGTGGTAGAATGGAAAGGCATAAGAATCAGAAAATCATTTTAGCTAATTGCTAATCTGACAAGTTTTCTTTTGAAACATGATTTTCAAAACTTGTAAATCACTATAATCTTCTAAAATTCTATGACTTGGAAATACTTTTAGTTCATTTAGAGCTTCTCAGAAAGACCAGTGTGATTTCATATATAATGAGATATAACAATGATTATCTATAATGATATATATGTATGATGATATATAATATATACAATGATACTTAAAAATCAAATTAGACTATCCATGACATTGATTCAAGTTTTTAAAAGGCAGACTATGCAGTGAAGAGATTAAAAATGAGAGATTTCATGTTGTTGCTGACTAAATTCATCCACAGGCTTCAATCTTTAGAAGTTTTCAAGATAGGTAATGGGTGAAAAATAAGAGGCAGTGGAGGTAATGCTACTTGTTAATTCCAAAGATAATTTAGTTTCTGTGATCTGAAACAGAGCAATTGCTCATGCACCATATTGCAGTGGATGAATGGAGAAGACTCTGGGCCAAACTGCTGTCAGGGCATCTGTGTCTCTTTCTGGAGTTAGTAGTAGAAGAGCACACTGATACAAGAATGTCATTTGGTTTTCCTGCATTCTCCCTTCCAATTAAGTGGAACATGAGGGCTAGAGGATGTGTGTGGGATATGGAAATGCGTAGGGGAGGAAATAATTCAGTTGCCAGAACCCAGAATAGGAAATATATTCAAATCCTACACTTTAGGAAAGATAAAAATATATTAATACATAAATGCTGCTTCTATTCTTGATACTATCATTTTAATTCATTTTTACACAAATAGAAGAGGAAAACTTTGTTTCTGTAATCTTGGCTCAGAATGGTATTTCTGCCAGGCTTAAAAAAAGTTTCCTTAAATCATATGACTTAATGTGATGAATATATTCTGAAATAAAAATGAGTTATTGGATGAAGTCTGAATAGGACACACTGTGCTCAGATTTTATCATCTCACCAGTGGTGTAAATATTGTGAACTAAAGCCAGGAACATATGGCTTAAAACTCAGTAATGCAGGCAATGAGGCAAAATATCCCTGTATCTATGTGCTACCCAAAATTAGAAATTAGTTTCCTATCCTTCCCTGAAGAGAACACATTTCTGATACCTTTTATGAAATAAATGAATATATAAGGCTTATATTTGATGGTTTTTATTTACTTATACATATACCAACTTTATGAATTGAACACACCTAGACAGTGCAAAGGCAACATGGATGTGCCTTACTACATTTGTCTTCTTAATAAAAGATACGTGCTGGAGCAAAAGCAAATCCTGTATGATAATTCTAAAAGGCAAAGATCACCTATGTTTCTTATGAGTTATTTAAACATTTACTCTCATGTCAGAAACATACATTCTTCTCTTCTATCCTTGGATAAAACATGCCGAGGTGATTCAATAGGTGATTCACAGAAGAAAAAAAAGCAGGTTTTTATTTTATGTATATCAGTGCAGTAGACAAGCTAAACAAAATGATGTGCTTTTAAATTTAAAAGTACATATTTTTAAGAGATAGACATTTGCTCTGTAGTGCTCAGGACTTAAGGGGAGTCAAAAATTCCTTTTAGCATAAAATAGTGTTTCTATGGTCAAGCAAAACCAAAAGAAATCAGGATTTATTTGCTCTAATACAAAATTACTTTATAAGGATGATTTTGTAGCATTCTTTCCTTAAAGATACTGCCTGTGGGTGCTCTGTTAATGGAGTGGTTGGCATGTTTATCATGTTGCAGTACATTTATTTGTGACCAAAGGTGAAACCCACAGACCAAAGGGAATTAGACAAATGTGCTGTAAATCTGTGTCCTTTGCAACGCCAGTCCCTACACGCACTCTGTCTTTCTCCACTTTCAGCTTTGTTATGCTCTTATCCATACTGTTTTTTCTTCCAATTCTTTTTTCCTTTCTCTCCTAATTCCTTTTGTCTTTTTCTAGCTTTGACTTTTAAAAAAATTTTTAGGCTTTCAACACACCTCTTAACTCTTTTTCCCTTTTTATTCCTCAAGTATCTTCTGCTTAGTTTTTCTTGTCTTAAAATATCCCCACCTAATTTTGTCTTATATTTTATTTCATTTCTTATCTAGTCTCACCAGTTATTCCTCCATTAAGTTTTTCACTGTTCTCTTTCCTTAGTGCCCTTCCTTCTATAACCTTCTGGGCTGAATAGTAGGAAATACATTTCCTTCCATGAGTTAATAAGCCTCTGCTCCAGTGTGTTACAAACTGTCAACATATCTTCTCCTGGGTCTAACATTTCACTAGTTCTACATAACTTGCCCCACCATACCCATTCCTCCCCCTCCTCCTCCTCCTCAAAGAAAGAAACACAAAACCAGAATGTGTCTGGGTATACTAAGCATTCTGAATTTACTAGTAGACTCATTAAACCAAAAATGAGAACTATAACAGGGCTAGATATACTATTCATTTAAAATTTAAGTTTGTATGCCACTTCTGAAAAATCAAAGCATAGTCAAATGGTAAAGTCCCTACCTGGGCTGGAGTAGGTAACACTCTTGGCTTCAAGAGATGTAAAGAAATGCTTAAAAGAAGTAATTTTGGAAATAATCACCTTCAAATAAAAAACTAGAAACTAAGACACACATTTTCTCATAAGTCATTGCTTAGTTGATATAGTTTAGTGATGAGCTTTTAATATTTTTATTACTTTGTTCTCTTTTTTTGCCTTTTTCTATAATTTGATAAAAATAAGTTTTCAGTTAAGAAATAAAGTAGCAGTTAATTAAAATAAGATATGATGTCAAACTTTATGAATGTATATTGAAAGAAACGCTTCCACACGTGGATCTCAAATTAGAATTAAAATAATCTATTCCTCACAAAAGTGCTAAGAGAAACAGAACCCACTCTAACCTCTTCTATGGTTTGATAGCTGATAATATAGAAGAGGCAATTCTTTAATTTGGAGTTAATTCAATAATTTGTGTTAAGTGAGACTGTTCATTCTGATGCCTTTGACTTAAAAATCTGGTTTGTCACTACATAGAATGTTTTGGACTGCTGAGCAAAAAGAAATAATCCTAAAAATGTAAGTGTATAAAAATGAAATCATAAAAAATTAGAAGCAGCAAATTTGGGTGGGTTTATAAATAATCTTTGAATAGCTCTTCATTAGCATGGCATGAAAAATAAAAAGAAGAAGCCATAGAGTAAATGATTGGCAAATCTAGTTGCAGAGATATAGAAAATTTTTATAATAAGGACAATAAGGGATCCCTGGGTGGCGCAGCGGTTTGGCGCCTGCCTTTGGCCCAGGGCGCGATCCTGGAGACCCCGGATCGAATCCCACGTTGGGCTCCCGGTGCATGGAGCCTGCTTCTCCCTCTGCCTGTGTCTCTGCCTCTCTCTCTCTCTCTCTATCATAAATAAATAAAAAATTAAAAAAAAATAAGGACAATAAGCTAAAAACCAAATCTTCTACATGATGAACTGGAGAAAATAACAAAATGTGAAACAGCCAAACTTATGAGGGTAATGGAAATATTCATTATCTTGAATGTGGTAGTGGCCTCATGGGGTATACATATGTTAAAACTTATTAAACTGTACACTTTTGAAATGAGAAGTATATCATATGTCAATTTATTTCCACTAGAGGACCATAATTAGGAGCATCCACTTGGAAAACAATTTATTTATCATCCCCCAAATCTAAAATTTATATGTACACACCTATTTATCAATATGACATATTAGATATCCTGAAAACTGTCCCACTGCAAAGTATTTAGACCTGCTGGATAAACTATAACATATGTCCTTTAAAATGAACAGTTGGAATAAGAAGAGTGAAATGGAAATGCTCAGGGACCATATGTGAAGAGAGAACAGAAAATCAGAATGGTAAGCAAGTGTTGATGTCAAAGCTGTCCTGAGGGTATCTGCCAATTTTAGTATCCTAGAGCTTTGGCTTTGATGACCATGCAGGGGTTGTTATGAGGAGGTGAATGGAAATTGAGGCTTCTGCTTAAACTAGAGCTCTTAAAAATCAATGTTGGTGAAAAGGCAGACTAGAAAAAATTCCATGTATCCGCAAAAAAAGAAGACAAGGGAACTTGACTGTCTTATCCTGGGCTTTCAGTGAAAACCAACCAACCAAACAAAAACAGCAAAAATTCTCTTCTAAGAATTTGTATGATAAGCCTGTGCTCATAGTTTTGGGATCTAAATGTATTGGGTGATCCAGAAAATCCTAACTTGAGAATTTACCTTAAAGTGACCTTTGCTTGGTAGTATCTTTGTGTGCCTGACTATAGCAAAAGCAAATCTCTCTCAAACAGAGGCACAAAGAAACGTCCCATCTAAATTCCACATGAAGTTGATATTATAATCTAAAATTATAAGACACAAACTACCATCAGTGACAACAGAAATAAAAAGGTAGAATTAGACCCCCAAAAGCACCAGATAAAAGAATTATTCAATAAAGACATAAAACAAATTTGCTTAATATGTTTTAAAACAGAAAGGAATAAAAAAAAAAACACAAGCACAAGATAAGATAGCATTTATAAAGAAAGACTTGAAGAAAACTTAGTATAATTTCTAGATATAAAAATAAATATTGCTGTAAATGCTAAAAGAATGCTAAATATCAGAATAGACAAAATTGAAGACAATTTGTAAACTGAAGCATGGATTTGTAAACTGAAGCAAAATATAATACAGAGAGTTAAGGAATAGATAATAGGAGAAGCAAGGCAGCCTGGAATTAAAATGAGAATATATAACCTACTTTCCTTGATAATTCAGAGGAATAGGATAAAAATTAAGGAAGAAAGACTATTTGAAGAAGTAATTCTACGGAATTTTCAGGAACTGATGAAAGACACAAATCTTCAGATTCAGCAAACACAATAAAACCCAAGCAGAAAAATAAATGAATTCATTTAAAAATACATTGCAGTATTTATTTGTTTGTCTGTTTTTACTTTTTATTTTTCCAAACAAAAGATTTATTCTGAGGTGTGAGAATAATAGGCAGGCTAAGTGGTGGCGATCGGAGCCTCATCGAGGTCTTCTGGGAAATCAGAAGCATCACCCTCTTCTGCAGCTCGATGCTTCTCCAATTTTGCAATCAATTCTTTGGCTGGATTGAAGACGCCGTTGGTCTGCTGGTCACAGACATAGCAGTGAGGGGTGGTGCGGAAGTGCCGCAGTGCACAGCTCTCGCAGAAATAATGCCTGCACCTGGTGACAACCGGATTCTCGAAGGTCTGGCGACAGATGAGACACCTGAGTGGTATTTCCTCATCATCGCTTCCCACGTCATAGTTTTCGTCCCCATAGACACCATAGCGACCGTCCTCAAGCTCACGTTCAACCTGCCACCCGTGCTTGTAATCTGAACGGTCGTGGAGGAACTTGCAGCTGTCTCCGAAGCCGCAGAAGCCAGTCTCCTTGAAGTCCTTACAGGTGTCGGGCTGGTAGTCCCAGCGCACGGTGGCACAGGGATGCTCGGGCGCCCGGATGGGGCCCTTCCTCACCATCCCGGAGGACGCACGGCCCAGAGACGTATCCTTGGGCTTCATGTATTTCTGATAATTATTGCTTCCCCGATAGATCTTGTCATCCTCCTTGGGCCTCAGCTCCTCCTGGATCTTCCGGCTGCGCTCGAAGATGGCTTGTGCGTCGCGCTCCTCCTCGGGGTCCGGCTCGGAGCGGGCAGTCGCCCCCACGTCCCCTGGCCCCGCGGGGGTTGCCGAGCGGGTGGACCTGTAGGCCACGCCCAGACTCTGGGCCTCGGGCTCCTCCGCCCCCTCCTCCTCGCTGCTCGGGTGGCCGCAAGCCGCCTTCTGGGTCCCACGGCCCCGGCCCCGGCCCCGGGTCGTCTGTATCATCGGGTCGCCCGCCGCCCGCTGCTTTTCGGGGCGAACCACAGCGCTGCCTTGGTCGCTGCCGCTGCCGCCGTCTCCAGGCTCCTGGTCGCAGCGCCCGCGCCTCCTGCGGCCTGCAGCCCCTCTTCCTCCACCGGGCTTTTTAAAGAGGAAGGTGCACACCTGGTCTGTGGTCTTTCCGGGAGAAAGCGGCTCTGCCATTTTAGAGTCTGGAGCTCCAGAAGGCCGTGGCGTGCTCGGCCACGCGGGCCCCTTCACGTCACTGCACGAGGTGCAGTATTTAAATGTAAACTGCATTTACCTTGTAGGTATTTGGAACCTCAGAGCGAATGAGAAGACTTAAAAGCACCCAGAGAGAAGAGACCATTAGAAAGAGCCCAGACTTCTGAAGAACAATGGTCGGAGCCCTGAGGAGTGGTGCAACGTCTTCAAAGTCTTGGGAATAAAAAAATAACCATCAAAGAGATGGAAAGTCGTTCAATGCTCATGGATTGAAACTATCAAAGCAGTCTATATGTTTAATGCAATCCCTAGAAGATACCAATGGTGTTTTTCACAGAGCTAGAACAAATAATCCTAAGACTTGTAGAGAATCACAGAAAACCCCAGAACAACCAAATCACAGGAAAAGAAAAGTGAAGCTGGAGTCATCACAATTCCAAGTTACTTTCAAAGCTGTAGTAATCCAATGGTATGGTACTGACACCAAAGTAGACACATAGATCAATAGAACAGAATAGAAAAAAAAAAAAACAGAAATAAACTGACAATAATATGGGCAATTAATCTTTGGCAAAGCAGGAAAAAATATCCAAAGGGAAAAAAGCAGTCTCTTCAACAAATGGTGTTGGGAAAGAAAGCTGGACAGCAACGTGGAGAAGAATGAAACTGAACCACATTCTTACAGCATACACAAAAATAAATTCAAAATGGATGAAAGACCCAAATGTGAGACAGGAGACGATAAAAATCCTAGAGATTTTACATAGGCAGTAACTTCTTAGACATCAGCCATAGTGCTTCTTTTAAGATATGTCTCTTGAGGCAAGGGAAACAAAAGCAAAAATAAGCTATTGGGACTACATCAAAATAATAAGTTTCTGAACAGCGAAGGAAACAATCAACAAAACTAAAAGGCAATCTATAGAATGGGAGAAGATATTTGCAAATGACTTATTAGATAAGGGGCTAGTATCCAAAATATATAAAGACCTTATCAAACTCAATACTCCAAAACCAAATAATCCAGTTAAGAAATGGACAGAAGACATGAACAGACATTTCTCCAAAGAAGAAATACAGATGGCCAACAGAAACATGAAAAGATGCTCATCATCACTGATCATCAGGGAAATGAAAATCAAAACCACCATGAGCTATATCACCTCACACCTGTCATTATGGCTAAAATCAACAACACAAGAAACAACAGGTGTTGTTGAGGATGTGGAAAGAAAGGAAACCTCATGCACTGTTGGTGGGAATGCAAACTGGTGCAGACACTGGAAAACAGCACGCAGTTTCCTTAAAAATTTAAAAATAGAGCTACCCTATAATCACTAATTGCACTACTGAGTATTTACCCCAAAAATACAAAAACACTAATTCAAAAGGATACATGCACTGCTATGTTTATAGGAGCATTATTTACAATAGCCAAGATATGGAAGCAGCTCAAGTGTCCATTAATTGATGAATGGATAAAGATATATATATATATATATATATATATATATATATATATATATCACCTCTTCTTTATCCATTCATACACACACACACAATGGAATACTATTCAGCCATAAAAAGAATGAAATCTTGACATTTGCAATATGGATGGAGCTAGAGAGTATAATGCAAAGTCAGAGAATAAATGAGTCAGAGAAAGACAAATACTATATTGATTTCACTCATGTGGAATTTAAGAAACAAAACAAACAAGCAAAGGGAAAATAAGAGAGAGACAAAGCAAGAAACAGACTCTTAAATATAGAGAATAATCTGGTGGTTACAAGAGGGGAGAGGGCCTGGGGGGCTGGTTTAAATAGGTGGTGAGAATTAAGGAGTGCACTTGTTATCATGAGCACCAGATGATATATGGAAGTGTTGAATCACTATATTGTACACCTGAAACTAATATAACACTGTATGTTAACCAACTGGAATTAAAATAAAAACTAAGAAAAAAAAACCCATTAACCTAGAATTGTATTCCCAACATTTGGTAAGAGCATGATTTGTCTGACTTTGGAGGCCAATGTAATATTGCCTAGAAAATATGAAAATAAGCACACATTAAGAATCTTAATAAAAGCATCTTATGCAATAGAAAAAAAGGTACACAATTCATATTTCCATCAATAGGAGAATGGATAAATAAATAATGACATTTTTAGTACAATGGAATATTACAAAGTGGTAAAAATGAAAAAGCTGGGACTATAGGTCAACATGGTTGAATCTTCTACACATCATCTTGTGCAAAAACAGAAGTTGAAGTCAGTAGCAGCCTATATCATTTATATAAAATGTAAAAGCACAAAAAATAGTATTTATTTTTAGTGATACATAATGAAAGTATGAAGAAATGCACTGAAATAACATAAAAGATACTGGTTTTCTCTACTAAGTAGAGAGAGCATGCATTCAGAGAGTTATTCAGGGAGCTTAATAGGCAGGGGTCAGTTTCATTTTATTATGCTTTATAATCTTGTATTATTAAATAAATACCTTATAGTTGATATAAATATGATAAGTGTGTGCACATTGACTTACTAACTCCTTTACTATGAATCTATGCTTCAGGTATACTAGGAATATATTTTTTTGTATACTGTGATGCATTGCCTGGGACTTACCATAGTCTTTATCTTCCTCTATTATATTGACCTCTGATACCATTAGGTCTATTGGATTACATCACCTAAGAGGCATGATTGCTTCCACTGCATTTAGGACCTGCTTAGTGGTCTTTTGTGCTCTTGGACTCATTTAAACCTGGCCTCCTTCCCTGACACTCTTGAATGAGAACAGCACTCCGAAGTGTGGGAAATACTGCTTACAAAACCCATAGAGGCCTGTTGGTCTTCTTGCTTCAGTTTTAGTGACAGGCAGTGCAAGATGCAGTAATTTGTTAGAGGGGAGGTCCCAGCATAATCCAAGACACTACACTCCTAAAATTTCATAGATGTGTTGAACAGCACAAATGGTTTATGCTACAGTGTTTAACTTGCCTTTTTTATTCAGTTGGTCTAGTAACATGATGCCATTGCTATAGTGGACCAATGAGATCTTCTCCAGAATGTCCAGACCACCCAGGTTTCAACCAGGGCTCTTGTTTTAGAGTAGCAGACTTGTAGATGTTGAGAAGTCAATCTTCTCTTTCATCCTTATAATTATGTAATTCTTCTGATCCCCAGCCTTTCCTGCCCTTTGCCTACAGGATAAGAGAGCCTTTAGATGTTGCCTAGAAAGCCCTCTGGCTTTCATACTTTGCCTAAATTTGATGACTAATCTTATGTTTCAGTAGCTCCCAACAAGAAGCTCCCAATCCCATAGTCCGTATAATTAGACCTCTCTGCCTCCCGGCACCTCATATGCCCCCCAGATACACCTCTATTAGTGCCCTATCTTAGTTCACCACTGGTTGAACTGACTCACTACATATTATCTCAGTTTATTGACTTCAGGAAGCCAGAAGCTGTCAGGGCTTCACTTTTCACCAATGATGGTGTCCTTATCACTATCACTATCCAGAATTCCATCTTAGAGGATCCTGTCTCCTGTCGTTCATGTCAGGTCCTTATAATTTGGTTTCCCTAGGGAACAGATTACAAAATGAAAATTTACATGCTGGTGATTTGTTGGGGGTGTTCTTTCAGAAACAAGAGTGGTAAAGGAATGAGTGAAGCAGGCTTAGGCAAAGGGCAAAATTGAACTGTGATCCAATTGCAACAGACTTCAGATGGTCTCCCTGAAAGCTCTGAGGGTGGGATGGCCATTCAGAGATACTGAATTGAGGAAGGACTCCTGGGCCTTGGACTGCCCTTGGGTAGGCATCAACATTTGGCAAGAAAGTTCTCTTTGTCCAAGTGCAGTTCCTGGCGGAGGACTCAGTTGTGAGCTCTCAGCATCCAACACTCTAGCTACTGGAGAAATTATTGTTTGCCTCAGTCTTGAAAAGCATTTGGTAGACATCTAATAGTCCCCACTAGAGGGAGAAAAGCAAAGAAGAATGGAAAGAGTTAAAAATTTTTCTATCTATGTATCATCTATCTATCTATCTATCATCTATCTATCTATCTATCATCTATCATCTATCTATCTATCTATCATCTATCTATCATCTATCTATCATCTATCATCGTTTATCTATCATCTAATGTATCAATCCATTTATCTACTATCTATCCATTCATCTATCTATCTGGTAAAGGCAAGGTTTAAATTGTTTGCAATGTGAAAATTTTTCACTTATTTAGAAATTATATTGCAAAGCAAATGAAGAGAAAGGAAGAAAGGGAGAAGGGTGGGTAAAGAGGAAGCAATCTTGATTTTACTTAAATTGTAGTCTCAGGTTCAAATTAAAGATGCCAGGGTACCTGACAGGCTCAGTCAGTTAAATGGCTGCCTTTGGTTCAGGTCATGATCCTGGGGTTCTGGGATTGAGCCCCACACTGGGCTTCTTGCTCCATAGGGACCATGCTTCTCCCTCTCTGTCTCTCCCTCTGCTAGTGCTCTATTTCTAAAATAAACAAATAAAATCTTAAAAAAAAATTAAAGATGCCTTTGGCAAATAAGGCAGGCTATGCTAGATAAAGTGACAGTCACTACTGCTGAAACCTTGCATTTAATTGTATGTCTATAAATCTGCATGTTTGTTAGCTCATTTGATAATGAAGAAATCAGTGTAAAAATCAACATCCTTTGAAATCACATGAAAAACTGTGGCTTGTAAAGGCCAGTGGAATGAACATAGGACATCAAACAAAAGCCAGTGGGAAAGAATACAGAAGCCTCTTTCTATACCTAACATTTAAGATTGTTACAAGACACTCTCTCTACATGAAAAAAATCAAAGGTTTAAATGGCAAATAGAAATATCTCTGGGGGCAGCCCAGGTGGCTTAGTGGTTTAGCGCCACCTTCAGTCCAGGGCCTGATGCTGGAGATCCGGGATCGAGTCCCATGTCAAGCTCTCTGTATGGAGCCTGCTTCTGTCTCTGCCTCTCTCTCTCTCTCTCTCTCATAAATAAATAAAATCTTAAAAAAAGAGAGAAATATCTCTGATGTAATTTTTGATGCATGTGGTATTTTGTGCATATTAGTCACTGGAGATAACTTTGAAATGCAGTGAAATAATTGGTGGATGCAAACAGAAATATATATTATTATCATGGAGGTTCTAAAATATATCAGCAGATTAACTAAGATATCATTTTGATTTCATTTATGAAATTTCAATTTTTCTTGACTAGTTGATTGTTAGGAAGTTACCAAATCCAAAAACAGCCCCCTTTTTATTTTTTTAAAGATTTTATTTATTTATTCATTAGAGACACTGAGAGAGGGGCAGAGACAGAGACACAGGCAAAGGGAGAAGTAGGCTCCATGCAGGGAGCCCAAAGTGGGACTCGATGGGTCTCCAGGATCACACCCTGGGCGGAAGGTGGCACTAAACCTCTGAGCCACCTGGGATACCCCCCTGCTCCCCCCTTTTTAAACTGACAGGCTTAACATAGAAGAGAAAAATCCATACTATTATAGAATTGCCAATACTTTGTCATGACAGCCCATACCAAAATAAACATTATCAGAAAAGATACTTGAAAAATACTTTGAATATCAATGATATGAGACAAATTCTTTCATCTTATTTTTTCAATTTCCCATGTTTTCTCTCCTTCCATTCTCTCCTCTCCCCTTCTCATGATTTATCTATTTATTTCTCAATTCATCATATATTAATGCTATAACAGGCAGAATTCAGTAGTAAACAGAAACCACTATAGGTGTTTTGATAAGAGAAATATTTAATATAGATTGTGAGGCTGGAAATTTGTTAGAAATATTAGAGGAATAAGTGGGAGGAAAATGTCATCCCTGAAAGATCAGAAACTGAAATGAAGCTCTTGTGCCCACTGGAGCCTGTTTTCATATGTCTCTTATTGCTGCACAGCTATAGAAAAGCCCATGATTGCCTGGCCATGCTTCCCTTCTCCTACATTGCCACATGTGTGATGCATGCACATTAGATTACTGCTAGAGTCAGAGGCAAAATAATGACTTTTAGCTTCCATCTCCCTTCTAACCTCATGAAAGTGCCACCTTGGCTGACCAGTACGATGGAACATTGTTAACAATAGCATCTTTAGTCTACTAGGACACGAAATATAGGGAAAAGATTAGAAAGGAAGGGTGGTGCTAGGTATGAAAACTGGCAATATTTAGCACCATTCATCCCTCATTATTTAGCATTATTAAAAATCCAGAGATAGCAATATTAAAATCACCAGGTAGGTAAAATAGTAATTAGTGAGAGTTTATTGTGTATATAAGAACAGTTGCAAACTGGGAGTTTTTGGATCCAAAACTGATATGAAGCTCAGGGTCTTGACATTACAAGATGAGTTAGAAAGTGAAAATGAAGAAGTTGCTTAATCCTTACAGTGGTTGGTGAATACAGTGGAGGTTTCCAGGTAGCAGGGTTGTTGCTTAAAAGTGTTCATCTTATACCATTTTTAGGAAGATGATTATGATTGTCAGAGACATTTATAAGAAATAACCTAAGTTAAGTTTCACTTATGTTCATGAAGTGACCTATATTTAATTTTTCTTACATGGCTTCTATGGTTTTGTTTGCTCAGAGTGCTGTCTTTCTTTTCTTTTTGCTCAGGGCTTTTTCAAGTTTGGTCTCTATTTTCCGTTTAATATTAACAGTATGTATAGCTCTTCTTTAGGTGTTAATTACTCCTTACATCTGCAGGTTAGTTGCAACCATTCTTCTTTTTGAAAAACAGTAGTCGCAGTGTCTACAAAAGTTGGGTAGTCACAATGTCCCATCAGTCAGGATGGTAACTCTGATTTTGTTAAGTCCTCTTACTTTTAGTAATAATTTTATTTGTAACTAAATTATATAACCTAAAAACATACTTCTAGGAAAGATAGAATAACAGGGAATGGATTTACCTCTTGCCTAAAAAAAAACTAGAGAATAAACCAAATATAGGAAACTGTCCTTCACGATATTGGAGACCTAACAACAACATTAAATGATCCTGGAGATAAAGGAATCAAATGAAGTAAGACATAGAGTTGCTTGAACTACTGGCTGAAGAAACTTTTAAGTCCATTTCATGAACAGGAAGAAATCAAGTAGAGCCCAAGTTGAAAAGAGCCAAGAGTTTGGAAATTTCCTGGCAGAGCAATGGAGAGGCAAGAGATGCACACAGAACTTTGCAGATATTCAGAGAGTGCCTTCAAAGATTCAGTTTAGTACTGATGGGCGCATGTGCTGAGGAAACTATGCAAGCTTGGGAAAAGAGGAAACAGTGCTTAAAGCTGACATAAGGCCTGGAGTAGTGTGCTTGCTCCAAATAGTAAAAGTGGAAAACCTCAAAATTCAGTGAGCATTGGTAGAGTATAAAGTAAATGCTTCAGTAGTGAGAAAAAAAAAAACAAACAAACAACTAATCCTCGACTAAATGCTGCTATGGTTTGCCTAACAAAGCTTAAAAGCAAGACCCAAAGCATCCTGTGGTTTCTAGATAACTTTTACTCATCCCAGAACAAAGTTTAAGAGTACAAGATATAGGCATACAAAAATATACAGTAACCGACAAGTTAGCATTTGTTATATTTAGCACCTAGTCAAAAGTTACGAGTCAGGCAAAAAGGCAGGAAGATACAACTCATAATTAGAAAAAAAATTACTCAGTTGAAACTAACCTAGAAATGACAAAGATATTACAACAGTTATTATAATTGTGTTTCATATATTTAAAAAGCTAGAGAAAAGAATGAGTATTAAGCAGAGACATGGAAGATATAAAATAGACCAAATTGTTAGCTGTATATGAAAATTACAATTCCAAGATATACTCAACTATATGTTGTCTACAAGAAACAAGGTACATATGTAGTAAAAGTAAATAGATAAATATATACCATGCTAACCCTGACCAAGAGAAGTAGCTATATTAATTTTAGACACAGATGACATCAGACCACGGAAAGTTATCAGGGATAACTATATATGTCCAAATATTTGATGTAAAAACTGATAGAACTACTAGGAAAAATAGCTTAATTCACTACAATAGCTGGCAAATTTAATACCCATGGATCAGAAATGGACAGATACAGCCCACAGTAAAATGATAAGGGCATAGTTCAACTCACTAACACCATCAGTCAACTGGATATGACTGATATCTATGGACTACTTCACCCAACCACAGCAGAATACACATTCTTCTCAAGCTCCCATGAAACATTCAACAACATAGACCACAATCTGGGCCATAAAATACACATTAACATTACAAGAAGAGAAATCATACAATTTTTGCTCTAAGACTACTATGGAACTCAACTAGAAATTGATAACAGAAAAAAATAGCTGGAAAATTCCCAAAGACATGGAGATCACACAAGATATTTTTAAATAACAGAGGTCAAATAAAAATCTCAAAATATATTTAAAATCTTTTGAACTAAATGAAAATTAAAACTTAAGTTATCACAATTTGTGGGATGCAGCAAAAGCAGCACCTAGAGAAAAATTTCTAGCATTGAACAAATATATAAGAAAAGAAGAAAGATCTGAGATCAATAATCTAAGCTTCCACCTTAGGAAACTAGAAAAATCCAAATGGAGAAGATGAAAAGAGATCATAAAAATTAGAGCAGAAATCAGTGACAGTGGAAATAGGAAAATAATGGAAGAAATAAACAAAACCAGAAGCTGGTTCTTTGAAAAGATCAATACAACTGATAAGCCTCTAGCAAGGCTACTAAGAAGAGAGAAGGCACTAATTACTACTACTAGAAATAAAGGAGACATCACTACAGATCCCATAGATACTAAAAGGCTAATAAACAATTATGAACAATTATGAACAATTTAATGGCCACAAATTTCATAACCTAATGAAATGGATCAATTCTTTGAAAGACATAATGTGCCAGAACTCATAAAAGCTTAAATAAACAATCTGAACAGCCAAATATCTATTAAATAAGTTGAATAACTAATCAATAACCTTTGAAAAAAGAAAGCATTAGGTCCAGATAAGTTCATTGGTGAATTTTACCAAACAGTTAAGGAAGTAATTATACCAATTCTCTACAATCTCTTACAGAAAATAGAATCAAAATGAATACTTCCTAATTAATTTTATGAGGCCAATATTACCCTAACACCAAAAGCAGACAAATAAATTACAATAAAACTACAGACAAATATCTCCTATAAACATAGATGCAAAAATTCTCAACACAATAGTAGTAAATTGATTCTAACAATGTACATAAAAGAATTATATGCCAGAGCAAAGTGGGATTTATCTTAAGTAGGCAAGGCTAATCAACATTCAAAAATCAACTAATGTAGTCCATTACATCAACAGGCTAAAAGAAAAATCACATGAACCTATCAATAGATGCAGAAAAAGCATTTAACAAAATTCAACACTCATCTACACACTCTTAGTAATGCAGGAATGGAAAGGAACTATCTCAACTTGGTAAAATGAAATTTCAAACACTACAGCTAATATTGTATTTATAGTGAAAAACTTGAAGCTTTCCCACTAAGATCAGGAACGTAGCAGGGATATCCCTTCTTAACACTCCTTTTCAACATCATATTGGAAGTCCTAGCTAATGCAATAAAACAAGAAAAGGAAATTAGAAGTTTATACATTGGGAAGGAAAGAAATAAAATTGTCTTTGTTCACAGAGGATATATGTAGAAAAAAACAAAAATAGACAAAAAGAAATCTTGGATTTAATAAATGACCACAGCAGTATTACAGGATACAAGGTTAATACACAAAAATCAGTCACTATCCTATATACCAGCAATGAACAACTGGAATTTGAAATTAAAAACATAATACCATTTATATTAGCACACCCCAAATTGAAATACTTGGGTATAAATCTCAAAAAAGTAAGTGCAAAATCTTCATGAGGAAAACTATAAAACTCTGATAAAAGAAATCAAAGAACTAAAGAAATGGAGATCTGTTGCATATTCATGGAGGAGAAGACTCAATATTGTCAAGATGTCATTTCTTCTCAAGTTGTTCTATACATTCAACACAGTCCCACTAAAAATCCCGGTGAGTTGTCCTGTGGATACTGACAAACCAATTCTAAAGTGTATATATAGAGAGGTAAAATACCCAGAATAGCCAACAAAATATTGAAGGAGAAAGATAAAGTTGGAAGATTTATACTATTGAACTTCAAAATTCACTTATAAAGCTACACTAATCTAGACAGTGTGATATTGGAAAGAAAGATGAGATTGAAGGAGAAAGAAAATTGGAGGACTGACATTCCAACTGAAGTGGTAATTACATGAGTAAATGTATATACCTTTTTCTTTTTTATTATAAATCTCTGTAAAAGATAATTAACAAATGTGTACTCTTGACCAACTGGAGTAACTGGAACCAAATTTACTCAACTACTAGAAACAATTAAAAAAATTGAAAAGAGGATGCCTGGGTGGCTCAGCAGTTGAGCGTCTGCCTTTGGCTCAGGGCATGATCCCGGAGTCCCAGGATCAAGTCTCACATCCCGGAGTCTCGGGATCAAATCTCACATCAGGCTTCCTGAATGGAGCCTGCTTCTCTCTGTGCCTGTGTCTCTGCCTTCTCTCTCTCTGTGTCTCTCATGAATAATGGATAAAATCTGGAAAAAAATTGAAAAAGCATGAAGGAAGAAAAGAAAGAAAAAAGAAAGAAAGAAGAAAGAAAAACATTGGCTTTCAAGGTACTGGACATCAAGCAATACAGGATACAGGACAGTGGTAAATTGACTAAGTACTTCAAGTAAAAAGATCATGTTCACTAGACTTTATAAACAGTGAAAGTAAAAGAAAAGAAAAGAAATGCTATGCAAATACTTACAAATACCTTTGGGGTGGCCATTCTAGTATCAGAAACAATATAATGGAAAGTAAGATGAATTACTACACATAAAGAAAGACATTTTTGTAATAATAAAGGGGTATCTGTACTTGGAAGATAGATCACAATCCTATTTCTGTGTACTCAATAACTGTAACTTCAAATTATGTCCTACAAAGACTGAAAGAACTAAAAGAGTAAGTAGATGAGTTCAATGTCATAGAAAACTTTAACATTACTATCTAAATAGCTAATAGAAAAAACACAAAAATTCTATAATGGTAGAGAAGACATATAAAACACTTAACAAAATTGACCTAATTAACAAATAAATAATGGAATATAAAAGATATTAATTAAATATTTGCAAATGAAATACTTACCAAAATTCACCATGCACTGGTACATAAATAAAACCTCCACATATATTAAAGAATTTGATGAAATGCATTCTACCATCACAGTGGAATGTAGTTAGGTATCAGTAGTAAAAAAAGTTAAGTTCACAAGTAGTTGAACATTTACAAAATAATGTCTAGATAGTCCATGGGTTAAATAAGAAATCATAGTGCAATAAGGAAACATTAATACTGGATGATAATGAAGATACATTTTCAAACTTGTCAAATGCAAGGCAAAGTAGTGATTAGAGTGATATTTGCAGCCTTATATACATGCATTAGAAAGGAGGAAGGTGGAAAATCAATGATCTTATCCTTATCAAAAACCTAGAACAAGAAAAGCAAGACAAGATGACAGAAAGGAGAGAGGAAGTGATAAGACTAAAAGTAGAAATTGATAGAAATTTTTTTTCTAGATTTATTTATTTATTTTAGAGAGAAGGGAGAGAACAAGAGCATGCCTGAGTGGGAGAAAGGACAGAGGGAGGGGGAGAAAGAGGCAGAGAAGCAGAGAAGCAGACTCCTCACTGGGCACAGAGCTTATAGGGGCTCCATCCCAGGATCCCCAAAACATGAACTGAGCTGAAACCAAGAGTTGGAAGCTTAACCAACCGATACACCTAGGTGTCCTGAAAAATCTTGTAACAGAAAATTTGAAATCACCATGTGACACTATAAAGAGTTAACTAAATTTATAAATTCATCATAACTTCATCAAGAAATAAGAGAAAGGGGCACCTGGGCAGCTCAGCAGTTGAGCTTCTGTCTTCAGCCCAGGGCATGATCCTGGGGACCTGGGATCAAGTCCCACATCGGGCTCCCTGCATGGAGCCTGCTTTTCCCTCTGCCTGTGTCTCTGTCTCTCTCATGAATAAATATATAAATAAAATCTTTACAAAAAAGAAATAAGAGAAAAACACAGGTTATTAATACCAGAAATTAAAAAGTAAGAACATCATTACAGATTTTATAGAAATAAAAAAGTAACAAGAAGATATCCTAAGCAGGTAAGGCCAATAATTTAGAAAATTTAAATGAAATAGAAATTTTGAAAATACAATTTACACAAATTGATATAAAAATACGTAATTTAAGTCGTCTAGTAACTATTAAAAATTATTACTTTATTACAAATTTTTATTTCAGAAAACCACAGGCCCAAGGGCTTCAACAGGAAATTCCTTTAAACCTTTAAGGAAATAATGACAGCAATATTGTATAAACTCTTCTGAAGATTAGAAAAAGATAGGCTAGTATAACTTTGATACCAAAACCTAACAAAAACATTACATTAATAAGAACTTGTAGACCAGTCTTTTTCATTAACAAAGGTATAAAAATCATCAGAAAAAAATAGCAAACAGAATTTAACAATATTTAAAAAGAAAATATACCATATCAAAGTGGAATGTATTTTAAGCCTGCCAGAATGATTTACTATTTGTAAAATAGTCTAATTCATCATGTTAACATGAAAGGAAGAAAAATTATATGATTATGTTGATAGGTTTAGTTACTGCACTTGATAAATTCAGACAGAATTTATAAAAAATGAAAACAAGATAGAATGGAGAGAATTTTCTTAGCCTAATAACTATCAGGGATCTTTTATTTAATAGTGAAATACTGAAAGATTTCTCTCTGATATTGGGAATGTGACAAAAATGCCCTTTCCACTAGTTCTTTTCAACATTTTTCTTGATACTATACATAGTGCAAGAAGGCAAGGAACAGAAGAAAAAAGATTAAAGGTTGGAAAGGTAGGGACTAAATTCAGAAAATAGGATTATGAATTTAAAAATTTCAACAACTTCACAGATAAATTATTAAAATTAATAAAGTGGAGTTAACATAGCTTATTCTATGCAAAGACAAATTTTAAAATTTAAATTAAAAACAAATAACTAGAAAATTAATTTTAAAAATAATATAATTATCAGTTATATTAAAAATCACCAAATAGGAAGTCAAAGAACCTCTACACTAAACATTAGAAAACTATTGACAGAAATTTAAGATGATAACATAAATTAAGCTATACATTTGTTCATGGATTGAAATACACAGGATTTTATATATATATATAAATACATATATATATATAAAATTTATATATATATAAATTTTTTTTAGTTAGGAATTATTGTGTGAGAATTGTCCTGCATTTAGTGACTTAAAATAGCAATCACTTATTATTACCAGTGAATTCACTATTCATAGGAAAAGGTCTCTTTATCTAGGTCATGGTCAGTGGATCTAGACCTGTCTCACAATGCATCTTTGATCACCTGGCAGATAAATTTGAGGCAGAGGTGGTCCTGAATAACTTCAGCCACATACTGGAAGATGTCTGGCTTTAACATGGGCAACAGATGTTATAGAGACATTTGTCTCCTATGGTTAAGCAGACTATCCTAAGTTTGTTGATATTGGCAGAGCTCCAAAAGAAAGAGTATAAACACAAGGCTTCTTAAACCCCAACCATGACACTACACAATGTCGTTTCTATTGTGTTTTTCTTCCAAAACAAGTCCTATGCCTTGCCCAGATTCGGGGGTTGGGCAAACAAACTTTATAACTTGATAGGATGAATTGCACATTTTCATCGGAAAAGAATGACTACAGATAAGGATAGAAAATTGTGTGCATTTTTTTCCTATAACAGATGTTTGTTCTTTCTAAATTTGTTTATAACTTCAGTGCATCCTAATAAAAATCTTGTGGAGTGTGTGTGTGTGTGTGTGTGTGTAAATTGATCAGCTGAATCTAAAATTCATTTAGAAATGTAAACGGCTAACAATAGCCAAGGTGATTTTTTTATTTTTAAGGATTTTATTTATTTACTTGAGAGAGAGGGAGAGAGAAAGAGAGAGAGAGAGAACAAGCAAGGGGAGAGAGAGGGAGAAGCAGACTCTGCACTGAATGTGGAGCCCAACAAGGGGTTCTGTTTCACCACCCTGAGATCACAACCTGAGCTGAAATAAAGAGTCAGATGCTTAACTGATTGAGCCACCCGGGTGCCCCAATAGCCAAGGTGATCTTAAAAGAAAGGAACCAAGCTAGAGACCTACACTAATAAATAAAAGGACCTAGTATAAAACTGTGGTAATTAAGATAGTATGTCATTGGTACAAGGATATGCATCATCTCATTTCTAACAAAGTGAATGTACAAGGCAGCATGGAAATAGTCTTTTCAATACATTGTTCTGAGTCATTTAAAGATTTATGTTAAAAATAAAAAACACTGATTCTACTTAATACCACACACATGCGTGCATGCACACACACACACACACACACAGTCAAGCAAACTGCAGGAATAAGTGACAAAGATAAAGAATAAACCTCTTTTATTTTTTTTTATTTTTTTTTATTGGTGTTCAATTTACTAACATACAGAATAACCCCCAGTGCCCGTCACACAATCACTCCCACCCCCCGCCCTCCTCCCCTTCCAACACCCCTAGTTCGTTTCCCAGAGTTAGCAGTCTTTACGTTCTGTCTCCCTTTCTGATATTTCTCACACATTTCTTCCCCCTTCCCTTATATTCCCTTTCACTATTATTTATATTCCCCAAATGAATGAGAACATATAATGTTTGTCCTTCTCCGACTGGCTTACTTCACTCAGCATAATACCCTCCAGTTCCATCCACGTTGAAGCAAATGGTGGGTATTTGTCATTTCTAATAGCTGAGTAATATTCCATTGTATACATAAACCACATCTTCTTTATCCATTCATCTTTCGTTGGACACCGAGGCTCCTTCCACAGTTTGGCTATCGTGGCCATTGCTGCTATAAACATCGGGGTGCAGGTGTCCCGGCGTTTCACTGCATCTGTATCTTTGGGGTAAATCCCCAGCAGTGCAATTGCTGGGTCGTAGGGCAGGTCTGTTTTTAACTGTTTGAGGAACCTCCACACAGTTTTCCAGAGTGGCTGCACCAGTTCACATTCCCACCAACAGTGTATGAGGGTTCCCTTTTCTCCACATCCTCTCCAACATTTGTTGTTTCCTGCCTTGTTAATTTTCCCCATTCTCACTGGTGTGAGGTGGTATCTCATTGTGGTTTTGATTTGTATTTCCCTGATGGCAAGTGATGCAGAGCATTTTCTCATGTGCATGTTGGCCATGTCTATGTCTTCCTCTGTGAGATTTCTGTTCATGTCTTTTGCCCATTTCATGATTGGATTGTTTGTTTCTTTGGTGTTGAGTTTAAGAAGTTCTTTATAGATCTTGGAAACTAGCCCTTTATCTGATATGTCATTTGCAAATATCTTCTCCCATTCTGTAGGTTGTCTTTGAGTTTTGTTGACTGTATCCTTTGCTGTGCAAAAGCTTCTTATCTTGATGAAGTCCCAATAGTTCATTTTTGCTTTTGTTTCTTTTGCCTTCGTGGATGTATCTTGTAAGAAGTTACTATGGCCGAGTTCAAAAAGGGTGTTGCCTGTGTTCTTCTCTAGGATTTTGATGGAATCTTGTCTCACATTTAGATCTTTCATCCATTTTGAGTTTATCTTTGTGTATGGTGAAAGAGAGTGGTCTAGTTTCATTCTTCTGCATGTGGATGTCCAATTTTCCCAGCACCATTTATTGAAGAGACTGTCTTTCTTCCAATGGATAGTCTTTCCTCCTCTATCGAATATTAGTTGCCCATAAAGTTCAGGGTCCACTTCTGGATTCTCTATTCTGTTCCATTGATCTATGTGTCTGTTTTTGTGCCAGTACCACACTGTCTTGATGACCACAGCTTTGTAGTACAACCTGAAATCTGGCATTGTGATGCCCCCAGATATGGTTTTCTTTTTTAAAATTCCCCTGGCTATTCGGGGTCTTTTCTGATTTCACACAAATCTTAAAATAATTTGTTCTAATTCTCTGAAGAAAGTCCATGGTATTTTGATAGGGATTGCATTAAACGTGTATATTGCCCTGGGTAACATTGACATTTTCACAATATTAATTCTGCCAATCCATGAGCATGGAATATTTTTCCATCTCTTTGTGTCTTCCTCAATTTCTTTCAGAAGTGTTCTATAGTTTTGAGGGTATAGATCCTTTACATCTTTGGTTAGGTTTATTCCTAGGTATCTTATGCTTTTGGGTGCAATTGTAAATGGGATTGACTCCTTAATTTCTCTTTCTTCAGTCTCATTGTTAGTAATAAACCTCTTTTATTTGAAAACATCTTTACACTTTAGGAGTGGACAAGTAATTCTCAGTAGGGCAATAAATGTGCTAATCATAATTGAAAATGAGAACTTAAATTCTTTTGAGATTAAGAACTTTTATTCATCACATACAGCGTTAGGAATGTGAAACTATAAACCACAAAAAAGGCAAAGAACTGCTGCAACTTAGTAATAGTAGACAAACAACCAAAAAATATTTACAAAAGACTCAAAGAAGGGCTTAACAAAAAGTAGGTACCCAAATGGTTGATACACATATAAAAGGTACACAAAACCTTATTAGTTATCAGGGAAATTAAAATTAAAACCACAATGGCCTACACAGACACCCGAATGACTAAGATGAAAAAGGGAGAGAATATCAAATGTTGGAGATGATGTAGAACATCCAGAACTCTTTTAAAATGCCAAATGGGAAGGTAAATTGTAAGATCACTTTGGGAAACTATTTATTGATACATACTGAAGAATTCCATTCCAGGTAGCACTCAACAGAACTACTTACATAATAATCACCAAAATGCACATAAGAATGTAGATAAGAGCCTTATTCATAATAGTCCCAAACTGATAACAACACAAGTGTACAACTATTAGGGTGGATAACTAATATTTGTATATTCACATATTGGTATGCTATGCAGAAATAAGAATGACAAACTATAATTACATCCAACGACACAAATGAAACTCAGAAACACAATGCTGAATCATAAAAGCCAGAAACAAAAGAGTACATACTGCGATTCCACTTAGAGATCAATAAAAGGCACAATTAGAGTATGCTGCTAAAAGTCAAAATAAAAAAAATAAATAAATAAAAGTCAAAATAGTGGTTATCTTTGGGAGGACTGTGATGTGAAAAGGCTGTCTGCAGTGATGGTAATGCTCTGCTCACTGACATGGGCTAGAGTTCTAGAGGAGAAAGAGAAAGAAAAAAGCCAATAATATTTAATCATACAGAGAATGTTTCGCAACAGGTGATAAAATAGTATAGACTGAAAATATGATGCGGTTCCTTTTTCATATATAGTTTCCTACACTATAAAACTTTACATTATCACTGCATGCTCTAAATTATCTGCTTATTTTAGCTTTTGTTGTTCACTAGTCATTCAATAACATCATATACTCATCTGGTCTTTAATCTTAGTTTATTATCCAAGTTGTGTCTCTGCTGGGTTTGGCATTATCATTTTGTGTAATTATTTCAAAATAAACCTCATTAGATGATATAAAGCCCTAATTCCCAACTGGAGAAATTTCATTTTTTAATAATAAATTTATTTCACAATTTAATAGGAAAGTTTTGAATATTCTTCCCCTTGGGAAAATATGCAGATGGATTTGTGTCAAAAATCATTTTTTGTACGGGAATACGAAGACTCAAGTCCTTAAATGAAACCTCAGAGCACCTGGCTCAAGGACACTATCTTTCCCAGATCATCAAACTAGCAGTACATTTATAGGAGTTGAGATGGTAGCTGCAGAAGTGATTGATGGCATTGTGTTTTATGGCTCCTTTGATAAAATCATGACCCCATAATTTGGAGACCAGTTAGTTGCATCAAACATTGAAATAATTGTTATTTTATTTTCCTTGTAAATTTATCATTAAGGAATAAAGATCTATCTGAATTGAAGCAGAGCTGATTTTGAGGCAGTGGGCAGAAGAAAGTGCACTTGCAACTCTATAAGCAAAGCATATATGAATAAATATGAATACGTATAACATTCATAACATAAATATATATATGAATAAATCCATCCATCCATCCATCCATCTGAATCTCCCATCTGTCTATGACAAAGAATGACCCGTGTGTATTAGAGAATTACTACTCCTGGTATTGTGAGATTTTGAATAAATGACACATGCTCCTAGTTATGAATTTGTTCACCCATTGATTAGAATAGCACATAGTAGGTGCTCAATAAAAGTTGGTGAGCAAATAGTTTATACTTCAGTCTCTTCCATGAAACAGTTCTAGTTCTCAGACAGTTCCCAAATTATGGGAACTGTTCCCAGGTTATGAATTCCAAAGCTGCACTGACAGTAGCTTCCTTTCATAAGCTCCACTTCTTACTATCACTGGGGAGACAAGATTTGGAAGTTCTCTTTGTATGGTCAGTCAGGTTAATTTTATATATTGAGCAATTAAACACCAAATGTACTACCTGAATGCTAAACATCACTGTGGCTTCTTTTGTCTTTTTCATGGGGATCATGAATAATAACAGTATTTGTCATGAAATCTCCAATGCACATACTTATCCCTGCTTTACTTTTCCTGACTCTATCAGTGCACTGAATATGCCTTTTGAAGGTCTTTGTACTAGTGCAGGTAATCTAGTGGTTGTAATTTATGATGCCCAAATCTCAGTAGTTTAACAGAAATTAATTTTGTTCTCATAAAGTCTAATTGGAGGCTTGGGGGGAAAGAGAGAATATTGAAGGGGAATTAAACTCTGCAAAAGTGATTTAAGGACATGGACTCCTTACATCTCATTCTTCCTTCTTTCTCTAGGATCTTAGAGTTCTCTGCTAGATCTATTGAATGTCACTGGCAGGCAAGGGGAGTAAGGGTTATACATAATACTTTTTATAGGTCAGACAGGACATGGCATTTATCATATTTGCCCATCCTCTTGGCCAGAGTTCATTCAGATGACAACACCTAATGGCAAATGATGCAGAAAACTATCTGCCAGTGTGTCCAAGAGAAGGAAGGAGGTTCCTGAGCAGCTAACCAGTTCCTGTTACTGGAATTATTGGTCTCTAAAGTACCAAAGAAATGGAATTTTTATTTTATTATAACACCAAACACTCCAATGCACATTTCTTATTAACCGCTTCTTGAAACTGTCTCCTCTTTGATTTTCACAATCTAAATTTTCATTTTTCCCTCTTCTATTCTTTTTTTTAAAGTTTTAATTTAAATTCCAGTTAGTTAACATTCAGTATAATATTGTTTCAGTTGTACAGCTTAGTGATTCAAGACTTACATACAACACCCAGTGTGTATCACAACTATGCTCCTTAATCCCCATCACCTGTTTAACCCACCTTCCCACCTATCTCTCCTCCAGTAATCATCAGTTTGTCCTCTATAGTTAAGAGTCTGTTTCTTGGTTTGCCTTTTTTTCTCCTATGATTGTTTTGTTTTTTAACTTCCACAAATGAGTGAAATCATATGGTGTTTGTCTTTCTCTGACTGATTTCATTTAGCATAATACTCTCTAGTTCCATCCGTGTTGTTGCAAATGGCAAGATTTCATTGTTTTTTATGACTAATATTCCATTATATATATTGGAATATATATAATATATATATTTAATACATATATAATATATTGGAATATATAATATATATTAGAATATATATTGAAATATATAATATGTATATTTTATGTATATTGGAATATATATAATATGTATATTATATTTAATGGAATATATATATATATATATATACACCACATCTTCTTTATCCATTTATCAGACAGTGGATATTTGGGCTCTTTCCATAATGTGGCTGTTGTAGATAATGCTGCTAAGGGAAACAAAAACAAAACAAAACAAGTCTACTGCGACTTCATTAAAATAAAAAGCTTCTGCACAGCAAAGGAAACAATCAAGAAAACTAAAAGACAACCTACAAAATGGGAGAAGACATTTGCAAATGACTTACCTGATAGAGGGTTAGTACCCAAAATATATAAAGAACTTATAAAATTCAACAGCCAAAATACAAGTAGTGTCTTCTACTTTTATTAGCCACTATCCTCAGTCCTTTTTGAGGACTGTTATTTCTCTGATCAGTCTTTAAAAGTCAGTCATAATTACAAAAGACTCTCTTGTCTCTCTGAGCTTTCACTTCAAATATAATTTCTATAATAACTTTTAAAAAGTTTTTATTAATTTTTTAGTGTTGTTGACACAAAACATTATATTAGTTTCAGTTGCAAAATGTAGTGATTTAACAAGTTTTTACTTTATGCTATGCTTACTCAAGTGCAGCTACCATCTGTCAACATGCAATGCTTTTACAGTATTATTGACTATATTCTTTGTATGATTTCTATAATATCTTACAAAAAGCTTATCCTAATGTTTCCTTTACATTTGGGTGATTCTTAAATGTAATCAAGAATTCTTCTAAATTCCAGACCCATATTTCCAACAGCCTAATAAATATTTCAATTTGGAAGCCCACAGGCACCATGAATCAATCACATTGAAAAATTAATCATTAGTTTCTGCCAAACTCCTTCTGTATCATCTATCTTGGTGAATGGTAATACCCTTTGCCTTGTAATTTCATATTCTTTATTCTCACATACACACTCAGTGAATATCATCAATCCAGTCACCAAATTCTACACTTTCTAGCTTTTAATCTCTTTTGTATCTATCATCTATTTTTTACTGCCTGAATTCAGGCTGTCATCAGATTTTTGCCTAGCTTTTATTTATTTTATTTTTTTATTTTTATAAATTTATTTTTTATTGGTGTTCAGTTTGCCAACATATAGAATAACATCCAGTGCTCATCCTGTCAAGTGTCCACCTCAGTGCCCCTCACCCAGTCACCCCCACCCTCCGCCCACCTCCCCTTCCACCACCCCTAGTTCGTTTCCCAGAGTTAGGAGTCTTTCATGTTCTGTCTCCCTTTCTGATATTTCCCACTCATTTTTCTCATTTCCCCTTTATTCCCTTTCACTATTTTTTATATTCTCCAAATGAATGAGACCATATAATGTTTGTCCCTCTCCGATTGACTTATTTCGCTCAGCATAATATCCTCCACTTCCATCCTTTTAAACTTTTGCTTACTAACTGCTCTTCCGGAATTGGATAGTCTTCCTTCAACTCATTATCCACATTGAGAGTCAGGAGGAAGCAAGGGAGAGCTTTCATGATGGAGTAGTTAGGAAGAAATAATTGGAATGCACAATTGACAGGGTGGATTAGAGGACTCTGGAGAGAGGCTAGGAGTTGGGCAGGGCAGAGCCTAGGAAGAGAAGATGGATATCAGAGCCAAGTATTAAACCCCTGCACAGGGTTTATTATCTAAACAGAGATATGGTCAAGTTGATGGGCTGGCCGACCAAACTTGCTAGACAGAGACCTGTGGTCTAGCAAAGCAGAGTCAGGAACATGGCCAAGAATAGCAATTTTTGGGCCAGATGGATGCTGATCAGAGTCACGAACAAATCGGTATAATTCAAAGTGCAAGAATCAGAGTGGGCTGGGGTGTAAACTATGAAGCCAATTTCTCAGATAAGCTCTCAGCCAGTTCTGTTAAATGGCCAGAAGGAGAACTAGCAGGTGGAAGTTTTGGAGAGACAGATTTCTGCTCATTCCAAGAAAAATCTTTTAGTCATCACAAGGTTGATTGTTAAGAAGACGGACTATCTTGTGAGTTAGTGAGCTCCCAGTGACTGAGATGATTCAGAGCGACTTCAGGAAGGCCTGTGAAGCTATTGTTGAGGCTATTTCTGAACACTTGGATGAGGGTATAAGATAGTTGCTGAGCTCATTTATCATTCTCAAATATTATAAATTTTTATCTTAACCCTCAATTTGAAAGCTATGATTTGGTTCCAACTGGGCTTTGTGGCAATCTTTCACATTCCCCTCCTCTATAGCAGATAATCAAGTTACAGAAAATCTCCTGTGTTACTCTGCTTATGTTTCACTTCCTGTCCTTAGAAAAGTGGTTTTCACCTTAGTGAAAAGTGGTTTTCACCTTATTCATTTATTTTTATTCTTGACTATTTATTCCCATCAATAGTCAACAAATATACTGTTTAGTTTGCTCTCCCCCAACTCCTCCTGGTTGAATTGAGGTACCAGTGAACCAGTTAATACTTTGAGATTTGGGGTTTGGCTGGCTTTTTTTTGAACAGAAAAGATGAAGGCAATCCTGAGCACAGCTTCTAAATCATGGGATCCAGCTTTGGCAAACAGATGCCTAAAAATGATGGGCTCTTCATGTAGAGACCAAAGCCAAGTAGTGGTGACACAAGATCTAACTTGGGAAGCTTCTCACTGAGAAGGCTGAGTTTCTTAGATTTGTTGTCAAACGTAACATTTGGAAGTGGTAAATCATTGCAGGAGCCTGTGTGCTTGGCAACCATGTTCCTGCCTGGGTTGCTGGCAGTAGAAGCTGTGTATGGCTCCATAGTCTCATATAGTTCTGATGGGGACATGTGAGCCATCAGTGACTGATCATTTTGGGAAAACCTGACAGAGAACAGAAATTTTCCTTACTTTCTCTTGCCATAATGAAGTGAGCATAAGCTGAATGAAATAAAGTTGTCTCATTTATTATACAGATGACTCACATGCTTTCTGACTCATGCCAGTAAAATCACTCTGCCACTAGCAGAAATATGCCAGGGCCTAAGAAAAATTGTGCTCTGTATGCCCCCCTCACCCCTTCCTGAGGACTTGGGTATCATGATGCTGTTGAGATCTGCCCTCTGCTTGGACCTGGGGCAATAAGTCATTTGGTTGCAGGATGACTTTTCTGGCTATAGATATACCCTTCAGGATAGGAGCTGTTAATCAACACTGTCTATGACATCATTAAATTAACAGCTCCTGCAAATAAGTAACATATTACAGCTTTGTCATTCTCACAATTTAAAATGCTTCTGTTCTTTCATCTGCCAGGTAAAACAAAGATGCAGTGGAAACCTGTGCTTTCAGAACAGATGCTTTAATAATCGTGCTGTTCAAAAGAATGTACTGTCATGCTCTGTACTATGTCTCCTTTCCATCTGCTTTTTGTCTGGTTGTGTTTGAGCAGAAGACATTTTTCCCCCATCAACTTACTTTCAAAACTTGATGTGATAGAGATATTGCCAAGAGTCTGAATAAAAGCAGAATGTAGTTGTATGATGTCATTGTAATACTTTGGCCAGTTAAACATTCTGAGAATTTTCTATACTAGTCAAGAATAAAATGCATTTGGATTATCTTTCCAGAATATACATTACATGAGCTCTATCTCACACTAAAATCCTAAACTAATTTTTCAGTTTAATGATAAAAGTTAACTTTCTGGAAAAATGATATTTGATTTGAATCTATTGTGATTTCTTGAAGGGCAAAATTTTCCACTTATCTAGGAGCAGGTCATCTCTTTTACAGTTGGTTTTTAGTAAAAAATGTTATGGAAATAATAAAACCTAGGGCTTCAAACACTTCTACTTTGTCTTACCCATCCAACTCCTATGTGAGAAGGTCTATGCTTTTCTCTAGTGCAGAGATCTAGGCACAGGAAAATGAAATGACCTATCTGAGATTCTAGGGAAAAAAAAAAAAAAAAACCTGACACTGAAACTCCTGGGCCTTAGGGCCTCTATTCTTGTATTCTTTAAGCAGTGAATTCTGTGTCACTTTATTTTTACATATGACATTCATATATTTATTCTTATAAAATGGTTGTTCATTGAGAAGAATATTATAGCTCCTCCTGTGGGTTTTATAAGAAATTGAAATTGAAATAATTTCTGTATAAATATTTGACAAAACATTCCTCTTTCTTCATTCACTGACCTTTTATCTACACATAACATTTTATCCTCACTGGTAAAGAGCCTTGCACAGGAATTCTTAAAGGGAGAGAAGAGTAGGAAGACATTTATGTAAACTGATATATATTTTTAAAATTTAAACTGATATTGATTCTCTTATAAGCTCCAATTGTGTGTGAAGGGTCACTTTTAAATATAAATTGAGCTAAAAATTTCTAGGAAAAATTCTAAGACAGATTGAAAAATGTGGATTGGTCAATAGGGTAATTTAAATATGACTATTTCTTGACCCATTCTGAACTAATTAAATTGTATCTTATCTAGAATTTTAAAAATATGTTCTATTAGACTTGATTTTTGTGTTTTACTCATGAAATAAAATTTTACTATAAAATAAACTCAGGAAATGCCAGATGATATATTTTCCTGAGAAATTTAGAATGCATATTTGCATGATAGAACCAGGATGTCACATAATCAGTAAACTCTCTTGAATATGTTTAATTTTGTTAAATACAGCATTTTTCCCCCTTGCCATACCTGTTGGTATGCTGAAAAGTTGGTGTTTTATAACCTTTTTTTTTTTAAAGATTTTACTTATGTATTCATGAGAAACACACACACACACACACAGAGAGAGAGAGAGAGAAAGAGAGAGAGAGAGAGGCTCCACACAGGGAGCCCAATGTGGGACTCGATCCCGGGACTCCAGGATCATGCCTGAGCCAAAGGTAGGTGCTAAACCACTGAGCCCACCCAGGAATCCCCAAAAGTTGGTGTTTTATAGGATATTTACTAGGAATCTTTGAACTAAAATTTTCTTCTGGTAGATAATATAGAATCATTTTTAAAAACACTTACTACCATTCAAAGTATGGAAGTTTTGGTGAAACAAATTATATTTTCTGTTAGATGACATTATTTGAACAATTAATTGCCACCTTCAAGAAGAAACTGTGAGCTTAATAATAGTAGATACTATTCATTTATTTTTATTCTTGTTACCTAGAACAATGCCATTAGTCAAAGCTCAATCTTTGTTGAGTTAGTAACGGTAAATAAAAAGACCTCTTGGGGGGGAAAAAAGACATCTGAAGATTTTAGATTTCTTGCACACAAAAATGCACATTTGAATGTTAGAAAATTAAAATCTGTTTGAAGCATCCAAAATTGTACATTTTCCTAAAACAGCCTATGTTTTCCTTTATAAAACAGTTTTAGTCTCCAGTGGCTTTTCACTGAGAATGGATACATTCTATTTATATTTTTAAGCTAAATAAGAAATGCAGAACCAATGGGTAGATGTTATAGCTACCCATAAGAGACTAGTCAGTTTTTTTAAAAAAAATTTTAAACATGACTGTTTTTTAAGAGATAATAAGAAACAATATTCATTAAACCTGTATCATTTTCTTTTCTTTTCTTCTTTCCTTCTTCCTTTCTTCCTTTCTTTCTTTCTTTCTTTCTTTCTTTCTTTCTTTCTTTCTTTCTTTTCTTTTTCTTACTTTCTCTCTTTTTCTTTCTATCTCTTTTTAAAGATTATTTATTTTATTTTATTTTTATTTTTTTTTAAGATTATTTATTTTAAAGAAAGAAAAAGGGACAGAAGGAGAAAGAGAATCCCAAGCAGACTCCCCACTGAGCGTGGAGCCTGACACAGGGCTTGATCTGAGGACCCTGAGATTATGACCTGAGCTGAAATCAAGAGTTAGATGCTTAACTGACTAAGCCACCCAGGGACTCTACTTTTCTGGTACTTTCAATACAAGTCATAGGTTTATTGGAAGTTCTATTACTCAAATGGCAAGTATAAAATATTTTTCCATGGAGTTTTTGTTGTTTTATTTTTGTTTTTGTTTGAAGGCACTGGAAATACTGTGTAATTATTTTCATGGTGTTGGATATGTGGTCTAGCAAGACAGCAACATGAAGTGACAAGAGTCCAATGTAATAGTAGTTTGACATTAGTAATAATTTAGTGTTTGTAGTAATCCCAATCTAATTATCCCAATTCTTTCTGTGGTTTTCTTTCTTAAGACTTTTTGCTTATTTTTTTTTTTATGTTTTAACTTTAGGTAAATAAAATCACATCAAAAGAAGCATGGAGAAGGACTATGAACAGACTAGTGAGCACTGATATTGAAACTATATAGAAGTATGGTCTGACAACACTCTCACTAGATTTGTAGGTCTTATATATGTGTGTGTATATATCTATATATACCTATATATCTATATCTATCTCCTGGCATTATTCTGGTGGATTGGAGCCATGGTCCTGACATAAGGAATATCACTATGTCTCAATATCAGGGGGAGAGAGCTCCAGGATGATGCAAACTATTAAGTGTACTATAGATTATTGTGCCATGTAAATCAGAGAAGGATTTTGACCCCTTGGACCTATGCTCTTTACTTGGCCTCACTGAATTATTTACTCTTCAGTGCTGACCTACTTATTATTTTTTTTCGGTAGTCTATAATGTCTAACCGTCCCTCTGCTGAAGCCTTCTGGATTGTTTCATTCTATTCCTACAAAGTTTTATTCTTCTCACTAAAACTTACCTCTTTCATTATCATCTAGTATCTAGAAATTATCTTTCTTAAAAAGATTAGGAAAATTAACACTCTCATGGTCTCCTCATTCACTATTTCATTAAATATTTTAAATATCTTGGTTCTATTATTTGTTTTATATTCTGAATACACACACACACAATTTTATTTTAAACTCCTCAGAAGACAGACTCTTTATTTAGCCTGTATTTTGGAGAGTTTAATATGATGTCAGGTACACCAGATGATGCATAATTTTATGAAAAACACCTAAGTACTATCTTTATATTGTAGCTGTTTTTAATGATTGTTCATTCATTGTTAATTATCTATACGATATTAAGCCAGTTGATCTTGTTATCTTATTTTCCAAAAGCCACAGGGAAGTTAAATGTAGGGACCTATGATGATGTTGTATCTGTTTATCGTATGATTAAGTCACATTATCTAGTGAAGCTAAACTGATATGCTTTCCAGCATATGGCATATTAAATCAACAGTGTGAGAAGGAAAAAAGAATAATGGAAAGAGTGCATTCAACTTAGTATAAAATCTTAATGCTTTATGCTACATGATTTAAATTATTAAAGAATTAAGTGAGCATTGATTGTCTATGCTGTGCCAAGTATTAAAGACCTACTGTGAATATATCATGAGCACAAGATAGACATGATTACTTCCCTTATGGGACTTACGGTACATTTGCAATTTGTAAAGGATATGTGGTGAAATAACTATAATATATATCCTATAGAACAGTGGAGGATTGAGCATTCCAGGCAAAGATAGTATCAGCAGCAAAAGCCATGAGTTAGGAAAAATCATATTCTAGAAATCAGGAAAGAAGGCCAATACAGTTATAAGATAACAAGTGGGGGGGGGGAATGACTTGGGGTAAGGCAGGCATGCAAAATCTCAGTCAGTGATAAGGAGTTGGAATTTTATCCTAGGTGTATGGAAAACAAAAGTTTACACAGGAATGACATGATCAGGTTTATGATTTTAAGGTTTATATTTCTGTGCAGAAAAAAATAAGTTGAAGTGGGTAACTCAAGCTTCATTCATTTGTTTTTCCACTAAGTTCAAGCGAGACACATTGATCATTTAGTTAGGGTGGTAATAATGGAAAAAGAAGTGCATGAAGTAGAGAGTTATCTTTGGAGATGATATGATAGGATTCATTGTTGACAAGATAAAAAAAATAAGGGAAAGGAAATAAATAAAAATGACAGTTTTCTGGATTAAATGACTATATGATCAGCAGTGCTATTGAGAGAGAAACAGGTTTGGAGATTTGGATGGTGTGAGCAAATTCCATTTTGGACTTGCTACTTTGGACTTTCTAGATTTGATATGTCTGTTAGACATCTAAGTGGACATATGAATTCCTCTATCTCTATTATCTATCTATCATCTATCATCTATCTATCTATCTATCTATCTAATCATCTATCATCTGTCTATCACTTACCTACTTATATATCTATGTATGAGTCAGAGACTCCAGGATAAATGTAGAGTGGAGATATAATCTGGAGTCAGTGTATAGATGGTTCTGGAAGCAACCTGAATAGGCTTGTGAAAGACTGCCTAGACACTCCTCTCTATGGAATCGTGGTAAAGGATGAGAAGCCAACTAAGGAACCTGGGAAAGAGTGGCCAGAGGGATAGGATGAAAGCCAGGAAGTGTGATAGCACTGACTCCAAGAGCAGAGAATGTTCCAAGGAGGAATAAAGGTCCATCTTTGCCAAATGTTGCTAATGTCAAATAGTGTGAGGGCAGATGTATTCTCCAATTTAGCAAATGGGTCATCAGTAATCTTGGGAAAAACTGTTTCAGTGTAGTTGTGGGAATGCAGACAGGAAAGTATGTGCTGAAAAGTGAGAGCAAGATGAAGAGGAGACAGTGTGTGGACAGTTTTTTTTTTTTTTTTTTTTGTAGCGTGAAGTAGAGATATAAGATGGATATAAGATGGATATAAGATGTTTCATTACATGAAGCAATTCATAATTTCCAAATACTTCATAAGAACAAAGAATTTCAAGAAATAGCTAGAATTTAACTATTAGTTGAATACTAGTCAAATACCTTTATTGTTATAGGCCATCACCTATCTTCCTTTATCACTTCCATACCTGATTATGAAAGTACGTGACTGACAATAATGTTTCAGTGAACAACTAGTTTGAAATAGCTTCCTTATTTTATATAACTACAATGTCTGGAACAGTCGTGGAAAACAGAAACACATCCTTTTCCCTGAAGGTGACATTGTTGAATAGCAAATTTTTAAAAAAGACTGTAATGGCAGTTCAAGGGCTCTAGCTGCAGCAGAAATGGAATATATTTGCCATCTAAATTTCAACTTGTTTTTTCTTTTGCTAGTATTTATAGGGATGCTTCTGGAACCTTAATATCACTATTGCCTTTTCAAGTCATTCCAAGATTGCCTTGTTAAAGCAAGAGGCAAACTCAAATCTAAAATCAGTTTCTATCTTGGTGACAAACAGAGGTCTATAGTTTTCAAACATTTCAACATCAGGACAAAAGTGGTAAGAAGGATCTTTTTTCAGAGGCTCTCTTTTCTGTCCAAGCCAAGGGCACCACCAACCACCACACATGCATTCTGTGACCGTCTCAGAGCAGAGTTGCCGCTGGTGTGGTTGGGCTCTTCTGAAGAGGAGAAGACATCTAAGGCATCTGTTGTTCTAGTATTCAGCATATTATATTGCCTTTACCAGTGGACATGTCTACACAGAGTTTTGGGGTAGAACCTTTAAAAACATTTCTTGCCTTTTCAAATTCTCTGAACTCAGAACTAAAAGAATAAATTTGTCTTTTTTCTCTTAATAATTATTGTTTTGAGAGCTTCCACTTGGGAATAGTAGTTAAAGTAAGGTCAAAACTTGTGTATCAGGGTACAGAACTCAAAGAACTGTTAAACGCAGAGTGTCCTCTTGTGGATTGAGTTTTATCTAATGCTCAGGATATTTGGCTGGAAGAATTTTCAGGTGACACATAATTTGATATGCTTTGATAGATGAGGATGTAGTTCTTGGCCAGGACATCAGGTGCAGGAACCAACTCAGCCATGCCCAGTGGAGTTTCTTCTGTTGATGTTCTGAAGCACTGTCTCTTCAGCCAGAGAATTCCTGAGTGGCAGTAATATAAAAATTGCTACTTGAGCTTTGCTGGGAAGTGTCTACCCATTCCCCTTTGGCCCATTCAAATATGTTTGTCTATCTATACGGAAGCCCAAGAGAAGCAGGGATAACATGCTACATAGAGAATTGCTTCCTCCAGGTGGTTGCAGTAAAACCTTTAATGTAAAATTGTAGCATGTGCTTATTTGTCTCTGAACTCCAAGAAACTGTCAAATGGGCATTTGGGAATGACAGACATCTAATCAACATGTTTGGTGCTGTTTTAGGAATCACTGATTGTTAATACAACGGTGCCTCTGCTGTTTCATAAAGGTCATGCTGTCACATAAATCTTGTTTGCAGAGGCTCATTCACCTAAAGGTGAGTGCTTGAGAATAACAGGGTAATATGACAGTTTCTGGGAGATACATTTATATGTATGCATTTAATGGGGAGTTGGGAATGAAACTTGTAAAGCATCAATTCCATTGCTTTCCTTTTTCTTTCATACAGCTCTGTTTTATAAGCTGAACTTACAGAAATAGAAAACCAAAAAATATAATTAAGTGATGTAATTAAAAATTATGAATTTTAAGTTGATTCTTGCATTTACCCTGATGCAAAAATTCTAAGCTTTTGGAATGTTAGCCATCATTCATTCTGTGTGTATGTGTGTGTCTCTGTGTGTGTGTGTGTGTGTGTGTGTGTGTGAACTGATTAAAAACAAAAAGACAACACAATTTTAAAATGAAAGGTTTTTTTTTGTTGTTGTTGTTCTTTGATAGCCCTACATGTACATGCTTTAAAAGTGAAAAAATATTGTTATTTTTAATTGTAAGTGGCAAAATGATTTGGTCGAAGTAGGAAGTACTCATTGAATCAGGGCTCTTTGTTTTGTTTGTTTTTTGTTGTTTAAAAGCAAAATGAGACCTTAGCATTCACCTAAGCCAATCACTCACTTTGCACATCATGAAACAAACCTTGCCCTTTAAACCATGCATAGACCCATTAGCTAATAAAAGTCATCCAAGGATGCACTATAGTTATTTGTAGCCATCACTCTGGATCCTCCTCATTTTTCCTAGACCTACCTTTGCTGACCTTATTTCTGAATAATTTAAGCCCTTGCTTTCTGTTGTCAGGTCTAACGGTTACCTGAAGATCACCTCTTAGACTTGAAGAGACTAGGCACTTCAAGTCTGCCTCCATAGCATCTGGTTCTCAATCTTTTTGGTTAATTGTGGTTTGACTCTGGCTTTTGCCATCCCTGACTTCATTGATAGGATTCGGCATGAACACATCTTCTTTGGGGGCCTCTGAATCCAACCCGCTTCAAATATAAACCTGGTGTTTACAGAGGACATGCTGCGAGAGATCAGTATTGATTCCATTTCACCTGACTATTTCAATATGATCAATTAAACCCTTTTGTTAATAGTCACTTGAGTACAGCTGCAGGTGTCAGTGCACTCACTGTGGTTTGATGGTAAACTAATATATTTCATTCCGAACTAGCCACTATGGTCAGGCATTTGTATCTTGAAAGAATGACCAAAAGATATCAGAAGATCAACTTCAACTCCTTTACCCACATAATAATCTTGTAGAGTATCTTCCTTTTTTTGATCAGTAAGTTAAAAGCATTTATCAAGGCAAATAGCCAGGATAAGAACCATGCCTTTTTGATTAGCCATTCTCACATTGTCCTTTCAGAGGATTTAGGAGATCAAAATCTTTTCAGAATAATCCTAAAATGTTACTTTCCCTTGTTACTCTCATTCTCTCACAAGTACATGATGGAGTTTTCCAGTGGCTGCCTGATGTGATGATGTCATTGTTCTGCCGCTAATGGAATATATGCTTGTGTATTCTTGAGTTTTAAACTTCTCTCAGTTCTGATTTCTGATATGCTAAATAATATGGCTAGTGTAAATAAATGTCCTTTGGAATCTTCAATGATTTTTAAGAATGTAAAGGAATACTGAGACCAGAAATTTTGAGAACTTCAGATCTGGGTTATAGAAATTCATGCTTTGCAACTTTCATTGTTAACATCTACAAGATGAATTATTTCTCAATGTCTCTGCCCTCAAGGTTATGCTATTTGAATCAATTAAAAGCTGCTTTGTTGTTTAGGAATTTATCAAGGAAACAGTAAGAATTCTCAAGGAGGCAAAATTGGATGAATTCTCTGATTTTTTATACATATATAACTTAAAATAATTTGGTTGTAGCTTCAAAAGTCAGACTGCTCAAAAATAACCAATTGTGTAAGCCACTGGTATCTGACTTAATCTCTCTGTGCCTCAATATCCTCATCTGTAAGTGGAGATGATAACTACAGCTATATCACATGGCTGTTAAGGCTCTAAGACACTGGTTAGCATATGGCAGAACTCCACAAATATTAGCAACTAGCTATGTCTATTATTTCATCCTGCTTGACTGAAATTGAATGAGAACTTAAATTTAGAATTCGGGTCAACATTTCTTCTGAGGCTAATTATTTTAGAAATAACAATGGAAAATCAAGAAGTTTAATTTCATTTTTGTGTATTTTCTTTACACACCAATTTAGGGAATATTTTTTGTTTACTACATGGTTAGAATGAAACTCTGGGCCTCATCATTGTTCTCTAGTTATTTAGTTGGTGATAGTAGAGCATAGATTGGGGACAATATTCAAGAGAAGGGGCAGCAATAATAAAGACTTGATAGTCTTATTAGAATATGGACATAAGAATCTGACCTATAACTTTAGGTTCCTCACTGGTTGGAATGTTTATTATAACTCAAGTAAAAGAACTTGACACTGGAATTCTTACCATGTACCTTGTGTAATTATTTGGAGTTTTTTTTTAAGGCCAAAATGTGCTTCCAAATTCAGAACATTCACTTTTAGTCCAATTTATTATAGTCCTAGGGTGAGTGTTAAAATCAACAATGTGACATGTGACTTTCTGTTTTTAAGTCAAGGCTAGTTTGCTGAAGATAATGATTTATGACATGAACCTGAAGAAGCTGCTATAATTGACATAGTCCAAAGTAGCAATCTGATTATAGTACTCTCAATTGCAGCTTTGTTTTAAACTAATTCTATCTTGAACTTGGGAATGATGTAATGGTGTCTCACTATATACATCTTACATGTGTACAAATAAAAAGCAATATCCATTGAAATTTTACATGTAAAGATCTTGATGGACAATTTGGATGGTTTTCATGTTCAGATAATCCACAATTCCATTGGGGAAGGGTACATTAGGGTTATACTAGGTTGAAATTGGTTCACAGCCTTGGGACTATCTGAATTTCTTTTTCAATTGTTCCCATAGAAGAAAAACAGGTCAAAGTACATGGTATTATTTACTAGGCATTGTCCAATTCAAGGGAATTTGGCAGTACCTATGGATTACTTCTTTGCTTAGTCTATATAGGCTCCGCACCAGAATGAAAGTCAGGCACTAGAATGAAAGTCAGCAAAATAGGTATCTATTTTGCTTAATCCCAGCCTGATCTCAAACTAAAATCTTCAGTCTCATAGAATTTATGTAAGGAATTCCCAATCTAGATTGCAGTTATTATTTGCAAGCAGAAGGAAGTTTAGGAGGGAGAAAGGGAGTAGCTCTGACAACCATCCCATGCCATTTTCTTTGATACATCTTTCACAAGGCTCTGCCTTCAGCTCAGTCGGTTGGATGGGAGAATAGAGCACCACCCAAGGAGAAAAGAGCCATAGAAAACAAGATCTACTCTGTGTCCAGCCCTATTAGTGCTTTGAATGGTAGGAGGACCAGCCAACTACGTTTCTTGACTGGTACTTTAAAAACATTGGCTAATAAAATGTTCTCAAGGCAACAAATATACAGCAGCATTTCTCCTTGGGGATAGATGAGGGGTGGCATAGATGTGGGCAGGAAGGGGCTACAGGAAGTTGTGAGTAGACTTCTCTTTAGCCAACTAGTCAACCCATTTTGTTAAATAAGTGTTTCAAGTTTATAATACATCCAACTAAAATCATAGCATAAATTCAACATAATTAGGCATAAGGAGAATACTGTTTCACCTGTGGGAGTTGGAAAATACAGTTGACCTTTGAACAATGTGAGGGTTGGGCACTGACCCTCCACAGTCTAAAATCCATGTATAACTTTTGAATTCCTCAAAACCTAACTAGTAATAACCTATTATTGATCTAAAGCCTACTGATAACATAAGTGGCTGATTAACACATGTTTTGTATGACATATGTATTACCGACTCTATTCTTACAATACCGTAAGCTAGAGATAAGCAAATGTTATTTAAAAATTATAAGGAAGATAAAATACACTTGAGTACTCTACTATAAAAAAAATCCATGTAGAAGTGGACCCATGCACTTCAAATCCATGTTGTTCAAGGGTCAACTGTAATGAAAACATCCCCTAGATGATCCTATCTATCTATGCTTTAGACTCTTACTTTTACCTAATAATTGCAGATCTAAGTATCTTTTTTTTTTTTTGTCACTCTAGATATCTATTGGTCACATTTGTATTCAATCCATATGGATATCCCATGGACACGTGAAACTCAACTTTCCCAGGGTTGACCTCATATATCTGTCTTCAAATCCATTGTCCTTATTTTCTACCAACAATTCATTTTTCTAAGTATCCAGCTTTGATATTTCTCTGGATCCCATAGCTCTTTTATTTTCCCAAAGAAGTTGATTGTTATTTGGGATCCTGCCATTCTGCCTCTTGAATATCGGCAGGCTCCACATCTTCCTCACCATTTCTAGTTTGAGTTCAAATATTCATATTCTTTCATGCAAACAATCTCCTCCTAAATACTGCTTCCTACAAGATCCTCCTCAAAAATGCTACCTTCTAGTTGGATGCCATGTCATTATGATAAAAATCCTACAATGATTTCCTTAGGGTTAGGAAGGAAAGATAAATGAATTAACATTTACTGCACACTTACTATATTTTAGGTATTATGCTTGAAACTGGAAATATTGTGTTTTATTTAACATCACAACAATCATGTGAACTGGCATAATAATCGCAGCTTTGCAGGCGAAGAGGGTGAGTTTTAGAGAGGTAAAGTAACTTGGACAATTTGTAAATGCAAATGTCAGGGTTTGAGCCTGTTTGGCTGACTTTTCTTATCTGATTCTCTTTCATATTCCTTTTGCATTCACAAAGCCTGTCAAGTTCTCTAATGACTCCAGCTTTTAGTATCTGCCATTCCCTTTGTTTTCAGGCTCCCCACTCACTCCTCACCTCCATTTTCCTTGCATGTACTCTACAAATATTCCTTTAAAACAAACCTCTTCTTCAAATTTCACTTAACTTCTCATGTTTCTACAATACCTTATGTATAGCTTCATTATGGCAGATAAATGGGTTCTTGTAATCATTTTTGTTTCATGTACCATAACTGCTTTCCCAACAGCCTGTGACCTTTCTAAGCGTAGGGTCTGTCTCCTTTCAGCCAAGAAAGGCTGCATTGCACAGTGCCTGCAGCAGTGCACAGTGCCTAACACAAAGCAGTCACAGTGCATACTTGCCTGGATGAATACATAACTGGATGAATGACTGTTGAATGGAGAAAAGCAATCACAGTCATTCATGATCCTACCAATTCTGCTGAACTTTAACATGAACAAATATTTATCTTTTATCTCCCTCTCACTAAAATGTAAGCTTTAAATGGCAAGGGTTTACATAGAATTTGTTCATTGCTGTGTCCCCCTGTAGCTAGAACTATTCCAGACTCCTAAAAACCATTCAGTAATTATGCGTTGAATACTAATTCCTAGCATCTCATATAAGATGACAATATTTTCTCTAAAGTCCATTTGATCCCGTTAGGTCATTTTGTTTATTAACATTTTTGAGCATCAAATGTGTGCCCAGTACCATGCTAACTATTGGAAACATAAAGATGAATAAACCTTAGAGAGCTTACATTTTAATTGGTAATTTCTGAAAGTGCCAATATAGTTATTTTTCTGAGATCTACGGATGACTGAAATAAATAGTTTTCTGGTATCATGTAATATTTAGGCTTACCAAATTCCTTCCGGATTGTATTGATCAAAATGTGGTCCTCCTCAGGGGTTATTTATGTGACAGAATAATAATTAGACAGGAGGTTGCAATTGTATTGTGCCAATATTTGCCCCATAACTTTTGTCATATCTGAATTCTTAACTTCTGAAGACCTGAAGTTTTGAAAAAGAACTTCAAGGGGTTTTTCTGTTACATGTGGAATATTGGGATTCCCATTTCCTGGGAGATAACCATTATTATGGTGGTTATCTCTCACTATAAGATAAATTTTTAGAACAAAATTTTAAAATAAATAATCCATAAAAATCAATATTTTTCTTTAGTCTCTAACAGTCCTCTGTTGCAATTTATAAAAAACCTGAGCAAGGTGCCACTGTTAGCTTTAAGGTATTTTATCTTAAACATAACTTTTATAAATCAGGAAAAGAGAATTATGTGGCATTAGTTAAAAGCTTCGGTAACAAAGATATTATTAAGAATTATTTAGAAAATTCAGTGACTGAGATGCCTGGATGGTTCAATCGGTTAAGCATCTGACTTTTGGTTTCAATCGGTTAAGCATCTGACTTTTGGTTTCAGCTCAGGTCGTGATTTCAGGGTCAAGGGATCAAGCCCCACATTGAGCTCTGTGCTCAGTGCTGAGTCTGCTGGCGATTCCCCCTCTCTCTCTTTCTCCCTCTCTTTCTGCTCCTACCCCTGCTCTCTCTCTCTCTCAAATAAATAAAAAAAATCTTAAAAAAAAAAAAAAGAGAGAGAGAGAGAGAATATCCAGTGATTTTTCACAAAGGGACCAGCTTTAAGGGATTGAATAGTCCTTCCTAACCTCCCCCTGTCTCTTCTCTTTCTTCCTTTCTTCCTTTTCCTTCTTTCCTTCCTTCCTTCCTTCCTTCCTTCCTTCCTTCCTTCCTTCCTTCCTTCCTTCCTTTCTTCCTTTCTTTCTTGTCTTCTGAACTCTGGTACCTGGGGCAGTTGTTTGGCTCCACTATAACAGTGGTAAGTGTTGGATTTCAGAGAATTCTTCTGATTTTACAGCATTTTAGTCTTGATATTTGGGCTGTGTAAACTGGAACTAATGACCAATACTTGGGAATTTAATGTAAGGATCTCAATCTCATTGTTGTTTATGATTTAACTGGTAGTACTTGAGAATTTATTTTTTTAAAATCATATTTTATAATCAGCACTACTGAGTTGTAAACTACTTCTGGGCAAGAGATCTGGCAGTTTGTAGGTGCTCAGAAAATGTTGGTTGAATGCTGATTTAATATCAAGATTAAAGTCATATTTTCAAGCACTTTAAACAAAATAGCACATTTCCAGAGTGCCAACTTAATTTGCAAAGTATGAATCTTAAACTTTCTTTTGTTCATTTTTCTAGCCCTGGAATAGCCAGGATAAAAAGATTGGAATGTACATTCTCAACCATAAAGCTGACAGTGATACCAGTTAACATGTATTAGCCTTACTTGCGAAAGTTCCAAATTGCTGGCAGTATTATAGCGTTTACAATGAAAATCAATGAGTTAAATTGGCTAGAACAAATAAGGTGACAAAGGGTAATGATGAATGGCAGACAGAGAGAGAAACCCATAATTTAGCAACCAATAAAGTCATTGCTTAGCTCAGCACAGCGACTTGATAAGACATATTAGATAGTTAATTATATGTTTCAAAAGTGGTAGCCAATGATTTTATTGTTTTCTCTTGTGAAGTTAAAATGAGGGTTTCTTATTGATTATTTTGTATGGATGAAAAATCGGAATCTCATTCAAATGAGAATTATAGAGGAAGCCATTTGCCAAGGGCATCAGGAGATTGAGCTGGATAATTGGAGCACTTCCAGGAGTTAGTTTCATTTTCACCAGGTTGAAAAAACAAATCAATTGCTTATTAGCAGTGTAGCTCTGTGAACAAGGTGTTCTTGTTGATGCTTATATCAGGAGTGTTTATGGATCTGATTTGATAAATAAAACCAAATATGATTCTTCACCATTGAGCCCTTGCAGGAAGGAGCAAATTGTACCAGTCTTCACCTCTGAGTCAATCTTTTAGTTAGAAGATTATAAAAGAGTATAGGGGAATGGCAGTAAAGTTTGGGGAGATAGGATTTTTCAGGACTTCCACAAGAAGTCCCCCATCCCAAACCCCTGTGATAATGGAGATGTAAAACTTGATTGGACTTGAAGGGAGTGAAATTTAGTGATTGATATTTTCTGAGGCAAACCATCAGTTTCTCAGAGTTATGCTCACTGCTGCCTCTGAGTTTCAGTGTCAAATGTCAAAAAGTCCTATGACAAACAACTTCGTGGTAAGAAAAGCTTATACTAACTCTAATTCTGAAGGCCTGTGAAAATATTTCAGGCTGCAATATATGTAATCAATGACACCCAACCACATAGTTGCATTTCATCAACTGACCATAACATTAGCATCCAGTCAACTTCAATGATGGTTGGATGCAAATTAGATTTCCAGAGAGAATCTGGAAGTGATGAAATGGAGAAGCCTTCCTCAGAATGTTGACTTGATATCTCAGTTTTTCATCTAACTCCCAAAAGAAGAGTGAATAGAAACTTAACTTACTGGTTCATCAGGCAGCAACACAGAAAGAATAGTGGCCCCAAAATGGGCAGTAAGAAAACCCCTTCTGTTGTGGAAACACCCGTATTCATTGGAATCTTGATATGTGGCTATGCCCAAAGCTCACAATCAGATTAGATTTACAATAAAGTACAAGATTTTGCCTCAGTGTTCTTCACTTTTGAAACCCAGACTAAGCTGCGAGAGGCTCAAGAAATATCTTATATAATCATGTGTTCTGGTAAATTTGCAAATGTAAGGTGTTTATGCTGAATTTTAAACAGAATTTGCTTAAGACTCCTTTATCCCTCCATTCTAACTTTCCCTTCCTCACACTTTCCTTCATGTCAGGGTACACCAGAGTGACAGTGGGTATTTTAGGGATCTGGCTCCAGATACATTAACTTGAGGAGATATTTAGTTGCATTTAGGTGGGATATACTTATGTGGCTCAGAGTGTCTTTTCTGTGATATTGAACAACAGTCATGCAGGTGTAACACAATGTTGCTGTTATGAAAGGTAAGCATAAAATACTGCAAGCAGGACCAGCTTCATTGGTATGTGGTCAGTGGGATTAGAAGGGTCCTGCATTGGTTTAATAATCTGCCATCACTTTCTTAAATTCTTTACTTTTTAAATAAGAGGACCTGCAAATTACTTAGCCAGTTTTGGCAACAAGTACCCTGTACAAACACTAATAAGCATGCAGAACGTGTGGCACATTCAGCTCATCTTTAAAATCATTTGACACATTTTATCATTGAAGACAGAAGGTGACTTTACAAGTGGTTAATGAATTCAGCACTTTCCAATAGTTGCATGTTTTCTTTTCAAGTTTATCATGTAGATGGAATTCTTGGAATACTTGCTGTCCCTCTGCTTTTCCTTACAATTTCTACTCCACTTACAAGTCCACACACCTGCCTCCCACACCCTTAGTTTCTGGCACTGCATCCTTCTCATCATAGTGTGTCATCTATATGCAAGGCCTTCCCTAAAAAACTTACTTAAAATAGGTCCATGGTTATCACAGCCCCTTGTTTATTTCTTCCATAGCATTTGTAAAATATGTAATTTGAAATATATTTATTTGTACTCTTCTTTCATTTATTCATTTAATAAATATGTATTGAGTGCCCATTATGTGCCTGGTACTTCCCTAGATATTGTTGTCAAAATGAAAAAATTGGTAAAATTCCTCATGAAGCTTACATTCTATTGTGAGGAGATAATAAAACTAAAACTAAATGAGTAAGTTGTATTAGAATGTTATTAAATTTGGTTTAATTTTTTTATTTAAAAAAGAAATAAAATCAAGGTAAAAGAATTGAGAGTTCCAAGTGATATTTGAAGGAAAACTTGAAGGTGGTCAGAGATTGCCACTCTGTAGAAAAGTATTCCAGGCAGAGGAAATATCCAGTCAGTGGTTCTGATGCACGAGAGGGTCTGGTGGGTTTGAGGATGAACCAGGGGTCAGGATCTGGGGCAAAATGAATGATGGGGAGGGTAACGCATGAGATCAGAGATGATGTGGACTTTTATGAGATTTTAGCGTTTTGATGGTCTTCTGTGGACCTTGGCTTTTACTTTGAAGCAAATAGGGAACCACTATAAGGCGTTGAGCACAGAGGAGACATGATCAATCTTACTTACAGTGTAAGAGAGATACTATGGTGACTTTTTGAGAAAAAGAGGTGGGAGTTCCAGGGAGAAGTACTGAACCCAGGTAGAAGGCTGTTGTAATAATTGAAGTTGGATTGGATGAATACTTCGAACAGGTGGTTAGCAGTGAAAGTACTGAGAATTAGTGGTATTCTGGATACATTTTGAAGGTGCGGGCAGCAGAATTTCTCAATGATTGGAAGCAATGCATGAATTAAAGAAACAAGTAAAAAAATGTTTGTGGTCTGAGCAAAGATATTTTTGCCATCAACAGAAATGGAGAAGGTGATTTTAGGGGCATGTTTGAAGGGGAGGGTCAGCTCTTTGGTTTTGGACGTAATGGGTTTGAGTAGTTCTTTGACTATTCAAGTAGAGATGTCAAATTGACTTTGGAAATGAGTCTGGAATTTGGAGGAGTGATCTGGCCTGGAAGTAGGACTATGGGAGCCATAGTTCTACAAGTGGCATTTCAAGCTGTGAGACTTAATAACATCAAGAGAGTGATGGTACATGGAGGAAAGGAGAGGAAGGAAGAGCAAAACTTGGGGCTTTCCTCATACCAAGGGGATGGAGAGAAGAGCTGGGGACCAGCAAAGGGGACTGAAAAAGAGGCTGAGATAAGATGAAAACTTAAAGCTGGTGGCAAAGTGAAGAAACTGTATTGAGGAGGAAGAAGTGGTGATTTGTGTCAAAAGTGTCTATTTTATCTCCTTTTTTTCCTCATTAGACTATCAGTTACAAGAAGGTAAGTATCTTGTTTCTTTTATACTTATCAGATCCCTGATTTCCAGGAAGTCCCCAGAACATAGAAAGTAATAAATAAATATTTGGTGAATGAATTTAAAGATGGTTAAACAAGAATCAAGCACAGAACAATAAACAGAGACTCTCTGCTAAAAGCAAGTGCTACAAGTTGAAAGTAAAATAAAAAATACATACATAAAGAAAAATGCATAGATTTGGGATGTGAGTGTAGGGATGTTTGGTAAAAATAAGAAAATTAATATAGTGATGTTGTTTCCTAAAACTGGCAATTCCTAAAATATATTTCAAATAAGATGTATCTCCTAAACTAGGTGGATGCATTTAGTTGTCTACAAGATCTCTCAGCTTGGATGTCTAAATGATTTTTCAAAGTCATCCCCAGCTGTTCACACATTTCCCTCAGAGTAAAAGCTGCCAAAACTCTCACAACAACCTAAAAGGTCTTGAATCTGAGATCTGCTCTCTCTCACCTGATCTCCTACCATTCTCTTCCTTCTTCACTTCCCTCTAGTCATACTGGCACCCTGTTCCTTGAGAACTAGCACTTCCTTCATACCGTGGCTTACGTTGTAACTTTCTCAAGGAAGGCTCCTCTGATCATGCTATGTAAAAATGCAACTCACCCCACATCATTTATTATTCTCAGCTGCTCATGTTGTTTTTCCTAATCCTTACCTTATAGCATTCTGTATAATTTACTGTTTTATTCTTTATATTTATTGTTTATTGTCTGTCGCTTCTCACAAGAATGAAAACTCTACTGAGGTGAAAAGGTTTTTCTCCTTATTTTTATATCTGACCTATCTCAAGCACCTAGCATAGTGTCTGGCACATATATTTGTTGAATTTTGGATGCTTATAAAATTGGAATCAAGTCTACTTTTGTTGTGGAGGGCCTCTGTTCCATATTAAAGAGAGGAAGCCTAATTAAAGAGATAGTGGTATTACATTGAGATTTTGAAAGATGTCACATGAAGAAGCAGTTCTGTAGGAAGCCAAATCTATTAGAGTTTAATTCATGTTGCCCTGGAAAGACATGAGACACAGAAACAAGCCAAAGCCTATGTAAATAATATGTGGTGATAGATCTGAAGTAGGATATGTTAGTAGGAAGATAGAAGCACAGATGCAACAGAATTCTTTTTTAAAAAAGAACAGGTAGGACTTGACATCTGATTACCACTAAAAATAGTCAATTTTATATGATTGGGAGGTTATCAGGCATGAAAGAACAGCTATGATTTTTTTGAGAGGAAGATGCAGTATTTCAGTATAGTATCTATTCATGATAAAAACCCTCAACAAAGTAGGATAAAGGGGAACATACCTAAACATAATAAAAGCCATATATGAAAAACCACAGCGAAAATTATACTCAATGGTGGAAAAACTGAGGACATTTCTCCTAAGTCAGGAACAGGAGAGAGTTGTCTATTCTCACTACTGTTATTTAACAGTACTGGACAAGTCCTAGCCCCAGCAATTAGACAAGATGAAGGAATAAAAGTCACTCAAATTGATAAGGAAGAAGTAAAACTTTCACAGTTTGAGTGACATGATACTATATATAGAAAACCCTAAAAACTTCACCAAAAAAACTACTAGAACTGATAAATTAAATCAGTAAGGTTAAAGGATAAAAAATCAATTTACAGGAATCTGTGGCCTTTCTATACACTACTAATGAAGCAACAAAAAGAGAAATTAGGAAAGCAATCCTATTTAAAATTGCACCAAAGATCATAAAATACCTAGCAATAAACTTAACCAAGGAGGTGAAAGACCTGTACTCCAAAAACTATAAAATACTTATGAAAAATATTGAAGATGACACAAACAAGTGGAAAGATATTTCATGCTCGTGGATTGGAAGAGCAAATATTATTCAAATATTCCTACTACTCAAAGCAAAATTAGAGTGCTATGTGCAACAAAAATGAAACTGGACCACTTTCTTATATGATACACAAAGATAAATTCAAAATGGATTAAGGACAAAAATGTGAAACCTGAAACTATAAAAATCCTGGAAGAGAATACAGGCAGTAATTTCTCCAACATTGGACACAGGAACTTTTTTTCCTAGTTATGGTTCCTGAAGCCAGAGAAACAAAACAAAAATAAACTACTGGGATTACATCAAAATACAAAGCTTCTGCACAGCAAAGGAAACAAAACTAAAAGGCAACCTACAGAATGGTATTTGCAAACGACATATTTCATAAGGGTTAGAATCTAAAATCTATAAAGAAATTATACAATTTAACACCCAAAAAACAAATAATCCAATTAAAAATGGACAGAATGGAATATTACTCAGCCATTAGAAACGACAAATACCCACCATTTGCTTCGAAGTGGATGGAACTGGAGGGTATTATGCTGAGTTAAATAAGTCAATCGGAGAAGGACAAACATTATATGGTCTCATTCATTTGGGGAATATAAAAAATAGTGAAAAGGAATAAAGGGGAAAGGAGAAAGAATAAGTGGGAAATATCAGAAAGGGAGACAGACCATGAGAGACTCCTAACTCTGGGAAACGAACTAGGGGTGGTGGAAGGGGAGGTGGGCGGGGGGTGGTGGTGACTGGGTGACAGGCACTGAGGTGGGCACTTGCTGGGATGAGCACTGGGTGTTATTCTGTATGTTGACAAATTGAACACCAATAAAAAATAAATTTATTTAAAAAAATGGACAGAAGATATGAACACACATTTTTCCAAAGAAGACATCCCGATGTCCAACAGACACATGAAAAGATGCTTAACATCACTCATCATCAGGAAATGCAAATTAAATAAAAACTACAATGAGATATCACCTCATATCTATCAGAATGGCTAAATTAAAAATACAAGAGAGGCACCTGGGTGGCTTAGTGTTTGGGCATCTGCCTTTGGTTCAGGTTGTGATGCTGGGGTCCTGGGATTGAGTCCTGCCTGCATCAGGCTTCCTGTAGGGAGCCTGCTTCTCCCTCTGTCTATGTCTCCGCTTCTCTCTCTCATGAATTGATAAATAAAATCTTAAAAATAAACCCCACAAGAAACAACAAGTTTGGTGAGGATGTGGAGAAAGGGGATCCTCTTGCACTGTCAGTGGGCCACTCTGGAGAACAGTTTAGAACTTCCTCCAAAAGTTAAAAACAGAATTACACTACAAGCCAGCAATTGCACTACTAGGTATTTACCTAAAGGATACAAAAATACAGATTTCAAGGGGTACATGTACCCTGATGTTCAAGGCAGCATTATCAACAATAGCCAAACTATGGAGAGATCTCAAATGTCCATTGACTGATGAATGGATAAAGAAGATGTGTCACATGTGGATATATGTATAAGTATATATATATGTATCCATCCATCCATCCACATATATATATCTCCACTATCGATGAGCATTTGGCCTACTTCCATAGTTTGGCTATTGTAAGTAATGCTATAATAAACATGCTGCATGTATTCTTTTGAATTAGTGCTTTTTTTTTTTTTTGGTAAATACTTAGTAGTATGATTAGTGGATTGTTTGGTAGTTCTATTTTTAGGTAGCTTTACTTGTGTGTTTGTGTGTGCATATAGTCAAATATATATTAATCAAATATATATAATATATAAAAAATGAAATCTTTCCATTTACAATGAATGACGTGGGTGGAGGTATAGAGTATAATGCTAAGGCAAATACCCAGGACCCTGGCATCACAACCTGAACCAAAGGCAGATGCTCAACCACTAAGCTACCCAGGTGCCTCTCTTGTATAATGCTTGTATAGTGCTAAGGCAAATACCATATGATTTCACTCATATGTGGAATTTAAGAAACAAAACAAATGAGCAAAGGTAATAAAAAAGGAGAGAGAGAGCAGACTCTGAACTATAGAGAACAAACGGATAGTTACCAGAGGGGAGATGGGTAGGGGATGGGTGAAATAGGTAATGGAGATTAAAAAGTATACTCAACGTCATTAGAACTGAATAATGTCTAGAAGTACTGAATCACTATATCGTACACCTGAAACTAATATAACACTCTATATTAACTATACTGGAATTAAAATAAAAAACTTAATTAAAAATGTAATATTGTATTTTAGGCAAGGTAGATTTGAGGTAACACTGGAAAACCTAAGAAAATAACTCAGTGTTCAGTAATGCTGTGGATGATTGCAGACACTTGTGGGATCTGAATCACCTGCAGAGGGAAGAGTGCTATAGCAATGGAGGTAAGTGAGGTCACAAGAAAGACACTGGAGGGTAAGAAAAGCAGCGAAACAGTGAAAAGGGAACTTGGGGGCTGTTCAGAATTACAGAAAAAGTGAAATCACTGAATTGTAAAGAAAAGGAGAAGTCAGAAGGATGGGAGGAGAATCAGAGAGATAGAATCTGGTTAAGGAGAATGAATATGCAAAGAAAGATACTGAATTTTAAAGAAAGCAATTTTAAAAGAATGTTATGGTAATATGATTTCAATAAAGTTAATTTTAAGGAATTGAAGATTATAGGCTAAAAAATGTAGACATTTGTAGAAATGGAAATTACTAAGGGATCATTTCTTTTAAATCCTCTAAGAACTCTGCACATTTGTATAGAAATATAAAGAGCTCACGGAAAGCAAGAGACTGATGCTCAAAAGGCAAAATTCCCTCGTTTAAAACAAGTAAAATATCCAAAACGGAAAGGAAAACATTCCTAATGGGGTGTATTTTGCCGCCTTCTGTTGCCAGTCTTGGTTTCAGCTAGAGATTGAGATTGGTGGGGAGAGGGAGCCAGTGGGAGTCTCATTTCTCTCCTTCTCTTTAGAGGGAGCTCTGTGTATGGGAAAGCTCTAAGTAGATTGGTCCAGTGAGTAATGGGAACCTGATCCTGAGTGGGGATAAATCATGGTAAATCATGCTGTAAATCAAGAAAATTAAAAGGCTCAGAAGATACTGTTAAAATAGCAGAATATCTGGAATTATCCTTCATTGAAACTGCCTGGAAACTAATTTCTGTTGGCACAACTGGATCCATTTGTGTGGGGAAAATGATTTGTGCTAAAAGCAATTTCATCAGAAGATCTCAAAGTATTTCATAAACATTTAAAAAAATTCTCAGGGGCAGCCCGGGTGGCTCAGCGGTTTAGCGCCGCCTTCAGCCCAGGGCGTGACCCTGGAGACCTGGAATCGAGTCCCACGTCGGGCTCCCTGCATGGAGCCTGCTTCTCCCTCTGCCAGTGTCTCTGCCTCTCTCTCTCTCTCTCTCTGTCTCTCATGAATAAATAAATAAAATTTTAAAAAAATTAGAAATAAATAAATAAATTCTCAGCAGATTGTTTATGCAAATTCAGAAACTTTAACCATGAAGAACATAGGTATTTTCCTTTCTCCTAGAATTCTTTTCCAACCTTTAAGAACAATATGTTGGAGAGATTATTCACTTGGGACAAAAACTGGACTATATTTTAATACTACTTGGAGATGATGCTTCATTGACTCATCTGCTTTATTTCTCCACTCATAAAAATACAGATGATAATAATATATATAAAACACCAACTCTGGTTCTGGACACATAGTAAGACCTACATGGACACATGCTGACATCCTATCATTCTATTCTCTACAGGAAGGATTACTTTAAAATCTAAAGATCTATAATTTGTCCTACATTAACTCAACCTAAAGTTTATGGTCGAGATGCCTCCATAAAATCATAGTTTAGTGCCTCCATCTGTTCCAGAGACATATCAGTAATGGATAATACATTAAAAAATGGAAATGCTTCATACAGGTCCAAAGCTAAGCCCATGACTGAAGCCAGGGTTCGAAGTGTGATGAAGTTCCCTCAAAAACAAGAGAAAATTGAGTATCAAAAATGTGTTGACCCCTTTCTGGAATAGTGCTTTCAGCAAGCTGTGGACTTTGGGAGGCAGGAAGACACAGGCTCACCCTTGTAATCAGGAAATGCATCAAGTGTTTGCTTGCTCGCTCTGTAATTTTCCAAAAACCACCACAGAGAAGAAACTAAAAATTTTCATTGAAAGATCTGGTTCTGGAGTTGGAGGAACAGCTGGGTAGAGGCAAATTCTAAATTACTAGACCTATATATGGGAAAGTTTGTTGGGGGCAGGAGAAACAAGCATATAAATCATAAAACCCTTTACATTCACAGCTCTTTACTAAAATCCCAGACTACGTAATAGATTAAAGTTGAGAAAAACAATCAATAAAGCAATAGACTTACTACATATGAATTTATTATTATTTTTGGAAATTCTGATAAAACTTTACAATAAGCCATCCCAGGACATGTTAGAAGGTAAAATAAAGATAGCCATGTAGGTCTGGGTATCCTATCACCTCCTTCAGAAAAATCATATGGGGAAGAAAGAGAGCAAATGAATATTCCCAAAGCCTATATCTATAGTATTCTTAGGAAGACTACAAATTCCAGTTTATCAATAAGTGGGAAATAAAGCCTGGAGGTGGACCCAGAGTCCACAAGGGTGAAGGGAATATGATGAGAAGACCGAGAAAATCAAGGAGAATGAATAGCATCAGCAGCTTAAACAAACAAGAGGAACAGGAGGAGAGGGCATCACTGTGCATGGGAACTCAGAACAGGTTTGAAACCTGGTCAATCAGAACACTGGCAAAAAAGATGACAGAAAGGGTTTTTGATGTTTATGGGATGGGAAGGGACAGTCTCCAGAAGTCATTGCTTTGAAACATTGTCACTTGGCAAAAGTTGCTGAATGGTAAAGGAAAGGAACACACTTCAGATGATAAAGGCCTTAGTGAAACAAGACAGGATCAAAGATTGAGTGTGGAGTGGGGTAAACTAGAAAATAATGCAGAACAAAAAATAAGAAAACTTTCTAGCAGATAAAACAAATCAGAAAAATCACACCAGAAAATTAAAAAGAATTCTATGTAATTAAAAAAAATTCAGATATTAATACAAGGGAACAGAAATGCAAAATCCTGGATAAGATAAAGAAAAGGAGCCGGGACCGACAAAATGCAGAAAGCAAAGTGAGGAAAAGACAAAATTATCTTAGAAATGAAAATTATGTTATAGAATGCGCAAGGGAGGATGGTTACTGTTAAAGGTCCAGTAAGTACTATTGAGGGTAAATGAGAAAATCCTGGAAAATGAAAGATAAAGAGATTGTGACTCCTAAAGAAAGATATCCCTCAAATCATACATACTTGATATATACACATTACTGGATAAAAATTAAAGGATGAGAAATGAAAATAAAAACAATAGTAGGTATTAAGATAAGACAACACAAAACTAAGGCAAAATTTGTTAAGATGGGTATAAAGGGATAGCTTAATATTTTTTTAAAAGATTTTATTTATTTACCCATGAGAGACACAGAGCGAGAGGCAGAGACATAGGCAGAAGGAGAATCAGGTTCCTCGCGGGGAATCCGATGCAGGATTTGATCCCAGGTTCCTGGGATCAGCCCTGAGCTGCAGGTAGACGCTCAACCGCTGAACCACCCAGGAGCCACCACATCCTGAATGTCAAGAGTCTGACTGATAAAACACCTCCACCTGAGCAGCTTCATACAGGTGGGCGTCCTCCTTACTCCACCCAGGGAGAGGTATGGTATGGAACTCATGAACTAGTATGCTTCTGGACTTGCAAAATTTAGAAAGATAATTGCAAACCACAGGCTCCTTTTCAACTGGTATTTTAGATTTGATTAGGTTCATTTAATCAGATACCTTTGTATAAGTTGTAGAAGTAAAGAAGAGGAGTGGAGGCTAAATTTTGTTAACCCAATATTTGTGATGGCATGCATCATTATAGCCCATTTGAAGAAAATTCAACAAGATAGTAAAGCTGAAGATACATTTTTGTTTGTATAGTCTACTACAGCAATTCTTAAATATTTTGATATCAAGATTCCTTTACACTTGAAAAAATTAGTGAGGACTTCAAGGAACCATAATTATGTGGGTTATAGTCTATTGATCTTTACTGCATTGCCATTTACATTTGAGAAAAATTTAAAACATAAGAATACGCAAGAACACATTTTATTAGCTGTCATAGAGATGACATGACCACTTAGCACTTAGTGTCTGGAAAACTCCCCTCTACACTCAGGAGAGGATGAAAATGCAAAAGGCAAATCATGTCTTAGTATTAAGGAAATGATTTTGTTCCTGTAGAGCCTATAAATGGTTTCAGCACCCCAGGTACCTGCTCAAATCATCATTTGAAAGATTTTGCCATAAAGATACTCTTTCATATATGTATAGTATTTAAAAAGTGTTTATTCCAACACTTTTTTTTCATAATACCAAAACTTGCAAGTCAATAGAACACAAGAATAGTGTGTGTGGTGTATTTACACAGTGTGATGACATACACCAATAAAAGTGAGTAAGTTAGAGGTACATCTATCAACATGGACAAATGTAAAAAAAACAAGTACCAAAAAAACAAATTACCAAACAACATATAAAGTTTGTTTAAATTTGCATAAGTTAAAAAAGCAGCCTATCATACTACATAAATTACCTATAGTCTCATCATCTAGTAAGCACCAAATTCAGAGCAATGGAAGGGAAGAAAGGGAAACAGATTTACTGAAGGTTGACAGGGTTTTTGAGCAATACCTGTAAGGGTTATCACACAAAAAAATTGAGGCTAATATGTCAAAATGCACAAGTGAGTGATGCATACATAGATTGCCATTAGGTTATTTTTTCTATATTTTTGACTGTGTATCTGTGGGTCTGGACTCTATTCCCTTCCATTAACCTATTTCTCTATCCTTACATGGATACATTACTGTTTTGATTATAATAGTGTCATAATTAATCGTGAAATCAGGTAATGGAATTCTTCCAAGTTTCTTGGTTTCTTTCAAGATTGTTTTTGACTAAAGAACTATTGAGATTTTGACTGCAATGTTGAATCTATAGATAAATTTAGAGAAAGTTATCATCTTAACATTATCAAGTATTCTAGCCCATGACAATGGGATGTATGCGTGTGTGTGTCTTTTAAGAGTTCTCTTAGCAATGTATGTTAGTTTTCAGTGTAAAGATTTATTCAAGTGTCATTCATATTTTTTTTGTATGTAATGTGCCTTTTTTCCTATTTTTAAAAATAGTTTACTCTTTATTTTTGTCATTTTGACTATGACATACCTTCTTTTTTTAAGGTTTTATTTATTTATTCATAAGAGACACAGAGAGAGGCAGAGACCTAGGCAGAGGGAGAAGCAGGCTCCCTGAGGGGAGCCCAATGCGGGACTTGATCCCAGGACTCCGGGATGATGAACTGAATCAAAAGCAGATGCTCAATCCCTGAGCCACCCAGGCGCCTCCATAACATTACCTTCTTAATACTTATTTATCTGTGTTTCTTGAACTTTCTGAGTCAATGGGCTGCCTTTTAAAAAATCAGATTCAGGAAAAAATTTAAGTGTTCTTTTGCTTTTTAAAAAATCTCTTATTTTGAATTCTAACAGATCTTATCACTTTTAGACCATTAGACCTCATGGCTTTAAGAACAATGCTCTGTGAAGCTGAAGACTTGGATAATAAGAGATTTAGACTCCCTGCCTGTGAGACACAGAAACTGTGAGATTATGGGAGTATTTCTGTAAGAGTTCAAGATGTCTTTGCATTAGATTTCCTCTAGGTTCTAATCTGACATGTGCTCATAAATTTGTCAAAATTTTAGCTTTTACTCCTTCTCTGAGCAAAAGCTACACTTTTTTTTTTTGCAAGACTTCAATAAGTGGCTCCAAGTATTCAAACATTATTTGTTTTTGCTTGCTTCTGGCTCATTCTTCTGAAATATATATATATATATATATATATATATATATATATATATATATATTTTCTTTTTTTTAAGATTTTATTTATTTATTCATGAGAGAAAGAAAGAGAGAGAGAGAGAGGCAAAGACACAGGCAGAGGGAGAAGCAGGCTCCATGCAGGGAGCCTGATGTGGGACTCCATCCCAGGTCTTCAGGATCGCCCTGGCCTGAAGGCAGGAGCTAAACTGCTGAGCCACCTGGGCTGCCCCTGAAGTATATTTCTTTTTTGATTTCTTACTGTCCATATTTCTTCACTGACTTTTAAAAAGTGGGTTTTTTTTTGTTTGTTTCTCTGGTAATATTGTTTTGACGGGAATTGAGGTTTTTAAAAATCTTCTATGGTATATGAATTATTAATCATTTTAACTATATATATTTCCATGTTTCACAAGCATATTAAAAAAAGGGAAGTTGTTAGGAACTCAGGCAATACATAATAGGGGCATCATGGCTTGATTGAAGTTGGGAATCCTTTGCTGAAATGCTAGTAGAGTAGAAACTTTATTAATGGAGATGGCAAGTCACCAAATATTCAGGTAGTAGAGTTTAGTAAAGCATTAGCAAAGTACTAGAGAATTTCCAGAACTCCTTAAGGATAAGCAATTAGAGAAGATAAACATCAAAAAGAAAAAAGTCATAGAGAACTATATCTGTCTGCTAAATAGCATCATAGGATTCATGATCATAATTTTTGGTGTATTGGCAGTTACAGACAAATATTAGAAGGTTAGCTGAGGACAGCAGAACGTGACAATTGACAACAGTTGATAGATAATGGAGGTAGCCCCTCTCCACAGAAATAGAACTAGTTGCACTAAAAAATTATTGGAGGATAGAAGTTGAAGCAGAGAGGGAACATATCTGGGATAGACTGGTGAAGTGGGTATCAAACTAATAAATTATATTGGCCCATTTGAATTACTGTGAGGCATATGGAAAATAGATCAAGATCTGAAGTGTTGGGAACCAAGAGGAGGCTATAATGTAGGAAGGAGATGGAAGTGTAGACTCTTCGCAAAAACTTGAGGTACTGAGAAGAATCTGAGCAAGAAGCAAGTAAAGTAGATTGGCCAGAAGACTGGGGAATAGAGAGGGCTGCAATGATCTCATATCAGCATGAGTATTCCTGGAGTTAAATCCAGTTCTTCTACATAAAAGTAGATGCAGCTTACTAATTGCAGGACTTTATTAGCCTATGGAAAGGTACTATCCCATATACCATCTGGTTTCTTTCAATAACAATAATACTGAATGAAATGGAAATTGTAGATTTTACTGCTATTGGCAGTTGCATGGGAGTGAAAAGAACTGAGCAATAGACTAGAAATCCTGGGTAGGACATTACACAGGTGCTCAAGTTCTCTTTTGGACAACCTTCTAAAGAAAAGAGTATCATTGTCACCATAAATTAATGTACTAAATCACAAAGCCAAACCAAACCAAAATTTTCTTTTAAACCAATAAATGCTTTATATTTACTTTTATATGTTATATATAGCTATATAAATCCTTCTTTCCACTAAATGAACAGAAAGCAATATGGAGGCATTATTTTATGGCTTAAAATATTTTAAATTAATTTTCAAGTTTCTGAAAATCAATGGTGTTGTGAAATTTGTCTATACCATCAATTTCATATACCATTAATTTGATATATTATTGACATAATTATATATAATTGATATTTTATACCATTAATTTGATATATTACTAATAAATTAAATTAAATTAAATTATTCCTGTAAAACTGACATATTGTGCAAATACTTGAAAGTCACATAAATTGGTCACTGTAAAATTATTTAGAGTCTACTTTATCTTTACTTTTTTTGTCTGTGAGGAAACATTTAATGTGACTCAGTAATATTAAAAATTTAATGGAGGCACACCTGGGTGGCTCAGCGGTTGGGCGTCTGCTTTGGCTCAGGGTGTGATCCCGGAGTCCCAGGATCAACTTCCACATCGGGCTCTTTGTGTGGAGCCTGCTTCTCTCTCTGCCTGTGTCTCTGCCTCTCTTTCTCTCTGTCATGAATAAATAAATAAAATCTTTAAAAAATTTAATGGAAATGTCTGGTGTTGTTGTGTATGTTATTTTCCATTGCTTTTTCTTTAAGGAATTTTCCTTTAAGTAAGCAATATAAAAAGCAAATCTTTTTTTTTTTTTTTCTGGGCACTGGGTTTCATTTTTGTAAAATGTATTCAAGTGATTTATTATGCATAGGTGAAAGTATTTGGTGATGGGCCGAGGACAAAAATAGAACACGAGAATATATCTTGCATGGCATCTTCTTTCTAAAATTTTTTACTGACATAATTGCAGAAATTCTCCTTGTGAACTTATGAGATAGGCTACTACCATGGAATATCAATTCTTTCCTATGTACAATGCAAATATAGCATAGAATGGTTTAAGCTATTTTTAAATTAGAGCAGAAGGTTCTGGAATTTACAAATATGGGTCCAAATCCAAATTCTTGGGCTTAGCTCTATAATCTTGGATGAGTTACTTAATTGCTCCAAATATGGTGGCCATTCTATAACATGAGGATAATACACATATTCATCTTATACAGTATTATTTGAGTATTAATTGGAATAATATCAGAGTTTCTGATATATAGAAAGTGACATGTATATTACATTATTATTATTATATCATCATCATCAACAAATATTAGGTCTTTTTTCTGACTCCAAGTACTAGTCATAAGATAATTAATTCCCAATTTGATGTTTGTATATATTTTCAAATATTCACTTTCACATTCTATCAAATTCCTTAGTGATTAAAATAAGAAGAAATGTCAATACATTACAGAGTAGGCCAGATTAAAAAAGATTTTTAGACCACAAAGTTTTATTAAATAAATATGTCTTTGATGATAATCAAAGATATCAGAGAAAGATGTAGACTTTTGCTCTAATATGTGCCTCTGTTTCAAGTGTGGGGTCACATAATGCACATCATAGTATCTGACCTCAATTACACTCCTTATCTGGTTAGCATGATAATTGAACTTTTCTCCATGCATTATGTTTGCTCTTTGCTCCAATGTCATACAAGTCCTATATGATTGAAATGGAACCTTATTCCTCTTTGATTCCTCTTTGTAGTCTTTTAAGTAGTTCTTCAAAAAAAAATATGCACTTAAAAGGCATAGTGTAATAATTTGTGAAAAATTCTAGTCACCTACAGGAGTTAATTAACTTTTCAATGTACCCTTGGAGAAATCTCCATGGGTTTATCATGGCTGTCATTGATATGGGTTTATTGTAGATATATTTACTAGAATTTAAACTTTTTGAGAATGAAGACATCTTACTCTTGCTTTGTGCCTTCTTTTTCTCTTTTTGAGAGAGAGAGAGAGAATACATGAGCTGGGAGGATGGACAGAAGGACAGACAGAGAGATAGAATCTTAAGGAGGCTTCACGTTTAGTGCAGAGCTGGACATGGGACTCAGTCTCATAACCCTGAGATCATGACCTGAGCTGAAATCAAGAGTTGGACACTTAACAGAATGAGCCACTCAGGCACTCCTTATTTTGTGCCTTCTGTTATAAATAGTATGGGCCATATGCACACAGCTTGCTTATTACTCCTAGTTAGAGGTAAGTTGGACACTAGAGACATTATGGAGGACACAAAAAAGCCACAATTCCCCAACATCCCCATCACACACCACCCTCCCCTACCCCACACACTCCTAAGCTGTGACCAAACAGGGAATGAATGAGGGAAATAAATCCCCTGGTCTCTCTCTTCTGCCCTCTGACCTGCTGGCATCTCCCATTGGCTGAATTCCACATGAAGCCAGACAACCAAGGGACCAGGTGATGCACTCCACTGAGGGCATTTCCTCAGGGTGCAGAGCAGGGTAGACAAAAGAGAAAAATGAACATGAATGGTCCAATGGATAATAATCAATACATAATATGAGAGCCAGCATGATTCTGATTCTTCTGTTTTCACAGGGAATAGGATTCTAATATCCTGCCTGAATTATTTAATTAAATTACTTAATTAATTTTTTAATTTAAATTTTGTTAGTTAACATGTAGTGCAATGTTGGTTTCTGGAGTAGAGTTCAGTGACTTATTACTTACATACAACACCTAGTGCTCATCACAAGTGCCCTCTTTAATATCCATCCACCACCTAGCCCATCTTCCATCCACCTCCCTCCATCAACTCTCAGTTTGTTCTGTTAAGAGTTTCTTATGGTTTGTTTCCTTCTTTCCTTTTTTTTCTTTTTCCCGTTCCCATATGTTCATCTGTTTTCTTTCTTAAATTCCACATATGAGTGAGATCATATGGTATATGTCTTTCTCTGACTTGGACTTGTTTCACTTAGCATAATATACTATGGCTCTATGCATGCCATTGCAAATACCAATATTTCATTTTTTATGGCTGAGTAATATTCCATTATATATATAATATTTTATATATATATATCAACTCTTCTTTATCCATTCATCATTTGACATTAAATAGACATAGTCAGACTATAGTTTGGCTATGGTTGATAATGCCACTATAATAGTGGGGTACAGGTACCTCTTTAAATTTGTATTTTGTATCTTTGGGTAATATCTAGTAGTGCAATTGCTGGATCATAAGGTAGTTCTATTTTTTATTTTTCCAAGAATCTCCAAATTGTCCTCCAGAGTAGTTGCACCAGTTTGCATTCCTACCAACAGGGCAAGAGCATTCCCCTTTCTCCACATACTCACCAACACCTGTTGTTTCTTGTGTTGTTAATTTTAGCCATTCTGACAGGTGTGAAGTGGTATCTCATTGTGGTTTTGATTTATATTTCCCTGATGATGAGTGATGTTGAGCAACTTTTCATGTGTCTGTTAGCCACCTGGATTTCTTCTTTGGGAAAGTGTCTATTCATGTCTTCTGCCCATTTCTTAACTGGATTATTTGGTTTTTAGGTGTTGAGTTTGGTATGGTTTTTATAGACTTTGGATACTAACCCTTTATCAGATATGTCATTTGAGAATATCTTCCCCCATTTCATAGGCTGCCTTTTAGTTTTGTTGATTGTTTCCTTTGTTGGGTGAAAGATTTGTATCTTGATGAAGTCCCAATAGTTCATTTTTGCTTGTGTTTTCCTTGCCTCCAGTGACATGTCTAATAAGAAGTTGCTACTGCCAAGGTCAAAGAGGTTGCTGCCTGTGTTCTCTAGGTTTTCTATGATTTCCTGTTTCACATTTAGGCCTTTCATCCATTTTGAATTCATTTTTGTGTATGGTTCAAGAAAGGGTTCCAGTTTCATTCTTCTGCATGTTTCTGTCCAGTTTTCCCAAAACCATTTGTTAAACTGTCTTTTTCTCTATTGGATATTGTTTCCTGCTTTGTCAAAGATTAGTTGACTATGGTTGTGGGTCCTTTTCTGGGTTCTCTATTCTGTTCCCTTGATCTATGTGTCTTTTTTGTGTGTGTGTGCTGGTATCACACTGTTTTGATGACTACAGCTTTGTAATATAGCTTAAAATACGGAATCATGATGTCTCCAGTTTCATTTTTCTTTTTCAGAATTGCTTTAGCTACTTGAGGTCTTTTCTGGCTTCATACAAATTTTAGGATTTGTTTGTTCTAGCTCTGTGAAACATGCTGAGGTATTTTGATAGGGATTGCATTAAATGTGTAGATTACTTTGGGTAGTATAGACATTTTAACATTTGTTCTTCCAATTCATGAGCATGGAATGTTTTCCACTTCTTTGTGTCCTCTTCAATCTCTTTCATAAGTGTTCTATAGTTTTATGAGTACGGATACTGCTGTGTTGTTTTAATTCTAACACCTGAAGTGTCCTTGACTTCTCTCTCTCTCTCTCTCTCTCTTTTATCATACTCTTCACTGTACTAGAATCATATGTCCATGGGGGCTGAGAAAGGATAACTGACTTTTGATATGATGAACATCATAGTTTCTTGAAGGTTCTAACATTTCCTATCATCCTATCATGCTGTTTTATTTTTCTTAATTTAGCAAATCGATTTTAAGTGGAACAGTTACTCATTCAACAAATATTTTTGAGCACCTATATAGATCAGTCACAATTCTTGATGCTAGATATCCATGGTGAATAAAACAAATAATGTCCCTTAGCTCATGGAACTTACATGTTAGTAGGGAAGACACATTTTATCAGCAATTACACAAAAAATTGATTAGTTGCAATAGACAGTGCTAGGGATCTAATCAAAAGGAATCTGTGAGATTATATAAGAAGAGGTTCTGATCTAGCCTGAGTGTTTAGGAACGTTTCCTAGAAATGGGGATATTTGAGAGGATCCTTCAAAGATGAGTGGAAATTGAGTAGAGTAAGGGCAGAAGAGAGTAAGCAAAGAACATTCATGACTAATGTGAATGCACTAGGTTTGGATGAGGAAGACTCATTGAAAGCTCTGAATACAAATGCAATATCATGAATCAAAGAATGTGAAAACTGAGAAAGATTTTTAGAATTTTTTTGATTCATTCCCAATGTTTTATAGGTGATCATTAAGAGTACCTGCTAAATACTGATGAAATTAATGTCAACAACCAGGTGATTTTTATGGTTATAATCAGTTGGATATTGACACAAGTCTACTTGGACTTGAAGATGTCTCTCTGAATCAGTTGAAGGCCTTGCACTGAAAGTTCTTATCAAGAACCATGAGATATTACCTCAATATATTTATGTTCATTTAAGTTTTCTTTGATATCTTTATTTTTCCCACTTTTTCCAATTTCCTAAAATTATTGTTATAAAATCCACATATTTCAATTTTTATAAGTTTAACTTCTAGATTAGCTTGTGAAGTCACTTTAAGAGAAACAGTTTTCATTTTCTTTAAGCTGAGGTTATCACTGAAGTGATCTTATGAATAATATTTGAACATGGCACAATGCTAATTAACAGTGCTTGGATACTTGATGAACAAGCCAAACACATATTCTTGAGGATAGCTTGTTTTCTGCATTTTATGTACTTTCTTCTTTTTTTGTCCATCCTCTTGTTACTGCCTAATATGTACTATTGAACAAGTGCCATGTAAGTTTTCTTAAGCATGCAGATTTTGTTAGTCTTTTGTCTCAGCTTTCAAAAAATTTACTTTATTGTTCCATTTTATCACTCTTTGTCCCCGTATTAGGGACTTTGTTTAAACATAGATCTTTTGGCAAGGATTTCTTTTCTTCTTTAGAAGGTAGAAATGAAATATATATACATATATATATATATAAAAAAGAAATATATATACATATATATAAAAGGTAGAAACTGTCAGCATATTGATGCTGTACCAAGAGATGGGAGGGAGGGGGGGGCCAGCAGTAGCATGGGAATCCCAAACTGGGCAATCTATACTATTTCCATTTGACCTTTGGTTGTATTTTTAGGAAATCTTGCCATTAACTTCAATATCAGTTGGAAAGGATCACAGATTCAATGACTGGGGCTCTACTTCTGGTAACCAGGAATATATTCCACATCTCAAGGAGTAAAGCATCTTTTAGATGGCCTTCTCATCAATTCAGGGATCTTTTCACCTTGAGTTTTCCCTCGCCTTTATTTTTTCTCTCTCTTCCCTGCAGCTCAGTCTGACCTTTCAGTTAATTCCTGTGTATTATGGATTGCCACATTCTGCAGAATGGAGGATCTACTTTTTAAGACCATTTGTCTTTCACAGCAACAGTCTGATAAATTTATTATGCCAGCATGTCTCTTCCCCATAAATAATAAGGATGCCATGAGTAAAAAGGAGAAAAGGGGCAAGACATATGCCATATGTTGTTTCATTTGAATATAAATATGTATGATATTTAGATTTTTAAAATGTTCTCATTCTTGTTACCGTGTTACCTGTTATATGTAAGAGGTTTGTGGTTGAACTGAGCACTTAAAAAACATTTCTTACCCCAAATTCATAAAATAGCAATTGTTTCTTATTTACAACTATACTTTTATTAATCCTCTTTAGAACAGGAAGGCAATAAACATGTATTGATTGCCTACTAATTGCCAAGCACTGTAGGTACTTTATCTCAATTATAGAGGTAAGACTAGTATTGGCTCAGATATATTAATTAACTTGTTTAAGATAACATAAGTAGAAAGGATAGATTCAACTTGAATTCATACCCATTAACCCCCTCTCACCAGGACCCACAGCTTCCTACCTGTATTTCTTTGTTTGGAATATACTTCCTTTCCTTCTTATTTACATATAGTGCATTCCTCCTTATTATGTAAGACCTTCTTCAACTATCAGGAGTTTTAGTACTCTTTCCCCTTTCTAAAATCCTGTAGCACTTATCATGTGCACCACAAATTCTTGTTATTTTTATTGGTAGATATTCATGATTTCATCTCTGCAGCTGGATTTTATGTCCCTTGAAGTTAGTGACCTTATGAAGAATCTGTAGCACATACAAAAGTGAATAAAGTACTCATTAGGTTTGTGGTTTTCAGGACTAGTCCAAGGATGTAGAGTGGAGACAGGATGCTTGCAGACTTTTGCCAAAGTATGTGAGCTACTGTAGGAGGCATAGGGATGCTTAAGAATAAAAATATGAGGCTCTGAGACATGAAATTTTAGTTTGAAGTAAACATAGCAAGGTAAAATCTAGATATAACAAACACAGAGTTTTAAGAATGGGGTTAGTATTTGCAGAGAGATGACCACCAAGCTCAAAAGTGGGATTTAAACAAAGGCCACTCCTTTTAAAGCCCTTTGTGTAATATTTTTGCCAAGTGTTTCTATGAACAATTTCTCTGGAACTATCCCTGAAGGAGAGAATTTCTGATACTTGGGGCACGTGACTTGTAATGTGTAAATGTTCTCTGGTTCTTTGAAAAACTCTGTCTCTGTCTCTCTGTCTCTATTATGTCTATCTGTCTGTCTCTCACACATACAGTGTTTTCTTAGAGAAATAAATTCAATTGCCATATGTAGAATAAATTTAGAAGTACCTATGCCCAATGTTGCTCTAGCCCTACACCAAAGAAAGAAGTGATTGTCAAATTCAATATATCTTATTATTTCCACCAGTATGAATTACTTATCTAAAGGCTGGATATATCATTTAAAAATGGACACAGAAATGATCATCATCATCATATGTGGGTATGAAAATAAGAAAAATGAAAATCTGAGACCATGTTGTTTGGAAAGCCACCTTATTGCTGGACGTGACTTATTTCTATTATAAAATTACTTGTGGTACACATTCATAGGATGTAATTGATGGCATTATGCAGTAAAAGTAAGCTTTGTACCCATATATCTGCTTAAGTTGAAGTTGGCTTCACTATGTTTCCAATGTGCTCACTAATGTGAAAGGAAAACTATAAGAAAACATGGAGCAGAACACAAAGAGGCTTATTTAGATCATATAAACTCAGAATAGAGAAGGAAAGACAGAGTTACAGCTCAGAAACCATTACAAGAATAGTAAATAAAACAGTCAACCACCATTTAGTGGAGCATATTGGAGAGAAGAACAATTTTCCAGGCAATGCAACAGGGCATTTGGAATCAAGTATCATTTTTTTTTTAAGTAGGAGAGTGAGGCTTTTCTGCAAAAAAGCAGTATTTCCCTTGCATAAATAATTTACTTCCCTGTGTAACTCATGATTAGAATATTCAAAAGAGGAGCAGAACCCTAACATTCAAAAAGAAGATGAAGAAAGCATATGGATAATGACTATAATATCTCACTACAGTAATTCAGGGTAAGATTATTCATTATTGCAAACTGACACATAAAGGGATACTTGTTTTAAAATGTACAACATGAGATCCATTCATCTTGAACAGTCTTTTTCAAATTGTAGGTTGCCACTCATCAGAGTGTTATTAATTTAATGTATCATGAAAACAATTAAAAATGAAATAGACTAGACTTAAATAAAATGCATAAAAGATGAACTGCATACAGTAAAGATAAGTATTTGCTTTGTAAAAAATTAACTTATCGATCTATCATCTATCTATTCATCTATCCCTTCAGGGCTCATGAAGGGATATGAGCTATAGCTCATGGCCAAAAATGTTTCAAAGATATTTGCCTTTTATGATAGGAAATCTTGGAAGGCATTACAGTGGTGGTGACATGTTGCTGATCATTAACAAAGTTTTTAAGACTAAAAAGGTAAGTAATAGCAAAAAAAAAATTGCAAAGGCAAAAATAGTACTTGCCAAAATTATCACTCTAGGGATGTTAGTGAAATTATATATAAAAAGTCTGAAAACTATTTTTTTGGTAACACCTTTACTGAGATATAATTACATATAAAGATATTCACTTATTTTAAAATCATTGGTTTCTAGTATACTCACTAGAGTTATGCAACCACCACCGCAATCAATTTTAGAGCATTTTCATTACCCAAAAAAGAACACCATACCCTGTAGCTGTCACCCTCCCTTATACCTGTTATTCTCCCCAGCCTGCCTCATCCTTCAGAAGCCACCAATCTGCATTCTATCTCTATAGATTTGCCTATTTTGGACATTTCATGTAAATAGATTGTATGATTACATTAAGTGATTTCCAGGTGTTAAACTTACCTTGCATTCCTGGGAAAAATCCCACTTCATCATGGTGTAGAATCCTTTTTGTATTTTGCTAGATTTCACTGAGGATTTTTTGCATCAATATTCATAAGAGATAATGGTCCATTTGTCTTTTCTTATGATATTTTGCTTTGTTTTAGTTTTGCTCTGGTAAAAACAATTCTTTTAATTGCAGGACTTCTTGAATTTTTGACATGCCCATAGACACTGTGAGTCTTTATGTAAGTTCAAACATTTCTTAAGTCATTTTAAAATGAAATATTTTGGGATGCCTGGTTGGCTCAGCGGTTGAGCGTCTGCCTTTGACTCAGGGCATGATCCCAGGATCCGAGATCTAGTCCCCCATCGGCCTCCCTGCATGGAGCCTACTTCTCCCTCTGCCTGTGTCTCTGTCTCTCATGAATAAATTAATAAAATCTTTAAAAAAATAAAATGAAATCATTTATTCTTAGATATCAAGAGGGACAGGTGTTCCATGGAAAATGCTTTGGGAAACATTATAATTGAGTAACAAGCATGCTATATTTTGAGTCCTGGAGTAGTTTGGTATTTATAAGTTTTTTATGAGTTTCTTAGCAAGAAGGGAAAGGGAAATTAAAATTAATATAAGGACCTCACTATCCAATTTTCTGAAGTTTGTAGTAGGACCTAGGGTAATTATATAGAAACTGAATACATTCTCATTCCACAATTTGAATTCGGAAATTTTCAACTAGTTCTTTAGCTGTTTTCATGAATCTGGGAAGTACTGTCTCTTCTGCATGTTATTATCTGGAATGGCTGGAATATCCATGGGGACCATGTAACATTTCAAAGCCAGCCAGAGAAAAGTCAGGTACAAACTGCCATTTTGAAATGCTACTTTAAAAGTTTTATTTCAATCCGAATATGAAGTATAATCTTTCAGAGGATATCTTTGGTTTCCCAGTGACTAGTCCTAATAGGTTTCCAGTATGCAACCATCCTTTTCAACTCCCTCTACTCCAGACTACTAGAAACTTATTTTCCTTTGCCAGATTTATTTTGCATGTTACCTTTTTCCCTTCCCTGCTTCCATTTTCTCTGTGACTTCATGGCAGGGTGTATAGAGCTTTGATATATTGTCAGCCACCCACGTGTCCTCAAAGCATTTGTGGTGGTCATTAGGCTAACGAGCATATGTGCTGTGGTGTTGAGTGCTATAAAAATAATCAATGGAATGTCACCCATCTTGTTACTTTTCTAGCCCAGACACTAACTGCCTGAATGAAGGGTAGGCACAATTTGTTCCTCCTGAGTTATTACAGAGCCAACGGTGCTTCCTTTGCAAGCACACTGCAGGGAAGTGTGCATAAACACAACCATTGGGTTAGTGACAGATACTCTGTCATCTCATCAGATTGGTCTGAATGTACTTCCTGTTTGGGACTCTCAGAAGTTAGAGATTTCATTTGATCTGTATCAGTAATTTTTTAAAGTCTGTAATTCCTTCACAATAACTTGACTCTCAGTTTGTAAGCAGAAGATGGCACTTAGTCTTTTCCATTATGTACACTGTTTTCTGATTTCCTGGTCCTAGAGCACTCTGCTCATATAAGTTTTCCAGTGGAACTTTGCAGAATGATAGTAACAAAGTTTGATGCTGTACATTATCCTTAGAGTCCTGTATTTGTCACCTCCCACCCACTGTGCATTTTTCAATGATAATTATGGATCTCATCAAGAGAGATAGGTGCCCAGCTTAGACATGCCAATGTAGTACATTCCTTTGATAGATGTACTGAGTTCCACAACTATTAGAGAATGAGCAATAAACCACTACCATTTTCATAAAGAAAGAAAAAAAAAGCAAGAGTGAGAGAAAAAATGGAATTTTTTTTTTTGCTCCCATTCTACTTTGTGTCTTTTTTGTGACTCAATTGCTATTATGCTCATTAGAAGAATACCTCTCCTTCCTGTCTTCTAGATTTGGTTTCAGGCCAACAAACTGAGAATCATTTGAGGCCGGGCTCTCTTGGTTTCAAATCTTTAGGAAATAATAACAAGGAAGCTCAGGTAGCATGGGTGCCTACTAACACCACCTTCAGGACCTAATGGACTATCTGGTCCGAAGGCTTTCACTTTGTTCCCTCCAGAATTTGTAGCTCCCATTGCTAAAGAATCATGTGCATTTCATTTCTTTTGCTTGCAAAAATAGAGAAAAATATTAACCTGCTTTTCAGGATTTATGTCTTCATAAATAATAAACCTATGATCTCAGGGTTTATAGCAATCCAAGTAGACTTTTTTTTCCCCTTTTTTTTTCTCTCTCTGGTATATATATATATATATATTTTTTTTCTGGTATATATTTGAATTGACATTAAAATTTCAAGAGGAAGAGTAGATTGGTCAGGTGGAAACTACCAACAGAAATGCAGATTTAAAAAAATGATGAATACTGAAAACATGTGCACTTTGATCCAATAAACTACCCTATTCATACACCTCTTTTCTGCTTACCTCCATCTCCAGGAGTCTGCACCTGACTCACTGAGAAAACTGGCAAGGATTATTTGACTTCTGCATGAATTGTTTGCACAATTAGTGGGAAAGGGATAAATATATTCCTTCCTTTGCTTCTTGTCTTCTGTGTAAAAAGCACAATGAGGACACATAACATCTGTTTTCAAAATACATGCTCTTTCTATAGAAACTTATAATTGCTACTCTATTATTATTATTATTATTATTATTACTTTTATTATTAGCTCATCCCATGAAGATTACTGGTTAGGTTAATTACCATTGAACAGCCATTTATCAACATGCAAGAGAAATAGCTTAGCTATCAGACTAACCTACTTCTTAAAACCTTTTGTACCTCTTCAATTAAATAAATCTGAAGTTATATCAACAAGAAAAAATTTAGAATTTCATGGGCATTCTGAAAAGTGAAAAACGTAAAGTGGCAGTTTGGCAACTAGGGAATACCAAAAGTACAAGCCAGACAAATGCATCAGCAGATCTAGCTGCCCTTTTCCTTTAGAACAGTTCCGGTTAAAGATGGAGACAAAAATTGCCAGTCAATCACCACTTGAGATGTAATGGAGCTTCATTTGAAGACACTGAAACTGCCTGATTTGTTTGTAAATCTGAGTCCGATTCCTTCTTCTTGATTATGGTGAGATACTTTAAGATGTCAAGAATCTCTTACTTAAAAATATTCATTGATTTGGTATTGAATTGTTCAATAGGCTTGCTTGATTCTTACATGTACTTGCTTTAGAATTTTGAAATGGATTTCATTTCTATTTCTTTCTCTGGGGAAATAGCTCAAATATTTTAGTTACTACATTTTCCAAAAAGTTTCATTAATATGCAAATGCTAGTCACTAATTTAGATGAAAAACCCTCTCTCTTTAGTCAAACTAACCAACAAAATTAGAATTGGGAGCAGATGTCTTGGCTTCATCAAGATATTTCCTCTCACCCTTGTTTATTACAGAAGCTTCTGGCTAATCAGTCATGGGCAGCACCCCATTTCTTCACAATTCCTATCACATTTTTTAATTCATTTTTTCTAAATCGCCATTAGAAGATTAGAAGGTAAGAAAAAAATTAGCTCACTACCCATAAGATAAAGATGATTTTGTTTTTCCTCTAGCAGTGTTTTTCATGGTTGTATTCTCCTATATGGTAGTTTCATTTTTAGCTATTATTTTAGTTACAATGCTACTTAACTTCTTGTTTCCTTCCTTTGCTCACTTAGTATTATGACTCCCCTAGATCCTTTATAGTCTCCTGTTTGTTCAGACCTGACTTGAGTTACCTAATAAAAAAGCCGCAGTGACATACTGGAGATGATTGAGACATGTTTCCTTGGAGAATAGTTTTAATAACACATAGACATGGGGATAGAAATGGACAAGTCCCTCTTAAGGGCAAGAATCATGATATTTACTGCTTTTATTTTCTTACAGAATCTCGTGTATGAAAAAGACACAGCAGGAGCCTAACAAACATTTAATTGAACATTGAATTGAATTGAACATTCCTAGTAGTGTTGGCTAATATTTGAACTGACAATGGACGTTCTGCCTCTCCTAGATGTGATAGGGAGCCTCAAGACAGGCTTTGGATTTGCACAGCAATTACTGAGATAGTTTAATGGTTTATGACAAACAATAGTGCCGCATATTTCAGGTAATGATACAAGGACAGCTCAGTCAGCACAGCCATAGTTACTCTGCAGACATTTGCTAAACAGTGTATCAGATACAGTGATGACCGAGATACTCTACCTTCCTCCAAGGAGCTCACAATCTAATGCACTTAGCCAGCAATAGCTGCACTCTTAGAGCTGAAGAGATTGTTGTTGAAAGAGGCCAAATTTCTGGAGACAATGTTTTTGATGTAGTTGAACATATATTTTTTTCACTTCAAAGTTTTGAGGCAATAAACAACGTTACATTGATTCTTCTCAAACTGTGAATGTTGATATTTTTCTCCCAAAATTTACTTGTCAGTTTTTATTTCGTTGGTCAACTTCTTTATTTCCTATAATAATATGTATAAATGGAAGCCTCATGTACCTTGACTAAGTATTTGTTCTTATTTCGTATAAAAAGTTTTTAATCTATCTAATATAACATCTTTTCTGTGAAAATACTTCTTAGCTTATGTTATTGCTGAAATATGCTGTGCCTTGGTATTTGAAAGTAATGTACATAAAGTGTTGTTGATTTGGCCTCTAGATTCTAGGGGTTTATGATCATCATTCAGATGATGATCATTACATTATTTTAATAAATAGACTTGCATCACCTTTAATGTATCTATTCATATTTTTAAAAATCTATTTTAATTTGTCCTAGCATTACGTAAAGACAGAAAAGAGATGTACATTGCCATAGCAAACACATTTTCTTTTTCTTTTTTTTTTTACATTTTTAAAATTTAAATTCAATTTTCCAACATATAGTATAACACCCAGTGCTCATTCCATCAAGTACCCTCCTCAGTGCCCATCACCCAGTTATCCCATCCCTCCACCAACCTCCCCTTTTGCAAGCCTTTGTTTGTTTCCCAGGCGTCTCTCATGGTTTGTCTCCCTCTCTAATTTTTCCCACTTAGTTCCCCTCCTTTCCCTTATAATCCCTTTCACTATTTCTTATATTCCCCATATGAATGAAACCATATGATGATTGTCCTTCTCTAATTGACTTACTTCACTGAGCAGAATACCCTCCAGTTCCATCCACATTGAAGCAAATGGTGGGTATTCGTCTTTTCTGATGGCTGAGTAATGTTCCATTGTGTATATATATACACAATGGAATATACACTATATATATATATATATATATATATATATATATATATATATATACACTGCATCTTCTTTACCCATCATCATCTTTACAAGGACATCATGACTCCTTCCACAGCTTGGCTATTGTGGACATTGCTGCTATGAACATGGGGGTGCAAGTGTCCTGACATTTCACTAATTGGTATCTTTGGGGTAAATACCCAGCAGTGCAATTGTTGTGTCATAGGGTAGCTCTATTTTTAACTTTTTGAGGAAACTCCATACTGTTTTCCAGGGTGGCTGTACCAGTGTGCATTCCCAACAGTGTAAGAAAGTTCTCTGTAAGTTTAAATGACTTGCAATGATTATCCAAAGCCATAAACATTTAAAGTACAAATATGAGGGACTTGGTGAAGATTCCACACTTGATCATATTTGAAATATAAAGTAGAAGAATTAGGAACTGAACTAGAATTCACATATCCTTTTCTAGGGACACCAACTGATGGATACTGATGGGATCAGAGCCCCAGTCCTCATGATTTTATCTAACCCTAATTACCTCCCAAAGTACCCACCTTCCAATACCATCACTTTGGGGATTAGGGCTTTAACATATGAATTTTGGGGGACACAAACATTAACTCTATAACAGTGCGGAGTATCAACAAAATCTCTGAATGCCAACACAATTTTTTGTAGAAATACAGATTTATTATCAGTCTCATTTATGTAAAGTGTCTAATTATAAAGTCAGTGAGTTACTTTTTTTATATTGGAGAGATGATAATTAACTACCCAACTATCTTGTAGCTCACAGCTACAAGTCTATGGCTTGTTGAAAGTCATGGCTATGTTATTTGTTGTCAATTGCCCTACAGCTGCCCTTGCCAAACTATTCATGGGTTCTAGTTCCTGATTAACAAAGTAGAGGTCAAAGAGCCTTACTGGGATTTGGGAGGCAGTATCAGTTGTTGTTAGATCATTAGAAACTCTGTTTTAGTTCTAAGATATTTTTCCCAGCATTGCTAATATATAATGACAAATAACATTGTGTGAGGTTAAGGTGCATAACATGTTGATTTGGTACCCTTATCTATTGCAAAATGATGACCACCATGGTGCTAGCTAACCGCTCCTTTGCATCATGCAGCTACCATTTCTTTCTTGTGGTGAGAACATTTAACACCTGTTCTCTTAGCCACTTTTAAATATATACTAAAGAATTATTAACTATTATCACTGGGCTGTACATTACATCTCCAGAACTTATTTATCTTAAAACTGGAAGTTTGTACTCTTGAGCCAACTTGATACCAGCTAAACATTGAATTGGTTGTAGTATCATTTTTAAAAATATTTGGGCACTGTCATCAAGAAAAAATTACAGTCTACTTGGGAACAACTATCTCTTTTGACCTATAAATTGTAAGCATTCAAATATACCCTAAAGTAGGATGAGTGATATAAAATTAATTACTTAATATATTGACCGATTAAGAAATGGTTGTATTTTACCTGCCCTGAGAAAAAGACCTGTTTTTTCTTACTTCAAATCTCCTTGCAACATCAAGCAACTTTAGTCTTTTCTTGAGAAAATTAATCTTAGATCCTTTATTTTGAATTTTAGTCTATTTTCCTCTCCCTCCCTCCCCCTTGTCCCAGATACATCTGCAGTGCAAGTCTGTTTAATCCAGCTACTTAAGGGCCTGTGGTAATACTGTGCTATTGCTCTTCAGGGTGGAAACACTATGGTGCAGAGCAGCTTAGGAGGACTTAGCCATATCTAAATGTGCCAGTTGTTAGAAACTTGCAGAGCTATCTAGGTTCACTCTCAAAGCTAACACAATCTGAGCACTCCTCACTGGCCAGTCCACAAGTCTTCAATTATAGTAACTCGATTCTTCTGTAAGAGTGGATGGTAGAAGATATAAAATAAAGTGATTTGTATTATTTGCTTTGTTGATTTACATTCTGAATCCATTCACTTGAGAATAATATGGATAAGTAAAATGTATTGCGGGTTTATTAAGCTGAATATTTTACTTTTAACACTGTCAATTCTTAAAAATGTTTTCATGAAGGATAAAGGATGTATTTGGACCATCCATAAGTCATTTTTGAAAACCTAGAGCACCAAATCAAGAAGTACTCTTCTTGATTTGAATGTACATGTGAATCACCCAGGGGTCTTATTTTTTTTATAAATTTATTTTTTATTGGTGTTCAATTTGCCAACATATAGAATAACACCCAGTGCTCATCCCGTCAAGTGCCCACCTCAGGGCCCATCACCCAGTCACCCCCACCCCCTGCCCACCTCCCCTTCCATCACCCCTAGTTCATTTCCCAGAGTTAGGAGTCTTTCATGTTCTGTCTCCCTTTCTGATATTTCCCACTCATTTTTTCTCCTTTCCCCTTTATTCACCCAGGGATCTTATTTTACTCTAATGCCAATTAGGAGTCATTGGTCTGGGAATGGGCTTAAGAATGTGCATTTCTGTTGAGCTCCTAGAGGATGTTGATGTTGCTGGTCCGTGGGCTACATTTTGGGTAGCAACGTACAACGATATATGTGCATATATATATAAAATCATCAACCAAACATTTTCCAAGTCACCAATGGAATAAACGATTTAAGTAGTGTTTGTCCAGAAACTTTTCAGTATCTCCCCAGAAAGATGGCCTTTTCCACATTTATTAAAACTTTATTTATATATTTATTTTAAAGATTTTATTTATTTACTCATGAGAGACACACACACAGAGAGAGAGGCAGAGACACAGGCAGAGGGAGAAGCAGGCTCCATGCAGGAATCTCCAGGATCACTCTCTAGACCAAAGGCAGCACTAAACCGCTAAGCCACTCAGGCTGCCCCATTTATTAAAACTTTAAAAAGGCTTCTTTTTTGTAAATGCTAAAGAGATGAATAAGGAGAGGTTGCTATTGTGTATGGCTTAAACCACAAGATAAATTTTTAAAAAAGATTTTATTTATTTATTCATGAGAGATACACAAAGAGAGGCAAAGACATGGGCAGAGGGAGAAGCAGTCCCTCACAGGGACTAGATCCTGTGATCTGGGGATCATGATCAAGAGCTGAAGGCAGCCGCTCAACCACGGGAGCCACCCAAGTACCCCCATCAGATAAATCTAAAGTAATTGCCATTAGCTTGCTAACTCTGAGTAAAAGCAACATAAGGATTTTCAGGTAGCAGATTTTGGCTTAACCTCCAATGAGATATTATAGATACCTCTTTCTCTTTTGTTCTCCTCTCCCTATCTTATTAACATGTTTGCTGGAGCTATTTTCAACCTTCTTCAGGTGACATTTTTAGAGATGATGATCATTCCAAGATTTCAGTAATGGAGAGAGGAGTCAGTAAAGAGACAAAATTGGCAGAAGGCATGCCCCCTTCCTTCTGCCTACCTTAAGAAACTCTCATGTTCTTTCTTTGAATTGCATGCCTTGGGCATCTGTAAGATTTGAGGACTCCGTGTCATTTGAATTCTCCATGCATAAATAAAAATGTAGCATCTGGACTCATTCTCTTCAAGCTCTTCTGCCTGCAATTAATGTGAATACATTCATTTCTTGGATAAAGGAGAAAGAAGCACAATTTCAGTGCCAGGGCTAAGTTAATTTTCCCACTCAAACCTAACTACTTACTATACTTTGGGAAGTAAATCAATTGCCTTTTCTGTCCTTTGTCTACTTTATCAAATGGTTACAACAGTAGTTGGGGAGAAATTGTGCTAAATTTTATTATTCAAACTCCCAAAACTTTTCCTCTTGGTATAGTTTCTGTAGATTTCTTTTTTTCTCAGTTTTTCTATATTTCTTGCTCCTCATCATATACTGTTATCCCCTCAATTTCACTTCTTTGGAACGGCACCAAATATCTTTTCCTTTTAAATTTTTAGAGTTCTGGGATGCCCAGGTGGCTCAGCAGTTGATTGTCTGCCTTCGGCTCAGGGTGTGATCCTGGTCTGGGGATGGAGTCCCATGTCAGGCTCCCTGTGAGGAGCCTGCCTCTCTCTCTCTGTGTCTCATGAATAAATAAATAAAATCTTAAAACAATACATTTTTAGGTTCTTTGACTTACATATTGAGGTTACACATAAGAAAATATGTCTTTGTTTTTCAATGAAACCTAGAAACAATTAGGGAAAGGATTATCCTAGTTGAGTTAATCTAGAATCTAAGACTATATAGAAGGAAAAAGATTGATTCATATAGTTGACATAAAGCAATAATGTTGGGAGGAGGGTAGTGCAGGTTAGCTGTCTCTCAAATGATAAATGGTTCAGTCCTTAGTTAAGTCAATGATTACGTTCAGCTAAATACATGCTAATGACCACATGGCAAAGATTTCCAAGAAAAATAATAGTCATCTCAAAATTTCATAGTTCAACCGGGACATCCCCCTTTAAATAACCTGTTTTAGAAATTTTTCTGGAATTATTGCTAATCTCACCATTTTAATTTATTTGACACCTGTGTTTTCTCTTCTTCAACCATCTAGAAACAGTCTGTTCTATTTCTGGGCCTGTCCTATTTTCTATGATTTCAGATATTTCTTATAACTATTTTCTATGTTTATCTGCTATCTGGTAAGTTTGGAACATATTTTTTTAATTTTTAATTTTTTAAGTTTTGGAACATATTTTGTTTACATCAGGAAGAAAACTAGTATTATAAGCATAGGATTTGAAACTAAAAATAAAAGATCTTTATCATGGAACTATATTTAAATTAGCTACAGAATTAACATATTGACTGTCATATAGAAATCCAATTAGTGAAAATATAGGAGGTTTTATTTTGTCTATATACTTCTATACTATATAATATTATATAATATAATAATATACTATATATATTATTTAAGACTTCACCAATTGAATCAACTGATGGTATCATGTGAGGTTTAATGTTGCACAGCTGACTTTGTCATCAGGGGCCAATAGAGACATACCAGGGTAATACACCTAGGGAAGCTTGGATCTAGAATCCTTCCTTCCTTCCTTCCCTCCTTCCTTCCCTCCTTCCTTCCTTCCTTCCTTCCTTCCTTCCTTCCTTCCTTCCTTCCTTCCTTCTTCCTTCTTCCTTCTTCCTTCTTCCTTCCTTCCTTTCTTTCTTTCTTTCTTTCTTTCTTTCTTTCTTTCTTTCTTTCTTTCTTTCTTTCTTTCTTTCTTTCTTTCTTTCTTTTCTTTTCTTTCTTTTCTTTCTTTCTTTCCTTCTTTTTTTAAGATTTCTTTATTTGAGAGAGAGTGAGCATACAAGTGGGAGGGAGGGCAGAGGGGAAGAGAGAGAGAATCTCAAACAGACTGCATGCAGAGTGTGGAGCCCAGGAGGGGGCTTGATCCCGTGACCATGTGATCATGATCTGAGCCAAAACCAAGAGTGAACACTTAACCGATTGAGCCACTCAGGCACCTCATTATTTTTCTAAGAAGTGATGAATTATGTAACTTAAAATTTACCTTTAAGGTACAAAAAGTTAAAATAACAATGTATAAATTTATAAAAGCTGGATCTAACATTATAGTAAAGGTGAAGTTCTATTAGTAATGCTATTTTTTCTGCCAACAGATATATTACAAAATAAAATTGTTTGATACAGAAGGAATTTCATAGCATGGAAAATTAAGAAAATGTGATATATATTGAGTCGTAGGAATTTTGGAGACAATGTTGAATTTATGATAGAATTATAAATAAAACATTGTCAGTTTACTAAAAGGTTGTCAGTTTACTACGACTATATTGAGTCGTAGGAATTTTGGAGACAATGTTGAATTTATGATAGAATTATAAATAAAACATTGTCAGTTTACTAAAAGGTTGGAGAATATAAAATGTATATGAAATTTATCATTGAATATATATGTGCACATTTACCATGTAGAGGGCGTGATAAATTTATTACTTTTATGGTTATGCATCTATGAGTTTTCCCATGTTATTGGAAATCTGAGATTAAGCAAAATGAAAGGACACATTTTTTTTTTAAATTTTTTTTTAAAATTATTTATGATAGTCACACACACACAGAAAGAGAGAGAGAGAGAGGCAGAGACACAGGCAGAGGGAGAAGCAGGCTCCATGCACCGGGAGCCCGACGTGGGATTCGATCCTGCGTCTCCAGGATCGCCCCTGGGCCAAAGGCAGGCGCCAAACCGCTGCGCCACCCAGGGATCCCAGGACACATTTTAATTTATGAGCTCACAATTGATTCCTGTAAGTGTATGAAAATTCAGGCATCAATCATTGGAATAATAAGGATTTAAATGTTGCAGAATCCGGGCAGCCCCGGTGGCTCAGCGGTTTAGCGCCGCCTTCAGCCCAGGGTGTGATCGGGATCGGATCTGCGTCGGGCTCCCTGCATGGAGCCTGCTTCTCCCTCTGCCTGTGGCTTTGCCTGTGGCTCTGTCTGTCTCTCTCTCTCTGTGTCTCTCTCTCTGTCTCTCATGAATGAATAAATAAAAATCTTTAAAAAAAATAGTAAATGTTGCAGAATCCAGTGATTATACCAATGTTTCCTCAACTTAATAATAAACAACTGGTCATGAAATTCATATTAAGAAACCTTAAGAGGGGCACCTGGATAGCTCAATTGGTTAAGCCTCTGCCTTCAGCTGTCATGATCCTAGGGTCCTAGGATGGAGCCCCATGTCCCTCTCCCTGTGCCTTTCTTCCCAGCTTGTGAGCTCTCTCTCAAATAAATAAATCTTAAAAAGAAGCCTTTAGTATAAAGTCTATTTTAATAAAAAGGATTTTAAAATTTCATTGATGTTGAAGAGATGCTTAGGACCAATTTACAAAGGATTAAATTAAGCTCATTGCCAGAAATTGAGTTTGATTTTAATAAAATACTACACTAAAATAGCACCACTGGAAGAAATGTAAAACTCAGTGGCATGACAGCAAAATTAGGTGAATTAGCCAGAGTTTTTGATATACATTGTCATGCATATCTTTTGGACATTGTGATAATGAGAATTAATGGTGAAGAGTTAGAACACTAGCCACTTTCAATACTGTTAGTTCTTCATGAACTTCTAAACAGGTAGATTTAAAATACTTGCAAATGTTCCAGATGTTTTTAAATAAAAGGAAAGCTTAACAAGAGGAATGCTATGGTTTTTATCAAAAAGCATATTGAACTATCATTGTACACTATCAGTTGTGCTTGAGGGACTTCTGTGGAGCCTCAAAAGTTGGAATTTGCATTAAGTAATTCTTTAAATATACATATGACAGTGAATGGAACATTTGTTGACAATGATTTTCTTACTTGAATATTTGCTTGGAATTTCTTTACTATTTTCCATTTGTAAGAGGAATTCTTTCTACAGACTTTTAATGTCAGAACTAAAAACTGTGGTTTTAACTTTTTAAGAAACAAAACCTTTATGGGAATCAGCTAAAAGAGATTTCTCCTCAAGAAGTGCGCTTAACCATATGTGAAAACCATTTAGCATATAATGAATTTTATTCTACGAAAGCTCACTTATTTCACAAAGACAGTATTTACTGAAACTTTGTAACTCATAAAAAATTGTTTCTTTTACTTTTTCAAGCAAAAAAAATTGGTGACCAAAAAGAAAAACATAAATAAATACAAATTATATGGCAGCCCCGGTGGCGCAGCGGTTTAGTGCCGCCTGCAGCCCAGGGCATGATCCTGGAGACCCTGAATCGAGTCCCACGTCGGGCTCTCTGCATGGAGCCTGCTTCTCCCTCTGCCTGTGTCTCTGCCTCTCACTCTCTCTCTGTGTCTCTATGAATAAATAAATAAAATCTTTAAAAAAATAAATACAAATTATGCAGATAAAGTAAAATCTAAATTCGCTTTTTGATGATTTTTTAATAAGAAAATTGAGTTTTGGCTTGAATAGGTTAAAATTGAAAAGTCATCTTTGACATGGCAAAGTGCATGTCGTTTTCGACACTCAGATGATTTGGGATTTTTAATTTGGATCGCACTTAGCACAGTACCTGAAACATAATAGTTTCATGAAAAATATTTGTCGAATGATTTAATCAGTAACTGTCAAAGACAGACACCATTGCACAGCTGAATTTATCATCAGGTGCCAATATGGGCATCTAGAATGATACAGGACAGCTGTGATCCAGGATTCTTTCTACTTTATGGAATTTCTGAGAAGTGATGGAACACGTAACTCAAAGTTTAAGGAACAAAAACATTATGGTTAAATTGTGATGTTTTAGATAATTACCTGTTCTTTCTTTTTTTTTTTAAAGATTTATTTATTTATGATAGACACACACACACAGAGAATGAGAGGCAGAGACACAGGCAGAGGGAAAAGCAGGCTCCATGCCAGGAGCCCGACATGGGATTCGATCGCGGGACTCCAGGATCAGCGCCCTGAGCCAAAGGCAGGCACCATACCGCTGAGCCACCCAGGGATCCCAATTACCTGTTCTTTTTACAGTATATAGTAGCAAACACAATCAGATTCTCATAGTTACCTTTGGCAAAGAAGTTGTCCCAGAGATGGGGGCACCATGAGAAGCAAATAAATCATTGCTTCCTCAAAGCAATATTACTTAAATATTTATCCAATAGCCAATCTGTGTGCATAGGAAGCAGTAAATGCTATCTAACTTTATCTTCAAAATAGAACATGAGTTATATGAATTACAATTATAATTTTTATAAGAACCCAGGCAAGTTCTTGAGGAACATTATATCCCTTAAAATTTATGATGGTGTAAATTTGGTTGATGTGAATCACTTGTTTTCACTGGACACTGTGGAATAATACCGTGCACTATGACAGTTCAGAACTTCTGGTGACTCAAGATCCGTTTCACAGGACTAGGTTCAGTATTGGAGACAAAGCGGATGTGCCATGTATCTTGAATCTGTGTGTTACAGGAATGCAATGGAGATATTCTAAAGAAAGATCAATAGAGATATTCTAAAAGGGTGATTTTCTTTTTAAAATTTAAAATCAGCATAAATGGGATAATTTTCTATTTAACTAAATACTTGAGGACAATACTTGGGAAACCTGAATAATTGGTAGCAGCTTTCTACCTTTTTTAAGTGTTGTTTTTGTTCTTAGAAATTGAGATAGAGACATCTGGGGCAGCTGTCACTTTCGGCCTGCCTCTTAATCTGGCTCTGCAAACACAGGTAGCTTGGGTCCAGGGAAAAACAGTTTTACAAGGCTTTTGGTATTGAATTCTCATGCAGTCTTTTCTTTTATTAAGTCAACAAGGCCATCTCCATCAAAGTCTGCACATTCAATTTTAAGCTCTGAGTAGTTTGCCTAGCAGAATTCAAGCGGTATTTCTAATAATCTATAGATCCCTGACTAGAAAAATTCAGAAGGCTTTGTCAAATTCGACTTTAGTTTGCAGAGACACTACTCTAACATTGGAAAGTTCAGAGTTTTCCTCCTGCAGTTTTCTTCTGCAGAAGGAGACACTTGGTGGAAAAAAAAAACTATTTAATATTTTGGAACACTATAATCAAACTCTACAGACCTCAGTGGAAAGATTTACTTTGTGAATAATGCCAGAAATATGTACTAAAAGAGTTAAACTCTGAAAGAGCTCTGTCTTATCAAATATTTCTGTGACTGGAATTTACATTTTTTTTTTTTCCAAAACAAGAGAAATACCTTTTAGGAGGTAAATCATGAATGTGAGGAAATTCTCCAGTGATCCAGTGAATGTTAGCATAATAGGGAAGGACTTCACATTCTGTTCCAATTTCTTGTCCAAACCTCTTGAAAGGCCTTGCATTTGTGTCCCCCCAACTCCGAAACTTAGGGGTTGATAACCATTCATGTCATGAATGAGAGGACTCAAATGCCTTTTATGTTGGCAGAGAGTTCTCATGTCCTTAGGTGAGCAGAGGTGAACAGCTGTGGCGTTTATTCATAAGAGTAGCAAGAGAAGGATGTTGCCAAATATGGAAAACACTTTACCTGGTAAGTAGCAAGAACAGTGACATTGTTCTTGTGGCCAAAGTTTTGCTTAGCATTTGGTATCTTCCGCCAGTGGCTACTAAGTAGAGATTCTTCTTTGGTATCTATGTGCATTTTAAAAATGTAACCAGGATCTGGTAACACCAGTGAGAAGTGGTTGCATTCATTAGCATGGGGGAAAATAGATAGTATAGCTGTTGTTTCCTCTATGACCTGCATCAAAATATTAGAGAAAAGTTTTGAGACTCAGGAATTATGTGATGGCACTTCTTTAATTTTTTCTTTCCTCAAAAAAACTTTCAAGAATATTTCATGTTTCTCCACGTGATTTTTAATCTTTCATATATATATCTTTAGTGAATAGCAGGGTTATGAAAACACTGATGCTTCAAGATAAGATTTTTATATGGGAGAAAGTTCTCAGTTTTAGTAAATTCTTAGCTTTTTCAATTCAGATGCTCTTCTCATGAAAACAATTCATACTTTCCATTGTATTTTTAGGACTGACAAACATAAAGAGTTCCTTCAGATTTGTTCTCGCTTACTGGGAAGCGCTTTGCAACAAAAGACACACCTTGCCTTTCATTTCTTTTCCATTCCAGTGATGCAAATAAAACCCAAGAGTACATGTGCCATATGGTACTCAATCTTTGAGATTTTCCCACTTAATAAGCTAGGACTCATAGAAACAGATAGAGGCCAATATCCATAATGTGAATGTTTATTTTCTATCCTCTCATTTATTATTATTAGTAATTATTAACTCAGCCAATATTTTAAAGCACTTAGTATGTATTAAGAACTGTGATAATCCCAGGCTACCCCTACAGACAGATAGACATGGTCCCTGTCCCTGGAGTAGGAGATAAAGAAGAGTGAATGAGCCATATCACCATAGTTCTGTACAAGTGTGATGTGGCCACACTTGGCCTGACCAGACACACAGTCTAGTCTTAGAGGAGACAAGAGAAACTTCTTGGAGAAGTGACATTTAATTTGTGCTGTGAATTATCTCAAGGAGTTAGCCAGAGGAGAGGGGACAGCAATCCTGGCGAAAGTAATAACTGTGAGGCCCAGAAGCGAGGGAAGGCAGTGCATGTTTTGGTGAAATGAAGCAGTGCAGCCCATTGTCTTGGGGAATAAAGGTAGGGTTGTTTGGAGAGGTGAGTAAGAACATATCAAAGAGGCTTTGTGAGCTGATGTTGAGTGTCTGAATTTTATTTTGTAAAGATGGTAAGCTATTTAATGTTGAAAATGTAGCTAACACATATTGGACTTGATTTGAAGATGTGTCTTACAGCAGTTTAGAATGCAGATTCGAGAGACAGAGAGCCTGGATTCATATCCTGCCTCTATCATTTAACTTCAGGATCAACTTGTAGAGGACCTGGAGACAGGCAAGAGAGGAGAAGAAATGAGGAAGTCATAGCTCTACATTGTAGACGAGCTGGACTTCCATTGTGTTCCTAGATTCCAGTCAGACTACAGCAGGTTTGAAAACTCCACAGAGAGGTATAGAGTACCTTCTCAAATGAAAAGAAACAGAAATTGTTGTCTCTGCTACTCAAATTTCTTACTAGAGAATATGAGTGTCTTTAGACATCAGTCTAATATCATTTGGGCTGGAAATCTGGGCTTTGTTACTAGTTTTGTGTTTTGAGTTATCCACAAAATTCTTACTTATCTTCCTTACACTATCTTTTATAAATCAAGAATTCTTTTGAGGCAAGAACTTCCACAGACTCCTAAAAATGGTTCCAGTGCTGTTAAGAACTTGGATAAGGATATTAGAAGTGCTAGCTTGTTCTGGAGCACCTGGGTAGCTCAGCTGGTTAAGCATCCAACTCTTGATTTCAGCTCATGTCATGATCTCAGAGATTGAGCCCCATGTTGGGCTCCATGCTTGGCGTGGAGCCTGTTTAAAACTCTCTCTCCCTTTTCCTCTGTCCCTGCCCCACCTCCCTCTCTAAAAAAAGAAAAAGAAAGAAAGAAAGAAGCAAAGCAAGAAAGAGAGAGGACGAGAAAAAAGAAACGTTTATCTTGTTCTAAATTGGGTCTGCACTGCAGATGCTATTATAATGGAGATAAACTATGAAATAATTGATGATGGACCAATACATTGGATATGATTATAGTATCATTTATTTTTTGGATATTATTGTAGTATCATTTAAAAATAATCTTTATTTTTCCTCAGTAATGTCTGCCAGCATGTTTATAATAAACTGAAAAATTTCAAATATGTATTCATATTTCTTAGCTTTTGACTCATTGATTGTTTTTTTGCTTCTTGTGCCAGGGTGGTACCACTTTTATTCTAGGGACTAATATTCATATTAATGATAAAAATTACTAACATTTATGAACACATACTATATGCCAGGGGTTAAATAAAAAGCATTATATATGTTACCCAGTTCAGTACATGCAGGACACCTTTGAGGTGCTTACTATTCTCATTTAAAAGAACATGAAAGGGAATATTAGTGACATTAATCAATTTGCTCAATGGTGAGCAACTAGTTAGTCGTGGGACCTGGATTCAGATCCAGATTAACCTTCTTTGTTGACATATATGTACCTCCATGAAAGAATGTTTCTCTTATTTCTCTGATCTATAATTTTGGTGATTTATGGCTATTTTCCCACGTTAGTCCTCCGTAAAGTCTTAGTGTCACTTTGTCACATGCCTCTTGTCACAGAAACCTTCCCTCAAATACCATTGTTATTTTGTTAGTATTTCATTTTTGTCTATATGTTCAGAAAGGAGATTGTTTTGCGGGTTTGATTTTGTTCTATCTTTGTCAGAATTTATAGTGTAACTTATATAACCTTTGTAAAATAAATTGTGCAGTGTTCTTTTTATATGCTCTGAGAGAATTTATATGCTATGGGAATTATGAGCCCCTTTAACTTTGAAAGATCTTATCCATAAGTCATTTGGCCATTCAGCTCATTTTAGAGAAAATTGACCCATGGAGAGTATTTTGATTTCTCCCTCTATTATTATTAAATTATTCAGGTTTTCCCCTGCCTATTGAATCAGTCACAGAAACTTATCCATCTGAAGTTTTCAAGTTCATTAACATAACATTATAAATAATATTTGATTAAAATATAAAACCTGTCAAATTTCATTTTCATTAGTAATTTTGCCAATTAAATTAGTCTCCCTTTTATTGGATTTGTGTTTATTTTATTTTTACCCATAAACTAACTCTTTATATTAGCTCTACTCTTTAAAAATAAATGTTTTCTATTTCATTGGTTAAAAATATATAATTTTCTTAGGCTTGTAAAATGTATTTGCATTGATTTTTATTTTTCAAATAATACATGAAATTATGATAATCAATACAACCCTGAGTACAGTTTTGCCACATATCACATTGTTAGATTTTTATAAATAGCATATAATTGAGGTTTGACTATGTACTTCATCCAATAATTACTATGTATGTTTAAAATAACAATTGATTGTAGGTTTACTGATTAAACTTTTGTTCTTTTATATTTTCTGTTTTTTATTGCAGATTTTCATAGAAGCTTTCTATTTTGGGGTACCTAATGTTTCTATAGAGATTCATTGAAAGTTTTTATTTCATCCCTTTAAAACTTTAAAACCATTCCATGGATGTCCAAGTAAATAGTGTATTTCCAATGTGTCTAGATAGCTTTAGAGGTAAATCACCTTGATTGTATAATTGTAGCATAATATCGCACAATAATATATCATAATTAAATATATTATCAATGTCATCATGTGCACTATATTCACACATTTGTGTGCATAATCAGTTCAACTATATATAATTTATATGTATTATTTAAATCCATACTATGATGATTTTTCTGTACTGGATGAGTGGGGATAAATGAGTCCAACTTTTCCCTCACTGCTGTTCTGTTCTTGCTTAATGGAAATTGCTCCTGGGGTCAGGAAGATCATATGTTACTTTCTTTTGTTCCCAGTACTATTAGCATTTTTCATCCCTGTGTTTTTCCCTACACATTTTATTGAGCATGTCTCAAAGATCAAACCAAGTTCTTCGAGCTAGTTTTCTATATATATTTTTTCTTACACTGTCCTCCATGTCAAGCACAGCACCTGACACAGAGTTGCTGCTCTAACACATTTGTGGAAGGAATATCTGGAGGATTACCCAAGTCTCTTTTCTATTCTTAACTTTACTATCAGTATTTACTGGCTTCATTCTCCCTCAACTTCTTTTTTAAGCCATGGATTATCCAAATGCTGGTGGCACTTTTTTCCTAGCTTGACCTAATAGCTTTAACTACCTATAGAAGTATTACTAAACAACATGCTTGAATTTACCCATATTTTGACCTTTATATAAATGATATAATTTTCATTATCTGGATGCCTATTTCTTCTATTCAACATTATTTTTGAAATTCCCTATGGATACCTCTAGCCATAATTCATTATTTTTTGTTGTTGTTCTCTTGTGCTTCATTTTATATTAAAAATTTTCTGCTGCTTCCTTCAGCAGCACATATACTAAAAGTTTTCTGCTCTACTACTGATGGACATTTGGTTATTTCTAAGGATTTTGGAAAACATTGCTATGCACATTTTTTATTCAAATCTTCTGGTTGTACAAATGAAAGCGTTTTTCTTTTTTTTTTTTAATTTTACTTATTCATGAGAGACAGAGAGAGAGAAGCAGAGACACAGGCAGAGAGCGAGAAGCAGGCTCCATGCAGGGAGCCCGATGTGGGACTTGATCTCGGGTCTCTAGGATCATGGCCTGGGCTGAAGGCAGGCGCCAAACCGCTGAGCCACCCAGGTGACCCGAACGCTTTTTTCTAGAACATATGGGTCAGAGTAGAATTACAGTGTTGAAGGTAGGCACAAGTTAAATGTAGTATGTATTACTAAATTGTTTCCCAAAATATTATTATTTTAGAATCAGATTCTGATATTTATGACTTCAACTGAGAAATTCAATATAACTACATTAAATAAGTAGACATATTTAAAAGAGTTGATATCTATATGAATTTGAATCTTTCTTTTCATGGACATTATGTGTCTCTGTATTATTTAAGACCTAAGCGATTTCTGATCAAGTTTTATCTTTCATCATTATTTCCATAAAACCTTGTGCAAAGTCTAAAGATTATTATCTTTGGTGGCATAATTTTTTGCTTATTGAAAATAGTGTTTTTTAACAAAATAAGTAATTTTTTTCCTGTTATGTGAAAATGTGATTCATTTTGCTTAGAGATTTTGTATCAATCTAAAAAGACATTCTTTTTTTTCTATTATTTCTTTTTTTTAATAAGCACTCTTTAACTTATGAATATATCTGAGAGTTTTTTAGAGTTTTTTACATAGAGTTATACCATGTGTAAAAACAGCTTTGTTTCTTCCTCTCTAATCCTTATACTTTTTATTCCTTTCTCTTCTCTTATTATTGTGATTATTCTACTTCCAGTAGAATGTTGAATAGGAATTTTGGTATATTTGACTTGTTAGAGATTTTAAAAAGGCTTAAAAATATTTTCCATTTTATAGATGGGTAATCCACCTTAGGGATGGTGTGGTTTATTATTTGCTTAATGTTGACGGGCACTTGGCTTATTTCTAGTATTTGAATTTTACAAATAAAATTCACATGTAAGTCTTCATGTGGACTATGTTTTCACTTTCCTTGGACAAATATCTAAGAATGGAATGTCTGGTTTGTACAATTTTACATTTCTACCAGCAGCATATGCATGTTCCAGTTGCTCCACAATGCTTGATGTTCTCTGTTATTTTAATTTTAGACATTCTAGTGAGTATGTGGTGGTACCTCATCAAGGTGTTAAGAACTTTTGCCTTGGTATTTAATATTATTGAGCACCCCAGTTCACTAATTTTCTCTTCATATGTGTTTCATATGCTATTAAAGTCATCTTTTGAGTCAATTCAATTATGTTATTTCACATTTCTAACAGTTCTGTTTGGCTATTTTTCAAAGGAAGCTTATGAAATCTTAAAGTCTTTTATTCCTTCAATCAAATTAATCATCTTTCTATTTCTTTTAATATATTAAATATTAAATATTTTAAATATATTTTAAAGTTATTTTACCTTGTGTTTCTATTAATTTTGTTATTTACAGATGTGAATCTCCTTTTTCCATTTGGTTTTTATGTTTCAACTTGCTCATGTTGGCTTGTTTCCTCATGTACTTAGTAATTTTGTCTTCAATTTGAATTCCTACCTGTTGAACATCCTCTGTGAGAGTTCTAGACTTTGCTTTTGTTCTTGCAAAACTTCTAGAAACACAATGATCTGGAGTAATTTTAAGCAACATTATTTGCTGTAAGTGGGGATTATTTGAGATACACAAAGTTTTAGGGTCATATGAATGAGGGCTTGTGTTAAGAATTCTGAGTCACATTTTTTCCTAATTAACTCTACACAAAACCAAAATTGAGGGAAATACACATTTATTTTCTTCCTTTATAGGGTATAATTTTTCTAGTTCATTTCCTGAGGCTGTCTTGACTTAATCTGGATATTTCTCATCTGTATTAGTCAGAGCTCTCCAGAGAAACACAATCAGTAGGGTGTAAATAAATTATAGGAATTGGCTTATGTGGTTATGAAGGTCAAGAAGTACCATAATCTGCCATATGCAAGCTAGAGAATCATGAAAGCCAGTGGTATAACTCAGAGTCTGAAGGCCTGATAATTAGAGGGTTGATGGTTTAAATTCTGATCTGAGTCTGAGTGAAGCAGGAGATTTGATGTCCAAGGGCAGCTCAAGCAGAGGAATTAAATTAGCTCTTCCTCCACCTTTTTGTTCTATTGAGATCTTCAACAGATTGGATGATGCCCATCCACATTGGAGAGGGTTGTCTGCTTTACTCAGTTCACCCATTCAAATGCTAATTTATTGCACAAACTACCCTCACAGACATACTCACAAATAATGTTTTACCAGCTAACTGGGCATTCGTTAGCACAGTGAAGTTGACACATAAAATTAACCATCATCTACCTTCCAATCTGCTGGGATCCAGACTTGTTATTTTGTAAAACACCAAAGCTCCATATCAGTAAGGATTGGCAGATGTCCTCAAGGAAAATGGTATCATTTACTCTGAATTCAGTTAACTCTTTTGAAGATTCTTTCATTTTGATTGTAGCCTTTTATAGTTTTTCTCAATAGCCAACTAGGCTTTAAAGTATGCCATAGATGTATTTTTCCTGTGTGTTCTACATCAGTAGGTGATTCTCTGAACATTTTTGTTCCCCATATTGCTGGAAAATGAAATTTTAAATAATTTCTTTAGAAATTGTGAAGATAAAAATGTACACATATGATGAAGACTTTACATGCATTAAAGTTAAAATATTTGGTATTATAATTCTATATCTCTGTAGAGCCTGATAGATGAGACTGGTATGGTAGATACATAATATGTACTTGCTGAGTCAGTGGTCACATGGGATATCTGGGCTGTTTTTGCTTTGCTATAGCTATACATTCCTCCATTCACTTAACATACATTTATTGGATTTCTACAATATATCCTACACAATATGAGTTAAATTATATATTTATCTTGACATATTGAGTATACTTTTATTTTTGGGAAAGTCAAATGACAGATTTACATTCGGTTAGTGTTTCTGATTTCTTCCTGGCCATCCAATTGACTATTTCAGTGACCAAAGAAATAATTTTTAAAATCTTGCATGTCTTTGTTTTTAGTTTGTAATTCTTTAATATTTAAGGCTGCATCCTCTTTTATATTCACATTTATTAGAAGTTATTTAAAAGCAAACATAGTTGCTTAAGGGCATGATTTTTTTTGTAATTATTTACTACTTCTTAGCATGTTTGTTCCAATTTTTAACATTTCTACAATGGCAGTATAAATCATTTTGTCAAATAAATTATGACTTTATTTTTCTTTATAAAATATATACCAAATCTTATGTATATTTAAAACTCAAACCATGCTGTATTTTGTACTGAAAACTAATAAATCAGCCATGTTTGGTGTTAAGCTGTGTGAAGTTTTTTGTAGCTATTGTAACAAAAAGAATTATAGAATCTGAGTCAGCGAGTCCATTAGTTCTTACTTGAATGATTGTTAAGATGGTAGAAATTTACTATTGACCTCCACACTGAAGTCATACAACTACCAGCAATGACTTTACCTAAATACATTAAAAGTGAATAAAGGCTACATCACGAGGAATAATTCTTTGAATTAAAAATGAATGTGACAGCCACTCTGTGACAAATACAGAGTGAATGTTTTGTTGAGTAGATATGAGTCAATGGAGCTTAAACAATGGAGAATATCAGACTTCAGGTCACATTGATGAACAGAGGTCTGGGAGCAGTGAACCCACCAGACTCAGTCCTACTCAGTGATAATGGTTGAGCTGCAAAGACCCTATAATTGACCTTCATGGCTGTCTTCTTTCCATATTTTCTGGGCTCTAAACCTGGTCATCATATGCCCTGTCCACATAGTCACTCTGTCCAAAAGGCAGTGGCTGAGTCCCATTTCATTTTAATTACTGTCAAAGATAATCTTTATTATTATATTGCAGTATCTTTCTAATTTGGGGTTTTTCTGCCTCTTCAGGCAATTCTTCCCTACATCCAACATTCAGTAATCTTTTAAAAACATTCTAATTATAGTATTCAAAGGCCTTTGCTGTTGCTTACACGATATTTCACACTCCCCAGATGGATATTCAAGGTCTTCCATAGTCTTACTCCTCAAGACTCTTCTTATCTCTAACACACACCCTCCATGTCCCTGGTGTTCCGGCTGAACACATTGCTCTCCCTGGCATATGCTTTGCACATGTTTGAGAAAGAAAACTATTACCTGCAGTGTAAAGAACTCTTGTTCTTAAAAAAAAAATCTGCTTATGTCAAACTAGTTAATAAAAATCAAGCTCTCCTAAATGATAATCCAAAGAAGAAAATTCCATTTTTTCCATCTGTACAACTGGGCATGGAGATTGCTTTCTTTACCTTAGGGTAATATGTTCTCTTGTTTTTTAAATTACAAAGACATTAAATAAATTCACTGTTAGTTATTGTTGTGAATCATGCTAATACAACTGTCAGGCCAAAGAAAATAGACATGTATGTTAATCAATAATGAATGAAAGTGCATAAATAAAATTCTGAATATTTTTGATGGTTTTACTTCCATATGCATTTAATCGTCTTCATGAAATAGAAGGGAATAGGCTTGTCTGGAGGAGAATGGGTTTCTAAAGACATTGATGCCATTCATAATATTTTACAGTCTTTAATATCTAACTTATTCCTGGTCATATTTCTTAAGTCAACTAAATTTAAAACATTTGAATCTAAAGAATAAAGGGGTAGAAAAAGGAGGACCCTATATATTTGAAAAGATTTGAGATTTTATCATATAGTCTGTGGGGCCTATTAAAAGTTTAAAGTGGGATTTAAGATAATTGTTTCTATAGTTTAGATGAAGAACTGGTTCAAAGGTGAAGGAGGTGGATTGGAGACAAACAAGAGTGCAGATGCTCATTAGTCCAAAAGTAAATAGTTTGATATGAATAAAGAGCAGTGCAAACATAGAATGGGGGAGGCGGCTTAGAGCTATTTAGAAAGTAAAAATGATGGGACTAGTTTCTTGGCTGAATGTGAAAGGGATTTGGGAAACTTAGTTGTTTGAATTTCTAGGTTGGGTGACTGGGTGGCTAGAGATGCCACCAAATTAGACAAACGTGTTGATTACATACTGTATAGGGTGCTGTACAACACTGAGCAATGGTTAAAATAAACAAGGCATACTTTTTGTCCTGAAATCATTTACTGGGCTATAACATAAGACAGTATGTGAAAAGTTTGAGGAGGCACCTGGGCAGTTCAGAGGTTGAATATCTACCTTTGGCTCAGGGCGTGATCCCAGGGTCCTGGGATTGAATCCTGCATCAAGCTCCCTGCGGGGAGCCTGCTTCTCCCTCTGCCTATGTCTCTGCCTCTCTCTCTGTGTCTCTCATGAATAAATAAATAATATCTTTTTTAAAAAAAGTTTCAGGGCAGGGTTTATGTCTTGTTCACTGTTAGTACTTGACACATAATAGGTGCTCAATAAATATTTGTTGGTTGAGGTAAGGCTGGGAAGGAATGGAGGCAGGGAGGAAGGGGTGAAAGATCAGGACCTTTGCATTTGTCATGCTCAATAACTGATTTTCTCTGTTATAATCCTCTTGATGTGAGGCACACTTTTGAGACAATGCCTCACTATTCACAGAGAATCTGTCAGATGACAGGCTTTATATATAATTTCCAGCAGTTCTTTTCAACTCCTTTATTGCCTGTTTCATGATTGACTTGAAGGTTTCTTTACACTTTTTCTTTAGACAAGTGAGCTCTATAACACAAAAGCTACCCGCAAGCACAAAGTAAATTCTTGATTTAACAATAAACCCTGAATCACCGCAGTTTTTCCAGCCACTGAATGCCAGTGGTTCTTTTGAAGTTTCTTGCCCCTCTTCTTGTAAGAATCACAAAAAGATCAAAGCTGCTTTTGTCTGTTCACACACGCATGTGCACACACAAGCACACACACACACACCTGTGAGGCAGTAGCAAACAATGCCTAATTGATATTGAATGATATGAAAAGATATGTGTTCTTTCTTTGAATAAAATACCCAAAGAAAATAAACCCACAGGCAATAAGAATTAGAGAATGTGTCTAAATGTTGTGTAATTTACTCCAGTAAAATATTCTTTTAAAAATAAAAGTTTTATAAAGGTTGCATTTAATGAAGCACATCATTAGCCCTCTTCCATATTAAATTGGTTTATAACATTTTTTCTCGTGAGTTTTAATACCTCCAGCATTCTAAACTAAAATCAATCATTTACCAATTCAGATAAGTGTTTGTATGTAGAGATGTGTATACATATGTGTCTGCCAATACTATTGATAAAATAGTCTCATAAATCTCTTGTGAAGCAATGGAAAAACACTGAACAAATTGTATTCGTTGTCTAGAGAGTGAGATTTAACCACAAGTGTGAGCAAAATGGAATACCAGTAGGGCAATAAGAGTATTTTGATTGCTTTTGCTAATAAACTTTTCCATTTCCTTAAAACAAAAGGATTTCTGGTTCACTTTAATGTGGCATTTCTGATGCTAACAAAATATTGTGTGCTTTTAGAAGAAAAAAATCTTAAAATATAGATGTGTGCAATGCCCCACTTTCTCTCATGCTTACAATTTCCAAATCTCAAAAAAAATAGACTGACTCAAATATAACATCCTCTTGAAGGGATTAGACATATAGCAAATATATAACATTAACAATTAATAAATGAACTATATACATTAAAGTTCTAGTTTTATTTTATTTAGTACTGACTCTCACTAGGCTTTCTTCTAAATGGTTTCAGTTGTGTTTAGTATTATAAATTTCTCCATACTATGATGAAACAACAATAAGCATAAAGAATAGTTGAATTTTGAAGTTAACTGAAACTGGCAGGATAACAATAGGAAAATTGCATTAGTTATTTATTTTAGTATAAAAAGTTTATAGGAAATAGACTATAGATAAACTTATAGTGAGGTAACTATATGTAAGGTTTAGAATTATACCAGTTATAACTCTGAAATCTATTGCTATAATTAAACTTCTTGACTGAGCACTCAACCAGGGATTGAATGCAGTAGTTCTTCACTGGAACTGAAAATATGTGTGTGTGTGTATGTGTGTGTGTGTGTGTGTGTGTGCTTTAATAATGTCTTAGGAAATGTATGAGAACAGCCAGTTTAGGGAACATCTGTATTAGGTCATGTATCCATTCATCATGGTTTCTCAAGTTGTATTCCATTCATCATGGTTCTATGGAAACAGTATTTATTTACTGTGACATTTTCCAAAAGTATTTCACCACAAGATCCTTTGTGTATGTGAAGTTCTCAGCAACTCTGAATAAGTTATCAACACTGACAACTCATTGTTAAATGCTGGAGTCCATGGTTCTAGACTGTTGGAGATTTTTCATAGATTAAATAAAAAGTTCCTACTTAGTATACAGATTGCTTGGCTTCAACTACTGGCTCTACCATTTATTAGTTCTGTTATCTCTGGCAGTTTACCTAACTTCTCCTTGTTTTTGTTTTCTCTTCTTAAGTATAACAAATATAATTATATCTTAAGACTATTGTGAGGCTTGAGTGAGTTAATATATGGAAAGCACTTAGAACAGTGCCTAGTCCATTGTATGTACCTTATAAGCATTTGTTATTATTATATTTAATAGTAGTGGCAGTATGGTATTGCCCTGCCATTTAGAAACAATAACACAGGAGTCTAATACTGTTCTGTATATTGCTGGAATCTCAATATCTTTCTTCTAAAATTTTGTTTTAAAAAGAAATTTAAAATATTTAGATTATTTTATATTTCCTTGCAAATGGTCTTTGCACATCCATCAGGTGCATAGCATATTCTGATCCTTATACAGAAAAATGATTAATAAGGTTTAGTACTAAAACTTGTAACCTACACTTAAGTCAATTTTCCATACAATCAGATTAAAATCTGCCACAGATTAAAATCTACTCATACAGGTCTGTCAATAATACCAACAAAATAGTTTCTTAAATCCCTCATGTGGTCATGAATAACACTTGCAGTGTTTGGAGAAACTTGAGATAGCATATGCTCAGGAAAAATTATGATATAAGATTCTCTATAATCAATACTACAAAAGTGAGAGAAACTATAAATGTTAAAGGAATCCAGAGGCATGAGGGATCACTTTTAGGTGGAATAAGTGAAGAAAGCTTCCTGGAGGGAGTGGTATCAGAGCTAAATCTTGAAAAATACTTTTACTTCAATAATTCTAGAGGTGAAATGTGATAGGTAAGGGAGAATGATGGAAGATATGCATTTTAGAAAGAAGTCATGACACAAACAGATGGATAGATCTGGGAGGTGGTAGTGCTTAGGCAATGCCAGCTTTGATGTGGAAAGCAGTAAAAGCAATTCAGTTTTATGCAAATGAAAATTCCAAGGACCCAGATCTTAAAAGTACTAAATAAAGTTGCGTCAGTCTTTTCTCCCTAGTCTTTCCAAAATACACTTAATCTTTAAAAACTCCACAGAAAATGAACAAGAATGTTGTTACAGCCCATTAAAATCAACAAGATAAAAACACTTCCAATACTGAAAAAGGAATGACACATTTTATTTATATTTGAAGCATTTAAAAATGACATGTCCTAATATGCAAGTAATGTGAGGTAAACTTACCCGTGAGTGCCTGGATCACATGAATAAATGGGAGAAACTAAAATTATAATTAATAGCAATACATAGTTTAGAGACTGAATTGGACTGTGGCACATAGTAGGAAAAAAGTCCAGAAAGGAAAAAGATAAGGTGCTTTGACCAGGAATGGCCTCTCTCTTTGATTGAACTTTACAGGAATTCATACAGAATGGAAGAAATTAAATCTCTTAAAAGACTCTTCCCAGAAATAGTCTACCCTAAATTGTGGTATGAATAAATATTACTGATAAAGTTACAGTGTCTACTTAGATGATATCAGGAAAAAGCCAACATAAAATGTAATCAGTGGAAAAAAAAACAACAACTCTCCTCTGGGGGATCTGATATATTTTATGACTGCATGGTGAAATGCGGAAGGCAATAATTGAATGACAAGAATAAAGAGAGGGCACCCCAAGTGCAAGAAAAGAGACAGTTGGAGAATAAGAATGTGTCAAACTGTCACCCAATACTATTGAGAGGAGACAGTCCAGGGCTGCCGTGAGCCCATGAAATATTGCTTTCTCTGGGCGCCGCCAGGACACTGTTCTTGGGAGGTAGCGTGCTAGCTGCATTCCAGCTCCTCAGCTGGGCATTTGTGCAGGGTACAACCTATACAAATGCACATAGTTGACCTGAAAGGCTAATAGTGTTTTGTAGTAGCCTTTGTAGGAATAACCTCATATTATAAAAAGATATTTCATCAGACTATGCCAGCTATGGTATAGCTCACAGATAATATTCCTGAAAACTATCCAGATCTTATGTAATTCTGATTTTATGTTTTTGCCCACCAAATATCTCTTAAGGAACAAAGTAACTCAGCTTCTCAGGCATAGTCAGTAGTAAAAGTTAAAAATGAACAATCTGGCCAGCAAAATAAAATACGGACATTGTGGTAGGCAGGATAATACTGCCCCCTTGAGATGTCCGTGCTCTAAAGTCCTGGACCTGTGGATATTTTAGCAATAGGACTTTGCAGATGTAATTAAAGAGAAGGATGTCAAAATAGAGAAATCCTGGATTACCTGATTGAGCCCAGTCTAATTATATGAGCCCTTGTAGCATGAGAACTTTCTCTGGCTGGAGTCAGAGAGATGCCATGAGAGAGGAAGCAGAAAAGAGATGTAGTGAAGTAAGAAAGATTTTAAGCAGGAGAAGGATTCCACTGTGTTCTGGCTCTGAAATGTAAAGACCATGTGTGAGGACTGGAGAGAAGCCTCTAGAAGCCAAGGGTGTGCTGCAGTGGACAGCCAGCAAGAAAACAACAGCAAGGAAATGGATTCTACCAACAAGCTGGAATGAGCTTGGAAGAGATTCTTCCTAGGTCCAATTTGTTATGAAATTTGGAGCGGAGAAACCTGTCAAGCTAACTTGGACTTCTGACCTACAAAACTGTGAGATAACAATCTTGTGCTGTTTTAAGCCACAAAATTTGTGGTACTTTGTTACAGTAGCCGTAGGAGATGGATACAGGACTCATTTGTTAACAATAATATGATTATAAACATGGCTGCCTCAAGGGAGACAAGTTGCAGTCATACGCAAAATATATTTAGGCCTTCAAAATCACTATGATGAAGTCCTATGTTATCTAACTTTTCATAGGGTCCTTCAAATGACCCTTTCAGTTTCAACATTTTTTGGAAATTCCCTAATCACACTGCATCTGGTTTTGCGCTTGGTACTTACATTTTACCTTCCCTTGACTTCAACTTTTTGGTGGATAATATGCTGAACTTGACCTTGTCTCCATGACTCAGTATTCCTTGCTGCTTACCCATTCAACACTAAGCTTACTGGACTTTATCCCAGTCAGCCCCGTTCTCCCTAGAGCATCATTTTGACATCTTATGCAGCGTCTGGCTCCTGGCTAATTTTCGTTTGTGAGCTGGTGAGACCTTCAATGAAATTTGACCATTTCTGGGTCAGCTGATGCCATTGAGTTTCTGAACGGGCAAAATTGAGATTTCAGTGGGTAAGACTGATTTTCTAGGTGTTGTTCACCTTGTGAGGCATTTGGCTCTTCTTTTGCTAGCTCTTATCGTCGCATACACTGCATAATCACATAGTTTCCCAGCCTGCTTGGGACTCTCCCATATCTGCTTTCCTCTTATATTTCACTACGTATTAGTTATTCTATGAGAATTGCTTGCTTGGAGAAAAATTGAAGGTAAGGTTGAGAAAGGGATTGAAACAGAAAACTGTAAGCCTAAGAAAAGTTTGAACAAGTGGCATGCTGGAGCTTGAGTCAAAAAAGCAGGAAAGAACTCTAATCCACAGAATTTAGAAAAATGCAAAAGCAATAGAGTTTTCATTTTGTCTGTTAATTGTGTTGCAGAAGTGATACCCCTCCCTGTTCATTTTTCTTTAAAATACAGTATGGGTAAGAGGGTAGTTATGTCTCCCTCTTTAATTGTTCTGTTTATAGAAGATACTGAATAGGGGAAGAAATCTGGCTTTAGGACTTTATATTGAGAATTCTTCCTTTTTTTCTTTAAGATCATTTTCTAGAATATTTAGTGCTGTATAAAGTAAACTAAGCAAATCTTTTTCAGACTACAAATTATGATAAAGTTATATATATATATATATAAAGTTATACATATAAAGTTGTATATATGAAACTTTGTATATATGATATGTTGTATACTATGTACATATATATTATATATTATATATTTATGATAAAGTTATATGTATCTGTATATATACAGATACATGATATATATATATGTCTTATAAACATGATATATACGTATACATGTTTATAAGAGTAAGTTAAAGTCATCATTTTAACTTCCCAGAATGGAAGTGGCTTCATAAAAAATCTGGACCATGGTTAGTGGATATTACCTGAATTTATTCTGTAAACAGCACTTACAGAGGTCATGTAAGCAGCTTTTGCTCTCAAAGGATTTGAATTTATACTTTAAAAGATGTAGTATATTACAAAGCAAAAAGAAGCTTGATCTCCCAGCTTAACCTAACACTCATACTGTTAATAGGAGAAGCTGAAGATAGGACTCAAGGGTAAAAATGAGGAGGGATTGTGTCTGCCACCACTCTAAGTCACAAGGCTGTCTTTATATCCTTTGCCTTAAGCTCTATAAAGGCCTCAAGTAACAACTGCCTTTGAGCTTAAGGAACCTATTGCAGAAATGTCAATTCACTATAATACAGAAAAACTCAGGTGCAAAGGATTATGTTTATAAATTCTTCCAGAGCAAGGACCCTGCCTGAATCATAGTGGGCATTTTATAAAGGTTTGAACTGAGTTATGCAATGAGCACATTTTTAATGTGGTGTTAATTCAGTATTTCATCCAGAACAGTTTGGATGGAAACTATATGTGTTCTGTTTCCAAGGCTGAGCATAGTCTATGGGGAGGAAGAAGGGGCTGAATTAAGCTTCCCTAGTTTACTTCAAAAAGTCACTGCTGAATTCATTATACTTTAAGCACTCTTTGAATTTGTGACTTAGAAATGTTTTAAGAGCACTTTGGTGACTCGGTCAGTTAAGCATTCGATTCCTGGTTTTTGGCTCAGGTCATGATCTCAGGTCCTGGGATAGAGCCCCACAGTAGTCTCTGTGCTTAATGGGGAATCTGCTTAAGGATTCTCTCCCTCCACCTCTGTGCCTCCATGGCTCATGCTCTCACTTGACTTCTCTCTTTCTCTCACTGTAAAAAATAAATCTTAAAAAAAAAGAAATCTTTTAATACTTTTTAATTTTTTTCTATATTGGATTTCAAGTCAGGAGCAAAAGCTTCAAGGCAAATTTTCTTCGTTTATTTTATTCAGTTTAAATGATTATTTCAACTGGAGGCTTAAAATAAAAATGAAGAGGCATAAAGGTGTACCTATCACTCAGAATTCTTGAGAAAAAGAACTAATAGGGTAAATAGGATATTTATTCTTTTATAATATATGTAATATTCTTCTATGATATAATAATATACATATAGGGGTGGGAGGAATATTAATTTAAGGAATTGGCTCACGTAATTATGATTGTGGGGGCTGGCAAGTTTGAAATCTGTACAGTAGGTTGAGAGGTCAGATATTCAGATAAGAACTGATGTTACATTCTTGAGTTGAAATATGCAGGGCAGGACGGTAGTCAGGAAAATGCTGCTGAATTTCTATGTTATTGTCTTGAGGAAGAATTCCTTTTTCTTTGGGGGAATTTCTCTTTGTTCTTATGCCTTTCAATTGATTACATGAGGCCCATCCATATTATGGAACATAATCAGCTTTACTTAAAGTCAACAGATTTTACATTTTAATCACATCTAAAAAATGTCTTCATAGTGTTAATCTTAAAAATAAAACTGCCAGAAAAATGTGGGTTTTTGGGAATAGCTGAGAATTGCAATCCAGGACAAGCACACTATAGCAATACCATAGGCAAGTCTGGAGAACAAAGCACAGGTGAGGCTCTCTTATAAAAGGTGCAAAGGGGCTATTAAGCCGAGGGGCTCATAGGAGTGAACTGGGAGGTTGAAGTATAGTAGCTTATCATTGGCTGAACTGTGACTTCTCTCATTGGCTGAGCTGTTGTTGGGGGAGAAAGAAATCATTTTTCTTTCTGCTGGGATAGTAAAGTAGTATTGACTTGGTGGTCCATCTCTTCTTATTGGGTCTCATTGACGAGTGCTGGGCACCAGAGCTCCTCCTGCTGGCTATCTGACTCTATTCTAAATGAGGTTTCAGTTTATTTCCATAACAGTAAAACCTAGGCTAGAGTTTTATCAAACAACTGGGCATTATAGTCTGGCCAAGTGGACATATAAAACTTAATTATCACAGTCAACTGGTTGTCAACTTTGCACACATACACATTTTTTTATAAAGTATACTTAATCTCCAAATAAAGACAATACCAAAGCAAACTTCTGCCCAAACATGATATAATTATCATGTATGTATCCTGAATACAACTGAAAATTCACTTACTCTTTCCCCAAAAGAGGATACAAAGTTTTTGGGTGTTGTTCACCTATCTTCTTGAAGTCTTGTACCTTGATTACTATGGCATAAAGTTTACAACATTTAAGTACTTAAAGTAAAGTTCATATATCTTATGCTATATGGAAAAGGGATGAGACAAAATAATGCAAATTTATTTATGTGTATCTGTATTTATATATGTGTGTTTGTGTGTTATGTGTATATGTACAGACATATTAATAACAAAATCAGGAAAAATACAATAATTAGAGTCCTGATTTCTGTAACTAATCATGTGGTCATAGCTGCTGTTTATAACTATGTTCTTTCATTACAAATTCTATATTCCTTTTGCTCTCGGTAAGCACCTCAGCTGGTCATGCATGGTTCTTTACCTAGTAGGATGACCCTCTCTCTCTTCACTTCTGAAGGATCTGGGCCATTTCTAATCCTGCTTGAATTGGGTCATTGTAGTTTGCAATCAGTGTTCACCACAGGGCACACCAGTTATCCTCATCTGATTGGAGGAATGGGCTTGGAAGTTCTTGGGGGAGAGTCTCTTTTATAAGGGCATAAATCCTGTGCCTCTATCTTCATACTCTAATCACCTTGCAAAGGCCCTATCTCCTAATCCCATCACATTGGGTATTAGGTTTCAGCATATGAATTTGACAGAGGGAGCAGAGAGAGCACAAATGTTTAGACATATAGCACCACAACTAGGAGATGGTGTGGCTGTCATGTTTATAAACTGCCTTAAAGGTGCAGCAGCTGTAGGAAGTGCTCAGGCGATGGCATTGGAACCTTTTTATTTTATTTCAATAATAGTTAGATGCCACCTAGAGGGCAAATCATATTTGTTCCCTAATTTATGTTTTAATTGGGATAGAGTAAAACAATTTAGACATAAAGACTATGTGTTACTTCTACAAATCTTTCATCTTTTCAAAATGTTCTTCTATTCAAGTTGCAAAAATATAAAAGGATATATTGCATTATCTGGTTAAAATAGTTTGTTGTTACACAAATTCAAAATAAGGATTGCAACCCTGCCATAAAAATACCATGAGGTATAATAATACTGTAGCTGAAGTGGTATTTTTCACCTAGTTGAATCTACTCTAACAATAATCAAGACAACTTTTAAGCAAGCTCTCATTTATTTTACTATGTCCCTGTGAAGAGATGACATTCCTATAAGGGGTAGAATTTGGGAGAATGGTTTTAATAATTCCAGATTACCTTAGGAATATGAATTATTTCCGTGAAGCTCAGGAGAAACTTATGTCATTTTTTGATTTCACATATTGGGATAAGGAGTTTTCATGGAAAAATAAGCCTCTTACTCAGGTAGAATCAGAAAGCACAAAGAGAGTTATAACGTGCCATGCTGGAACAAAAATGGAGGGATAAAATGCATCAGAATGCCTATTTGCAAGCCTAGAAGAAAACGAGGACTATAAATTGTTTTTAAGATTTGGAATTACTGTTAATAATATGTAAAATTCAGCAATCTTTTTTAATGTTCCCACATTTGTAGAGCTCTTATTTTCTAACAGCAACAAAATCCATAGTCAGTTGGTCTACTACATTTTATTATTTTATTTTGTTTTGTCGTTTTAAAAGAACAAGATAGGTAAGCTGAAAAAGCTATATTTCTTTAACTAGGCTTGTGAGGAATACAGAATCCTAAGAGAGAATGTTGGTAGTAACAACTTTGAAGAAGAGAAAGAAACAGTCTATGTGTGGTGGGAACTGCTGTAAGGGAGAAAAAAGCCTGGGGTATGGGAAGAAAGATCTCCAAATTATTTTTGAAGCATAGAAATAACATAGCTTAACCATTTTCTAAGATCCAGAGTATCTCTTTTTATACAATAAATGTGTACACTAACTCCATTAGCGATTTTATGTCACATGGTACTGATATTCTGATCATAAAACAATGCCATTAGCTCATTTGTGGTTAGCCACTTAAAAGAAGACTCTACACAAGTTTATCAGCTAAATCTTTGAGTTAGGCAACAAGGCTTCCTGACTACAGCTTTCTTTATGAATTCATTATACTTAAATATTTGCAAAGTGTAGCTTCATGATTACACATAGTTTATCTCTGATTATTACCAATTTTCCTTTTCCTGATAGTGCTACATACAATCATAGATAATCATCCCACATACTTGTGATGAAAAATACCCAAGATATATTCTGAGTACTTAACTTGCCATTAAGGACTAATTTGATTGTGACCATTATCTGGCTGAAACACTAAAGCAAAATCTAAATCAATTTCTGACAATTTGTGGGTCATTTAAAATAATTGTCCATAGCAAAAAGTATATAAATTAGTTAATAAAAGTAGTACCATCTCTTTAAGGACATCAGATGTCCTATATCTATCCAAAATTAAATTCAAGTTTAATCTGGATTGTAGGAAACCTGTAATTGACCCTGTTAGTTATCAAATAAGCCTAACCTAATCCATACCTAATCAATAAGGGACTCTCTGAGGGAAGCCTGAGTGAATGTGAGTGGAGAGACTACCAATTTTATAGGGCAAATGTTATTTTTGAAAAATGCTCAATAACCACTTTATTTGCAGTGCAGCTGTCTTGCCCACTATGGAACTGCATTAGTATTTGGGGTCAAAGTCACATGTTCATGGAGATGAAAAGAGAGCACTGTCTGTCTGGTTTTCAGTACATACCATTAAGGAATTGTGGCTGTGGAAAGACACAACTGGGTATTTTAAATTCTAGTTTCACTCTGCATTCATTCCTTCCTTCGTTCATTGTCTTGTACTTTACGTGTATTTGTCTGCTCCTTTTATCACTGCTTACACTATGCTTGACGGGGCAAGAGAGTCCTGCAAAATGTTATCTGTGAACTTTGATTGTCAGTGGGCATGGAAATTAACAAATGGTCTGTGGTCTTAAAAAATATAATGCTAAAAACAAAGCCAAATCAAAATTCACAGGCCATCCTATGAAAATGAATGCTTCCACTGATTTCATTTCTTTTGCATTTTCTGTTTCTTCTGTCAGATTACCCTGTCTAGTAACTGATTACTACAGGACACATCTAATTACATACAGGTATTATGAGAACTCTTGAAGAACACAGATAAGTAAGTGGAAACATTGGTGTTATATATCAGAATATACACTAGTCATTTAAACTAAATTGGATATTATCCCTTATATTACTTTTTTTGAATACTTATAATATATTATTGCTAAAAATGAAGAACTCAGCCAGTCATCTATAGTCTGTAAACACCTTGGCCTGACTTCTTGCCTGATTTAATCTCCCTCCATCTTCAAGCAATGACTTCTGCCAACTAGGCTCTTTTTATTCTTCAACATTTCCCACCTCTTGCTCTTACCTGATTATCATGGACTCATTACAAATGAATATGACACAAAGCTTTCTATATCCTCAAAATTTCTTTTTATATTTGCCTCAGCTTAGAAAATTTTCTATTAAGGGCCCTGCAGTGGGAGGAGAGGAGGTCTTTCAGGTAGGATCACAGGTAAGAAGTTAAATGGAGGAGTCAGGTTTAAACAGCCTGCTTCTTAATGTTGTGACCTCAGTAAGTTCCTAAACCTCCCTACAGCTCCTCTCTACACAATCTTTGAAGAGAAGAAAATAAAACTAAATGGGTTGTCTCTGTGGACTTAATATCATCTCTTTTCACTCTCAAATGTTGTGGTGTGGACAATAAATTATAGAGCCACACAATAGATGAATATTCCGAGGTGTACAATACGTGTTAGTGGTATTTTTTGGTATCTTTTGCCAGAGCAATTGTAAGACACAGCTTATCTTGAGTTTCATATCTTATATTTAGTAGTAACTACCAGGAGGGAGAGGATAAGCAAGAAAGATGAAACATGCAAATTAGACAGTAAACTTCTGAATCCTTCAGAAATGATTGTGTTATTTTTCTGTCATGCAAACAGGCATGTCAGAAATCTGATTATTTATTCCATAATTCCTGTGCCTGTGTCCACATAATTCCTGTGTTATTATTATAATAAGTTTTTTTCCTCTTTCCTGTCATTGTGTTCATATTTACAGTCACTTGCTTTTTAAATTTGATTGGTGTATTACATTATTTTTGTAGAGAGAGTAAAAGATTCCATTTACTGTTCTATGTTTTTTCAGCCCCTTGCAATTAGGTGGGTTCATGGAGACCAATTCTGGCCCACACTTGTGGACAGTATACTCTGTGTCACTTCTAAGCTGAGGCTTTGTAAAGGGTTGTGGCTGTGCCAACCAGTGCAAATCTCATAGAGTGAGGACCCAGTGGGCTGCTCTAGAGAGCAGAGCCCCTGCGGATTTGGAGGCATATGCTGTGACTGGGAAACACTGTTTGGTGTTTGGTATGTGAAACCACAGATACTGGGGGGGGGTTATAGATTACCCCAGCATCCCCTAGCCTGTCCAGTGTAGTATAGAAACTGGTACCAGCAAAGATATGCCACTGTAACAAAGAAGCCAGAGTCCTCAAGTACATGGCTACAGGTTTGTCGCTCCTGAGGAAATGATTGTTGAGCTAGAAAGGTACCAATCTATTTTTAAATGAGCTTTTTTATTTTAGAACTGTTTTAGATTTACAGTAGCAATCTATTTTTGCGGGGGTAAAATATTTTGTTAAACTGGAACCTGGCTCTTTTGGGAAGCAGATCTTATAGCATACCCAAGGTGGCTCTCTGAGAAGAGGCTGGAAGACAGAGGAGTAATCATGTGCGTTCGTTGCCTTTGGGTTGTATTTCATAAGGTAGATAAGAAAGAGGTGATTACAGCAAATTGTCAATTTACAGCTTAATTAAAGGAATGAGGACATTCAAGCCTTTCACAGTTAAGAAAGTCAACTGTTTTGGTACCCAGCAGTAATAGGTTTGAGAAAGCTTCATATATATATAATTTTTTTATTGAAGTTTGATTTGCCAACATATAGTATAACTCCCAGTGCTCATTCCAAGAAAGCTTTTTTCGAAAGACCTACTCAGTACCTTTTCAATTACTTAAAATGCTTAAGGGCAAAATTAAACTATGGGGCCAAGCAGAAAAAACAAACAAACAAAAACGTTTTCACTGAAGCCCAAAGGACTCAGGTCATCGTTAAATGTAAAGAAAGTGCAAGTTAAAGGGAGGAGAAAGCAAATAAACATTTTGTATATGAGAACTCTGTCTCAGAGAGAATGTAAGATGCATCTACTGGCGGACCAGGCTAGCTGGAGTGGACTACACCAGAACTTTATTAAGGTTTTGAAAACAATTATGCTACCAAAGAAACCTAAATGAGATGGAGCCTTAAAATGACCCTAGCTAGGGCTTATGTCAGCTGTAGGATAGGTTGATTATACTGTGGCAACAAATAACGACAAAGTGCTATTGGCTTACAACAGGCAGTTTATTTCTCCTTTGTACCGTGTGACCATCACAGTAATTCGTGACTCTGCTCCATTCTGTTTGCTCTGGGTCTCAACTGCAACAGCACTATCTGGTACATTGCAAATCAAAGTGGCAGAGGGCATGGGAGCAGGCTCTACCCTAGATGTAACATATGCTACCTCTCATGTGATCTTGGCTAAAACACTGATAAACCCACAGGTTATCATAGTGGTACATAGGATCCTTTGCACAAAGAGGCTATGAACTTTGGTAACTAGTCATAGAGAGCACTACAGGCTGCTCATATTCTATAGGCAGGAATTTGGCTCAAAAATTTGCACAGCCATTATGAAGATTATGCTCCCAAGGCCCAATTCAGAAGTGGACAAGGAAAGTCAAGATAAAGGATTCAAGAATCAGTTCAGAATCAGTTCCCATCCCAGCGGACGATACCCTTGGCAAATGTGTGTTCAGTGGGATTTTGAAATTGGTACAAAAAAATCACTACTGTTCATTCCTAGTTTTCTTTTCCAATGGATGTTTTCTACTACCTGCGTTTCATTAGAGCAGTAACAGGTCCTTTTAGTCTAGGAGTCTCTGAGCCTAGACAAGCCATATATGGGCTAACATAAAGATGATCACACATCATCCAGAGATCCTGGGCTCTCCTTGGAAGGTTGTTAAATGTGGCCCGTCTGTTGGAAGAAGGGTATTTGGCAACTAGAAGGTTAAACTGGAGCATAGACAGTAATGATCACCAAATATTCCATTTTCTTCTTCACCTCCACTTATGGGACTAGTGATAGCCAATGAACTCTGAGTGGAGGCTAAGCAGCCTTCGTAGTGACATAGTGAAAAGCCCACACATGGTCTGCAGCCTCTCTTCGCTGGTGTGGAGGCTGAGCATGCCTCTTGCTCCAGGTAGGACAGCTACAGGAGGAGATCCCTCTGTGAGGTTTATCTCTGAGAGCAGTGTGGAGCAGAGCCTCCTGCCAACCTGTGTGTGTGGCATGAGCCCTGACTGAAAAATATACCTTTCTTAATGTTAAGGGACCATCCTTTGGCAGTGGTTTGTTCCTAAGGCATAATCTGGCCTATCAAATTATACTGGGTAAAGCTGAAGGTTTGTACAAAGAAAACCTTTAAAAAAAGTTTTATTTTTCCTTCATGTTTATGAGGACACTTCATGTAGGTTATTTCTCCTAGTCACTACCCATCCATCTCCCTGATCCTTGGAGAAAAAGAAGTATCATAAAGATAACTGTGAAGCGGCAGCAAGCTCTTCCTAACTATAATGCTGTTTCAAATACAGCAAGATGTGGGTAGAAGACTTTGTTTTTCCCTTCCCACATAACAGTGCATCAGAGGTTAGATACACTTAGGAAAAGGTTACTGAGATTTTCCTTTGGGAATTCCATAATGGGTGCTTGCTCTTTGTACATTCCTTCTAATCAATGCAAAATAGCAGATTGTGGTTTCCATAAGCAAAAGCACAGACATTTAATCACATGAATGCACACAGATCCAAAAGAAGAATTAATTATTAATGATGCTGTGGTTAGGCTCAACTTCAATTAATAAATAATTCAGAATGCTGTACACAAGGAAACCACATTCTAATAAAAAATAAGGTAAAGTTTTAGCAGAAACCTCCAAATCAAAATTTAAGAGGTCATTTCTCAACATTGATAATTCCTAATAGTGTAGCATTCCAGTCAGCCCACTTCTGTTTATTCATAGCAACTTCAGTGGAGGGGCATGAGGCAAGAGCTTTTCTGATATTTACAAAGTTCTTTTCATAAATTTATGATAATTTGTTGTAAACAGACATAATTCAAACTATAATCTGGCCTGATAAATTGAAAATTTGTACCCTCTCCCAAAAAGTTTTCACTAATACATAGAAAAGCAACAAAACAAACTTATTTCTGCTTGTGGTTATGCCCAGGCACTGCTAGTCTTTCAGGTCCCAAAACCACTTTAACACAAATTTAACAACCATTTAAAGAGTAATGCTATGGGAGATGCCATTCTCGTCTAATGGTGCACCTGCTGCTCATGGCTAATGTATGTGATAAGATGTTTATTCCACAACCCACCAGCACTTAGACTTTGAGAGAGAAAAAAAAGCACATCATCATGGGCTGTTGTTTTCCTCTGAAATGCACTTGGTAAACATTGCTTGTGTTTCTCTAGCTTCAGGGTTAAGACTACTTTACAGGATACAGACATAGTAAGAAATTAATCTGGGAAGTCAAATTTGAGAATTATTTTCAAGAACCTCTTCTCATCCCCCACCCACCGCTCCTTATTCCTCCTTTCACACAGTAATAGAAAGAGGGGGAAAAATGAGTTTCAAATTAGTTTTCAAACTTCCTTTGGCAAAAACAGCATTTTTAAAAAAGATTTTATTTATTTATCCATGAGAGACACAGAAAGGGAGGCAGAGGGAGAAGCAGGCTTCCTGCAGAGAACCCAATGTGGGACTCAATCCCAGGAGCCTGGGATCATGCCCTGAGCTGAAGGCGGACACTCAACCACTGAGCCATCCAGGTATCCTTAACAACCATATTTCTAAAAACTGAGATCCTTTTGGGCCACTTCATATCCAGTAATGTGCATGTGATGTTTCCGGCTCTTCCCTGTGAAGCTAATTTTTAGAGTTTGTGATGTTGTGGATAACACTATCTCTAGGCATAATTTAATTTTTGTAATTTATTGTCTTTCAAAGCCTAGAATTTATTCTAGGCCAGACAAAATATTAATCATGTGGACTGTCTGGAGCTTTTGTCTGAGATTATAGAATTAGGAACTGAAGATGTTGGTATAATGCTCAATTTTGTGCTACTGTTTTCTTTTCTTTCTTATTTCATTGTAAAAGTGATACCCGTTAAGCAATTGCTCATATAAAGCTAGCAAGTGAAATAAAAGAAAACAAGAGCTCCATGACAACCTCTGTTTCTACATTTTCTGACCTAGTGTTTAGCTTCTGTCGTTTTCTCGTAAATTCATGAGGTAGATGCAATCGTGCCAATGTCTCAGAGATAACAGAATATTTGAAAATCCTGCAATATGCATTGAGTTCTTATGCAAAAGATATTCTGTAACAGAGAGTGGGTTATATCTTAAGAGATGTACACTATTTGTGTGTTAACAACTGCAAGATAGGCAGGTAAAATGAGCTAACCTGCAATGGTATAGCTGTTAAAAAGGAAGGATAAGAATTAAAAACTTTTCTGGGACGCCTGGGTGGCTCAGGGTGTGATCCCAGGGTCATGGGATAGAGTCCCCCATCAGCCCTCTCGCAGGGAGCCTGCTTCTCCCTCTGCCTACATCCCTGCCTCTCTTTGTCTCTCATGAATCAATCAATCCAGAGAATTAATCCAGAGAATCAATCCAGTTATCCAGAGATAAACTGGATGGGAAGAGAGAAGCTTCTTCTGGTGAAGGGCCAGCTATAGTAAATAAAAGAAAGAAGTTAAAATAGATAGACTATCCAGGAAGTAGTTAACGAACAGGAAAAAGCCAGTGTATCAAACCTGCATAGATTAACAATTATAAGAGAATGATGAGAAAGCAATAAAATCACCTTAGTTTTAGTGTAGCTTTGTGTGTGTGGGGAGTTTGTATTTTATTTTTTATCCTGTTCTTTAATGCTTTTCTGCAACCTCTGATCCTCACTACCCTGACCCTCCCCTGCTAATAGGAATAAATCTTTTCCTCAATGGTTGTTCTTTGACACATTTCTTGGATTAGGAAAGGCTAAGAAGTCAGAAACAATAAAAATATAACTGGAGTGACATTACCCTTCTTGATTCCTGATTCCAAACTTGGAGGCACATAACAATTTGAAAGCAATCTTGAGGGATTTCATAGAATTTGTTAAACCAATCCTTTATTGTGTTTTTTACTTACATTTTTTTTAATTTTATTTATTTATGATAGTCACAGAGAGAGAGAGAGAGAGGCAGAGACACAGGCAGAGGGAGAAGCAGGCTCCATGCAGGGAGCCCAACTCGGGATTAGATCCCGGGTCTCCAGGATCGTGCCTTGGGCCAAAGGCAGGTGCTAAACCGCTGCGCCACCCAGGGATCCCTACTTATGGTTTTAAACACAGTGCAGTTTAAGTACTGCAGGAGAAGATCTTGCTTAGCTTTTACACATCTAAAGTCTTTTGGGGAAAAATTTGTTTTTATAACACTGATACAGAAAAGTTCATTAAATATTTATTTAACAAATTCTTGTAAAACAAAAACCCTGGGATCTACCCAGCTCAAGAACCCCACCTACACACCCTTCCTAACTGCCACTTCACTTGACTTTCTACATTGAAAGAAACCACTTATCCTGACTTTTATGGGAATCGTGTTCTTGCTTCTATAAAAATAGTTTTATTGCCCAACTATGCAACCTAAAACACTATAATTTAATTTTTCTCCACACACATGTTAAGTCTCAGTTTTCCTTCATCTTGTTTTTTCTTTCCTCTTAAAATCTATTATTTTGGAAAATCAGATGTTTTTTAACTGTAGTTTCGCTGTAGTCTGAGTGTTGATGATTTGATACCCATGGTATGTTTCCCATGTCTTCTGTATTCCTTATCACTCGGTAGTTAGATCTAAAGACTTGATTAAGTTCTTTGCTTTTAATTTTTTTAATGAGTTAACTTTATAGGTGGTAGTATATTCTATTATCAGGAGATTATCTCTCTCTTGGAAAGTTAGTAACCATTGGTGTCTGATGCCTGGGTCCATTAATTCATTGAGGATTGGAAATGATGACATTTTAATTCCATCACTTTGGTTTTATTTATTAGTTGGGATACTTTTATATATAGATGTTCCCCCCCCCCCTTTTTTTATATCTATGTAGAGAGGAGTAGCCAAGACGTTTCCCTTCATTTAATATTTTGTTGTAACTTGGTATAGCTATTATAAGAAAGCTATGTTTCATTCTTTTAAGATAATTAATAGCTGGATCCCTGTCATTCTCCAAAGTTAATCAGTTTTTCTTTAAATTTGATTATGAATTCACACTTAAATATACTTGCTGTTTCAACCTATTCTAATTAATACCCTTATTGGAGCATAAATTATCTCAATTATTTTGTTAGGAACTTCTGTAAGTTAGTTCCTAAGTCATTTTGACATCAGTAAACTTTGGTAGCTTTTTTTCTATCTGATATGAAAGATGGTTGTAGCTCATTTTCAAGTATCACTTTCCTGTTTTCTATTTCATTGATTTTTGTGCTTACTCTTTTATTTTTATTCTTTCCTTTTTTTTAGATTACATTTGCTTATGTTTTTCTAATTCCTAAGGCTAATGCAGATCACTGATTAGAGAAATTCTTTTTTTTGAAATGTACAGTAATGATATAAATTTCTCTCTAAGCAATGCTTTAGCTGAAACTAACAACTTGATATATTGTCTTATATCCACCCAATTTACATGAAATAAAATTTGCTGTTTTTAATGAATAGCTCTGTCATTTGACAATGTAGACAGTTGTATAATCACCACCATAACAAGAGTTAAAATAGTTCCTTCATTCAAAAATACTCTTCACGCTTTTTATTTTATCAATCCACGTAACATCTCCATTGCCTCTCAAGAATAGATCTTATAACTGTGTCCTTTCAAGAATGTCAAACGATTGGATTCTATATACATTATGTGCCTTTTTAAAATCAGCTTCTTTCATAAACTAGAATGCCTTTTAGGTTCAGCCCATGCTGTCATGTTGATCACCTGTTCATTCCTTTTTATCACTGAGCACTATAATGTCGTATGGATCTATCAGTCTGCTTATCCATTCTTTAGATGAGGGACACTTGAGGTTTCAGTCCCCGAGTTTTTGGCTATTCTGAACGTTCATGAATAGTGTTTTATATTTTGATATACTTAGGCAAATACCTAGGTGTAGAATTGCTGAGTCATATGGTCTGTACAGTCTTTGTAGGAAATCAACAAACTTTTTTCAACCTGATTATGTCATATGAGAGTCCCAGTGGTTCTGCATCCTGAACAACACTTGATATTACAGTGTTTATTTTTAAACCATTCTATTAGATGTGTAATGGTATCTAATTATGGTTTTAACTCACATTTCTTTATAAGCTAGTGATGTTGAATATTTTGTCTTGGGCTGATTTGATGAAACATCTATTGAAATTTTGTCCATTTTTTGATGATTGGTTGTTTTCTTATTATTAAGTTTTAATAGTTTTTTGTTAATATATTTGGAATACAAGTCCTTTATCAGATTTGTTATTTAAAATATTTTCTGCCAGTATGCGACCTCCTTTTTCATTTTATTATGTGTCTTTTGAAGAGTAGATATTTTTAAGGTTGATGAAATTTATTTATTAACTTTTCTTTAACGGCTCATGCTTTCGATGTCATGGCTATGAAATATTTGCCTTAACTAAAGTCATAGATATTTTCTTTTTTTTTCCATAGATATTTTCTTCTAGAAATTTTTGTAGTTTTAGGTTTTACATTGGTGTTGCACACATTTTCTTAATAAGGGTAGTAAGGAAAGGGGGAATTTCAATTGAAGTTATTGAAATAATACATGCTTTGCAGAAAGATTGAATTCTACAGTATATGTTATAGGGAGTGAAATCATCCTCAAATCCTTCTGTGTAGAAATATTCTATTTATAATATAAATAACCTTTTAATATTTTCAATAGTTGTGAAGATTGTTTAAAACAAAAATCATATCAAAACATAATTCTGTCCTAGAGCTTGCTTTTATTCCTGCTTGGCAATATATTTATCTTGTCAGTTTATCATTTCAGTACAAATGAATTTATTCTGTTTTTAAATAAGTGCATAATAATATCTAGATTAAACAATTCTCATGTTGATGGACTGTAGGGTTCTTCCTTTTTATTTTTCTATTACAAATGATTGGCCTATTTATGTGGCTATATCTCTAGGATGAATTTCTCCAAGAGGAATTGCTGGACTATGTAGAGTCTATATTCAGATTTCTCAATTATTTCCTGAATTATTTTTTAAAGCTCTTTCTTTTCCATTGAAAACCCAATTAAGGTTCACAATTGAATTTAATTCTTATGCCTCCTTTGTCTGTTTCCTTTAATGATCTTGGATATTTAAAGAGCCCACACCAGTTGGCTCATAAGAATATCACACATGCTGGAAGTGTCTACTCATTTCTTCATGATTAAATACTAGATAAGCCTTTCTTACAATAATGTTACAACAAATGATGTGAACTACTTAACGTTTTATATCAGGAGGTGCGTAAGTATTAATTATCCTAATATTGGTAGCCTTAATTTGTTTGTTCACTTGGGTTAAAATAAAAGGCCAAAGTATTTATGTGTGTGTGTGTGTGTGTGTGTGTGTGTGTTTCTTTTTTGGCTGCTGGTATCTCTTGCAAGCTGCCTCATGTGTCCTTTTGGCATGACCCCATTAATCACTGAGCAATCCTTTGCTTTCTGGAACCATAAGCTGTCCCAGGCTCTCCTTTTACTTTTTCCTGTACCACACCTAGAATCAGCTATTTTTCTAAGGGTCACTAAACCTTTCAATGAAGAATGAAATTTAGAAAACAATCTCTAGATATAATGTGTTCATTATTAGTAAAGTGGCATTTCTTTTCAACCCTTTCAATGTATAGAACTTTAAGAAATATATATCTTGTCATGACTTTATGCAGATGTTTCCAAGTCAAATGCAATATTACAGTGTTTCCTTACCACTGTTTTTAAAGTTTTATATTTGAATCTCCTCTTACAGTGAACATTTTTTACTATGACACTATTATGTATTGCATATTAGCTTTAGCCTACTTGATATACCTTCACACATATATATTCACACATTCAACAGTTTTAGAATTATGCTGCTAATATTCCCACTACTAAGAAACTTACTAAGTTGGGATGCCAGGGTGGCTCAGGCAGTTAAGCTTCTGCCTTTGGCTCAGGTCATGATCCCAGGGTCCGGGAATTGGTCCCACGTCAGGCTCCCTTGCAAAAAGCCTGCTTCTTCCTCTTTCTATGTTGATGTTCTATAAGTAAACCTCTTGACCATGATGGCCATTTTTTGTTGTTATAAAAGCCATACATTATGATTTAGAAATCAGAAATCAGGATCAGGGGCACCTGGGTGGTTCACTGTTTGAGCATCTGCCTTTGGCTCAAGTCATGATCCCAGGGTCTTGGGAGAAGCCTGCTTCTCCTTCTGCCTATGTCACTGCCTCTCTCTCTGTGTCTCTCATGAATAAATAAATAAAATCTTAAAAAAAGAAAACTTATCAAGTCAATTCTAAGACTTCCTTGTATTTATTTCTTTCCTTAAAATAGTACATTAAGTATTGTATTCAAACGTTGTTTTAAAATTATTTTTGGGGGGGATGCCTGGGTGGCAGCTTAGCATCTGCTTTTGGCTCAGGGTGTGGTCCCAGGGTCCTGGGATTGAGTCCCACTTTGGGCTCCCTGTCGAGACCCTGCTTCTCCCTCTGCCTATGTCTCTGCCTCTCTCTCTTTGTCTCTCATAAATAAATAAATAAAATCTTTAAAAATAAATAAATAAATAAATAATTTTCATAGTCAATGTTTTCAGTTTGTTTTGGAGTTAGGTTAATTTATTTCTCTCTATATATAATTTAGGGTTTATTTTTTCCCACCTTTAATTTTATTTTTGAATATTTAAAATATAAAATATTGCTATGGTTCAGGAGCTATATAAAAACAAGTGGTATACATTTTATTGTTTTTATCCCCATAGTTATCATTTTCATCAGCTTATGGATTTTCTTTCTCTTCCTTCCTGTCTTCTTTCCTTTTTCTGTGGGTGTTTTTTTTTTTTTTTGCTTTTGCTTTTTTTACACCAAAGTTGTACCCTATGCACATTTATTTTCACCTTTTCACTTAATAATGTATCCTGGTAATCACTCATATCAGTTTTATAGAGACCTTTTTCTCTCTTTTTTATAGCTGCAAAGAATTCCATCATGTGCACATACCTTAGTTTATTCAACCAATATTCTTTGAATCTACATTTGGGTTATATATAAATTTTGTCACTACAAATAATATCTCATGAATACTGAAGATGCATTTTTTAATCTTCCAACACGTTTGAATATTTTATACTTCCATCAAAAATGAATAGGGTATTTAAGCACAGATGAGCCCCTGCCTTCAGAGATCTATTAAGTTGACAATGTGATGGGGAGCAAGATGCAACACTCTAAGACTCACGAGAGCAGGAATCTTTGCCATTTGGACAAACATGGGTAAGTGAGGAGAGTGGCCCTCCTAGGAGTTCCTTTCTCACTAAGGTAACTTGAGGAACAGGCTCCTCTCCAGCAGTGACATTCTGTCCATTAGATAGGTTTATTGGCAAAATATGGGTCATACAGTTTAGGATTGTGGGAAATAGTACCCTTACTCTCAGGAATCTAACAGACTCCTCTCAAAAGTCAATTTGTTTTGGAGTTACTCCAAAGCAGTATTCTGGTTATGTAAGCTTCCTGGGGCATGCAGTTATGCCATCACAAAGGGACTGAATTGTCACTGCCTACTCTGTTCACCAAGATAGGGAAAAAGCTTTCCTGAGATATAGGACAAATGACACATGTCACTGTCATGGCTTGATGTTGCCAGTGAAGATGAGTGCTTTCTCTTTTCTTGAAAAAGAAGCAAATATTTACTCTTCTAGTTATTGTAAAGATATTTCACTTTATGCTCTCTCAGTACAGTTTTATTTGATTGCAGAGCCTGGTATGCTCTACCCTGAGGAAGGAAATAATGAACAAATTCTTCTTTTCTTAAATATATGTGCAACTAACTCTGCTCAAAATGACTTACACATATGTCAGCTTATTTGCCATTATGAGGCACCAATACCTACTGTGCCAAGTACTCAGCCCTAAAGTACTACTGGGAATTTGTAAAACAATTCTGAAATGTGGACTGTAAAATAAAAATGAAAAATCTATTTAATATATCTAGACCAACAATCTAATATGTGTATTATTTTTGAAGACCCTAAAATGTGAGCACTGAAGTTATGGAATTGTTAAAAAATTTTTAAATGACTTTATTTTGCTTAGTAGAAATGAACAATTTGCTATAGTATACATCGTAGAAAGAACAAAAAGAGTGAGTGGAACCAGTTTCTCCTATTTTTTTTCCAGTTTGCCTTTGAACTCCTAAGTAGTTAATGTTGTATATTAACAATCTCCCACCACTTAGAAACAACATGTGCTCAGATATGCTTCATTTCTAAAAAGATTTTGTTTGTTTATTTATTTGAGAGACAGCATGTGCATGCAAATAGAGGGAGGAGTAGCAGAGGAAGACAGAGAGGAAATCTCAAGCAGACTCTGCACTGAGCACAGAACCCCATGTGGGGCTCAGTCTCATGACCCCCAAATCATGATCTGAGCCAAAACCAACAGTCAGGAGCTTAACTGACAGAGCCACTCAGGCTCCCCAGAAATCCTTCACTTTAGTTAAAAGTCTCTTATTCAACTAAAAGGTCTTATCAGGACAATCTCTTTTACTTTATGAAAATCCTTATTCTGACTACAGATTAATTAGAGTTAAAATGATTTGGGGATTAGTAAAGGGACCATTTTTAATCTTTAATGTTTTTTTCTTTCCTTTTATTTTTTTGAATAGCAGATACACAGGCTATAAAATATTAGGTATTATTCATTTAGGTGTTATCTGTTAATGAGAATTCCTATGAATTCTTACCACTTGTGAGAGTAGATGATATTTTGCCCTAGGGTAAGCATTCATTGCAAAGGAACTTCTATCACGAAAATGAAAACCAAATGAAAGCAACAAGAAAGAGGCTCTTCCATATGGATTGATTACTTTAAAACATACACAAGCAAAACCTATTCTGACAACCAGTTAAAGCATTAAACACACCAATGGTGGTTTTTTCCAAATTGGATTGAGCCACTTAGGACAGTTGTCACAGCAAAGTGCAAATGAATCTGAAGAAAGCTGATGAATATCCAATAAGAAAGTTATGTTTACCCTTGATCCATGGGACTCCTGGCAAAATAAACCTCAGGCCAAAATAGAGTTGACTTCTACTGCTCGGTTTCTAAAATTTCTTCCTCATACCATCATGTTTATCAGGACTTTTGACACATGGATCAAAAGAAACAAATTTGGAAAGGGACTCGGTAAAAAGACCAAATAGGAATTGTATCCTTTGAGACTTCTTGCTATATTCTATACTATATTGAATCTTGAATTAGGGTCATGACTAAATATATGTTTTCACATACACACAGAGGTGGACATGCACAATTAGTACATTAATTGCTAGGTGTATAGATGCTATATACATGCCTTGGCATTGGGATCACAGAAATTCTGTGTCATGCGACCAGTTAACGTAACGCCAACTTTGTTGTAACAGTAAAGAAGACAACAATCTTCAGCATCACTTAGCAGTAGAGGGCAAGACTGTGAGTACAACTGCTTAAAAACTTTGCTTAATGTTTCTATAGTTTTCCGGATAAACTTTTCAGTATGATGGAACTTTTTAAATTAATGGGTTATGACTCCTTAATGTGTTTTTAGCCTTCTCAGAAAGAAAGGGGAAAAAAACTGTTTTGGTTTCATATCTTGACCCTTGAGAGATTTCAAGAACAGTCATTATTCTTAAGGCTGGATGACTAAGGGTAAATCCTGGTAGATAAAACAGCCTGGTCCTTATAAGCCTCTGAAATTTTTATACTCCTTGCAGTTATTCTTTCTCATCATTTTGCAAATGGTTTTAGTTTGTGTAATTTTGAAAAGTGACTTGAGAGTTTAACTCTGAAATTTTTGCACTGTATTCTATTTTATTTTAATCGTACTTATCTTACAGAAATATGCAGAAAGTTCTATGTTAATGAGAAATAATGTGAAATTGTCTTCATTTCACACTATATTCAGTAATCAATATTAATCTTCTTCTTCAAGTACTCATCAGTCATATGGCTTTTTTGGTTGTGTATGAGTTTACATAATACAGAAATATGAGTGCTTTGCACTTCAACCATGTGTTATATTTGCCAGCTGTCTCAAATTTTTTAAAGTGATGAGAAATTTGTTCAGGACATAAGCAGGTCTTTTATGTTATTGTGCAAAGATTTTTCTGCCTTAACTTTAATTGTTATTCAAATAAAGTCACAATGTGGTTTTAGGATTGTATTAGTTAGTTTGAAAGCAACGCAGAATGTCTCTGGCCAATTTTAACTAAAGGACATTTATTGAAAGAATACTCAAGGATCACAGAATTGGTAGGAGACCAAAAGACAAGGCTGAGTAGGCATGAGGAAGCAAACTATGAAAGAAACCAGTGATCATTTTGAGTGCATTAAAATTAGAAACTTCTGCATAAAAATGTTGCTTTTTAAAGAGTAGAAAAAAAATCTCAGCAACAGAAACAAATATATGCAATAACCATAACTGACAATAAATTATGTAGATTATATTAAGAACTTAAAAAATCAGTTGGGAAAGCATAAAACTCAGGAGAAAAGGAAATAAGCAGACAATGTAAAGAGGAGGAAATGCAAATGTCTAATGTATATATGATAAGGGTAGCACTTATACACTGCTGGTGCTATTTTAGACTTGTTAAACAACCTTGTGAGTGAGTTGGCAATATTTGGTAATGCTGAAGAAACTTTCCACCTCTAGACATAAACTTTACAACAGCTCTTCTTATACATGGTCATGTAGAGACATATATTAGAATGCTTGTGGTGGCTTTTTGTATAAAGACAATAAAATTGAAAAAAAAATGTCCATAAGCAGGAGAATCGATTTTTGGTATGCTCATATAATGGGAGATTATCAAAGGGAGAAAATTAAACTAGATGGATTTTTAAAACATTATGCTGAGCAAAATAAGTTGTAGAACAATATATGGCATTTGAGCCATGGACAAAAGCCAAAGCCCGATTTCTTCTCTTTTAGGGAAGCCTCAGCTTTGCCCTTAAAGCTTTCTGACTAATTAAATCAAGCCTATCCAGTTCTTCAGGATAATCTCCCCCTTGCTTAGGGCCAACTGATTAGGGACTCCAATTACATCTGCAGAATCCACCTCACCACCCCAGATAAGGATTCCATTGAGTCACTGAGAACTATATCCTAGCCAAGTCAACATCTCAAAGGAGCCATTACAATGAAATTAATTAAATACTTAGAGCTTTTATGAGAGAGATTGGGAAGCTAGAGTTTTCTACATTATCACCAGGCAATGTAGGACATAAACACGTGGTGAATTGGGAGTGAGTACCTGATACTGGTAGCATCTAGTGAGCATTCAGAAAATGGTTATTTTAATGAATTAATTACTGTATTTGAAGGAGTAGCCCCCTTGGGGGACAGGTATATTGACAATAGGTATCTTTGTGAAATTACTGCTGGGGAAAATATAGTTAAAAGAACTGTCAGTTTTAAGTATTCTTTTCTTCAGGCTTCAGTCATGCTATGACAAGAACAAGATTTTCACAGTGTCTCCAAAGCATTTCCTTTTCATCTTTTAATAATATTGCATAAAAGAAGAGTTTCTCCAGCCATTTTCTGTGTCATACCAGTATTTCATCAGATATTAAGAGGTGTTCTGTGAAAAACAGTTTCCAAAGGAAAACAAATTTGGTAAAAAAACCAAGAAAACAAAAAAATACCAAAACCAAAAACACCAGGATAAATCACATAACAACCAGTAAATCTGAATAACTTAAAAAAACTAAGGTTTGTTTCTCACTCACGAGTGTTCCTTGTGGGTCAGCAGCAGCCTCTGGTCCCTGTCACATTTTTACTGTGAGAACAGCTGGACAGAGAAGCCACTGGAACCATGGAATACTTTATATTGTTGTGATTGAAGTGGAAAAGAGCCTGAGCAGCACCCACTGGCTCTTAATTCCTGTGTCTAGAAGTGACACATGTCACTTCTCACATTTCATTAGTCAAATCAAGTTCATGGCCCAGCCTGACCTGAAGTTTGCAGAGGAAATGAATGCTCCTGCAAAAGGTAGACATTATACAGTCCACCACCCAAAATAAACCACAGGGCTTCACAGAGCCTAGAAAGTGCTAAAATGCATAATAAGTAGCAGTGAACACAGTTATCTCCTGCCAAGTCTATTGAACACAGTATTAACTAGTTTGTTAGAACACACGATAGAAGTTTTCCTTCTATTGAAAAGGCAATATGGTACAGATAGTTCCATGCATGGACTCTGATGTCATGCTTCAGTTCAGATTTCACCTCTGATTGACTAATGACTTTGGGCAGAGTTCTTAGGTCAGTTCCTCACCTTCAGTTGCTTCAATGACATTTCTTATCTCATGGGTTTCTTAGGAGGATTAAATGTACATAGATCACTTATTAACTTCCTGGAAAGTTATGAACTCCTAATAAAACCCAGCTAACATTTTATGGGACAGTGGGGTTCTGAGGAACACTGAAAAACAATGCTCTCAGGTTTTGTGTCATTAGTTCATGAAATAGAAGGTTTTACTCCACTTGCTTAAACATCAAGAGTTCTGTGTGTAATGGGTAAGAGACACATGAGGAATTGATCAAGGCTGTAGAAGAAATCAGAATGAGTAAGGCAAGGGGGGGTGGCAAAGTGACAGGAAATGAGGATGGTAGGGCAGCCAGAAAAACTGACTCTGGGAGCATTACATTTCTATTATAGCTTGGAGAGCCAACAAAAATGAATCCTTTGAAATTTCACTTAAAACATTCAGTAAATTTCACACAGTAGAGATAAAGTTATAATAGAATAATAGCTGGCTATTCTTTCATTTTCAGAAATCTGCAAATTTAAAGGAACAATATGATAGCTGCCTGATGACCAGTATTCATATTGAGTGAATGCTCTGGAAGCACATTTTACAATTAACCAGTTGTGTCAAGCACCACCAGCTACATCATTATAGGAGCATTTGGGTTTTATTCTATTAATTTTTATAGTCTTTTCATGTTTTGAAATAATAGCTAAGAGATTAGATAAAAAGACATAGATAGCAAAATTTACTAAGTTTTTGGAATATATTTAGAAGGATTGTTAATTTGTCTTATTTAATCAATAATTTCAAGGTTTTTAATTATTTCTAAAGATTGAAATGTGCATGGCTGATTAGGAGTTGTCTTAGAGAAATGTTGCTATATAAAATTACTGATTCTGATAAATATTTTGGGATGAAGACATTTTTGTACCAGAATAAGTGAATAATTTCCACTTATTTAGAGTTTAAGATGATGCTTATTTTTATGTGATGAAGGTTGATTAAAATTTTATAATACTCATATAATTTCCAAATAAACAAAACATATTTCTTCCATTCCCTCAAAATAGGAGACCTAGAAAATTAAAATAATTTCTCATAGAAAAGAAGATATGCTTTTATTTAATGTCCATGAGTCAATTTCTCATGGAATTTAAATTTCTTAACCAAGAGATTAACCTTTATGAAATTGAATAACATTGAGTAACTTACGTAACAATGGAGTTTCCATTGTTCCTGACTAACAATATGCATACTTATTGTACTCTCAATACTCTTGAGATTTGGGGACTAAAAAATTCTCAGCAAAAAGAATTGGAACAAATATTCTATTCTTTATCCATAAATTCATGTAAAATTTAATCATACTAAAGAAAGGATACCTCAGGTGATGGTTATCTGGCTCTCTGACAGTCTTCAACATCAACTAAAGACAAAATAATTGCTTCATTGTTTATGGAAATATGCAACATTTTGTTACGGTTTCCAGTCTCAAGAAGTTAGTAGATATTATTGTGTCAGATAAACACATGAAAGAAATCCAGATGCCTGAATGTATATTAAGCAAAATAATGTTGCCTATTTATCTCTTAGGTGAAATAAGCTTACAAAGGATAATCCTTTTGAAGCCTCAGGGTCAACATTCACTCAAGTATTTACTATATATACTCATATTTACTATATATACCTGAATTTTCTAATATTCAACATTTATGGGCTAATAAATGAAGAGATATTTATTCAGTTATCTCAAATCCAAAGTTCATGGTAAGCATTTTGGAGGAGACTCATAGGACTCTGTAATTCCTATATCACAGCAGGTGCTGGTTAAGAAATATAAGCTGTAATTATTTGCCTTTGTATCAAGAGTGAAATTCATTTTGAAACTTTCCTTTTTTTCCTTTTTCTTGGAACTACTTATTTTTCTGGAATAAATCTCATGAATCTTTTGAACTTGATCTATGTCATACACTTGGCCCTCTTTCCTCCTTCATTTCCCAACAAAGCATAAAGTTGGTAAATGTTTCAACCATATAGGCGGATGAATTGACTAAATCTTCACTGGAAACTTTTAACATGCATTTACCATGCCATACATAATGCATTCTGAAAGTATCTTATCAAATTTATTCATATTTTTTAAAATTATTGGTCAATGCTGAATGATAAATTTAGATGTTGAACACTATGATTTCGATCAGGTAACATTTCTGGTGGTGCATTACATTAGCACATCCCAACACAAAAAGAGCTGTCAGTGAATGAGCCTATATTCAACCTACTGTCTTTATCACACTCTTAAGGCTTTGCTTTGTGACTCTTGGTGTATAACATTTCAAACATCTCTTAAGATTATAAGCACCCAGAGGGCAAGACTAAGATTGTATACATCTTTATATTTTTGAATATTTTTAAAATTTAAAGTCAATAAATTTTATTTAAGTAATTTTACATGTGATTCCTTCCACTGCCAATCATTGTAGTTTCTCCAAAGTCAGAATCATAATCTTCAAAATAGCCCTTTAAAAAGAACTTTTGTTCAATCCCCAGTTATCACTGTCAGTCCAGAGTACTTTCAGTTGGGCTTCTTTGACCTCCACTTGAGTATGGATATACTTCAGAAATTCCCAACCTGTAATCTTTACCAATTTCTTATGGCTCTAGAAGTCAAATTGCAGGAAGTACATTGATTGCTATTTTGGCAAATGATCTAAGATTATTATTCCTTAGTTGTTCCTAATGAAAAGTCTTCTTCCACTCTACTCCATGAGCCTAGCAGAAAATGTTACAGGTCTCATTGTAACTCACCATTGCAATGAACTTGCTGTAATGGAAGCATAACCCATGTGTCAATGTACCTACATTAACAATTTCTGGACACCATGAATGACAGTGCCCATTTCCATCTAGAATAAGGCTTTGAATGTTTCTTCATAACCCATGCCATATCCTGAACAATAAAGGAGCTTGAAAAACATTTGTTGACGAATGAAACATAGAGAGAGAAATGCTAATTTATTATTGAATTTATTCTAAATGTTTCAATAAGATGAGAAATTATATTTCATTTTAAATTTTAAAAAAGAACAAAGGAAATTTAATTTGCATTTAATGCAAATTCTTGCTCAAATGAAATTATTTTACTCCTATAGTAAACCCCAGATTACTTAAAAATCTAAAATGCCAGTAGGAAACAAATAGAAGGTAAAATATTCAAGTTAAATTTACTTCAATTTTGGGATCCTTGGGTGGCGCAGCGGTTTGGCGCCTGCCTTTGGCCCAGGGTGCGATCCTGGAGACCCGGGATCGAATCCCACGTCGGGCTCCCTGTGCATGGAGCCTGCTTCTCCCTCTGCATATGTCTCTGCCTCTCTTTCTCTCTCTCTGTATGACTATCATAAAAAAAAATTACTTCAATTTTAATTTACTTTTTTAAAAGTTGTTTTAAAATTTATTTTTAGAAATTGAATGATCAATTTATGTACTTGAGTTAAATTTTGATTTTTTAAAGAATGTCTCATGTTTTCTCATTACCAAATAATTTTTAAAAGACTAATTCTAGGATTGATAGAGTTTGAGGATTTGGTGATAGATTCTGGGCTTGAAGTCAAAGCACTGTTCAAAGTGGGCTGTCCAAAGGCCTTGGAATGCTCTGGTTATTCATTTCTTAGGATTGAATCTCAAAATTGAGAACTTAAAATGCAAGAATATTATCTTGGAGTGGTGATGGATGTTGGCAATGAGCAGAAATAAGGATATTTACTAAGTATACTATCATACTTTTGCAAGGAAAATATGAAAAACAATATACTTATTTATTTATACAGACAGGATCTTATATGAAGACATTAATAATAATTAAACTTGAACCCTAAGGGAAATGGCTTTTAATCTTTTTTTTTTAATTTTCAGAATATTTTGAGAATTTGAGGAAAGCTATTGTACCCCATTTCCATAAAAATAAGGAATACAAAAAATACATTTTGTGAATCAACTTTACAAAGTTCTTGGACCCTCTAAAACTCTTCCATTGGTCTGAGCTAAAGACCCTTTTCTTATTTGACACATTTAGTACTGATCACATATGTGCTTCTTTCTGGTCTGAGAATTCAAATAATAAATATAAATATATATATTCCTTTGATATAAGCCAAGCTTCTAATCTTTTCATCCTGTCTTACCAGTACAGTATGAGATGAGGCAAAGAGAATCAGAGCTGGCTCCCTGCACAGAGCCTGCTTCTCCCTCTGCCTGCATCTCTGCCTCTCTTTCTGCATCTCTCATGAATAAATAAATAAAATATTTTTTAAAAAAGGGACGCCTGGATGGCTCAGTGGTTGAGCATCTGCCTTCGGCCCAGGGAGTGATCCCAGGTCCTGGGATCAAGTCCCACATCAAGCTCCCTGCACAGAGCCTACTTCTCCCTTGCCTGCGTCTCTGCCTCTCTCTCTGTATCACTCATGAATAAATAAATAAAATATTTAAAAAAAGAGAGAGAGAGAGAATCAGAGCTAAGAGGAAAAACAGACTTCTTTTCACGATCTAGAACATAGGCAGCCTATGGATCCCTTGTGGGTTTTCTTGAGGTGGCAGTGGTAATAAGGAGAGACAGAGGAGGACAGATGACTGTTAGTTGCATGACAGAAAATTACTCCCAACAACAGGAAAAAGAAATATAAAAAGATGACTTCAAAATGGACATATGATATGGCTGCCACATTTTTTTCACTTCTGTCATGAACTAAAATTTTTGGATGTTAGCACTTTGACCCTGACCCATATCAATAGTTTTCATTTTTCAGAGTGGAATACAAAGGTGGGAGAAGATTTCTTTGGTAGATATTTCAATGATTGGCTTTAGGGGATGCCTGGTTTTATTGATTTTTGCAAGAAAGATTATGGCTGAGATTGGGGAAAACAGAAGGGGAAACAATGCAGGGCTAGTCAATGTTCTTAAACTCCAATGTGCAAATAGGTCACGTTAAAAAAACTCACCTCTAAAAATTCCAAGTTAGCATTTCTGGAGGGGTGCTAGGAATTTATTCTTTCAATCAAAAATCCTTTGCAATTAATTCTAAGATCGAATACATGAACAATATTTTAAGAAACTATGATGTAATGTCTAGGAAGAGTAGGTCTGTCAGAAGTAATGGTGTTTGAGGTGAAAGTGTGTGTGTGTGTGTGTGTCTGTGTGTGTGTGTGTGTGTCTGTGTGTGTCTGTGTCTATGTTTGGGGAGGAAATGTTTGGGTTTTTGTTCTAAAAGTAAGATGGGAAACAGAAGGCAATATTCATTTAGGCAACACTTGGTCACCTGCTAGGCACTTGTTCTTACTATCATGGGGACTAAATTTTAATATTAGGGGGAGTCAGACTGTAGCCAATACACTTAGTAAGTTAAATAGTGTCTCAAAAGGAGAAAAATACTATAGAAATAAAAATAAATAGATCAAAGTAAGGAAATCAGAACTGCTTAAGGGATAAGTTCTAATTTTGGACTGGGAGGCCAGGGATAAGCCCTATTGACAAGGTGACATTTTAGCAGAGACATGGTCTTTGAGGAAGGTGAAGAAATTGACTATGCAAAAACTTGAGGAAAGAGAATTCCAGAAGGATCCCACTTGGGCCCTCAGGGAAAGATTAGTTGTTATGGGAGTGAAGCAAAGAAAATGAGAGGGAAAGCAAGGAATTAACTAGGGTCCGGTAATATATAGCCTTCTAGACCATTGTAAAGACCTTGGTGCTTATTTAGCAAAACTGAATCATTAGGGGATTTTGAGAGAATAGTCACAAGAACTGTTTTTTTAAGCTTTTATTTATTTATTCATGAGAGAGAGAGAGAGAGAAACAGACACAGGCAGAGGGAGAAGCAGGCTCCACACAGGGAGCCAGACGTGGGACTCGTTTCCTGGTTTCCAGAATCACACCCTGGGTCGAAAGTAGCGCCAAACCGCTGGGCCACCAGGGCTGCCCTAGTCACAAGATCTTACTTGCATTATTAAAGAGTAACTCTAGCTGCTGTATTTCAAAGGGACCATGGTTGGGAGTGCTGAGTGGTAAGAGTAGAAATTTGGGAGAAATTCAAAGGATAGATGACCAGTGGTGGTGGTGGTGAGAATTCAAAGAAATTCAAATAGATTTTGAAAATAATTTTAAAAAATCTTGATCGAATAAATATGATAGTATGATAGACGGGAATAAAGAATGGCTCCAAGGTTTTTGGTCTCAGCTACATGGAAGGATAAAGTTGCCATCAACAGAAATGAGAAAGATTCTGAGACAGAATACCATCAAACCCTCCAGTTCCCTGCTATTCTCAGTAACATGATATGGAGTGGTCAGTGCCATAAGACATGAATTTGTCTCCTTGATCTGCTATACAGCAGTGATTTGAACAATGCATTGAACCCATCTCCTCATACTTAAAATGAAATATATGTGAACTGAAATAATAAATGCGAACATTTTTAACGTGTTTATAGTAGAAAGTTTTAAGATTTCATAATTTTACCTAGACTTACTTGGTAGTTCCAAATTATGAGTTTTTATCTTAATTGTAGAAATGCAATAAAATATAATAGTGCTATTTGTTTTATATCTAATATGTGCCAGGCATTGCATAAAGCAAGTTGGACATGCTAGTACTCACTCTTATGGCAACTTTACAGATCTGGGAATGAAGATCAGAGATTTTTTAAAAAATTCTTAAGTTCATGAAAATAATAAATGGTATAATTTTAATTTAAATTCAGACTCTTTCACCCTTTCCATATAGCTTCCTACTAGATAAGAAATCACATCAACTAAAACTAGTAAATTGTGGTCTTGTTTTCTTTATAAAATTCCACATGTGGTAGTATTGTGGTTAAGAAAATAGTAGGCTGAGGGTATGCCCCACAAGATGCAAAGCCAAGATTTAATTGTAAAACAAAGCAAATTTGAATATTTTAGGTGTAGAGGCACTAAGAAAAGGCCACATAGGATTAATAAGACTATTTCATTCATGTACTTTGGAATTACTTTGTTAAAAGAAGGAATTCCCTGTGATCTAGAACTTTTACAGAAGCGTAAAGACCCTATAATCCTACCAAATTCATGCAGCGAAATGCTGTTATGCACTTCTTCAGGATATTCTTCTATGAAAATTAGCGGCTCTTGCAAAAGACATACATATTTTTATTCAGTTGATGGACTGTCAGCCAAAGATAGGCTATATAATTTTTATAATAACAAAGGGGAAGTTAGATTACTTTAAGAGCTTTGGTTGGTATAAATTTCCTTTAATAACTGAGTCTAATGTTTATTTTTGTTTTATAATTTCTTCTTTTCTAATATTATCTACCACTCTTTCCCTTTCCTTTTGACTCTTTCCCTTTCCTTTTGACTGAAGATATTTGCCCTTGTTTTTGAAAAGGAGAGCAAAAGGGAATATTGTGCCTTTTAAATAATCCATGCAATTCATAAATGTCTTTCTGTTGATCTATTAATTATTTTCAGTATATAAAGTGAAGTTGGATTTTAAAAATACTATTTTGTTTTGATGTTTGGACATTTGTTATTAAGCCAAACAAAACTGAGTAAGTTCACTATTCATATCTCCTTTTTTTTCCTACACAGCACTATTTGCTTTCTGGTTTTTTTTTTTAAGATTTATTTATTTATTTATGATAGACATAGAGAGGAGGGGGGGGTGGCGGGGGCAGAGACACAGGAGGAGGGAGAAGCAGGCTCCATGCCGAGATACCGACGCGGGACTTGATCCCGGGACTCCAGGATCGCGCCCTGGGCCAAAGGCAGGCGCTAAACCACTGAGCCACCCAGGGATCCCCTGCTTTCTGTTTTTTAATACTGTTCATCATAAAGATTTTTATTACTCCTTTTATCTTCCCACAGACTTATTGCAGAGTCAAAAATCCTCTACTTTCTATTAGAGGAAAACAAAATCCTTTAACATATTTCTTGCAAATGCTGTTGATTATGTGTGGAGGTAACACATATGCTCCTACTTCTAAATACCCTGCTCATTGAGATAGCCAGAGAGGCCAGAGACAGCTATTTCTAGAATAACCATAGGTGTAGGGACACAAGCACAAATATTCAATATGTAATGAATTAGTTATGGCATTATACAGAATCCTCTCCTTACTCTCAAGTTTAATTACTCTTCCTTATTGATAATCATATTATTATATTAATTTGATAAAAACTAATATAAAAATTTCCAAACTTACTGGTTTATTTCATTTAGGACAATGTTTTGGTATTGGTACAGCAGATATAATTTTCCCAACTTATTGATGAATACACTGAAGCTGAAACAACTCATCTGTCTAATTTCTCATAGCTACTATTTAGACTTTGGTTTTGATACTCTGGATCATCTAATGCACTATTTGCAAAATGATCTAAAGCACTAACGCTTTTCTAACCTCATATGTCCCACTGGGCATCAACACTTTGTGCTCACTGATTATCATTAGCGTCTAGTGTGTCCCACTGGATTGCTTCCAATCTTCTCTCTGTGATCTGGAGTGGTTCCTCCAGCCATCCATGGAGAATCCATACAACCAGGGGACCTCGAATCCAGCTGTGGTCTTGTCTCTGATTTCTGATAGCTTCTTCCTGTATATCATACTTAGTGCTACTTTTGTCTTAAGTATGTGTGATGAAGTTAATTCGTTGAAAATGTGATCCTATATGGGAGCTGAAACTAAGGGGTAAACTGTGGAATTAGAGTTTCTGCAAGTTCATTTTTATTATTGCTTTATTTAATTTTGATAAATGAACCAGAGCAAATTTGATGATATTTTATGCATAATACTTTAAATTATATTCATAAGTGCCTATGTCCAGGAAAAGATTGAGAATCTTAGCATGATAAACTATTTTTGGATTTATATTTAACATTAATTTGTTGCTTATGAATTCATATGTTATCTGCTAGATCTTGTGAGCAGATATTCATTGATTGATAGTAAAGGTTAAAAAATAAGATTCAAGGGTAAAAGATCAACAGGATTAATTGAAAGACTCATATTCCTTAGATTTGTTTTTGACAAAATAAGAAAGACCATCATTATCCAACGTTAGAAATAGATAACTTGGCCCATCACATAAGACCTATTTAAAATTTCTTGGCTAATTTTAAAACTAACAATGATACTTTCTAGTACATAGTGGATAGGAAAATAGGTGATTTTTTAAAAAATACTAATGCCTCTGACCTCATTTTGATTTGTATCCTGTTAAATTTTTTTGACTACTTTTGAAATAAAGTTTAATGGGAAGACAACAGTTTATAAGCATCACTTTATTAAGCTCATTAGCAGAGAATGTTTCTCTTTTTCAAGTAGTTTATCCCTTGAAGCATACTTCTTGTTTGCACTTCCTCTGCCCTGATCTCCCCCAGTGACATCCTTTTCTGCTCCTCACCAGGCACAGGGGCATCAGAAACAGGTGGCCTCCCTCCTTCTCCCTCCTTCTCTACTCCATCCACACAGGCTTCTTGCTTTCTGTGAATATGTTAGGCATGTTCCTGCCTCAGCGACTTTGCATGGACTGAAGCAACCTGGAAACTCCTCACAGAGACCCACCCAACCTCCTCCTTCACCTATGTCAGCATTTGGATCAAAGTCACCTTCTCAGTGAGATTTTCCAAACCACTCTCACCACTGGTAGGTACTTCCTGTCCCTTTTTCCTCAATATTTTTTATTTCTTTATTTTATTTTTAATTTTTTAATATTTTTTATTTTAAAATTTATAACCTCTAATATACTATAACATCTTCTTGTCTGTTTTGTTTCGTGCCTATATTAGTCTTTCTTGTTATGGCAGCCCAAGCAGAATAATATAGGCAATAGACAAAATAGGTAAGAAGACACTGTAGTATTAGAAGTTACAAATATTATGAAGAAAAACATTAAGAAAAAGGGATTAGGAAGAACAATCAGTGGTGAGAGTAGTTTGGAAGACTACATTCCTCAGTGTGTATTCACAGAAAGAGCTCTCTGGTGAATCTCCCTCTCTCTTTTTTTAAGATTTTTAATTTATTCATTTGAGACAGATACAGAGAGCAGCAAGCCAGCATGAGCAGAGGGAGAGGCAGAGGCAGAGTCAGAGGGAGAAGCAGGCTCCCCACTGAGCCAGGAGCCTGAGGCTTGATCCCAGGACTTGGAGATCATGACCTGAGCCAAAGGCAGATGCTTAACCGACTGAACCACCCAGGCACCACTCTTGTGTCTCCTCTTCTAGTGACAGTGACTCCATCAAATTAGGACTCCAAGGACTCCTAGGTGGCTCAGTGTTTGAGGGTCTGCCTTTGGCTCAGGGCATGATCCTGGAGTCCTGGGATCAAGTCCCGTATCGGGCTCCCTGCATGGAGCCTGCTTCTCCCTCTGCCTGTGTCTCTGCCTCTCTCTGTGTGTCTCTCATGAATAAATAAATAAAATCTTGAAAAAAAATTAGGATCCCAATCTTATGATTTCATGTGACCTTAATTATGTCCTAAGGACCCTGTTTCCAGATACAGTTGCATTGAGGTTATGGTTTCAACATATGAAATAGGGAGGGGGGACACATTCACAGAAGCTTTTGTGTGTTTTATTCACTGCTCTCTATTCCCACTGCCTACAAGAATAGCTGGCACACAGTGGGCACCTGAGAAATATTTTTGAATTGTGACTGAGTGACTTAAAGTACTCAGAACTTGAATGTATGGAATTGCTTACTTCATCTCATGCTTAACAAACTCTGTGACCTAACATCTGGGGCTGATTTAGGGAAGCTCTGTAAGAAATTATGAAAAGGAGATGATCCCACCATGATGTTAAAGAGAAAGTTCATATGATTTAGCTGTTGTTCACTATTTCCCCTTCAATGAGGTAAACATCTTGAGTTGTCTTCCTTCAGTTCCAGTATACTTCTGCCAGATTATATTTTTATAACCAATTTGTTTCTTTAAAGAGCCTCTGAGGTCCTATATACCCAAACATACAGATGTGGCTGAAGAGTAAGACATAAGTATGACATAAGCAATAAAACTTCTTTTTTTAAAAAGACTTTTTATTTATTCATGAAAGACAAACAGAGAGAGAGGCAGAGACACAGCAGAGGGAGAAGCAGGCCCATGCAGGGAGCCCGATGTGGGACTCGATCCCGAGTCTCCAGGATCATGCCCTGAGCCAAAGGCAGGCACTAAACTACTGAACCACCCAGGGATTCCCAGCAATAAAACTTCCTATAATAAAAAAACAAAATACAACGTCTAAAAGTTGTAAACAGACTCTGGAATGGACATTGTCGGTGGCTATCATCACACAATTCAATATTTTCCAAGTTTTGTATGTATTTAGTATCTTATTTGATTCCTGAAACACTTAAGGTAATGAATCACTCATGAAGTTGAGTAAGTAAACAAACTCTGGATCTGGTATAGCTCATCAAACACACTTCCCTTTGATCTTTCTTTTTATGTGCGAATGAAATAAATATGTTTGCGGAGTCAAAAAATATTATAGCCAATTCTGACTGTCCTTGAAGGCAATTGGGTGTATGTCCAGAGATCTATGAGGGTACTTAAGTTATTTTATGCATGTAAGAGAGCAAACACTATTTATGTGTGGAACTTAATAGCTCTTTTGTACTCCATCCTGGCATGAATGTTCTGGAATTGTCTCCTTAGCTTCTTTCTCTTTACCCATTGCCTGATGACACAAAGAGTAGAGGCAACTGAGTGTTTATAAAACTCTAAAATAACTAATCAGAACTGAAGATGAATTAGATCTATCACCTGATGTAGAGGGGGAGGGAATGTGAAGTTTTGGGGGTTTATTAGATAAGAAGGTACACCAGAGGAGACAGGATGTAAAATTTCTTCTCAAGAAATCAGAACAAGATGCTTCTATAGACTATGAGGTACTAGGGAATCAAAAAAGTCAGGTAATTTTTAATATGATCTGCTGTGAAACATCTACATGGTAAGATGCAAATAAAGCTAAAATTCTCTGGGGGCGGCTATTATTCTTCAAATTTGATACTGACCTCAGAATGCATTATATAGATCAAAGTTTCATAGGTATTACAAAGTAGCAGTGGAGGAATGGAAATGTTTTGCTGCCATGGAAAGGGGACTTAGCTGTGGGGTACTGTGTGAACAAATTCAGCTTTTTGTGAGGAACACAGACTAGTCACTGTTACAAATGAAGAAAGGGTGAGAGAAATTGAGAGTATTATCTTTTTTTTATTATTATTATTAATGATAGTCACACACACAGAGAGAGAGAGTGGGGCAGAAACATAGGCAGAGGGAGAAGCAGGCTCCATGCACCGGGGAGCCCGATGTGGGATTTGATCCCGGGTCTCCAGGATCGTGCCCTGGGCCAAAGGCAGCCGCTAAACCGCTGCGCTACCCAGGGATCCCGAGTATTATCTTTTGACTCAAGAGAGCTGAATAGTGCATCCCTTAGTAGATAAACAAAAAGTATTTTGCATTAGTCACAGAAAACAGAAATTACCATGCATTTGTTATTATGAATTGTCTTTGTTAAAGCAAGAGAGTAGGAGAGCAACTTCCATATACTTTTTCCAAGTTTTCCATGGAAGGGTATAAAGTAGTCCCCTAAACATGGATCAATGAAATGAACGACTCTTGAAAATGTCTAGGACATTGATTTATTTTATTTATTGATTTATTGATTATTTTTATACTTTATATATTATAAAAAGCAAAATAGAAAAATAAAAATCAGAGGCTAATATAAAGCTTTCCAAAATAGCAGTATCTCTTTAAAAAAAAAACCACACAGGTGAGGGAATATTTGAAAAACAGGAATGTGCTGAAAACAGCAGGCCCAGATGGCATGCACAATAGGGTATTAAAGAGAACCAGCTTGTGAACTTACTAAGCTAAGCTGCTTCAGTCAGTAATAAATCATGGATATCTGAGTGGGAGGACTCCAGTCTCCCCCACTTTAATGGGGGAATAAAAATCATACAACCTATCCAAACTAAAAGAAAAATGACAATGAACTTGGTCAGAAAACCATATATGTAATGAAAAATATTTTCTGCAAATACATGGAAAGCAAATATATAGTAAATCAAAGCAAATATATAGTAAATCAATAAATGGAAGCATTTAAAAAATAAAACTATATAAATTTTACATGTGCTTGTCCCAAAATAAAATGACTGATTCTATTTGATACTGTAAATTGAGTCAGATTTACGGTCTGCACAAGTATAACAAAGCAACAAAGTTAAGATAAGGATCTCAGTTAGTTAAGTGGGAGAATTTGATACAAAACATTTTGGCAGACATCTGGGAGAGTAGTGTGATATTACTAAAGAAGTTTTTTTTCAGTAGCTGAAAAATGAGTCAAGGATCTTGACGAATACCAATAGCAGTATATTTAGTGTGCTTTCTTAATACTTAATTTTAGACAAAAATGTAGATATTTGCTCCACAAAGATGAGAGATACATGGATTTGGAAAGATGACATAATTAGATCTTATGATATATTAGACGTTGTATTTTGTTTTTTTATGATAAGAAATTTTTTTTAATTTATTTATTTATGATAGTCACACAGAGAGAGAGAGAGAGAGGCAGAGACACAGGCAGAGGGAGAAGCAGGCTCCACGCACCGGGAGCCCGACGTGGGACTCGATCCCAGGTCTCCAGAATTGCGCCCTGGGCCAAAGGCAGGCGCTAAACCGCTGTGCCACCCAGGGATCCCTATGATAAGAAATTTTATTGCTTATGTCATCCCTCTCTTTTCCTCCTTATGTCCTTACTCCTCTACTTCTGTGGAGTGTGGACTGTTGTTCTTGCTGAATGATACTATTTTTCTTGGAACATTAATTTTTGAGAAAAAGTGTGTATGAGTGCAGTGGGAGGTATATACCATGGTGGGGACCTGTCAGACACATACAAACACATACATACAAAATCATTGAGTAGAAGAAACACAGAGCTGCAGTTAGGAGAAGTCTTCCTTCCACTTTTCTGATGTAATTGTGATTAAATAATACAAAAGATGATAAAGACAACCACAGTCATCTGTTGAACACTCATCACATTTCATTGTCCTCAGTCCTTCAGATCCATGATTTGTCATCAATGTCACAGTCTGTCCCCGTTTGATATACTAGGAGGCTAAGTGCAGAGAAACTTCAATACTTTGAGGCAGGCAAACTCTAATCATTACAGAGCTTTAGGTGAAGCTACTACTGCATTCTTTCCATCTTAAAATAAAGCAGATAATGGAGACTTTCCAAAGGTCACCAAATAAATGCTGTACTTTTCTCTGGACTTTTTTTTTTCTTTTCTCTGGACTCATTAAAAAACATACAGTTTCCTCAATAGCATACCAGGATTGGTTTTTTCCTTTTACCTATTTCAAGGGCTTTGAGGGGGATACATTCCCTACCATTAGAGACATATTTTCAACTTAAGAAGAAGCTATTATATTTAGCAAAGGGAATGGTTTGCGTTAAGTCATAACATCAGGAAGCGCTGGGGAAGAGAACTTTTCTCCCTAAAAGGAAAGTATAAGACATGACTGAATAATGGTGACTATAAGAGACAGAGTTTTTTGTTTGTTTGTTTGTTTGTTTTTAGTTGAAACCCACAAAATGATGACTTCTTGTGAAATTGAATGCCTACATATCTCAGTGTATATTGTAAGTCTTCCACCTGTATGCACCTATATGGTTATGGCATTGTGTTAAGCTCTATGAGGATCAAGAATGGTAAGAGATGGAAATTTAGGACTATCAGATGGGGAAAAAGAAAAAAATAGGAAAGGCCATTTCTTTGATGTCTTGTTTGTAAGGGCAGAAGTTTTTGGTTCAAAGTCACTCCCTTTGGGGATCCTTGAGTGGCTCAGCAGTTTAGCATCTGCCTTTGGCCCGGGGCATGATCCTGGAGTCCTGAGATTGAGTTCTGCATCGGGCTCCCTGCATGGAGCCTGCTTCTTCCTCTGCCTGTCTCTGCCTCTCTTTGTGTCTCTCATGAATAAATAAATTTTTTTAAAAAGTCACTCCCCTTTGCTCAGGTCCCTTTGGCTCCTCATCTTTTGCAAAGGCAAAGACTTCCTCACATATTCTTTCTTCTTCCCTTGCTCTCCTCTCTCCCCAGGAGCCTCTGAGATGAACATGAACATAAGCAGACAACAATACACAAATGTCTCCTGAGAGGAATTTTTACACTTGTCCTTTCTCTTACTGAGGCTAAAGGTCATGCATATGTAATTCAGAACACTACATGGATTTTCCATTTTAAAGAAAATAATAAAAGCTAAATCCAAAGACTATATACTTTCTAGTACTCCATAAAAGGCTGGCTAATTTATTATTCTTATGTATTACTTTGCATGAGTATTCACACATTTTCTTATCATTTAGTTTCTCTTTTGTGATCTTGTTCACCAGCTCCTGGTTGTGGTTTGGCTCTGTTTCCCTTTCTCAGTCATCAGAATTTCTACTAGATGAGCTCCCCACCCCCACCTGCCCTTAGTAGTAAATGGGTTAGGTAAGAATTTGGCAGAGGGGTGCCTGGGTGGCTCAGTGAAGCGTCTGCCTTCAGCTCAGATCATGATCTCAGAGTCTCAGGATCAAGCTTCACGTCAGGCTCCCTGCTTAGAGAAGAGTCTGCTTCTCCCTCTGCCCTTCACCCCTGCACATGCTCTCTCTTTTTCTCAAATAGATAAAACCTTAAAAAAAAGAAGAAGAAGAATTTGGCAGGATGTAGGTAGTCCAAGATGATTCCACATTCTTTGTGATTTGGGGAGATGAAGGAATACCCAACAATACAGAGGTTTCTATCCTCTCCTATTGAGCTCACTAACATAGCAGGTGCAAAGGTCTGCTGTGACCAATGGTGTATGAAGCTGCGACAGCGCTGTGTCTGTGTTCATATTTGTATAAATAGTATCACTAATAATTCTTCTAAAGACTTTCTAGTCTGGCCCAGGGCTAAGTCCTTATTCTTACTTGAGTTATCACTTTGTGTTGTGATCTGTATTGTGTCTCCTTTCAGCATCAGTAAGGCGGCTGTGGTGTTCGCTGCCAACACAGGGCACATGAGAGAGTTGGTTGTGTTAGAGCCTGTAGGTTCCACACGGGGAGACTTTCTTATTTGGATTTCAGTTCAAATGTTGGGTCTTTAAAAAGAGAAAGTACATAGAAAGGAGCTTGTTTTGGCCAAGGGCTATCAGTCAGAAATATATTCGGAGTCTGAATGACTGTTAGTCAAAAAATATTCTTTCCATACCACTAGAAACTTCCAGGTTCTCACTTGGCAGTGAGTCCTCAAATTGGAGTTTGTACGAATGCTTCAACTTCTGCCACGTGAAGGAGGCTCTAAGTAGACTCTAAATCTTGCCTTATAAAACTTGGTCCCGAAATCATCCTGAAGATTCCTTTCCCTAACCCTTGATATAGTTCATTTGATGCCCTAATAAAAGAACAGAACCATCTTTGGTAAATGGCTTAAAATCTCTCTTTTTTTTCTTTTAGAAATAGAAAGCTCATACTTCTCAACAGACTCTTTCTTTTGAATGTTCTGAGGATTACCTAGATAATATGATTTCTCTCAGTGTTAGAAATGCCACTTTATTACAAATATTAATATCACCAGGCAGATTAAGTACATAGGCTATGAACCATGCTTTATGAATTTCTCATAAAAATACTGCTATTTAAATATTACTATTTAAATCTAACTCTAGTTAAGCTTAACAATTCATCATTTTGATTCAAATGTGAAATTAAAATATGGATTTATAATGGAATTATTGATATAGCAATGCTGGTTATAACTATATATACATAATTTGATGAACTGGATATTCAAAATCAGTAAGATTTTAATATCAGAAAAGGAAAATTTCAAACTTTTGTTCTATTTTAACCAATTAGTAATGTGCTGTAGTAGCTAACTCAGCCAAATTAAATCAGACTCTCCTTTCAAACAGTGGCTATGCTCCTTACCAGATCTGTGACACTGGACAGGTTCATTTTACTCTCTAGGCTGAGTTTCTCCATCTGTATAAATGAATTCATAAGATTATTGTAACAAACAATGTGTATAACTTCTATAAAGCAAATTTTACAGTGACTGGCCCATATTAATTACTCAGTGGATCTCAATTTTTATCATTTATATTAGTTAGGGTGATCAATTTCTGTGCCCCTCACCTTGAATAGATTTTGCACTCCACCTTATCTATCTATATTTTCCTGTAATAGATAATAGCTGGCTACAAACTCCTTGCTATTCCTCCTATTGAGAGATGGCTTTTATTTCTACCTTTTGGATTGGAGATGGGTTCTGTGACTGCTGGATCAAAATGTGGCAGAAATGATGCCACACCAATTTCTGGGTCAGCCTCAAGGGACCATGATATTTGAGATACTTGCTCTTGAATGCCTGAGCCACCATGTAAAAAGACCATATACTCTAAGCCAACATACAACATATGTTAGGAAGCCCTAAAAGCCTCGTGTGTAGTCCCAGGAGTAAAGGCACCAAAACCACTGGTCAGCATCCCAGCTGAGATCCCAGATTACATTAAGTACCAACTTGCCAGCCATGTGATTAAACTACTATGGAGGTTAGATTTTCTAGGGTACCAGGGGACGCTCCCCCATGGATACTGCAGGGACAAGCCTGCCTCTCTAGCCATGTCAGATTGCAAAATAATGAGCAATAGAACTGATTTATGTTCTAAATCAGTAGAACTGATTCTAAGGTGGCTTGCTATCCAGCAGTTAGATAACTGGAGTATTTGCCAATCTTTGGAGGTTTATTCTTAAATTTCACCTCCCTGATAAAGCATTGCTCACATACTTCATTCAACACATTCTGATATGCTCTTTTATTATATTCTATAGCTTTTAAGGTCTATGTTACTTTTTATGTTATTTAAAAAAAATGGACTTTGGATATACATGTTTAAACATTTATTTATTTTTATTAATATAAACTTTAAATATTTCTATTATTGATATTAATATTTAAAATAGATATTTTAACTCTTAAAATATCATTTTAAAGATTTCCTTTGTGTAGATTATTTCCTTTGTTTTAGTATTATATATATATATATGCATGTGAATATGTATACAAATATAAATATACACATACATTATATATTTTAATATATATCCCTTCTTTCATAAGTTTTATCCTTTTATAACTTTTTATCCTTTTTTTTATAATGGTTATAGCTCTGATAGTACTTGGTATATGATTTGTCCATGGTATATGTTCAAATAATTCATGAAAAATATCATTGCATATTGACTTTGCTTTGTTTTCCTAGAAGTTCTAGTAGTTCACTCAATCCTTCCCTGTTTTCTACATTAGGATGACATTTCTGCATTACATGATATTATCAAAAAACAAACATGAATAGGTCCCAACTCTTCCTTAAAAACCCATGAATGTCTTCCCACTGGTCTGGGCCACATGGGGGCTATTTTCCATCATCCTGTGAGGCCAGGCATGATGTGATATTGGCCCACTTCTTCAACTTCATCATGGATTAAACTCTGTGACTATATTCCAGTCACATGGGCCTCTGTCAACTCTTCATGCTGGCTAGGTCTCCTTCTACCCCATGACCTTTGTGTGTGTCATTCTATTGGCTGAAATGCTCTTCTCTGTGCTCTGAGCACCCCTTGTCCATCTTTGCTTGCCCTGAACCTACTCAATGCTACAGGCGTGAGTTAAGCTACCATCAAGACTTTTCTAATTCTTCTACTGGGAAAGAATCTCTTCTTCCTGGGTCCTACCAATGAATTGTAGCTTTATATCTCACATATTTTTCCACAATTGTGTTAAAATTGTAGTGAAGCTGCAAAAAAGGCTGCCCTTAGTGAGGCACAGTTGATTTCCCACAAGGAGAAAAGGTCACTCATTAAGAAACTTTCAAGGTCATCCATATGAGAAATTTTTAAAACAAGCAAATAATATATCAATAATGAGTTTTAGAAAAATGAGTTTAGTCAACAATATTTGAGAAACATTTTTGTCAGAGACAAGGCTCTGAACTTATTACTTACTAAAAGACAACTTTTGTTCAATCCACTTCACCATTATTTTATGTTCTTGATTGTAGGATTTATGTATGAATAGTCCTTGCAAAATTGACCAGCTCGAAGATCTTAGCTCATAGTCTTATGTCTAGGAATTTTCTAAGTATGTAACCAAAGAAAGCATTCAGCTTTCCCATATAAGCAACAGGACAGGTTATATATTTATTCTGAATTAAATAACCAGTTACCTTGACAATGAAAAGCTGGTCAATGCCATTCCCAACATTCCCAATGTTATTGTATATTTAATTCCTTATATGACACTATTTTCTTCCTCTTTCTTTTCATCACTCTCTTTAGTTCTGAAGAATTGTATTTACTTAATATACCTAAATCTTTACATTTCTCATTTTCATACTTGCTTCTTGGATTGTGCCCCCTCTTCTCATTATGCTTGCATATTAGGGTCTCATCTACCTTTTATTCTGTGGTCCACATGCAGCTAACTCTACTATCAGTCCTTTGTTACCACGTAAGATTGTCTGAGAGGGACTATTCTCTTCTCCAGGTTTCAGTGTCATCATGTACCTAGTTTGTTTTTTAATGCTGACATTTTTATTACCCAATTTCCCAGTGGTCAAAGGAGTTTTTTCATTTCTGTCTTTACAACATCTATAACTCATAATACTGTGGGAAAGAAATCTTGATGCTTGGAAAGAGTATATCAATCTACCAAATCTAACGTCTCCCAAATCAACCTCCTTTTGAGATGTTGAAATTTGAGTTCTTCTTTATAGTTGAAAAGCAGTTTAAATCACCCAATTGTAGAAAGGCCACAGAAAAATTGGCAAAGGTGTAGTAGTCATGACCCAGAGTATTCATTATGAAATATTACATTTTCCAGGGTCTGATATTCCAAGGATACAGTTACTGAGAGATATTTCTGAGTGGCCTAAAGATCAAAGAAATCTGCATATACCCGAGCTTTCCCTTGTTTGGAACATTAAGATTCTTATTTTCCCAACTTTCTCTTAACTGGAGTACCCATCAGCAAGGTAAGGTCACTTGTCTCCTAAAACATCAATTAAGAGTAATTCCTAGAGGGGGTACCAAGGTGGCTCTGTATTTGAGCGTCTGCTTTTGGTTCAGGTCATGATCCTGGGGTCCTGAGATCGAGTTCTGAATCAGGCTTCCCACAGGAAGTCTGCTTCTTCCTCTGCCTATGGTCTCTCTCTCTCTCTCTCTCTCTCTGTGTGTTTCTCATGAATAAACAAATAAAACCTTAAAAAAAATTCCTAGGGCTTCTGCCCCAAACTAGGAAGATTGTTTTTTTTTTTTTTCCTCTCCAATTATTAGCCAATGTGAGCTCTGTGAGAGCTTAGGTTTTAGTTTCTATCTAAGATGGGTGAATACCATCATTATCAGACATGAAGGAATAAAATCAGATATTAGTTTCCCAAATGTAAGTGTAAATTAAATCCCACAGAATATGACCTACATTTGAATCCTATGTGTGACTTTATGTAGGTGGAATTTCTATGGAGTTGCTAAAGATAAGGGAAATTTCCTCTGGTAAACCTTCTAACAACCTTTTAAGTATCCTACTGAGATGCCCTCTGCCCTCCAAAAAGAAACTGTGTGGCAATCTGCCTGGGAAAAAAGGGAACGGAGGGGTGAGTGCGGAGAATATGGCCATCCCTTTGTTCATTTGCCATAAACCATCATTTAATTGCTGCCAACTCTTTGTTGGATATGGTAACAGGCATTGCACATAGAAAGATGAGGAGACACAGTACTAGTCATGAAAGTTCATAGAAAATTAACAGGCACAAAAACTTTCAATTAGGAAATTGAAGCACAAGAGTGAACACATTATCTGCAAACCTGGTAATAGAATTCCTCATATGGAAGTACTAATCTTAGTGGGAGATTTAAATAGACTTGTCAAAAAACTGATAGAACAAGTAGACAAAAAATAAGTAAATGTAGAAAATATTTAAAAGCATGATTAGAAAAATAGACCTAAGTGGCAAATATAGACTATCATACCCACTGGGGGCAGAACACACATCCATTTCAACCACACAGCATTTACCATAACTGACTGTACAATGGGTCAACTTTCAACAAATTTCAAAGGATTGAAATTACACAAGATATGTTCTCTGACTTCAGTGGAGTAAAGCTAAAAATTAATATCAAGAAAATAACTTATAAACCTCAAATTTTGAAATGAAACAATATCTAAATAATTCTAGTCAGCTCTCAGAAGTTATTACTAAAGCTAAACATCCACATATCCTCTGAACTATTGGTTCTACTCCTAGGGGTATGCTCTCCCACCAAAAAAGATATATGAATTAGAGAATGTGTGTGTATGTGTGTGTGTGCAGGTGTGTGAAATTGTGTACATTTATAATTTTCATGGTTAGTGTGTTAGTCAAATCTGAAATCAAACTACTAACAAAGAATGGACAAGTAAATTTTGATATATTCATACAATGAGATACTCTACAGCAACAAAAATGAACACATTACTGTTACTGTATATATTGCATCATAGATGTTACATGGAATCATACAAGCATTGCTGACAAAAGGATGGGTAGTCATGAATATTTGGGATAGTTGCTACCTTTTATGTGTAGTGAGAGTGGCATGTGAGGTGGGTGTGTGGGCTAATGGTAATGTTTTCTTTCATCATCTGGTTTGGTAGATGCTGAGTTGTGTTCACTGTGAAGTTCATTGACTTATACGTTTGTGATTTGTGCACTTTCACATACTCTGCACTTAAGATTTTTAAAAGGGCATTTAAGAAAAGAGGTTTTTCTCATTTTAGTATTATCTGAAGTTTTCTCTAATTTCCTTCTGAAATTCTCAGAATTCCTTACTCCTGGAATTTGATCTGATGTTATTATTGGTCTTTAAATAAAGTCTTAAAATCTTCCTTGACCTAAAAAATTATAAAGAAACTATTTAACATTAAGTATAAGTGGGATTTTTAAATTTTTTAATTTATTAATTCTAAATCTTTATTTTTTAGAAAAGTGTAGCTTGAGCAATAATTTTTTGAGGGTTACTTAAATGTATTTATGTCTTCAAATGTTTAGGGTTTTATTTTATTTTATTTTTTTATCATGATAACTATACTTTTTAATCCCTTATTTCCCCCAACCTCCCACCTATTTCTTCTCAGGTAACCATCAGTTTGTTCTCCATAGTTTAGAGTCTGTTTCTTGGTTTGTCACTCTTTGTTTTTCATTGCTTATTTGTTTTGTTTCTTAAATTCCACATATAAATGGGATCATATGGTATTTGTCTTTCTCTGACTGGCTTGTTTCACTTAGCATTGTCCTCTCTAGCTCATCCATGTCATTGCAGATGGCAAGATTTTTTTTTAAGAGTTATTTAGGGGAAAGGAGAGAAAATGAGTGGGAAATATCAGTGAGGGTGACAGAACATGAGAGACTCCTAACTCTGGGAATGAACAAAGGGTGGTGGAAGGGGAAGTGGGTGAGGGGTTGAGGTGACTGGGTGACGGGCACTGAGGGGGGCACTTGATGGGATGAGCACTGGGTGTTATGCTGTATGTTGGCAAATCGAACTCCAATAAAAAATATACAAAAATAAAGATTTATTTATTTATTCATGAGAGACAGAAAGAGAGAGGCAGAGACATAGGCAGAAAGAGAAGCAGGCTCCTTGCAGGGAGTCTGATGCGGGACTTGATCCCTGAACTGGGGTCATGCCCTGAGCCGAAGGCAGAAACTCAATCGCTGAGCCACCCAAGTGTCCCACAAATGGCAAGATTTTTTTTTTTTTATGGCTGAGTAATATTACATTGAGTATACGTACTGCATCCTCTTATCCATTCATCTATCCATGGACACTTGGGCTGCTTCCATAATTTGGCTATTATAGATAATGCTGCTAGAAACACTGCATGTATCCTTTTGAATTAATGTTTTTGTATTTTTTGGATAAAAACCCAGGAGTGTAATTGCTGGATTGTAAGGTAGTTTCTATTAATTTTTTGAGGAAACTCTATACTGTTTTCCAGAGTGGCTGTACCAGTTTTTATTCCCACCAACAGCGCCAAAGGGTTCCTTTTTCTCCACATCCTCACCAACACGTGTTTCTTGTTTTGTTTTGTTTTGTTTTGTTTTTTTAGCTATTCTGAAGACATGGGGTGATCTCATTGCAGTTTTAATTTGCATTTCCCTGATGATGAGTGATGTTGAGCATCTTTTCATATGTCTGTTGGCCATCTGTGTGTCTCCTTTGGAGAAATCTGTGTTCATATCTTCTGCCCATTTTTTCAATTGGATTATTTGTTTTAGGGATATTTAGTTGTATCATTTCTTTGTATGTTTTGGAAACTAACACTTTATTAGATATATCATTTGTAAATATCTTCTCCATTCTGTGGGTTGCTTTTTGGGTTTGTTAATTGTTTCCTTCACTGTGCAGAAGCTTTTTATTTGGATGAAGTTCCAGTCGTTTGTTTCTAGGAGTTTTTTGATGGAGTCTTTAAATTTTATATCCTGTTACTTTGCTGAATTCATGTATGAGTTCTAACAATTTTTTGGTGGGGTCTTTTGGGTTTTCTACATAGAGTATCATGTCAGTTGCAAAGAATGAAAGTTTGACTTCATCCTTGCTGATTTGGATGCCTTTTATTTCTTTTTGTTGTCTGATTGCTGAGGCTAGGACTTCCATACTACATTGAATAACACTGGTGAGAGAGGACATCCGTGTCATGTTCCTGACCTTAGGGGAAAAGCTCTCAGTTTTTTCCCACTAAGGATGATATTAGTTGTGAGTCTTTTGTATACAGACTTTATGACGTTGAACCTCCATTGAGAGTTTTTAAAGAGAAAAAATGCTTTTTCGACATCTATTAAGAGGATCATATGGTTCTTATCCTTTCTTTTATTAATGTGGTGTGTCACATTGTTTGATTTGTGGATATTGAACCACCCCTGCACTGGCATCATTTTTTTTTAATTTTGGAGTTTATCTTGGTATTTACTTCTCCCATGTCTTTTTCAAAACAGAATTTGATACTTATCTCTAGTCATTTCTTCTCTGACATCACTCTGCTTGAATTAACTTTTTTTTTGGATTTTTTTTTCTCTTTGTGCTTGTATGCATAGGTGGGAGGTCATGTTCAGACTATGTGGGATGCACTGTCAACTGGCAGATCCTCAATGAACAGAAGAATCCCTCGGAAGGCCTGAATATTGTAAGCTACATTTTCTTTCAAGGGACAACATGTGAACTTCTGGGATTTTACTTCTTGTGTGGAAGCCATACCTAAACATGTCATTCTTATGAAACATGGTAACTTGTACCTTAGAGATGGTCATAGATAATTTCAAGTGTTTAAGGAAACACTAACAGGAGGTCATGTAGCTTCCAGGTGACTGAAGAGCTGTCTACAAATACAATCCTGGTTACTTGAGCAATTTCCAGAATAATAATAAATTGGTTATCCATGCACATCTGGCGGTCAGTTTTACCTATGATAGTCACTTAAGTAGAAAAAGTAGTGTAGAATTTGTCCTTGACTTTGGCTCCAGTAGTCAGTGACAGCACTGACTCAGCATTCAGCTCAGTCTCAACTTCCTGGACAAGGTTGCTACTGATGACAAAATTGCCCTTCCTCTTGGTGGGCCAACGTGAAGTCTGTGCACCCTGCTATTACTGAGGCAATGCTACTTGCCAACTGGAAGGGTCTTTAGCGAAATTCAAGGTGAATGCTACTTGGATTTCTAAGATAGACCTTGGTTATTTACTAGATCTCTTCAGCTGTCTAGCACTGAGACACTAGGGTCTCTAACTTGGGTCACTATTGCAGGTTTGCCACATGATACTACCTGGAATCTTGTTGATAATAGCTTTAATTAAGTGCTGCATGGAACAAATTGAATGGGTATAATCTCAGCCTTTGTTAGTAAGAATTATCAGAGTGGCCAACAGAGAAGTATATGCAATAGAAAATATGCCAGAGACCAAGAATGGGATAGTGGGGACACAATTCTCCCTGGGTCTCTTTCATTTCTACACGCTTAGGCATAATAGCCAATTTGCTCCAGACTATTATTATAAGAATGTTTATGTAAGCAGACAGCATTGGAAAGATATATGTCTTTTACAATTCAGAGAATAAAGATATATATATAGATATTAAGATATATATATATATATATATTTCTCCCCAGAGCAGATTTATTTACATTACAGAAATTAAGATAGAGGTATCTCTCTCTCCTCTCTGAACCTGACTTCTTTACTTTATGTGGAAATAAGATAAATAAAGACAGTGCCATTCTTTGGAGCAGAGAATGGGCATAACAGATCGTGATGCCTGATCTTGGGGTTTCTCTCCTATAATTCATCCTATTGTGTGGGCAACACTTGGTCCTCATCACATCATTTTGTGAGACTTGGAGCTCAGGAAAATGGCACAGAATGTCACTCTGGCTGTTGTTACTGTTGTGTGTAATATAGTGTCATTTGTCTCTGGGCTAAAAGCCTTGTCTTTTCTGCTGTTATCTATAAAACTGGCAGGCTAACTTACTAGCTTTCAAACAGAGTAAAATCTTCCACCTGCGCAGTTTCTTTTTTGAAAATACATTTATGATACTTATGTATTACTGGTAAGTTGACCATTTTTAATTATGAAATGTCCTCATTTGTCTCTGTTAATACCCTTTGTTTTGGAATCTATTTTGTCTGATATTAATATAGTCAAAATTACTTAAGTTTACTATTGCATGGTATATATATTTTTTGATCCATTTAATTTCAAGCTATCTGTATCTTTATGCTTAAAATATGTCTCTTGTAGATAGTATAGAGTTTAGTTTTAGATAGTATAGAGTTTAGTTTTAGTTTGCTTTTGCAAAGTCTCTATATTTTTACTATTTAGTGTATTTATTGAAATGGTTGGATTTAGGTCTAACATTTTATTTTTTGCTTTCTATTTTCCCCTCTGGTTTTATTGCTCTGAATCTTCTTTTCTAACATCTTCTGGATAATTTGAAGTATTTAAAGATGTAAATTTAAATTTATCTATTGAATTTTTTAACTATGTCCCTATATATGATATTTAGTGGCTTTATGGGGATATAAAATATGTCATAAATTTTAACAGGTTAGTTAGGTTTATTATTGTATTTCTTTACAGAAAATGAGGAAACCTTTCAATATGTCTGTCCATTTACTGGTGCTATCTATTACATTATTGTTTTCACATATATTACATTTATTTATATTACAAACCTCATGAAGCAGTAATATAATATTTGCTTTAAAGGGGCTATGTATTTTCATGTTATTGAGCATTTTCTAAGAATTTTTCTTTCAACTTGAAGAACGATTTTTAGTATTTTCTTTAACCAAGATCCACTAGTAATAAATTTTCTTAATATACATTTATTTGAAAATGTCTTTATTTTTATTTTATTCTTAAATCATTTTTTTGGATATACAATTAGGATTTTAAACTTTTTTTTGCCTGTTTTATTCTTTCTGTACTTTAGCAATATTTTTCCATCATTATCTATACTTCATATTTCTGATTAGAAGTCACTATACATTTGAATCATTCTCTACATATAACATATTATTTTTCTTTGGCTGCTTTCCAGGTTTTCTGTTTATCTTTGTTTTCCAGCAGTTTTACTATCCTGTGCTTATGCATAATTTTTCTATATTTATCTGCCTTGTAATTCACTAGTTTTCTTGATTCCCAAAATTGATATTTTTCCTCATTCTTGGGAGCAATACTTTGACCAATCTATTTCAAATATTTTTTTCTATACTATTCCCTCTCTCATATCATTTAGGAGCTTAAATTGAAATACATGAGACAACTTGATGTTGTCACTTAGGTTCCCAAGGTTCTTTTTATTTTTAAAAAACTTTTTTCTTTATGTTCCTCAGTTTGAATAATTTCTATTATGCTATCTTCAAGTTCACTACATCTTTCTGGTCATAGCTATTATGTTGTTAAGCTCACTTGCCAAATTTTTTTGTACAGTGTATTTATAGGTGTGTATGTGTGAAAACACTACTTTGTCTCTCTCTTTCATATATATATATACACCAATATGTAGGAGAGCAAGAAGGAAGGCACTGATGGGCTGGCTGAGAAATGAAAAGAACCTCCAAAGAGATTAAAATTATTAAAATGACAGTATGGGGGAGAAAAAAACGAATGAAGGTGAAGACATCTGGGAGGGGAAGAAGAAACTATAAAATATGGAGACTGAGTGTTTTAGAGAAATAAAATAACTGTTTTTTCCTCTCACCAACATTTTGGTAATGCGGTTTCTCAGGTTGAGATATAAGGCTAGGTGGCCAGTAACAAACAAATCTGAAAGTTGTCAGAGAAGTAACAGTTCCTTAGAGGTGGATTGAAGGGAGTTTTCTGCCAATGTCAAAAATTATATGCAAATTTTCCTAGAGTAAGGGTTGCATCTCTGAGAAAGGACTTTGCAACAGATGCTGATGAATATGCATCATTCGTGGGTTTGCAAAGGGAGGGAAAACCAAGAGCAAATACAGTAGAATTTCAGGCCAATTGGGAATCTATAAATGCCTCACTCATAAGGGGTAATGCATCCCTATGTTTAATAAACAGAATTATTGGTGAAGGATGCTAGCTAATAATTGTGATGTGCTGAGCTCATTCAAATGGGATAACTCAAGAACAATGATTCTCTACAATAGAAATAATTTGTAATATGTATACATGTCATATACTGATCTGTACCAGTTTTATATACTTAATGTGATAGTAGGAGTCATAAACTTTAGCCATTCCTAGGAGTGTTAGCAAAGGACCTCTCATCCCCCTGCCAAAATATATATTACTTCAGATAATTCACACACAAAAAATACTTTTAGGAAGAGGTGCTTCATAAGAAAAATATTGTTATTTAAACATGATGTATTTATTAATCTCTTTTATTCTTTTATTGTATATATGGCAGGGAAAATGAAAAAGTCTTTAGATTTAGAAATAGGATTGAATCTTACCAGAGATGCTAACTCTCTCTTAAAATAGAGCAAGTTATTTCTGTATCACTACTACCCTAATTGTAAAAATGGAATTGATAATATTTCTCACATAATTATTTTAATGACTAAGCTAGCACTGTACTTGACATATAGTAGCCAATTTATGTCATGAGTTCACAAACGTAGCAGACTGCATCATGCAATGAATGCACTTGGGGTTGATCCAATATCATTAATTAGGAGGGAATATATCCACTTCTCATGGTGTCAGTATACAACTTCCATTTTCTTCGCTCAGTTTGTTAAATTGCAGTTAGGTTTCTGCTTTTTTCACCAACTAGTGTATACTTGGTCTGATGAAACTTCTGTTATATCAAGTTAATCCTCTGTATGGGGTTTTTATTCTAGTCATGAACGAAGTCTGTCAAATTTCTAATCTTCCCTTAGCTGGAGTGAATAAGCTAGAGCTTATTCAATTCCAAGGCTCTCTCTGAGAATTGTTTTCTCTCACATTTCAACCCCTTTCTGACCTAAAAGATGAGAATTCTGTGAAAAGACAATAAATGATTTACTTAATTTGGCAGAAGAAAAATCTATACATGTAGTTCCTAAGGAAATAAAAGAGGTTTTCCCCACAGGTTGAGATTCTCAGAAATATCCTTTTCTTCAAATGTGTTTTTAAATAAAAATACAAGATATTTTATTTTTTGGAAAGTAGTTTAATGCTAATCAGGCTTTCCCCAACAACATGGTTTATAAGATGAGCCCATTAAACTAATTTATGTTTCATCATTACCAACTTAATCTCTTTTAAATTGATTTTATGTTTCAGAGGATGAGGAATATCAAGTGCTTGCTTGGACCTTTTCAGTGTGCATATTATTATTTCTTCTTATCATGGCATAGAAGTTAAAAACTTCTCCCCTTTTCTTAGAAAAGAATGGTAAATTCAGTTCTTTGACCTCCTGCTAGTGTGAGTCTAAAAACTTTTAGTCGTATTTATAGCCTAAATCTCTCCTTTTTGGAGTTTCACAGAAAACATTAAAAATATGAGCAATATATTTCCAGAATGAAGAACATAAAATTGGATTTTTAAAAATTAAGTCTTTAACAAAACTGACCTAGCTAAGTCTTAATATATTTCTGGTCTTAGGTTGGACAGTATTTCTCCTGGAATCATTTTCTGACTTCCAAGGCTAATTTTGGTGTCTTTCCTATGTGTCCTTAAATCCCAAGACTTTCTCTTGCATAAAGCATTTCTCATTGTATTGCAATTATGTATTGGTTTCTTCCTCACTTAGAGAGGTATCTATTAGAACAGCAATTCTGTCTTCTACACCATGTTACTTACAACATTAAACACAGTACCATATAGATAGCAGATAGTAATTATTTGTTGAATGAGTCAATAAATCTTCTTTGTACAATACTAGAGTTTATTTTTTCCTGAAGATGTATTGTTAATAATGAGACAAGCAGAAATCAAGTTGGACAAAGGAAATTATGAAAACATTTGTCCTGAGTTCATAGTTTTTCTACATTTCTTTCTTTGATTTTTAGCTGGATCCACCCAGCATCCTTCTCAATTATGTGGTCCCAAAATGATCATTTTTACTTGAGCTCTTTTGATTGAACTTCTATTCCTTGAAAGGGACAATAATCATGACTGATATTTTTGGTATTGGTCAAACAGATTGTTAAAAATGGAACATATATGGTGAAGGAAAATATTTTTATGTGATCATCTTTCCATGGATGATTCAGGGATTGATTCTACCTCTGTTCTTTACTTGTCCCCATTCTTCATGGTCTTCAATTATTAAAATGATCATTAAAATAATAGTGATTGTATGCTGTAAGTAGCATAAATATCAGGTAAGTGAAAGATAAAGAGTTAGGTCGGTACCTTAACCTCAATTCATATTACCTTATTTGATCCCCATTATAAGCCAGGGAGAGAAGTAGGAATAATTATCCACTATGTTTGTGAGGAAATTGGAATTTAGAAAGATGATACAACTTGCTTGAGGTCACACAGTGATTTGGGAAGGCACAGGATGAATCCATGTCTTCTCATTGTAAGTCCTTGCAAAAGGCAATTCCCAAGCTTCCGATCTGGATAGCTGAGTGGACTGTGATGAGAACAGCAATATGTAAGACAAGAGTAGCAAGAACATCTGTTAGGAAAGATTTTCTTGAGTTTTATTTACTTTTCAAGTTAATAATCAAATTAACTCATTAATTTTCATTCTTTGACACTATCACAGAACTTGTTTAAAGCTCAGTTATAACCCTTATCATTCATGATATATCATACAGCTCTTTCTAATCACGAAAGTTCCTTACAGTTCATCTCATTGTATCTGCCAGTGTTCTTAGAACAATGCTTCCCACAAAATGGGTAATTAATGAATGCTTGTTGAAAGTTTTGGATTTATATCTCTAAATAACAGATTTACAATAACATTAAATATGACACATATAAAACCACAATCACATAGTTTTACATTAAATTTCAGAATGCAGTGTCTGTATAGATAGGGTTATAAGAAAATTTCCTATTTAAATTTTGTAAGAAGTTACAAATAAAGGTGGGAATAAAGGGTTTTCTAAATTCATACTATGCCCATTAAGTAAAGTTTGCAGATGCCTCACTGGCATAGGTCTTTTGGAACCACAGCAAATGTAATTAGCAAGTGAGATTTCAGACATCCTATTGTCAAGGGATTGTGTACAAGATCAATAAGCAGCTGCATGAAAGAGACAATAATCAAAGGTGAGAAAATGAGAAAGTATATGCAAAGCTTCAGTCCCATGTCCAATTGTATTATTGATAATTCTAAAGTATAAAGCCAATTTAGATATAATTGTCATAATATAATCAGAGTGATTGAGCTGACATCACTCAGCAACCTGTGGGCAGAGGTGAAAAGAGTTTTCTCCTCTATCACAGGCTATCTGTCTTTTTACCGTAAATGGCCTCCGACCCAACAGAATAATTAGCTTCCATTGTGTTAACCTGTTAGAAAGTACAAACACATTCTATTGTGAATATAGAGAATTTAGCCCCAAATCAATAGCATTGCCTGTGGAGCAAGACCTTCCTTTAGCGGCTGTTGTAAAGATAATAAAGGCATCTCATGACAATACCCATTTTTCTTTCCTGCTGAGGTTAAGTTTTATGTTCTTACATATTGTAACTGGTAGAGAATTTACTATTTTGAAAATTACTATATCACTCTAAAAGCAACAAAGGATTGTGTAAATGTGTGATGTAAAATATAAAAGCAAAAAGAGAAACATTAATAAGAGGCATGGTAGCTGTGAAGTCTCTTCATAAATAACTATTTTGACAGTTGGGTATTTTACAGGCTGGAGACTAATACAGATGAGACTATTGACAACCAGTCTGTTTATACATTCCTCAGCATCACAAATTATAAATAACATTGCTTTATTTTTTTATCATAATTACTTGTTTCTTTATCTGAGAAAGGCTAGTAATACATAAGGATTTCTCAACTAAAAATAAGTAGTGAGAATGGATAATTTGATCATGAATGATGGATTGATTTCCCTGAACTTCTCAAGGGCCTGACATTTCTGGTTTATTGGACTCCATTGCTTAGATCTTATGGATACTTGATCTTTTTCCTACTTTGTCTTTGCTGTTTAATAACATTCATGAAGATTTACCTATTACAAATATTTCATTATTCTCTACATAAGTTTATTCATAGATCCCAGTGGCTATCCTGGGGCAAGCAAAAGTTTTTTTTGCTCATTCAATACTACTGAGAGATATTTATTATTTTAGGTGCTCAAAACAAGAGTGTTCAGTGGTTTAAAATATGCCATTGAGCACCACGTGCAAACTATCAAATTCCATCTAGTACCTAAGTGCTTTTTAGAAAAGTTTTTTTTGCTTTTTAGAAAAGTTTTTATTTAAATTCCAGTTAGTGGACAGCCCCAGTGGTGCAGCGGTTTAGCGCCGCCTGCAGCCCGGGGTGTGATCCTAGAGACCGGGGGTCGTTTCCCACATGGGACTCCCAGCGTGGATCCTGCTTCTCTCTCTGCCTGTGTCTCTGCCTCTCTCTCTCTCTCTCTCTCTGAATAAATAAATAAAGTAATCTTTTTTAAAAAATTAAATTCCAGTTAGTAAACATACAGTGTAATGTGAGTTTTAGGTTTACAACAGAGTGATTCAACTCTTCCTTACAACACCTGGTGCTCATCACAAATTCACTCCTTAGTCCCCATCACCTATTTAACATGAATCCCACCAATCTCCCTCTGGTAACCATCAGATTGTTCCCGATACTTAAAAGTCGTTTCTTGGTTGACCTCTCTCTCTTTTTCCCCGTTTTCTCATTTGTTTTGTTTCTTAAATTCCACATATGAGTAAGATCATACGGTATTTGTCTTTCTCTTACTTATTTCACTTAACATTATATTCTCCAGCTCCATCCATGTAGTTGCAAGTGGCAAGATTTCATTCTTTTTTATGGCTGAGTAGAATTTCACTGTATTTATATACCACATCTTTTTATCCATTCATCAGTCAATGAACACTTGGGCTGTTTCCATAATTTGGCTATTGTTTATAGTGCTGCTATAAGCATTGGGTATATGTATCCCTTTGAACTAGTATTTTTGTATTCTTTGGGTAAAGACCTAGTAGTGCAATTGCTGGATCATTGGGTAGTTCTATTTTTAACTTTTTAAAAATATTTTCTTTCTTTATTTGACAGAGAGAAAGCTGGAGCAGGTGGAGCAACAGAGGGAGAGGAAGAAGCAGGCTCCCAACTAAGCAAGGAGCCAGATGTGGGGTTCGATCCCAGGACCCTGAGATCATGACCTGAGCTGAGGGCCAATGCTTAACTACCTGAGCCACCCAGGCTCCTCTATTTTTAACTTTTTGATCTAAGTATTTTTTTAATAAATGCAGAAGCCGTTCTTTTGGCTAAATCAGTGGTCTTACACATGCCACCTGTATTTTATAAATAATATTTTTTTGGAACCGTTGGTAGCTGCTTTCTTGCTACAATGGCAGAATTCAGTAGTCATGCCAGTGATATGCCGTGACCTCATAGCCCACAAAGCCTAAAATATGTGCTACTAACTTCTTACAGAAAATTTGATAACTTCAGAGTTATCTAAATGAGTGGAAAAGAAAAATGATCTAATACTCTCTTTTTAAAAAGATTTATTTATTTATTTGTTGAGAGAGAGAGCACACATGTGTGGACACACACACAGAGGGAGAGAGGGACAAGCAGACTCCCCACTGAGCAGGGAGCCCAATGCAGGGCTTGATCCCAGGACCCTGAGCTCATGACCTGGGCCAAAATCTAGGGTCAGATGCTTAACCAGCTGAGCCATCCAGGTGCCCCTTGATACTCTTCATTTTACTGCACAAGAAGCAAGTATCAAAGAATAAAGAGTGAATGCTGTCCCTTCTGGCTATGCTGATATTTCTAGAGTCAGTATTGCATAAAGTACAGTTGTTTGTTTTGTTTGTATACTGTTTTAGAATTTAGTTCTTCCCCATAATCATTTTGCCTGATCTATTCTAATTAATATATAAATTATTACTACATAACCTATTCCTATTAATACATTAATTCACCACTGAAATGCCTTAGTCACCTTGAACGCATTGTATTCAAAATCAGACTCAATCTCCTCAATCTCTGCCTTCTACCTGTGCCAAATGTATTTTTGATCCAGTACCATTTTTGTAGATTGACATCATCTCTAAGATAGAAAACATAGTCTTTCTAGATTCTTTTCATTCTCCTGACTCATTAATCATCTTTGCCAAACTCTTAAATTTACTACTTATCTACACATTTGGCCATCTTACTGGCTTATTTCCCCTACTAGCTTGCTCTTTCTTTCTTTCTTTCTTTCTTTCTTTCTTTCTTTCTTTCTTTCTTTCTTTCTTCTTTCTTTCTTTCTTTCTTTCTTTCTTTCTTTCTTTCTTTCTTTCTTTCTTCTTTCTTTCTTTCTTCTTTATCTTTCTTTCTTTCTTTCTTTCTTTCTTTCTTTCTTTCTTTCTTTCTTTCTTTCTTTCTTTCTTTCTTTCTTTCTTCTTTCTTTCTTTCTTCTTCTTCTTCTTCTTTCTTTCTTTCTTTCTTTCTTTCTTTCTTCTTTCTTTCTTTTTCTTTCTTTCTTTCTGATTTTATTTATTTATTCATGAGAGACAGACAGAGAGAGAGAGAGAGAGTCAGAGACAGGCAGAGGGAGAAGCAGGCTCTATGCAGGTACCCTGATGCAGGACTCCATCCTGGGTCTCCAGGATCACACCCTGGGCTGAAGGCAGGTGCTAAACCGCTGAGCCACCCAAGAATCCCTGCCCTACTCGTTTTCTAATATGAAACTTATATGATCTAATAATGGGAATCGTATTCTTCATTTTATTAAAAAAACTTTTTAAAGATTTTACTTGAGAGAGAGAGAGAGAGAGAGAGCACAAGCAGGTGGGAGTGGAAAAGGGAAGAGGCTCTCCATTGAGTAGGAAGCCCAACATGGGGCTCAATCCCAGGACACTGGGATCACAACCCAAGCCACAGGCAGATGCTTAACCAACTGAGCCATCCAGGTGCCCCTGTTCTTCCTTTTAAAGTCTGTGTTTTTTAGCTTTTTGAAATTGGCATGTCCTCTAGAAAAATGTTGCATAGTTTGTAATAATGGTCATACTAGGTACCTGGGTTTCACTAAAGAATGATATTTGCTATAGTTTTTAGTAGATATTTATCAAAATAAGAGAGTTGTTTTCCAGTATAAGTTTTTTTTTTCCAGTATAAGTTGACTATGACTTTTTATATAATAAATGACTACACTGTCCTTTTATTGAATTTCCTATAATCCTTCAAGTGTCACTTTGTGTTACCTCCTTTGCTCAAACATTTATGTAAGTGTTCTTCTTCTTTGGGTTCACATAATAATTTTTGTACATATTATCACACTGTATTGTAATTGCTTAATTTTCTTTCTTCTTTAAAAGCCTATGGGGCAGCCCTGGTGGCTGCGGTTTAGAGCCACCTTTAGCCCAGGGTGTGGTCCTGGAGACCCAGGATCAAATCCCACATCGGGCTCCCGGTGCATGGAGCCTGCTTCTCCCTCTGCCTGTGTCTCTGCCTCTCTCTCTCTCTCTCTCTCGCTCTCGCTCTTGCTCTTTCTGTGTCTCTCATGAATAAATACATTAAATCTTAAAAAAAAGTCTATGAATTTTAGTGAAGACTGTTTTTCTTGTCTTTGTGCACTTGGTACTCACAAGAGTGCCTTTCATAGAACTATCTTCAGTATATATGCAATAAATGAGTTTCCTTTTCTGTACCTGCTGATCATATGGCAAATTAAAATAAAACCTTATGTATCAGGAGAATGGATTTAAGTTCTAACTCTGCAGGGCCTATTTTGATAATAACTAAATCTGATGGTTTATTAGGATACCCATCACTACTTTTTGGTGAGTAGGGAATTACTCTGTTATCCTTATCTTGGTTCTTGGCCTACTCTGTATTAACTCCCAAGGTTCTTGGTATTATAACCAGTACACCATAATGTTGCCCAGAGTGCTTATTACAAGTCAGTTTGACTGGAGTCCTACCCTGATTATTTTTTTTTTACTGTCCATTTCTTTGCTGAGTCTGAATCTCAGCTCTGGAATTTGAGGACTAACAATATTAACGGGATCTTGACAACCAGGAGTTGGACCATATTGATAAACTCCCTATTAAAAATATGTGTTTCAGGCAGCCCAGATGGCTCAGCGGTTTAGCGCCTGCTTTCAGCCCATGGCGTGATCCCAGAGATCCAGGATTGAGTCCCACATTGGGCTACCTGCATGGAGCCTGCTTCTCCCTCTGCCTGACTCTCTCTCTGTGTGTTTGTATGTGTGTATGTCTCTATGAATAAATAGATACAATATTTAAAAAAAAATGTGTGTTTCTGCTGCTGAGTTACCATCCATTAGTTAAGACTCAAGTTGGTGACCAATGACCATAAACCTGGTTGGGCAAGGGGCAAGGGAAGGTCCAGAATTGTGAATCAAATTCACAATTTGGCCAGTTAGTCCTGCCAAAGTTTACTTTTTTCATGATTCTAGCCTATCATTGATATCTTAATGTGGTCTGTGGCTTTATAGCTTATGTTTATAGGGCAGGAAATGAAATTCTAACAATGAGGAGCAGAGAAGATCTGCTTTTCTTAGAACAAGTATCAAAACAGTAGAAAAGACCCAAAAAAGTATTTCATTCTCAGAGCAACTAAGATGCATATGTAGAATTTCCTCATAGAGGGAAGTCAAGGACTTGTGTATGAAAACTGGGGGATTAAGTGGGGCATTTGATCTTCGGAAATAGTGCAGTTAATCATTGGAGCACCATCCTGGCTATAAGGAGGAGACAAAGAACCTCCTGATGATGCCAGCCCAGAATGAATGGCCTCTAAATCAGAGATAAAAAGAGTTGCCCCAGATGCTTGAGACCTAAGACTAGAAACTGAAAACCCAGTGAAGATCTCTTTTGATCTGAAAAGCTATTAGGAAGTAATTATTGGGGGCTTTTTGGGGGGGAGTAATTATTGTTAAAGAAGATTCTCTGTAAGTAATATGTAGTCATAGATGTATCTGAAAAGAATGGAGAAATGAATTAAGCTATCATTATCATGGAATTGCCATTAGAGAATGTCCTGTTTATGAATATATTGTTTTTTGCCAAAAGTTGTTAGTGAGAAGTCATGCAATGTAAAATACATATAGTAATTGTCTTGGATGTTATTTTAGCCAGGTATCCATGAGCATCAGTCATGCTGGAGAAGGATTTGGCATGTTGGCACCTATACTTCATTGCTGCTAAGAATGATCCTTACCTGTGGAATCGTAGGGGTCTCATACTATATTGATATTTTATTCATCTTTTACTTAATCATTTAACAAGTATCTATTTAGTATTTATTCTGTTCCAGATAGAAACAGAGGAAAAGGTAAGAAGAAGACTGAAGCATTTCCCTTGATCAAGGAAAAATTTACAAATCTGTGCAACGATAGTCCCAAAGGTAATGAATATGAAGAAAAAAAAAAGAGCAGTCCCCAAACAAATGCAAGGAGGATATATGTATATATATCCAGTTATACTTCAGGGTATACTCAGATACTAAGGGAGTAAGGATATAGTACCTGTTACTTTGGTTCATTTGGAATTAATTATAGGCATGTTGAAAATGGAACTTCACTATGTTGGACAGGAAGATGGCTTAGAACTCCAGGATACCCTCACCCCCTACCTAAAGGTGCTAGTCTTCTATGCAGTGGAATCAAAGAATGGGTAACCAAGAAATAGGAATCATAAACAATTTATGTCCCTGGGAAAAGAACATCATGGACACCACAAAAACTCTGCTGCATTTTAATTAGTGTTAGCTAGATGGATGAGCCTTCTTTTTTTTTTTTTACGATTTTATTTATTTATTCATGAGAGACACACACAGAGAGAGAGGCAGAGACACAGGCAGAGGGAGAAGCAGGCTTCATGCAGGAAGCCCAACATGGGACTCAATCCTGGACTGAAGGTGGTGCTAAACCTCTGAGCCACACGGGCTGCCCTAGGTGAGTCTTCTGTCCCAACATAATCTCTCCTCTTTTTTAATAAAGAGAAAAATAAAATTCCAGAGGTAGATGAGAACTAGAATAATAAGTCCTAGTTCATTTTAAAAGGTCATTCCTTCAAATGAAGGACATTTTTCCCCTTGTCAAATGATACATAGGAGGGGAAATTGTGCAATGGATCCCTTATGTCATGTAGTTTCTTAATCTTAACCTCTTTCTTGATTTTTTCAGTCCTTCTTCACTCTTTGAGGCCTAAATCTGGCCCTAGGCATGAGGACTCTCCAAATCCTGAAAGAGTTAAGCAACAGGGAAAGACTTAACATACAGATCATACCTGAGCTCAATCTTGAATGATAAGCAAAAGTTCCTGTGGCAAGAAGAGGAGTCATGTGGATTTTAGGTTAGAGGAAGAGTTTCATTAAGAGTTAAGATATTTAATGAATGTTCCAAATGGCACTTTAAGTTGGGCTGGAGTCAAATAATGAAGGCCTCCATTTACCAGAGGTCCATAGGGACCAAATAAGGGGCTTTAAAAATGCATAGTTTCCCTTTATCTCTGAATCCCATCCTTCTCCCTAAGGTTCCAGTTGGAGAATCATTTGTTCTCCCCTTAGATGCTCATTGTATAAGTAAGTCCTAACTCTTTTAACTTGTCATTTCAGACTTACCATAACCCATTTCCAGAATTTTTCTCCAGTTTTTTAATCTGATTACTTCACTCCCTTTCTTGAAAACTTCCAGTAGTCTTTCAACTTACATAGAATAAACTCCAAAGTCCTTAATGTGGCCTCATAGATCTGACCTACTCTAGCTTCTACCTTAGATTCAATCTCACAATATATGGTTCAGCTCCATCATCAAACTTCTGGAAAGCACTGAGTTGCTACAGTAATGACTTTCTACCAGTTGCTTTTCTCTTTCTGTTTGATACACATTCTTTCCTAGCTTTTCACAGGTCTGGTTCCATCTGTTTTCAAGGTCTCAACACAAATAATTTCAACTCCTTGGAAAAGTCTTCCCTGATTCTGAAATATAGGCAGCCTTTCCCACAAGCAGATACAAGATCATATTTCTTCTTTTTTTCTTATTGCTTTTCACTTTGTGAAATTATCTTTCCTGTGCTTTTTTTTTTGGGGGAGGGGGGGGAGGTATTTAACTTCAAGTTAGTTTACAAATTCTGTGCTGGTTCATTTTAGAGTTTAATTAGTCCCATTAGAAGGTAAGCCCCCTGGTTGTACTCCATACTGTATATGTCCAGGGCCAACCACAGTTCCTGCCTGGCATAAATTAGGCACTCAATAAATATTTGTTAAATGAATGAATGAGTAAAGCATGAATCTTATGTCTTTTCATTACTGTTCATTCTGTTGTTCCTTAGAGAACTGATCTTGCTAATGCATGGAAAAGCCTTGGCCATAACTCTACTCTCCCTTTATTGTTTTCTTGTATTGTCTTCTGCTTCCCTTCCTCTTCAAGCAAGAAAGTAAGTAGACATTGTGATATATGCAGATTCATATGTTTCAGCTCCCATAACTTTGTGTAATATATATATATATGTATATATTACACAATATATATATTATATAGCCTTAATCATCTTATTTTTCTTTTTGCTACAGGTGTAAAATACCTTCAGCAGTATATGTATATATATATATATATATATACATACAGGTCAGTACATGTATGTGTGTATGTATATATATATATATATATATATATATATATATACAGGTCATACCTACTGCAATACATATATATATATATATATATATATATATATATATATATATATATGAGATAGTTCCTAAATGTGTCTTCTACTGAATTAAGTATATTTTGCTAATCACTAATTTGAATTTGAATTGTTGACAAAAGGATGTTTTCTAGAGTATATGATGGATTATTCCCTACTTGCTCTTTTCTGTCTGTGGCAAGCAGGCACTGTGAAAATGCTGCATATGATGCTCCCTGTTGGCCTCTCCTTCAGGAGAACTTTTGCACCATATATCACAGGATATCTATGAAGAATTAGTAAAGTTCAACTTAAATACTATTTACAGCACATCAAGTCCAAGAGTAGAATTGGGAGCCATACTGTAACCTCAAGGCAATCTTTATTGATTCAACTAGGTTTTAATAACATCAATCTACATGTGCTCTGATAGCTACTTGATAATTTTTGACTATGGTGAGGATTTCACTGACCTCTTTAGACTCTTTCTTATCTGTCTCCTGGTCTGTTTTCTTCTCTCCACTATCAAAATCCATTTATGGCCTCATCTGTTGCCTCAGGGGCACTAGCTTCCTCATACATATGGTAGAAAAAGAGGAGGTTTTCAGGCTGTCTTTTGCCTTTCTTTTATGCTGCTAGGTATGATGATGCAAAAGTAGCTGCCCTGCTCTTTGATGGAAATACATCATCTCTTGACCATATAAAATTTAAATAATTCTTTCTAAAAAGATGTAGAGGAATGGAGTACAATTTTGTGGTGAAAACTATCCAAATAGCTTTCCACTTTAACACAAGTGTTCTGGAAATGATCGTCTATTCGGATGTAATTTCATCTGTACTGATTTTTTAAGAAGTCATTAATTCTGCTTGTACAAATTCACTTCCTTTCATCCTCATTTTTGCCAAGTGAACCATTAAAAACTGCTAGTGGATACAAAGAAAAAGTGTCTAGCAGAGAAATGGAATGTTTTTCTAGGTTGCCTCATCTATACTGTTTCTTCTTTTGTTTATAAATCTGTTTCCATTTTCATGTATTTCTGACTCAGTCAGTTGTATTCATAATTATATCCTTTAATAATTTGGAACTATGTTTTATTCATTTTCTTATAACTACCTACTTTAATTACTAAATTATAACAGGGACTAAGTGCCCATTGAACAGGTCTAGCATGTTGGAAACATGATATTCAGATCTTACAAACATATTTGTTGAACACCTACTATGTAATAGTTACTATAATTATGTACTTGATGTGAAAAAAGAATATAAGACAATATCATAGCTGCCAGTTCACTGGAAAATACACATAGGAATTGAACCCATTGCTATGTTATGATTCAAACTGAGAATTCTCATGTATTCTTTCCATTTTTGAAATAGCAACTGTAAATGTCACTAATCCTACTGTAAACTATCCAATTTTTCTTTTTGCTACTAAAGTAAAAATACTTTCAGCAATATTTTAGAGAAAAATAGAATTGGCCTTCATCATGAAATCACTTGTAAACTGACTTTTCAAAATAACTGTATGATTGCTAACAGAGTTTGTGATATGTTGTACCATGATCAACAATGTATCCTTATGTTTATTTCTTCAGAAAACCCTTTGAAGTCATCATATAATTAGGTCTACTTTAAAGAGATGTAAAGTAAGGCTTGGAGATACTAAATATAATTTTCTCAAGGTCCCAATGTAAATGGAGCAGAGATTCAAACTGCCCTTTACTTTGTCTTACCTTTAATCAGCTTACTTCTTACTAAGATAAATGAGTGAATGAATGAATGCTAATTTCATGCCCAACTTCAAGTAAATGTGATCTTGAGCTCTCAGCTCAACATACATTTCCCAAAAGACTTGAAGTTTTTTCATATAATCACAAGGTGGCAGTGTATCAAACCTTAATTCAGAATATGAAAGCTTATGCATTTGTGGTATCTTGATATTGGCTTCAGATGTAAATCTGAAAAATGTGATTAGTAGTTGTTTGAACAAAATGAAAACTGAGTAAGAAATTCTTATAATATCATTAGGAATTTAAGTTCCAGATAATGTATTTTTGGATATGAACATTTCCTCTGTAATCTATAAGAAATATAATTCTCTTTATTGGGTGAGATAGACCATATATCAATTTTGGCATTTTCTTATTTTTCATATGAAATATTTTTTTCTTATTCAATTGTAATTATATGACTTGAAATTTGCATGATAGTCTTTATGTGAAGTACTTTGAGAGATTATGATTATTTCTGAGGATATATTGCTTTTACAAGTCAGAATTTATCTTATGGCATAAACTATGCTAAACAATTATTAATATTATTATAAAGTTGTTTTAAAATGAACACTTCTTAAATACTTCACATAAATTCAACTTTGAAAAATGATTACATGTGTTATGATTTGTATTTCTTAATATGTATGTCATCTCTTGATTCCATCACTATTGCTTTCTGATCTTAATTATCTTTTTGAGTTAATAATATCCTTCTTTAACCAAAATACTTAATAGGACTTGTGTTTAAGAGCAGAGTATTATAATTCTGATATTTCAGATAGATTGACACCGAATGAGACAGGGATGACATTTAGAACTTTATATGACTTAAATGCAATTTTTAATTATGTTTTCTCTTCTCATTGCTGGATTCTCTAATTATATTCAAATAGTAAGAAGAAAGACCTTTCCAAAGAGACCAAAATAATACACATATATTCTTAAAGATATTAATCAAAGACTATGGGGCATAATAATTTGCCTCAGGTCTATAATTCAGAACTATTCGACACTTATGTGAGTTTTTAAATTTTTCCCCTCAAATATATCAGTAGTCATTGTTCACCTTATTCATTTTCCACCTTGCCTGCAGCTGATTGTAAAGTAGAATTATGACATTTTATAGGTTATCTGAATATAGATCAGCTATTTTATGCATGGAGAAACTAAAATGTGGGCGATCTTTTGATGTCTCCAAAACATTTTATTTTGCTTTTCTTTATTCTACTTTTCTGACAAGATGCCTCCAAAAAAAAAAAAAAAAACAAAAACAAAAAACCCTCTCAATTTCTATTAATAGGTAACAAAGAAACAAAAATGTGGTAGAACGGAAAATTTGAACTAGAAGGGAAAAATGTAATAATTTTTGTTGGATGCATATTTATGCAACAAAAAATGCCAGCATTTCTGCATTTTAGCTTTAAATTTCACCATTACTTCCAAATGCTCTTTTATTGCTTTCTGTAATACAGCCAATTTACTGAGAACAAAATCCATCAAATGAATTCAATTTGTTTTACATTTTATTTTCTTCAATTTATCTTGTGCATGGAATATTTCTCAAACTTAATTCTATTTGTATATTATGTCCTCATTGTATTTCTTCTTCTTTTCAAAATCTCTTTACTTTTCCTTTAAAGTCTGGTTTCTCAGGCTGGATGAGCAGAAGGGAACCTAAAATAACTCTATACTTTTGCATTCGAGTGGGTATTACTCATTATTAAAACATAAGCTTATCCTTCATTTAAGATTTTCTGTCCAACCTTTTAAATATCCATCTTATCATGGAGATACACTTTCCTTCTTCAATGTTACAATGAAGCAGAAGAAATTCCAATACAAAATAGTTTATATCCAAAAAAAAAAACAAACAAACATTTATATCCTCCGAGAAAATCTAATGACAGAGTGCAATAACTCACAAGAAACTAAATTGCAATCCTTGCTTCTAAGTTGGACTTTAAGCTTCATGCATAATGAATTTCTGTGCTATTTACCATTTTTAATGTCTATTCACAGACAAAATGTGGCTCCTGGAGATAGAGGAATGATAATGAGAAATATTGTCTGTTTGTCTCATGTTGCTTTTCATGAGAATCATTCAGTGATTCTCAGAGTAGGTAGCAGAGCGGTATTATTCCCCCAGATTTCCTGAATTATTTTCTAGCTAAATGTAGAATACATTTGCAACAACAGATATTTAAGATTACCCATATCCTTGTAACTATATATTATTTTAGATAATAAAAGTAAACTGACATATACAACCTTCATTTCTTAAATTAAAATGCTGCATAGATTCCTCAGGCAAGACAGACTAGATAGAGAAAAACATGCTCCTACTATTGAGCTCAATGTCTGGACCTTCTACTTTGCCAAGTAGTCTCTCTCCTGAGGGGAAAATATGTTCTCTTTTTCTGTCAAAAACATTTTGCTAAGCTTACTTACAACTGTCTGAACATAAGTTTCAGAATTCTCTACTTCATGTAATTTTATATTTCTTATAGTTTGAAACTTTTATCTTTAAAAGTATTCATAGCTTAACTGAAATAATGAACTTGCTTATGAAGATTAAGAAGTGAAAATTCTAGACATACTAAAAAATACTGTGAAGTTTGAGCCATTTGAAATATTCTGATATAAAAGTTACTTAGAAAATATTTTCTAATTAACAAATGTAAAAATAATTGTTTGATATTACCCCACACCTGTTAGAATGGCTAAAATTAACAAAACAACAGGTGTTGACAAGGATGCAGAGAGAGGGGAACCCTCTTATACTGTTGGTGGGAATGCAAACTGGTGCAGCCACTCTGGAAAACAGTATGGAGGTTCCTAAAAGTTAAAAATAGAACTACCTTATGACTCAGCAATTGCACTACTAGGTATTTACCTCAAAGGATACAAAAATACTGATTTGAAGGGATATGTGCACCCTGATGTTTATAGCAACATTATCAACAATAGGCAAATTATTGACTGATGAATGGATAAAGAAGAGGTGGTTTATATATATATATATACCATGAAATATTATTTGGCCATAAAAAAGAATGAAATCTTGCCATTTTCAATGATGTGAATGGAGCTAGAGAGTTTTATGCTGAGCAAAAAGTCAGTCAGAGAAAGGCAAATACTACAATGATTTCACTCATATGTGGAATTTAAGAAACAAAACAAAGGAGCAAAAGGAAATAAAAAGAGAGAGACAAATGAAGCAATAGACTCTTATCTATAGAAAACAAACTAAGGGTTACTGGAGGGGAGGTGGGCAAGGGATGGGTTAAATGGGCGATGGGTATTAAGGAGGACACTTGTGATGAGCACTGGATGTTGTATGCAAGTAACAGATCACTAAATTCTACTCTCGAAGCTAATTTTACACTGTAATTTAACTAACTGGGATTTAAATAAAAACTTGAAAAAAATAATCATTTCAAAGTCATCTGGAATTTGGGACACCTGGGTGGCTCAGAGGTTGAGTGTCTGCCTTCAGCTCGGGGTGTGCTCCCAGGATCTGGGATCGAGTCCCACATCGGTCTCCCTGCCAGGAGCCTGCTTCTCCCTCTGCCTATGTCTCTGCCTCTCTCTCTCTGTCTCTCATGAATAAATAAATAAATCTTAAAACACACACACACACACACACAGAAAAATCACTCAGAATTTACCTAAAGAACTTTATAAATGTTTTACTTTTTCAAAATTCTGAAAATCTATAGAAATAACAAAATAATCACACAATGAAAACCTGTATACACTTGAATTAGATTGACTAATTATTGACATTTTTAATATTTGCTTTACCTTGTTCTCTATATCAGTGTGTGCATGTATCATTTTCTCTCTCTTGTCCCAAATAACTATTATTTATTCAAATAATATTGATCTTGAAAGTTCTCATTTGTCACCTTCTAGACAATCCCTACCTCGCATAGGGAACTACGGTTCTGATTCCAATCATCCTGGATTAGTTTTGCCTATTCATAAAATTCTAATCATATTTGAATTCTTTTGTCTTTAGCTTCTTTCAGTAAGATAGTAGTTTTTGAGGCGCTCCTGAATGGTTTAGTCAATTAAGTGTTGACTCTTGATTTTGGCTCAGGTCATAATGTCAGGGTTGTGAGATTGAGCCCTGTGTTGGGCTCCATGCTATGGGCATGGAGCCTGCTTAAGATTCTCCCTCTCTTTCTCTCTCTCCCTTAAAAAAAAAAAAAAAGTATTGTTTTTGACATTTATCTGTATTGTTATATATATGGATAACTTTATCAGAAACCACCAGAAAGTTTTACATAGCTACTCTTCTGTATCTGCACTCTCCTGGCCATGAAAGAAGTTGGGTTAATTTGAAACCTCCATGCTGTGAGAAATGCCAGGCTATGTGGAGAGGTCATGCATAGCTGCTCTACTCAACAGCCCCCATGAGTTAAGCCCTGGTTCCAAACATGAGTGAAGATGTCACCAAGCAATGCCAGCCTACTTATTGAGTTCCCTCAGCTGTGCCAGGCTTCCCAACTAGGGACCAACAGAAACATGACATCCTCATGTTCCACATTTGAACTCCTGAACCACAGAATCCCAGAGCACGATAAAATGATTGTTTTATACCACTTAGTTTTGAGTGGTTTGTTAATTTGTTGGCAATAACTAGATATTTGGATACATTGTACTTGCATTATCATTCAGTTTGAAATGTTTTCTAGTTTTTTTGTGATTTCTTTGACTCGTGGGTTACTTAGAAGTGTGTTGACAAGTGTCAAATGTTTCAGGATTCTCTAGATATATCATTATTCACTTCTAATTTAATTCTGTTATGTTCAGAGCACATATTATAAATAAATGCAGCCCTCTGAAACTTGTGAGACGTGTTTTATGTCCCGCATATAATATTTCTTGGTGAATGTTCCATGTCCACTTGGAAAGAATATGTATTCTGCATTTGCTTCATATAAATATTCTATAAATATTGATTGGTTCAAGTTAATCAGTAGTGCTGTTCAGATCTGTAATCTGATTTTCAGGCCACTTGTCCTACTGACTTCTGGGAGAAGGATATTAAAATCACCAATAATTATTATAAAAATATCTATTTCCCCTTCAGTTCTAGTCAAATTTTGCCTATTTTGAATCCTTATTATCAAGAGCATATGCACATAAAATTTTTCACATTTTTCATGAATTTATCCTTTTTCATTATAAAACTATCCTTACTATCTCTGGCAAACCCTTTATCTTATAGTGTGATCAGTCCAGTATTAAAGGTATTTGTTTTTTTTTTACTTTAAAGCAACTTTCTTATATTTGCTTTTTTTCCAGTTATTTTACTTAAAATCTGTATTAGTATTTAACATCTAAATTATTTCTTATAAATCTTTTATAGGAAATTGATTTTTTCTTTCATCCAATATGGTAATATCTGCCTTGTATTAGGAGTGGTAAGCTTTTTGGCATTTAATGTAATTATAGATATGATTTGCTTTAATTCTACCATTTTCCTATTTGTTTTAAATTATTCTTCTCTGAAGTTTGTCTCTATTTACTACCTTTGATTAATAACATTGATATTCTTTCAACAAGAGGATGAGGAATACTTGTGAAGGAGACTAGCATCAGAAGTATAGATTATTGTCCAAAATTCTGGATGTAATGCTACAAGATGACTCTTCAAAAGTAATGAGACCTCCACATGCAAAGAAATGAATCTAGAAACAGATTTGATTTACATCTTTCACTAAAATTAACTTAAAATAGATCTTAAACATAAGATCTAAGTCTGTGTAAACCACAGACTATAAATTCTTAGAAGATACCATAGGAGAAAACCTAGGTGACTTTATACCTGCAATGACTTTTTAGATATAAGACAAAAAGCACAATCCATAGAAGAAAAAATTGATAGGCTAAACTTCATTAAAATTAATAATTGCTGCTCTGCAAATATATTCTAAGAGAATAAAAATATAATCCATTGACTAAGATAATATATTTGCAAAAGACATATCTGATAAAGAATTGATACACTAAATATGTGAAGAATTCTTAAATTCAACGAGAAAGTGAACAATCAGGTTAAAAACTCGGCAAAAAACCTAATAGACATCTCACCAAAGAAGATGTATAGATGGTAAATACGCATATGAAAAGATGCTCAACACCATATATGACTAAGGAATTTCAAATTAAGACAATAAGGAGATACTGTCACACATCTATCAGAATGGTCAAAATCCAAAACACTGACAGCACCAAATGTGGGGAGGATGTGGAGCAATAGGAACTCTCATTCGTTGCAGGTGGGAATGCAAGATGGTACAGTTTGGAAGGTAATTTGGTGGCTTCTTAAAAAAGCTAAATATACTTTTGCCATATAATCCAACATTTGTGCTTCTTAGTATTGCTCAACTTATTTGAAAACTTATACCCACATAAAAACTGCACATGATTATTATAACATTTTTATTTGTAATTGCCAAAAATTGGAAGCAACCAAGATGTTCTTGAATAGCTGAATGTATAAACAAACTGTGGTACATTCAAACCATGGGATATTGTTCAGCAATTAAAAGACATCAACTATCAAAAAGATATGGAAAGATATGAGGGAATCTTTTTTTTTTAATACTTTACTTATTTTTAACTTATTTATTCATAGAGACACAGCTAGAGAGAGAGGCAGAGACACAGGCAGAAGAAGCAGGCACCATGCAGGGAGCCTGATATGGGACTCGATCCCGGGTCTCCAGGATCACGCCCTTGGCTGCAGGCGGCGCTAAACCGCTGCGCCACCGGGGCTGCCCGATATGAGGGAATCTTGAAAACATTTGGCTAAGTGACTTGAGAGGGACTTGAGAGCTAATGAAATAGGCAAAGTTTTGGCATTTATTTCCCCTGGGCTTTATTGAAATATAACTGTCCAAAACTATATATATTTAAAGTGTGCAATCTGATGAATTTTGACATATGAATATACCTGGGAAACCATCATTAATATCAAGGTAATGAACATATCCCTTAACTTCAAAATTTTCCTCAAGCTCATTTTTTTTTTTAAGATTTTATTTATTTATCATAAGAGACACAGAGAAAGAGGAAGAGACATAGGCAGAGGGAGAAGCAGGCTCCTTGTGGGAAGCCTGATGTGGGACTTGATCCCAGGACCCCAGGATCATGCCCTGAGGCAAAGGCAGACACTCAACCACTGAGTCACTCAGGTGTCCCACCTCGTGCTCACTTATAATCCAGCTTTTTTCCTGCTCCAATTTCCCTGATTCCAAGCAACCACTGATCTACCAGGAAATAATCTTAACAGTGGGGAAAAAAGTAGTGAAATGGTCTTACGTGTGCTTCAAAAAAACAAAACACTCTCTGAGAATGGTATGGAATAGAAATGGGTGGAGGTCCCAAGAAGACTGTATTCATAGATATATTAACGTAAATCTTCACATTAGCTTAGCCTGAGGTAGTGGTGATACAGATGGTGGAATGGAAAGATAAAAAATCTTGTTCCTGATCATAGGGGAAAGGCTCCCAGTGCTTCCCCATTGAGAATGATATTTGCTGTGGGCTTTTTGTAGATGGGTTTTAAGATGTTGAGGAATGTTCCCTCTATCCCTACACTCTGAAAGTTTTGATCAGGAATGGATGCTGTATTTTGTCAAATGCTTTCTCTGCATCTATTGAGAGGATCATATGGTTCTTGGTTTTTCTCTTGCTGATATGATGAATCACATTGATTGTTTTACGAGTGTTGAACCAGCCTTGCATCCCAGGGATAAATCCTACTTGGTCTTGGTGAATAATCTTAATGTACTGTTGTATCCTATTGGCTAGTATCTTGTTGAGAATTTTTGCATCCATGTTCATCAGGGATATTGGTCTATAATTCTCCTTTTTGGTGGGGTCTTTGTCTGGTTTTGGAATTAAGGTGATGCTGGCCTCATAGAACGAGTTTGGAAGTACTCCATCTCTTACTATCTTTCCAAACAGCTTTAGTAGAATAGGTATGGTTTCTTCTTTAAACATTTGATGGAATTCCCCAGGGAAGCCATCTGGCCCTGGACTTTTGTATCTTGGGAGGTTTTTTATTTGTTTTTTTTTTTTTTTTTCTTGGGAGGTTTTGGATGACTGCTTCATTCCCCTAAGATCAGGAACAAGACAAGGATGTCCACTCTCACCACTGCTATTCAACATAGTACTAGAAGTCCTAGCCTAAGCAATCAGACAACAAAAGGAAATAAAAGGCATTCAAATTGGCAAAGAAGAAGTCAAACTCTCCCTCTTCACCAATGACATGATACTCTACATAGAAAACCCAAAAGACTCCACCCCAAGATTGCTAGAACTCATACAGCAATTTGGCAGCGTGACAGGATACAAAATCAATGCCCAGAGGTCAGTGGCATTTCTATACACTAACAATGAGACTCAAGAAAGAGAAACTAAGAAGTCAATCCCATTTACAATTGCACCCAAAAGCATAAGATACCTAGGAATAAACCTAACCAAAGAGGTAAAGGATCTATACCCTAAAAACTATAGAACACTTCTGAAAGAAATTGAGGAAGACACAAAGGGATGGAAAAATATTCCATGCTCATGGATTGGCAGAATTAATATTGTGAAAATGTCAATGTTACCCAGTGCAATTTACACGTTTAATGCAATCCCTATCAAAATACCATGGACTTTCTTCAGAGAGTTGGAACAAATTATTTTAAGATTTGAGTGGAATCAGAAAAGACCCCAAATAGCCAGGGGAATATTAAAAAAGAAAACCATATCTGGGGCATCACAATGCCAGATTTCAGGTTGTACTACAAAGCTGTGGTCATCAAGACAGTGTGGTACTGGCACAAAAACAGACACATAGATCAATGGAACAGAATAGAGAACCCAGAAGTGGACCCTGAACTTTATGGTCAACTAATATTCGATAAAGGAGGAAAGACTATCCATTGGAAGAAAGACAGTCTCTTCAATAAATGGTGCTGGGAAAATTGGACATCCACATGCAGAAGAATGAAATTAGACCACTCTCTTTCACCATACACAAAGATAAACTCAAAATGGATGAAAGATCTAAATGTGAGACAAGATTCCATCAAAATCCTGGAGGAGAACACAGGCAACACCCTTTTTGAACTCAGCCACAGTAACTTCTTGCAAGATACATCCATGAAGGTAAAAGAAACAAAAGCAAAAATGAACTATTGGGACTTCATCAAGATAAGAAGCTTTTGCACAGCAAAGGATACAGTCAACAAAACTAAAAGACAACCTACAGAATGGGAGAAGATATTTTCAAATGACGTATCAGATAAAGGGCTAGTTTCCAAGATCTATAAAGAACTTATTAAACTCAACAGCAAAGAAACAAACAATCCAATCATGAAATGGGCAAAAGCCATGAAGAGAAATCTCACAGAAGAAGACATAGACATGGCCAACATGCACATGAGAAAATGCTCTCTGCATCACTTGCCATCAGGGAAATACAAATCAAAACCACAATGAGATCCCACCTCACACCAGTGAGAATGGGGAAAATTAACAAGGCAGGAAACTACAAATGTTGGAGAGGATGTGGAAAAAGGGAACCCTCTTACACTGTTGGTGGGAATGTGAACTGGTGCAGTCACTCTGGAAAACTGTGTGGAGGTTCCTCAAAGAGTTAAAAATTTAAAAAGTGTTAAAATCTGTTTATTGACAAATTGAACACCAATAAAAAATAAATTTATTAAAAAATAAAAATGAAAGATAAAAATCTATAATGTATAATAACAGTAGGTTATTGTTGATGGGTGAACATGGAGATAAAATAGAGGAAATTAATTATTCGAAATCAGTTCCAGGTTTCTAATTTGCAGAATGGAATGGAGAGTAGTAAAACTAACTGATGTAGAAAAACCCTAGTAGAAAAAAAAGGGAGGGGGGAACCGTAGGAGAAGACTACAGATAAATATTTGGCTTTGGTAATTTTGAGTCATTCAAGAAGATATATAATACATTATCAAATATAGAGATTTGGAATTAAAAGGAAAGGTCAGGTATGGAAATAAGAGATTGTGAGTCATAGGTGTTTTTCCATTAGAGTATGTGACCCAATTTTCATTATATATCTCTTTCATTTTATTTAAGGGAACAGAAGTTCATTTTAAGGGAACAGAAGTATGTCTGATGGAGTTGGAGGAAAACGAAAAATGGGTTCATAGTCCATTGAAAGATTCTTTTTATAAAAAGAATAGAAATTGCAGATAAAACTTGATTTTTGAGCCATGTATATTTATTTCTCTATTTTAGATTTTTTCTTATCCATTTTGCTTGTATTTTCATATGAGTATTTATTCAGTTTTCTATACTGACTGATTCAGCTTCCAAAATACATAGCATCATACGTACTTCATAGAGTGATTCATTTGTTTGATTATCAGGTTGGCTCTCAGCTTAGGGGTTGGCTTTTTATTCCTTTTGGTACTTGCCATAAACTTTTCTCATTCTTACAGAAAAAAAAATAGTTTCTGGTTATTTAAAAACTTGTTTTACTGTTTTTCTCTGAAATCTACTGAGGTTGCCTATCTATTCCTCAAACTTTGTTTATTGATTGAGAAAATTTAGCATTACATAGTGTGAAAGACATATCTCCTTCAAGTGGTGATGTTTTACAATTTTTAAATTTTTTTTTTTAAATAGGAAGTATTTCCACCATTTCTGCCTCAGCTCAGGTCATGACAATTGCTATATATCCTATACTTAGCCTTACCCTCACCAACCCATGCTCTAGTCAAGTTCAAGGGGCCATCTTCCTAAAACATGCCTTTGATATAGTTTTATGAAACAGCTAATTCATCAATGTCACATGGATAACCCAGAATCTTTAGATGGCACCTTTCAATGCCCATATAGTGGGTGGCATTCTTATTTATTTATTTATTTATTTATTTATTTATTTAATTTTTTTCTTGGAGTTCAATTTGCCTACATATAGCATAACACCCAGTGCTCATCCCATCAAGTGCCCACCTCAGTGCCTGCCACCCAGTCACCCCCACCCCCCGGCCCACCTCCCTTTCCACCACCCCTTGTTCGTTTCCCAGAGTTAGGAGTCTTTCATGTTCTGTCTCCCTTTCTGATATTTCCCACTCATTTTTTCTCCTTTCCCCTTTATTCTCTTTCACTATTTTTTATATTCCCCAAATGAATGAGACCATATAATGTTTGTCCTTCTCTGATCGACTTATTTAACTCAGCATAATATCTTCCAGTTCCATCCACGGTGAAGCAAATGGTGGGTATTTGTCGTTTCTAATGGCTGAGTAATATTCCATTGTATACATAAACCACATCTTCTTTATCCATTCATCTTTTGATGTACACCGAGGCTCCTTCCACAGTTTGGCTATTGTGCACATTGCTGCTCTAAACATCGGGGTGCAGGTGTCCCTGCGTTTCATTGCATCTGAATCTTTGGGGTAAATCCCCAGCAGTGCAATTGCTGGGTCGTAGGGCAGATCTATTTTTAACTATTTGAGGAACCTCCACACAGTTTTCCAGAGTGGCTGCACCAGTTCACATTCCCACCAACAGTGCAGGAGGGTTCCCCTTACTCCACATTCTCTCCAACATTTGTGGTTTCCTGCCTTGTTAATCTTCCCCATTCTCACTGGTGTGAGGTGGGATCTCATTGTGGTTTTGATTTGTATTTCCCTGATGGCCAGTGATGCGGAGCATTTTCTCATGTGCATGTTGGCCATGTCTATGTCTTCCTCTGTGAGATTTCTCTTCATGGCTTTTGCCCATTTCATGATTGGATTGTTTGTTTCTTTGCTGTTGAGTTTAATAAGTTCTTTATAGATCTTGGATACTAGCCCTTTATCTGATATGTCATTTGCAAATATCTTCTTCCATTCTGTAGGTTGTCTTTGAGTTTTGTTGACTGTTTCTTTTGCTGTGCAGAAGCTTCTTATCTTGATGAAGTCCCAATAGTTCATTTTTGCTTTTGTTTCTCCTGCCCTCATGGACTCATCTTGCAAGAAGTTACTATGGTAAAGTTCAAAAAGGGTGTTGCCTAGTTCTCCTCTAGGATTTTTAATGTTTAATAGATATTATCCTTTTTCTCTTTGTTTTCTTGTCCTTCTTAAAAGTAAAATCAGCACCCCTAATATTAAGAATATCAGCATAGAATGTTAGAATTTAAAGGAAGCTTTGTGAAGTAAAAATTTGCTATCTCTGACTTCTTGCTTAAAAATGATAAAAATATTGCTTTGCTCCATACATCATTTTAGTTTCTCTGACACTGTTACTTTTATTTAATACTATAGTAATTTCCATACAGCTTTGTCAGGATTTCCTATTGTTATTCTTAACAAGGACTAGACAAATATGTAGCTACATCAAAGGGTACAGTTTATTTCCATATAGACATTTATCAGTTTTGTATTTTAATGCAGTAATTTTATCCTAACTTTCCTTTATTAAATTTCTTATAAATGGCTAATTGAATAGAATCTCTGGTGTGTATTCCTCTTATATTTTTATGAGTCATGTTTTTTGGACTTTTAAAAAATTATACTTAAGAGGTTTTGGAGGATATATTTTGAGATGCTTAAGTAAACGAATTTGTTTGAGAGGTAATAAAGCTACATTTTTTGAGAAGTAATTCTCATAAGCTGCTTTGCCTGGGTCAAGAGTAAATCCCAAGTAGCAAAACAACTTTAAATCTGCAACTCTGTTTCTCCAGATTTTCCCCCCTCCCCTACTGATTTTATTATTTGTTTTGGTTGTTAGTTCATGCATGATCAATATATTATTCCTTGCTGATAGCAGCAATCAAGAATTTTGCTTTTTCCATCAGTTGATAATCTCTGTTAGAGGGATCATAAAAATCTATTCTCCGTTTGGTGAGAGATAACAGAGAATCTGATTAGTTAGTCTTTTGTGTTTCTCTTGGTCTATTTGTGACCTTCAGTCAGTTAAGAGTTTCATTTATAGCTCCTTAGAATCCAGACTAATTAGTTTGTTTCTGTGCTTACTTTGTCCTAAGGCTGGACTTGTAGAACTGAATTTATGAGCTTTCTAACTGCGCCTATAATTAATGCCCTAACCTCTCACTGAATGAGTATGAGATGTTTTCCATCCATAATACCTCACATCTAAGGTGACTCCAATCATCCCTGTTCCTGGTATCATAATCTTTTGTAGTTTTTTCCCATTTTATGACATGCTTGGTCTGGGTGCCCAAGAGCTTAGGATAGATGTGATAGAATGTAGCATCTTAGATGTGGCTTTCATCTGGTGCATGCTTTCTTGCTCTCTCTCTTTTGGACCGCTTGTCCTGGGATAAGAAAACTGTCATGTTGTGAGAAGTGCTGTGAAGAGTTGGAGGAAAACTGAAGGTAATTTCCATCAGGGAGGATGTTAGGCTTCCACGTGAGTTGTTTGGAAGCCCCTGTTGAGCTGTGAGATTACTCAGCCTTGGATAGCAGCTTGATTGCAATCTCCGAAGAGGTTCTGGCCAGAATCACCAGATGTTTCTGCATTCCTGACCTTCAGAAACTGCCTAATGTAGTAAATATGTGTTGTCTTAAGATGCTTAGTTTTGGAGTAATTTGTTAAGCAGTAGTGGTTAACTAATATACCTGCCTCTGGAGGATCCTGGTTAATAAATATCTCAAATTAAAAATGCTCTGTTCTGGTTTCTGGTAGTGATAGTTGTATAAGTATAATATCCATTGAGTCCATAAAAATTATAATTTGTAAGTTTTAGATTAATAGTATACTTACAAACTGGTAGCTCAAGAATGTTTTAATATGAGAATCAAAGTTTATAAATTTAAAGTGAATCTGTGGATACATTAGTACAACTTGATAATTTTAGTTAAAAATATATCTTTTCCTTTATTTTTATCAGTTGAAAATACTAAATAGAGCACATTTTATTATTTTTAAGATAAGATCTTTAAGGATGTCTGGTGGCTCAGCGGTTGAGTGTCTGCCTTTGGCTCAGGGTGTGATCCCGGACACCCAGGATTGAGTCCTGCATCAGGCTCCTTGCATGGAACCTGCTTCTGCCTCTGCCTATGTCTCTACCAATCTCTCTCTGTGTCTCTCCTGGGTAAATATATAAAATCTTTAAAAAATAATAAAATAAAATAATAAAGATTTTTATTTATTTTTCAAAAAGAAAATAGTTCATTTGAATTTTCTCAACCACTTACACTTATTGATAAAATCAGTAAACAGTAATCTTATATAACATTTAAAACTATAAAAATATAAATTTGTGCCCAACTAAATTGAATGATAATTCTGAGAAATTTTTATAACAAAACTAATTATTTTTTCTATACATCAGCTTGATCTTTTCCAAAAACTGTTAAATATTTTAAAATCTTAAAATCTTAAATTGAGTTAATTAATGACTAATCATTTGATACCTGGTTTCTAAGTAACGTTTCTGAATACAGAAACATTGATTACCGAGTAATATAATGCTTATAAATGTTAGCTCCTTTTTTATATTTGAGTAGACGATTGGAACATGTTAACAAATGGTTCATTTTTGTAAAGCAACATGTTTGGCTCTAGAAAATTGTGAGTCTTAATAGTCTTCTAAAACACTGGTGTATGAAAATTTTCAATTACTAGCTTTCCAGTTTTTTGTGAAATATTACTTTTGTTAAAATGTATAACTAATATGAGTATTTGAAACTAAGAGTGATATTGATAGAACATTACATTCTCAGATAGACAGATGAGACTTTGTTTTTCAGGGAATCAGAAAGTAGGTTTATTGCCCTAGGATATGAAACATCATAGTAAAAGACAAAATATGACTATTTCTTCCAAGTTGTAAAGGATATGAAGGAAAGAAATGGGATTTTCTTTGGTTTATAATATCCATATCCAAAAAAGAAAACTAAAAGATATGTTAAAAACTTGGCAACATTTTCTCAGTTTGATGGAGATATTTTCAGATAATTATAGTGTTTAAATTGGGAGAGGGAGTCTCCTTAAAATCTTTACTGCCAAATATTGACACAAAACTGAATTTTGTTTTTTCTTTAAGATGAGGAATTGACGTGCCTTCGTGGGGTTAAGTCTCTGCTTTTAGCTCAGGTCATGATCTCTGGGTCCTGGGATCGAGCCCTCAAATTGGGCTTCCTGCTCAGTGGGGAGTCTGCTTCTTCCTCTGCCTCTGCCCCTTCCCCTACTTGTCCTCTCTCTCTTTCAAAGAAAGAAAGAAGAAAGAAAGAAGGAATTGGTTTAAAGCTATTAACAAAGGTAGTGACTGATTATTCTTTACCAAAACATCGGTATAATAACAAAGTTTCCATATCTCACTAGAATAATTTTCTTTACTTTGAATTGCCTTTGAAATATTTTGATTGTTTCTTTTTTTTTTATTTTTTTTATTTTTTTTTATTTTGATTGTTTCAAGATATGTTTCCTCAGTTGTGAAGGAGCCAGTATTCCTTACAACCATATAATAGTCTTCTACATCTTTTTTTTTTTTTTTAAGATTTTATTTATTCATGAGAGGCACAGAGAGAGAGAGACACAGAGACACAGGCAGAGAGAGAGGCAGAGAGAGGCAGGCTCCATGTAGGGAGCCCAATGTGGGACTCGATCCCTGGACTCCAGGACCATGCCCTGGGCGGAAGGCAGGCACTAAACCGCTGAGCCATCCAGGGATCCCTAACATCTTATTTTTAAATAACACTGATTAAAATAAGTAACTATTGATCATATTGTAATTAATACCCAAATCTCATTTGGTAATTCTTTTGAATTCCAAAACTAGCCCCTAAAATCAGAAAAAAATATTCAAAATGTCTTTGACACCTAAGATACCTTTGAGATTTCTTAAAGGTTCCCTGGAAAATAGTATCAATCTCATTTTTTAAAGGCAAGATGCTATAAATGATGAAGTGTGCTGGGTATGTTTCAAGTTTTGTAATTGGTTCAACATTACTGTAATACCTGTATATGAACAGTTGTCAAATTAAAAGAGATATTCAACCTTCTGTAGGATAAGATTTTGTAGATATAGTATTACACAAAATGTACAATTTTCAAATATTCAAACTGAATATTTGAAAGTTTATCATGAATATACTCACATGAGATTTATATTTATTTTTTAAAAGATTTTATTTATTTATTTCAAAGAGAGTGCATGGGAGCACAAGCATGAGCAGAGGGAGGAGCATACTCCCCACTTAGCAAGGAGCCCTACCTGAGGCTCTATCCCAAGACCCTGGGATCATGACTTGAGCTACAGACAGACCCCTAATCAACTGAGCTATCCACACCCCAAGGTTTATATTTAAAGGCTATGGCTATGGGGACACCTGAGTAAGCTCAGTGATTGAGTGTCTGCCTTCAGCTCAGGGCATGATCCCCGGGTGTCGGGATTGAGTCCCACGTCAGGCTTCCTGCATGGAACCTGCTTCTCCCTCTGCCTATGTCTCTGCCTCTGTGTGTGTGTGTGTGTGTGTGTGTGTGTGTGTGCGTCTCATGAATAAATAAATAAAATCTAAATAAATAAATAAATAAATAAATAAATAAATAAATAGAAGCAAAGGCTATGGTGCAGAGGTGCAGTGAGAGTAAAGGATGTAAACAACCATCAGAGGTCCAGGAGCCATTTTACAACTCAGAAAGTTGCCCGGGGCCCTTCTGTGATCAGACAGGACTACTGAGGCTCTGATTCGCACTGTGAAGATCTATGCGAGGATTCTTGATTTCAGTAGGCTGAAAAAGTTCTCAGTGACTTCTGAAGTAGTGAAGCTAGTTTGTCAAACCATTTAGGTCAGTGGCAAATCATCAGTAAAGAAGCTAACTTTGGGGTCGGGGGGTTTGGAACCCTAATCCGGATATGAAAACTGCTCTTGGCATTGTCAGACACTAGCAGAGAAAAGTACAGCTTTTCTAAACCAGTTGCAAATTAAATCTATCTCCATATAAAATATTATTCAAATAAAATTTGTGTTTGTATGTTTTTGGGGAAGGCCATGGAGATTTGTCAATGATCTTGGTGCCTGTAGTTATTACTCTTAGGAAACTGTTGCTCAAAACTTTAAGAGATAGTCCTTTCCTGAATCCTAATAAGGAATTCTAATTTCTTCTATTCTGATATGATTGATTACTTAATAAATTATCTGTAGACACTCAGTCTCAATCTTGCAGAGGTTTCTACTTCCCTCTGCAGCTTGCTGAAGGCTTAGCCATAAGTGACTAGCTAGAATTTTTGTCTTCAACAAAGATGCACAGCCTAAGAGCCTCATGACAGGACTAGTTACTCTGAGCTATCTGTAAGAATAGTTCTTGAGTACCAGTCTCCCAACTGACACCATTTAAGCCAACTTCTGATTGTTACCAGTGGATCAGGTCAGGATTTCTGGGCTCTTTTCAGTCCTAAAGCAGACGTGTTGAATTAAAGGTGACTTATGACTCAAGATTGGGCAGAAGAAGAATTAATTAAACTGAACTGGATGAACAGATAGAAATTTTATTGTAGTCATTTGTTCAGAATAGTGTTATGACTTCCAAAGGTTTATTGTTATGCTTACATAACACTTGCCTTTCTTAAGCTATCTCTAGCTTTTAATTTTTTTCCTTTTGTTTTTGCAAAATAAAAAGAAACAATTTTAATGAAATCTAATTCTCATTGACATCTCTCCCTCATGCCATGAACTTAGAAACAAATACTTTATCCAGTTCCTTGCTTACATGTAATATATTATTTGCATAGGTTCTATAACAAATGTTCTCCTTTTAATTGGAATAAAATTGGAAAAATTAACTATGTAATTGAGGCCATACCTAAAGGATCATACTTGCAGATCATAACTGTGTGGTACCACACTATTTACAATTGGTAAAATATTCTCACCAACTAGATAAGAAACTCTCTTGGGTATGAAGGAGAAATTGAATGATGCTATAAAAGTGCTCCATACTGTCTGAGAAGTTTATAGAAGGAGGAATTAGTGGAAACAAATATCCCTCAAGCTCTCTTTCACATCCTTCACAGTGTAACATGGATCAATGACATTTTCTGTAAAGGGCCAGACAACATAGATCTTAAATTTTGAGGATCGCTGCTGTTTCTGTTGCGTATCCTTCTCAGTGTTTCTTACATTCTTTAAAAATTCAAAAACCATTCTTGGCTCACAAGTTACACAAAAACAGTATGCGGCATATTGTTTGTGAATCCTTGCTATAACTTGCACAGTTTAAGGATTTGCCAGAGTTTGAGTATTCTATGCAATAGTGTTAGCCAGTTGATTAGCTCACTATTTTTATTTTCATTTTTATATTCTAGGACTATCTTACAGGTTATGTGGACTGTCAAAAATGATTTGTTCTAAATGACTAGGTTTTCTTAAAAAATTTACACATTCAATTAGCTGATATTATAGATGTTCCTACTTAGAAATATGAAGATTACATAATCTGATTAACTCTTTAATGGAAGGGCAAACCTGAGAGTTGTTAGGTTTTCGACTGTATGGACAGAAATGTTAATTGATTGTTTGATTCACTGCCCATATGATCAATTTGAAAGCCATGGAACAGTCTTTCAGGAAGCCAATCTTTCTTTCTTAATGCTTCTGCAGTTAACTCTAAATTTAAATCTGATAATGTTACTTGCATGTGTGAAAACTATCAGTGACTATCACATTCTCATATGATCATTTAAAAAATCTTCAGTAGAGCATTCTAATTTCTTTATAACATGACCCAGTGTTCATTTTGAGGACAATATTTGGCATATTACTGTATTTTAACCAAGGCAAATCTTTACCACTGTTCCATTATGCTAAGTTCTCTCTGTAGTGATGATTTCTTTGTTCATGGTATTTCTTCACTTTAGAGTACTCTTTCTTCTTACCATAAATTTGTAACAAACAAATATTCATGATTCAATGATGTCCTCATCAGTAAGTACATTGAATATGTGATATTGTTTTTCTTCTACAATAGGAAAAATTTCCAGAGATTATTAATATACCAGACTGTGGTGAAATGGCTGAGTTAGCCATCTGGGTTATGTGTTCTAAGAGAACTAGTAAACAAAATGCCAGCTCATCTGTTCTAGTGCTTGTTAGCTTCCCCATTAGATTCAGTTCATTGGATTGTGATTTTTGTCAAATACCATACAATAAAATTTGTATTTGTTTTGTAGAAGGCCATACTTGAAAACACTGTGATTGTTTTCAATTCAATGGTTGATTGTTACTCATGAACATCAACTATTTTTACAAATTAATTAGCTGTCACCTAGCAATTGATAAGACACCTACTGCATTTTAAGGGTGGTAATTCAGGAAACACCAGGAGTTTGACGGTATATTGCTCCATGGGAAAAGATCCAGAAGGCCCTTCATCATGGGAACTGGAAGTGGGAGGGGTCATGGTGTACTGAAGGGAGGACAGGCAAGAAAGAGTTTTCAGTTGACTCTTGTATCATAATCAAAATATGCATTTCTGATTCTTTAATATGTAGTTCCACAAGTAAATGAGTCTTAAGTTCAATGAAGATAATGGTTTAAGAGTAAATTTTCATTGTTACATCAAAGTATTGAAAATTTCAAGTTGGCAGATCTGGCTTTGGGGAGGGCTGGTGAAGAAGAGTTACTTGCAAACTAATAAGGAAAGTGAATTCAATTGAAAAGAGCCATCCTCATTTCTCTTCTTAAAATCTATAGTTTTTTCAATTAAAGCCTGCAGAAAATGTTTCTTCTTCTGCTTTATCTGTTCTTTGTAGTGAGATAAAAGACCTCACATGATAGTTGAGAGAATGTAGAGATCTGAAGGCTACTGGCTGTGCCATTAATGGGGAAAACAGAATAAGGATTTTTGTAGTTCAGTTATATCATTTTCCACCATCCACAACTTCAAACACATCACAGAGAACAGTGGCTATGAGTAATCACACTCTTAATAATGCTTTTTGTACTAAAATAAGAAGTCTCATCAGAGGTTTTAACCTAAGTTTCATTATGTGTCTCTAGATGTCATGTATATTTTCCTAATTTGTTACTTTCCATATGAAAATGATAATATGAGTTATTCTGAAACCAAATTTCTCACTCTGTTTTGCTAGGAAAAGTGAAAAAGAAGTCAGATTACTAACATTTGTCTGTGGAAGATCTATATATAAACGCTCTGTATAAATGCCTTAGATGCTGAGTAGATGTCAGTAAATATAATACATTTGTTGATTAAAGTTGGCATAGGATTATGGTGTTAATACCATAACCCCCATATTCTATTAATAGAATTATTTTCTAATTTTAATTTGGTTTTCTTAATAAATTGAGAAACCTCCATATTCTATTACTTAGAATGAATACATTCTGAAATTAAAAATTTATTTAAAAGAATGCAATATTGTTTCTCTTAGGAATACAGCACAGGTCAAACATGCTTAACAATATTTTCACAGTACTTGGTCTTGACATTTTATATAAACATATAAGATAATTCATAGAATTTATATTTTACATAAATATAATCTGAAGTACATTAGATATATAGAACATTTTAAAGTGTGTAAACATTTTCCATGACATTAATTTTTTATTTATTTTATTTTATTTATTTTATTTTATTTTATTTATTTTAAGACATTTTATTTATTTATTCATGAGAGACATAGAGTGAGAGAGGCAGAGACACAGGCAGAGGGAGAAGCAGGCTCCATACAGGGAGCCTGATGTGGGACTCGATCCTGGATCTCCAGGATCACACCTTGGGCTGAAGGCAGAGCTAAACCGCTGGGCCACATGGGCTGCCCGAAATTAATTTTTTAACAAATAGACTTGCCATAGATAAGTCTCAAGTTTTACATGTACAACTTAATAAAATATTTTTTTCGGAATAAATACCTTAAAAAGATAAACATTATCTTATTATCCAGTTCAAAAAAGCAGGGATTTTCTCTCCTATAAAATATGAGTGGGTTACTCTCACTTTTCCCCAAATTTAGAAATTTTTTTAGATTGTAGGAGGCAACTGACATACTAAATAGACCAAAGGAGTTAGCATTAAATAGACCAAGGGAGGAAACTACAAGTTTCTCTTTTTCCTCAATTTAGGTTTTTTAAACAAGTTTAAGTTGTCATGCTTCAGTTGGGTCAAGACTAAAACATTAACTGATCTGGGAATTTATGAGCTCTTTGTGTCACCTAATTTGGAAAGTTCTCAGGGCAGAAATGTGGCTATGCAGAGGTCATTCCCTGAAAATATTGAAAGGTAAATGGACAACATGCTTCTACCTAGGGTTAATGGTAATAATAATAATAATAATTATAATTATAATGATAATAGTAATAATAATAGTATTGTTGGGACAAACAATAAACACACCAAAAGCTTGAGAGAGAGATTCTTTGAAGAATTTAGGCGTTGAAAACCTCCTGTGTATACAAAGGAATTTAGAAAGCCAGATTCATGCCCAGAGCAGGGTGCAAGTTTAGAAAATTGCTGAGAAGACACTAATCTTTGACTTCTGGCTGACTGTTAATTCTAGTGCAAGCAAAAAATGAAGGCTAAAACAGAGTTGTAAATGGCTTTGGCTAAGTATTGAAGGAATGTCCTCAGAGCCAATCTGCAAAGACTAGTTGAGTTTTACTTTGTCTTTCCCCCATCCCATTTTTTTTGATTCTAGCTATTCAAGAAAATTTCTATAAAAACATTAGTTTATCACAAGCTAAAAGGATAACAATTTTGAATACCATGCACAAAGTAGGCAGTCTCTACAAAAAATTTTTACATAAGTCATTAAATGAACATTACTACTCATAATATACAAACAAGCAAACAAATAAACTCCAAGTCCTGAGGATGAAAAGAATCTGATTTCTAGAATTACTACATTATAATATTCAAATTGTCTAGTTTTCAATAGAAAATTATAGAGCATGCAAAGAAGAAAGAAAATATAGCCATTTTACAAGGGAAATGAAAAGAAACCACCCCTAAGGAAACAGACATTAGACTTACTAAATGAAGAATTTAAATTAACTTTCTTGGAGCACCTAGGTGCCTCAGTCAGTTAAGTGTCCAACACTTGATTTTGGTTCAGGTCATAATCTCACAGTTGTGAGATCAAGCCTTGCATTAGGCTCTGTACTGGGTGTGGAGCCTACTTAAGATTCTCTTTCTCTTCCTCTTCTCCCTGTCCCCTGCCCCAGCCCCGACTGCTCACACTCTATCTTCTCTCTCTCTAAAAAAACAAAGCAAAAAATGAATTGACTTTCTTAAATATGCTGAAAGAACAAAATAAATCCAATCATGAACAAAAACAAAAGGAAATCAGAGGAATAATGCATGAATGGATACAAAATATCAATAAAGAGATAAAAATTATTTAAAAAGAACAAAAATGTGGAGCTGAAAAGTATATTAAATGAAACGAAATATTTACTAGGGGTTTCAATGACACATTTGAGCAGACAAAAAGAAGAATCAGGGGACTTGAAAATAGTTCAGTTGAAATTATCTGTATCTGATAGAAAGACATAGAAAGAAAAAGAATGTGGAAAGATAAAGCCTACCACACCTGTGGGATGCCATCAAGGAACCACATGCATAATGGGAAGAGGAGGGACAGAACAGAGAAGAAAGAATATTTGAATAAATAATGACAAAAACTTCAATAATTTGATGAAAGTTATTTAAAAAAGAAAGATAAAGTAGAAGAAATTCATAACAAGACATATTATAATCAAATTGTCAAAGACATACAGAATCTTGAAGAGAACAACAACAATAAAAGCAATTTGTCACTGGAAGAGATCTTTAATAAGAATATTCATCAATTTCTCCTCAGAAACCACGGGCACTAGAAGGCAACAGATGATGTACTTAAAATGCTCAAAGAGAAAAACTCAACCAAAAATTCTATGTCTGACAAAACTATCTTTCAAAAATGGGACACACTGAAACATTCTTAAATAAAAGAAATTGAAGGAGTTTGTTGCTAGTAGACCTGCCCTATAAGAAATGTGACAAGAAGTCCTTTAGATAGAAATGAAAGAACACTCGAAAGCAACTTAAAACTATATGATGAAATAAAGAACATTGTTAGTTAACTAGATAGGTAAATATAAAGGCCAATGTTATTTTATTTTTGATTTGTAAATCTGTTTTTTAACTCTAAGATTTAAAATACAGATGCAGAAAATAATTATACATCCATGCTAATAGGTAGACAAGGTATAAAGATTTACTTTCTGACAATAATAACATAAAGAAGGGTATGTAACTATATAGGAGCAGTTTTTTAATACTGTTGAGGCTAAGTTGGTATTCATTTAAATTTGTTTGTCATAAGTTCAAAAGATTAATTGTAGTACCCAAAATAATCACTGAGATTGACTAAAATATGTAAAGAAAAGGAATAGGAAACCAAAATGATAAATTATGTAAAAAGCAGTTAAACATTAAAGAAGGCAATAAAGGGGAAACTGAGGAACAAAAAAAGAAATGACCTATAGAAACAAATTGCAAATTTCAAAGGTAAGCTTTTTCTTATCATTAATTAATTTAATGCATCCAAGAGACTTGTGAACAAGTTCACAAGATACAAATAGGTTGAATGTAGAAGAGTGAGACAGATATTTCATGCAAATAATAACCAAAAGAATGCAGGAGTGACTATGCTAATATTAGAAAAAAAATAGACTAAGTAAAAAACTGTTACAGGAAACCAAGAAGGATATTATATGTTGATAAAAGAGACAATCCATCAGGAGTATGTAACTATTATTTGGTTGAGGGGACAGACAATAAGAATTATATAGTAATCCAAGAAGTGATAAGGTTATGAGGAAAAATAAAGTATGGTAAAGGAGCAAAGATTGTGTAGTGGTGTGTTATTTTAGACAGTATAGTCAAGGTAAGGCTCCTAGTAGCTGGTAACATTTGATCAGAGATCTCCAAGCCATACATATATCAGGAGGAAGAACAGTTCAGACAGAGATAACAGTAGGTACAAATGCCAAATTCTTGCCAGTGTGAAAAGCAGCAAAGAGGTCAATGGCTGGAGAAGCTATCTTGTTTGAGAATAGATGAGGTCAGAAAAAGCCAGAGTACAGCTCAGTCAAGACTCGGTATCATAACTACTTTGACATCAACAACTTTGGATTTGTGATGGAGGAAGACACTAAATGAAATGATACTGATCGCATTCACTGCCTCATAAAATAGTAGTATCTACTAAAATATTTTCTTTTAATAATATTTTGGAAATATTCCAGGGTCTTCTGTAGTTTCAAAAAAATATTGTGAATTTGCTTTTCATTATGCCAAACTGATTATCTACCAAAGATCTTTTACTGTATCTCATCCTCCACACAAATTTTTTATTTTTGTTTCATTTTGCTTATGTTTTATGACTTGGAATTCATCCTAATCCATGTATACTCAATTTATTTTCCTGCTATTATAGAAAAGGTTTCCAGAATTAAAATGGCATTAAGAGAATTCCATTTAAAAGTCATTTTGAGTTTAAAAGGAAGTAATCTCATCTTCCTGGGTAGAAAAAAAATGAACTCATAGTAATAGATTATTCAGTTCATATAAATTTTTCAATTATCTAATATCATTTGGTAGATATTTACAAAAGGACATACAGCAACATCAGGTCAGAGACATTTTGAATACAATATTCATCTATAAACCACTACTGAATTTGTTCTCTGGAACCTGAGAAATTGTCTCTGAGCACTGCCATCACCATCCATTTCAGAAAGTAGATAGGAATCACGTACTCTTTTTTTTTTTTTTGCAGGTTTTTATTTAATTTCCAGTTGGCATACAGTGTAATATCAATTTCAAGTCACTATAATATAGTGACTCAAACTTCCATTCAATACCTCATGCTCATTGAAAGCACACTCTTAAAGTGCATCTCCATCTCCTTTTTTCACCCCTGCCCCCACCTACCTTCCCTACTCTTTGAGAAGAGCATTGTAAAGTGAAAGAAGAAAAGGAGCCAAATATTTGACTCAAATTTTAAAGCAGCAGGAAAATATATACTTTTAGGGCAAGCTTTTCCCATGTGGGAAAAATAAAAAAGATAAAAAACCAAAATACACTCCATACTTTGGAGGTGGTGGAGCTTGGAGACTGGAGGAATCATATATAACTGAAGGGAAGATTCAGAGGGAGATAGACCTTTCACTGGGATAAGCAATGTGATTGCATCTCAGCTGCCAGTAAGCATAGGAACGGAGTCAGCTCTTAGGTCACCCTGTCTCCAAGACTGTAAACTCTATATATTGTCTTAATCAAGGTGCTTTCTTGGCTATCTCTAATTTTATCCCCACTGTTAATCACTTTGCACACTTCTCAACTCTTGGCCAGACATACATTCAGACAGACCTGTATTAAACCAATCCCAGAACTGTGATCAGGACCTCTGCAGAGCATAGGGCCCTAGAATCTCAAGGTTGGGCAGAGACCTTTTCCAGGTAATGTTGGATAAGATATAACCAGTTTGGGATCTCCTTCTAGGCAAGAACAGTGTGGTAATCCACTCTACTCTCAATACTGGTAGGGCTGTTAGTACGTTGAAATAGGAGATTGATGAAAACTCTGGAAATGCTTTCATTAAAATATTGCTAATGCAGTGAAATTTGCCACCCCAAAATATGTCTCTTTGGCATAATGATTATTTTAGGCTGATTATTTTTTTAAGAACCTGCAAACACCAGAGAAGCTCTGAAAACCAAGTACAAGTTACCCTTATGTCAGAGTCATTTACACATACAGTTGACCCCTCAACAACATGAGTTTTGACTGTGGGGGTCCATTTATATGCAGATTTTGTTCAATAAATACAGCACAGTACTGTAAATGTATTTTCTCTTCTTATGATTTCTGGACTAGCATTTCTTTTTCTAGCTTCTTTTATAGAAGAATACACTGTACATACAATATACAAAATATATTGTTAACAGTGTTAATCAACTGTTTATGTTATTGGCAAGGCTACCAATAAATAGTAGGTTATTAGTAGTTAAGTTTTGAGGGCAAAGTTATAAATGGATTTCCAAATGAGAGAAATCTCCATGTGTAGGGATGTCTTTCTCGCTGTGCCAGGAAGAGGGGCACTCTAGAAACTCAACAGGTAACACAACTTAAATTTGCATAATAGTCTTACCCTTGTTTAAATACTTTTGCTGACAACTTCCCTTAACTGACTCTCCATATTAACATATCCTTTTATCCTTAGCTGAAGGTGATAATTAAGGTGATGCCTTTGGTGATTTTTGATAGTTACTAAGTTTGGGGGGCAGGGTGTATCTTCCATGTATACATGTCAATAAACTGTTTTTCTCCTGTCAGTCTGTCTTCTATCAATTTATTAGACCAGCCAAAGAACCTAGAAGGGATGAAGGGAAAACTTTCCCTCCTCCATATTACTTTATTATAATCTGATTGTTTCTTGTGAAGTCTTTTCAATGTCAGTAGACTATATATAGTATATATATTGAGTAAAAGAAGAAACTGAGATTCAAATTATTCACTTTTTTTCTTCCTTTTATTGGGAAGTGACTGATTTCATGCTACTCTTACTTCTAAGGCAACTATTTGTGGAGGCCAAGAAAATTAAGGCCATTCCACTTTAAGTTCAGCGTTATCACAAGTACAGCCATGCCAGGCCCCTGTGAATAAGAGTTGAACTTTACCTTACTTCAGTTACAGGAAGAAAACAGCTTACAGCTTAACATCCTAGAAAGCCCCATATTAGAATAAAAACAGAGCCCAAGCCAAGGGCAGGAAGCCCCTATTAGAATGAGAACAGCCCTAGCCAGTGGCAGGAAGCCCCTACTAAAATAAGAACAGAGCTCAATGCCCTTGAAGGCCCCATATCAAAATGTAAACAGAACTTGAGGAATTGCTCCACCCCTTCTGGAGGTCCCCTAGACCAGCCCTTAAAACTAAGCTGAAACCCACCTCCCTGCTCTGCTGTGTCGGATATACTTGGACCCAAGCTCGAGCTTGTAAATAAACCCTCGTGTGTTTGCATCGGTGTCGGCTCCTTGGTGGTTTCTCGAATTCGCGATCTTGGGCACAACACTATTATTACAATCTTAAAAAGTAAATCACAAACCCAAAATGGAGTCATTTATGTTAAGACCCCGCATCAGCAATCCGAGACTTAGTACTTAACGTAACTGCAGTTTTAACCATCCCAGGAATGTAACCTTTAACCAGTCAACGTGACATTTCCCGGTCAGCACTAGGTTATTTACTGGTAGACACCTTCTGTTCCACTTAGGAAGGTGACCTTGTCTAAAACAATGAATTCTTTGCTAATAATTTCATTTTCTCCACTCCCTCTCTACTGTTAAAAAGTAAAATTTCAACTGAATAAATTTTAAAGATCTTATTAGCTTTATTAAACAATTTATGAATTGGGCAGCATCGTATCTAGCAAACAGAGGAGAGCTCTTAAGAGTTATACAAAATGGAAGGTTTTTATAGAAAGGAGGATGGGGTTAAAAAAAAGTTATAAGCAAAAGAAAAGACAAAATTGTTTCAGGCCAGATCACCTTCCCCTAGAGGGAAGGGTGGGGAGGATTATTATGCAGATTACATCATCTTTCTTTGGGGGATGGAGAAAGCCCATCCAAAAGATTACCTCATTGGTGCTTATCAGAAAACTCCTAACTCTTTACTTAAGACATTTCTGGAGGAGGTTGAAACTGAAATTAGGTTCGATATTAAACCCTGGTTTACTGACTTTAGCAGTAACCAAAGTGATGCCACTTGGGGCCCTTGATTTTCTTTTTAACACTATATTTAAAAACATTTCCTTTTCTTCAGCTCAGGGGAGCTCCATCTTATTTATTAGATCAGATGCTGCATGATTTATGAATCATTCAATAAAGCTAGTTTGATCTTTTAAGCCACTCAGTTGAAGTTTTGTTGTTTAACAATAACTATCAGTTACTACTATTTGAAATTAATAATTTATTCACTTGTTGTTTGCTACTTTCCCACCTTAGAACTATAAAAGGATAGACCTTTTCCATCATGTTCATCAGTCTGAGACTGAGAATTGGTACATTCTAGTAGCTAAATGGTGGGACCTGGAGTCACATTATCTGGTTTTGTACTCCAGCTTTGTCACATCCATAAACATTTTGTTTTAGATTTTTTTTCTATTGTACTTGTGGGTTGTAATAGTCCATACATCATGGGTTGTTGTTGTGAGATATTAAAGTGACTCGTATATATAAGCACTAAATCAGTGTTTATTAGATAGATGGTATCCCTAGCACCTGGAATAAGACCAGCACTTGCATCTAATAAATACTGTAATATAATTAACAGATGAATAAATGGGCACTTTCATAAAATGCAGATGAACACTTGATAGGATGCAAAACTATTAAAAAGGGAACCAAGTAAATAATCAGCACACATTTTTCCTTACCACGTGGTAGAAAGAAAGTAAAGCATTAAGTCAGAATGAAGCACAAGTGAAAGAGGATGGAAATTGTATGGAACAGATCACAAAAGGTTTATAACTTTAGACCTGGGTTTTATTTCTAGCTCTCTAGGGTCTGTAGTAGTGTGAGGTTTTGAGCTTGTGAGTACTCTGAATAAATTGGATGGTTGATACATGCCTGGCACTTAGTTCAGTGCTCTGTACTTCCTGAATGCCATGAAAACATTGTCCTGACTATATGTAGTATTAGTGCCCTAAGAATACCTCTGAATTGGATGGTTGATTTGATGTCTACCTTTCTACATCTGATTAGATACTTATTCCTGTTCTTAAAGACTTACAGTCACATTAAAATAGAAATGCCTTTAGGAATTATTACATTACACTTTTAACCTTATTAGTCATTTGCAGTTCACTTCAGTGGTGGATACATTTATGATATAGTTTTTGATAACATAATTTGAGAAACATTCAGATTGGAGAAATAAAATTTGATTCTTTATTGGACTCTAGGAATGATGAAAACGTGCGATACCAACAAATTGAACTTACTTCAAAAAACGGTAAAGGATAGCACTAGTTAACAACTTTCAGGTCCTCTGTGTCTAGATATTAGGCTAGAATACATATGATGTCAGAGATTGAGGAATGTTTATTGGGTTCATGGGACATTTTAAAGTATTTTCATGTTAAGTAACCAGGATATATGCTTTCTGTTGCAGCTTTTATTTCTGTCCTTGCAACTCAACGACCCTGTGAATCACTAAACAGAATGTAAATAATAAAGCTGCTCTAGTGGGCTGCTTACTTGATTCTTTTATTTATCCCCCAGCAAAAAAGCAAGAAGTCATATTTATTTTACTCATTATGGAATCCATGGATGAGGTGGTAAATGACCTTGAAAAATATACAATCAAAGTACACTGGCAATGAATCCTTCCTGTCCTGTTGAAGAAGTGTGTAACAGCTCTTGTTCTGTTTGCCCAGATCACAGATCAATACAATTTCTCTAAAAGAATTTGATTTCACCAAATCAGTAGACAACACATGTAATGGCCATGCGCTGGTTCTAAATAAAGGTGCTTATAGAGAAAACTAATTGTGTGGAGGTTTGATTTCAGCAACTGTTCCCAAGCAAAATGGTTATTAATTTAATATGATTACTCAGATTTCAAGACCCTTAGTTTACATTTTCCTCACTATTACCTTTAACTCTTTTTTTTTTTTTTTTTTTTTAGATTTTATTTATTTATTCATGAAAGACACAGAGGGAGACACAGAGGCATAGGCAGAGGGAGAAGCAGGATCCCTACAGGGAGCCTGATGTGGGACTTGATCCCAGGATCCCAGGATCATGACCTGAGCTGAAGGCAGATGCCCAACCACTGAGCCACCCAGGTACCCTTACCTTTAACTTTTGTAGGGGAGAAGATTTTGCCACCCCAAATTGTGTCCCTTTAGTATATTGATTAATTTAAGGTAGTTATTTTTAAGGAACTACAGACACAAGGTGAGGCACAGCCAACTCCCACTCTCAATATCTTTTGTTTAGCTGAAGATATTATTTAAGATGATAGCTTTGGCCATTTGGGGAAGTTACTTAGTTTTCCTGGATGTGTATAGGAGATAATACATGTTAATAAATTTTGTTTGTTTTTCTCTTGTAAAATTGCTTTGTATCAGTGTAATTATTAGACCAGGCACAAAACCTAAAAGGAAAGAAGGGAAAACTTTTCTTTCCCCACACTCTTAAGATTATGTTTTTATATCTATACTTCCCTGGTCATCATTCTATAGACCCAAATAACACCAATACTATTCATTATGGCTTGCACTCTCTTACTTTGGATCCAGGAAGAATTTCCAAGTTACAGAAACAAGTGCTTTGTGTAAAGTCAGAAATATACTTTTTATTCCTATGACAACTACTTCTGAACTTTTTTAAAAACTGATTTTATTCATGTATTTGAGAGAGAGAGAGACAAAGAGAAGTTGAGGGGAGGATAAGAGGGAGAGGGAGAAGCAGACTCCTCACTGGACAGGGAACCCAATGAGGAGCTGTATCCCAGGATCCTGAGATTAAGACATAGTCAAAGTCAGACACTTAAAAGACTAAGCCACCCAGAAACCCCTCTGCTTCTGGACTTCTAAATTTAAATAGCAGTAAGTAAAAAATAAAAATACACAAAATATTTTTATATTTTAAAATATAAAATCTTATTTATACACAAGAAATAAGCCTACCTAATTAATCTTTATGTGGAATAGAAAAAGGCACAAAACAACCAGCATAATACTGAAGAACAGAATTGGAAGATTAATGCTACCAGACTTCAAGACATAATATAAAACTATAGTAATAAAGCAAAGTGGTGTTGGCCAAATGAGAAACAAGAGAATAAATTGATTAGAATCAAGAACACAAATTTAGTTAATCTATCTTTGACTGAAATAACAAGGCATTTCAGTGGGCAAAGGAGAGTCTTTTCAACAAATGGTGCTGCAACAATTGGACATTTAAATGTAAAGTCAATCAATCAATCTAGACAGAGAAATTACCTTTTTTCAAAAATTAATTCAAAAGGTCCACATTCTAATTACAAAGCCTAATACTATAAAACTTCTAGAGTCAAACATAGGAGAAAATCATTGTAACTTTAGGTTTGGAGCATGAGTTTTTAGGTACAACACCAAAAGCATGACCCATGGAGGAAAAAAATTGATGTTAGATTTTATTACAATTCAAATTTTCTGTTCTGTGAAACATACTGTTAAGAGAATGAAATTATAGTTATAAACTAAGAAAAGCTACTTTTTAAAAACACATATCTGGTAAAGTACCCAAAGTATATAAAGAAGACTTAAAATTCAACAAGGAAACAAATAATTTATTTCAGTGGGCAAAAATCTGAAGAGACACTTCACCAAAGAAGATATACAGATGGCAAACAAACATTAAAAGATACTCAGCATTATTTGCTAATAGAGAATTGTGAATTAAAAGGACAATGAGTGGGGTGCCTAGGTGGTGCAGTTGCTTAAATGTATAGTTCTTGGTTTCAGCCCAGTTTGTGATCTTAGGGTCATGAGATCAAGCCGCACATTGGGCTTAGTGGGGAGTCTGCTTAAGTTTCTCTCTCTCTCTCTCTCTCTCTAAAAATAAATAAATTTATGTAAAAAATAAAAGGACAATGAGTTACCACCACCCATCTATTACAATAGCTAAAATCCAAAAAAACTGGTATTGCCAAATCCTGGTGAGGACACAGGGCAACAGAAATTCTTTCATTCCTCTTGGGGATGTCACATGGTACTATCATTGTAAGAGACAGTTTGGTAGTTTCTTGAAAAGCTTAATATAGTCTTACTGTAAAATCCAGCAGGTAGCTGATTGGTGTTTACTTGATTCACTTAAAACCTATCGATACAAAACCCTGCCCTTGAATATTTTCATAAGCTCTATTCATTAATCGCCCCACAGCTAAGATGTCCTTCAATAGGTGAAGAGATAAACCAAATTATAGAATGCCCAGAAAATAGAATACTATTCAGTGATTTAAAAATGTGCTATCAAGCTATGAAAAATATAATGGATATTTCTAAGTAAAAAAAAAAAAAAAATCAGTTTGGAAAGACTACTTACTCCATAATTCAATTATATGACATTTTGGAAGATAAGTGATAAAAAAATTTAAAAGGTCAGCACTGACAGGGGTTTGGAGGTGGGGGGGGGGAAGGAGATCGAATAGATAAAGCAGAGTGGAGTTTTAAGGCAGTAAAACTATTTTCTATGACAGTTTAATGATGGATACATAACATAATGCTTTTGTCAAAACCCAGCATGTTTTAGTACAATTTATCTTAAATAATACCAATTCAAGAAATTATTTGGGAGGTTAGGGGATTCCAGGAAGGAATTCAGAGTAAGACAAAATAATCTAACTGTATTACAAATATAAGAAGCAACTTCATTGAAAAGAATGGCAGGAAAAAGTGCTGAACTAAGTAACTCTGGAAATGAGAGGAATCTGTAAGACTAATGGGAAAGGAACTGCGCAAATTGTTAAAAAAGTTTTTTTTTTTCCACAGTGGTGCAGGTTAGCAATTCTGGTACTACTATATGTGTATATGAGAAATAGACAACTAAGTAAACAGATTGCAGATGGTGGGAGCTTGGTATCTCATTTTTAGGGTGGGACCTTACAGATAAGCAAGAGAAGGAAGTTAGAATGATTTATATGGTAATTGATTAAAGTCAGAAACATCAGTAGCTCAAGTTTAGCTAAATATTGACACAATTGGTTTTATATAGAAATATTGGTAGATGTACACATATATGAGTTAGTATACACATATTTCCTTGTTCTGTTAGCTGACAAGAATGAGGCTTGTCTTTTCTTAAAAGAGGAACACCTTAGTGACAGCAAGTTAGCCCAGTGCACAAGCTTTGGTTTTAATGCTGTCCTCTTATTAAACAGGAACCAGGGCTCTTTGGAGAGATGGTTGATTCTAGGACTGGAGCAGGTAATATACAATGTGACTATGGAACACATTTTAGTGCCAGAAAGCAAAGAAGTACTACAAAAATTGATGACATGAAGGTGTGTCAAAGAGCACAGGAACCAACATAAAAATTACCCAATGTCTATAACTGGAACAATTTGAGCAAAAGAATCAATAATATTGTACTGGATTATAACTTAAGTATAACATAAAGATCCATATTGGTAGAAATAAATGATTAAATAAATAGGGAGAGAAGACAAATCTCTTGCACCACATAATTCTAAATAATTTATATACTCTGTTCTCAAAGGGAGTATTCCTCCCCACTCCTTAAACACATTGTGATTTCCTTCCTAGGAGACTGTATGCAGAAGAAAAAATAATAATTCTATAATAGAGAAGCTTGACAAGCACTGACACAGCCACAGTCATAAACTGTGTTGATTGTATTTACACTTGATATGATGTGATGACAGTGGCAATTTACCTCTGTGATCTTCCTCCCAAGAACCCATTCCCTCACTAATTATGAGAAAATATCAGATTTATTGCAATATAAGGATTTTCTACAAAATACCTGATTGGTACTTCTCAAAACTATCAAGGCCTCCAAAACAAGGAAAGTCTAAGGAACTCTCACTGCTAAGAGGTACCTAATGATACACACTAACTAGAATATGTTGTGCCCAAGATTGCAAATCCGAGAAACCACCAAGGAGCCGACACTGATGCAAACACACGAGGGTTTATTTACGAGCTCGAGCTTGGGTCCAAGTATACCCGACACAGCGGAGCAGGGACTTGGACCTCAAAGTGGGTTACAGCTGGGTTTTTTATAGGCTGGTCTAGGGGATTTTCAGAAGGGGTGGAAGAATTTCTCCAAGTTCTGTTTACATTCTGATGTGGGGCTTTCAAGGGCATTGAGCTCTGTTCTCATTCTAATATGAGACTTTCTACCATGGGCCTAGGCTCTGTTGTCTTTCTGATATGGGATTACCTGCCGAGGACATTGAGGACATTATGCAGTTTTTCCCATAAAGTTCAGCTCTTATTCACAGGGGCCTAAGATGGCTGTACTTGTGCTAATGCTAAACTTTAGGTGGGATGGCCTTAATTTTTCTCAGCCTCCACAGAATACATGGTATTGTGGATAGACTCCTGAACAGAAAAAAAGACATTAGATAAAACTAAAGAAAACTCAATAAACTGACTTAAATTTATAATATTTCAATATTGGTTAATTATTTAAAAATATACCATAGTACTATAAGTTGTTAATAATAAGGGAAACTGGGTGCATGGTATATGGGAAATCTCCAAGCTATCTTCTCAATTTCCTATAAATTTAAAACTGTACTAAGAAAAAGTAAAGTCTATTTTAAAAAATAGAGATAAAACAAAAACAAATGGGACACTAGGTGTGAATCAATGAATAGTGTTTTGGGCAAACTGAGGTATATGATCAACTTACTAAAAATATCATTAGCTAGAATCTCAAAGCACACTAAACCATTATTATGAGGATTATTATGAAAATAATTCAGGAAAACAATTATATAACAAAATGTCATTCTGATATTCTCAAGTAGTGAGAATATCTACTCACAGTGTAGATCCTCTCATGTTAAACTTTCTCTAGATTGTTTTGGCTATCCTTATATACATTTTTATATTTATTTATGTATTTTATTTATTTATTTATTTATTTATTTATTTATTTGAGAATGTACAGTCAAGGGGTAAGGAGCTGAGGTAGAGGGAGAGAGAAAATCTTAAGCAGGCTCCATTCCATGCTCAGTGTGGAGCCCAGTACAGGGCTTGATCTCACCACCCTGAGATCATGACCTGAGCCAAAATCAAGAGTTGACTCCTTAGCTGACAGACATCCACACACCCTGATGCTTATGTGCATTTTTAAATAAGCTTGTCAATTTCCATAAAAAATAATCTTTTGAAGCATAGTGTTTGTATGTTGAATCCATAAATTATTACAGGAAGAATTTACATCTTGATATTATCTATCAATGAACATTAATTTAGGTCTAAATTTCACACTGAAATATTTTGTAGTGCCTTATCAGCAGTATGATTTGTAAATACTTTCTACAAGCATGTCTTCTGTCTTTTCAAGTTGTAATGGTGTCTTCTGAAAGCAAAGCATTTAATTTTGACAAAATCCAACTTGTGTTTTTTTCCTATTATCACTTGTGTTTTTAGTGTCATATTTATTGAATCTTTGCCTAACTCTAAATCATGAAGATTCATTCCTATGCTTTTTTCTTAGATTTTTATCATTTTTGTGCTTATATTTAGGTTTATGGTATATTTTAAATTACTTTTTATGCATGGCATAGTAGAGCAAAATTGCCACCCCAAAATGCATCTCTTTGGCATATGGATTATTTTCAGCTGATTATTTTTAAGAAACAGAAGACTCAAAAATTTTCTTTTTTGCCTCCTATCTAACTGCCTAAAAGAATTTAGACAGAGGACCACAGGGGTAGCTATTACTATAAGTAACTATAATATGAACTAGGTATGGTAGACAGGGAACAATGTAGAAAGGTCTCTTTGATCAAAATCCTATGTCTCATTGGTTCTGGATGGCCCAGTAAACATTCGTTTACCAAACATCTACTCTTTTCATTATTTTTGTAAATTGTCTTCCTTCTCTTTGAAGCCTCAGATCCCTACTCTCTTGTCCTTAGTCCAAAATGATATATGTACCTCATTTTTCCTGTCTTTGGAATCTCTCATGTGGATTCCTTATATATACATAATTAAATCAAATTAATTATGTAAATTTGATTTTCTCCTGCTAATCTGTCTCATGTCAATTTAATTTTCAGACCAACTCAAAGCAATATTGAAGAGTAAAAGAAAACTTTTCTTCCTCAACAATGGTGTGAGGTAATGTCTTATTTCATGGTTTTGCAAGTGAATCTTTATTCTTGATTTGTTTAATGTTAAGCTAATGGCATATTACTATAATAACTTCCACTTGATATATTACAGATGCTATTAATATAGATACATAGATAGGCAGAGATTTAGATAGATAGAAGCTATATATTATATATTATAATTATATAAAATATATAATTATATTTATGTATATATTGTATATATTTCCTCATAATTTGGTAAGTACTTTTTATGTTTATGAGAGTATTAATTTATAATGTTCTTTTCTTGTAATGTTTTTAGCAGGTTTTATTATAAGAATTCTTGCATATCAAAGTTTTCTTTAGTCCTTGACTTTTATTTAATTTTTTAAAAAGATTTTATATTTATTCATGAGAGGCACAGAGAGAGAGAGGCAGAGACACAGGCAGAGGGAGAAGCAGGCTTCATGCAGGGAGCCCGATGTGGGACTCCATCCTGGGACTCCAGGATCACGCTCTGAGGTAAAGGCAGACACTCAACCACTGAACCACCCAGGCGTCCCTATTCCTTGACTTTTAAAAAAAGTTTGTATGAGTTTATATTATTTTTTCCTTCTATATTTGTTTTTTTGTTTTGTTTTGTTTTCCTTGTTTTTTTTTCCTTTTTTTTTTTCCTTATATATTTGAAAGAATTTACAAGTAAGCTATTTTGGTCTGGGTTGGAATTTTTGGTGGGAAATTTTAAATTATGAATTTGATTTCCATAATTGCTAAAAGGATATTCAAATTTTCTCTTTCTTCTTAAGTCCACTTTGGTAATATTTTCTAAGACCTATATTCATTTCTTCTAATTTGTCAAGATTATCAATATAATGTATAAAATATTTCCTTGTTTTACTGTAGATGTATATAAAATCTGTAGTAATATTCTCTCTGAATCCTGGAGCCAACATTTTTTTTCTCTTTTTCTTTGATTAGTTTTGGTAAGTATTTACTAATTTGGTAATCTTCTCAAAGAACCAACTTTTTGTCTTCCTAAATGTCTTTATTATTTATATTCTTTTTTGTTGTTTACCTAGTTCATTGATTTCTTTCTAAACTATATTTAGTGTTTATATACTTATACCTTTTTGAGGTGTATGATTAAATACTTTATTTGTAGTTTTTCTTTCTTTGCAAAATAATCATGTACAGTTTTAAATTTCCTCCAAGTACTGTGTTAGTTCAATTCATACATGCTGTTTCTGTTTTTTCCTTGTTGTTACTCATTTAAAAGATTGTTTACTTTCTTTGTCATTCTTTTCTTTTTTGGAGCTATTCTAAATTTTATATTTATTTGTTTTAAAGATTTTATTTACTTATTCATGAGAGACACAGAGAGAGAGGCAGAGACATAGGCAGAGGAGAAGACGGCTGCATGCAGGGAGCCTGATGTGGGACTTGATCCTGGGGACTCCAGGATCACACCCTGAGTCAAAGGCAGATGTCCTGCTAAGCCACCCAGGTGTCCCTATTTCTAATTTTAATATTTAATTACCTTTCAATATTTAATTACCATATTCTATTATGGATAAAGAATATACTTTGTAAGAGTTTAATGTTTGAAAATGATGATGTATAAATGTGAACAAACTATGTTCTATCTTGATGAACATCCCATGTGTACTTGAAAAAGGTGTTTATTCTAAAGTTATTAAGTCTCATGTTTTGAAAACATAAATGTTAATGAAGTCAAAGTGATTTATAAGTTCACTCAGATTATCTATATCTTTATTGATTATTTTCCCAATATCTAATATCTCAATGACTGTGCATTAATTATATCTCCTATTTGTTTCATCAGGTTTTTCTTCTTGTGTTTTGAAGCTCAGATATAAGATGTATGCACATTATATCATTGCATCATTTTAATGAATTGGCTACTTTATCATTCTTAAAATAACCCTTTGTATAGCTGATTGTGTACCTTCTGTCAAAAGGCATTTTGTCTTATACTAAAATATCCCCTTCAATATTTTATTATTCAAGTTTGCATAGTATAGTTTTTTCCATTCTTTTTGTTTTGCAACTTATTTTTGTCTTTATAACTAAAGTATTTCTTTTGTAGATAGTGTATAGATTTGTCATTTTATATATTTGAGCAGGCAGTCTCTAACTTAGGGGAATGGAGTCTACTTTCATTTAATGTAATTCTTTATATTTGTATCCTATTTGTACTTATAAGTTTTTTTTCTCCTTTGTTCCTTTTGTATCAAGCATGTTTTTCTTCCTATTTATTTATTTATTTATTTATTTATTTATTTATTCCATTGGCTTTTGGCTATTCCTCTTTGCATTTTTTAGTGATTGCTATAGGTTTTACAATATGTACCTTTAAATTATAAAAGTGAACTTATAGTTAATATTGTGCTACTTTATATAAAATATGAGAAACTTTGAAATGGTTTATCATTTTATTGTGGTATTGTATATGTATGCACCTTATAAATGTTACAATATACTGCTCTAAATTTTTTTAAAGATTTTATTTATTTATTCACGAGAGACACAGAGAGAGAGAGAGAGAGGGGCAGAGACACAGGCAGAGGAAGAAGCAGGATTCATGCAGGGAGCCCAATGTGGGACTCGATCCTGGGTCTCCAGGGTCACTTCCAGGGATGAAGGCGGCACTAAACTGCTGAGCCACCCGGGCAGCCCTAAATGTTTTATTTAATAGCAATATTTATTTTGAAGAAATTTTATATATATATATATATATATATATATAATATATTTGATATATGTTTTTTCATATAGATTCAAGTTACTATCTAATGTCATTTAAATTAATCTAGAAAAATTTATGTTAGCGTCCACACTAACAGTGTATTACTGGCAATTGATTCTTAAGGTTTCTAAGTATTCTTTAAAGGACAGTTTCACTGGGTATAGAATTCTGAACTGACTTAAACAAAAATTATCTGATCAACAGCTGAGCTTCACAATTTTTGATAAGAAGGAAATGATAATTTTTAATCACCTCCTTTTAATATAATTTGTCAGGAAATCTGCTCATAGTCCTAAATGAATAAGTTGGTTGAATAAACTTTTTAGCCATGATAAAATAAAAAACTAGAAAATTGAACTAGAGAACACAGCAATTTTAGACAATACACTGGAAACAAAGACAACTATCCCTGAGGGTAGTAAAGTAATTTTGATGTGTCCTACCATCTCTGAGGCTTTCTGTATCTTGGAAAATGGATTAAGGAGGGGAAATAGAAACAGAGCCTTTAAAGTCTGATAAGGAGAGGATACTGCATCAGAGTGTGGGAAGGCCAAATTGGCTGGGAACTGTGAAACAGAATACCACAAAAGAGGGAGCTGCTCGAAAAAAGAAATCCAGAAATTAGTATAGGATATCCATGAGGTTTTGCCTAAATATCCATGTATGGATTTAGAGAGTGAAATTCCACAAAGTTAGAAAAGGAAAATTTCTTCATAACAAACAATTGAGGAACTATGATTGGAAAAATTCTCTGAGCTCACAAAGTTTACGAATCCTTTGATTCCTTCCAACTAGAATGGAGAGACCTCATTAAAAGTGTAAGAAATTCAATAGACACATCAAAAGAATTAAGTCTTTGAAGTGGGATCTAATGGAGGCCTATAATAAGAGTACTCTATAAAAGCCTTTTTAAAAAGCCTTTTAAAAAGCCTTTTAAAAACTATTAATGATATCAAGGTAATTTGTAAATTACTTAATTGCCTGAAAGTTAAACTTCAAAAAGAATACATCACAAACCAGAATTCAATGAAGTAAAATGTAACAATGTCCAGAATTCAAGCAAAAATTACTAGACATACAAAGAACCAGATCTCGACCACGATTCTCACAGTTTCCCACAATATCCTTAGGCATGGGGTACTAAAGTCACATTTCTAAATAAAGCCAGTCCCCTCAGGCAGAGCTGCAGAGCTCTTTGTTCTTATGGTCAGCTTTTCCTTCTGGGCAGAAACACTGTGTCACTGTACCAGAGCTTAGGAATGGGATCCACTCTTCCTGGACTGATACCTCCATTTTGCAATTGGTCTTCTGGGGAGAGGTGTGGAACTTCTGATCTACTCAACTTCCTTTTCCCACTGTGAAACCTCTATCTTATGGTGAGGACTTTCAGTGTCTCTCTATTCTCAGATTCCCATGCCTGGGGAAAGTTTTCACCCTATGAGCAAGAGAATGATGGAGGAAGGGATAATGGTCCTTTCTCCTGCATATCTAGAAAAGAACTTCTGAAAACCACGACTGAGTAGGTGAGAAATGGCAGCAACTTCATGTCCTCCAATGAAACACTAGCACAAATCTGGGAACTTGGAAGAGAGAGACCCCATATTTTTGACTGCATAGCCCAGAGTATAGCTTTTACAACATGGAAATAAGGAGAGTGATAATCAATCATTTCATTAAATAGACTTCCATTGTTCCTATGAAAATTTAGTATTTTCATGAACAAATATTTGTCTGTTTGCTATATGCCTTTAGGAAACTCTCTAGAGATTTTAAATGATCTTTGAAAAATAACTTTCCCAATTAAATCGTTGTTTTTCAGGGTACAAGATTTTCTGAACAACTTACTCTGTCATTCTGGAAGTCCTGTCTATAACACAATTGTCAGAAACTACATAAGCCAAAAGACAATGGACAAAGACAAAGGAAATTGAAACCTTTTCTGACCTGATACCCATATAGAGTCTGAGCTTTTCTAGAACCACAATTATTACTGTTGTTTCCTCTGATTAGATACCTTACCCTCCCCGCTTAGTCTCTGAATATCTTTCTTATTCTTTAATTAAATCGTTGACTCATCAATCCATTTGAAGTCCCACAGACGCTTTTTCCATTCTCTTTTGTAGCACTTGTTTCTAATGTTAAACATTTACTTTAATTATTCTCTTTTTCCATAGGGTCAAGAATCCTAATTTTAACAGACTGGAAATGCATCTAACCATAATCCTTCCATAGTGTGCTTCCCTACCACCTGGATTTGTGACTAAATGCTGTTAAATGAGATATAAATAGAAAACTGCCTAAAGCAAATGGAGTCAGCTGAGAGAGGTCCACATTATCATTCCTATATTCATACATACTTTTTCTTCCTGAAACTCTGGTGTTTGCATGTTGAAGCATAAATTAAACAGAAGAGAAAGCTTGTGTAACAATACTGAAGAAAAATAGAAGTGAGGGAGTAATGAAATGAATCTGACAAACTGTCCCTCAATATTTACCTTAGAATCCTTTTATGTGATTGAGTAAAATTTTCATTTCAGTTCATGTGGCTTTGAACTTTCTGCTATATTAAGAAAATTTAGGGTAAAACACCTGGGTGACTCAATTGGTCAAGTGTCTGATTCTTGGTTTTGGCTCTAATCACAATATCACAGAGTTGTGAGATCGAGCCCCCACTCAGTGGGAAGTCTGCTTGAGATGATCTTTCTCCCACTCCTCTCTCTCCCTCCACTTGCATGCATTCTCTTTCTCTCTCTCTCAAATAAATCTTTTTAAAAATCTAGGGTAAAATTCACATAGTTATTGACATAGTTATCTATGTGTATTTTTTTCCCTACTCTTTGTGAAATAAGAGAAATAGCATACATATATTAAAGTTTATAGAAAGCATAGCAGTGATTGCCTAGGGTTATCAGGTAGGAAATGGAAGAGAATGAGGAATGACTACTAATGTAAATGGGATTTCTTTTTGGTGTGATGAAAAGATTCTCATATTGGACTATGGCAATGGTTACACATTACATGAATGCATCCATTAGTCACCAAGAAGAGTAAGAACAGATGTATTTGTCCAAATGTAAAAATGTCACCATAACCGGGGAAGAATTAAGTATACATTTTATTCACCACATGTAAATTCTCAAAATGTCAGGAAAAGAATGACCACTTCTAGTAAAAAAATAATCAATTATACCAGATGAAGAAAAATTATTTCTAGTTTCTAGGAGTAAAATAAAATTCCATATTTTTCCCATGAATTGGTAGAAGTTATTATATTGATCAATTTAGGAAAAAATCATTTTATAAGGCATGTATTGAGATATTAAAGTCAAATAACCCAATTCAAGACCTTCTGTCTCCTAGGATAATTTTCTGACCTGACTCCTTATTTCATGAGTCTGGAGTTTCTGATACAGATATTCACTCAATTGTGCACAAATTACCAGAGAAAAATGGTAATTTTTGTTATTACATCTTTCATTTCATATTAGGTGGTACAATGCATTGCATAAGTTGTATCTACAAAAATAAACATAAAACTGTGAAATAACAACTTAAGTTTTTTAGAATTAGCAAGCAGACTTTCAGTAGCTTTATAACATTTATAATGAGGCTGTGTTTTTAAAATAATAATAGAAAATTTGAATTCTGACTTCTTTTTTGGACTTGTGTTTTAATGCCTGAATTTCTGAAAGCATATGGTGAATCTCAAAGTTATCCTTATTCTACCTACTACTGAAAATTTCTTGTCTACTGATTTCAGCACTTCTTCATTGGTGTTAAAACCAATTAATGATACATCAGTGTTTTTTTTTTTTTTTAAATAACAGAAAGTTTAAACTACTGCAGAATTTTGCATAGTCAGGCCTATGAAAACCTATGATCTTATGATCTTTGATCTGTGCCTGTGAGGCTAAATTCATAAATGTGCTTTCATTACCAATTTTGACTCTCATCAGGAAGCAAGAAAAAAAATAAATGATCTAACCTTACCTAGAATGGCAACCTCTGTGATTAAAGATTATAAGGCAGGTATTAATTTCTTAGCAGATATATTAGATCCCCCCTTCCAAGTCTTTCTGACAGTGTAGTTAAAAATCAGTTACTTTTTAATATAAAAAAACATCAAAAACTAATGAACAAGCAGACAACAACAACTGTAACAAACAAGCTACATGTTGTCAAATGATTGCTTTTGGTATCATTTTCATTTCAAATATAATTTGAGATTGTACAAATGTATATTCGTTAATTTCTACAGACCACACACAAAAAATCTTGTTTATTTTACCAGTATAGCTTGTATTTATTTACAGAACTATGGAGTTGCTTTGACACCAAATAATTCAAGACTAGAACAAATGCAGACTTGCAGTACAGAATTTAGTTTATTGTTTAACATTATGAAGGAAAGTTTATAAAGGAAGAGAAATACTTTTTGGAAGCAAATACAGGCTTTACCCCATCTTTAGATTGTTTTTAATGTTACTCTGGATGCCTCCATTTCTCGTCACCCTTTCATTTCTCAGTCCCCACTTATCAAACAACTTCATATCCATACCATTTTATAGCCACTCTCTGGAAGACCTCTATCACAACAGAGGATCCAGTCAATCTTACATGTTTCTCCTTAATATGCTTTATATTGGAGAAAAATGTGGGCTGGGGTTGAATCCCAGCTTGACCATTTAATAATTGTGTTGAAGTTATTCAGTCTCTTGGAGTCTCAAATACCCTCCACTTAAAAATAGGATTATAATATATATGTCATAGTATTTGCTACATATTGAATAATGAATAGTTAATGTCATGTTTTATGCATAAAGTATCAGTAAATGATTCAGTAATAATGCTGCTGATAGTGAAGACACCTGCAAATATATTTCAGCAAGAAATCAGGAGGAAAATGGTATTTGGCCATTAAATAAAGAGTATGAAATCCAAATGTAAAGACTGGGATGAGAGTAGGTATGTCCAAATTATTTATATTTTCTTCAAAGTAAAGAGATAAAGGACAAAGATAAGGAAATAGATAAACAGATAAATAAGGCCCAATGCATGAAATAAATAAATCAAAAATCAAGTTTAGATCTGTACTCTCTAATAGAGCAGTTATTAGCCTCATGAGGGTATTCAGTATCTGAAATGTGACTGGTCCAAAGTGAAATGTGCTATAATGATAAAGTGCACACTGGATTTAAAAAAAATAAATAAAGAATATAAAATCTCTCAATAATAATTTGTGATAAAAGATATTTGGACATTTGTGTTAAATGCAATGTGTCATTATAATTATTTTACCTTAAGTGTAGCTACAGGAGAATTTTAAATTACATGTGTGGTTCACACTTTTTTTCTATTGGACAGAGCTGATTTGGAGAAAGAGATTGTCATGGGAATAGTTCTATTCTGATTGACCTAAGTGTTAGGGATAATATTACTGGGTGCATCCTTATTCTCATGTGGCATTTGGAGAGGTTCTCAAAGTGGGTGGTATTTGGATTGTACATAAGAATATTAATACGTTTTCTGTAGATAATGGAAACAGTAAGGAAGACCTTGGTCACCTACCAATGATCAGAAAAAAAGTTGTATGATGACTCCAGTTGGACCTGAAATTAGACACAGAATTTAGGTAAAAAAAGAATAATTTCTCAATTTCATGGCCAGAGAACATTTCAACTGCAATGGGCTAACCCAAGAAGTACCTGGTTTAACAAATTCTTAAGAGTTGAACAAGACAAATCATTAATGTGTACAATAATAATCCGCTAACAGTCCCTTAGTTTTAAACATACCCAACTGTTAATGTTATACAGATGTTGACAGGAAAGCAGAAGAAGAAAATAACTTTTTGCAAAACATGTTTCTTTTTCCAGAGACTTAAATAATACCACAAGATTCTTAATTATTTTCACTTGTAGACAAAAAATTCAAAATTCCCTTTTCAACATTTTATTAAACATTTACATCTTTAGTTTTGTTCTTTGTAATTTATAGTTCAAAACACAATCAAAAAGTATAAGTTCTGGGAACATCAATTTAGGTTTTCATTTTACATACACTATTTTTTCATATTTTCTCAACTCAGTATTTATGACTTCAGTGTTTTGTATCACTACTAACATCCTTCAATAAGATGTCAATATCTCAAAACCAGTTTTGCTTTGGAATTGTGGTGATGCTGCTAAACTGCATTATTGGTTTGCAGGTAATTATTAGAAATATCAGTCATTAGATATTGGCAATTTTGAATTTTGAATATGAAGATCTAGGGATATTAATATATAAAGGATGAAGGTTTAAATTATTTGAAATCAAAGATATGAGTGATGAGACTACTCTGCACAAGCTAGGTCAGCATATCAACCACTTTATATGGTTGTCCTCCATTTTGGCGAGTGATAATGATAGCATTTGTTAAATTAAATTATGCTCATGCTGACTGACACATTTGTCTAAAATAATAACTTATGTAAATCCTTAGGCACGAGTTTTGTGCTAAGATTATATATATAATTTTATTTTTGATACCTTTAAACATATTAAAATATATAGCTTTTTCTTCTCTTCTTTCTTCTATTCTTAATTTCTTCTTTCTTTACTTTTATTTTTCCTTTTATACTTCCATTACTTAGAGTGACACATTTCTTATAACATGGAGGGCCAGAGATTGCAATAACAACTACTGCATATCATCATAATTAATCTGGACATTGTGTTGTTATGTGAACCTTAATTCAAACTGCACTTTTAAAAATTTTTAGAAAATAAATCAATTTGAGGGGCACCTGGGAGGCTTAGTGGGTTAAGCTTCTGACTGTTGATTTCTACTCAGGTCATGATATCAGGGCTGTGAGATCCAACCCTGAGTCAGATTCCATGCCCAGCATGTACATTCTTTCTCTCCTTCTCCCTGTGCCCCTCCTCTCTCTCTCTCTCTCTCTCTCTCATTCTCTCCCTCTCTAAGGAAAGAAAAAAAAGAAAAAGAATCCATTTGATAGAGAAACATGACATTGAATGAATGCATGAATTCTATTTTTACTATGAAATTTAGAAAAGGATATATGTTTTCACAGGGACACACCAAATTATAAAATTGTATAGCCAAAAGAAAGACTCTTAAGATTGTGCATTTAATTATGCTTATCATACAGAGAATAAAGTGGTGGTTGTCAGGGAGAAGGTAAGGGTGGGTGGGTGAAATAAAGGGGATGGGATTAAGAGTACACTTACCTTGACAAGCACTGAGAAATGTATAGAATTGTTGAATCATTATATTGCACACCTGAGACTAATATAACACTGTATGTCAATCGAACTGAATAAAAATTTAAAAATAATAAAAGTAAGTAAATTTAAAAGAAATATAAAAAACATTCTTATCAAAAATATTTAATATTCCTGAAGTCATAAAAACTCCATCATTTAACAGTTTTAAATATGAAATAGACCTGCAAGAAGTAAATGTAATTAGGGTCTCTCATGACTTTCATTTCAAATGTTAGTCTTTTGACATCAAGGGGAAAACCAAATTAAGGAAATCATGGGGCAACATGCAAAATCATAATAGTAATCAAGTAAAATAGAATCATTCATTAGTGCTTGAATTTGAGTGATAGTTAATTGAATGGGTTTATTGCCAAATTATTTTGCATTTGGTCAAAATAAAAATAGTATGTGGATCCTAAAATAGTTATTATAGTGATAAATTTGATGGGATGCCTAAGAGAAGAAACCAAAGTATGGAGTTAAGTAAGGCATAGGTTTATAAAAGGTCCTGATTAAAATATGAAAGTGGAAGAAATTTGAAAGTGAAAAATGCAGTTGGAAAGAAAAAGAACTGAAAAGTATTTATTTATTAAAATTTGTCTTTAAAGGGCAATACCACCTACTCTATGTGGAATACTGTGCCAGGAACTTTACAAGTGCAAATAAAATATTCACCAGTAACTGTGCTCCAGGGACCCCAAGATAGTGGGTGAATCCCAGGATAAACTTAGTAGGGAGACTTGTACCCAGAAGCAGTGACAAGTTCACTCTGCCCATGCAGTTGCAATAGTGAGGACATATCAGAGTGAATTTGACCCACCCCCTACCCAACACATGCTGGCAGAACTCCAATCTGTCAGTTGACACAAGTATGTGTCTCCAAGCCTTTCATTGAGTCATAGAAGGCAAACCAGATCCAGTTTCTCCAGATCCACAACTCAAGGTCAGAGAGCAACTCAGACCCTGGTGCTCCTGGCACCTCTACCCAAAAGTGTAAGATAGCTCACATAGACACTTTCTTCCCCTCTTCCACACAACAGAGGTATAATGGGAAACCCACCAGCACCCAGCCAGAGATCAGGGCACAAGAGATTCTCTCCTGCTGATACATTATATCCCATCTGACACCTAGTGATAACTGTCATCTTCCACTTCCATATGCAGTACCAGTGGGGATCTATCAGGTGCTCACTCAGAACCAAAAAAGAGAAGCAAAATGAAACATTGTAATGACTCAGAAAACTAAATTGGCATGGGACTACAACCCACAAAAGTAGACTAGAAAAAAAGGCATAATAAAAAATCACTGGTCATGTCAAGAACCAAGAAAATTGTAACTTGAATGATAAAAGACAAATCACATCAATGCAGAGATGAATCAAATGTTGGAACAATTGTATAAAAATTCTAAAGCAGCCACTGTAAAATTGCTTCAAGAGTAATTATAAATTCCTTTGAAACAAATGAAAAAATAGAAGGCTTTAGCAAAGAAATAAAAGCTATTAAAGAGCTAACTGGAAATTATAGAACTGCAAAATACAATAACTGAAATAAAAGGAAAGAAAACTTGCTGGATAACCTCAATTGTAAAGTAGGGATGATAGAAGTTAGAATCAATGAAGTGACAGATCAATAGAATTTCCTCAAACTGAACAGACAGAAATAGACTTTAAAAAATGAATAGAGCCTAGAGACCTATGGGCAACAACAAAAGATCTAACATTTGTATCATTAGTATCCCAGAGGGAGAAGAAAAAGAACGCAGGACTAAAAAAGTATTTGAAAAAATAATGGCTGTTTCTCAAATTGGAAAAAGACATAAACCAAAATAGTCATGAAACTAAGCAAAAGCCAAATAGTATAAGCCCAAAGAAATCTATGTCAAGACACATTATAAACTTCTGAAACCTAAAGACAAAGAAAGATATTAAAAGGAACCAGAGAAAATTATGACTTACTTTTAAGGAAAGGAGAACTGGAATGACGATGAATTTCTCAGCTGAGATCACAGAGACCAGTAGAAATCAAAGAACTGTCAATCATTAATTCCATATTTAATGAAACTATCTTCCAGAAATGAGCAGGGAAAATGTATTTTCAGTCCAAGAAAAAGTAAAAGAATCTGTCACTAGCATATCGATCTTTAAAAATGGGCTCAAAAAAGCTGTCCAAAAAGAAATAAAATGATGGCAGAAAAAATACTGGAAGCCCAGAAAGTAAAGAAGAAAAAGTGAATACTAGAAATAGGGGTTAATGCAATAGGCTACCTTTTTCCTATGAGTTTCATAAATCACATTTTATTCTTAAAGCAAAAATTATAACTTCTATAATGGTTTCTCAAAATAGGCAGAGGAAAAACTTTAGATAATAGATAAAAATGGATAAAGATAAAAGGGCCTAAATGGAACTAATGTTTTAATACTTTGCTCAATCTTATAAAATTCCCACATCTTTAGGATGTGATAAGTTACATATGCATATTATTTTTTTAAATTTAATTTATTTATTTATTCATGACAGACACAGAGGGAGAAAGGCAAAGGCAGAGACACGGGCAGAGGGAGAAGCAGGCTCCATGCAGGGAGCCCGACATGGGACTCGATCCCAGGACTCTGGGATCACACCCTGGGCTGAAGGCGGAGCTAAATCACTGAGCCACGGGGGCTGCCCTATTAATTCTTTCAAAGAACCACCTTCTAGTTTCTTTGATCTGTTTTGCTTGGTTTTTTATTTGTCTCTATATCATTTATTTCTGTTCTAATCTTTATTATTTCCCTTCTTCTACCGGCTTTAAGCTTCGTTTGCTGTTCCTTTACCAGCTCCCTTAGGCTCCTTTGAGATTTTTCTTGCTTTTTGAAGTAGGCCTGTATTGCTATATATTTCCCTCTTATGACCACTTCTGCTGCATCACAATGGTTTTGGACCACTGTGTTTTCATTTTCATTTGCTTCCATGTATTTTTAAATATCTTTAAATTTTCCTGGTTAACCCATTCATCCTTTAGAAGGATGTTCTTTAACCTCCATGTATTAGTGGTCTTGCTAAAATTTTTTCCTCATGATTGACTTCAGGTTTCCTAGTGTTGTGGTCTGAAAATATGCATAGTATGATCATAATCTTCCCCCACCACACACACACTGGTAGTGGACTGATTTGTGACCGAGTACATGATTTGTTCTGGAGAATGTTCCATGTATCCTTGAAAAGAATGTGTATTTTGCTGCTCTATCAAGATATGTTCTGAATATATCTGTGAAGTCCATCTGGTCCAGTGTGTCATTCAAAGCCCATGTTTCCTTGTTGATCTGCTGCTTAGATGATCTGTTCATTGCTGTAAGTAGGGTGTTAAAGTCCCTAATTATTGTAAGTCCTAATAATTATTGTATTATTATCAATGAGTTTCTTTATATTTGTTATTGATTTATATATTTGAGTGCTCCCAAGTTGGGGGTATAAATATTCACAGTTGTTAGATCTTGTTAGATAGACTCTTTTATTATGATATAATGCCCTTCTTCATCACTTATTACAGTCTTTGGTTTAAAATCTAGTGTGTCTGAAATAACAAGTATGGCTACTCTGGCTTACTTTTGACATTCATTAGCGTAAATTATCCTCTGTTCCCTTACTTTCACTTTGCAGGTATGTTTAGGTTCTAAAATGAGTCTCTTGTAAAGAGCACATAGATGGGTCCTGTTGTTATTGTTGTTTTATCCATTCTGATACCATATGCCTTTTGATCGGGACATTTAGCCCATTTAAATTTAGTGATTGTTGCTAGATAAGAATTTAGTGCCATTTTATTACCTATTAAGTCATTATTTCTGGAGATTTCCTCTTTCCTTTCTAGATTTTGTTGCTTTTGGTCTGTCCATGACCTCTTTAATATTTCTTGCAGGGCTGGCTTAGTGTCACAAAATCCTCTATTTTTGCTTGTCTTTGAAGTTGTTGCTTATTCTGAATGACAGCCTTGCTGGATAAAGTATTCTTGGCTACATATTTTTCCCATTCTGCACATGAATATATCATGCCACCTTCTCTGGCCTGTCACATTTCTGTGACAGGTTTGCTCCTAATTTGTTTCCCCTTGTAAGTTAGGTATTTCTTTTCCCTTGCTGCTTTTGGGATTTTTTTCTTGTTTCTGTATTTTGCAAATTTTAGTACATATGTCTTTGTTTGGTCTGTTTTTGTTGATTTTGCTCAGAGTTCTATGTGCTTCCTGGACTTGGATATCTCTTTCCTTTCTCAGATTAGGGATGTTTTTGGCTATACTTTCCTCAAATAAACTTTCTGCTCCTGTTTCCCTTTCTTTTTCTTCTGAGGTTCCTATGATATGAATGTTATGCTTCATGGAGTTGCTCAGTTCTCTAAATCTACATTCGTGGTCCAATATTTTTCTTTCCCTCTTGTTTTCAACTTCATTGTTTTCCATCATTTTGTTTTCTATATCACTTATTTGTTCCCTGCTTCTTCCATTCTTGTGGTGATTACATCTGTTGTTTTTGCATTTCAGTTACAGCATTTTTTATTTCAGCCTGATTAGTTTTTAGGCCTTTTATCTCTGCAGTAAGGGACTCCCTGGTGTCTTCTATGCTTTCTCAAGCCCGGTAGTATCCTTTTCATTGTTGTTTTAAATTCTGGATCAAGTATATAACTTATATCTCTTTCAATTAGATCTCTGGCTGTGACCTTTTCTTGTTCTTTCTTTTGGGGTGAATTCCTTTGTCTTGGCATTTGTCTGGTCTTTGTATACTTCTCTGTGTAGGAAAGCCTGTTATGTTTCCTGCCCTTGAGAGTAATGGATTTATTAAGAAGTGGTCATATAGTGTCCAGGGCCTGGCACTTCAAGAAGTGTTTCTGGTGTATGCTGCATGCACTTTGCTGCTGTATTTTGGTTTCTTTTTCCCTCAGGTCAGTCTTTTGCAGAGTTTCTCCTTGCCTGCGGTGGGGAGTGTTTGGACCTTGTGCACTATGTGGTGAGTTTTAATGAGGTGTGCCCTGGTGTGCTTTTTAACACACACCTGATCTCATTTCCACTAGATCTGAAGATTTGTGGCATTCTATGGTCAGTAGACTTGGTGCTTGCAGGGGGTTTGTGCTGGTCTTCTAGGGGAGTGAATCATTGCTCCTCTGGCTTTCAGGCACACTTGCCCTAGTAAAGAAGCACCTGCAGAGTGCAGGGCAGAAGGGTTTGGTGTAACTGGCTCAAGCTTCCACTGTGCACACTCTGCTGCTCACTGAAGTCCATCAATGCTGATGGGTGGGCTGAAAAATGGTGCCAGCCCACCCCCTCATACCCAGAGAGGAGTGTTTGCACCTGTCTAGGAAGCCTTCACCAAAGAGCAAACAATATTTCTTCATGTGCCCCAGGCTTCTGTGAGATCCCTGCCTTCACCCTGTCTATGTCTACACTGCCTGCCTGCCCTGCAGAGGCAGTGCTCTTGTGTGCCAGGCACACTGACTGAGTTTCAAAACTCCAAATTTTAGAAACCCAGCTAATCCTCTGGGGGAAGGTTTCCTCATACTGGGGCTGGTGCTAGTTTTCTCAGAAGGACAGGCACACAAACACACAGAAGATGGAGTTTAGAGTAAAGTGCAGCAAAAAGCCAGCATCCATGTTAGCTGCCCTCAGCAGGCATCTCTGCACCTATCATAATGTATGGGACAAGGCAATTGTGGCCACTGGCTCTTTTGTCCCTTGAGAGGCAGTGCCACCTCTCTCAGATGTACTCCAAGAAGGAGGAACTGTCTCTCCCAGTGCAAACCATGGAATCCTCAGACCATACTACCTGCTCCTGGGCCTCTGCCCTCCCTCTCCTGTGGAGTACTGCTGCACTCACCAGGCTCCATGGTTAAGACTTCTAAACCCAGATTTTGGGCTCCACTCATTGTAAAAACTCATAATGATCAGCCTTTCTCATTTTTCCAGTCAATCATTTTGGGCTAAGTGTTTTTCCTTATGCAATACCCTATGCAATTCTCCCTTTCTCTCTCTCTCTCTGATCAGGGCTTCCTCCTCTCTGCAGCATCCATGATTCTTTTCTCCCCCCAATCGTGGTTTTACACCTTCTATCTTCTACCATGTGGCCTCTTTCCTCTGTGCAGTTGTGCAGTTTGTTCATTTAGTCCTCAGGTCAATTTCCTGGGTGTTCAGAATGATTTGATATTTATCTAGCTGTGTTGGAGAGATGAGGCATGCATAAGGTTCTCCTATTACTCTGCCATTTTAACTCCACACCTGATAGACTTATAAGTGTGCCTAAGCCCTCCAACTCAGGTTGTTCCAGTTCCAAATCCTTTTCTCCCCTTAAGGACTTACGAAGGAAATCAAGAATACACTGTTAGAAAAAAAAAAAAAAAGGAATACACTGTTAGAAAAGGCATGAAGAGAAGCATGGTGTTCTGCTTTTCCTGAACAATCTACCTAACTGACATTATGATGTCACTCATAATGACAAGAAAGTACACGAATGATCTTTTAGTCAATCAATTCTTGTTATTTTTTAAAGATTTTATTTATTTATCTATTTATTTATTTATTTATTTATTTATTTATTTATTTATTTATTTATTCATGAGAGACACAGAAGAGAGAGGCAGAGACATAGGCTCCTCCCTGTGAGGAGTCTGTTTCAGGACTCGATCCCAGGACCCCGGGATCATGACCTGAGCCAAAGGCAGACACTCAACCACTGAGCCACTCAGGTGCCCCTCAATTGTTGCTACTTTTTTATTTTGGAGAAGGTACTATAGAATATACATAGAGGCGAAAAGATCAGTCCGTGTTTTCATTTAGCTTAGTTGTATTATGCTCTAAATATTTTAAATGAAAGTATATGTGGAAAGTACAAAAGGATTGGCAAAGAAGAGAAATATAGCAGCTCAGAGGAGCAGAGAAACAATATAGAATTGGACAATTGGAAAAGGCTTCCCAGGGGTGCTCTTAAGCTATGAGTTTTTAATTCATAGCACTAGTGTAGGAAAAGTAGATTTGGAATGTATTCTAGATGAGGGAAGAGGGATAATATGATCAAAGTTTGAAGGCAATGGACAAGGAAGCTTTGGGCAACAATCAAAGAATTTCCCTGAGATTAGTTCATGTGACATTGAACAAGTCATTTTAAGTCTTCAGTTATCTGTGGAATAAATATATATATTAGGTCTTATAATTTTAATTTCTCTTAAAATTCTAATGATAACTTAAGAGTGCTTACTGCGTGAAAAGCACTGTATTAATCATGGATTAATCTCATCTACCCTCACAAGGACTTCATGATGCAGATTTTGCTACTCAAAGTTTGGTAATAACCAACAGCTTTGACAAGCATCTTAAAGGTTTAAAAATGCACAATTAATGAGTGATAGAATCTTAGCAAGATTCTCAGATGATTCATTTGTGAAGTAATTTTTGAAAATCCTTGAATGTAGATATGTTGAGTATTGCCATTTTGTAGAAATTGAATCAAGGAGCTAAAGTCATTTGGACAAGATCAGTTAGCTAATATGTGATGGTGACAAGTCTTAACCAAGGGAATCTGGCTTAGAAACTATGCTATTACCCACGCGTCTAATAAGCTTAGTTTTGATGGTTCTGTAGGCAGCATAGGGCATTACTTTGGAAAAGGAAGCAGAGCTCGCTGGAGGTTAGCTTGCTTTGCATACTAAGGATTTAGTATTAGGGTAATTGATGTTTCCTAATTATCAAAAGTGGAAACAATAATAGAAAACGCTATGCTACTCAACTGAGATGTAATTAAAATACTATAAGTAGTGACCATTAAAAGAATACTGTTATTATAAGCATAATATATGTATTAAGAAATGTCAAAAAAAAACAAAAACAAACAAAAACAAACAAACAAACAAACAAACAAAAAGAAATGTCAAGAATCCTTTGAGTGATTTTTCCAAATATATATGACAAGAATGTTAAAATTTGTAACTTCATCCTGAAAGGGCAATTTAATAAATGCACAAAGATATTTCTTTCTTAGATTTAAAATACTTTGAAATACTTACTATGCTATGAAAAAAAGAATATATGGATTTTCATATTCCCACCACATTTTCTATTTCAACTGTTATTTAATATAATGGCTTCATTTCTGTTGCTAGAATCTAGTTTTAGATGATTCAAAAAACCCAACTAGTCATTCAATCAGTGTGTTCAGATATCTTTTGTCAGTCAAACTATTTGTTTAGATCAAGCTGTTAGCTTAATCAACTCAAGGTCATCATCTTAGGGGCAGCAGTTTCTTCATGGTCTTTTATACATCTTAGTAATGTGATTAGATTGTTTAGGACAACTTCCAGGTGAGAATGGCTGTCATGTAAATACTTAGTTCTCTTCTTTTCTTATAACAACACACTAGTCCTGAATTAGCTTCTTAAAATGTTTAATAATTTGTTATTCTTGTTTTGGATGTGCACAGAAAAATTAGTTGCTTAGCAACATGATTAGTATACTTTTAGCAAGTTCATTAACCTTATAGAAAGTCATAAAGTAAATGGCAGCTGCGTTTTACATATGTCCCTTGTCCTTAAAAAATAGTGGTCCCTACTTTTTTAACTTTTTGTTAAAAAATAGTGGTTCCTACTTATTGTGTAATGTAATAAATGTAATAAAATAAAACATTAAAACAAATAAAAATGTAATAAAATAAACATTCCCATTGTTTATTCAATAGGAATGAATAAACATTCCTATTTAATGTTTCTGACAATGGTGCAGATTTAGATATTAGTGCTTAGTTAATATAAATATATTCTCTTTTCAATACTAGTAGTAAGAATGAAACACTTCCAGAATTTCTGAAATAGTCAAACGCCATTCACAGACATTTTTGTTAGAGAAGCAGCATTCATTTCTTTGTTTGAGTTCTTTAGCAGTGACTATCAACTCAGGCTTTAAGACTTACTTAAATTTTTCTTAAAATATCTATGCCTGGTCCTCAACCTTAGGGCATAGGATATACATAAAGAGTCTGGTGCTGGGATCCCTGGGTGGCTCTGGAGTCCTGGGATCGAGTCCCACATCAGGATCCCTGCATGGAGCCTGCTTCTCCCTCTGCCTGTGCCTCTGCCTCTCTCTCTCTCTCTCTTTCTCTGTGTGTGTGTGTGTCTCATGAATAAATACATAAATTCTTTATAAAAATTTTTTTTAAAAAAGAGTCTGATGTTGGACCAGAACATGTATATTTTTCAAAGCTCTCCAGGTGATACTAAAGTGTATGCAGGGCTGAAGATTGCATGTAACACATATATGTATGAACTTCAAATAGAGATCTATTCCAAAATTGAGGTGGAGAAGTGTGAAGGAAGGAAAGACCAGAGAAGAAGAGAATGTAGAACAAGTTCCCTGTATTATAATCTTTCTTTCTTCTCATGTACTTATTTTTCATATTTTTCAGTGTTTCACTGTTTAATGTGTGGCAGGCAAGTCTCAGATGTGTTTATTTTGTTAAATAACAAATTAAATTGCTTCCCTTTCTTTTGTGCTCAATACCAAAAATTTATTTGCATTGAGATATAATTCTCTTTAGATCTAACTAAATTAACTGCATTGACCTAACCAACTAATATTCTGAGTTTATGTTTTTTAGCTTAATAGGAAAAATGTCAGAAAAAGTGGCATTTATAAAATAGGCTAAAATAAACCTTTCCATCATTTTTATTTATGAAAATTCAGCAATTTCAATATCAGTATTTTAATGTTCAGGTCAATTGATAAATTAATTTGTACTATCTGTATTTTAAAGATTCAGCTTTACTTGGTTTTGAATCAGCCATACTTTAAAATTTTTTAAAAGAATATTTAATTTAATAAAGAATATTTAAAATATCCTTGATCTTTAATTCATTTATGTGTTTATGATCCCAAAGTGCCTAGAATACATCGGATTATAGTTAGGCTAGCTTTTTTTTTTTTTTTTGTGGAATTTTATTCATGGAGATTTTCCATAATTAAGTGCTATGGAAAGCATCATGTTGTCAACACCTGCACAGATGATTTTAGATTCCTTTCTTTTTGGAGTTGGGTGCATAACCCAAGAATTTTCCATCTCTATCATCTCTTAAGAAATTGGCAACAAGTTCTTGCAAAAAGATTATAATACTTTGTAATATACATAGCCCTGTTTTCCTGACCTCAGTTCTTAGAACAGGAATCTAAACTCTACTGGAATGTAACACTGTGGACACTGAACCAATGAGAGGCAGGGATTTGGAGCATATGTGCAGAGTGACTGAGGCATGGACACCAGACTCATCCACTCCGCTTACTAGCTGGGTGGCTTTGGCATATTTATTTAACCATTCTAAGCATCAGTTTTCTTATATATAAAAAGGGATATTAATTATGCTTATTTCATATGATTTTTATTAGGTTTAAATGAAACAATATATAAAAAGCACCTGGGCCCTAGTAAGAATTCAACAATGAGTAATCAGTATTTCTATCTCTTAGAGGTTTCCACCCAATAAGGATTCTACCCTGGATAGATTAATCAAACCAATATGATTCTCCATCAGAAAGTTTATGTGTGGTGAAGATAGAAAGAGCAGTATGAAATAGATGCAGAGGAGCTATATTACAATAATACAACAGTCACTAGACCAGGACGAATGTCAAAAGAGCTACTGTTATGGAAACTATAACTACCAGGACACAGAATGAGAGCCCCATTCTTCAGGAGGCCTAAGTGTATGACCAATGAAACGGTATTCTCTGTTCCCATGCTCCCAATAAATTCTCATACCTGAAGGCATTTCTGTGTGTCTCTATGATATTTTTGGTATAGGCTTTCAAGATACTTTGTTAGATTTATTCCTGTGTATTATATTTTTTTGCCTTTCTGAATGATGTCATTTTCATTGGAATTCTTAATTTCTATCTGGAATATAGGAACATAATGATTATTTTTGTTGATTTTATGCCCATGTATACTACTAGAACACTATTTTTTAAAAAAATTTATTTATATATTCATGAGAGATACAGAGAGAAAAGCAGAGACATAGGCAGAGGGAGAAGCAGGCTCTCTGTGGGGAGCCCAATGTCAGACTTCATTCCAAGACCCGGGGATCACAACCTGAGCCAAAGGCAGACACTCAACCACTGAGCCACTCAGGCGCCCTTTGAATGCTATTATTAATTCCAATTTTTTCCATATATCTGTTGAATTTTCTATGCACAAACTGATACGTTGTCTATGAATAATGGTGGTTTTGTCTATTTTTTTCCTATTCTCAATGTTATATTTTTCCTTTGGTTATAATGCACTAACTACAGGATACAATTCATTGTTGAAGGGAAAAAGTGATAATAGGAGGCCTTTGCTCACTGCTTAATTTTAAGAGGTTGCTCCTACAATTTCATCATTAATTTTAAATTCTGTTTTTTTTTTTTTTTTTTTTTTTGTAGATTTCTTTGTCACAGTAAGGAATTTCCTTTCCATTCCCAGTTTGCTTAGGGTCTTTAATGATGAATGGATACTAAATTTGAACAATGATTTTTCTGCATCTAGGGCTATGTTATTTTCCATTTATTCCTCAATGTGTTAAATTTATTCAAAATAATTTGTTAAGTAATTATTGCATCTCAGCAATAAACTCTTCTTGGATATTATAAAATAATATTTCTGGACTCAGTATATTATATATCTTATTAAGTATTTATCACATCTATCATCTATAAATGAGGATTGGGATTTTCCTTCTTAATTTTTTACAAATGTTATTGCAACCTCATTATCCCTGGGATAATCTGAATCTCTTTAATAATAAAACTTATTTTTAAGTTTTTTTTGCCAATCCCATGTATGTTTGCCCCAACTAGTTTCACCACTGCAGGAAGCTATAATGTTAAATAATTGTTGCTGGTACTCTTTGATAGATAACTTGGGGAGGGGGGTTTTCCCAATGAGAAAAATCTGTGTTCAAATAAAAATAAGTGCTTCAGATGGAAATTTTTCTAGACAATTGTCAGGCAGGTCAAATAATGACAATTCTCTGGAATGAGGCTTTTTGTGGTGCTCCAAACCTGTTCTTGCCCCTATAATGCTTTCAGGATGCTGATCTTATAGCTACCAGGCTCACAAATCTGTTGTTTTTTAAGGCTACTATGGAGTGGGGAAAGGAGGAAGGGAACAGTACAAGTTGAAATGCCACAAACTTGTTGTTACTGAGATTAAGTAATTTTTCTGGAAAAACACACCTTACATTATTGCAAGACGTTGCTTAATTTCCAGAAATATGAAAAAGTTGATTTTGACAAATTTTCAGTGCTTTTATAAAGGAACAGATTTTGGGGGTATCATTTCTCTACCATTCTTCTGGTGGGAGGCATTAATAGACTTTTTTTTTTTTTTTTTTTTACAAATGTGTTCCTCTGAAAAAAAGTTCTATAGAGAGCACAATTTGGCAGGTGCTTCAGAGAACATATTCTTGTAGGAGTACTTTCTATATTCTTTTCTTGGCACACACTCAGTCCAAATAGGTAGTTTAAATGTGAAGTCCAAATTTGGGTGAGATATCTTACACTCAGAAATTCTTAATGGAAGCCTTTTCTATTTAGAATCTAGACTAAGGCAAATGTGAGTCTTTGTTGCTTTCACCTGCTAGTTTTTTTCTAATCCACACTCTCAGTGAGTATGGCCATAAGTGAAATGGCCTCCATTATGACAGATTGGGTAACATCACACCCTGTTCTCCTTCATCTCCAAATATACTATGATCACTCTTCTCAAGACAAATCTGTTCTTTCAGGGATTTGTTCTTGTTAAGGGTAGCCACAATCTGCTTCAATTAATATAATGAGAGAGGAGGCTACTGCTGTTGATTACTCATTCCATTCATATTCACATGATTAATGTTATCTAATGACTCTGCTGAAGTTGATTATTACTACACAATCATGTATCAATCTAGAGGTCAGGTTGTTGGGTAGGAGTGTATGCTTGCTTAGTTTTGTTTTTGTTTGCTTGCTTTTTTATTTTTCTTTATGCTCCTTATTGGAATTCTGAGAATTCTGAATTCTACACTAAATGGAGTAGTTTGTGAGTGTTATGCAACACATATGCCCATCTATGACCACAGCACAATTGTCCTAAAAACATCATCCATCTTGGACTTACCCAGGAAAATATGAGGAAAATAAAGGTAATAAGTACAACTTTCTATCCCAACCCAACCGATGTCCTTCTGGCCCTTAAGTGTTCAAGACTTTGAATTCTTTTCGTATAAAGTCTGAACTAATTTTTGGTTCTAAATCGTATCAACTTATTTGCATAACTTTATATTTCCATATTGGGATTACTGCCTAATTATGATCATATTTTCTGAAGACAATGACAAGTAACTTTGGCATAACCTTAAAATTTCATTTGGTTCTTCCAACAACTTTTTGAAAAAGGAACTACTATGAAGCCCATTTTTTAAGTAAAGAAACAGATTTAGTACATTTAAATAACTTGGCTAGGTACACTAACAGCAAACTGCAGAGTCAGCATTCAGAATCATGTCTTTTACTTTACTTTAAACACCTTACATGACATTATTATCTTCTCTCAGAATACAAAAATAATTGATATTATGTCAAATTGTAGCAAAATAGACAATGTGTGCTTCTAGAATGGAAAGAAAATGTAAACACAATTTTTATTCACAGATGATATGATTGTGTAGAAAATCCAAGGAAAGCTACCCCCAAAATCTGCTAATACTGAGTTTAACAAGAAAGCAACATACAAGCTCAATTTACTGAAATCAATTGTATTTCTATATACCGAATAATCATATATAAAAATTTTGCAGTACTATTCAAAATAGTATCAAACATATGAAATATGTATGGCTAAGTCTGACAAAAATATTAAAGGCCTGCATACTGAAAAACATAAACCACTACTGAGAAAAAGTAAATATCTCAGTAAATGGAAAAGTGTACCATCTACAGATTGTTGAGAAGTAAATTCTTCCCAAATTGATGTTAAGATTTAATGCAGTTCCAATGAAATCTCAGTAGAAATTTTTGTGAGACTACACAAACTAATTGAAAATTAATGTGGAAATACAAAGTACCTAGGTTAGTCAAAATAAGTTTGTAAAAGAAAGAATAGAGTTGGAGAACTAATGCTATTTAATGCCAAGACGCTATAAAGCTATTGCAATCAAGACAGTTTCAGTATTGGCAAAGATAGATAAATAGATAAAAGGAACAGAATTGAAAGTTCAGAAATAGACACATTTATGGACAACTGTTTTTTTTAAAAGATTTATTTATTTATTTATGATAGACACAGTGAGAGAGAGGCAGAGACACAGGAGGAGGGAGAAGTAGGCTTCATGCCAGGAGCCCGACATGGGACTCGATCCCGGGACTCCAGGATCCGCCCTGGGCCAGAGGCAGGCACTAAACCGCTGAGCCACCCAGGGATCCCTGGACAACTGTTTTTTGAAAAGGTGCAAAGTCAATTCAGTGGAGAAAGAATAGCATTCATCAAATGGTGTTCAAACAGTTGGCTAACCATATGCAAAAAATCCAAACCAAAACCAAAACAAACATTGATCCATAACCTACACCATATGTTATAATTAACTAAAAATGAATTATTGGCCTAAGTATAAAACTTGTAGAAAAAAAAGAAAGGAAAACTTTTGTGACTTTGAGTTAGCAAAGAATTCTCAGATATGGCAAGAAAAACATACACATAAAAAGATAAATTGGATTTCATTAAAAATTAAAACTTTCTGCCATTCTAAAGATGCTCTTAAGAGAATGAAAGGTAAGCCGTAGACTAGAAAATATTTGTAAAGCATATATATGATAAAGGACTTGTACTCAGAATCTGTGAAAAACTAAAAACTTAATAAAGAAATCATATAAACTGGGATCCCTGGGTGGCGCAGCGGTTTGGTGCCTGCCTTTGGCCCAGGGCGCGATCCTGGAGACCCGGGATCGAATCCCACGTCAGGCTCCCGGTGCATGGAGCCTGCTTCTCCCTCTGCCTGTGTCTCTGCCTCTCTCTCTCTCTGTATGACTATCATAAATTAAAAAAATAAATAAAAATAAAATACCACAAAGTCCCCAGTTTAAAAAAAAAAAAAAGAAAGAAATCATACAAACTAATAAAAAACTGGATAAAATATTTGGAAAGACACCTTAGTAACCATCAGTAGTTGCCTGAGCATGGAGTGGAAATTACTCACAGGCAAGAAGAAACTTTTGGAGGTGACGGATGTGTTTATTAGCAATTATAGTGATGATTTCAAGAAGGTATGCATATATAAAGCTATCAAATTACACATTTCAATACATGTAATTTATTATATATAAATTAAATCTTAATAAAGCTATTTAAGAAAGAAAATATTCAAATCTATAGTTTATTTTGAGAGCTCAGTCAAAAGGAAAAAAAACAAATAATTCTTGAATTTTTAGTCTAATCAAATGTTTGAATATTTTCTTCATGTAACATTACTTATTTTTTAACTCTTAGAATGAGAGGATTTATTTCCAGACTTTAAATATTTATATTAAGAGAATTATTGTAGTTCTTTTCAGGGAAAGATTACTATATTTTTAGTTCAAAATTACCTTCAGGGAACCAGGAGGTAACCTGTCTCAATGACCCCTCACATACTGATACAGAAGCTGATTTGATAGATGTCAAAAACAGGAGGTAACTTGTTGGATGAAGATTGCTACTAGCACAATAGACTTGGGGAAAAAAAAATAACCTTTCAGCTTTAGTAGTTGCTCATGTAATTGAGCTCGCCTGTGGAAAGAATACAAATAGTTCGGATAGTTAACATTGATTTATAGATCTCTTCTCTTCCTTTCTTTATGCACAAAGGCAGGTTTCTCTTTATTACAAAAAAAGAAAAAGAAAAGAAAAAAAATTAAAGTACACTCAGAAGCTATTTCAGGAGCTGGAGTGAATTAAGTAGAATGTACTTTCCACTGGTTCCTTACATAAGGTAAAGAAGAAATATTTGCAGTATATAACGGACAGCAATTTTTAGTATTAATAAATACTGCATGGAGAATAAATCAAAGTCAACTAAAAATGATGATCAAACAAGAAAATAATAAAAGTATATACATTATATGATGTAGATGGAAGAAGAAATAGAAGTAGCCAATAAATACATGAGAAAGTTCAATAAGCTCAGGGGTAGACCAATAAAGCAATATTTTTTTCTCCCATCAGTTTAGCAAAAGTTGAACACATGCACACACACACGTGAGTTTATACACATACCACATTACTAACAATTGCAATGATTCTTTCTATTGCTACACTATCCACCGTGCTTTTTAGTTCTGTTGAACAGGTGTCTTTCTTGGAATTCTCATTGCCACTGTCATGGTTTATAGCCACTGCATCCTGAATAATTTTTTTCTAGAATTTGGGGGGGGGGTTTAATCATGAGGAAACCATGTATCAGGGCTGGAATCTCACTGCAAAGTTCCCTCATTCAGAAAGAATTCTTGATTCTTAGCTGAGGAACATGATCATTCAAAGTTTTATATTTTTTTAGCAGAGGACAGCTGCCAGAAAATAAATGCTATCTATATATAACTATAGAGAAGTCTTACTCTTTATCTCAAGCATTGCCAGATTTTGGAAAAAGTTTAAGTCCTCACTGTTCTCTATGAAAGAAGGTAAAGACCAGAATGAGATTTTGGCAGGAGCCAAAAATAGCATTAACCATCTTGATTGGTATTGTATCTTACTATTGCTGATATGATGAATTCTAAACACTATTTTTGGCTCATGTGGTAATAATATACGTTTTTTTTGCAAGTGAAAATTTAATGTGTCTTTAGTGAAAATGATGGAAGTTGAGATGTCAGAAAGAAAGCATAAGCTTATCAAATGCTATTTCTCATTAACCTGGAGAGTAAATGTATAAAGTCGGAAGCAAATAGTATTTTTAAATAGCTCGAAAAATCTCTTCATTGCCTTGCATTTCTGATAATTTCTAAGACATTGTGCACTTGAGATTCAATGCAAATGTTATTTTCTGTTAAAAATTAGTCTCTATTACATACTAGTTCTTTCTCATTAACTTTCTATCCTGTAGACAACCAGTCCCCAGTTACTTTTGTGTTTTTCATTGTACACTAGACTACAATTTATAACTCACATTTTGATTATTTCATATTTCTGCTTACTTGAGTTTTCACTAGGTTCAAACTATTTTTTGTAAGTGAAAGTTAAGATGAAAAAAACTCCACAGTACATGGCACACCTGGGTGGTTCAGTGGTTGAGCATCTGCCTCTGGCTCAGGGCATGATCCTGGAGTCCTGAGATCGAGTCCCGCATCAGGCTCTCTGCAGGGAGCCTGCTTTTCCAATCTTTCCTATGTCTCTGCCTCTCTCTCTTTCTCTCTCTCTCTCTCTCTATGTCTCTTGTGAACAATAAATAAAATCTTAAAAAAAAGAAAACTCCACAGTTCTAAAATAAAAACTTATGTTCTGGGGAGGAGGGGCAAGACCGGCGGAAGAGTAGGGTCCCCAAATCACCTGTCCCCACCAGATTACCTAGATAACCTTCAAAACATCCTGAAAATCTACGAATTCGGCCTGAGATTTAAAGAGAGAACAGCTGGAACGCTATAGTGAGAAGAGTTCACGCTTCTATCAAGGTAGGAAGACGGGGAAAAAGAAATAAAGAAACAAAAGGCCTCCAAGGGGGAGGGGCCCCGCGAGGAGCCGGGCTGAGGCCGGGGCGAGTGTCCCCAGGACAGGAGAGCCCCGTCCCGGAGGAGCAGGAGCTGCACCAACCTTCCCGGGCAGAAAGGGGCTCGCAGGGAGGTGGAGCAGGACCCAGGAGGGAGGGGATGCCCTCGGGCTCCCTGGGACACTAACAGACACCTGCGCCCCGGGAGAGTGCGCCGAGCTCCCTAAGGGCTGCAGCGCGCACGGCGGGACCCGGAGCAGCTAGGAGGGGCTCGGGGGCGGCTCCGCGGAGGGGGCTGCGGGGCGGGAGCAGCTCTAGGGGGCTCGGGGGGCGGCTCTGCGGAAGGGGCTGCGCAGCCGGGAGCGCAAATCCAACAGCGCAGGCCCCAGAGCACAGGGCTCGGGGACACAGCCCAGGATCCGGCCTCCCCCCGGGACAGGCAGAGGCCGGGAGGGCCCAGGACAGCAAGGACGATCCTGCCCCGGGCTGAGCAGATCAGCGGCCCCGCCCCGGAGCCTCCAGGCCCTGTAGACGGAGAGCTCGGGAGTTACTGCGGGGGCTGACTCCAGGGCTCCAGAGCTGGCCCCGCCACTGTGGTTGTTCCTCCTGGGGCCTCACGGGGTAAGCAACCCCCACTGAGCCCTGCACCAGCCCTGCACCAGGCAGAGCAGCTCCCCCAAGTGCTAACACCTGAAAATCAGCACAACAGGTCCCTCCCCCAGAACACCAGCTAGACGGACAGGTTCCAGGGGAAGTCAAGGGACTTAAAGTATACAGAATCAGAAGATACTCCCCGTGTTTTTTTTTCTTTTTTCTTTTTCTTTTTGATTTGTTTGCTTCCCCCACCCCTTTTTTTCCTTCCTTTTTCTTTCTCTTTTTCTTCTCTTTTTTTTTCTTTTTTCTCCCTTTTTTCTTTTTTCTTTTTCTCTTTTCTTTCCTTCTTTCTCTCCTCTCTTTTTCTCCTTTTCCCAATACAACTTGTTTTTGGCCACTCTGTACTGGGCAAAATGACTAGAAGGAAAACCTCACCTCAAAATAAAGAATCAGAAACAGTCCTCTCTCCCACAGAGTTACAAAATCTGGATTACAATTCAATGTCAGAAAGCCAATTCAGAAGCACTATTATACAGCTACAGGTGGCTCTAGAAAAAAGCATAAAGGACTCAAGAGACTTCATGACTGCAGAATTTAGAGCTAATCGGGCAGAAATTAAAAATCAATTGAATGAGATGCAATCCAAACTAGAAGTCCTAACGACAAGGGTTAATGAGGTGGAAGAACGAGTGAGTGACAGAAGACAAGTTGATGGCAAAGAGGGAAACTGAGGAAAAAAGAGACAAACAATGAAAAGACCATGAAGATAGATTAAGGGAAATAAACGACAGCCTGAGGAAGAAAAACCAACGTTTAATTGGGGTTCCCGAGGGCGCCGAAAGGGACAGAGGGCCGGAATATGTATTTGAACAAATCCTAGCTGAAAACTTTCCTAATCTGGGAAGGGAAACAGGCATTCAGATCCAGAAAATAGAGAGATCCCCCCCTAAAATCAATAAAAACCGTTCAACACCTCGACATTTATTAGTTAAGCTTGCAAATTCCAAAGATAAAGAGAAGATCCTTAAAGCAGCAAGAGACAAGAAATCCCTGACTTTTGTGGGGAGGAGTAATAGGGTAACAGCAGACCTCTCCACAGAGACCTGGCAGGCCAGGAAGGTCTGGCAGGATATATTCAGGGTCCTAAATGAGAAGAACATGCAACCAAGAATACTTTATCCAGCAAGGCTCTCATTCAAAATGGAAGGAGAGATAAAGACCTTCCAAGACAGGCAGGAACTGAAAGAATATGTGACCTCCAAACCAGCTCTGCAAGAAATTTTAAGGGGGACTCTTAAAATTCCCCTTTAAGAAGAAGTTTAGTGGAACAAGCCACAAAAACAAGGACTGAGTAGATATCATGATGACACTAAACTCATACCTTTCAATAGTAACTCTGAACGTGAATGGGCTTAATGACCCCATCAAAAGGCGCAGGGTTTCAGACTGGTTAAAAAGCAGGACCCATCTATTTGCTGTCTACAAGAGACTCATTTTAGACAGAAGGACACCTACAGCCTGAATATAAAAGGTTGGAGAACCATTTACCATTCAAATGGTCCTCAAAAGAGAGCAGGGGTAGCCATCCTTATATCAGATAAACTAAAATTTACCCCGAAGACTGTAGTGAGAGATGAAGAGGGACACTATATCATACTTACAGGATCTATCCAACAAGAGGACTTAACAATCCTCAATATATATGCCCCGAATGTGGGAGCTGCAAAATATATCAATTAATAACCAAAGTGAAGAAATACTTAGATAATAGTACACTTATACTTGGTGACTTCAATCTAGCTCTTTCTACCCTCGATAGGTCTTCTAAGCACAACATCTCCAAAGAAACGAGAGCTTTAAATGATACACTGGACCAGATGGATTTCACAGATATCTACAGAACTTTACATCCAAACTCACCTAAATACACATTCTTCTCAAGTGCACATAGAACTTTCTCCAGAATAGACCACATACTGGGTCACAAATCACGGGTCTGAACCGATACCAAAAGATTGGGATTGTCCCCTGCATATTCTCAGACCATAATGCCTTGAAATTAGAATTAAATCACAACAAGAAGTTTGGAAGGACCTCAAACACCTGGAGGTTAAGGACCATCCTGCTAAAAGATGAAAGGGTCAACCAGGAAATTAAGGAAGAATTAAAAAGATTCATGGAAACTAATGAGAATGAAGATACAACCATTCAAAATCTTTGGGATGCAGCAAAAGCAGTCCTAAGGGGGAAATACATCGCAATACAAGCATCCATTCAAAAATTGGAAAGAACTCAAATACAAAAGCTAACCTTACACATAAAGGAGCTAGAGAAAAAACAGCAAATAGATCCTACACCCAGCAGAAGAAGGGAGTTAATAAAGATTCGAGCAGAACTCAACGAAATCAAGACCAGAAGAACTGTGTAACAGTTCAACAGAACCAGGAGTTGATTCTTTGAAATAATTAATAAGATAGATAAACCATTAGCGAGCCTTATTAAAAAGAAGAGCGAGAAGACTCAAATTAATAAAATCATGAATGAAAAAGATCACTACCAACACCAAGGAAATACAAACGATTTTAAAAACATATTATGAACAGCTATACGCCAATAGATTAGGCAATCTAGAAGAAATGGACTCATTCCTGGAAAGCCACAAACTACCAAAACCAGAACAGGAAGAAATAGAAAACCTGAACAGGCCAAAAACCAGGGAGGAAAATGAAGCAGTCATCAAAAACCTCCCAAGACACTAAAGTCCAGGGCCAGATGGCTTCCCAGGGGAATTCTATCAAACGTTTAAAGAAGAAACCATACCTATTTTACTAAAGCTGTTTGGAAAGATAGAAAGAGATGGAGTACTTCCAAATTCGTTCTATGAGGCCAGCATCACCTTAATTCCAAAACCAGACAAAGACCCCACCAAAAAGGAGAATTACAGACCAATATCCCTGATGAACATGGATGCAAAAATTCTCAACAAGATACTGGCCAATAGGATCCAACAGTACATTAAGAAAATTATTCACCATGACCAAGTAGGATTTATCCCTGGGACACAAGGCTGGTTCAACACCCGTAAAACAATCAATGTGATTCATCATATCAGCAAGAGAAAAACCAAGAACCATAGGATCCTCTCATTAGATGCAGAGAAAGCATTTGACAAAATACAGCATCCATTCCTGATCAAAACTCTTCAGAGTGTAGGGATAGAGGGAACTTTCCTCAACATCTTAAAACCCATCTACGAAAAGCCCACAGCGAATATCATTCTCAATGGGGAAGCACTGAGAGCCTTTCTCCTAAGATCAGGAACAAGACAGGGATGTCCACTCTCATCACTGCTATTCAGCATAGTATTGGAAGTCCTAGCCTCAGCAATCAGACAACAAAAAGACATTAAAGGCATTCAAATTGGCAAAGAAGAAGTCAAACTCTCCCTCTTTGCCAATGACATGATACTCTACATAGAAAAGCCAAAAGTCTCCACCCCAATATTGCTAGAACTCATACAGCAATTTGGTAGCGTGGCAGGATACAAAATCAGTGCCCAGAAATCAGTGGCATTTCTATACACTAACAATGAGACTGAAGAAAGAGAAATTAAGGAGTCAATCCCATTTACAATTGCACCCAAAAGCATAAGATACCTAGGAATAAACCTAACCAAAGAGGTGAAGGATCTATACCCTAAAAACTATAGAACACTTCTAAAAGAAATTGAGGAAGACACAAAGAGATAGAAAAATATTTCATGCTCATGGATTGGCAGAACTAATATTGTGAAAATGTCATTGTTACCCAGTGCAATTTACACGTTTAATGCAATCCCTATCAAAATACCATGGACTTTCTTCAGAGAGTTAGAACAAATTATTTTAA